>NC_083232.1:39862165-41116322 GCF_032191835.1 Heteronotia binoei
CCAAACATATGTGTGTCCTGAACTCTAACCCTAACCCTAACCCTTACCATATGGGCCCATTCATTCTAATGAATCTCATAGGCTATAATGGAGAATGGAAAAACATCCAAAATTTTTCCCCATCAAGAGTGTACCATTCAGTGTGATATTAAAAATACATCTTACCCATCCCTAAACCCAAACCCAATATTCACCCAAACATAAGTGTGTCCTGAACTCTAACCCTAACCCTAACCCTTACCATATGGGCCCATTCATTCTAATGAATCTCATAGGCTATAATGGAGAATGGAAAAACATCCAAAATTTTTCCCCATCAATAGTGTACCATTCAGTGTGATATTAAAAATACATCTTACCCAACCCTAAACCAGACCCCAATTTTAAACCAAACATATGTGTGTCCTGAACTCTAACCCTAACCCTAACCCTTACCATATGGGCCCATTCATTCTAATGAATCTCATAGGCTATAATGGAGAATGGAAAAACATCCAAAATTTTTCCCCATCTATAGTGTACCATTCAGTGTGATATTAAAAATACATCTTACCCATCCCTAAACCCAAACCCAATATTCACCCAAGGATATGTGTGTCCTGAACTCTAACCCTAACCCTAACCCTTACCATATGGGCCCATTCATTCTAATGAATCTCATAGGCTATAATGGAGAATGGAAAAACATCCAAAATTTTTCCCCATCAAGAGTGTACCATTCAGTGTGATATTAAAAATACATCTTACCCATCCCTAAACCCAAACCCAATATTCACCCAAACATAAGTGTGTCCTGAACTCTAACCCTAACCCTAACCCTTACCATATGGGCCCATTCATTCTAATGAATCTCATAGGCTATAATGGAGAATGGAAAAACATCCAAAATTTCTCCCCACCAATAGTGTACCATTCAGTGTGATATTAAAAATTCATCTTACCCATCCCTAAACCCAAACCCAATATTCACCCAAAGATATGTGTGTCCTGAACTCTAACCCTAACCCTAACCCTTACCATATGGGCCCATTCATTCTAATGAATCTCATAGGCTATAATGGAGAATGGAAAAACATCCAAAATTTTTCCCCATGAAGAGTGTACCATTCAGTGTGATATTAAAAATTCATCTTACCCATCCCTAAACCCAAACCCAATATTCACCCAAACATAAGTGTGTCCTGAACTCTAACCCTAACCCTAACCCTTAGCATATGGGCCCATTCATTCTAATGAATCTCATAGGCTATAATGGAGAATGGAAAACATCCAAAATTTTTCCCCATCAATAGTGTACCATTCAGTGTGATATTAAAAATTCATCTTACCCATCCCTAAACCCAAACCCAATATTCACCCAAAGATATGTGTGTCCTGAACTCTAACCCTAACCCTAACCCTTACCATATGGGCCCATTCGTTCTAATGAATCTCATAGGCTATAATGGAGAATGGAAAAACATCCAAAATTTTTCCCCATCAAGAGTGTACCATTCAGTGTGATATTAAAAATACATCTTACCCATCCCTAAACCCAAACCCAATATTCACCCAAACATAAGTGTGTCCTGAACTCTAACCCTAACCCTAACCTTTACCATATGGGCCCATTCATTATAATGAATCTCATAGGCTATAATGAAGAATGGAAAAACATCCAAAATTTTTCCCCATCAAGAGTGTACCATTCAGTGTGATATTAAAAATACATCTTACCCAACCCTAAACCAAACCCCAATTTTAAACCAAACATATGTGTGTCCTGAACTCTAACCCTAACCCTTACCATATGGGCCCATTCATTCTAATGAATCTCATAGGCTATAATGGAGAATGGAAAAACATCCAAAATTTTTCCCCATCAAGAGTGTACCATTCAGTGTGATATTAAAAATACATCTTACCCATCCCTAAACCCAAACCCAATATTCACCCAAACATAAGTGTGTCCTGAACTCTAACCCTAACCCTAACCCTTACCATATGGGCCCATTCATTCTAATGAATCTCATAGGCTATAATGGAGAATGGAAAAACATCCAAAATTTTTCCCCATCAAGAGTGTACCATTCAGTGTGATATTAAAAATTCATCTTACCCATCCCTAAACCCAAACCCAATATTCACCGAAACATAAGTGTGTCCTGAACTCTAACCCTAACCCTAACCCTTACCATATGGGCCCATTCATTCTAATGAATCTCATAGGCTATAATGGAGAATGGAAAAACATCCAAAATTTTTCCCCATCAAGAGTGTACCATTCAGTGTGATATTAAAAATTCATCTTACCCATCCCTAAACCCAAACCCAATATTCACCCAAAGATATGTGTGTCCTGAACTCTAACCCTAACCCTTAGCATATGGGCCATTCATTCTAATCAATCTCATAGGCTATAATGGAGAATGGAAAAACATCCAAAATTTTTCCCCATCAAGAGTGTACCATTCAGTGTGATATTAAAAATACATCTTACCCATCCCTAAACCCAAACCCAATATTCACCCAAACATAAGTGTGTCCTGAACTCTAACCCTAACCCTAACCCTTACCATATGGGCCCATTCATTCTAATGAATCTCATAGGCTATAATGGAGAATGGAAAAACATCCCAAATTTTTCCCCATCAAGAGTGTACCATTCAGTGTGATATTAAAAATACATCTTACCCAACCCTAAACCAGACCCCAATTTTAAACCAAACATATGTGTGTCCTGAACTCTAACCCTAACCCTAACCCTTACCATATGGGCCCATTCATTCTAATGAATCTCATAGGCTATAATGGAGAATGGAAAAACATCCAAAATTTTTCCCCATCAATAGTGTACCATTCAGTGTGATATTAAAAATACATCTTACCCATCCCTAAACCCAAACCCAATATTCACCCAAACATAAGTGTGTCCTGAACTCTAACCCTAACCCTAACCCTTACCATATGGGCCCATTCATTCTAATGAATCTCATAGGCTATAATGGAGAATGGAAAAACATCCCAAATTTTTCCCCATCAAGAGTGTACCATTCAGTGTGATATTAAAAATACATCTTACCCAACCCTAAACCAGACCCCAATTTTAAACCAAACATATGTGTGTCCTGAACTCTAACCCTAACCCTAACCCTTACCATATGGGCCCATTCATTCTAATGAATCTCATAGGCTATAATGGAGAATGGAAAAACATCCAAAATTTTTCCCCATGAAGAGTGTACCATTCAGTGTGATATTAAAAATTCATCTTACCCATCCCTAAACCCAAACCCAATATTCACCCAAACATAAGTGTGTCCTGAACTTTAATCCTAACCCTAACCCTTACCATATGGGCCCATTCATTCTAATGAATCTCATAGGCTATAATGGAGAATGGAAAAACATCCAAAATTTTTCCCCATCAAGAGTGTACCATTCAGTGTGATATTAAAAATACATCTTACCCAACCCTAAACCAGACCCCAATTTTAAACCAAACATAAGTGTGTCCTGAACTCTAACCCTAACCCTAACCCTTACCATATGGGCCCATTCATTCTAATGAATCTCATAGGCTATAATGGAGAATGGAAAAACATCCAAATTTTTTCCCCATCAATAGTGTACCATTCAGTGTGATATTAAAAATCCATCTTACCCATCCCTAAACCCAAACCCAAAATTCACCCAAAGATATGTGTGTCCTGAACTCTAACCCTAACCCTAATCCTTACCATATGGGCCCATTCATTCTAATGAATCTCATAGGCTATAATGGAGAATGGAAAAACATCCAAAATTTTTCCCCATCAAGAGTGTACCATTCAGTGTGATATTAAAAATACATCTTACCCATCCCTAAACCCAAACCCAATATTCACCCAAACATAAGTGTGTCCTGAACTCTAACCCTAACCCTAACCCTTACCATATGGGCCCATTCATTCTAATGAATCTCATAGGCTATAATGGAGAATGGAAAAACATCCAAAATTTTTCCCCATCAAGAGTGTACCATTCAGTGTGATATTAAAAATTCATCTTACCCATCCCTAAACCCAAACCCAATATTCACCCAAACATAAGTGTGTCCTGAACTCTAACCCTAACCCTTACCATATGGGCCCATTCATTCTAATGAATCTCATAGGCTATAATGGAGAATGGAAAAACATCCAAAATTTTTCCCCATCAAGAGTGTACCATTCAGTGTGATATTAAAAATTCATCTTACCATCCCTAAACCCAAACCCAATATTCACCCAAAGATATGTGTGTCCTGAACTCTAACCCTAACCCTTACCATATGGGCCATTCATTCTAATCAATCTCATAGGCTATAATGGAGAATGGAAAAACATCCAAAATTTTTCCCCATCAAGAGTGTACCATTCAGTGTGATATTAAAAATACATCTTACCCATCCCTAAACCCAAACCCAATATTCTCCCAAACATAAGTGTGTCCTGAACTCTAACCCTAACCCTAACCCTTACCATATGGGCCCATTCATTCTAATGAATCTCATAGGCTATAATGGAGAATGGAAAAACATCCCAAATTTTTCCCCATCAAGAGTGTACCATTCAGTGTGATATTAAAAATACATCTTACCCATCCCTAAACCCAAACCCAATATTCACCCAAACATAAGTGTGTCCTGAACTCTAACCCTAACCCTAACCCTTACCATATGGGCCCATTCATTCTAATGAATCTCATAGGCTATAATGGAGAATGGAAAAACATCCAAAATTTTTCCCCATCAAGAGTGTACCATTCAGTGTGATATTAAAAATACATCTTACCCAACCCTAAACCAGACCCCAATTTTAAACCAAACATATGTGTGTCCTGAACTCTAACCCTAACCCTAACCCTTACCATATGGGCCCATTCATTCTAATGAATCTCATAGGCTATAATGGAGAATGGAAAAACATCCAAAATTTTTCCCCATCAAGAGTGTACCATTCAGTGTGATATTAAAAATACATCTTACCCATCCCTAAACCCAAACCCAATATTCACCCAAGGATATGTGTGTCCTGAACTCTAACCCTAACCCTAACCCTTACCATATGGGCCCATTCATTCTAATGAATCTCATAGGCTATAATGGAGAATGGAAAAACATCCAAAATTTTTCCCCATCAAGAGTGTACCATTCAGTGTGATATTAAAAATACATCTTACCCATCCCTAAACCCAAACCCAATATTCACCCAAACATAAGTGTGTCCTGAACTCTAACCCTAACCCTAACCCTTACCATATGGGCCCATTCATTCTAATGAATCTCATAGGCTATAATGGAGAATGGAAAAACATCCAAAATTTCTCCCCACCAATAGTGTACCATTCAGTGTGATATTAAAAATTCATCTTACCCATCCCTAAACCCAAACCCAATATTCACCCAAAGATATGTGTGTCCTGAACTCTAACCCTAACCCTAACCCTTACCATATGGGCCCATTCATTCTAATGAATCTCATAGGCTATAATGGAGAATGGAAAAACATCCAAAATTTTTCCCCATGAAGAGTGTACCATTCAGTGTGATATTAAAAATTCATCTTACCCATCCCTAAACCCAAACCCAATATTCACCCAAACATAAGTGTGTCCTGAACTCTAACCCTAACCCTAACCCTTAGCATATGGGCCCATTCATTCTAATGAATCTCATAGGCTATAATGGAGAATGGAAAACATCCAAAATTTTTCCCCATCAATAGTGTACCATTCAGTGTGATATTAAAAATTCATCTTACCCATCCCTAAACCCAAACCCAATATTCACCCAAAGATATGTGTGTCCTGAACTCTAACCCTAACCCTAACCCTTACCATATGGGCCCATTCGTTCTAATGAATCTCATAGGCTATAATGGAGAATGGAAAAACATCCAAAATTTTTCCCCATCAAGAGTGTACCATTCAGTGTGATATTAAAAATACATCTTACCCATCCCTAAACCCAAACCCAATATTCACCCAAACATAAGTGTGTCCTGAACTCTAACCCTAACCCTAACCTTTACCATATGGGCCCATTCATTATAATGAATCTCATAGGCTATAATGAAGAATGGAAAAACATCCAAAATTTTTCCCCATCAAGAGTGTACCATTCAGTGTGATATTAAAAATACATCTTACCCAACCCTAAACCAAACCCCAATTTTAAACCAAACATATGTGTGTCCTGAACTCTAACCCTAACCCTTACCATATGGGCCCATTCATTCTAATGAATCTCATAGGCTATAATGGAGAATGGAAAAACATCCAAAATTTTTCCCCATCAAGAGTGTACCATTCAGTGTGATATTAAAAATACATCTTACCCATCCCTAAACCCAAACCCAATATTCACCCAAACATAAGTGTGTCCTGAACTCTAACCCTAACCCTAACCCTTACCATATGGGCCCATTCATTCTAATGAATCTCATAGGCTATAATGGAGAATGGAAAAACATCCAAAATTTTTCCCCATCAAGAGTGTACCATTCAGTGTGATATTAAAAATTCATCTTACCCATCCCTAAACCCAAACCCAATATTCACCGAAACATAAGTGTGTCCTGAACTCTAACCCTAACCCTAACCCTTACCATATGGGCCCATTCATTCTAATGAATCTCATAGGCTATAATGGAGAATGGAAAAACATCCAAAATTTTTCCCCATCAAGAGTGTACCATTCAGTGTGATATTAAAAATTCATCTTACCCATCCCTAAACCCAAACCCAATATTCACCCAAAGATATGTGTGTCCTGAACTCTAACCCTAACCCTTAGCATATGGGCCATTCATTCTAATCAATCTCATAGGCTATAATGGAGAATGGAAAAACATCCAAAATTTTTCCCCATCAAGAGTGTACCATTCAGTGTGATATTAAAAATACATCTTACCCATCCCTAAACCCAAACCCAATATTCACCCAAACATAAGTGTGTCCTGAACTCTAACCCTAACCCTAACCCTTACCATATGGGCCCATTCATTCTAATGAATCTCATAGGCTATAATGGAGAATGGAAAAACATCCCAAATTTTTCCCCATCAAGAGTGTACCATTCAGTGTGATATTAAAAATACATCTTACCCAACCCTAAACCAGACCCCAATTTTAAACCAAACATATGTGTGTCCTGAACTCTAACCCTAACCCTAACCCTTACCATATGGGCCCATTCATTCTAATGAGTCTCATAGGCTATAATGGAGAATGGAAAAACATCCAAATTTTTTCCCCATCAATAGTGTACCATTCAGTGTGATATTAAAAATCCATCTTACCCATCCCTAAACCCAAACCCAAAATTCACCCAAAGATATGTGTGTCCTGAACTCTAACCCTAACCCTAATCCTTACCATATGGGCCCATTCATTCTAATGAATCTCATAGGCTATAATGGAGAATGGAAAAACATCCCAAATTTTTCCCCATCAAGAGTGTACCATTCAGTGTGATATTAAAAATTCATCTTACCCATCCCTAAACCCAAACCCAATATTCACCCAAACATAAGTGTGTCCTGAACTTTAATCCTAACCCTAACCCTTACCATATGGGCCCATTCATTCTAATGAATCTCATAGGCTATAATGGAGAATGGAAAAACATCCAAAATTTTTCCCCATCAAGAGTGTACCATTCAGTGTGATATTAAAAATACATCTTACCCAACCCTAAACCAGACCCCAATTTTAAACCAAACATAAGTGTGTCCTGAACTCTAACCCTAACCCTAACCCTTACCATATGGGCCCATTCATTCTAATGAATCTCATAGGCTATAATGGAGAATGGAAAAACATCCAAATTTTTTCCCCATCAATAGTGTACCATTCAGTGTGATATTAAAAATCCATCTTACCCATCCCTAAACCCAAACCCAAAATTCACCCAAAGATATGTGTGTCCTGAACTCTAACCCTAACCCTAATCCTTACCATATGGGCCCATTCATTCTAATGAATCTCATAGGCTATAATGGAGAATGGAAAAACATCCAAAATTTTTCCCCATCAAGAGTGTACCATTCAGTGTGATATTAAAAATACATCTTACCCATCCCTAAACCCAAACCCAATATTCACCCAAACATAAGTGTGTCCTGAACTCTAACCCTAACCCTAACCCTTACCATATGGGCCCATTCATTCTAATGAATCTCATAGGCTATAATGGAGAATGGAAAAACATCCAAAATTTTTCCCCATCAAGAGTGTACCATTCAGTGTGATATTAAAAATTCATCTTACCCATCCCTAAACCCAAACCCAATATTCACCCAAACATAAGTGTGTCCTGAACTCTAACCCTAACCCTTACCATATGGGCCCATTCATTCTAATGAATCTCATAGGCTATAATGGAGAATGGAAAAACATCCAAAATTTTTCCCCATCAAGAGTGTACCATTCAGTGTGATATTAAAAATTCATCTTACCATCCCTAAACCCAAACCCAATATTCACCCAAAGATATGTGTGTCCTGAACTCTAACCCTAACCCTTACCATATGGGCCATTCATTCTAATCAATCTCATAGGCTATAATGGAGAATGGAAAAACATCCAAAATTTTTCCCCATCAAGAGTGTACCATTCAGTGTGATATTAAAAATACATCTTACCCATCCCTAAACCCAAACCCAATATTCTCCCAAACATAAGTGTGTCCTGAACTCTAACCCTAACCCTAACCCTTACCATATGGGCCCATTCATTCTAATGAATCTCATAGGCTATAATGGAGAATGGAAAAACATCCCAAATTTTTCCCCATCAAGAGTGTACCATTCAGTGTGATATTAAAAATACATCTTACCCATCCCTAAACCCAAACCCAATATTCACCCAAACATAAGTGTGTCCTGAACTCTAACCCTAACCCTAACCCTTACCATATGGGCCCATTCATTCTAATGAATCTCATAGGCTATAATGGAGAATGGAAAAACATCCAAAATTTTTCCCCATCAAGAGTGTACCATTCAGTGTGATATTAAAAATACATCTTACCCAACCCTAAACCAGACCCCAATTTTAAACCAAACATATGTGTGTCCTGAACTCTAACCCTAACCCTAACCCTTACCATATGGGCCCATTCATTCTAATGAATCTCATAGGCTATAATGGAGAATGGAAAAACATCCAAAATTTTTCCCCATCAAGAGTGTACCATTCAGTGTGATATTAAAAATACATCTTACCCATCCCTAAACCCAAACCCAATATTCACCCAAGGATATGTGTGTCCTGAACTCTAACCCTAACCCTAACCCTTACCATATGGGCCCATTCATTCTAATGAATCTCATAGGCTATAATGGAGAATGGAAAAACATCCAAAATTTTTCCCCATCAAGAGTGTACCATTCAGTGTGATATTAAAAATACATCTTACCCATCCCTAAACCCAAACCCAATATTCACCCAAACATAAGTGTGTCCTGAACTCTAACCCTAACCCTAACCCTTACCATATGGGCCCATTCATTCTAATGAATCTCATAGGCTATAATGGAGAATGGAAAAACATCCAAAATTTCTCCCCACCAATAGTGTACCATTCAGTGTGATATTAAAAATTCATCTTACCCATCCCTAAACCCAAACCCAATATTCACCCAAAGATATGTGTGTCCTGAACTCTAACCCTAACCCTAACCCTTACCATATGGGCCCATTCATTCTAATGAATCTCATAGGCTATAATGGAGAATGGAAAAACATCCAAAATTTTTCCCCATGAAGAGTGTACCATTCAGTGTGATATTAAAAATTCATCTTACCCATCCCTAAACCCAAACCCAATATTCACCCAAACATAAGTGTGTCCTGAACTCTAACCCTAACCCTAACCCTTAGCATATGGGCCCATTCATTCTAATGAATCTCATAGGCTATAATGGAGAATGGAAAACATCCAAAATTTTTCCCCATCAATAGTGTACCATTCAGTGTGATATTAAAAATTCATCTTACCCATCCCTAAACCCAAACCCAATATTCACCCAAAGATATGTGTGTCCTGAACTCTAACCCTAACCCTAACCCTTACCATATGGGCCCATTCGTTCTAATGAATCTCATAGGCTATAATGGAGAATGGAAAAACATCCAAAATTTTTCCCCATCAAGAGTGTACCATTCAGTGTGATATTAAAAATACATCTTACCCATCCCTAAACCCAAACCCAATATTCACCCAAACATAAGTGTGTCCTGAACTCTAACCCTAACCCTAACCTTTACCATATGGGCCCATTCATTATAATGAATCTCATAGGCTATAATGAAGAATGGAAAAACATCCAAAATTTTTCCCCATCAAGAGTGTACCATTCAGTGTGATATTAAAAATACATCTTACCCAACCCTAAACCAAACCCCAATTTTAAACCAAACATATGTGTGTCCTGAACTCTAACCCTAACCCTTACCATATGGGCCCATTCATTCTAATGAATCTCATAGGCTATAATGGAGAATGGAAAAACATCCAAAATTTTTCCCCATCAAGAGTGTACCATTCAGTGTGATATTAAAAATACATCTTACCCATCCCTAAACCCAAACCCAATATTCACCCAAACATAAGTGTGTCCTGAACTCTAACCCTAACCCTAACCCTTACCATATGGGCCCATTCATTCTAATGAATCTCATAGGCTATAATGGAGAATGGAAAAACATCCAAAATTTTTCCCCATCAAGAGTGTACCATTCAGTGTGATATTAAAAATTCATCTTACCCATCCCTAAACCCAAACCCAATATTCACCGAAACATAAGTGTGTCCTGAACTCTAACCCTAACCCTAACCCTTACCATATGGGCCCATTCATTCTAATGAATCTCATAGGCTATAATGGAGAATGGAAAAACATCCAAAATTTTTCCCCATCAAGAGTGTACCATTCAGTGTGATATTAAAAATTCATCTTACCCATCCCTAAACCCAAACCCAATATTCACCCAAAGATATGTGTGTCCTGAACTCTAACCCTAACCCTTAGCATATGGGCCATTCATTCTAATCAATCTCATAGGCTATAATGGAGAATGGAAAAACATCCAAAATTTTTCCCCATCAAGAGTGTACCATTCAGTGTGATATTAAAAATACATCTTACCCATCCCTAAACCCAAACCCAATATTCACCCAAACATAAGTGTGTCCTGAACTCTAACCCTAACCCTAACCCTTACCATATGGGCCCATTCATTCTAATGAATCTCATAGGCTATAATGGAGAATGGAAAAACATCCCAAATTTTTCCCCATCAAGAGTGTACCATTCAGTGTGATATTAAAAATACATCTTACCCAACCCTAAACCAGACCCCAATTTTAAACCAAACATATGTGTGTCCTGAACTCTAACCCTAACCCTAACCCTTACCATATGGGCCCATTCATTCTAATGAGTCTCATAGGCTATAATGGAGAATGGAAAAACATCCAAAATTTTTCCCCATCAAGAGTGTACCATTCAGTGTGATATTAAAAATTCATCTTACCCATCCCTAAACCCAAACCCAATATTCACCCAAACATAAGTGTGTCCTGAACTCTAACCCTAACCCTAACCCTTACCATATGGGCCCATTCATTCTAATGAATCTCATAGGCTATAATGGAGAATGGAAAAACATCCCAAATTTTTCCCCATCAAGAGTGTACCATTCAGTGTGATATTAAAAATACATCTTACCCAACCCTAAACCAGACCCCAATTTTAAACCAAACATATGTGTGTCCTGAACTCTAACCCTAACCCTAACCCTTACCATATGGGCCCATTCATTCTAATGAATCTCATAGGCTATAATGGAGAATGGAAAAATATCCAAAATTTTTCCCCATCAATAGTGTACCATTCAGTGTGATATTAAAAATACATCTTACCCATCCCTAAACCCAAACCCAATATTCACCCAAACATAAGTGTGTCCTGAACTCTAACCCTAACCCTAACCCTTACCATATGGGCCCATTCATTCTAATGAATCTCATAGGCTATAATGGAGAATGGAAAAACATCCAAAATTTTTCCCCATCAAGAGTGTACCATTCAGTGTGATATTAAAAATACATCTTACCCAACCCTAAACCAGACCCCAATTTTAAACCAAACATATGTGTGTCCTGAACTCTAACCCTAACCCTAACCCTTACCATATGGGCCCATTCATTCTAATGAATCTCATAGGCTATAATGGAGAATGGAAAAACATCCAAAATTTTTCCCCATGAAGAGTGTACCATTCAGTGTGATATTAAAAATTCATCTTACCCATCCCTAAACCCAAACCCAATATTCACCCAAACATAAGTGTGTCCTGAACTCTAATCCTAACCCTAACCCTTACCATATGGGCCCATTCATTCTAATGAATCTCATAGGCTATAATGGAGAATGGAAAAACATCCAAAATTTTTCCCCATCAAGAGTGTACCATTCAGTGTGATATTAAAAATACATCTTACCCAACCCTAAACCAGACCCCAATTTTAAACCAAACATAAGTGTGTCCTGAACTCTAACCCTAACCCTAACCCTTACCATATGGGCCCATTCATTCTAATGAATCTCATAGGCTATAATGGAGAATGGAAAAACATCCAAATTTTTTCCCCATCAATAGTGTACCATTCAGTGTGATATTAAAAATCCATCTTACCCATCCCTAAACCCAAACCCAAAATTCACCCAAAGATATGTGTGTCCTGAACTCTAACCCTAACCCTAATCCTTACCATATGGGCCCATTCATTCTAATGAATCTCATAGGCTATAATGGAGAATGGAAAAACATCCAAAATTTTTCCCCATCAAGAGTGTACCATTCAGTGTGATATTAAAAATACATCTTACCCATCCCTAAACCCAAACCCAATATTCACCCAAACATAAGTGTGTCCTGAACTCTAACCCTAACCCTAACCCTTACCATATGGGCCCATTCATTCTAATGAATCTCATAGGCTATAATGGAGAATGGAAAAACATCCAAAATTTTTCCCCATCAAGAGTGTACCATTCAGTGTGATATTAAAAATTCATCTTACCCATCCCTAAACCCAAACCCAATATTCACCCAAACATAAGTGTGTCCTGAACTCTAACCCTAACCCTTACCATATGGGCCCATTCATTCTAATGAATCTCATAGGCTATAATGGAGAATGGAAAAACATCCAAAATTTTTCCCCATCAAGAGTGTACCATTCAGTGTGATATTAAAAATTCATCTTACCATCCCTAAACCCAAACCCAATATTCACCCAAAGATATGTGTGTCCTGAACTCTAACCCTAACCCTTACCATATGGGCCATTCATTCTAATCAATCTCATAGGCTATAATGGAGAATGGAAAAACATCCAAAATTTTTCCCCATCAAGAGTGTACCATTCAGTGTGATATTAAAAATACATCTTACCCATCCCTAAACCCAAACCCAATATTCTCCCAAACATAAGTGTGTCCTGAACTCTAACCCTAACCCTAACCCTTACCATATGGGCCCATTCATTCTAATGAATCTCATAGGCTATAATGGAGAATGGAAAAACATCCCAAATTTTTCCCCATCAAGAGTGTACCATTCAGTGTGATATTAAAAATACATCTTACCCATCCCTAAACCCAAACCCAATATTCACCCAAACATAAGTGTGTCCTGAACTCTAACCCTAACCCTAACCCTTACCATATGGGCCCATTCATTCTAATGAATCTCATAGGCTATAATGGAGAATGGAAAAACATCCAAAATTTTTCCCCATCAAGAGTGTACCATTCAGTGTGATATTAAAAATACATCTTACCCAACCCTAAACCAGACCCCAATTTTAAACCAAACATATGTGTGTCCTGAACTCTAACCCTAACCCTAACCCTTACCATATGGGCCCATTCATTCTAATGAATCTCATAGGCTATAATGGAGAATGGAAAAACATCCAAAATTTTTCCCCATCAAGAGTGTACCATTCAGTGTGATATTAAAAATACATCTTACCCATCCCTAAACCCAAACCCAATATTCACCCAAGGATATGTGTGTCCTGAACTCTAACCCTAACCCTAACCCTTACCATATGGGCCCATTCATTCTAATGAATCTCATAGGCTATAATGGAGAATGGAAAAACATCCAAAATTTTTCCCCATCAAGAGTGTACCATTCAGTGTGATATTAAAAATACATCTTACCCATCCCTAAACCCAAACCCAATATTCACCCAAACATAAGTGTGTCCTGAACTCTAACCCTAACCCTAACCCTTACCATATGGGCCCATTCATTCTAATGAATCTCATAGGCTATAATGGAGAATGGAAAAACATCCAAAATTTCTCCCCACCAATAGTGTACCATTCAGTGTGATATTAAAAATTCATCTTACCCATCCCTAAACCCAAACCCAATATTCACCCAAAGATATGTGTGTCCTGAACTCTAACCCTAACCCTAACCCTTACCATATGGGCCCATTCATTCTAATGAATCTCATAGGCTATAATGGAGAATGGAAAAACATCCAAAATTTTTCCCCATGAAGAGTGTACCATTCAGTGTGATATTAAAAATTCATCTTACCCATCCCTAAACCCAAACCCAATATTCACCCAAACATAAGTGTGTCCTGAACTCTAACCCTAACCCTAACCCTTAGCATATGGGCCCATTCATTCTAATGAATCTCATAGGCTATAATGGAGAATGGAAAACATCCAAAATTTTTCCCCATCAATAGTGTACCATTCAGTGTGATATTAAAAATTCATCTTACCCATCCCTAAACCCAAACCCAATATTCACCCAAAGATATGTGTGTCCTGAACTCTAACCCTAACCCTAACCCTTACCATATGGGCCCATTCGTTCTAATGAATCTCATAGTCTATAATGGAGAATGGAAAAACATCCAAAATTTTTCCCCATCAAGAGTGTACCATTCAGTGTGATATTAAAAATACATCTTACCCATCCCTAAACCCAAACCCAATATTCACCCAAACATAAGTGTGTCCTGAACTCTAACCCTAACCCTAACCTTTACCATATGGGCCCATTCATTATAATGAATCTCATAGGCTATAATGAAGAATGGAAAAACATCCAAAATTTTTCCCCATCAAGAGTGTACCATTCAGTGTGATATTAAAAATACATCTTACCCAACCCTAAACCAAACCCCAATTTTAAACCAAACATATGTGTGTCCTGAACTCTAACCCTAACCCTTACCATATGGGCCCATTCATTCTAATGAATCTCATAGGCTATAATGGAGAATGGAAAAACATCCAAAATTTTTCCCCATCAAGAGTGTACCATTCAGTGTGATATTAAAAATACATCTTACCCATCCCTAAACCCAAACCCAATATTCACCCAAACATAAGTGTGTCCTGAACTCTAACCCTAACCCTAACCCTTACCATATGGGCCCATTCATTCTAATGAATCTCATAGGCTATAATGGAGAATGGAAAAACATCCAAAATTTTTCCCCATCAAGAGTGTACCATTCAGTGTGATATTAAAAATTCATCTTACCCATCCCTAAACCCAAACCCAATATTCACCGAAACATAAGTGTGTCCTGAACTCTAACCCTAACCCTAACCCTTACCATATGGGCCCATTCATTCTAATGAATCTCATAGGCTATAATGGAGAATGGAAAAACATCCAAAATTTTTCCCCATCAAGAGTGTACCATTCAGTGTGATATTAAAAATTCATCTTACCCATCCCTAAACCCAAACCCAATATTCACCCAAAGATATGTGTGTCCTGAACTCTAACCCTAACCCTTAGCATATGGGCCATTCATTCTAATCAATCTCATAGGCTATAATGGAGAATGGAAAAACATCCAAAATTTTTCCCCATCAAGAGTGTACCATTCAGTGTGATATTAAAAATACATCTTACCCATCCCTAAACCCAAACCCAATATTCACCCAAACATAAGTGTGTCCTGAACTCTAACCCTAACCCTAACCCTTACCATATGGGCCCATTCATTCTAATGAATCTCATAGGCTATAATGGAGAATGGAAAAACATCCCAAATTTTTCCCCATCAAGAGTGTACCATTCAGTGTGATATTAAAAATACATCTTACCCAACCCTAAACCAGACCCCAATTTTAAACCAAACATATGTGTGTCCTGAACTCTAACCCTAACCCTAACCCTTACCATATGGGCCCATTCATTCTAATGAATCTCATAGGCTATAATGGAGAATGGAAAAACATCCAAAATTTTTCCCCATCAATAGTGTACCATTCAGTGTGATATTAAAAATACATCTTACCCATCCCTAAACCCAAACCCAATATTCACCCAAACATAAGTGTGTCCTGAACTCTAACCCTAACCCTAACCCTTACCATATGGGCCCATTCATTCTAATGAATCTCATAGGCTATAATGGAGAATGGAAAAACATCCAAAATTTTTCCCCATCAAGAGTGTACCATTCAGTGTGATATTAAAAATACATCTTACCCAACCCTAAACCAGACCCCAATTTTAAACCAAACATATGTGTGTCCTGAACTCTAACCCAAACCCTAACCCTTACCATATGGGCCCATTCATTCTAATGAATCTCATAGGCTATAATGGAGAATGGAAAAACATCCAAAATTTTTCCCCATGAAGAGTGTACCATTCAGTGTGATATTAAAAATTCATCTTACCCATCCCTAAACCCAAACCCAATATTCACCCAAACATAAGTGTGTCCTGAACTCTAATCCTAACCCTAACCCTTACCATATGGGCCCATTCATTCTAATGAATCTCATAGGCTATAATGGAGAATGGAAAAACATCCAAAATTTTTCCCCATCAAGAGTGTACCATTCAGTGTGATATTAAAAATACATCTTACCCAACCCTAAACCAGACCCCAATTTTAAACCAAACATAAGTGTGTCCTGAACTCTAACCCTAACCCTAACCCTTACCATATGGGCCCATTCATTCTAATGAATCTCATAGGCTATAATGGAGAATGGAAAAACATCCAAATTTTTTCCCCATCAATAGTGTACCATTCAGTGTGATATTAAAAATCCATCTTACCCATCCCTAAACCCAAACCCAAAATTCACCCAAAGATATGTGTGTCCTGAACTCTAACCCTAACCCTAATCCTTACCATATGGGCCCATTCATTCTAATGAATCTCATAGGCTATAATGGAGAATGGAAAAACATCCAAAATTTTTCCCCATCAAGAGTGTACCATTCAGTGTGATATTAAAAATACATCTTACCCATCCCTAAACCCAAACCCAATATTCACCCAAACATAAGTGTGTCCTGAACTCTAACCCTAACCCTAACCCTTACCATATGGGCCCATTCATTCTAATGAATCTCATAGGCTATAATGGAGAATGGAAAAACATCCAAAATTTTTCCCCATCAAGAGTGTACCATTCAGTGTGATATTAAAAATTCATCTTACCCATCCCTAAACCCAAACCCAATATTCACCCAAAGATATGTGTGTCCTGAACTCTAACCCTAACCCTTAGCATATGGGCCATTCATTCTAATCAATCTCATAGGCTATAATGGAGAATGGAAAAACATCCAAAATTTTTCCCCATCAAGAGTGTACCATTCAGTGTGATATTAAAAATACATCTTACCCATCCCTAAACCCAAACCCAATATTCACCCAAACATAAGTGTGTCCTGAACTCTAACCCTAACCCTAACCCTTACCATATGGGCCCATTCATTCTAATGAATCTCATAGGCTATAATGGAGAATGGAAAAACATCCCAAATTTTTCCCCATCAAGAGTGTACCATTCAGTGTGATATTAAAAATACATCTTACCCAACCCTAAACCAGACCCCAATTTTAAACCAAACATATGTGTGTCCTGAACTCTAACCCTAACCCTAACCCTTACCATATGGGCCCATTCATTCTAATGAATCTCATAGGCTATAATGGAGAATGGAAAAATATCCAAAATTTTTCCCCATCAATAGTGTACCATTCAGTGTGATATTAAAAATACATCTTACCCATCCCTAAACCCAAACCCAATATTCACCCAAACATAAGTGTGTCCTGAACTCTAACCCTAACCCTAACCCTTACCATATGGGCCCATTCATTCTAATGAATCTCATAGGCTATAATGGAGAATGGAAAAACATCCAAAATTTTTCCCCATCAAGAGTGTACCATTCAGTGTGATATTAAAAATACATCTTACCCAACCCTAAACCAGACCCCAATTTTAAACCAAACATATGTGTGTCCTGAACTCTAACCCTAACCCTAACCCTTACCATATGGGCCCATTCATTCTAATGAATCTCATAGGCTATAATGGAGAATGGAAAAACATCCAAAATTTTTCCCCATGAAGAGTGTACCATTCAGTGTGATATTAAAAATTCATCTTACCCATCCCTAAACCCAAACCCAATATTCACCCAAACATAAGTGTGTCCTGAACTCTAATCCTAACCCTAACCCTTACCATATGGGCCCATTCATTCTAATGAATCTCATAGGCTATAATGGAGAATGGAAAAACATCCAAAATTTTTCCCCATCAAGAGTGTACCATTCAGTGTGATATTAAAAATACATCTTACCCAACCCTAAACCAGACCCCAATTTTAAACCAAACATAAGTGTGTCCTGAACTCTAACCCTAACCCTAACCCTTACCATATGGGCCCATTCATTCTAATGAATCTCATAGGCTATAATGGAGAATGGAAAAACATCCAAATTTTTTCCCCATCAATAGTGTACCATTCAGTGTGATATTAAAAATCCATCTTACCCATCCCTAAACCCAAACCCAAAATTCACCCAAAGATATGTGTGTCCTGAACTCTAACCCTAACCCTAATCCTTACCATATGGGCCCATTCATTCTAATGAATCTCATAGGCTATAATGGAGAATGGAAAAACATCCAAAATTTTTCCCCATCAAGAGTGTACCATTCAGTGTGATATTAAAAATACATCTTACCCATCCCTAAACCCAAACCCAATATTCACCCAAACATAAGTGTGTCCTGAACTCTAACCCTAACCCTAACCCTTACCATATGGGCCCATTCATTCTAATGAATCTCATAGGCTATAATGGAGAATGGAAAAACATCCAAAATTTTTCCCCATCAAGAGTGTACCATTCAGTGTGATATTAAAAATTCATCTTACCCATCCCTAAACCCAAACCCAATATTCACCCAAACATAAGTGTGTCCTGAACTCTAACCCTAACCCTTACCATATGGGCCCATTCATTCTAATGAATCTCATAGGCTATAATGGAGAATGGAAAAACATCCAAAATTTTTCCCCATCAAGAGTGTACCATTCAGTGTGATATTAAAAATTCATCTTACCATCCCTAAACCCAAACCCAATATTCACCCAAAGATATGTGTGTCCTGAACTCTAACCCTAACCCTTACCATATGGGCCATTCATTCTAATCAATCTCATAGGCTATAATGGAGAATGGAAAAACATCCAAAATTTTTCCCCATCAAGAGTGTACCATTCAGTGTGATATTAAAAATACATCTTACCCATCCCTAAACCCAAACCCAATATTCTCCCAAACATAAGTGTGTCCTGAACTCTAACCCTAACCCTAACCCTTACCATATGGGCCCATTCATTCTAATGAATCTCATAGGCTATAATGGAGAATGGAAAAACATCCCAAATTTTTCCCCATCAAGAGTGTACCATTCAGTGTGATATTAAAAATACATCTTACCCAACCCTAAACCCGACCCCAATTTTAAACCAAACATATGTGTGTCCTGAACTCTAACCCTAACCCTAACCCTTACCATATGGGCCCATTCATTCTAATGAATCTCATAGGCTATAATGGAGAATGGAAAAACATCCAAAATTTTTCCCTATGAAGAGTGTACCATTCAGTGTGATATTAAAAATACATCTTACCTATCCCTAAACCCAAACCCAATATTCACCCAAACATAAGTGTGTCCTGAACTCTAACCCTAACCCTAACCCTTACCATATGGGCCCATTCATTCTAATGAATCTCATAGGCTATAATGGAGAATGGAAAAACATCCAAAATTTTCCCCCATCAAGAGTGTACCATTCAGTGTGATATTAAAAATACATCTTACCCGTCCCTAAACCCAAACCCAATATTCACCCAAACATAAGTGTGTCCTGAACTCTAAGCCTAACCCTAACCCTTACCATATGGGCCCATTCATTCTAATGAATCTCATAGGCTATAATGGAGAATGGAAAAATATCCAAAATTTTTCCCCATCAAGAGTGTCCCATTCAGTGTGATATTAAAAATATATCTTACCCAACCCTAAACCAGACCCCAATTTTAAACCAAACATATGTGTGTCCTGAACTCTAACCCTAACCCTAACCCTTACCATATGGGCCCATTCATTCTAATGAGTCTCATAGGCTATAATGGAGAATGGAAAAACATCCAAAATTTTTCCCCATCAAGAGTGTACCATTCAGTGTGATATTAAAAATTCATCTTACCCATCCCTAAACCCAAACCCAATATTCACCCAAACATAAGTGTGTCCTGAACTCTAACCCTAACCCTAACCCTTACCATATGGGCCCATTCATTCTAATGAATCTCATAGGCTATAATGGAGAATGGAAAAACATCCAAAATTTTTCCCCATCAAGAGTGTACCATTCAGTGTGATATTAAAAATACATCTTACCCAACCCTAAACCAGACCCCAATTTTAAACCAAACAGAAGTGTGTCCTGAACTCTAACCCTAACCCTAAACCTTACCATATGGGCCCATTCATTCTTATGAATCTCATAGGCTATAATGGAGAATGGAAAAACATCCAAAATTTTTCCCCATCAATAGTGTACCATTCAGTGTGATATTAAAAATTCATCTTACCCATCCCTAAACCCAAACCCAATATTCACCCAAAGATATGTGTGTCCTGAACTCTAACCCTAACCCTAACCCTTACCATATGGGCCCATTCATTCTAATGAATCTCATAGGCTATAATGGAGAATGGAAAAACATCCAAAATTTTTCCCCATCAAGAGTGTACCATTCAGTGTGATATTAAAAATACATCTTACCCATCCCTAAACCCAAACCCAATATTCACCCAAACATAAGTGTGTCCTGAACTCTAACCCTAACCCTTACCATATGGGCCCATTCATTCTAATGAATCTCATAGGCTATAATGGAGAATGGAAAAACATCCAAAATTTTTCCCCATCAAGTGTGTACCATTCAGTGTGATATTAAAAATTCATCTTACCCATCCCTAAACCCAAAACCAATATTCACCCAAACATAAGTGTGTCCTGAACTCTAACCCTAACCCTAACCCTTACCATATGGGCCCATTCATTCTAATGAATCTCATAGGCTATAATGGAGAATGGAAAAACATCCAAAATTTTTCCCCATCAAGAGTGTACCATTCAGTGTGATATTAAAAATACATCTTACCCAACCCTAAACCAGACCCCAATTTTAAACCAAACATATGTGTGTCCTGAACTCTAACCCTAACCCTTACCATATGGGCCCATTCATTCTAATGAAACTCATAGGCTATAATGGAGAATGGAAAAACATCCAAAATTTTTCCCCATCAAGAGTGTACCATTCAGTGTGATATTAAAAATACATCTTACCCATCCCTAAACCCAAACCCAATATTCACCCAAACATAAGTGTGTCCTGAACTCTAACCCTAACCCTAACCCTTACCATATGGGCCCATTCATTCTAATGAATCTCATAGGCTATAATGGAGAATGGAAAAACATCCAAAATTTTTCCCCATCAAGAGTGTACCATTCAGTGTGATATTAAAAATACATCTTACCCAACCCTAAACCAGACCCCAATTTTAAACCAAACATATGTGTGTCCTGAACTCTAACCCTAACCCTAACCCTTACCATATGGGCCCATTCATTCTAATGAATCTCATAGGCTATAATGGAGAATGGAAAAACATCCAAAATTTTTCCCCATCAAGAGTGTACCATTCAGTGTGATATTAAAAATACATCTTACCCATCCCTAAACCCAAACCCAATATTCACCCAAGGATATGTGTGTCCTGAACTCTAACCCTAACCCTAACCCTTACCATATGGGCCCATTCATTCTAATGAATCTCATAGGCTATAATGGAGAATGGAAAAACATCCAAAATTTTTCCCCATCAAGAGTGTACCATTCAGTGTGATATTAAAAATACATCTTACCCATCCCTAAACCCAAACCCAATATTCACCCAAACATAAGTGTGTCCTGAACTCTAACCCTAACCCTAACCCTTACCATATGGGCCCATTCATTCTAATGAATCTCATAGGCTATAATGGAGAATGGAAAAACATCCAAAATTTCTCCCCACCAATAGTGTACCATTCAGTGTGATATTAAAAATTCATCTTACCCATCCCTAAACCCAAACCCAATATTCACCCAAAGATATGTGTGTCCTGAACTCTAACCCTAACCCTAACCCTTACCATATGGGCCCATTCATTCTAATGAATCTCATAGGCTATAATGGAGAATGGAAAAACATCCAAAATTTTTCCCCATGAAGAGTGTACCATTCAGTGTGATATTAAAAATTCATCTTACCCATCCCTAAACCCAAACCCAATATTCACCCAAACATAAGTGTGTCCTGAACTCTAACCCTAACCCTAACCCTTAGCATATGGGCCCATTCATTCTAATGAATCTCATAGGCTATAATGGAGAATGGAAAACATCCAAAATTTTTCCCCATCAATAGTGTACCATTCAGTGTGATATTAAAAATTCATCTTACCCATCCCTAAACCCAAACCCAATATTCACCCAAAGATATGTGTGTCCTGAACTCTAACCCTAACCCTAACCCTTACCATATGGGCCCAATCGTTCTAATGAATCTCATAGGCTATAATGGAGAATGGAAAAACATCCAAAATTTTTCCCCATCAAGAGTGTACCATTCAGTGTGATATTAAAAATACATCTTACCCATCCCTAAACCCAAACCCAATATTCACCCAAACATAAGTGTGTCCTGAACTCTAACCCTAACCCTAACCTTTACCATATGGGCCCATTCATTATAATGAATCTCATAGGCTATAATGAAGAATGGAAAAACATCCAAAATTTTTCCCCATCAAGAGTGTACCATTCAGTGTGATATTAAAAATACATCTTACCCAACCCTAAACCAAACCCCAATTTTAAACCAAACATATGTGTGTCCTGAACTCTAACCCTAACCCTTACCATATGGGCCCATTCATTCTAATGAATCTCATAGGCTATAATGGAGAATGGAAAAACATCCAAAATTTTTCCCCATCAAGAGTGTACCATTCAGTGTGATATTAAAAATACATCTTACCCATCCCTAAACCCAAACCCAATATTCACCCAAACATAAGTGTGTCCTGAACTCTAACCCTAACCCTAACCCTTACCATATGGGCCCATTCATTCTAATGAATCTCATAGGCTATAATGGAGAATGAAAAACATCCAAAATTTTTCCCCATCAAGAGTGTACCATTCAGTGTGATATTAAAAATTCATCTTACCCATCCCTAAACCCAAACCCAATATTCACCGAAACATAAGTGTGTCCTGAACTCTAACCCTAACCCTAACCCTTACCATATGGGCCCATTCATTCTAATGAATCTCATAGGCTATAATGGAGAATGGAAAAACATCCAAAATTTTTCCCCATCAAGAGTGTACCATTCAGTGTGATATTAAAAATTCATCTTACCCATCCCTAAACCCAAACCCAATATTCACCCAAAGATATGTGTGTCCTGAACTCTAACCCTAACCCTTAGCATATGGGCCATTCATTCTAATCAATCTCATAGGCTATAATGGAGAATGGAAAAACATCCAAAATTTTTCCCCATGAAGAGTGTACCATTCAGTGTGATATTAAAAATACATCTTACCCATCCCTAAACCCAAACCCAATATTCACCCAAACATAAGTGTGTCCTGAACTCTAACCCTAACCCTAACCCTTACCATATGGGCCCATTCATTCTAATGAATCTCATAGGCTATAATGGAGAATGGAAAAATATCCAAAATTTTTCCCCATCAAGAGTGTACCATTCAGTGTGATATTAAAAATACATCTTACCCATCCCTAAACCCAAACCCAATATTCACCCAAACATAAGTGTGTCCTGAACTCTAACCCTAACCCTTACCATATGGGCCCATTCATTCTAATGAATCTCATAGGCTATAATGGAGAATGGAAAAACATCCAAAATTTTTCCCCATCAAGTGTGTACCATTCAGTGTGATATTAAAAATTCATCTTACCCATCCCTAAACCCAAAACCAATATTCACCCAAACATAAGTGTGTCCTGAACTCTAACCCTAACCCTAACCCTTACCATATGGGCCCATTCATTCTAATGAATCTCATAGGCTATAATGGAGAATGGAAAAACATCCAAAATTTTTCCCCATCAAGAGTGTACCATTCAGTGTGATATTAAAAATACATCTTACCCAACCCTAAACCAGACCCCAATTTTAAACCAAACATATGTGTGTCCTGAACTCTAACCCTAACCCTTACCATATGGGCCCATTCATTCTAATGAATCTCATAGGCTATAATGGAGAATGGAAAAACATCCAAAATTTTTCCCCATCAAGAGTGTACCATTCAGTGTGATATTAAAAATACATCTTACCCATCCCTAAACCCAAACCCAATATTCACCCAAACATAAGTGTGTCCTGAACTCTAACCCTAACCCTAACCCTTACCATATGGGCCCATTCATTCTAATGAATCTCATAGGCTATAATGGAGAATGGAAAAACATCCAAAATTTTTCCCCATCAAGAGTGTACCATTCAGTGTGATATTAAAAATACATCTTACCCAACCCTAAACCAGACCCCAATTTTAAACCAAACATATGTGTGTCCTGAACTCTAACCCTAACCCTAACCCTTACCATATGGGCCCATTCATTCTAATGAATCTCATAGGCTATAATGGAGAATGGAAAAACATCCAAAATTTTTCCCCATCAAGAGTGTACCATTCAGTGTGATATTAAAAATACATCTTACCCATCCCTAAACCCAAACCCAATATTCACCCAAGGATATGTGTGTCCTGAACTCTAACCCTAACCCTAACCCTTACCATATGGGCCCATTCATTCTAATGAATCTCATAGGCTATAATGGAGAATGGAAAAACATCCAAAATTTTTCCCCATCAAGAGTGTACCATTCAGTGTGATATTAAAAATACATCTTACCCATCCCTAAACCCAAACCCAATATTCACCCAAACATAAGTGTGTCCTGAACTCTAACCCTAACCCTAACCCTTACCATATGGGCCCATTCATTCTAATGAATCTCATAGGCTATAATGGAGAATGGAAAAACATCCAAAATTTCTCCCCACCAATAGTGTACCATTCAGTGTGATATTAAAAATTCATCTTACCCATCCCTAAACCCAAACCCAATATTCACCCAAAGATATGTGTGTCCTGAACTCTAACCCTAACCCTAACCCTTACCATATGGGCCCATTCATTCTAATGAATCTCATAGGCTATAATGGAGAATGGAAAAACATCCAAAATTTTTCCCCATGAAGAGTGTACCATTCAGTGTGATATTAAAAATTCATCTTACCCATCCCTAAACCCAAACCCAATATTCACCCAAACATAAGTGTGTCCTGAACTCTAACCCTAACCCTAACCCTTAGCATATGGGCCCATTCATTCTAATGAATCTCATAGGCTATAATGGAGAATGGAAAACATCCAAAATTTTTCCCCATCAATAGTGTACCATTCAGTGTGATATTAAAAATTCATCTTACCCATCCCTAAACCCAAACCCAATATTCACCCAAAGATATGTGTGTCCTGAACTCTAACCCTAACCCTAACCCTTACCATATGGGCCCATTCGTTCTAATGAATCTCATAGGCTATAATGGAGAATGGAAAAACATCCAAAATTTTTCCCCATCAAGAGTGTACCATTCAGTGTGATATTAAAAATACATCTTACCCATCCCTAAACCCAAACCCAATATTCACCCAAACATAAGTGTGTCCTGAACTCTAACCCTAACCCTAACCTTTACCATATGGGCCCATTCATTATAATGAATCTCATAGGCTATAATGAAGAATGGAAAAACATCCAAAATTTTTCCCCATCAAGAGTGTACCATTCAGTGTGATATTAAAAATACATCTTACCCAACCCTAAACCAAACCCCAATTTTAAACCAAACATATGTGTGTCCTGAACTCTAACCCTAACCCTTACCATATGGGCCCATTCATTCTAATGAATCTCATAGGCTATAATGGAGAATGGAAAAACATCCAAAATTTTTCCCCATCAAGAGTGTACCATTCAGTGTGATATTAAAAATACATCTTACCCATCCCTAAACCCAAACCCAATATTCACCCAAACATAAGTGTGTCCTGAACTCTAACCCTAACCCTAACCCTTACCATATGGGCCCATTCATTCTAATGAATCTCATAGGCTATAATGGAGAATGAAAAACATCCAAAATTTTTCCCCATCAAGAGTGTACCATTCAGTGTGATATTAAAAATTCATCTTACCCATCCCTAAACCCAAACCCAATATTCACCGAAACATAAGTGTGTCCTGAACTCTAACCCTAACCCTAACCCTTACCATATGGGCCCATTCATTCTAATGAATCTCATAGGCTATAATGAAGAATGGAAAAACATCCAAAATTTTTCCCCATCAAGAGTGTACCATTCAGTGTGATATTAAAAATACATCTTACCCAACCCTAAACCAAACCCCAATTTTAAACCAAACATATGTGTGTCCTGAACTCTAACCCTAACCCTTACCATATGGGCCCATTCATTCTAATGAATCTCATAGGCTATAATGGAGAATGGAAAAACATCCAAAATTTTTCCCCATCAAGAGTGTACCATTCAGTGTGATATTAAAAATACATCTTACCCATCCCTAAACCCAAACCCAATATTCACCCAAACATAAGTGTGTCCTGAACTCTAACCCTAACCCTAACCCTTACCATATGGGCCCATTCATTCTAATGAATCTCATAGGCTATAATGGAGAATGAAAAACATCCAAAATTTTTCCCCATCAAGAGTGTACCATTCAGTGTGATATTAAAAATTCATCTTACCCATCCCTAAACCCAAACCCAATATTCACCGAAACATAAGTGTGTCCTGAACTCTAACCCTAACCCTAACCCTTACCATATGGGCCCATTCATTCTAATGAATCTCATAGGCTATAATGGAGAATGGAAAAACATCCAAAATTTTTCCCCATCAAGAGTGTACCATTCAGTGTGATATTAAAAATTCATCTTACCCATCCCTAAACCCAAACCCAATATTCACCCAAAGATATGTGTGTCCTGAACTCTAACCCTAACCCTTAGCATATGGGCCATTCATTCTAATCAATCTCATAGGCTATAATGGAGAATGGAAAAACATCCAAAATTTTTCCCCATGAAGAGTGTACCATTCAGTGTGATATTAAAAATACATCTTACCCATCCCTAAACCCAAACCCAATATTCACCCAAACATAAGTGTGTCCTGAACTCTAACCCTAACCCTAACCCTTACCATATGGGCCCATTCATTCTAATGAATCTCATAGGCTATAATGGAGAATGGAAAAACATCCAAAATTTTTCCCCATCAAGAGTGTACCATTCAGTGTGATATTAAAAATACATCTTACCCATCCCTAAACCCAAACCCAATATTCACCCAAACATAAGTGTGTCCTGAACTCTAACCCTAACCCTTACCATATGGGCCCATTCATTCTAATGAATCTCATAGGCTATAATGGAGAATGGAAAAACATCCAAAATTTTTCCCCATCAAGTGTGTACCATTCAGTGTGATATTAAAAATTCATCTTACCCATCCCTAAACCCAAAACCAATATTCACCCAAACATAAGTGTGTCCTGAACTCTAACCCTAACCCTAACCCTTACCATATGGGCCCATTCATTCTAATGAATCTCATAGGCTATAATGGAGAATGGAAAAACATCCAAAATTTTTCCCCATCAAGAGTGTACCATTCAGTGTGATATTAAAAATACATCTTACCCAACCCTAAACCAGACCCCAATTTTAAACCAAACATATGTGTGTCCTGAACTCTAACCCTAACCCTTACCATATGGGCCCATTCATTCTAATGAATCTCATAGGCTATAATGGAGAATGGAAAAACATCCAAAATTTTTCCCCATCAAGAGTGTACCATTCAGTGTGATATTAAAAATACATCTTACCCATCCCTAAACCCAAACCCAATATTCACCCAAACATAAGTGTGTCCTGAACTCTAACCCTAACCCTAACCCTTACCATATGGGCCCATTCATTCTAATGAATCTCATAGGCTATAATGGAGAATGGAAAAACATCCAAAATTTTTCCCCATCAAGAGTGTACCATTCAGTGTGATATTAAAAATACATCTTACCCAACCCTAAACCAGACCCCAATTTTAAACCAAACATATGTGTGTCCTGAACTCTAACCCTAACCCTAACCCTTACCATATGGGCCCATTCATTCTAATGAATCTCATAGGCTATAATGGAGAATGGAAAAACATCCAAAATTTTTCCCCATCAAGAGTGTACCATTCAGTGTGATATTAAAAATACATCTTACCCATCCCTAAACCCAAACCCAATATTCACCCAAGGATATGTGTGTCCTGAACTCTAACCCTAACCCTAACCCTTACCATATGGGCCCATTCATTCTAATGAATCTCATAGGCTATAATGGAGAATGGAAAAACATCCAAAATTTTTCCCCATCAAGAGTGTACCATTCAGTGTGATATTAAAAATACATCTTACCCATCCCTAAACCCAAACCCAATATTCACCCAAACATAAGTGTGTCCTGAACTCTAACCCTAACCCTAACCCTTACCATATGGGCCCATTCATTCTAATG
Source organism: Heteronotia binoei (assembly GCF_032191835.1). NCBI lineage: Eukaryota > Metazoa > Chordata > Lepidosauria > Squamata > Gekkonidae > Heteronotia > Heteronotia binoei. The sequence continues at coordinate 39,891,339 of NC_083232.1, forward strand.
AATCTCATAGGCTATAATGGAGAATGGAAAAACATCCAAAATTTCTCCCCACCAATAGTGTACCATTCAGTGTGATATTAAAAATTCATCTTACCCATCCCTAAACCCAAACCCAATATTCACCCAAAGATATGTGTGTCCTGAACTCTAACCCTAACCCTAACCCTTACCATATGGGCCCATTCATTCTAATGAATCTCATAGGCTATAATGGAGAATGGAAAAACATCCAAAATTTTTCCCCATGAAGAGTGTACCATTCAGTGTGATATTAAAAATTCATCTTACCCATCCCTAAACCCAAACCCAATATTCACCCAAACATAAGTGTGTCCTGAACTCTAACCCTAACCCTAACCCTTAGCATATGGGCCCATTCATTCTAATGAATCTCATAGGCTATAATGGAGAATGGAAAACATCCAAAATTTTTCCCCATCAATAGTGTACCATTCAGTGTGATATTAAAAATTCATCTTACCCATCCCTAAACCCAAACCCAATATTCACCCAAAGATATGTGTGTCCTGAACTCTAACCCTAACCCTAACCCTTACCATATGGGCCCATTCGTTCTAATGAATCTCATAGGCTATAATGGAGAATGGAAAAACATCCAAAATTTTTCCCCATCAAGAGTGTACCATTCAGTGTGATATTAAAAATACATCTTACCCATCCCTAAACCCAAACCCAATATTCACCCAAACATAAGTGTGTCCTGAACTCTAACCCTAACCCTAACCTTTACCATATGGGCCCATTCATTATAATGAATCTCATAGGCTATAATGAAGAATGGAAAAACATCCAAAATTTTTCCCCATCAAGAGTGTACCATTCAGTGTGATATTAAAAATACATCTTACCCAACCCTAAACCAAACCCCAATTTTAAACCAAACATATGTGTGTCCTGAACTCTAACCCTAACCCTTACCATATGGGCCCATTCATTCTAATGAATCTCATAGGCTATAATGGAGAATGGAAAAACATCCAAAATTTTTCCCCATCAAGAGTGTACCATTCAGTGTGATATTAAAAATACATCTTACCCATCCCTAAACCCAAACCCAATATTCACCCAAACATAAGTGTGTCCTGAACTCTAACCCTAACCCTAACCCTTACCATATGGGCCCATTCATTCTAATGAATCTCATAGGCTATAATGGAGAATGAAAAACATCCAAAATTTTTCCCCATCAAGAGTGTACCATTCAGTGTGATATTAAAAATTCATCTTACCCATCCCTAAACCCAAACCCAATATTCACCGAAACATAAGTGTGTCCTGAACTCTAACCCTAACCCTAACCCTTACCATATGGGCCCATTCATTCTAATGAATCTCATAGGCTATAATGGAGAATGGAAAAACATCCAAAATTTTTCCCCATCAAGAGTGTACCATTCAGTGTGATATTAAAAATTCATCTTACCCATCCCTAAACCCAAACCCAATATTCACCCAAAGATATGTGTGTCCTGAACTCTAACCCTAACCCTTAGCATATGGGCCATTCATTCTAATCAATCTCATAGGCTATAATGGAGAATGGAAAAACATCCAAAATTTTTCCCCATCAAGAGTGTACCATTCAGTGTGATATTAAAAATACATCTTACCCATCCCTAAACCCAAACCCAATATTCACCCAAACATAAGTGTGTCCTGAACTCTAACCCTAACCCTAACCCTTACCATATGGGCCCATTCATTCTAATGAATCTCATAGGCTATAATGGAGAATGGAAAAACATCCCAAATTTTTCCCCATCAAGAGTGTACCATTCAGTGTGATATTAAAAATACATCTTACCCAACCCTAAACCAGACCCCAATTTTAAACCAAACATATGTGTGTCCTGAACTCTAACCCTAACCCTAACCCTTACCATATGGGCCCATTCATTCTAATGAATCTCATAGGCTATAATGGAGAATGGAAAAACATCCAAAATTTTTCCCCATGAAGAGTGTACCATTCAGTGTGATATTAAAAATACATCTTACCCATCCCTAAACCCAAACCCAATATTCACCCAAACATAAGTGTGTCCTGAACTCTAACCCTAACCCTAACCCTTACCATATGGGCACATTCATTCTAATGAATCTCATAGGCTATAATGGAGAATGGAAAAACATCCAAAATTTTCCCCCATCAAGAGTGTACCATTCAGTGTGATATTAAAAATACATCTTACCCGTCCCTAAACCCAAACCCAATATTCACCCAAACATAAGTGTGTCCTGAACTCTAACCCTAACCCTAACCCTTACCATATGGGCCCATTCATTCTAATGAATCTCATAGGCTATAATGGAGAATGGAAAAACATCCAAAATTTTTCCCCATCAAGAGTGTCCCATTCAGTGTGATATTAAAAATACATCTTACCCAACCCTAAACCAGACGCCAATTTTAAACCAAACATATGTGTGTCCTGAACTCTAACCCTAACCCTAACCCTAACCCTTACCATATGGGCCCATTCATTCTAATGAATCTCATAGGCTATAATGGAGAATGGAAAAACATCCAAAATTTTTCCCCATCAAGAGTGTACCATTCAGTGTGATATTAAAAATTCATCTTACCCATCCCTAAACCCAAACCCAATATTCACCCAAACATAAGTGTGTCCTGAACTCTAACCCTAACCCTAACCCTTAGCATATGGGCCCATTCATTCTAATGAATCTCATAGGCTATAATGGAGAATGGAAAACATCCAAAATTTTTCCCCATCAATAGTGTACCATTCAGTGTGATATTAAAAATTCATCTTACCCATCCCTAAACCCAAACCCAATATTCACCCAAAGATATGTGTGTCCTGAACTCTAACCCTAACCCTAACCCTTACCAGATGGGCCCATTCGTTCTAATGAATCTCATAGGCTATAATGGAGAATGGAAAAACATCCAAAATTTTTCCCCATCAAGAGTGTACCATTCAGTGTGATATTAAAAATACATCTTACCCATCCCTAAACCCAAACCCAATATTCACCCAAACATAAGTGTGTCCTGAACTCTAACCCTAACCCTAACCTTTACCATATGGGCCCATTCATTATAATGAATCTCATAGGCTATAATGAAGAATGGAAAAACATCCAAAATTTTTCCCCATCAAGAGTGTACCATTCAGTGTGATATTAAAAATACATCTTACCCAACCCTAAACCAAACCCCAATTTTAAACCAAACATATGTGTGTCCTGAACTCTAACCCTAACCCTTACCATATGGGCCCATTCATTCTAATGAATCTCATAGGCTATAATGGAGAATGGAAAAACATCCAAAATTTTTCCCCATCAAGAGTGTACCATTCAGTGTGATATTAAAAATACATCTTACCCATCCCTAAACCCAAACCCAATATTCACCCAAACATAAGTGTGTCCTGAACTCTAACCCTAACCCTAACCCTTACCATATGGGCCCATTCATTCTAATGAATCTCATAGGCTATAATGGAGAATGAAAAACATCCAAAATTTTTCCCCATCAAGAGTGTACCATTCAGTGTGATATTAAAAATTCATCTTACCCATCCCTAAACCCAAACCCAATATTCACCGAAACATAAGTGTGTCCTGAACTCTAACCCTAACCCTAACCCTTACCATATGGGCCCATTCATTCTAATGAATCTCATAGGCTATAATGGAGAATGGAAAAACATCCAAAATTTTTCCCCATCAAGAGTGTACCATTCAGTGTGATATTAAAAATTCATCTTACCCATCCCTAAACCCAAACCCAATATTCACCCAAAGATATGTGTGTCCTGAACTCTAACCCTAACCCTTAGCATATGGGCCATTCATTCTAATCAATCTCATAGGCTATAATGGAGAATGGAAAAACATCCAAAATTTTTCCCCATCAAGAGTGTACCATTCAGTGTGATATTAAAAATACATCTTACCCATCCCTAAACCCAAACCCAATATTCACCCAAACATAAGTGTGTCCTGAACTCTAACCCTAACCCTAACCCTTACCATATGGGCCCATTCATTCTAATGAATCTCATAGGCTATAATGGAGAATGGAAAAACATCCCAAATTTTTCCCCATCAAGAGTGTACCATTCAGTGTGATATTAAAAATACATCTTACCCAACCCTAAACCAGACCCCAATTTTAAACCAAACATATGTGTGTCCTGAACTCTAACCCTAACCCTAACCCTTACCATATGGGCCCATTCATTCTAATGAATCTCATAGGCTATAATGGAGAATGGAAAAACATCCAAAATTTTTCCCCATGAAGAGTGTACCATTCAGTGTGATATTAAAAATACATCTTACCCATCCCTAAACCCAAACCCAATATTCACCCAAACATAAGTGTGTCCTGAACTCTAACCCTAACCCTAACCCTTACCATATGGGCACATTCATTCTAATGAATCTCATAGGCTATAATGGAGAATGGAAAAACATCCAAAATTTTCCCCCATCAAGAGTGTACCATTCAGTGTGATATTAAAAATACATCTTACCCGTCCCTAAACCCAAACCCAATATTCACCCAAACATAAGTGTGTCCTGAACTCTAACCCTAACCCTAACCCTTACCATATGGGCCCATTCATTCTAATGAATCTCATAGGCTATAATGGAGAATGGAAAAACATCCAAAATTTTTCCCCATCAAGAGTGTCCCATTCAGTGTGATATTAAAAATACATCTTACCCAACCCTAAACCAGACGCCAATTTTAAACCAAACATATGTGTGTCCTGAACTCTAACCCTAACCCTAACCCTAACCCTTACCATATGGGCCCATTCATTCTAATGAATCTCATAGGCTATAATGGAGAATGGAAAAACATCCAAAATTTTTCCCCATCAAGAGTGTACCATTCAGTGTGATATTAAAAATTCATCTTACCCATCCCTAAACCCAAACCCAATATTCACCCAAACATAAGTGTGTCCTGAACTCTAACCCTAACCCTAACCCTTACCATATGGGCCCATTCATTCTAATGAATCTCATAGGCTATAATGGAGAATGGAAAAACATCCAAAATTTTTCCCCATCAAGAGTGTACCATTCAGTGTGATATTAAAAATACATCTTACCCAACCCTAAACCAGACCCCAATTTTAAACCAAACAGAAGTGTGTCCTGAACTCTAACCCTAACCCTAATCCTTACCATATGGGCCCATTCATTCTAATGAATCTCATAGGCTATAATGGAGAATGGAAAAACATCCAAAATTTTTCCCCATCAATAGTGTACCATTCAGTGTGATATTAAAAATTCATCTTACCCATCCCTAAACCCAAACCCAATATTCACCCAAAGATATGTGTGTCCTGAACTCTAACCCTAACCCTAACCCTTACCATATGGGCCCATTCATTCTAATGAATCTCATAGGCTATAATGGAGAATGGAAAAACATCCAAAATTTTTCCCTATGAAGAGTGTACCATTCAGTGTGATATTAAAAATACATCTTACCCATCCCTAAACCCAAACCCAATATTCACCCAAACATAAGTGTGTCCTGAACTCTAACCCTAACCCTAACCCTTACCATATGGTCCCATTCATTCTAATGAATCTCATAGGCTATAATGGAGAATGGAAAAACATCCCAAATTTTTCCCCATCAAGAGTGTACCATTCAGTGTGATATTAAAAATACATCTTACCCAACCCTAAACCAGACCCCAATTTTAAACCAAACATATGTGTGTCCTGAACTCTAACCCTAACCCTAACCCTTACCATATGGGCCCATTCATTCTAATGAATCTCATAGGCTATAATGGAGAATGGAAAAACATCCAAAATTTTTCCCCATGAAGAGTGTACCATTCAGTGTGATATTAAAAATACATCTTACCCATCCCTAAACCCAAACCCAATATTCACCCAAACATAAGTGTGTCCTGAACTCTAACCCTAACCCTAACCCTTACCATATGGGCACATTCATTCTAATGAATCTCATAGGCTATAATGGAGAATGGAAAAACATCCAAAATTTTCCCCCATCAAGAGTGTACCATTCAGTGGGATATTAAAAATACATCTTACCCGTCCCTAAACCCAAACCCAATATTCACCCAAACATAAGTGTGTCCTGAACTCTAACCCTAACCCTAACCCTTACCATATGGGCCCATTCATTCTAATGAATCTCATAGGCTATAATGGAGAATGGAAAAACATCCAAAATTTTTCCCCATCAAGAGTGTCCCATTCAGTGTGATATTAAAAATACATCTTACCCAACCCTAAACCAGACGCCAATTTTAAACCAAACATATGTGTGTCCTGAACTCTAACCCTAACCCTAACCCTAACCCTTACCATATGGGCCCATTCATTCTAATGAATCTCATAGGCTATAATGGAGAATGGAAAAACATCCAAAATTTTTCCCCATCAAGAGTGTACCATTCAGTGTGATATTAAAAATTCATCTTACCCATCCCTAAACCCAAACCCAATATTCACCCAAACATAAGTGTGTCCTGAACTCTAACCCTAACCCTAACCCTTACCATATGGGCCCATTCATTCTAATGAATCTCATAGGCTATAATGGAGAATGGAAAAACATCCAAAATTTTTCCCCATCAAGAGTGTACCATTCAGTGTGATATTAAAAATACATCTTACCCAACCCTAAACCAGACCCCAATTTTAAACCAAACAGAAGTGTGTCCTGAACTCTAACCCTAACCCTAATCCTTACCATATGGGCCCATTCATTCTAATGAATCTCATAGGCTATAATGGAGAATGGAAAAACATCCAAAATTTTTCCCCATCAATAGTGTACCATTCAGTGTGATATTAAAAATTCATCTTACCCATCCCTAAACCCAAACCCAATATTCACCCAAAGATATGTGTGTCCTGAACTCTAACCCTAACCCTAACCCTTACCATATGGGCCCATTCATTCTAATGAATCTCATAGGCTATAATGGAGAATGGAAAAACATCCAAAATTTTTCCCTATGAAGAGTGTACCATTCAGTGTGATATTAAAAATACATCTTACCCATCCCTAAACCCAAACCCAATATTCACCCAAACATAAGTGTGTCCTGAACTCTAACCCTAACCCTTACCATATGGGCCCATTCATTCTAATGAATCTCATACGCTATAATGGAGAATGGAAAAACATCCAAAATTTTTCCCCATCAAGTGTGTACCATTCAGTGTGATATTAAAAATTCATCTTACCCATCCCTAAACCCAAAACCAATATTCACCCAAACATAAGTGTGTCCTGAACTCTAACCCTAACCCTAACCCTTACCATATGGGCCCATTCATTCTAATGAATCTCATAGGCTATAATGGAGAATGGAAAAACATCCAAAATTTTTCCCCATCAATAGTGTACCATTCAGTGTGATATTAAAAATTCATCTTACCCATCCCTAAACCCAAACCCAATATTCACCCAAAGATATGTGTGTCCTGAACTCTAACCCTAACCCTAACCCTTACCATATGGGCCCATTCATTCTAATGAATCTCATAGGCTATAATGGAGAATGGAAAAACATCCAAAATTTTTCCCTATGAAGAGTGTACCATTCAGTGTGATATTAAAAATACATCTTACCCATCCCTAAACCCAAACCCAATATTCACCCAAACATAAGTGTGTCCTGAACTCTAACCCTAACCCTTACCATATGGGCCCATTCATTCTAATGAATCTCATACGCTATAATGGAGAATGGAAAAACATCCAAAATTTTTCCCCATCAAGTGTGTACCATTCAGTGTGATATTAAAAATTCATCTTACCCATCCCTAAACCCAAAACCAATATTCACCCAAACATAAGTGTGTCCTGAACTCTAACCCTAACCCTAACCCTTACCATATGGGCCCATTCATTCTAATGAATCTCATAGGCTATAATGGAGAATGGAAAAACATCCAAAATTTTTCCCCATCAAGAGTGTACCATTCAGTGTGATATTAAAAATTCATCTTACCCATCCCTAAACCCAAACCCAATATTCACCCAAAGATATGTGTGTCCTGAACTCTAACCCTAACCCTAACCCTTACCATATGGGCCCATTCATTCTAATGAATCTCATAGGCTATAATGGAGAATGGAAAAACATCCAAAATTTTTCCCTATGAAGAGTGTACCATTCAGTGTGATATTAAAAATACATCTTACCCATCCCTAAACCAAAACCCAATATTCACCCAAACATAAGTGTGTCCTGAACTCTAACCCTAACCCTTACCATATGGGCCCATTCATTCTAATGAATCTCATAGGCTATAATGGAGAATGGAAAAACATCCAAAATTTTTCCCCATCAAGTGTGTACCATTCAGTGTGATATTAAAAATTCATCTTACCCATCCCTAAACCCAAAACCAATATTCACCCAAACATAAGTGTGTCCTGAACTCTAACCCTAACCCTAACCCTTACCATATGGGCCCATTCATTCTAATGAATCTCATAGGCTATAATGGAGAATGGAAAAACATCCAAAATTTTTCCCCATCAAGAGTGTCCCATTCAGTGTGATATTAAAAATACATCTTACCCAACCCTAAACCAGACGCCAATTTTAAACCAAACATATGTGTGTCCTGAACTCTAACCCTAACCCTAACCCTAACCCTTACCATATGGGCCCATTCATTCTAATGAATCTCATAGGCTATAATGGAGAATGGAAAAACATCCAAAATTTTTCCCCATCAAGAGTGTACCATTCAGTGTGATATTAAAAAATTCATCTTACCCATCCCTAAACCCAAACCCAATATTCACCCAAACATAAGTGTGTCCTGAACTCTAACCCTAACCCTAACCCTTACCATATGGGCCCATTCATTCTAATGAATCTCATAGGCTATAATGGAGAATGGAAAAACATCCAAAATTTTTCCCCATCAAGAGTGTACCATTCAGTGTGATATTAAAAATACATCTTACCCAACCCTAAACCAGACCCCAATTTTAAACCAAACAGAAGTGTGTCCTGAACTCTAACCCTAACCCTAATCCTTACCATATGGGCCCATTCATTCTAATGAATCTCATAGGCTATAATGGAGAATGGAAAAACATCCAAAATTTTTCCCCATCAATAGTGTACCATTCAGTGTGATATTAAAAATTCATCTTACCCATCCCTAAACCCAAACACAATATTCACCCAAAGATATGTGTGTCCTGAACTCTAACCCTAACCCTAACCCTTACCATATGGGCCCATTCATTCTAATGAATCTCATAGGCTATAATGGAGAATGGAAAAACATCCAAAATTTTTCCCTATGAAGAGTGTACCATTCAGTGTGATATTAAAAATACATCTTACCCATCCCTAAACCCAAACCCAATATTCACCCAAACATAAGTGTGTCCTGAACTCTAACCCTAACCCTTACCATATGGGCCCATTCATTCTAATGAATCTCATACGCTATAATGGAGAATGGAAAAACATCCAAAATTTTTCCCCATCAAGTGTGTACCATTCAGTGTGATATTAAAAATTCATCTTACCCATCCCTAAACCCAAAACCAATATTCACCCAAACATAAGTGTGTCCTGAACTCTAACCCTAACCCTAACCCTTACCATATGGGCCCATTCATTCTAATGAATCTCATAGGCTATAATGGAGAATGGAAAAACATCCAAAATTTTTCCCCATCAAGAGTGTACCATTCAGTGTGATATTAAAAATTCATCTTACCCATCCCTAAACCCAAACCCAATATTCACCCAAAGATATGTGTGTCCTGAACTCTAACCCTAACCCTAACCCTTACCATATGGGCCCATTCATTCTAATGAATCTCATAGGCTATAATGGAGAATGGAAAAACATCCAAAATTTTTCCCTATGAAGAGTGTACCATTCAGTGTGATATTAAAAATACATCTTACCCATCCCTAAACCCAAACCCAATATTCACCCAAACATAAGTGTGTCCTGAACTCTAACCCTAACCCTTACCATATGGGCCCATTCATTCTAATGAATCTCATAGGCTATAATGGAGAATGGAAAAACATCCAAAATTTTTCCCCATCAAGTGTGTACCATTCAGTGTGATATTAAAAATTCATCTTACCCATCCCTAAACCCAAAACCAATATTCACCCAAACATAAGTGTGTCCTGAACTCTAACCCTAACCCTAACCCTTACCATATGGGCCCATTCATTCTAATGAATCTCATAGGCTATAATGGAGAATGGAAAAACATCCAAAATTTTTCCCCATCAAGAGTGTACCATTCAGTGTGATATTAAAAATACATCTTACCCAACCCTAAAACAGACCCCAATTTTAAACCAAACATATGTGTGTCCTGAACTCTAACCCTAACCCTAACCCTTACCATATGGGCCCATTCATTCTAATGAATCTCATAGGCTATAATGGAGAATGGAAAAACATCCAAAATTTTTCCCCATGAAGAGTGTACCATTCAGTGTGATATTAAAAATACATCTTACCCATCCCTAAACCCAAACCCAATATTCACCCAAACATAAGTGTGTCCTGAACTCTAAACCTAACCCTAACCCTTACCATATGGGCCCATTCATTCTAATGAATCTCATAGACTATAATGGAGAATGGAAAAACATCCAAAATTTTTCCCCATCAAGAGTGTACCATTCAGTGTGATATTAAAAATACACCTTACCCAACCCTAAACCAGACCCCAATTTTAAACCAAACATATGTGTGTCCTGAACTCTAACCCTAACCCTAACCCTTACCATATGGGCCCATTCATTCTAATGAATCTCATAGGCTATAATGGAGAATGGAAAAACATCCAAAATTTTTCCCCATCAAGAGTGTACCATTCAGTGTGATATTAAAAATACATCTTACCCATCCCTAAACCCAAACCCAATATTCACCCAAGGATATGTGTGTCCTGAACTCTAACCCCAACCCTAACCCTTACCATATGGGCCCATTCATTCTAATGAATCTCATAGGCTATAATGGAGAATGGAAAAACATCCAAAATTTTTCCCCATCAAGAGTGTACCATTCAGTGTGATATTAAAAATACATCTTACCCATCCCTAAACCCAAACCCAATATTCACCAAAACATAAGTGTGTCCTGAACTCTAACCCTAACCCTAACCCTTACCATATGGGCCCATTCATTCTAATGAATCTCATAGGCTATAATGGAGAATGGAAAAACATCCAAAATTTCTCCCCACCAATAGTGTACCATTCAGTGTGATATTAAAAATTCATCTTACCCATCCCTAAACCTAAACCCAATATTCACCCAAAGATATGTGTGTCCTGAACTCTAACCCTAACCCTAACCCTTACCATATGGGCCCATTCATTCTAATGAATCTCATAGGCTATAATGGAGAATAGAAAAACATCCAAAATTTTCCCCCATGAAGAGTGTACCATTCAGTGTGATATTAAAAATTCATCTTACCCATCCCTAAACCCAAACCCAATATTCACCCAAACATAAGTGTGTCCTGAACTCTAACCCTAACCCTAACCCTTACCATATGGGCCCATTCATTCTAATGAATCTCATAGGCTATAATGGAGAATGGAAAACATCCAAAATTTTTCCCCATCAAGAGTGTACCATTCATTGTGATATTAAAAATTCATCTTACCCATCCCTAAACCCAAACCCAATATTCACCCAAAGATATGTGTGTCCTGAACTCTAACCCTAACCCTAACCCTTACCATATGGGCCCATTCGTTCTAATGAATCTCATACGCTATAATGGAGAATGGAAAAACATCCAAAATTTTTCCCCATCAAGAGTGTACCATTCAGTGTGATATTAAAAATACATCTTACCCATCCCTAAACCCAAACCCAATATTCACCCAAACATAAGTGTGTCCTGAACTCTAACCCTAACCCTAACCTTTACCATATGGGCCCATTCATTATAATGAATCTCATAGGCTATAATGGAGAATGGAAAAACATCCAAAATTTTTCCCCATCAAGAGTGTACCATTCAGTGTGATATTAAAAATACATCTTACCCAAACCTAAACCAAACCCCAATTTTAAACCAAACATATGTGTGTCCTGAACTCTAACCCTAACCCTTACCATATGGGCCCATTCATTCTAATGAATCTCATAGGCTATAATGGAGAATGGAAAAACATCCAAAATTTTTCCCCATCAAGAGTGTACCATTCAGTGTGATATTAAAAATACACCTTACCCAACCCTAAACCAGACCCCAATTTTAAACCAAACATATGTGTGTCCTGAACTCTAACCCTAACCCTAACCCTTACCATATGGGCCCATTCATTCTAATGAATCTCATAGGCTATAATGGAGAATGGAAAAACATCCAAAATTTTTCCCCATCAAGAGTGTACCATTCAGTGTGATATTAAAAATACATCTTACCCATCCCTAAACCCAAACCCAATATTCACCCAAGGATATGTGTGTCCTGAACTCTAACCCCAACCCTAACCCTTACCATATGGGCCCATTCATTCTAATGAATCTCATAGGCTATAATGGAGAATGGAAAAACATCCAAAATTTTTCCCCATCAAGAGTGTACCATTCAGTGTGATATTAAAAATACATCTTACCCATCCCTAAACCCAAACCCAATATTCACCCAAACATAAGTGTGTCCTGAACTCTAACCCTAACCCTAACCCTTACCATATGGGCCCATTCATTCTAATGAATCTCATAGGCTATAATGGAGAATGGAAAAACATCCAAAATTTCTCCCCACCAATAGTGTACCATTCAGTGTGATATTAAAAATTCATCTTACCCATCCCTAAACCTAAACCCAATATTCACCCAAAGATATGTGTGTCCTGAACTCTAACCCTAACCCTAACCCTTACCATATGGGCCCATTCATTCTAATGAATCTCATAGGCTATAATGGAGAATAGAAAAACATCCAAAATTTTCCCCCATGAAGAGTGTACCATTCAGTGTGATATTAAAAATTCATCTTACCCATCCCTAAACCCAAACCCAATATTCACCCAAACATAAGTGTGTCCTGAACTCTAACCCTAACCCTAACCCTTACCATATGGGCCCATTCATTCTAATGAATCTCATAGGCTATAATGGAGAATGGAAAACATCCAAAATTTTTCCCCATCAAGAGTGTACCATTCATTGTGATATTAAAAATTCATCTTACCCATCCCTAAACCCAAACCCAATATTCACCCAAAGATATGTGTGTCCTGAACTCTAACCCTAACCCTAACCCTTACCATATGGGCCCATTCGTTCTAATGAATCTCATACGCTATAATGGAGAATGGAAAAACATCCAAAATTTTTCCCCATCAAGAGTGTACCATTCAGTGTGATATTAAAAATACATCTTACCCATCCCTAAACCCAAACCCAATATTCACCCAAACATAAGTGTGTCCTGAACTCTAACCCTAACCCTAACCTTTACCATATGGGCCCATTCATTCTAATGAATCTCATAGGCTATAATGGAGAATGGAAAAACATCCAAAATTTTTCCCCATCAAGAGTGTACCATTCAGTGTGATATTAAAAATACATCTTACCCAAACCTAAACCAAACCCCAATTTTAAACCAAACATATGTGTGTCCTGAACTCTAACCCTAACCCTTACCATATGGGCCCATTCATTCTAATGAATCTCATAGGCTATAATGGAGAATGGAAAAACATCCAAAATTTTTCCCCATCAAGAGTGTACCATTCAGTGTGATATTAAAAATACATCTTACCCATCCCTAAACCCAAACCCAATATTCACCCAAACATAAGTGTGTCCTGAACTCTAACCCTAACCCTAACCCTTACCATATGGGCCCATTCATTCTAATGAATCTCATAGGCTATAATGGAGAATGGAAAAACATCCAAAATTTTTCCCCATCAAGAGTGTACCATTCAGTGTGATATTAAAAATTCATCTTACCCATCCCTAAACCCAAACCCAATATTCACCGAAACATAAGTGTGTCCTGAACTCTAACCCAAACCCTAACCCTTACCATATGGGCCCATTCATTCTAATGAATCTCATAGGCTATAATGGAGAATGGAAAAACATCCAAAATTTTTCCCCATCAAGAGTGTACCATTCAGTGTGATATTAAAAATTCATCTTACCCATCCCTAAACCCAAACCCAATATTCACCCAAAGATATGTGTGTCCTGAACTCTAACCCTAACCCTAACCCTTACCATATGGGCCCATTCATTCTAATGAATCTCATAGGCTATAATGGAGAATGGAAAAACATCCAAAATTTTTCCCTATGAAGAGTGTACCATTCAGTGTGATATTAAAAATACATCTTACCCATCCCTAAACCCAAACCCAATATTCACCCAAACATAAGTGTGTCCTGAACTCTAACCCTAACCCTTACCATATGGGCCCATTCATTCTAATGAATCTCATAGGCTATAATGGAGAATGGAAAAACATCCAAAATTTTTCCCCATCAAGTGTGTACCATTCAGTGTGATATTAAAAATTCATCTTACCCATCCCTAAACCCAAAACCAATATTCACCCAAACATAAGTGTGTCCTGAACTCTAACCCTAACCCTAACCCTTACCATATGGGCCCATTCATTCTAATGAATCTCATAGGCTATAATGGAGAATGGAAAAACATCCAAAATTTTTCCCCATCAAGAGTGTACCATTCAGTGTGATATTAAAAATTCATCTTACCCATCCCTAAACCCAAACCCAATATTCACCCAAAGATATGTGTGTCCTGAACTCTAACCCTAACCCTAACCCTTACCATATGGGCCCATTCATTCTAATGAATCTCATAGGCTATAATGGAGAATGGAAAAACATCCAAAATTTTTCCTTATGAAGAGTGTACCATTCAGTGTGATATTAAAAATACATCTTACCCATCCCTAAACCCAAACCCAATATTCACCCAAACATAAGTGTGTCCTGAACTCTAACCCTAACCCTTACCATATGGGCCCATTCATTCTAATGAATCTCATAGGCTATAATGGAGAATGGAAAAACATCCAAAATTTTTCCCCATCAAGTGTGTACCATTCAGTGTGATATTAAAAATTCATCTTACCCATCCCTAAACCCAAAACCAATATTCACCCAAACATAAGTGTGTCCTGAACTCTAACCCTAACCCTAACCCTTACCATATGGGCCCATTCATTCTAATGAATCTCATAGGCTATAATGGAGAATGGAAAAACATCCAAAATTTTTCCCCATCAAGAGTGTACCATTCAGTGTGATATTAAAAATACATCTTACCCAACCCTAAAACAGACCCCAATTTTAAACCAAACATATGTGTGTCCTGAACTCTAACCCTAACCCTAACCCTTACCATATGGGCCCATTCATTCTAATGAATCTCATAGGCTATAATGGAGAATGGAAAAACATCCAAAATTTTTCCCCATGAAGAGTGTACCATTCAGTGTGATATTAAAAATACATCTTACCCATCCCTAAACCCAAACCCAATATTCACCCAAACATAAGTGTGTCCTGAACTCTAACCCTAACCCTAACCCTTACCATATGGGCCCATTCATTCTAATGAATCTCATAGGCTATAATGGAGAATGGAAAAACATCCAAAATTTTTCCCCATCAAGAGTGTACCATTCTGTGTGATATTAAAAATACACCTTACCCAACCCTAAACCAGACCCCAATTTTAAACCAAACATATGTGTGTCCTGAACTCTAACCCTAACCCTAACCCTTACCATATGGGCCCATTCATTCTAATGAATCTCATAGGCTATAATGGAGAATGGAAAAACATCCAAAATTTTTCCCCATCAAGAGTGTACCATTCAGTGTGATATTAAAAATACATCTTACCCATCCCTAAACCCAAACCCAATATTCACCCAAGGATATGTGTGTCCTGAACTCTAACCCTAACCCTAACCCTTACCATATGGGCCCATTCATTCTAATGAATCTCATAGGCTATAATGGAGAATGGAAAAACATCCAAAATTTTTCCCCATCAAGAGTGTACCATTCAGTGTGATATTAAAAATACATCTTACCCATCCCTAAACCCAAACCCAATATTCACCCAAACATAAGTGTGTCCTGAACTCTAACCCTAACCCTAACCCTTACCATATGGGCCCATTCATTCTAATGAATCTCATAGGCTATAATGGAGAATGGAAAAACATCCAAAATTTCTCCCCACCAATAGTGTACCATTCAGTGTGATATTAAAAATTCATCTTACCCATCCCTAAACCCAAACCCAATATTCACCCAAAGATATGTGTGTCCTGAACTCTAACCCTAACCCTAACCCTTACCATATGGGCCCATTCATTCTAATGAATCTCATAGGCTATAATGGAGAATAGAAAAACATCCAAAATTTTCCCCCATGAAGAGTGTACCATTCAGTGTGATATGAAAAATTCATCTTACCCATCCCTAAACCCAAACCCAATATTCACCCAAACATAAGTGTGTCCTGAACTCTAACCCTAACCCTAACCCTTACCATATGGGCCCATTCATTCTAATGAATCTCATAGGCTATAATGGAGAATGGAAAACATCCAAAATTTTTCCCCATCAAGAGTGTACCATTCAGTGTGATATTAAAAATACATCTTACCCATCCCTAAACCCAAACCCAATATTCACCCAAACATAAGTGTGTCCTGAACTCTAACCCTAACCCTAACCTTTACCATATGGGCCCATTCATTATAATGAATCTCATAGGCTATAATGGAGAATGGAAAAACATCCAAAATTTTTCCCCATCAAGAGTGTACCATTCAGTGTGATATTAAAAATACATCTTACCCAAACCTAAACCAAACCCCAATTTTAAACCAAACATATGTGTGTCCTGAACTCTAACCCTAACCCTTACCATATGGGCCCATTCATTCTAATGAATCTCATAGGCTATAATGGAGAATGGAAAAACATCCAAAATTTTTCCCCATCAAGAGTGTACCATTCAGTGTGATATTAAAAATACATCTTACCCATCCCTAAACCCAAACCCAATATTCACCCAAACATAAGTGTGTCCTGAACTCTAACCCTAACCCTAACCCTTACCATATGGGCCCATTCATTCTAATGAATCTCATAGGCTATAATGGAGAATGGAAAAACATCCAAAATTTTTCCCCATCAAGAGTGTACCATTCAGTGTGATATTAAAAATTCATCTTACCCATCCCTAAACCCAAACCCAATATTCACCGAAACATAAGTGTGTCCTGAACTCTAACCCAAACCCTAACCCTTACCATATGGGCCCATTCATTCTAATGAATCTCATAGGCTATAATGGAGAATGGAAAAACATCCAAAATTTTTCCCCATCAAGAGTGTACCATTCATTGTGATATTAAAAATTCATCTTACCCATCCCTAAACCCAAACCCAATATTCACCCAAAGATATGTGTGTCCTGAACTCTAACCCTAACCCTAACCCTTACCATATGGGCGCATTCGTTCTAAAGAATCTCATACGCTATAATGGAGAATGGAAAAACATCCAAAATTTTTCCCCATCAAGAGTGTACCATTCAGTGTGATATTAAAAATACATCTTACCCATCCCTAAACCCAAACCCAATATTCACCCAAACATAAGTGTGTCCTGAACTCTAACCCTAACCCTAACCTTTACCATATGGGCCCATTCATTATAATGAATCTCATAGGCTATAATGGAGAATGGAAAAACATCCAAAATTTTTCCCCATCAAGAGTGTACCATTCAGTGTGATATTAAAAATACATCTTACCCAAACCTAAACCAAACCCCAATTTTAAACCAAACATATGTGTGTCCTGAACTCTAACCCTAACCCTTACCATATGGGCCCATTCATTCTAATGAATCTCATAGGCTATAATGGAGAATGGAAAAACATCCAAAATTTTTCCCCATCAAGAGTGTACCATTCAGTGTGATATTAAAAATACATCTTACCCATCCCTAAACCCAAACCCAATATTCACCCAAACATAAGTGTGTCCTGAACTCTAACCCTAACCCTAACCCTTACCATATGGGCCCATTCATTCTAATGAATCTCATAGGCTATAATGGAGAATGGAAAAACATCCAAAATTTTTCCCCATCAAGAGTGTACCATTCAGTGTGATATTAAAAATTCATCTTACCCATCCCTAAACCCAAACCCAATATTCACCGAAACATAAGTGTGTCCTGAACTCTAACCCAAACCCTAACCCTTACCATATGGGCCCATTCATTCTAATGAATCTCATAGGCTATAATGGAGAATGGAAAAACATCCAAAATTTTTCCCCATCAAGAGTGTACCATTCAGTGTGATATTAAAAATTCATCTTACCCATCCCTAAACCCAAACCCAATATTCACCCAAAGATATGTGTGTCCTGAACTCTAACCCTAACCCTAACCCTTACCATATGGGCCCATTCATTCTAATGAATCTCATAGGCTATAATGGAGAATGGAAAAACATCCAAAATTTTTCCCTATGAAGAGTGTACCATTCAGTGTGATATTAAAAATACATCTTACCCATCCCTAAACCCAAACCCAATATTCACCCAAACATAAGTGTGTCCTGAACTCTAACCCTAACCCTTACCATATGGGCCCATTCATTCTAATGAATCTCATAGGCTATAATGGAGAATGGAAAAACATCCAAAATTTTTCCCCATCAAGTGTGTACCATTCAGTGTGATATTAAAAATTCATCTTACCCATCCCTAAACCCAAAACCAATATTCACCCAAACATAAGTGTGTCCTGAACTCTAACCCTAACCCTAACCCTTACCATATGGGCCCATACATTCTAATGAATCTCATAGGCTATAATGGAGAATGGAAAAACATCCAAAATTTTTCCCCATCAAGAGTGTACCATTCAGTGTGATATTAAAAATACATCTTACCCAACCCTAAAACAGACCCCAATTTTAAACCAAACATATGTGTGTCCTGAACTCTAACCCTAACCCTAACCCTTACCATATGGGCCCATTCATTCTAATGAATCTCATAGGCTATAATGGAGAATGGAAAAACATCCAAAATTTTTCCCCATGAAGAGTGTACCATTCAGTGTGATATTAAAAATACATCTTACCCATCCCTAAACCCAAACCCAATATTCACCCAAACATAAGTGTGTCCTGAACTCTAACCCTAACCCTAACCCTTACCATATGGGCCCATTCATTCTAATGAATCTCATAGGCTATAATGGAGAATGGAAAAACATCCAAAATTTTTCCCCATCAAGAGTGTACCATTCTGTGTGATATTAAAAATACACCTTACCCAACCCTAAACCAGACCCCAATTTTAAACCAAACATATGTGTGTCCTGAACTCTAACCCTAACCCTAACCCTTACCATATGGGCCCATTCATTCTAATGAATCTCATAGGCTATAATGGAGAATGGAAAAACATCCAAAATTTTTCCCCATCAAGAGTGTACCATTCAGTGTGATATTAAAAATACATCTTACCCATCCCTAAACCCAAACCCAATATTCACCCAAGGATATGTGTGTCCTGAACTCTAACCCTAACCCTAACCCTTACCATATGGGCCCATTCATTCTAATGAATCTCATAGGCTATAATGGAGAATGGAAAAACATCCAAAATTTTTCCCCATCAAGAGTGTACCATTCAGTGTGATATTAAAAATACATCTTACCCATCCCTAAACCCAAACCCAATATTCACCCAAACATAAGTGTGTCCTGAACTCTAACCCTAACCCTAACCCTTACCATATGGGCCCATTCATTCTAATGAATCTCATAGGCTATAATGGAGAATGGAAAAACATCCAAAATTTCTCCCCACCAATAGTGTACCATTCAGTGTGATATTAAAAATTCATCTTACCCATCCCTAAACCCAAACCCAATATTCACCCAAAGATATGTGTGTCCTGAACTCTAACCCTAACCCTAACCCTTACCATATGGGCCCATTCATTCTAATGAATCTCATAGGCTATAATGGAGAATAGAAAAACATCCAAAATTTTCCCCCATGAAGAGTGTACCATTCAGTGTGATATGAAAAATTCATCTTACCCATCCCTAAACCCAAACCCAATATTCACCCAAACATAAGTGTGTCCTGAACTCTAACCCTAACCCTAACCCTTACCATATGGGCCCATTCATTCTAATGAATCTCGTAGGCTATAATGGAGAATGGAAAACATCCAAAATTTTTCCCCATCAAGAGTGTACCATTCATTGTGATATTAAAAATTCATCTTACCCATCCCTAAACCCAAACCCAATATTCACCCAAAGATATGTGTGTCCTGAACTCTAAGCCTAACCCTAACCCTTACCATATGGGCCCATTCGTTCTAAAGAATCTCATACGCTATAATGGAGAATGGAAAAACATCCAAAATTTTTCCCCATCAAGAGTGTACCATTCAGTGTGATATTAAAAATACATCTTACCCATCCCTAAACCCAAACCCAATATTCACCCAAACATAAGTGTGTCCTGAACTCTAACCCTAACCCTAACCTTTACCATATGGGCCCATTCATTATAATGAATCTCATAGGCTATAATGGAGAATGGAAAAACATCCAAAATTTTTCCCCATCAAGAGTGTACCATTCAGTGTGATATTAAAAATACATCTTACCCAAACCTAAACCAAACCCCAATTTTAAACCAAACATATGTGTGTCCTGAACTCTAACCCTAACCCTTACCATATGGGCCCATTCATTCTAATGAATCTCATAGGCTATAATGGAGAATGGAAAAACATCCAAAATTTTTCCCCATCAAGAGTGTACCATTCAGTGTGATATTAAAAATACATCTTACCCATCCCTAAACCCAAACCCAATATTCACCCAAACATAAGTGTGTCCTGAACTCTAACCCTAACCCTAACCCTTACCATATGGGCCCATTCATTCTAATGAATCTCATAGGCTATAATGGAGAATGGAAAAACATCCAAAATTTTTCCCCATCAAGAGTGTACCATTCAGTGTGATATTAAAAATTCATCTTACCCATCCCTAAACCCAAACCCAATATTCACCGAAACATAAGTGTGTCCTGAACTCTAACCCAAACCCTAACCCTTACCATATGGGCCCATTCATTCTAATGAATCTCATAGGCTATAATGGAGAATGGAAAAACATCCAAAATTTTTCCCCATCAAGAGTGTACCATTCATTGTGATATTAAAAATTCATCTTACCCATCCCTAAACCCAAACCCAATATTCACCCAAAGATATGTGTGTCCTGAACTCTAACCCTAACCCTAACCCTTACCATATGGGCCCATTCGTTCTAAAGAATCTCATACGCTATAATGGAGAATGGAAAAACATCCAAAATTTTTCCCCATCAAGAGTGTACCATTCAGTGTGATATTAAAAATACATCTTACCCATCCCTAAACCCAAACCCAATATTCACCCAAACATAAGTGTGTCCTGAACTCTAACCCTAACCCTAACCTTTACCATATGGGCCCATTCATTATAATGAATCTCATAGGCTATAATGGAGAATGGAAAAACATCCAAAATTTTTCCCCATCAAGAGTGTACCATTCAGTGTGATATTAAAAATACATCTTACCCAAACCTAAACCAAACCCCAATTTTAAACCAAACATATGTGTGTCCTGAACTCTAACCCTAACCCTTACCATATGGGCCCATTCATTCTAATGAATCTCATAGGCTATAATGGAGAATGGAAAAACATCCAAAATTTTTCCCCATCAAGAGTGTACCATTCAGTGTGATATTAAAAATACATCTTACCCATCCCTAAACCCAAACCCAATATTCACCCAAACATAAGTGTGTCCTGAACTCTAACCCTAACCCTAACCCTTACCATATGGGCCCATTCATTCTAATGAATCTCATAGGCTATAATGGAGAATGGAAAAAACATCCAAAATTTTTCCCCATCAAGAGTGTACCATTCAGTGTGATATTAAAAATTCATCTTACCCATCCCTAAACCCAAACCCAATATTCACCGAAACATAAGTGTGTCCTGAACTCTAACCCAAACCCTAACCCTTACCATATGGGCCCATTCATTCTAATGAATCTCATAGGCTATAATGGAGAATGGAAAAACATCCAAAATTTTTCCCCATCAAGAGTGTACCATTCAGTGTGATATTAAAAATTCATCTTACCCATCCCTAAACCCAAACCCAATATTCACCCAAAGATATGTGTGTCCTGAACTCTAACCCTAACCCTAACCCTTACCTATGGGCCCATTCATTCTAATGAATCTCATAGGCTATAATGGAGAATGGAAAAACATCCAAAATTTTTCCCTATGAAGAGTGTACCATTCAGTGTGATATTAAAAATACATCTTACCCATCCCTAAACCCAAACCCAATATTCACCCAAACATAAGTGTGTCCTGAACTCTAACCCTAACCCTTACCATATGGGCCCATTCATTCTAATGAATCTCATAGGCTATAATGGAGAATGGAAAAACATCCAAAATTTTTCCCCATCAAGTGTGTACCATTCAGTGTGATATTAAAAATTCATCTTACCCATCCCTAAACCCAAAACCAATATTCACCCAAACATAAGTGTGTCCTGAACTCTAACCCTAACCCTAACCCTTACCATATGGGCCCATTCATTCTAATGAATCTCATAGGCTATAATGGAGAATGGAAAAACATCCAAAATTTTTCCCCATCAAGAGTGTACCATTCAGTGTGATATTAAAAATACATCTTACCCAACCCTAAAACAGACCCCAATTTTAAACCAAACATATGTGTGTCCTGAACTCTAACCCTAACCCTAACCCTTACCATATGGGCCCATTCATTCTAATGAATCTCATAGGCTATAATGGAGAATGGAAAAACATCCAAAATTTTTCCCCATGAAGAGTGTACCATTCAGTGTGATATTAAAAATACATCTTACCCATCCCTAAACCCAAACCCAATATTCACCCAAACATAAGTGTGTCCTGAACTCTAACCCTAACCCTAACCCTTACCATATGGGCCCATTCATTCTAATGAATCTCATAGGCTATAATGGAGAATGGAAAAACATCCAAAATTTTTCCCCATCAAGAGTGTACCATTCTGTGTGATATTAAAAATACACCTTACCCAACCCTAAACCAGACCCCAATTTTAAACCAAACATATGTGTGTCCTGAACTCTAACCCTAACCCTAACCCTTACCATATGGGCCCATTCATTCTAATGAATCTCATAGGCTATAATGGAGAATGGAAAAACATCCAAAATTTTTCCCCATCAAGAGTGTACCATTCAGTGTGATATTAAAAATACATCTTACCCATCCCTAAACCCAAACCCAATATTCACCCAAGGATATGTGTGTCCTGAACTCTAACCCTAACCCTAACCCTTACCATATGGGCCCATTCATTCTAATGAATCTCATAGGCTATAATGGAGAATGGAAAAACATCCAAAATTTTTCCCCATCAAGAGTGTACCATTCAGTGTGATATTAAAAATACATCTTACCCATCCCTAAACCCAAACCCAATATTCACCCAAACATAAGTGTGTCCTGAACTCTAACCCTAACCCTAACCCTTACCATATGGGCCCATTCATTCTAATGAATCTCATAGGCTATAATGGAGAATGGAAAAACATCCAAAATTTCTCCCCACCAATAGTGTACCATTCAGTGTGATATTAAAAATTCATCTTACCCATCCCTAAACCCAAACCCAATATTCACCCAAAGATATGTGTGTCCTGAACTCTAACCCTAACCCTAACCCTTACCATATGGGCCCATTCATTCTAATGAATCTCATAGGCTATAATGGAGAATAGAAAAACATCCAAAATTTTCCCCCATGAAGAGTGTACCATTCAGTGTGATATGAAAAATTCATCTTACCCATCCCTAAACCCAAACCCAATATTCACCCAAACATAAGTGTGTCCTGAACTCTAACCCTAACCCTAACCCTTACCATATGGGCCCATTCATTCTAATGAATCTCGTAGGCTATAATGGAGAATGGAAAACATCCAAAATTTTTCCCCATCAAGAGTGTACCATTCATTGTGATATTAAAAATTCATCTTACCCATCCCTAAACCCAAACCCAATATTCACCCAAAGATATGTGTGTCCTGAACTCTAAGCCTAACCCTAACCCTTACCATATGGGCCCATTCGTTCTAAAGAATCTCATACGCTATAATGGAGAATGGAAAAACATCCAAAATTTTTCCCCATCAAGAGTGTACCATTCAGTGTGATATTAAAAATACATCTTACCCATCCCTAAACCCAAACCCAATATTCACCCAAACATAAGTGTGTCCTGAACTCTAACCCTAACCCTAACCTTTACCATATGGGCCCATTCATTATAATGAATCTCATAGGCTATAATGGAGAATGGAAAAACATCCAAAATTTTTCCCCATCAAGAGTGTACCATTCAGTGTGATATTAAAAATACATCTTACCCAAACCTAAACCAAACCCCAATTTTAAACCAAACATATGTGTGTCCTGAACTCTAACCCTAACCCTTACCATATGGGCCCATTCATTCTAATGAATCTCATAGGCTATAATGGAGAATGGAAAAACATCCAAAATTTTTCCCCATCAAGAGTGTACCATTCAGTGTGATATTAAAAATACATCTTACCCATCCCTAAACCCAAACCCAATATTCACCCAAACATAAGTGTGTCCTGAACTCTAACCCTAACCCTAACCCTTACCATATGGGCCCATTCATTCTAATGAATCTCATAGGCTATAATGGAGAATGGAAAAACATCCAAAATTTTTCCCCATCAAGAGTGTACCATTCAGTGTGATATTAAAAATTCATCTTACCCATCCCTAAACCCAAACCCAATATTCACCGAAACATAAGTGTGTCCTGAACTCTAACCCAAACCCTAACCCTTACCATATGGGCCCATTCATTCTAATGAATCTCATAGGCTATAATGGAGAATGGAAAAACATCCAAAATTTTTCCCCATCAAGAGTGTACCATTCAGTGTGATATTAAAAATTCATCTTACCCATCCCTAAACCCAAACCCAATATTCACCCAAAGATATGTGTGTCCTGAACTCTAACCCTAACCCTAACCCTTACCATATGGGCCCATTCATTCTAATGAATCTCATAGGCTATAATGGAGAATGGAAAAACATCCAAAATTTTTCCCTATGAAGAGTGTACCATTCAGTGTGATATTAAAAATACATCTTACCCATCCCTAAACCCAAACCCAATATTCACCCAAACATAAGTGTGTCCTGAACTCTAACCCTAACCCTTACCATATGGGCCCATTCATTCTAATGAATCTCATAGGCTATAATGGAGAATGGAAAAACATCCAAAATTTTTCCCCATCAAGTGTGTACCATTCAGTGTGATATTAAAAATTCATCTTACCCATCCCTAAACCCAAAACCAATATTCACCCAAACATAAGTGTGTCCTGAACTCTAACCCTAACCCTAACCCTTACCATATGGGCCCATTCATTCTAATGAATCTCATAGGCTATAATGGAGAATGGAAAAACATCCAAAATTTCTCCCCACCAATAGTGTACCATTCAGTGTGATATTAAAAATTCATCTTACCCATCCCTAAACCCAAACCCAATATTCACCCAAAGATATGTGTGTCCTGAACTCTAACCCTAACCCTAACCCTTACCATATGGGCCCATTCATTCTAATGAATCTCATAGGCTATAATGGAGAATAGAAAAACATCCAAAATTTTCCCCCATGAAGAGTGTACCATTCAGTGTGATATGAAAAATTCATCTTACCCATCCCTAAACCCAAACCCAATATTCACCCAAACATAAGTGTGTCCTGAACTCTAACCCTAACCCTAACCCTTACCATATGGGCCCATTCATTCTAATGAATCTCGTAGGCTATAATGGAGAATGGAAAACATCCAAAATTTTTCCCCATCAAGAGTGTACCATTCATTGTGATATTAAAAATTCATCTTACCCATCCCTAAACCCAAACCCAATATTCACCCAAAGATATGTGTGTCCTGAACTCTAAGCCTAACCCTAACCCTTACCATATGGGCCCATTCGTTCTAAAGAATCTCATACGCTATAATGGAGAATGGAAAAACATCCAAAATTTTTCCCCATCAAGAGTGTACCATTCAGTGTGATATTAAAAATACATCTTACCCATCCCTAAACCCAAACCCAATATTCACCCAAACATAAGTGTGTCCTGAACTCTAACCCTAACCCTAACCTTTACCATATGGGCCCATTCATTATAATGAATCTCATAGGCTATAATGGAGAATGGAAAAACATCCAAAATTTTTCCCCATCAAGAGTGTACCATTCAGTGTGATATTAAAAATACATCTTACCCAAACCTAAACCAAACCCCAATTTTAAACCAAACATATGTGTGTCCTGAACTCTAACCCTAACCCTTACCATATGGGCCCATTCATTCTAATGAATCTCATAGGCTATAATGGAGAATGGAAAAACATCCAAAATTTTTCCCCATCAAGAGTGTACCATTCAGTGTGATATTAAAAATACATCTTACCCATCCCTAAACCCAAACCCAATATTCACCCAAACATAAGTGTGTCCTGAACTCTAACCCTAACCCTAACCCTTACCATATGGGCCCATTCATTCTAATGAATCTCATAGGCTATAATGGAGAATGGAAAAACATCCAAAATTTTTCCCCATCAAGAGTGTACCATTCAGTGTGATATTAAAAATTCATCTTACCCATCCCTAAACCCAAACCCAATATTCACCGAAACATAAGTGTGTCCTGAACTCTAACCCAAACCCTAACCCTTACCATATGGGCCCATTCATTCTAATGAATCTCATAGGCTATAATGGAGAATGGAAAAACATCCAAAATTTTTCCCCATCAAGAGTGTACCATTCAGTGTGATATTAAAAATTCATCTTACCCATCCCTAAACCCAAACCCAATATTCACCCAAAGATATGTGTGTCCTGAACTCTAACCCTAACCCTAACCCTTACCATATGGGCCCATTCATTCTAATGAATCTCATAGGCTATAATGGAGAATGGAAAAACATCCAAAATTTTTCCCTATGAAGAGTGTACCATTCAGTGTGATATTAAAAATACATCTTACCCATCCCTAAACCCAAACCCAATATTCACCCAAACATAAGTGTGTCCTGAACTCTAACCCTAACCCTTACCATATGGGCCCATTCATTCTAATGAATCTCATAGGCTATAATGGAGAATGGAAAAACATCCAAAATTTTTCCCCATCAAGTGTGTACCATTCAGTGTGATATTAAAAATTCATCTTACCCATCCCTAAACCCAAAACCAATATTCACCCAAACATAAGTGTGTCCTGAACTCTAACCCTAACCCTAACCCTTACCATATGGGCCCATTCATTCTAATGA
Source organism: Heteronotia binoei (assembly GCF_032191835.1). NCBI lineage: Eukaryota > Metazoa > Chordata > Lepidosauria > Squamata > Gekkonidae > Heteronotia > Heteronotia binoei. The sequence continues at coordinate 39,918,957 of NC_083232.1, forward strand.
ATCTCATAGGCTATAATGGAGAATGGAAAAACATCCAAAATTTTTCCCCATCAAGAGTGTACCATTCAGTGTGATATTAAAAATTCATCTTACCCATCCCTAAACCCAAACCCAATATTCACCCAAAGATATGTGTGTCCTGAACTCTAACCCTAACCCTAACCCTTACCATATGGGCCCATTCATTCTAATGAATCTCATAGGCTATAATGGAGAATGGAAAAACATCCAAAATTTTTCCTTATGAAGAGTGTACCATTCAGTGTGATATTAAAAATACATCTTACCCATCCCTAAACCCAAACCCAATATTCACCCAAACATAAGTGTGTCCTGAACTCTAACCCTAACCCTTACCATATGGGCCCATTCATTCTAATGAATCTCATAGGCTATAATGGAGAATGGAAAAACATCCAAAATTTTTCCCCATCAAGAGTGTACCATTCAGTGTGATATTAAAAATACATCTTACCCAACCCTAAAACAGACCCCAATTTTAAACCAAACATATGTGTGTCCTGAACTCTAACCCTAACCCTAACCCTTACCATATGGGCCCATTCATTCTAATGAATCTCATAGGCTATAATGGAGAATGGAAAAACATCCAAAATTTTTCCCCATGAAGAGTGTACCATTCAGTGTGATATTAAAAATACATCTTACCCATCCCTAAACCCAAACCCAATATTCACCCAAACATAAGTGTGTCCTGAACTCTAACCCTAACCCTAACCCTTACCATATGGGCCCATTCATTCTAATGAATCTCATAGGCTATAATGGAGAATGGAAAAACATCCAAAATTTTTCCCCATCAAGAGTGTACCATTCTGTGTGATATTAAAAATACACCTTACCCAACCCTAAACCAGACCCCAATTTTAAACCAAACATATGTGTGTCCTGAACTCTAACCCTAACCCTAACCCTTACCATATGGGCCCATTCATTCTAATGAATCTCATAGGCTATAATGGAGAATGGAAAAACATCCAAAATTTCTCCCCACCAATAGTGTACCATTCAGTGTGATATTAAAAATTCATCTTACCCATCCCTAAACCCAAACCCAATATTCACCCAAAGATATGTGTGTCCTGAACTCTAACCCTAACCCTAACCCTTACGATATGGGCCCATTCATTCTAATGAATCTCATAGGCTATAATGGAGAATAGAAAAACATCCAAAATTTTCCCCCATGAAGAGTGTACCATTCAGTGTGATATTAAAAATTCATCTTACCCATCCCTAAACCCAAACCCAATATTCACCCAAACATAAGTGTGTCCTGAACTCTAACCCTAACCCTAACCCTTACCATATGGGCCCATTCATTCTAATGAATCTCATAGGCTATAATGGAGAATGGAAAACATCCAAAATTTTTCCCCATCAAGAGTGTACCATTCATTGTGATATTAAAAATTCATCTTACCCATCCCTAAACCCAAACCCAATATTCACCCAAAGATATGTGTGTCCTGAACTCTAACCCTAACCCTAACCCTTACCATATGGGCCCATTCGTTCTAAAGAATCTCATACGCTATAATGGAGAATGGAAAAACATCCAAAATTTTTCCCCATCAAGAGTGTACCATTCAGTGTGATATTAAAAATACATCTTACCCATCCCTAAACCCAAACCCAATATTCACCCAAACATAAGTGTGTCCTGAACTCTAACCCTAACCCTAACCTTTACCATATGGGCCCATTCATTATAATGAATCTCATAGGCTATAATGGAGAATGGAAAAACATCCAAAATTTTTCCCCATCAAGAGTGTACCATTCAGTGTGATATTAAAAATACATCTTACCCAACCCTAAACCAAACCCCAATTTTAAACCAAACATATGTGTGTCCTGAACTCTAACCCTAACCCTTACCATATGGGCCCATTCATTCTAATGAATCTCATAGGCTATAATGGAGAATGGAAAAACATCCAAAATTTTTCCCCATCAAGAGTGTACCATTCAGTGTGATATTAAAAATACATCTTACCCATCCCTAAACCCAAACCCAATATTCACCCAAACATAAGTGTGTCCTGAACTCTAACCCTAACCCTAACCCTTACCATATGGGCCCATTCATTCTAATGAATCTCATAGGCTATAATGGAGAATGGAAAAACATCCAAAATTTTTCCCCATCAAGAGTGTACCATTCAGTGTGATATTAAAAATTCATCTTACCCATCCCTAAACCCAAACCCAATATTCACCGAAACATAAGTGTGTCCTGAACTCTAACCCTAACCCTAACCCTTACCATATGGGCCCATTCATTCTAATGAATCTCATAGGCTATAATGGAGAATGGAAAAACATCCAAAATTTTTCCCCATCAAGAGTGTACCATTCAGTGTGATATTAAAAATTCATCTTACCCATCCCTAAACCCAAACCCAATATTCACCCAAAGATATGTGTGTCCTGAACTCTAACCCTAACCCTAACCCTTACCATATGGGCCCATTCATTCTAATGAATCTCATAGGCTATAATGGAGAATGGAAAAACATCCAAAATTTTTCCCTATGAAGAGTGTACTATTCAGTGTGATATTAAAAATACATCTTACCCATCCCTAAACCCAAACCCAATATTCACCCAAACATAAGTGTGTCCTGAACTCTAACCCTAACCCTTACCATATGGGCCCATTCATTCTAATGAATCTCATAGGCTATAATGGAGAATGGAAAAACATCCAAAATTTTTCCCCATCAAGTGTGTACCATTCAGTGTGATATTAAAAATTCATCTTACCCATCCCTAAACCCAAAACCAATATTCACCCAAACATAAGTGTGTCCTGAACTCTAACCCTAACCCTAACCCTTACCATATGGGCCCATTCATTCTAATGAATCTCATAGGCTATAATGGAGAATGGAAAAACATCCAAAATTTTTCCCCATCAAGAGTGTACCATTCAGTGTGATATTAAAAATTCATCTTACCCATCCCTAAACCCAAACCCAATATTCACCCAAAGATATGTGTGTCCTGAACTCTAACCCTAACCCTAACCCTTACCATATGGGCCCATTCATTCTAATGAATCTCATAGGCTATAATGGAGAATGGAAAAACATCCAAAATTTTTCCCTATGAAGAGTGTACCATTCAGTGTGATATTAAAAATACATCTTACCCATCCCTAAACCCAAACCCAATATTCACCCAAACATAAGTGTGTCCTGAACTCTAACCCTAACCCTTACCATATGGGCCCATTCATTCTAATGAATCTCATAGGCTATAATGGAGAATGGAAAAACATCCAAAATTTTTCCCCATCAAGTGTGTACCATTCAGTGTGATATTAAAAATTCATCTTACCCATCCCTAAACCCAAAACCAATATTCACCCAAACATAAGTGTGTCCTGAACTCTAACCCTAACCCTAACCCTTACCATATGGGCCCATTCATTCTAATGAATCTCATAGGCTATAATGGAGAATGGAAAAACATCCAAAATTTTTCCCCATCAAGAGTGTACCATTCAGTGTGATATTAAAAATACATCTTACCCAACCCTAAAACAGACCCCAATTTTAAACCAAACATATGTGTGTCCTGAACTCTAACCCTAACCCTAACCCTTACCATATGGGCCCATTCATTCTAATGAATCTCATAGGCTATAATGGAGAATGGAAAAACATCCAAAATTTTTCCCCATGAAGAGTGTACCATTCAGTGTGATATTAAAAATACATCTTACCCATCCCTAAACCCAAACCCAATATTCACCCAAACATAAGTGTGTCCTGAACTCTAACCCTAACCCTAACCCTTACCATATGGGCCCATTCATTCTAATGAATCTCATAGGCTATAATGGAGAATGGAAAAACATCCAAAATTTTTCCCCATCAAGAGTGTACCATTCAGTGTGATATTAAAAATACACCTTACCCAACCCTAAACCAGACCCCAATTTTAAACCAAACATATGTGTGTCCTGAACTCTAACCCTAACCCTAACCCTTACCATAAGGGCCCATTCATTCTAATGAATCTCATAGGCTATAATGGAGAATGGAAAAACATCCAAAATTTTTCCCCATCAAGAGTGTACCATTCAGTGTGATATTAAAAATACATCTTACCCATCCCTAAACCCAAACCCAATATTCACCCAAGGATATGTGTGTCCTGAACTCTAACCCTAACCCTAACCCTTACCATATGGGCCCATTCATTCTAATGAATCTCATAGGGTATAATGGAGAATGGAAAAACATCCAAAATTTTTCCCCATCAAGAGTGTACCATTCAGTGTGATATTAAAAATACATCTTACCCATCCCTAAACCCAAACCCAATGTTCACCCAAACATAAGTGTGTCCTGAACTCTAACCCTAACCCTAACCCTTATCATATGGGCCCATTCATTCTAATGAATCTCATAGGCTATAATGGAGAATGGAAAAACATCCAAAATTTTTCCCCATCAAGAGTGTACCATTCAGTGTGATATTAAAAATACATCTTACCCAACCCTAAACCAAACCCCAATTTTAAACCAAACATATGTGTGTCCTGAACTCTAACCCTAACCCTTACCATATGGGCCCATTCATTCTAATGAATCTCATAGGCTATAATGGAGAATGGAAAAACATCCAAAATTTTTCCCCATCAAGAGTGTACCATTCAGTGTGATATTAAAAATACATCTTACCCATCCCTAAACCCAAACCCAATATTCACCCAAACATAAGTGTGTCCTGAACTCTAACCCTAACCCTAACCCTTACCATATGGGCCCATTCATTCTAATGAATCTCATAGGCTATAATGGAGAATGGAAAAACATCCAAAATTTTTCCCCATCAAGAGTGTACCATTCAGTGTGATATTAAAAATTCATCTTACCCATCCCTAAACCCAAACCCAATATTCACCGAAACATAAGTGTGTCCTGAACTCTAACCCTAACCCTAACCCTTACCATATGGGCCCATTCATTCTAATGAATCTCATAGGCTATAATGGAGAATGGAAAAACATCCAAAATTTTTCCCCATCAAGAGTGTACCATTCAGTGTGATATTAAAAATTCATCTTACCCATCCCTAAACCCAAACCCAATATTCACCCAAAGATATGTGTGTCCTGAACTCTAACCCTAACCCTAACCCTTACCATATGGGCCCATTCATTCTAATGAATCTCATAGGCTATAATGGAGAATGGAAAAACATCCAAAATTTTTCCCTATGAAGAGTGTACCATTCAGTGTGATATTAAAAATACATCTTACCCATCCCTAAACCCAAACCCAATATTCACCCAAACATAAGTGTGTCCTGAACTCTAACCCTAACCCTTACCATATGGGCCCATTCATTCTAATGAATCTCATAGGCTATAATGGAGAATGGAAAAACATCCAAAATTTTTCCCCATCAAGTGTGTAACATTCAGTGTGATATTAAAAATTCATCTTACCCATCCCTAAACCCAAAACCAATATTCACCCAAACATAAGTGTGTCCTGAACTCTAACCCTAACCCTAACCCTTACCATATGGGCCCATTCATTCTAATGAATCTCATAGGCTATAATGGAGAATGGAAAAACATCCAAAATTTTTCCCCATCAAGAGTGTACCATTCAGTGTGATATTAAAAATTCATCTTACCCATCCCTAAACCCAAACCCAATATTCACCCAAAGATATGTGTGTCCTGAACTCTAACCCTAACCCTAACCCTTACCATATGGGCCCATTCATTCTAATGAATCTCATAGGCTATAATGGAGAATGGAAAAACATCCAAAATTTTTCCCTATGAAGAGTGTACCATTCAGTGTGATATTAAAAATACATCTTACCCATCCCTAAACCCAAACCCAATATTCACCCAAACATAAGTGTGTCCTGAACTCTAACCCTAACCCTTACCATATGGGCCCATTCATTCTAATGAATCTCATAGGCTATAATGGAGAATGGAAAAACATCCAAAATTTTTCCCCATCAAGTGTGTACCATTCAGTGTGATATTAAAAATTCATCTTACCCATCCCTAAACCCAAAACCAATATTCACCCAAACATAAGTGTGTCCTGAACTCTAACCCTAACCCTAACCCTTACCATATGGGCCCATTCATTCTAATGAATCTCATAGGCTATAATGGAGAATGGAAAAACATCCAAAATTTTTCCCCATCAAGAGTGTACCATTCAGTGTGATATTAAAAATACATCTTACCCAACCCTAAACCAGACCCCAATTTTAAACCAAACATATGTGTGTCCTGAACTCTAACCCTAACCCTAACCCTTACCATATGGGCCCATTCATTCTAATGAATCTCATAGGCTATAATGGAGAATGGAAAAACATCCAAAATTTTTCCCCATGAAGAGTGTACCATTCAGTGTGATATTAAAAATACATCTTACCCATCCCTAAACCCAAACCCAATATTCACCCAAACATAAGTGTGTCCTGAACTCTAACCCTAACCCTAACCCTTACCATATGGGCCCATTCATTCTAATGAAGCTCATAGGCTATAATGGAGAATGGAAAAACATCCAAAATTTTTCCCCATCAAGAGTGTACCATTCAGTGTGATATTAAAAATACACCTTACCCAACCCTAAACCAGACCCCAATTTTAAACCAAACATATGTGTGTCCTGAACTCTAACCCTAACCCTAACCCTTACCATATGGGCCCATTCATTCTAATGAATCTCGTAGGCTATAATGGAGAATGGAAAAACATCCAAAATTTTTCCCCATCAAGAGTGTACCATTCAGTGTGATATTAAAAATACATCTTACCCATCCCTAAACCCAAACCCAATATTCACCCAAGGATATGTGTGTCCTGAACTCTAACCCTAACCCTAACCCTTACCATATGGGCCCATTCATTCTAATGAATCTCATAGGCTATAATGGAGAATGGAAAAACATCCAAAATTTTTCCCCATCAAGAGTGTACCATTCAGTGTGATATTAAAAATACATCTTACCCATCCCTAAACCCAAACCCAATATTCACCCAAACATAAGTGTGTCCTGAACTCTAACCCTAACCCTAACCCTTACCATATGGGCCCATTCATTCTAATGAATCTCATAGGCTATAATGGAGAATGGAAAACATCCAAAATTTTTCCCCATCAATAGTGTACCATTCAGTGTGATATTAAAAATACATCTTACCCATCCCTAAACCCAAACCCAATATTCACCCAAAGATATGTGTGTCCTGAACTCTAACCCTAACCCTAACCCTTACCATATGGGCCCATTCATTCTAATGAATCTCATAGGCTATAATGGAGAATGGAAAAACATCCAAAATTTTTCCCTATGAAGAGTGTACCATTCAGTGTGATATTAAAAATACATCTTACCCATCCCTAAACCCAAACCCAATATTCACCCAAACATAAGTGTGTCCTGAACTCTAACCCTAACCCTTACCATATGGGCCCATTCATTCTAATGAATCTCATAGGCTATAATGGAGAATGGAAAAACATCCAAAATTTTTCCCCATCAAGTGTGTACCATTCAGTGTGATATTAAAAATTCATCTTACCCATCCCTAAACCCAAAACCAATATTCACCCAAACATAAGTGTGTCCTGAACTCTAACCCTAACCCTAACCCTTACCATATGGGCCCATTCATTCTAATGAATCTCATAGGCTATAATGGAGAATGGAAAAACATCCAAAATTTTTCCCCATCAAGAGTGTACCATTCAGTGTGATATTAAAAATTCATCTTACCCATCCCTAAACCCAAACCCAATATTCACCCAAAGATATGTGTGTCCTGAACTCTAACCCTAACCCTAACCCTTACCATATGGGCCCATTCATTCTAATGAATCTCATAGGCTATAATGGAGAATGGAAAAACATCCAAAATTTTTCCCTATGAAGAGTGTACCATTCAGTGTGATATTAAAAATACATCTTACCCATCCCTAAACCCAAACCCAATATTCACCCAAACATAAGTGTGTCCTGAACTCTAACCCTAACCCTTACCATATGGGCCCATTCATTCTAATGAATCTCATAGGCTATAATGGAGAATGGAAAAACATCCAAAATTTTTCCCCATCAAGTGTGTACCATTCAGTGTGATATTAAAAATTCATCTTACCCATCCCTAAACCCAAAACCAATATTCACCCAAACATAAGTGTGTCCTGAACTCTAACCCTAACCCTAACCCTTACCATATGGGCCCATTCATTCTAATGAATCTCATAGGCTATAATGGAGAATGGAAAAACATCCAAAATTTTTCCCCATCAAGAGTGTACCATTCAGTGTGATATTAAAAATACATCTTACCCAACCCTAAAACAGACCCCAATTTTAAACCAAACATATGTGTGTCCTGAACTCTAACCCTAACCCTAACCCTTACCATATGGGCCCATTCATTCTAATGAATCTCATAGGCTATAATGGAGAATGGAAAAACATCCAAAATTTTTCCCCATGAAGAGTGTACCATTCAGTGTGATATTAAAAATACATCTTACCCATCCCTAAACCCAAACCCAATATTCACCCAAGGATATGTGTGTCCTGAACTCTAACCCTAACCCTAACCCTTACCATATGGGCCCATTCATTCTAATGAATCTCATAGGCTATAATGGAGAATGGAAAAACATCCAAAATTTTTCCCCATCAATAGTGTACCATTCAGTGTGATATTAAAAATACATCTTACCCATCCCTAAACCCAAACCCAATATTCACCCAAAGATATGTGTGTCCTGAACTCTAACCCTAACCCTAACCCTTACCATATGGGCCCATTCATTCTAATGAATCTCATAGGCTATAATGGAGAATGGAAAAACATCCAAAATTTTTCCCTATGAAGAGTGTACCATTCAGTGTGATATTAAAAATACATCTTACCCATCCCTAAACCCAAACCCAATATTCACCCAAACATAAGTGTGTCCTGAACTCTAACCCTAACCCTTACCATATGGGCCCATTCATTCTAATGAATCTCATAGGCTATAATGGAGAATGGAAAAACATCCAAAATTTTTCCCCATCAAGTGTGTACCATTCAGTGTGATATTAAAAATTCATCTTACCCATCCCTAAACCCAAAACCAATATTCACCCAAACATAAGTGTGTCCTGAACTCTAACCCTAACCCTAACCCTTACCATATGGGCCCATTCATTCTAATGAATCTCATAGGCTATAATGGAGAATGGAAAAACATCCAAAATTTTTCCCCATCAAGAGTGTACCATTCAGTGTGATATTAAAAATTCATCTTACCCATCCCTAAACCCAAACCCAATATTCACCCAAAGATATGTGTGTCCTGAACTCTAACCCTAACCCTAACCCTTACCATATGGGCCCATTCATTCTAATGAATCTCATAGGCTATAATGGAGAATGGAAAAACATCCAAAATTTTTCCCTATGAAGAGTGTACCATTCAGTGTGATATTAAAAATACATCTTACCCATCCCTAAACCCAAACCCAATATTCACCCAAACATAAGTGTGTCCTGAACTCTAACCCTAACCCTTACCATATGGGCCCATTCATTCTAATGAATCTCATAGGCTATAATGGAGAATGGAAAAACATCCAAAATTTTTCCCCATCAAGTGTGTACCATTCAGTGTGATATTAAAAATTCATCTTACCCATCCCTAAACCCAAAACCAATATTCACCCAAACATAAGTGTGTCCTGAACTCTAACCCTAACCCTAACCCTTACCATATGGGCCCATTCATTCTAATGAATCTCATAGGCTATAATGGAGAATGGAAAAACATCCAAAATTTTTCCCCATCAAGAGTGTACCATTCAGTGTGATATTAAAAATACATCTTACCCAACCCTAAAACAGACCCCAATTTTAAACCAAACATATGTGTGTCCTGAACTCTAACCCTAACCCTAACCCTTACCATATGGGCCCATTCATTCTAATGAATCTCATAGGCTATAATGGAGAATGGAAAAACATCCAAAATTTTTCCCCATGAAGAGTGTACCATTCAGTGTGATATTAAAAATACATCTTACCCATCCCTAAACCCAAACCCAATATTCACCCAAGGATATGTGTGTCCTGAACTCTAACCCTAACCCTAACCCTTACCATATGGGCCCATTCATTCTAATGAATCTCATAGGCTATAATGGAGAATGGAAAAACATCCAAAATTTTTCCCCATCAAGAGTGTACCATTCAGTGTGATATTAAAAATACATCTTACCCATCCCTAAACCCAAACCCAATATTCACCCAAACATAAGTGTGTCCTGAACTCTAACCCTAACCCTAACCCTTATCATATGGGCCCATTCATTCTAATGAATCTCATAGGCTATAATGGAGAATGGAAAAACTTCCAAAATTTCTCCCCACCAATAGTGTACCATTCAGTGTGATATTAAAAATTCATCTTACCCATCCCTAAACCCAAACCCAATATTCACCCAAAGATATGTGTGTCCTGAACTCTAACCCTAACCCTAACCCTTACCATATGGGCCCATTCATTCTAATGAATCTCATAGGCTATAATGGAGAATAGAAAAACATCCAAAATTTTCCCCCATGAAGAGTGTACCATTCAGTGTGATATTAAAAATTCATCTTACCCATCCCTAAACCCAAACCCAATATTCACCCAAACATAAGTGTGTCCTGAACTCTAACCCTAACCCTAACCCTTACCATATGGGCCCATTCATTCTAAAGAATCTCATACGCTATAATGGAGAATGGAAAAACATCCAAAATTTTTCCCCATCAAGAGTGTACCATTCAGTGTGATATTAAAAATACATCTTACCCATCCCTAAACCCAAACCCAATATTCACCCAAACATAAGTGTGTCCTGAACTCTAACCCTAACCCTAACCTTTACCATATGGGCCCATTCATTATAATGAATCTCATAGGCTATAATGGAGAATGGAAAAACATCCAAAATTTTTCCCCATCAAGAGTGTACCATTCAGTGTGATATTAAAAATACATCTTACCCAACCCTAAACCAAACCCCAATTTTAAACCAAACATATGTGTGTCCTGAACTCTAACCCTAACCCTTACCATATGGGCCCATTCATTCTAATGAATCTCATAGGCTATAATGGAGAATGGAAAAACATCCAAAATTTTTCCCCATCAAGAGTGTACCATTCAGTGTGATATTAAAAATACATCTTACCCATCCCTAAACCCAAACCCAATATTCACCCAAACATAAGTGTGTCCTGAACTCTAACCCTAACCCTAACCCTTACCATATGGGCCCATTCATTCTAATGAATCTCATAGGCTATAATGGAGAATGGAAAACATCCAAAATTTTTCCCCATCAATAGTGTACCATTCAGTGTGATATTAAAAATACATCTTACCCATCCCTAAACCCAAACCCAATATTCACCCAAAGATATGTGTGTCCTGAACTCTAACCCTAACCCTAACCCTTACCATATGGGCCCATTCATTCTAATGAATCTCATAGGCTATAATGGAGAATGGAAAAACATCCAAAATTTTTCCCTATGAAGAGTGTACCATTCAGTGTGATATTAAAAATACATCTTACCCATCCCTAAACCCAAACCCAATATTCACCCAAACATAAGTGTGTCCTGAACTCTAACCCTAACCCTTACCATATGGGCCCATTCATTCTAATGAATCTCATAGGCTATAATGGAGAATGGAAAAACATCCAAAATTTTTCCCCATCAAGTGTGTACCATTCAGTGTGATATTAAAAATTCATCTTACCCATCCCTAAACCCAAAACCAATATTCACCCAAACATAAGTGTGTCCTGAACTCTAACCCTAACCCTAACCCTTACCATATGGGCCCATTCATTCTAATGAATCTCATAGGCTATAATGGAGAATGGAAAAACATCCAAAATTTTTCCCCATCAAGAGTGTACCATTCAGTGTGATATTAAAAATTCATCTTACCCATCCCTAAACCCAAACCCAATATTCACCCAAAGATATGTGTGTCCTGAACTCTAACCCTAACCCTAACCCTTACCATATGGGCCCATTCATTCTAATGAATCTCATAGGCTATAATGGAGAATGGAAAAACATCCAAAATTTTTCCCTATGAAGAGTGTACCATTCAGTGTGATATTAAAAATACATCTTACCCATCCCTAAACCCAAACCCAATATTCACCCAAACATAAGTGTGTCCTGAACTCTAACCCTAACCCTTACCATATGGGCCCATTCATTCTAATGAATCTCATAGGCTATAATGGAGAATGGAAAAACATCCAAAATTTTTCCCCATCAAGTGTGTACCATTCAGTGTGATATTAAAAATTCATCTTACCCATCCCTAAACCCAAAACCAATATTCACCCAAACATAAGTGTGTCCTGAACTCTAACCCTAACCCTAACCCTTACCATATGGGCCCATTCATTCTAATGAATCTCATAGGCTATAATGGAGAATGGAAAAACATCCAAAATTTTTCCCCATCAAGAGTGTACCATTCAGTGTGATATTAAAAATACATCTTACCCAACCCTAAAACAGACCCCAATTTTAAACCAAACATATGTGTGTCCTGAACTCTAACCCTAACCCTAACCCTTACCATATGGGCCCATTCATTCTAATGAATCTCATAGGCTATAATGGAGAATGGAAAAACATCCAAAATTTTTCCCCATGAAGAGTGTACCATTCAGTGTGATATTAAAAATACATCTTACCCATCCCTAAACCCAAACCCAATATTCACCCAAGGATATGTGTGTCCTGAACTCTAACCCTAACCCTAACCCTTACCATATGGGCCCATTCATTCTAATGAATCTCATAGGCTATAATGGAGAATGGAAAAACATCCAAAATTTTTCCCCATCAATAGTGTACCATTCAGTGTGATATTAAAAATACATCTTACCCATCCCTAAACCCAAACCCAATATTCACCCAAAGATATGTGTGTCCTGAACTCTAACCCTAACCCTAACCCTTACCATATGGGCCCATTCATTCTAATGAATCTCATAGGCTATAATGGAGAATGGAAAAACATCCAAAATTTTTCCCTATGAAGAGTGTACCATTCAGTGTGATATTAAAAATACATCTTACCCATCCCTAAACCCAAACCCAATATTCACCCAAACATAAGTGTGTCCTGAACTCTAACCCTAACCCTTACCATATGGGCCCATTCATTCTAATGAATCTCATAGGCTATAATGGAGAATGGAAAAACATCCAAAATTTTTCCCCATCAAGTGTGTACCATTCAGTGTGATATTAAAAATTCATCTTACCCATCCCTAAACCCAAAACCAATATTCACCCAAACATAAGTGTGTCCTGAACTCTAACCCTAACCCTAACCCTTACCATATGGGCCCATTCATTCTAATGAATCTCATAGGCTATAATGGAGAATGGAAAAACATCCAAAATTTTTCCCCATCAAGAGTGTACCATTCAGTGTGATATTAAAAATTCATCTTACCCATCCCTAAACCCAAACCCAATATTCACCCAAAGATATGTGTGTCCTGAACTCTAACCCTAACCCTAACCCTTACCATATGGGCCCATTCATTCTAATGAATCTCATAGGCTATAATGGAGAATGGAAAAACATCCAAAATTTTTCCCTATGAAGAGTGTACCATTCAGTGTGATATTAAAAATACATCTTACCCATCCCTAAACCCAAACCCAATATTCACCCAAACATAAGTGTGTCCTGAACTCTAACCCTAACCCTTACCATATGGGCCCATTCATTCTAATGAATCTCATAGGCTATAATGGAGAATGGAAAAACATCCAAAATTTTTCCCCATCAAGTGTGTACCATTCAGTGTGATATTAAAAATTCATCTTACCCATCCCTAAACCCAAAACCAATATTCACCCAAACATAAGTGTGTCCTGAACTCTAACCCTAACCCTAACCCTTACCATATGGGCCCATTCATTCTAATGAATCTCATAGGCTATAATGGAGAATGGAAAAACATCCAAAATTTTTCCCCATCAAGAGTGTACCATTCAGTGTGATATTAAAAATACATCTTACCCAATCCTAAAACAGACCCCAATTTTAAACCAAACATATGTGTGTCCTGAACTCTAACCCTAACCCTAACCCTTACCATATGGGCCCATTCATTCTAATGAATCTCATAGGCTATAATGGAGAATGGAAAAACATCCAAAATTTTTCCCCATGAAGAGTGTACCATTCAGTGTGATATTAAAAATACATCTTACCCATCCCTAAACCCAAACCCAATATTCACCCAAGGATATGTGTGTCCTGAACTCTAACCCTAACCCTAACCCTTACCATATGGGCCCATTCATTCTAATGAATCTCATAGGCTATAATGGAGAATGGAAAAACATCCAAAATTTTTCCCCATCAAGAGTGTACCATTCAGTGTGATATTAAAAATACATCTTACCCATCCCTAAACCCAAACCCAATATTCACCCAAACATAAGTGTGTCCTGAACTCTAACCCTAACCCTAACCCTTATCATATGGGCCCATTCATTCTAATGAATCTCATAGGCTATAATGGAGAATGGAAAAACTTCCAAAATTTCTCCCCACCAATAGTGTACCATTCAGTGTGATATTAAAAATTCATCTTACCCATCCCTAAACCCAAACCCAATATTCACCCAAAGATATGTGTGTCCTGAACTCTAACCCTAACCCTAACCCTTACCATATGGGCCCATTCATTCTAATGAATCTCATAGGCTATAATGGAGAATAGAAAAACATCCAAAATTTTCCCCCATGAAGAGTGTACCATTCAGTGTGATATTAAAAATTCATCTTACCCATCCCTAAACCCAAACCCAATATTCACCCAAACATAAGTGTGTCCTGAACTCTAACCCTAACCCTAACCCTTACCATATGGGCCCATTCATTCTAAAGAATCTCATACGCTATAATGGAGAATGGAAAAACATCCAAAATTTTTCCCCATCAAGAGTGTACCATTCAGTGTGATATTAAAAATACATCTTACCCATCCCTAAACCCAAACCCAATATTCACCCAAACATAAGTGTGTCCTGAACTCTAACCCTAACCCTAACCTTTACCATATGGGCCCATTCATTATAATGAATCTCATAGGCTATAATGGAGAATGGAAAAACATCCAAAATTTTTCCCCATCAAGAGTGTACCATTCAGTGTGATATTAAAAATACATCTTACCCAACCCTAAACCAAACCCCAATTTTAAACCAAACATATGTGTGTCCTGAACTCTAACCCTAACCCTTACCATATGGGCCCATTCATTCTAATGAATCTCATAGGCTATAATGGAGAATGGAAAAACATCCAAAATTTTTCCCCATCAAGAGTGTACCATTCAGTGTGATATTAAAAATACATCTTACCCATCCCTAAACCCAAACCCAATATTCACCCAAACATAAGTGTGTCCTGAACTCTAACCCTAACCCTAACCCTTACCATATGGGCCCATTCATTCTAATGAATCTCATAGGCTATAATGGAGAATGGAAAAACATCCAAAATTTTTCCCCATCAAGAGTGTACCATTCAGTGTGATATTAAAAATTCATCTTACCCATCCCTAAACCCAAACCCAATATTCACCGAAACATAAGTGTGTCCTGAACTCTAACCCTAACCCTAACCCTTACCATATGGGCCCATTCATTCTAATGAATCTCATAGGCTATAATGGAGAATGGAAAAACATCCAAAATTTTTCCCTATGAAGAGTGTACCATTCAGTGTGATATTAAAAATACATCTTACCCATCCCTAAACCCAAACCCAATATTCACCCAAACATAAGTGTGTCCTGAACTCTAACCCTAACCCTAACCCTTACCATATGGGCCCATTCATTCTAATGAATCTCATAGGCTATAATGGAGAATGGAAAAACATCCAAAATTTTTCCCCATCAAGTGTGTACCATTCAGTGTGATATTAAAAATTCATCTTACCCATCCCTAAACCCAAAACCAATATTCACCCAAACATAAGTGTGTCCTGAACTCTAACCCTAACCCTAACCCTTACCATATGGGCCCATTCATTCTAATGAATCTCATAGGCTATAATGGAGAATGGAAAAACATCCAAAATTTTTCCCCATCAAGAGTGTACCATTCAGTGTGATATTAAAAATACATCTTACCCAACCCTAAACCAGACCCCAATTTTAAACCAAACATATGTGTGTCCTGAACTCTAACCCTAACCCTAACCCTTACCATATGGGCCCATTCATTCTAATGAATCTCATAGGCTATAATGGAGAATGGAAAAACATCCAAAATTTTTCCCCATGAAGAGTGTACCATTCAGTGTGATATTAAAAATACATCTTACCCATCCCTAAACCCAAACCCAATATTCACCCAAACATAAGTGTGTCCTGAACTCTAACCCTAACCCTAACCCTTACCATATGGGCCCATTCATTCTAATGAATCTCATAGGCTATAATGGAGAATGGAAAAACATCCAAAATTTTTCCCCATCAAGAGTGTACCATTCAGTGTGATATTAAAAATACACCTTACCCAACCCTAAACCAGACCCCAATTTTAAACCAAACATATGTGTGTCCTGAACTCTAACCCTAACCCTAACCCTTACCATATGGGCCCATTCATTCTAATGAATCTCATAGGCTATAATGGAGAATGGAAAAACATCCAAAATTTTTCCCCATCAAGAGTGTACCATTCAGTGTGATATTAAAAATACATCTTACCCATCCCTAAACCCAAACCCAATATTCACCCAAGGATATGTGTGTCCTGAACTCTAACCCTAACCCTAACCCTTACCATATGGGCCCATTCATTCTAATGAATCTCATAGGCTATAATGGAGAATGGAAAAACATCCAAAATTTTTCCCCATCAAGAGTGTACCATTCAGTGTGATATTAAAAATACATCTTACCCATCCCTAAACCCAAACCCAATATTCACCCAAACATAAGTGTGTCCTGAACTCTAACCCTAACCCTAACCCTTACCATATGGGCCCATTCATTCTAATGAATCTCATAGGCTATAATGGAGAATGGAAAAACATCCAAAATTTCTCCCCACCAATAGTGTACCATTCAGTGTGATATTAAAAATTCATCTTACCCATCCCTAAACCCAAACCCAATATTCACCCAAAGATATGTGTGTCCTGAACTCTAACCCTAACCCTAACCCTTACCATATGGGCCCATTCATTCTAATGAATCTCATAGGCTATAATGGAGAATAGAAAAACATCCAAAATTTTCCCCCATGAAGAGTGTACCATTCAGTGTGATATTAAAAATTCATCTTACCCATCCCTAAACCCAAACCCAATATTCACCCAAACATAAGTGTGTCCTGAACTCTAACCCTAACCCTAACCCTTACCATATGGGCCCATTCATTCTAATGAATCTCATAGGCTATAATGGAGAATGGAAAACATCCAAAATTTTTCCCCATCAAGAGTGTACCATTCATTGTGATATTAAAAATTCATCTTACCCATCCCTAAACCCAAACCCAATATTCACCCAAAGATATGTGTGTCCTGAACTCTAACCCTAACCCTAACCCTTACCTTATGGGCCCATTCGTTCTAATGAATCTCATACGCTATAATGGAGAATGGAAAAACATCCAAAATTTTTCCCCATCAAGAGTGTACCATTCAGTGTGATATTAAAAATACATCTTACCCATCCCTAAACCCAAACCCAATATTCACCCAAACATAAGTGTGTCCTGAACTCTAACCCTAACCCTAACCTTTACCATATGGGCCCATTCATTATAATGAATCTCATAGGCTATAATGGAGAATGGAAAAACATCCAAAATTTTTCCCCATCAAGAGTGTACCATTCAGTGTGATATTAAAAATACATCTTACCCAACCCTAAACCAAACCCCAATTTTAAACCAAACATATGTGTGTCCTGAACTCTAACCCTAACCCTTACCATATGGGCCCATTCATTCTAATGAATCTCATAGGCTATAATGGAGAATGGAAAAACATCCAAAATTTTTCCCCATCAAGAGTGTACCATTCAGTGTGATATTAAAAATACATCTTACCCATCCCTAAACCCAAACCCAATATTCACCCAAACATAAGTGTGTCCTGAACTCTAACCCTAACCCTAACCCTTACCATATGGGCCCATTCATTCTAATGAATCTCATAGGCTATAATGGAGAATGGAAAAACATCCAAAATTTTTCCCCATCAAGAGTGTACCATTCAGTGTGATATTAAAAATTCATCTTACCCATCCCTAAACCCAAACCCAATATTCACCCAAAGATATGTGTGTCCTGAACTCTAACCCTAACCCTTAGCATATGGGCCATTCATTCTAATCAATCTCATAGGCTATAATGGAGAATGGAAAAACATCCAAAATTTTTCCCCATCAAGAGTGTACCATTCAGTGTGATATTAAAAATACATCTTACCCATCCCTAAACCCAAACCCAATATTCACCCAAACATAAGTGTGTCCTGAACTCTAACCCTAACCCTAACCCTTACCATATGGGCCCATTCATTCTAATGAATCTCATAGGCTATAATGGAGAATGGAAAAACATCCAAAATTTTTCCCCATCAAGAGTGTACCATTCAGTGTGATATTAAAAATACATCTTACCCAACCCTAAACCAAACCCCAATTTTAAACCAAACATATGTGTGTCCTGAACTCTAACCCTAACCCTAACCCTTACCATATGGGCCCATTCATTCTAATGAATCTCATAGGCTATAATGGAGAATGGAAAAACATCCAAAATTTTTCCCTATGAAGAGTGTACCATTCAGTGTGATATTAAAAATACATCTTACCCATCCCTAAACCCAAACCCAATATTCACCCAAACATAAGGGTGTCCTGAACTCTAACCCTAACCCTAACCCTTACCATATGGGCCCATTCATTCTAATGAATCTCATAGGCTATAATGGAGAATGGAAAAACATCCAAAATTTTTCCCCATCAAGAGTGTCCCATTCAGTGTGATATTAAAAATACATCTTACCCAACCCTAAACCAGACCCCAATTTTAAACCAAACATATGTGTGTCCTGAACTCTAACCCTAACCCTAACCCTAACCCTTACCATATGGGCCCATTCATTCTAATGAATCTCATAGGCTATAATGGAGAATGGAAAAACATCCAAAATTTTTCCCCATCAAGAGTGTACCATTCAGTGTGATATTAAAAATTCATCTTACCCATCCCTAAACCCAAACCCAATATTCACCCAAACATAAGTGTGTCCTGAACTCTAACCCTAACCCTAACCCTTACCATATGGGCCCATTCATTCTAATGAATCTCATAGGCTATAATGGAGAATGGAAAAACATCCAAAATTTTTCCCCATCAAGAGTGTACCATTCAGTGTGATATTAAAAATACATCTTACCCAACCCTAAACCAGACCCCAATTTTAAACCAAACAGAAGTGTGTACTGAACTCTAAACCTAACCCTAACCCTTACCATATGGGCCCATTCATTCTAATGAATCTCATAGGCTATAATGGAGAATGGAAAAACATCCAAAATTTTCCCCCATCAATAGTGTACCATTCAGTGTGATATTAAAAATTCATCTTACCCATCCCTAAACCCAAACCCAATATTCACCCAAAGATATGTGTGTCCTGAACTCTAACCCTAACCCTAACCCTTACCATATGGGCCCATTCATTCTAATGAATCTCATAGGCTATAATGGAGAATGGAAAAACATCCAAAATTTTGACCCATCAAGAGTGCACCATTCAGTGTGATATTAAAAATACATCTTACCCATCCCTAAACCCATACCCAATATTCACCCAAACATAAGTGTGTTCTGAACTCTAACTCTAACCCTAACCCTTACCATATGGGCCCATTCATTCTAATGAATCTCATAGGCTATAATGGAGAATGGAAAAACATCCAAAATTTTTCCCCATCAAGTGTGTACCATTCAGTGTGATATTAAAAATTCATCTTACCCATCCCTAAACCCAAACCCAATATTCACCCAAACATAAGTGTGTCCTGAACTCTAACCCTAACCCTAACCCTTACCATATGGGCCCATTCATTCTAATGAATCTCATAGGCTATAATGGAGAATGGAAAACATCCAAAATTTTTCCCCATCAAGAGTGTACCATTCATTGTGATATTAAAAATTCATCTTACCCATCCCTAAACCCAAACCCAATATTCACCCAAAGATATGTGTGTCCTGAACTCTAACCCTAACCCTAACCCTTACCTTATGGGCCCATTCGTTCTAATGAATCTCATACGCTATAATGGAGAATGGAAAAACATCCAAAATTTTTCCCCATCAAGAGTGTACCATTCAGTGTGATATTAAAAATACATCTTACCCATCCCTAAACCCAAACCCAATATTCACCCAAACATAAGTGTGTCCTGAACTCTAACCCTAACCCTAACCTTTACCATATGGGCCCATTCATTATAATGAATCTCATAGGCTATAATGGAGAATGGAAAAACATCCAAAATTTTTCCCCATCAAGAGTGTACCATTCAGTGTGATATTAAAAATACATCTTACCCAACCCTAAACCAAACCCCAATTTTAAACCAAACATATGTGTGTCCTGAACTCTAACCCTAACCCTTACCATATGGGCCCATTCATTCTAATGAATCTCATAGGCTATAATGGAGAATGGAAAAACATCCAAAATTTTTCCCCATCAAGAGTGTACCATTCAGTGTGATATTAAAAATACATCTTACCCATCCCTAAACCCAAACCCAATATTCACCCAAACATAAGTGTGTCCTGAACTCTAACCCTAACCCTAACCCTTACCATATGGGCCCATTCATTCTAATGAATCTCATAGGCTATAATGGAGAATGGAAAAACATCCAAAATTTTTCCCCATCAAGAGTGTACCATTCAGTGTGATATTAAAAATTCATCTTACCCATCCCTAAACCCAAACCCAATATTCACCCAAAGATATGTGTGTCCTGAACTCTAACCCTAACCCTTAGCATATGGGCCATTCATTCTAATCAATCTCATAGGCTATAATGGAGAATGGAAAAACATCCAAAATTTTTCCCCATCAAGAGTGTACCATTCAGTGTGATATTAAAAATACATCTTACCCATCCCTAAACCCAAACCCAATATTCACCCAAACATAAGTGTGTCCTGAACTCTAACCCTAACCCTAACCCTTACCATATGGGCCCATTCATTCTAATGAATCTCATAGGCTATAATGGAGAATGGAAAAACATCCAAAATTTTTCCCCATCAAGAGTGTACCATTCAGTGTGATATTAAAAATACATCTTACCCAACCCTAAACCAAACCCCAATTTTAAACCAAACATATGTGTGTCCTGAACTCTAACCCTAACCCTAACCCTTACCATATGGGCCCATTCATTCTAATGAATCTCATAGGCTATAATGGAGAATGGAAAAACATCCAAAAATTTTCCCTATGAAGAGTGTACCATTCAGTGTGATATTAAAAATACATCTTACCCATCCCTAAACCCAAACCCAATATTCACCCAAACATAAGGGTGTCCTGAACTCTAACCCTAACCCTAACCCTTACCATATGGGCCCATTCATTCTAATGAATCTCATAGGCTATAATGGAGAATGGAAAAACATCCAAAATTTTTCCCCATCAAGAGTGTCCCATTCAGTGTGATATTAAAAATACATCTTACCCAACCCTAAACCAGACCCCAATTTTAAACCAAACATATGTGTGTCCTGAACTCTAACCCTAACCCTAACCCTAACCCTTACCATATGGGCCCATTCATTCTAATGAATCTCATAGGCTATAATGGAGAATGGAAAAACATCCAAAATTTTTCCCCATCAAGAGTGTACCATTCAGTGTGATATTAAAAATTCATCTTACCCATCCCTAAACCCAAACCCAATATTCACCCAAACATAAGTGTGTCCTGAACTCTAACCCTAACCCTAACCCTTACCATATGGGCCCATTCATTCTAATGAATCTCATAGGCTATAATGGAGAATGGAAAAACATCCAAAATTTTTCCCCATCAAGAGTGTACCATTCAGTGTGATATTAAAAATACATCTTACCCAACCCTAAACCAGACCCCAATTTTAAACCAAACAGAAGTGTGTCCTGAACTCTAACCCTAACCCTAACCCTTACCATATGGGCCCATTCATTCTAATGAATCTCATAGGCTATAATGGAGAATGGAAAAACATCCAAAATTTTCCCCCATCAATAGTGTACCATTCAGTGTGATATTAAAAATTCATCTTACCCATCCCTAAACCCAAACCCAATATTCACCCAAAGATATGTGTGTCCTGAACTCTAACCCTAACCCTAACCCTTACCATATGGGCCCATTCATTCTAATGAATCTCATAGGCTATAATGGAGAATGGAAAAACATCCAAAATTTTGACCCATCAAGAGTGCACCATTCAGTGTGATATTAAAAATACATCTTACCCATCCCTAAACCCATACCCAATATTCACCCAAACATAAGTGTGTTCTGAACTCTAACTCTAACCCTAACCCTTACCATATGGGCCCATTCATTCTAATGAATCTCATAGGCTATAATGGAGAATGGAAAAACATCCAAAATTTTTCCCCATCAAGTGTGTACCATTCAGTGTGATATTAAAAATTCATCTTACCCATCCCTAAACCCAAAACCAATATTCACCCAAACATAAGTGTGTCCTGAACTCTAACCCTAACCCTAACCCTTACCATATGGGCCCATTCATTCTAATGAATCTCATAGGCTATAATGGAGAATGGAAAAACATCCCAAATTTTTCCCCATCAAGAGTGTACCATTCAGTGTGATATTAAAAATACATCTTACCCAACCCTAAACCAGACCCCAATTTTAAACCAAACATATGTGTGTCCTGAACTCTAACCCTAACCCTAACCCTTACCATATGGGCCCATTCATTCTAATGAATCTCATAGGCTATAATGGAGAATGGAAAAACATCCAAAATTTTTCCCCATGAAGAGTGTACCATTCAGTGTGATATTAAAAATACATCTTACCCATCCCTAAACCCAAACCCAATATTCACCCAAACATAAGTGTGTCCTGAACTCTAACCCTAACCCTAACCCTTACCATATGGGCCCATTCATTCTAATGAATCTCATAGGCTATAATGGAGAATGGAAAAACATCCAAAATTTTCCCCCATCAAGAGTGTACCATTCAGTGTGATATTAAAAATACATCTTACCCGTCCCTAAACCCAAACCCAATATTCACCCAAACATAAGTGTGTCCTGAACTCTAACCCTAACCCTAACCCTTACCATATGGGCCCATTCATTCTAATGAATCTCATAGGCTATAATGGAGAATGGAAAAACATCCAAAATTTTTCCCCATCAAGAGTGTCCCATTCAGTGTGATATTAAAAATACATCTTACCCAACCCTAAACCAGACCCCAATTTTAAACCAAACATATGTGTGTCCTGAACTCTAACCCTAACCCTAACCCTTACCATATGGGCCCATTCATTCTAATGAATCTCATAGGCTATAATGGAGAATGGAAAAACATCCAAAATTTTTCCCCATCAAGAGTGTACCATTCAGTGTGATATTAAAAATTCATCTTACCCATCCCTAAACCCAAACCCAATATTCACCCAAACATAAGTGTGTCCTGAACTCTAACCCTAACCCTAACCCTTACCATATGGGCCCATTCATTCTAATGAATCTCATAGGCTATAATGGAGAATGGAAAAACATCCAAAATTTTTCCCCATCAAGAGTGTAGCATTCAGTGTGATATTAAAAATACATCTTACCCAACCCTAAACCAGACCCCAATTTTAAACCAAACAGAAGTGTGTCCTGAACTCTAACCCTAACCCTAACCCTTACCATATGGGCCCATTCATTCTAATGAATCTCATAGGCTATAATGGAGAATGGAAAAACATCCAAAATTTTCCCCCATCAATAGTGTACCATTCAGTGTGATATTAAAAATTCATCTTACCCATCCCTAAACCCAAACCCAATATTCACCCAAAGATATGTGTGTCCTGAACTCTAACCCTAACCCTAACCCTTACCATATGGGCCCATTCATTCTAATGAATCTCATAGGCTATAATGGAGAATGGAAAAACATCCAAAATTTTGACCCATCAAGAGTGCACCATTCAGTGTGATATTAAAAATACATCTTACCCATCCCTAAACCCATACCCAATATTCACCCAAACATAAGTGTGTTCTGAACTCTAACTCTAACCCTAACCCTTACCATATGGGCCCATTCATTCTAATGAATCTCATAGGCTATAATGGAGAATGGAAAAACATCCAAAATTTTTCCCCATCAAGTGTGTACCATTCAGTGTGATATTAAAAATTCATCTTACCCATCCCTAAACCCAAAACCAATATTCACCCAAACATAAGTGTGTCCTGAACTCTAACCCTAACCCTAACCCTTACCATATGGGCCCATTCATTCTAATGAATCTCATAGGCTATAATGGAGAATGGAAAAACATCCCAAATTTTTCCCCATCAAGAGTGTACCATTCAGTGTGATATTAAAAATACATCTTACCCAACCCTAAACCAGACCCCAATTTTAAACCAAACATATGTGTGTCCTGAACTCTAACCCTAGCCCTAACCCTTACCATATGGGCCCATTCATTCTAATGAATCTCATAGGCTATAATGGAGAATGGAAAAACATCCAAAATTTTTCCCCATGAAGAGTGTAACATTCAGTGTGATATTAAAAATACATCTTACCCATCCCTAAACCCAAACCCAATATTCACCCAAACATAAGTGTGTCCTGAACTCTAACCCTAACCCTAACCCTTACCATATGGGCCCATTCATTCTAATGAATCTCATAGGCTATAATGGAGAATGGAAAAACATCCAAAATTTTCCCCCATCAAGAGTGTACCATTCAGTGTGATATTAAAAATACATCTTACCCGTCCCTAAACCCAAACCCAATATTCACCCAAACATAAGTGTGTCCTGAACTCTAACCCTAACCCTAACCCTTACCATATGGGCCCATTCATTCTAATGAATCTCATAGGCTATAATGGAGAATGGAAAAACATCCAAAATTTTTCCCCATCAAGAGTGTCCCATTCAGTGTGATATTAAAAATACATCTTACCCAACCCTAAACCAGACCCCAATTTTAAACCAAACATATGTGTGTCCTGAACTCTAACCCTAACCCTAACCCTTACCATATGGGCCCATTCATTCTAATGAATCTCATAGGCTATAATGGAGAATGGAAAAACATCCAAAATTTTTCCCCATCAAGAGTGTACCATTCAGTGTGATATTAAAAATTCATCTTACCCATCCCTAAACCCAAACCCAATATTCACCCAAACATAAGTGTGTCCTGAACTCTAACCCTAACCCTAACCCTTACCATATGGGCCCATTCATTCTAATGAATCTCATAGGCTATAATGGAGAATGGAAAAACATCCAAAATTTTTCCCCATCAAGAGTGTACCATTCAGTGTGATATTAAAAATACATCTTACCCAACCCTAAACCAGACCCCAATTTTAAACCAAACAGAAGTGTGTCCTGAACTCTAACCCTAACCCTAACCCTTACCATATGGGCCCATTCATTCTAATGAATCTCATAGGCTATAATGGAGAATGGAAAAACATCCAAAATTTTTCCCCATCAATAGTGTACCATTCAGTGTGATATTAAAAATTCATCTTACCCATCCCTAAACCCAAACCCAATATTCACCCAAAGATATGTGTGTCCTGAACTCTAACCCTAACCCTAACCCTTACCATATGGGCCCATTCATTCTAATGAATCTCATAGGCTATAATGGAGAATGGAAAAACATCCAAAATTTTTCCCTATGAAGAGTGTACCATTCAGTGTGATATTAAAAATACATCTTACCCATCCCTAAACCCAAACCCAATATTCACCCAAAGATATGTGTGTCCTGAACTCTAACCCTAACCCTAACCCTTACCATATGGGCCCATTCATTCTAATGAATCTCATAGGCTATAATGGAGAATGGAAAAACATCCAAAATTTTGACCCATCAAGAGTGCACCATTCAGTGTGATATTAAAAATACATCTTACCCATCCCTAAACCCATACCCAATATTCACCCAAACATAAGTGTGTTCTGAACTCTAACTCTAACCCTAACCCTTACCATATGGGCCCATTCATTCTAATGAATCTCATAGGCTATAATGGAGAATGGAAAAACATCCAAAATTTTTCCCCATCAAGTGTGTACCATTCAGTGTGATATTAAAAATTCATCTTACCCATCCCTAAACCCAAAACCAATATTCACCCAAACATAAGTGTGTCCTGAACTCTAACCCTAACCCTAACCCTTACCATATGGGCCCATTCATTCTAATGAATCTCATAGGCTATAATGGAGAATGGAAAAACATCCCAAATTTTTCCCCATCAAGAGTGTACCATTCAGTGTGATATTAAAAATACATCTTACCCAACCCTAAACCAGACCCCAATTTTAAACCAAACATATGTGTGTCCTGAACTCTAACCCTAGCCCTAACCCTTACCATATGGGCCCATTCATTCTAATGAATCTCATAGGCTATAATGGAGAATGGAAAAACATCCAAAATTTTTCCCCATGAAGAGTGTAACATTCAGTGTGATATTAAAAATACATCTTACCCATCCCTAAACCCAAACCCAATATTCACCCAAACATAAGTGTGTCCTGAACTCTAACCCTAACCCTAACCCTTACCATATGGGCCCATTCATTCTAATGAATCTCATAGGCTATAATGGAGAATGGAAAAACATCCAAAATTTTCCCCCATCAAGAGTGTACCATTCAGTGTGATATTAAAAATACATCTTACCCATCCCTAAACCCAAACCCAATATTCACCCAAACATAAGTGTGTCCTGAACTCTAACCCTAACCCTAACCCTTACCATATGGGCCCATTCATTCTAATGAATCTCATAGGCTATAATGGAGAATGGAAAAACATCCAAAATTTTTCCCCATCAAGAGTGTACCATTCAGTGTGATATTAAAAATACATCTTACCCAACCCTAAACCAGACCCCAATTTTAAACCAAACAGAAGTGTGTCCTGAACTCTAACCCTAACCCTAACCCTTACCATATGGGCCCATTCATTCTAATGAATCTCATAGGCTATAATGGAGAATGGAAAAACATCCAAAATTTTTCCCCATCAATAGTGTACCATTCAGTGTGATATTAAAAATTCATCTTACCCATCCCTAAACCCAAACCCAATATTCACCCAAAGATATGTGTGTCCTGAACTCTAACCCTAACCCTAACCCTTACCATATGGGCCCATTCATTCTAATGAATCTCATAGGCTATAATGGAGAATGGAAAAACATCCAAAATTTTTCCCTATGAAGAGTGTACCATTCAGTGTGATATTAAAAATACATCTTACCCATCCCTAAACCCAAACCCAATATTCACCCAAACATAAGTGTGTCCTGAACTCTAACCCTAACCCTTACCATATGGGCCCATTCATTCTAATGAATCTCATAGGCTATAATGGAGAATGGAAAAACATCCAAAATTTTTCCCCATCAAGTGTGTACCATTCAGTGTGATATTAAAAATTCATCTTACCCATCCCTAAACCCAAAACCAATATTCACCCAAACATAAGTGTGTCCTGAACTCTAACCCTAACCCTAACCCTTACCATATGGGCCCATTCATTCTAATGAATCTCATAGGCTATAATGGAGAATGGAAAAACATCCAAAATTTTTCCCCATCAAGAGTGTACCATTCAGTGTGATATTAAAAATACATCTTACCCAACCCTAAACCAGACCCCAATTTTAAACCAAACATATGTGTGTCCTGAACTCTAACCCTAACCCTAACCCTTACCATATGGGCCCATTCATTCTAATGAATCTCATAGGCTATAATGGAGAATGGAAAAACATCCAAAATTTTTCCCCATGAAGAGTGTACCATTCAGTGTGATATTAAAAATACATCTTACCCATCCCTAAACCCAAACCCAATATTCACCCAAACATAAGTGTGTCCTGAACTCTAACCCTAACCCTAACCCTTACCATATGGGCCCATTCATTCTAATGAATCTCATAGGCTATAATGGAGAATGGAAAAACATCCAAAATTTTTCCCCATCAAGAGTGTACCATTCAGTGTGATATTAAAAATACATCTTACCCAACCCTAAACCAGACCCCAATTTTAAACCAAACATATGTGTGTCCTGAACTCTAACCCTAACCCTAACCCTTACCATATGGGCCCATTCATTCTAATGAATCTCATAGGCTATAATGGAGAATGGAAAAACATCCAAAATTTTTCCCCATCAAGAGTGTACCATTCAGTGTGATATTAAAAATACATCTTACCCATCCCTAAACCCAAACCCAATATTCACCCAAGGATATGTGTGTCCTGAACTCTAACCCTAACCCTAACCCTTACCATATGGGCCCATTCATTCTAATGAATCTCATAGGCTATAATGGAGAATGGAAAAACATCCAAAATTTTTCCCCATCAAGTGTGTACCATTCAGTGTGATATTAAAAATTCATCTTACCCATCCCTAAACCCAAACCCAATATTCACCCAAACATAAGTGTGTCCTGAACTCTAACCCTAACCCTAACCCTTACCATATGGGCCCATTCATTCTAATGAATCTCATAGGCTATAATGGAGAATGGAAAAACATCCAAAATTTTTCCCCATCAAGAGTGTACCATTCAGTGTGATATTAAAAATACATCTTACCCAACCCTAAACCAGACCCCAATTTTAAACCAAACAGAAGTGTGTCCTGAACTCTAACCCTAACCCTAACCCTTACCATATGGGCCCATTCATTCTAATGAATCTCATAGGCTATAATGGAGAATGGAAAAACATCCAAAATTTTTCCCCATCAATAGTGTACCATTCAGTGTGATATTAAAAATTCATCTTACCCATCCCTAAACCCAAACCCAATATTCACCCAAAGATATGTGTGTCCTGAACTCTAACCCTAACCCTAACCCTTACCATATGGGCCCATTCATTCTAATGAATCTCATAGGCTATAATGGAGAATGGAAAAACATCCAAAATTTTGACCCATCAAGAGTGCACCATTCAGTGTGATATTAAAAATACATCTTACCCATCCCTAAACCCATACCCAATATTCACCCAAACATAATTGTGTTCTGAACTCTAACTCTAACCCTAACCCTTACCATATGGGCCCATTCATTCTAATGAATCTCATAGGCTATAATGGAGAATGGAAAAACATCCAAAATTTTTCCCCATCAATAGTGTACCATTCAGTGTGATATTAAAAATTCATCTTACCCATCCCTAAACCCAAACCCAATATTCACCCAAACATAAGTGTGTCCTGAACTCTAACCCTAACCCTAACCCTTACCATATGGGCCCATTCATTCTAATGAATCTCATAGGCTATAATGGAGAATGGAAAAACATCCAAAATTTTTCCCCATCAAGAGTGTACCATTCAGTGTGATATTAAAAATACATCTTACCCAACCCTAAACCAGACCCCAATTTTAAACCAAACAGAAGTGTGTCCTGAACACTAACCCTAACCCTAACCCTTACCATATGGGCCCATTCATTCTAATGAATCTCATAGGCTATAATGGAGAATGGAAAAACATCCAAAATTTTTCCCCATCAATAGTGTACCATTCAGTGTGATATTAAAAATTCATCTTACCCATCCCTAAACCCAAACCCAATATTCACCCAAAGATATGTGTGTCCTGAACTCTAACCCTAACCCTAACCCTTACCATATGGGCCCATTCATTCTAATGAATCTCATAGGCTATAATGGAGAATGGAAAAACATCCAAAATTTTGACCCATCAAGAGTGCACCATTCAGTGTGATATTAAAAATACATCTTACCCATCCCTAAACCCATACCCAATATTCACCCAAACATAAGTGTGTTCTGAACTCTAACTCTAACCCTAACCCTTACCATATGGGCCCATTCATTCTAATGAATCTCATAGGCTATAATGGAGAATGGAAAAACATCCAAAATTTTTCCCCATCAAGTGTGTACCATTCAGTGTGATATTAAAAATTCATCTTACCCATCCCTAAACCCAAAACCAATATTCACCCAAACATAAGTGTGTCCTGAACTCTAACCCTAACCCTAACCCTTACCATATGGGCCCATTCATTCTAATGAATCTCATAGGCTATAATGGAGAATGGAAAAACATCCCAAATTTTTCCCCATCAAGAGTGTACCATTCAGTGTGATATTAAAAATACATCTTACCCAACCCTAAACCAGACCCCAATTTTAAACCAAACATATGTGTGTCCTGAACTCTAACCCTAGCCCTAACCCTTACCATATGGGCCCATTCATTCTAATGAATCTCATAGGCTATAATGGAGAATGGAAAAACATCCAAAATTTTTCCCCATGAAGAGTGTAACATTCAGTGTGATATTAAAAATACATCTTACCCATCCCTAAACCCAAACCCAATATTCACCCAAACATAAGTGTGTCCTGAACTCTAACCCTAACCCTAACCCTTACCATATGGGCCCATTCATTCTAATGAATCTCATAGGCTATAATGGAGAATGGAAAAACATCCAAAATTTTCCCCCATCAAGAGTGTACCATTCAGTGTGATATTAAAAATACATCTTACCCGTCCCTAAACCCAAACCCAATATTCACCCAAACATAAGTGTGTCCTGAACTCTAACCCTAACCCTAACCCTTACCATATGGGCCCATTCATTCTAATGAATCTCATAGGCTATAATGGAGAATGGAAAAACATCCAAAATTTTTCCCCATCAAGAGTGTCCCATTCAGTGTGATATTAAAAATACATCTTACCCAACCCTAAACCAGACCCCAATTTTAAACCAAACATATGTGTGTCCTGAACTCTAACCCTAACCCTAACCCTTACCATATGGGCCCATTCATTCTAATGAATCTCATAGGCTATAATGGAGAATGGAAAAACATCCAAAATTTTTCCCCATCAAGAGTGTACCATTCAGTGTGATATTAAAAATTCATCTTACCCATCCCTAAACCCAAACCCAATATTCACCCAAACATAAGTGTGTCCTGAACTCTAACCCTAACCCTAACCCTTACCATATGGGCCCATTCATTCTAATGAATCTCATAGGCTATAATGGAGAATGGAAAAACATCCAAAATTTTTCCCCATCAAGAGTGTACCATTCAGTGTGATATTAAAAATACATCTTACCCAACCCTAAACCAGACCCCAATTTTAAACCAAACAGAAGTGTGTCCTGAACTCTAACCCTAACCCTAACCCTTACCATATGGGCCCATTCATTCTAATGAATCTCATAGGCTATAATGGAGAATGGAAAAACATCCAAAATTTTTCCCCATCAATAGTGTACCATTCAGTGTGATATTAAAAATTCATCTTACCCATCCCTAAACCCAAACCCAATATTCACCCAAAGATATGTGTGTCCTGAACTCTAACCCTAACCCTAACCCTTACCATATGGGCCCATTCATTCTAATGAATCTCATAGGCTATAATGGAGAATGGAAAAACATCCAAAATTTTTCCCTATGAAGAGTGTACCATTCAGTGTGATATTAAAAATACATCTTACCCATCCCTAAACCCAAACCCAATATTCACCCAAAGATATGTGTGTCCTGAACTCTAACCCTAACCCTAACCCTTACCATATGGGCCCATTCATTCTAATGAATCTCATAGGCTATAATGGAGAATGGAAAAACATCCAAAATTTTGACCCATCAAGAGTGCACCATTCAGTGTGATATTAAAAATACATCTTACCCATCCCTAAACCCATACCCAATATTCACCCAAACATAAGTGTGTTCTGAACTCTAACTCTAACCCTAACCCTTACCATATGGGCCCATTCATTCTAATGAATCTCATAGGCTATAATGGAGAATGGAAAAACATCCAAAATTTTTCCCCATCAAGTGTGTACCATTCAGTGTGATATTAAAAATTCATCTTACCCATCCCTAAACCCAAAACCAATATTCACCCAAACATAAGTGTGTCCTGAACTCTAACCCTAACCCTAACCCTTACCATATGGGCCCATTCATTCTAATGAATCTCATAGGCTATAATGGAGAATGGAAAAACATCCCAAATTTTTCCCCATCAAGAGTGTACCATTCAGTGTGATATTAAAAATACATCTTACCCAACCCTAAACCAGACCCCAATTTTAAACCAAACATATGTGTGTCCTGAACTCTAACCCTAGCCCTAACCCTTACCATATGGGCCCATTCATTCTAATGAATCTCATAGGCTATAATGGAGAATGGAAAAACATCCAAAATTTTTCCCCATGAAGAGTGTAACATTCAGTGTGATATTAAAAATACATCTTACCCATCCCTAAACCCAAACCCAATATTCACCCAAACATAAGTGTGTCCTGAACTCTAACCCTAACCCTAACCCTTACCATATGGGCCCATTCATTCTAATGAATCTCATAGGCTATAATGGAGAATGGAAAAACATCCAAAATTTTCCCCCATCAAGAGTGTACCATTCAGTGTGATATTAAAAATACATCTTACCCATCCCTAAACCCAAACCCAATATTCACCCAAACATAAGTGTGTCCTGAACTCTAACCCTAACCCTAACCCTTACCATATGGGCCCATTCATTCTAATGAATCTCATAGGCTATAATGGAGAATGGAAAAACATCCAAAATTTTTCCCCATCAAGAGTGTACCATTCAGTGTGATATTAAAAATACATCTTACCCAACCCTAAACCAGACCCCAATTTTAAACCAAACAGAAGTGTGTCCTGAACTCTAACCCTAACCCTAACCCTTACCATATGGGCCCATTCATTCTAATGAATCTCATAGGCTATAATGGAGAATGGAAAAACATCCAAAATTTTTCCCCATCAATAGTGTACCATTCAGTGTGATATTAAAAATTCATCTTACCCATCCCTAAACCCAAACCCAATATTCACCCAAAGATATGTGTGTCCTGAACTCTAACCCTAACCCTAACCCTTACCATATGGGCCCATTCATTCTAATGAATCTCATAGGCTATAATGGAGAATGGAAAAACATCCAAAATTTTTCCCTATGAAGAGTGTACCATTCAGTGTGATATTAAAAATACATCTTACCCATCCCTAAACCCAAACCCAATATTCACCCAAACATAAGTGTGTCCTGAACTCTAACCCTAACCCTTACCATATGGGCCCATTCATTCTAATGAATCTCATAGGCTATAATGGAGAATGGAAAAACATCCAAAATTTTTCCCCATCAAGTGTGTACCATTCAGTGTGATATTAAAAATTCATCTTACCCATCCCTAAACCCAAAACCAATATTCACCCAAACATAAGTGTGTCCTGAACTCTAACCCTAACCCTAACCCTTACCATATGGGCCCATTCATTCTAATGAATCTCATAGGCTATAATGGAGAATGGAAAAACATCCAAAATTTTTCCCCATCAAGAGTGTACCATTCAGTGTGATATTAAAAATACATCTTACCCAACCCTAAACCAGACCCCAATTTTAAACCAAACATATGTGTGTCCTGAACTCTAACCCTAACCCTAACCCTTACCATATGGGCCCATTCATTCTAATGAATCTCATAGGCTATAATGGAGAATGGAAAAACATCCAAAATTTTTCCCCATGAAGAGTGTACCATTCAGTGTGATATTAAAAATACATCTTACCCATCCCTAAACCCAAACCCAATATTCACCCAAACATAAGTGTGTCCTGAACTCTAACCCTAACCCTAACCCTTACCATATGGGCCCATTCATTCTAATGAATCTCATAGGCTATAATGGAGAATGGAAAAACATCCAAAATTTTTCCCCATCAAGAGTGTACCATTCAGTGTGATATTAAAAATACATCTTACCCAACCCTAAACCAGACCCCAATTTTAAACCAAACATATGTGTGTCCTGAACTCTAACCCTAACCCTAACCCTTACCATATGGGCCCATTCATTCTAATGAATCTCATAGGCTATAATGGAGAATGGAAAAACATCCAAAATTTTTCCCCATCAAGAGTGTACCATTCAGTGTGATATTAAAAATACATCTTACCCATCCCTAAACCCAAACCCAATATTCACCCAAGGATATGTGTGTCCTGAACTCTAACCCTAACCCTAACCCTTACCATATGGGCCCATTCATTCTAATGAATCTCATAGGCTATAATGGAGAATGGAAAAACATCCAAAATTTTTCCCCATCAAGTGTGTACCATTCAGTGTGATATTAAAAATTCATCTTACCCATCCCTAAACCCAAACCCAATATTCACCCAAACATAAGTGTGTCCTGAACTCTAACCCTAACCCTAACCCTTACCATATGGGCCCATTCATTCTAATGAATCTCATAGGCTATAATGGAGAATGGAAAAACATCCAAAATTTTTCCCCATCAAGAGTGTACCATTCAGTGTGATATTAAAAATACATCTTACCCAACCCTAAACCAGACCCCAATTTTAAACCAAACAGAAGTGTGTCCTGAACTCTAACCCTAACCCTAACCCTTACCATATGGGCCCATTCATTCTAATGAATCTCATAGGCTATAATGGAGAATGGAAAAACATCCAAAATTTTTCCCCATCAATAGTGTACCATTCAGTGTGATATTAAAAATTCATCTTACCCATCCCTAAACCCAAACCCAATATTCACCCAAAGATATGTGTGTCCTGAACTCTAACCCTAACCCTAACCCTTACCATATGGGCCCATTCATTCTAATGAATCTCATAGGCTATAATGGAGAATGGAAAAACATCCAAAATTTTGACCCATCAAGAGTGCACCATTCAGTGTGATATTAAAAATACATCTTACCCATCCCTAAACCCATACCCAATATTCACCCAAACATAATTGTGTTCTGAACTCTAACTCTAACCCTAACCCTTACCATATGGGCCCATTCATTCTAATGAATCTCATAGGCTATAATGGAGAATGGAAAAACATCCAAAATTTTTCCCCATCAAGTGTGTACCATTCAGTGTGATATTAAAAATTCATCTTACCCATCCCTAAACCCAAAACCAATATTCACCCAAACATAAGTGTGTCCTGAACTCTAACCCTAACCCTAACCATTACCATAAGGGGCCCATTCATTCTAATGAATCTCATAGGCTATAATGGAGAATGGAAAAACATCCAAAATTTTTCCCCATCAAGAGTGTACCATTCAGTGTGATATTAAAAATACATCTTACCCAACCCTAAACCAGACCCCAATTTTAAACCAAACATATGTGTGTCCTGAACTCTAACCCTAACCCTAACCCTTACCATATGGGCCCATTCATTCTAATGAATCTCATAGGCTATAATGGAGAATGGAAAAACATCCAAAATTTTTCCCCATGAAGAGTGTACCATTCAGTGTGATATTAAAAATACATCTTACCCATCCCTAAACCCAAACCCAATATTCACCCAAACATAAGTGTGTCCTGAACTCTAACCCTAACCCTAACCCTTACCATATGGGCCCATTCATTCTAATGAATCTCATAGGCTATAATGGAGAATGGAAAAACATCCAAAATTTTTCCCCATCAAGAGTGTACCATTCAGTGTGATATTAAAAATACATCTTACCCAACCCTAAACCAGACCCCAATTTTAAACCAAACATATGTGTGTCCTGAACTCTAACCCTAACCCTAACCCTTACCATATGGGCCCATTCATTCTAATGAATCTCATAGGCTATAATGGAGAATGGAAAAACATCCAAAATTTTTCCCCATCAAGAGTGTACCATTCAGTGTGATATTAAAAATACATCTTACCCATCCCTAAACCCAAACCCAATATTCACCCAAGGATATGTGTGTCCTGAACTCTAACCCTAACCCTAACCCTTACCATATGGGCCCATTCATTCTAATGAATCTCACAGGCTATAATGGAGAATGGAAAAACATCCAAAATTTTTCCCCATCAAGAGTGTACCATTCAGTGTGATATTAAAAATACATCTTACCCAACCCTAAACCAGACCCCAATTTTAAACCAAACATATGTGTGTCCTGAACTCTAACCCTAACCCTAACCCTTACCATATGGGCCCATTCATTCTAATGAATCTCATAGGCTATAATGGAGAATGGAAAAACATCCAAAATTTTTCCCCATCAAGAGTGTACCATTCAGTGTGATATTAAAAATACATCTTACCCATCCCTAAACCCAAACCCAATATTCACCCAAGGATATGTGTGTCCTGAACTCTAACCCTAACCCTAACCCTTACCATATGGGCCCATTCATTCTAATGAATCTCACAGGCTATAATGGAGAATGGAAAAACATCCAAAATTTTTCCCCATCAAGAGTGTACCATTCAGTGTGATATTAAAAATACATCTTACCCATCCCTAAACCCAAACCCAATATTCACCCAAACATAAGTGTGTCCTGAACTCTAACCCTAACCCTAACCCTTACCATATGGGCCCATTCATTCTAATGAATCTCATAGGCTATAATGGAGAATGGAAAAACATCCAAAATTTCTCCCCACCAATAGTGTACCATTCAGTGTGATATTAAAAATTCATCTTACCCATCCCTAAACCCAAACCCAATATTCACCCAAAGATATGTGTGTCCTGAACTCTAACCATAACCCTAACCCTTACCATATGGGCCCATTCATTCTAATGAATCTCATAGGCTATAATGGAGAATAGAAAAACATCCAAAATTTTCCCCCATGAAGAGTGTACCATTCAGTGTGATATTAAAAATTCATCTTACCCATCCCTAAACCCAAACCCAATATTCACCCAAACATAAGTGTGTCCTGAACTCTAACCCTAACCCTAACCCTTACCATATGGGCCCATTCATTCTAATGAATCTCATAGGCTATAATGGAGAATGGAAAACATCCAAAATTTTTCGCCATCAAGAGTGTACCATTCAGTGTGATATTAAAAATTCATCTTACCCATCCCTAAACCCAAACCCAATATTTACCCAAAGATATGTGTGTCCTGAACTCTAACCCTAACCCTAACCCTTACCATATGGGCCCATTCGTTCTAATGAATCTCATACGCTATAATGGAGAATGGAAAAACATCCAAAATTTTTCCCCATCAAGAGTGTACCATTCAGTGTGATATTAAAAATACATCTTACCCATCCCTAAACCCAAACCCAATATTCACCCAAACATAAGTGTGTCCTGAACTCTAACCCTAACCCTAACCTTTACCATATGGGCCCATTCATTATAATGAATCTCATAGGCTATAATGGAGAATGGAAAAACATCCAAAATTTTTCCCCATCAAGAGTGTACCATTCAGTGTGATATTAAAAATACATCTTACCCAACCCTAAACCAAACCCCAATTTTAAACCAAACATATGTGTGTCCTGAACTCTAACCCTAACCCTTACCATATGGGCCCATTCATTCTAATGAATCTCATAGGCTATAATGGAGAATGGAAAAACATCCAAAATTTTTCCCTATGAAGAGTGTACCATTCAGTGTGATATTAAAAATACATCTTACCCATCCCTAAACCCAAACCCAATATTCACCCAAACATAAGTGTGTCCTGAACTCTAACCCTAACCCTTACCATATGGGCCCATTCATTCTAATGAATCTCATAGGCTATAATGGAGAATGGAAAAACATCCAAAATTTTTCCCCATCAAGTGTGTACCATTCAGTGTGATATTAAAAATTCATCTTACCCATCCCTAAACCCAAAACCAATATTCACCCAAACATGAGTGTGTCCTGAACTCTAACCCTAACCCTAACCCTTACAATATGGGCCCATTCATTCTAATGAATCTCATAGGCTATAATGGAGAATGGAAAAACATCCAAAATTTTTCCCCATCAAGAGTGTACCATTCAGTGTGATATTAAAAATACATCTTACCCAACCCTAAACCAGACCCCAATTTTAAACCAAACATATGTGTGTCCTGAACTCTAACCCTAACCCTAACCCTTACCATATGGGCCCATTCATTCTAATGAATCTCATAGGCTATAATGGAGAATGGAAAAACATCCAAAATTTTTCCCCATGAAGAGTGTACCATTCAGTGTGATATTAAAAATTCATCTTACCCATCCCTAAACCCAAACCCAATATTCACCCAAACATAAGTGTGTCCTGAACTCTAACCCTAACCCTAACCCTTACCATATGGGCCCATTCATTCTAATGAATCTCATAGGCTATAATGGAGAATGGAAAAACATCCAAAATTTCTCCCCACCAATAGTGTACCATTCAGTGTGATATTAAAAATTCATCTTACCCATCCCTAAACCCAAACCCAATATTCACCCAAAGATATGTGTGTCCTGAACTCTAACCCTAACCCTAACCCTTACCATATGGGCCCATTCATTCTAATGAATCTCATAGGCTATAATGGAGAATAGAAAAACATCCAAAATTTTCCCCCATGAAGAGTGTACCATTCAGTGTGATATTAAAAATTCATCTTACCCATCCCTAAACCCAAACCCAATATTCACCCAAACATAAGTGTGTCCTGAACTCTAACCCTAACCCTAACCCTTACCATATGGGCCCATTCATTCTAATGAATCTCATAGGCTATAATGGAGAATGGAAAACATCCAAAAATTTTCCCCATCAAGAGTGTACCATTCAGTGTGATATTAAAAATTCATCTTACCCATCCCTAAACCCAAACCCAATATTTACCCAAAGATATGTGTGTCCTGAACTCTAACCCTAACCCTAACCCTTACCATATGGGCCCATTCGTTCTAATGAATCTCATACGCTATAATGGAGAATGGAAAAACATCCAAAATTTTTCCCCATCAAGAGTGTACCATTCAGTGTGATATTAAAAATACATCTTACCCATCCCTAAACCCAAACCCAATATTCACCCAAACATAAGTGTGTCCTGAACTCTAACCCTAACCCTAACCTTTACCATATGGGCCCATTCATTATACTGAATCTCATAGGCTATAATGGAGAATGGAAAAACATCCAAAATTTTTCCCCATCAAGAGTGTACCATTCAGTGTGATATTAAAAATACATCTTACCCAACCCTAAACCAAACCCCAATTTTAAACCAAACATATGTGTGTCCTGAACTCTAACCCTAACCCTTACCATATGGGCCCATTCATTCTAATGAATCTCATAGGCTATAATGGAGAATGGAAAAATATCCAAAATTTTTCCCTATGAAGAGTGTACCATTCAGTGTGATATTAAAAATACATCTTACCCATCCCTAAACCCAAACCCAATATTCACCCAAACATAAGTGTGTCCTGAACTCTAACCCTAACCCTTACCATATGGGCCCATTCATTCTAATGAATCTCATAGGCTATAATGGAGAATGGAAAAACATCCAAAATTTTTCCCCATCAAGTGTGTACCATTCAGTGTGATATTAAAAATTCATCTTACCCATCCCTAAACCCAAAACCAATATTCACCCAAACATGAGTGTGTCCTGAACTCTAACCCTAACCCTAACCCTTACAATATGGGCCCATTCATTCTAATGAATCTCATAGGCTATAATGGAGAATGGAAAAACATCCAAAATTTTTCCCCATCAAGAGTGTACCATTCAGTGTGATATTAAAAATACATCTTACCCAACCCTAAACCAGACCCCAATTTTAAACCAAACATATGTGTGTCCTGAACTCTAACCCTAACCCTAACCCTTACCATATGGGCCCATTCATTCTAATGAATCTCATAGGCTATAATGGAGAATGGAAAAACATCCAAAATTTTTCCCCATCAAGAGTGTACCATTCAGTGGATATTAAAAATACATCTTACCCAACCCTAAACCAAACCCCAATTTTAAACCAAACATATGTGTGTCCTGAACTCTAACCCTAACCCTTACCATATGGGCCCATTCATTCTAATGAATCTCATAGGCTATAATGGAGAATGGAAAAACATCCAAAATTTTTCCCCATCAAGAGTGTACCATTCAGTGTGATATTAAAAATACATCTTACCCAACCCTAAACCAAACCCCAATTTTAAACCAAACATATGTGTGTCCTGAACTCTAACCCTAACCCTAACCCTTACCATATGGGCCCATTCATTCTAATGAATCTCATAGGCTATAATGGAGAATGGAAAAACATCCAAAATTTTTCCCTATGAAGAGTGTACCATTCAGTGTGATATTAAAAATACATCTTACCCATCCCTAAACCCAAACCCAATATTCACCCAAACATAAGGGTGTCCTGAACTCTAACCCTAACCCTAACCCTTACCATATGGGCCCATTCATTCTAATGAATCTCATAGGCTATAATGGAGAATGGAAAAACATCCAAAATTTTTCCCCATCAAGAGTGTCCCATTCAGTGTGATATTAAAAATACATCTTACCCAACCCTAAACCAGACCCCAATTTTAAACCAAACATATGTGTGTCCTGAACTCTAACCCTAACCCTAACCCTAACCCTTACCATATGGGCCCATTCATTCTAATGAATCTCATAGGCTATAATGGAGAATGGAAAAACATCCAAAATTTTTCCCCATCAAGAGTGTACCATTCAGTGTGATATTAAAAATTCATCTTACCCATCCCTAAACCCAAACCCAATATTCACCCAAACATAAGTGTGTCCTGAACTCTAACCCTAACCCTAACCCTTACCATATGGGCCCATTCATTCTAATGAATCTCATAGGCTATAATGGAGAATGGAAAAACATCCAAAATTTTTCCCCATCAAGAGTGTACCATTCAGTGTGATATTAAAAATACATCTTACCCAACCCTAAACCAGACCCCAATTTTAAACCAAACAGAAGTGTGTCCTGAACTCTAACCCTAACCCTAACCCTTACCATATGGGCCCATTCATTCTAATGAATCTCATAGGCTATAATGGAGAATGGAAAAACATCCAAAATTTTCCCCCATCAATAGTGTACCATTCAGTGTGATATTAAAAATTCATCTTACCCATCCCTAAACCCAAACCCAATATTCACCCAAAGATATGTGTGTCCTGAACTCTAACCCTAACCCTAACCCTTACCATATGGGCCCATTCATTCTAATGAATCTCATAGGCTATAATGGAGAATGGAAAAACATCCAAAATTTTGACCCATCAAGAGTGCACCATTCAGTGTGATATTAAAAATACATCTTACCCATCCCTAAACCCATACCCAATATTCACCCAAACATAAGTGTGTTCTGAACTCTAACTCTAACCCTAACCCTTACCATATGGGCCCATTCATTCTAATGAATCTCATAGGCTATAATGGAGAATGGAAAAACATCCAAAATTTTTCCCCATCAAGTGTGTACCATTCAGTGTGATATTAAAAATTCATCTTACCCATCCCTAAACCCAAAACCAATATTCACCCAAACATAAGTGTGTCCTGAACTCTAACCCTAACCCTAACCCTTACCATATGGGCCCATTCATTCTAATGAATCTCATAGGCTATAATGGAGAATGGAAAAACATCCCAAATTTTTCCCCATCAAGAGTGTACCATTCAGTGTGATATTAAAAATACATCTTACCCAACCCTAAACCAGACCCCAATTTTAAACCAAACATATGTGTGTCCTGAACTCTAACCCTAACCCTAACCCTTACCATATGGGCCCATTCATTCTAATGAATCTCATAGGCTATAATGGAGAATGGAAAAACATCCAAAATTTTTCCCCATGAAGAGTGTACCATTCAGTGTGATATTAAAAATACATCTTACCCATCCCTAAACCCAAACCCAATATTCACCCAAACATAAGTGTGTCCTGAACTCTAACCCTAACCCTAACCCTTACCATATGGGCCCATTCATTCTAATGAATCTCATAGGCTATAATGGAGAATGGAAAAACATCCAAAATTTTCCCCCATCAAGAGTGTACCATTCAGTGTGATATTAAAAATACATCTTACCCGTCCCTAAACCCAAACCCAATATTCACCCAAACATAAGTGTGTCCTGAACTCTAACCCTAACCCTAACCCTTACCATATGGGCCCATTCATTCTAATGAATCTCATAGGCTATAATGGAGAATGGAAAAACATCCAAAATTTTTCCCCATCAAGAGTGTACCATTCAGTGTGATATTAAAAATTCATCTTACCCATCCCTAAACCCAAACCCAATATTCACCCAAACATAAGTGTGTCCTGAACTCTAACCCTAACCCTAACCCTTACCATATGGGCCCATTCATTCTAATGAATCTCATAGGCTATAATGGAGAATGGAAAAACATCCAAAATTTTTCCCCATCAAGAGTGTAGCATTCAGTGTGATATTAAAAATACATCTTACCCAACCCTAAACCAGACCCCAATTTTAAACCAAACAGAAGTGTGTCCTGAACTCTAACCCTAACCCTAACCCTTACCATATGGGCCCATTCATTCTAATGAATCTCATAGGCTATAATGGAGAATGGAAAAACATCCAAAATTTTCCCCCATCAATAGTGTACCATTCAGTGTGATATTAAAAATTCATCTTACCCATCCCTAAACCCAAACCCAATATTCACCCAAAGATATGTGTGTCCTGAACTCTAACCCTAACCCTAACACTTACCATATGGGCCCATTCATTCTAATGAATCTCATAGGCTATAATGGAGAATGGAAAAACATCCAAAATTTTGACCCATCAAGAGTGCACCATTCAGTGT
Source organism: Heteronotia binoei (assembly GCF_032191835.1). Lineage (NCBI taxonomy): Eukaryota > Metazoa > Chordata > Lepidosauria > Squamata > Gekkonidae > Heteronotia > Heteronotia binoei. The sequence continues at coordinate 39,962,132 of NC_083232.1, forward strand.
GATATTAAAAATACATCTTACCCATCCCTAAACCCATACCCAATATTCACCCAAACATAAGTGTGTTCTGAACTCTAACTCTAACCCTAACCCTTACCATATGGGCCCATTCATTCTAATGAATCTCATAGGCTATAATGGAGAATGGAAAAACATCCAAAATTTTGACCCATCAAGAGTGCACCATTCAGTGTGATATTAAAAATACATCTTACCCATCCCTAAACCCATACCCAATATTCACCCAAACATAAGTGTGTTCTGAACTCTAACTCTAACCCTAACCCTTACCATATGGGCCCATTCATTCTAATGAATCTCATAGGCTATAATGGAGAATGGAAAAACATCCAAAATTTTTCCCCATCAAGTGTGTACCATTCAGTGTGATATTAAAAATTCATCTTACCCATCCCTAAACCCAAAACCAATATTCACCCAAACATGAGTGTGTCCTGAACTCTAACCCTAACCCTAACCCTTACAATATGGGCCCATTCATTCTAATGAATCTCATAGGCTATAATGGAGAATGGAAAAACATCCAAAATTTTTCCCCATCAAGAGTGTACCATTCAGTGTGATATTAAAAATACATCTTACCCAACCCTAAACCAGACCCCAATTTTAAACCAAACATATGTGTGTCCTGAACTCTAACCCTAACCCTAACCCTTACCATATGGGCCCATTCATTCTAATGAATCTCATAGGCTATAATGGAGAATGGAAAAACATCCAAAATTTTTCCCCATCAAGAGTGTACCATTCAGTGTGATATTAAAAATACATCTTACCCAACCCTAAACCAAACCCCAATTTTAAACCAAACATATGTGTGTCCTGAACTCTAACCCTAACCCTTACCATATGGGCCCATTCATTCTAATGAATCTCATAGGCTATAATGGAGAATGGAAAAACATCCAAAATTTTTCCCCATCAAGAGTGTACCATTCAGTGTGATATTAAAAATTCATCTTACCCATCCCTAAACCCAAACCCAATATTCACCCAAACATAAGTGTGTCCTGAACTCTAACCCTAACCCTAACCCTTACCATATGGGCCCATTCATTCTAATGAATCTCATAGGCTATAATGGAGAATGGAAAAACATCCAAAATTTTTCCCCATCAAGAGTGTACCATTCAGTGTGATATTAAAAATACATCTTACCCAACCCTAAACCAGACCCCAATTTTAAACCAAACAGAAGTGTGTCCTGAACTCTAACCCTAACCCTACCCCTTACCATATGGGCCCATTCATTCTAATGAATCTCATAGGCTATAATGGAGAATGGAAAAACATCCAAAATTTTTCCCCATCAATAGTGTACCATTCAGTGTGATATTAAAAATTCATCTTACCCATCCCTAAACCCAAACCCAATATTCACCCAAAGATATGTGTGTCCTGAACTCTAACCCTAACCCTAACCCTTACCATATGGGCCCATTCATTCTAATGAATCTCATAGGCTATAATGGAGAATGGAAAAACATCCAAAATTTTTCCCTATGAAGAGTGTACCATTCAGTGTAATATTAAAAATACATCTTACCCATCCCTAAACCCAAACCCAATATTCACCCAAACATAAGTGTGTCCTGAACTCTAACCCTAACCCTTACCATATGGGCCCATTCATTCTAATGAATCTCATAGGCTATAATGGAGAATGGAAAAACATCCAAAATTTTTCCCCATCAAGTGTGTACCATTCAGTGTGATATTAAAAATTCATCTTACCCATCCCTAAACCCAAAACCAATATTCACCCAAACATAAGTGTGTCCTGAACTCTAACCCTAACCCTAACCCTTACCATATGGGCCCATTCATTCTAATGAATCTCATAGGCTATAATGGAGAATGGAAAAACATCCAAAATTTTTCCCCATCAAGAGTGTACCATTCAGTGTGATATTAAAAATACATCTTACCCAACCCTAAACCAGACCCCAATTTTAAACCAAACATATGTGTGTCCTGAACTCTAACCCTAACCCTAACCCTTACCATATGGGCCCATTCATTCTAATGAATCTCATAGGCTATAATGGAGAATGGAAAAACATCCAAAATTTTTCCCCATGAAGAGTGTACCATTCAGTGTGATATTAAAAATACATCTTACCCATCCCTAAACCCAAACCCAATATTCACCCAAACATAAGTGTGTCCTGAACTCTAACCCTAACCCTAACCCTTACCATATGGGCCCATTCATTCTAATGAATCTCATAGGCTATAATGGAGAATGGAAAAACATCCAAAATTTTTCCCCATCAAGAGTGTACCATTCAGTGTGATATTAAAAATACATCTTACCCAACCCTAAACCAGACCCCAATTTTAAACCAAACATATGTGTGTCCTGAACTCTAACCCTAACCCTAACCCTTACCATATGGGCCCATTCATTCTAATGAATCTCATAGGCTATAATGGAGAATGGAAAAACATCCAAAATTTTTCCCCATCAAGAGTGTACCATTCAGTGTGATATTAAAAATACATCTTACCCATCCCTAAACCCAAACCCAATATTCACCCAAGGATATGTGTGTCCTGAACTCTAACCCTAACCCTAACCCTTACCATATGGGCCCATTCATTCTAATGAATCTCATAGGCTATAATGGAGAATGGAAAAACATCCAAAATTTTTCCCCATCAAGTGTGTACCATTCAGTGTGATATTAAAAATTCATCTTACCCATCCCTAAACCCAAACCCAATATTCACCCAAACATAAGTGTGTCCTGAACTCTAACTCTAACCCTAACCCTTACCATATGGGCCCATTCATTCTAATGAATCTCATAGGCTATAATGGAGAATGGAAAAACATCCAAAATTTTTCCCCATCAAGAGTGTACCATTCAGTGTGATATTAAAAATACATCTTACCCAACCCTAAACCAGACCCCAATTTTAAACCAAACATAAGTGTGTCCTGAACTCTAACCCTAACCCTAACCCTTACCATATGGGCCCATTCATTCTAATGAATCTCATAGGCTATAATGGAGAATGGAAAAACATCCAAAATTTTTCCCCATCAATAGTGTACCATTCAGTGTGATATTAAAAATTCATCTTACCCATCCCTAAACCCAAACCCAATATTCACCCAAAGATATGTGTGTCCTGAACTCTAACCCTAACCCTAACCCTTACCATATGGGCCCATTCATTCTAATGAATCTCATAGGCTATAATGGAGAATGGAAAAACATCCAAAATTTTGACCCATCAAGAGTGCACCATTCAGTGTGATATTAAAAATACATCTTACCCATCCCTAAACCCATACCCAATATTCACCCAAACATAAGTGTGTCCTGAACTCTAACCCTAACCCTAACCATTACCATAAGGGGCCCATTCATTCTAATGAATCTCATAGGCTATAATGGAGAATGGAAAAACATCCAAAATTTTTCCCCATCAAGAGTGTACCATTCAGTGTGATATTAAAAATACATCTTACCCAACCCTAAACCAGACCCCAATTTTAAACCAAACATATGTGTGTCCTGAACTCTAACCCTAACCCTAACCCTTACCATATGGGCCCATTCATTCTAATGAATCTCATAGGCTATAATGGAGAATGGAAAAACATCCAAAATTTTTCCCCATGAAGAGTGTACCATTCAGTGTGATATTAAAAATACATCTTACCCATCCCTAAACCCAAACCCAATATTCACCCAAACATAAGTGTGTCCTGAACTCTAACCCTAACCCTAACCCTTACCATATGGGCCCATTCATTCTAATGAATCTCATAGGCTATAATGGAGAATGGAAAAACATCCAAAATTTTTCCCCATCAAGAGTGTACCATTCAGTGTGATATTAAAAATACATCTTACCCAACCCTAAACCAGACCCCAATTTTAAACCAAACATATGTGTGTCCTGAACTCTAACCCTAACCCTAACCCTTACCATATGGGCCCATTCATTCTAATGAATCTCATAGGCTATAATGGAGAATGGAAAAACATCCAAAATTTTTCCCCATCAAGAGTGTACCATTCAGTGTGATATTAAAAATACATCTTACCCATCCCTAAACCCAAACCCAATATTCACCCAAGGATATGTGTGTCCTGAACTCTAACCCTAACCCTTACCATATGGGCCCATTCATTCTAATGAATCTCACAGGCTATAATGGAGAATGGAAAAACATCCAAAATTTTTCCCCATCAAGAGTGTACCATTCAGTGTGATATTAAAAATACATCTTACCCAACCCTAAACCAGACCCCAATTTTAAACCAAACATATGTGTGTCCTGAACTCTAACCCTAACCCTAACCCTTACCATATGGGCCCATTCATTCTAATGAATCTCATAGGCTATAATGGAGAATGGAAAAACATCCAAAATTTTTCCCCATCAAGAGTGTACCATTCAGTGTGATATTAAAAATACATCTTACCCATCCCTAAACCCAAACCCAATATTCACCCAAGGATATGTGTGTCCTGAACTCTAACCCTAACCCTAACCCTTACCATATGGGCCCATTCATTCTAATGAATCTCACAGGCTATAATGGAGAATGGAAAAACATCCAAAATTTTTCCCCATCAAGAGTGTACCATTCAGTGTGATATTAAAAATACATCTTACCCATCCCTAAACCCAAACCCAATATTCACCCAAACATAAGTGTGTCCTGAACTCTAACCCTAACCCTAACCCTTACCATATGGGCCCATTCATTCTAATGAATCTCATAGGCTATAATGGAGAATGGAAAAACATCCAAAATTTCTCCCCACCAATAGTGTACCATTCAGTGTGATATTAAAAATTCATCTTACCCATCCCTAAACCCAAACCCAATATTCACCCAAAGATATGTGTGTCCTGAACTCTAACCATAACCCTAACCCTTACCATATGGGCCCATTCATTCTAATGAATCTCATAGGCTATAATGGAGAATAGAAAAACATCCAAAATTTTCCCCCATGAAGAGTGTACCATTCAGTGTGATATTAAAAATTCATCTTACCCATCCCTAAACCCAAACCCAATATTCACCCAAACATAAGTGTGTCCTGAACTCTAACCCTAACCCTAACCCTTACCATATGGGCCCATTCATTCTAATGAATCTCATAGGCTATAATGGAGAATGGAAAACATCCAAAATTTTTCGCCATCAAGAGTGTACCATTCAGTGTGATATTAAAAATTCATCTTACCCATCCCTAAACCCAAACCCAATATTTACCCAAAGATATGTGTGTCCTGAACTCTAACCCTAACCCTAACCCTTACCATATGGGCCCATTCGTTCTAATGAATCTCATACGCTATAATGGAGAATGGAAAAACATCCAAAATTTTTCCCCATCAAGAGTGTACCATTCAGTGTGATATTAAAAATACATCTTACCCATCCCTAAACCCAAACCCAATATTCACCCAAACATAAGTGTGTCCTGAACTCTAACCCTAACCCTAACCTTTACCATATGGGCCCATTCATTATAATGAATCTCATAGGCTATAATGGAGAATGGAAAAACATCCAAAATTTTTCCCCATCAAGAGTGTACCATTCAGTGTGATATTAAAAATACATCTTACCCAACCCTAAACCAAACCCCAATTTTAAACCAAACATATGTGTATCCTGAACTCTAACCCTAACCCTTACCATATGGGCCCATTCATTCTAATGAATCTCATAGGCTATAATGGAGAATGGAAAAACATCCAAAATTTTTCCCTATGAAGAGTGTACCATTCAGTGTGATATTAAAAATACATCTTACCCATCCCTAAACCCAAACCCAATATTCACCCAAACATAAGTGTGTCCTGAACTCTAACCCTAACCCTTACCATATGGGCCCATTCATTCTAATGAATCTCATAGGCTATAATGGAGAATGGAAAAACATCCAAAATTTTTCCCCATCAAGAGTGTACCATTCAGTGTGATATTAAAAATTCATCTTACCCATCCCTAAACCCAAAACCAATATTCACCCAAACATGAGTGTGTCCTGAACTCTAACCCTAACCCTAACCCTTACAATATGGGCCCATTCATTCTAATGAATCTCATAGGCTATAATGGAGAATGGAAAAACATCCAAAATTTTTCCCCATCAAGAGTGTACCATTCAGTGTGATATTAAAAATACATCTTACCCAACCCTAAACCAGACCCCAATTTTAAACCAAACATATGTGTGTCCTGAACTCTAACCCTAACCCTAACCCTTACCATATGGGCCCATTCATTCTAATGAATCTCATAGGCTATAATGGAGAATGGAAAAACATCCAAAATTTCTCCCCACCAATAGTGTACCATTCAGTGTGATATTAAAAATTCATCTTACCCATCCCTAAACCCAAACCCAATATTCACCCAAAGATATGTGTGTCCTGAACTCTAACCCTAACCCTAACCCTTACCATATGGGCCCATTCATTCTAATGAATCTCATAGGCTATAATGGAGAATAGAAAAACATCCAAAATTTTCCCCCATGAAGAGTGTACCATTCAGTGTGATATTAAAAATTCATCTTACCCATCCCTAAACCCAAACCCAATATTCACCGAAACATAAGTGTGTCCTGAACTCTAACCCTAACCCTAACCCTTTCCATATGGGCCCATTCATTCTAATGAATCTCATAGGCTATAATGGAGAATGGAAAACATCCAAAATTTTTCCCCATCAAGAGTGTACCATTCAGTGTGATATTAAAAATTCATCTTACCCATCCCTAAACCCAAACCCAATATTTACCCAAAGATATGTGTGTCCTGAACTCTAACCCTAACCCTAACCCTTACCATATGGGCCCATTCGTTCTAATGAATCTCATACGCTATAATGGAGAATGGAAAAACATCCAAAATTTTTCCCCATCAAGAGTGTACCATTCAGTGTGATATTAAAAATACATCTTACCCAACCCTAAACCAGACCCCAATTTTAAACCAAACATATGTGTGTCCTGAACTCTAACCCTAACCCTAACCCTTACCATATGGGCCCATTCATTCTAATGAATCTCATAGGCTATAATGGAGAATGGAAAAACATCCAAAATTTTTCCCCATGAAGAGTGTACCATTCAGTGTGATATTAAAAATTCATCTTACCCATCCCTAAACCCAAACCCAATATTCACCCAAACATAAGTGTGTCCTGAACTCTAACCCTAACCCTAACCCTTACCATATGGGCCCATTCATTCTAATGAATCTCATAGGCTATAATGGAGAATGGAAAAACATCCAAAATTTCTCCCCACCAATAGTGTACCATTCAGTGTGATATTAAAAATTCATCTTACCCATCCCTAAACCCAAACCCAATATTCACCCAAAGATATGTGTGTCCTGAACTCTAACCCTAACCCTAACCCTTACCATATGGGCCCATTCATTCTAATGAATCTCATAGGCTATAATGGAGAATAGAAAAACATCCAAAATTTTCCCCCATGAAGAGTGTACCATTCAGTGTGATATTAAAAATTCATCTTACCCATCCCTAAACCCAAACCCAATATTCACCGAAACATAAGTGTGTCCTGAACTCTAACCCTAACCCTAACCCTTACCATATGGGCCCATTCATTCTAATGAATCTCATAGGCTATAATGGAGAATGGAAAACATCCAAAATTTTTCCCCATCAAGAGTGTACCATTCAGTGTGATATTAAAAATTCATCTTACCCATCCCTAAACCCAAACCCAATATTTACCCAAAGATATGTGTGTCCTGAACTCTAACCCTAACCCTAACCCTTACCATATGGGCCCATTCGTTCTAATGAATCTCATACGCTATAATGGAGAATGGAAAAACATCCAAAATTTTTCCCCATCAAGAGTGTACCATTCAGTGTGATATTAAAAATACATCTTACCCATCCCTAAACCCAAACCCAATATTCACCCAAACATAAGTGTGTCCTGAACTCTAACCCTAACCCTAACCCTAACCTTTACCATATGGGCCCATTCATTATACTGAATCTCATAGGCTATAATGGAGAATGGAAAAACATCCAAAATTTTTCCCCATCAAGAGTGTACCATTCAGTGTGATATTAAAAATACATCTTACCCAACCCTAAACCAAACCCCAATTTTAAACCAAACATATGTGTGTCCTGAACTCTAACCCTAACCCTTACCATATGGGCCCATTCATTCTAATGAATCTCATAGGCTATAATGGAGAATGGAAAAATATCCAAAATTTTTCCCTATGAAGAGTGTACCATTCAGTGTGATATTAAAAATACATCTTACCCATCCCTAAACCCAAACCCAATATTCACCCAAACATAAGTGTGTCCTGAACTCTAACCCTAACCCTTACCATATGGGCCCATTCATTCTAATGAATCTCATAGGCTATAATGGAGAATGGAAAAACATCCAAAATTTTTCCCCATCAAGTGTGTACCATTCAGTGTGATATTAAAAATTCATCTTACCCATCCCTAAACCCAAAACCAATATTCACCCAAACATGAGTGTGTCCTGAACTCTAACCCTAACCCTAACCCTTACCATATGGGCCCATTCATTCTAATGAATCTCATAGGCTATAATGGAGAATGGAAAAACATCCAAAATTTTTCCCCATCAAGAGTGTACCATTCAGTGTGATATTAAAAATACATCTTACCCAACCCTAAACCAGACCCCAATTTGAAACCAAACATATGTGTGTCCTGAACTCTAACCCTAACCCTAACCCTTACCATATGGGCCCATTCATTCTAATGAATCTCATAGGCTATAATGGAGAATGGAAAAACATCCAAAATTTTTCCCCATCAAGAGTGTACCATTCAGTGTGATATTAAAAATACATCTTACCCATCCCTAAACCCAAACCCAATATTCACCCAAGGATATGTGTGTCCTGAACTCTAACCCTAACCCTTACCATATGGGCCCATTCATTCTAATGAATCTCACAGGCTATAATGGAGAATGGAAAAACATCCAAAATTTTTCCCCATCAAGAGTGTACCATTCAGTGTGATATTAAAAATACATCTTACCCAACCCTAAACCAGACCCCAATTTTAAACCAAACATATGTGTGTCCTGAACTCTAACCCTAACCCTAACCCTTACCATATGGGCCCATTCATTCTAATGAATCTCATAGGCTATAATGGAGAATGGAAAAACATCCAAAATTTTTCCCCATCAAGAGTGTACCATTCAGTGTGATATTAAAAATACATCTTACCCATCCCTAAACCCAAACCCAATATTCACCCAAGGATATGTGTGTCCTGAACTCTAACCCTAACCCTAACCCTTACCATATGGGCCCATTCATTCTAATGAATCTCACAGGCTATAATGGAGAATGGAAAAACATCCAAAATTTTTCCCCATCAAGAGTGTACCATTCAGTGTGATATTAAAAATACATCTTACCCATCCCTAAACCCAAACCCAATATTCACCCAAACATAAGTGTGTCCTGAACTCTAACCCTAACCCTAACCCTTACCATATGGGCCCATTCATTCTAATGAATCTCATAGGCTATAATGGAGAATGGAAAAACATCCAAAATTTCTCCCCACCAATAGTGTACCATTCAGTGTGATATTAAAAATTCATCTTACCCATCCCTAAACCCAAACCCAATATTCACCCAAAGATATGTGTGTCCTGAACTCTAACCATAACCCTAACCCTTACCATATGGGCCCATTCATTCTAATGAATCTCATAGGCTATAATGGAGAATAGAAAAACATCCAAAATTTTCCCCCATGAAGAGTGTACCATTCAGTGTGATATTAAAAATTCATCTTACCCATCCCTAAACCCAAACCCAATATTCACCCAAACATAAGTGTGTCCTGAACTCTAACCCTAACCCTAACCCTTACCATATGGGCCCATTCATTCTAATGAATCTCATAGGCTATAATGGAGAATGGAAAACATCCAAAATTTTTCGCCATCAAGAGTGTACCATTCAGTGTGATATTAAAAATTCATCTTACCCATCCCTAAACCCAAACCCAATATTTACCCAAAGATATGTGTGTCCTGAACTCTAACCCTAACCCTAACCCTTACCATATGGGCCCATTCGTTCTAATGAATCTCATACGCTATAATGGAGAATGGAAAAACATCCAAAATTTTTCCCCATCAAGAGTGTACCATTCAGTGTGATATTAAAAATACATCTTACCCATCCCTAAACCCAAACCCAATATTCACCCAAACATAAGTGTGTCCTGAACTCTAACCCTAACCCTAACCTTTACCATATGGGCCCATTCATTATAATGAATCTCATAGGCTATAATGGAGAATGGAAAAACATCCAAAATTTTTCCCCATCAAGAGTGTACCATTCAGTGTGATATTAAAAATACATCTTACCCAACCCTAAACCAAACCCCAATTTTAAACCAAACATATGTGTATCCTGAACTCTAACCCTAACCCTTACCATATGGGCCCATTCATTCTAATGAATCTCATAGGCTATAATGGAGAATGGAAAAACATCCAAAATTTTTCCCTATGAAGAGTGTACCATTCAGTGTGATATTAAAAATACATCTTACCCATCCCTAAACCCAAACCCAATATTCACCCAAACATAAGTGTGTCCTGAACTCTAACCCTAACCCTTACCATATGGGCCCATTCATTCTAATGAATCTCATAGGCTATAATGGAGAATGGAAAAACATCCAAAATTTTTCCCCATCAAGAGTGTACCATTCAGTGTGATATTAAAAATTCATCTTACCCATCCCTAAACCCAAAACCAATATTCACCCAAACATGAGTGTGTCCTGAACTCTAACCCTAACCCTAACCCTTACAATATGGGCCCATTCATTCTAATGAATCTCATAGGCTATAATGGAGAATGGAAAAACATCCAAAATTTTTCCCCATCAAGAGTGTACCATTCAGTGTGATATTAAAAATACATCTTACCCAACCCTAAACCAGACCCCAATTTTAAACCAAACATATGTGTGTCCTGAACTCTAACCCTAACCCTAACCCTTACCATATGGGCCCATTCATTCTAATGAATCTCATAGGCTATAATGGAGAATGGAAAAACATCCAAAATTTCTCCCCACCAATAGTGTACCATTCAGTGTGATATTAAAAATTCATCTTACCCATCCCTAAACCCAAACCCAATATTCACCCAAAGATATGTGTGTCCTGAACTCTAACCCTAACCCTAACCCTTACCATATGGGCCCATTCATTCTAATGAATCTCATAGGCTATAATGGAGAATAGAAAAACATCCAAAATTTTCCCCCATGAAGAGTGTACCATTCAGTGTGATATTAAAAATTCATCTTACCCATCCCTAAACCCAAACCCAATATTCACCGAAACATAAGTGTGTCCTGAACTCTAACCCTAACCCTAACCCTTTCCATATGGGCCCATTCATTCTAATGAATCTCATAGGCTATAATGGAGAATGGAAAACATCCAAAATTTTTCCCCATCAAGAGTGTACCATTCAGTGTGATATTAAAAATTCATCTTACCCATCCCTAAACCCAAACCCAATATTTACCCAAAGATATGTGTGTCCTGAACTCTAACCCTAACCCTAACCCTTACCATATGGGCCCATTCGTTCTAATGAATCTCATACGCTATAATGGAGAATGGAAAAACATCCAAAATTTTTCCCCATCAAGAGTGTACCATTCAGTGTGATATTAAAAATACATCTTACCCAACCCTAAACCAGACCCCAATTTTAAACCAAACATATGTGTGTCCTGAACTCTAACCCTAACCCTAACCCTTACCATATGGGCCCATTCATTCTAATGAATCTCATAGGCTATAATGGAGAATGGAAAAACATCCAAAATTTTTCCCCATGAAGAGTGTACCATTCAGTGTGATATTAAAAATTCATCTTACCCATCCCTAAACCCAAACCCAATATTCACCCAAACATAAGTGTGTCCTGAACTCTAACCCTAACCCTAACCCTTACCATATGGGCCCATTCATTCTAATGAATCTCATAGGCTATAATGGAGAATGGAAAAACATCCAAAATTTCTCCCCACCAATAGTGTACCATTCAGTGTGATATTAAAAATTCATCTTACCCATCCCTAAACCCAAACCCAATATTCACCCAAAGATATGTGTGTCCTGAACTCTAACCCTAACCCTAACCCTTACCATATGGGCCCATTCATTCTAATGAATCTCATAGGCTATAATGGAGAATAGAAAAACATCCAAAATTTTCCCCCATGAAGAGTGTACCATTCAGTGTGATATTAAAAATTCATCTTACCCATCCCTAAACCCAAACCCAATATTCACCGAAACATAAGTGTGTCCTGAACTCTAACCCTAACCCTAACCCTTACCATATGGGCCCATTCATTCTAATGAATCTCATAGGCTATAATGGAGAATGGAAAACATCCAAAATTTTTCCCCATCAAGAGTGTACCATTCAGTGTGATATTAAAAATTCATCTTACCCATCCCTAAACCCAAACCCAATATTTACCCAAAGATATGTGTGTCCTGAACTCTAACCCTAACCCTAACCCTTACCATATGGGCCCATTCGTTCTAATGAATCTCATACGCTATAATGGAGAATGGAAAAACATCCAAAATTTTTCCCCATCAAGAGTGTACCATTCAGTGTGATATTAAAAATACATCTTACCCATCCCTAAACCCAAACCCAATATTCACCCAAACATAAGTGTGTCCTGAACTCTAACCCTAACCCTAACCTTTACCATATGGGCCCATTCATTATACTGAATCTCATAGGCTATAATGGAGAATGGAAAAACATCCAAAATTTTTCCCCATCAAGAGTGTACCATTCAGTGTGATATTAAAAATACATCTTACCCAACCCTAAACCAAACCCCAATTTTAAACCAAACATATGTGTGTCCTGAACTCTAACCCTAACCCTTACCATATGGGCCCATTCATTCTAATGAATCTCATAGGCTATAATGGAGAATGGAAAAATATCCAAAATTTTTCCCTATGAAGAGTGTACCATTCAGTGTGATATTAAAAATACATCTTACCCATCCCTAAACCCAAACCCAATATTCACCCAAACATAAGTGTGTCCTGAACTCTAACCCTAACCCTTACCATATGGGCCCATTCATTCTAATGAATCTCATAGGCTATAATGGAGAATGGAAAAACATCCAAAATTTTTCCCCATCAAGTGTGTACCATTCAGTGTGATATTAAAAATTCATCTTACCCATCCCTAAACCCAAAACCAATATTCACCCAAACATGAGTGTGTCCTGAACTCTAACCCTAACCCTAACCCTTACAATATGGGCCCATTCATTCTAATGAATCTCATAGGCTATAATGGAGAATGGAAAAACATCCAAAATTTTTCCCCATCAAGAGTGTACCATTCAGTGTGATATTAAAAATACATCTTACCCAACCCTAAACCAGACCCCAATTTTAAACCAAACATATGTGTGTCCTGAACTCTAACCCTAACCCTAACCCTTACCATATGGGCCCATTCATTCTAATGAATCTCATAGGCTATAATGGAGAATGGAAAAACATCCAAAATTTTTCCCCATGAAGAGTGTACCATTCAGTGTGATATTAAAAATTCATCTTACCCATCCCTAAACCCAAACCCAATATTCACCCAAACATAAGTGTGTCCTGAACTCTAACCCTAACCCTAACCCTTACCATATGGGCCCATTCATTCTAATGAATCTCATAGGCTATAATGGAGAATGGAAAACATCCAAAATTTTTCCCCATCAAGAGTGTACCATTCAGTGTGATATTAAAAATTCATCTTACCCATCCCTAAACCCAAACCCAATATTTACCCAAAGATATGTGTGTCCTGAACTCTAACCCTAACCCTAACCCTTACCATATGGGCCCATTCGTTCTAATGAATCTCATACGCTATAATGGAGAATGGAAAAACATCCAAAATTTTTCCCCATCAAGAGTGTACCATTCAGTGTGATATTAAAAATACATCTTACCCAACCCTAAACCAAACCCCAATTTTAAACCAAACATATGTGTGTCCTGAACTCTAACCCTAACCCTTACCATATGGGCCCATTCATTCTAATGAATCTCATAGGCTATAATGGAGAATGGAAAAACATCCAAAATTTTTCCCCATCAAGAGTGTACCATTCAGTGTGATATTAAAAATACATCTTACCCATCCCTAAACCCAAACCCAATATTCACCCAAACATAAGTGTGTCCTGAACTCTAACCCTAACCCTAACCCTTACCATATGGGCCCATTCATTCTAATGAATCTCAAAGGCTATAATGGAGAATGGAAAAACATCCAAAATTTTTCCCCATCAAGAGTGTACCATTCAGTGTGATATTAAAAATTCATCTTACCCATCCCTAAACCCAAACCCAATATTCACCGAAACATAAGTGTGTCCTGAACTCTAACCCTAACCCTAACCCTTACCATATGGGCCCATTCATTCTAATGAATCTCATAGGCTATAATGGAGAATGGAAAAACATCCAAAATTTTTCCCCATCAAGAGTGTACCATTCAGTGTGATATTAAAAATTCATCTTACCCATCCCTAAACCCAAACCCAATATTCACCCAAAGATATGTGTGTCCTGAACTCTAACCCTAACCCTTAGCATATGGGCCATTCATTCTAATCAATCTCATAGGCTATAATGGAGAATGGAAAAACATCCAAAATTTTTCCCCATCAAGAGTGTACCATTCAGTGTGATATTAAAAATACATCTTACCCATCCCTAAACCCAAACCCAATATTCACCCAAGGATATGTGTGTCCTGAACTCTAACCCTAACCCTAACCCTTACCATATGGGCCCATTCATTCTAATGAATCTCATAGGCTATAATGGAGAATGGAAAAACATCCAAAATTTTTCCCCATCAAGAGTGTACCATTCAGTGTGATATTAAAAATACATCTTACCCATCCCTAAACCCAAACCCAATATTCACCCAAACATAAGTGTGTCCTGAACTCTAACCCTAACCCTAACCCTTACCATATGGGCCCATTCATTCTAATGAATCTCATAGGCTATAATGGAGAATGGAAAAACATCCAAAATTTCTCCCCACCAATAGTGTACCATTCAGTGTGATATTAAAAATTCATCTTACCCATCCCTAAACCCAAACCCAATATTCACCCAAAGATATGTGTGTCCTGAACTCTAACCCTAACCCTAACCCTTACCATATGGGCCCATTCGTTCTAATGAATCTCATACGCTATAATGGAGAATGGAAAAACATCCAAAATTTTTCCCCATGAAGAGTGTACCATTCAGTGTGATATTAAAAATTCATCTTACCCATCCCTAAACCCAAACCCAATATTCACCCAAACATAAGTGTGTCCTGAACTCTAACCCTAACCCTAACCCTTACCATATGGGCCCATTCATTCTAATGAATCTCATAGGCTATAATGGAGAATGGAAAACATCCAAAATTTTTCCCCATCAATAGTGTACCATTCAGTCTGATATTAAAAATTCATCTTACCCATCCCTAAACCCAAACCCAATATTCACCCAAAGATATGTGTGTCCTGAACTCTAACCCTAACCCTAACCCTTACCATATGGGCCCATTCGTTCTAATGAATCTCATACGCTATAATGGAGAATGGAAAAACATCCAAAATTTTTCCCCATCAAGAGTGTACCATTCAGTGTGATATTAAAAATACATCTTACCCATCCCTAAACCCAAACCCAATATTCACCCAAACATAAGTGTGTCCTGAACTCTAACCCTAACCCTAACCTTTACCATATGGGCCCATTCATTATAATGAATCTCATAGGCTATAATGGAGAATGGAAAAACATCCAAAATTTTTCCCCATCAAGAGTGTACCTTTCAGTGTGATATTAAAAATACATCTTACCCAACCCTAAACCAAACCCCAATTTTAAACCAAACATATGTGTGTCCTGAACTCTAACCCTAACCCTTACCATATGGGCCCATTCATTCTAATGAATCTCATAGGCTATAATGGAGAATGGAAAAACATCCAAAATTTTTCCCCATCAAGAGTGTACCATTCAGTGTGATATTAAAAATACATCTTACCCATCCCTAAACCCAAACCCAATATTCACCCAAACATAAGTGTGTCCTGAACTCTAACCCTAACCCTAACCCTTACCATATGGGCCCATTCATTCTAATGAATCTCATAGGCTATAATGGAGAATGGAAAAACATCCAAAATTTTTCCCCATGAAGAGTGTACCATTCAGTGTGATATTAAAAATTCATCTTACCCATCCCTAAACCCAAACCCAATATTCACCGAAACATAAGTGTGTCCTGAACTCTAACCCTAACCCTAACCCTTACCATATGGGCCCATTCATTCTAATGAATCTCATAGGCTATAATGGAGAATGGAAAAACATCCAAAATTTTTCCCCATGAAGAGTGTACCATTCAGTGTGATATTAAAAATTCATCTTACCCATCCCTAAACCCAAACCCAATATTCACCCAAAGATATGTGTGTCCTGAACTCTAACCCTAACCCTTAGCATATGGGCCATTCATTCTAATCAATCTCATAGGCTATAATGGAGAATGGAAAAACATCCAAAATTTTTCCCCATCAAGAGTGTACCATTCAGTGTGATATTAAAAATACATCTTACCCATCCCTAAACCCAAACCCAATATTCACCCAAGGATATGTGTGTCCTGAACTCTAACCCTAACCCTAACCCTTACCATATGGGCCCATTCATTCTAATGAATCTCATAGGCTATAATGGAGAATGGAAAAACATCCCAAATTTTTCCCCATCAAGAGTGTACCATTCAGTGTGATATTAAAAATACATCTTACCCAACACTAAACCAGACCCCAATTTTAAACCAAACATATGTGTGTCCTGAACTCTAACCCTAACCCTAACCCTTACCATATGGGCCCATTCATTCTAATGAATCTCATAGGCTATAATGGAGAATGGAAAAACATCCAAAATTTTTCCCTATGAAGAGTGCACCATTCAGTGTGATATTAAAAATACATCTTACCCATCCCTAAACCCAAACCCAATATTCACCCAAACATAAGTGTGTCCTGAACTCTAACCCTAACCCTAACCCTTACCATATGGGCACATTCATTCTAATGAATCTCATAGGCTATAATGGAGAATGGAAAAACATCCAAAATTTTCCCCCATCAAGAGTGTACCATTCAGTGTGATATTAAAAATACATCTTACCCGTCCCTAAACCCAAACCCAATATTCACCCAAACATAAGTGTGTCCTGAACTCTAACCCTAACCCTAACCCTTACCATATGGGCCCATTCATTCTAATGAATCTCATAGGCTATAATGGAGAATGGAAAAACATCCAAAATTTTTCCCCATCAAGAGTGTCCCATTCAGTGTGATATTAAAAATACATCTTACCCAACCCTAAACCAGACCCCAATTTTAAACCAAACATATGTGTGTCCTGAACTCTAACCCTAACCCTAACCCTAACCCTTACCATATGGGCCCATTCATTCTAATGAATCTCATAGGCTATAATGGAGAATGGAAAAACATCCAAAATTTTTCCCCATCAAGAGTGTACCATTCAGTGTGATATTAAAAATTCATCTTACCCATCCCTAAACCCAAACCCAATATTCACCCAAACATAAGTGTGTCCTGAACTCTAACCCTAACCCTAACCCTTACCATATGGGCCCATTCATTCTAATGAATCTCATAGGCTATAATGGAGAATGGAAAAACATCCAAAATTTTTCCCCATCAATAGTGTACCATTCAGTGTGATATTAAAAATTCATCTTACCCATCCCTAAACCCAAACCCAATATTCACCCAAAGATATGTGTGTCCTGAACTCTAACCCTAACCCTAACCCTTACCATATGGGCCCATTCATTCTAATGAATCTCATAGGCTATAATGGATAATGGAAAAACATCCAAAATTTTGACCCATCAAGAGTGCACCATTCAGTGTGATATTAAAAATACATCTTACCCATCCCTAAACCCATACCCAATATTCACCCAAACATAAGTGTGTTCTGAACGCTAACTCTAACCCTAACCCTTACCATATGGGCCCATTCATTCTAATGAATCTCATAGGCTATAATGGAGAATGGAAAAACATCCAAAATTTTTCCCCATCAAGTGTGTACCATTCAGTGTGATATTAAAAATTCATCTTACCCATCCCTAAACCCAAAACCAATATTCACCCAAACATATGTGTGTCCTGAACTCTAACCCTAACCCTAACCCTTACCATATGGGCCCATTCATTCTAATGAATCTCATAGGCTATAATGGAGAATGGAAAAACATCCAAAATTTTTCCCCATGAAGAGTGTACCATTCAGTGTGATATTAAAAATACATCTTACCCATCCCTAAACCCAAACCCAATATTCACCCAAACATAAGTGTGTCCTGAACTCTAACCCTAACCCTAACCCTTACCATATGGGCCCATTCATTCTAATGAATCTCATAGGCTATAATGGAGAATGGAAAAACATCCAAAATTTTTCCCCATCAAGAGTGTACCATTCAGTGTGATATTAAAAATTCATCTTACCGATCCCTAAACCAGACCCCAATTTTAAACCAAACATATGTGTGTCCTGAACTCTAACCCTAACCCTAACCCTTACCATATGGGCCCATTCATTCTAATGAATCTCATAGGCTATAATGGAGAATGGAAAAACATCCAAAATTTTTCCCCATCAAGAGTGTACCATTCAGTGTGATATTAAAAATACATCTTACCCATCCCTAAACCCAAACCCAATATTCACCCAAGGATATGTGTGTCCTGAACTCTAACCCTAACCCTAACCCTTACCATATGGGCCCATTCATTCTAATGAATCTCATAGGCTATAATGGAGAATGGAAAAACATCCAAAATTTTTCCCCATCAAGAGTGTACCATTCAGTGTGATATTAAAAATTCATCTTACCCATCCCTAAACCCAAAACCAATATTCACCCAAACATAAGTGTGTCCTGAACTCTAACCCTAACCCTAACCCTTACCATATGGGCCCATTCATTCTAATGAATCTCATAGGCTATAATGGAGAATGGAAAAACATCCAAAATTTCTCCCCACCAATAGTGTACCATTCAGTGTGATATTAAAAATTCATCTTACCCATCCCTAAACCCAAACCCAATATTCACCCAAAGATATGTGTGTCCTGAACTCTAACCCTAACCCTAACCCTTACCATATGGGCCCATTCATTCTAATGAATCTCATAGGCTATAATGGAGAATAGAAAAACATCCAAAATTTTTCCCCATGAAGAGTGTACCATTCAGTGTGATATTAAAAATTCATCTTACCCATCCCTAAACCCAAACCCAATATTCACCCAAACATAAGTGTGTCCTGAACTCTAACCCTAACCCTAACCCTTACCATATGGGCCCATTCATTCTAATGAATCTCATAGGCTATAATGGAGAATGGAAAAACATCCAAAATTTTTCCCCATCAATAGTGTACCATTCAGTGTGATATTAAAAATTCATCTTACCCATCCCTAAACCCAAACCCAATATTCACCCAAAGATATGTGTGTCCTGAACTCTAACCCTAACCCTTACCATATGGGCCCATTCGTTGTAATGAATCTCATAGGCTATAATGGAGAATGGAAAAACATCCAAAATTTTTCCCCATCAAGAGTGTACCATTCAGTGTGATATTAAAAATACATCTTACCCATCCCTAAACCCAAACCCAATATTCACCCAAACATAAGTGTGTCCTGAACTCTAACCCTAACCCTAACCTTTACCATATGGGCCCATTCATTATAATGAATCTCATAGGCTATAATGGAGAATGGAAAAACATCCAAAATTTTTCCCCATCAAGAGTGTACCATTCAGTGTGATATTAAAAATACATCTTACCCAACCCTAAACCAAACCCCAATTTTAAACCAAACATATGTGTGTCCTGAACTCTAACCCTAACCCTTACCATATGGGCCCATTCATTCTAATGAATCTCATAGGCTATAATGGAGAATGGAAAAACATCCAAAATTTTTCCCTATGAAGAGTGTACCATTCAGTGTGATATTAAAAATACATCTTACCCATCCCTAAACCCAAACCCAATATTCACCCAAACATAAGTGTGTCCTGAACTCTAACCCTAACCCTTACCATATGGGCCCATTCATTCTAATGAATCTCATAGGCTATAATGGAGAATGGAAAAACATCCAAAATTTTTCCCCATCAAGTGTGTACCATTCAGTGTGATATTAAAAATTCATCTTACCCATCCCTAAACCCAAAACCAATATTCACCCAAACATGAGTGTGTCCTGAACTCTAACCCTAACCCTAACCCTTACAATATGGGCCCATTCATTCTAATGAATCTCATAGGCTATAATGGAGAATGGAAAAACATCCAAAATTTTTCCCCATCAAGAGTGTACCATTCAGTGTGATATTAAAAATACATCTTACCCAACCCTAAACCAGACCCCAATTTTAAACCAAACATATGTGTGTCCTGAACTCTAACCCTAACCCTAACCCTTACCATATGGGCCCATTCATTCTAATGAATCTCATAGGCTATAATGGAGAATGGAAAAACATCCAAAATTTTTAACCATGAAGAGTGTACCATTCAGTGTGATATTAAAAATTCATCTTACCCATCCCTAAACCCAAACCCAATATTCACCCAAACATAAGTGTGTCCTGAACTCTAACCCTAACCCTAACCCTTACCATATGGGCCCATTCATTCTAATGAATCTCATAGGCTATAATGGAGAATGGAAAACATCCAAAATTTTTCCCCATCAAGAGTGTACCATTCAGTGTGATATTAAAAATTCATCTTACCCATCCCTAAACCGAAACCCAATATTTACCCAAAGATATGTGTGTCCTGAACTCTAACCCTAACCCTAACCCTTACCATATGGGCCCATTCGTTCTAATGAATCTCATACGCTATAATGGAGAATGGAAAAACATCCAAAATTTTTCCCCATCAAGAGTGTACCATTCAGTGTGATATTAAAAATACATCTTACCCATCCCTAAACCCAAACCCAATATTCACCCAAACATAAGTGTGTCCTGAACTCTAACCCTAACCCTAACCTTTACCATATGGGCCCATTCATTATAATGAATCTCATAGGCTATAATGGAGAATGGAAAAACATCCAAAATTTTTCCCCATCAAGAGTGTACCATTCAGTGTGATATTAAAAATACATCTTACCCAACCCTAAACCAAACCCCAATTTTAAACCAAACATATGTGTGTCCTGAACTCTAACCCTAACACTTACCATATGGGCCCATTCATTCTAATGAATCTCATAGGCTATAATGGAGAATGGAAAAACATCCAAAATTTTTCCCCATCAAGAGTGTACCATTCAGTGTGATATTAAAAATACATCTTACCCATCCCTAAACCCAAACCCAATATTCACCCAAACATAAGTGTGTCCTGAACTCTAACCCTAACCCTAACCCTTACCATATGGGCCCATTCATTCTAATGAATCTCATAGGCTATAATGGAGAATGGAAAAACATCCAAAATTTTTCCCCATCAAGAGTGTACCATTCAGTGTGATATTAAAAATTCATCTTACCCATCCCTAAACCCAAACCCAATATTCACCGAAACATAAGTGTGTCCTGAACTCTAACCCTAACCCTAACCCTTACCATATGGGCCCATTCATTCTAATGAATCTCATAGGCTATAATGGAGAATGGAAAAACATCCAAAATTTTTCCCCATCAAGAGTGTACCATTCAGTGTGATATTAAAAATTCATCTTACCCATCCCTAAACCCAAACCCAATATTCACCCAAAGATATGTGTGTCCTGAACTCTAACCCTAACCCTTAGCATATGGGCCATTCATTCTAATCAATCTCATAGGCTATAATGGAGAATGGAAAAACATCCAAAATTTTTCCCCATCAAGAGTGTACCATTCAGTGTGATATTAAAAATACATCTTACCCATCCCTAAACCCAAACCCAATATTCACCCAAGGATATGTGTGTCCTGAACTCTAACCCTAACCCTAACCCTTAACATATGGGCCCATTCATTCTAATGAATCTCATAGGCTATAATGGAGAATGGAAAAACATCCAAAATTTTTCCCCATCAAGAGTGTACCATTCAGTGTGATATTAAAAATACATCTTACCCATCCCTAAACCCAAACCCAATATTCACCCAAACATAAGTGTGTCCTGAACTCTAACCCTAACCCTAACCCTTACCATATGGGCCCATTCATTCTAATGAATCTCATAGGCTATAATGGAGAATGGAAAAACATCCAAAATTTCTCCCCACCAATAGTGTACCATTCAGTGTGATATTAAAAATTCATCTTACCCATCCCTAAACCCAAACCCAATATTCACCCAAAGATATGTGTGTCCTGAACTCTAACCCTAACCCTAACCCTTACCATATGGGCCCATTCATTCTAATGAATCTCATAGGCTATAATGGAGAATGGAAAACATCCAAAATTTTCCCCCATCAATAGTGTACCATTCAGTGTGATATTAAAAATTCATCTTACCCATCCCTAAACCCAAACCCAATATTCACCCAAAGATATGTGTGTCCTGAACTCTAACCCTAACCCTAACCCTTACCATATGGGCCCATTCGTTCTAATGAATCTCATACGCTATAATGGAGAATGGAAAAACATCCAAAATTTTTCCCCATCAAGAGTGTACCATTCAGTGTGATATTAAAAATACATCTTACCCATCCCTAAACCCAAACCCAATATTCACCCAAACATAAGTGTGTCCTGAACTCTAACCCTAACCCTAACCCTTACCATATGGGCCCATTCATTCTAATGAATCTCATAGGCTATAATGGAGAATGGAAAAACATCCAAAATTTTTCCCCATCAAAAGTGTACCATTCAGTGTGATATTAAAAATTCATCTTACCCATCCCTAAACCCAAACCCAATATTCACCCAAAGATATGTGTGTCCTGAACTCTAACCCTAACCCTTACCATATGGGCCCATTCATTCTAATGAATCTCATAGGCTATAATGGAGAATGGAAAAACATCCAAAATTTTTCCCCATCAAGAGTGTACCATTCAGTGTGATATTAAAAATACATCATACCCATCCCTAAACCCAAACCCAATATTCACCCAAACATAAGTGTGTCCTGAACTCTAACCCTAACCCTAACCCTTACCATATGGGCCCATTCATTCTAATGAATCTCATAGGCTATAATGGAGAATGGAAAACATCCAAAATTTTTCCCCATCAATAGTGTACCATTCAGTGTGATATTAAAAATTCATCTTACCCATCCCTAAACCCAAACCCAATATTCACCCAAAGATATGTGTGTCCTGAACTCTAACCCTAACCCTAACCCTTACCATATGGGCCCATTCGTTCTAATGAATCTCATACGCTATAATGGAGAATGGAAAAACATCCAAAATTTTTCCCCATCAAGAGTGTACCATTCAGTGTGATATTAAAAATACATCTTACCCATCCCTAAACCCAAACCCAATATTCACCCAAACATAAGTGTGTCCTGAACTCTAACCCTAACCCTAACCTTTACCATATGGGCCCATTCATTATAATGAATCTCATAGGCTATAATGGAGAATGGAAAAACATCCAAAATTTTTCCCCATCAAGAGTGTACCATTCAGTGTGATATTAAAAATACATCTTACCCAACCCTAAACCAAACCCCAATTTTAAACCAAACATATGTGTGTCCTGAACTCTAACCCTAACCCTTACCATATGGGCCCATTCATTCTAATGAATCTCATAGGCTATAATGGAGAATGGAAAAACATCCAAAATTTTTCCCCATCAAGAGTGTACCATTCAGTGTGATATTAAAAATACATCTTACCCATCCCTAAACCCAAACCCAATATTCACCCAAACATAAGTGTGTCCTGAACTCTAACCCTAACCCTAACCCTTACCATATGGGCCCATTCATTCTAATGAATCTCATAGGCTATAATGGAGAATGGAAAAACATCCAAAATTTTTCCCCATCAAGAGTGTACCATTCAGTGTGATATTAAAAATTCATCTTACCCATCCCTAAACCCAAACCCAATATTCACCGAAACATGAGTGTATCCTGAACTCTAACCCTAACCCTAACCCTTACCATATGGGCCCATTCATTCTAATGAATCTCATAGGCTATAATGGAGAATGGAAAAACATCCAAAATTTTTCCCCATGAAGAGTGTACCATTCAGTGTGATATTAAAAATTCATCTTACCCATCCCTAAACCCAAACCCAATATTCACCCAAAGATATGTGTGTCCTGAACTCTAACCCTAACCCTTAGCATATGGGCCATTCATTCTAATCAATCTCATAGGCTATAATGGAGAATGGAAAAACATCCAAAATTTTTCCCCATCAAGAGTGTACCATTCAGTGTGATATTAAAAATACATCTTACCCATCCCTAAACCCAAACCCAATATTCACCCAAACATAAGTGTGTCCTGAACTCTAACCCTAACCCTAACCCTTACCATATGGGCCCATTCATTCTAATGAATCTCATAGGCTATAATGGAGAATGGAAAAACATCCCAAATTTTTCCCCATCAAGAGTGTACCATTCAGTGTGATATTAAAAATACATCTTACCCAACCCTAAACCAGACCCCAATTTTAAACCAAACATATGTGTGTCCTGAACTCTAACCCTAACCCTAACCCTTACCATATGGGCCCATTCATTCTAATGAATCTCATAGGCTATAATGGAGAATGGAAAAACATCCAAAATTTTTCCCTATGAAGAGTGCACCATTCAGTGTGATATTAAAAATACATCTTACCCATCCCTAAACCCAAACCCAATATTCACCCAAACATAAGTGTGTCCTGAACTCTAACCCTAACCCTAACCCTTACCATATGGGCACATTCATTCTAATGAATCTCATAGGCTATAATGGAGAATGGAAAAACATCCAAAATTTTCCCCCATCAAGAGTGTACCATTCAGTGTGATATTAAAAATACATCTTACCCGTCCCTAAACCCAAACCCAATATTCACCCAAACATAAGTGTGTCCTGAACTCTAACCCTAACCCTAACCCTTACCATATGGGCCCATTCATTCTAATGAATCTCATAGGCTATAATGGAGAATGGAAAAACATCCAAAATTTTTCCCCATCAAGAGTGTCCCATTCAGTGTGATATTAAAAATACATCTTACCCAACCCTAAACCAGACCCCAATTTTAAACCAAACATATGTGTGTCCTGAACTCTAACCCTAACCCTAACCCTAACCCTTACCATATGGGCCCATTCATTCTAATGAATCTCATAGGCTATAATGGAGAATGGAAAAACATCCAAAATTTTTCCCCATCAAGAGTGTACCATTCAGTGTGATATTAAAAATTCATCTTACCCATCCCTAAACCCAAACCCAATATTCACCCAAACATAAGTGTGTCCTGAACTCTAACCCTAACCCTAACCCTTACCATATGGGCCCATTCATTCTAATGAATCTCATAGGCTATAATGGAGAATGGAAAAACATCCAAAATTTTTCCCCATCAAGAGTGTACCATTCAGTGTGATATTAAAAATACATCTTACCCAACCCTAAACCAGACCCCAATTTTAAACCATACAGAAGTGTGTCCTGAACTCTAACCCTAACCCTAACCCTTACCATATGGGCCCATTCATTCTAATGAATCTCATAGGCTATAATGGAGAATGGAAAAACATCCAAAATTTTTCCCCATCAATAGTGTACCATTCAGTGTGATATTAAAAATTCATCTTACCCATCCCTAAACCCAAACCCAATATTCACCCAAAGATATGTGTGTCCTGAACTCTAACCCTAACCCTAACCCTTACCATATGGGCCCATTCATTCTAATGAATCTCATAGGCTATAATGGAGAATGGAAAAACATCCAAAATTTTGACCCATCAAGAGTGCACCATTCAGTGTGATATTAAAAATACATCTTACCCATCCCTAAACCCATACCCAATATTCACCCAAACATAAGTGTGTTCTGAACGCTAACTCTAACCCTAACCCTTACCATATGGGCCCATTCATTCTAATGAATCTCATAGGCTATAATGGAGAATGGAAAAACATCCAAAATTTTCCCCCATCAAGTGTGTACCATTCAGTGTGATATTAAAAATTCATCTTACCCATCCCTAAACCCAAAACCAATATTCACCCAAACATATGTGTGTCCTGAACTCTAACCCTAACCCTAACCCTTACCATATGGGCCCATTCATTCTAATGAATCTCATAGGCTATAATGGAGAATGGAAAAACATCCAAAATTTTTCCCCATGAAGAGTGTACCATTCAGTGTGATATTAAAAATACATCTTACCCATCCCTAAACCCAAACCCAATATTCACCCAAACATAAGTGTGTCCTGAACTCTAACCCTAACCCTAACCCTTACCATATGGGCCCATTCATTCTAATGAATCTCATAGGCTATAATGGAGAATGGAAAAACATCCAAAATTTTTCCCCATCAAGAGTGTACCATTCAGTGTGATATTAAAAATACATCTTACCCATCCCTAAACCCAAACCCAATATTCACCCAAACATAAGTGTGTCCTGAACTCTAACCCTAACCCTAACCCTTACCATATGGGCCCATTCATTCTAATGAATCTCATAGGCTATAATGGAGAATGGAAAAACATCCAAAATTTCTCCCCACCAATAGTGTACCATTCAGTGTGATATTAAAAATTCATCTTACCCATCCCTAAACCCAAACCCAATATTCACCCAAAGATATGTGTGTCCTGAACTCTAACCCTAACCCTAACCCTTACCATATGGGCCCATTCATTCTAATGAATCTCATAGGCTATAATGGAGAATAGAAAAACATCCAAAAATTTTCCCCATGAAGAGTGTACCATTCAGTGTGATATTAAAAATTCATCTTACCCATCCCTAAACCCAAACCCAATATTCACCCAAACATAAGTGTGTCCTGAACTCTAACCCTAACCCTAACCCTTACCATATGGGCCCATTCATTCTAATGAATCTCATAGGCTATAATGGAGAATGGAAAACATCCAAAATTTTTCCCCATCAATAGTGTACCATTCAGTGTGATATTAAAAATTCATCTTACCCATCCCTAAACCCAAACCCAATATTCACCCAAAGATATGTGTGTCCTGAACTCTAACCCTAACCCTAACCCTTACCATATGGGCCCATTCGTTGTAATGAATCTCATAGGCTATAATGGAGAATGGAAAAACATCCAAAATTTTTCCCCATCAAGAGTGTACCATTCAGTGTGATATTAAAAATACATCTTACCCAACCCTAAACCAAACCCCAATTTTAAACCAAACATATGTGTGTCCTGAACTCTAACCCTAACCCTTACCATATGGGCCCATTCATTCTAATGAATCTCATAGGCTATAATTGAGAATGGAAAAACATCCAAAATTTTTCCCCATCAAGAGTGTACCATTCAGTGTGATATTAAAAATACATCTTACCCAACCCTAAACCAGAACCCAATATTAAACCAAACATATGTGTGTCCTGAACTCTAACCCTAACCCTAACCCTTACCATATGGGCCCATTCATTCTAATGAATCTCATAGGCTATAATGGAGAATGGAAAAACATCCAAAATTTTTCCCCATCAAGAGTGTACCATTCAGTGTGATATTAAAAATACATCTTACCCATCCCAAAACCCAAACCCAATATTCACCCAAACATAAGTGTGTCCTGAACTCTAACCCTAACCCTAACCCTTACCATATGGGCCCATTCATTCTAATGAAACTCATAGGCTATAATGGAGAATGGAAAAACATCCAAAATTTTTCCCCATCAAGAGTGTACCATTCAGTGTGATATTAAAAATACATCTTACCCATCCCTAAACCCAAACCCAATATTCACCCAAAGATATGTGTGTCCTGAACTCTAACCCTAACCCTAACCCTTACCATATGGGCCCATTCATTCTAATGAATCTCATAGGCTATAATGGAGAATAGAAAAACATCCAAAATTTTTCCCCATGAAGAGTGTACCATTCAGTGTGATATTAAAAATTCATCTTACCCATCCCTAAACCCAAACCCAATATTCACCCAAACATAAGTGTGTCCTGAACTCTAACCCTAACCCTTACCATATGGGCCCATTCATTCTAATGAATCTCATAGGCTATAATGGAGAATGGAAAAACATCCAAAATTTTTCCCCATCAATAGTGTACCATTCAGTGTGATATTAAAAATTCATCTTACCCATCCCTAAACCCAAACCCAATATTCACCCAAAGATATGTGTGTCCTGAATTCTAACCCTAACCCTAACCCTTACCATATGGGCCCATTCATTCTAATGAATCTCATAGGCTATAATGGAGAATAGAAAAACATCCAAAATTTTTCCCCATGAAGAGTGTACCATTCAGTGTGATATTAAAAATTCATCTTACCCATCCCTAAACCCAAACCCAATATTCACCCAAACATAAGTGTGTCCTGAACTCTAACCCTAACCCTTACCATATGGGCCCATTCATTCTAATGAATCTCATAGGCTATAATGGAGAATGGAAAAACATCCAAAATTTTTCCCCATCAATAGTGTACCATTCAGTGTGATATTAAAAATTCATCTTACCCATCCCTAAACCCAAACCCAATATTCACCCAAAGATATGTGTGTCCTGAACTCTAACCCTAACCCTAACCCTTACCATATGGGCCCATTCATTCTAATGAATCTCATAGGCTATAATGGAGAATAGAAAAACATCCAAAATTTTTCCCCATGAAGAGTGTACCATTCAGTGTGATATTAAAAATTCATCTTACCCATCCCTAAACCCAAACCCAATATTCACCCAAACATAAGTGTGTCCTGAACTCTAACCCTAACCCTTACCATATGGGCCCATTCATTCTAATGAATCTCATAGGCTATAATGGAGAATGGAAAAACATCCAAAATTTTTCCCCATCAATAGTGTACCATTCAGTGTGATATTAAAAATTCATCTTACCCATCCCTAAACCCAAACCCAATATTCACCCAAAGATATGTGTGTCCTGAACTCTAACCCTAACCCTAACCCTTACCATATGGGCCCATTCGTTCTAATGAATCTCATAGGCTATAATGGAGAATGGAAAAACATCCAAAATTTTTCCCCATCAAGAGTGTACCATTCAGTGTGATATTAAAAATTCATCTTACCCATCCCTAAACCCAAACCCAATATTCACCCAAACATAAGTGTGTCATGAACTCTAACCCTAACCCTAACCCTTACCATATGGGCCCATTCATTCTAATGAATCTCATAGGCTATAATGGAGAATGGAAAACATCCAAAATTTTTCCCCATCAATAGTGTACCATTCAGTGTGATATTAAAAATTCATCTTACCCATCCCTAAACCCAAACCCAATATTCACCCAAAGATATGTGTGTCCTGAACTCTAACCCTAACCCTAACCCTTACCATATGGGCCCATTCGTTCTAATGAATCTCATACGCTATAATGGAGAATGGAAAAACATCCAAAATTTTTCCCCATCAAGAGTGTACCATTCAGTGTGATATTAAAAATACATCTTACCCATCCCTAAACCCAAACCCAATATTCACCCAAACATAAGTGTGTCCTGAACTCTAACCCTAACCCTAACCTTTACCACATGGGCCCATTCATTATAATGAATCTCATAGGCTATAATGGAGAATGGAAAAACATCCAAAATTTTTCCCCATCAAGAGTGTACCATTCAGTGTGATATTAAAAATACATCTTACCCAACCCTAAACCAAACCCCAATTTTAAACCAAACATATGTGTGTCCTGAACTCTAACCCTAACCCTTACCATATGGGCCCATTCATTATAATGAATCTCATAGGCTATAATGGAGAATGGAAAAACATCCAAAATTTTTCCCCATCAAGAGTGTACCATTCAGTGTGATATTAAAAATACATCTTACCCAACCCTAAACCAAACCCCAATTTTAAACCAAACATATGTGTGTCCTGAACTCTAACCCTAACCCTTACCATATGGGCCCATTCATTCTAATGAATCTCATAGGCTATAATGGAGAATGGAAAAACATCCAAAATTTTTCCCCATCAAGAGTGTACCATTCAGTGTGATATTAAAAATACATCTTACCCATCCCTAAACCCAAACCCAATATTCACCCAAACATAAGTGTGTCCTGAACTCTAACCCTAACCCTAACCCTTACCATATGGGCCCATTCATTCTAATGAATCTCATAGGCTATAATGGAGAATGGAAAAACATCCAAAATTTTTCCCCATCAAGAGTGTACCATTCAGTGTGATATTAAAAATTCATCTTACCCATCCCTAAACCCAAACCCAATATTCACCGAAACATGAGTGTATCCTGAACTCTAACCCTAACCCTAACCCTTACCATATGGGCCCATTCATTCTAATGAATCTCATAGGCTATAATGGAGAATGGAAAAACATCCAAAATTTTTCCCCATGAAGAGTGTACCATTCAGTGTGATATTAAAAATTCATCTTACCCATCCCTAAACCCAAACCCAATATTCACCCAAAGATATGTGTGTCCTGAACTCTAACCCTAACCCTTAGCATATGGGCCATTCATTCTAATCAATCTCATAGGCTATAATGGAGAATGGAAAAACATCCAAAATTTTTCCCCATCAAGAGTGTACCATTCAGTGTGATATTAAAAATACATCTTACCCATCCCTAAACCCAAACCCAATATTCACCCAAACATAAGTGTGTCCTGAACTCTAACCCTAACCCTAACCCTTACCATATGGGCCCATTCATTCTAATGAATCTCA
The DNA here is from genome assembly GCF_032191835.1 of Heteronotia binoei. NCBI lineage: Eukaryota > Metazoa > Chordata > Lepidosauria > Squamata > Gekkonidae > Heteronotia > Heteronotia binoei. The sequence goes on from NC_083232.1 coordinate 39,993,309, forward strand.
TAGGCTATAATGGAGAATGGAAAAACATCCCAAATTTTTCCCCATCAAGAGTGTACCATTCAGTGTGATATTAAAAATACATCTTACCCAACCCTAAACCAGACCCCAATTTTAAACCAAACATATGTGTGTCCTGAACTCTAACCCTAACCCTAACCCTTACCATATGGGCCCATTCATTCTAATGAATCTCATAGGCTATAATGGAGAATGGAAAAACATCCAAAATTTTTCCCTATGAAGAGTGCACCATTCAGTGTGATATTAAAAATACATCTTACCCATCCCTAAACCCAAACCCAATATTCACCCAAACATAAGTGTGTCCTGAACTCTAACCCTAACCCTAACCCTTACCATATGGGCACATTCATTCTAATGAATCTCATAGGCTATAATGGAGAATGGAAAAACATCCAAAATTTTCCCCCATCAAGAGTGTACCATTCAGTGTGATATTAAAAATACATCTTACCCGTCCCTAAACCCAAACCCAATATTCACCCAAACATAAGTGTGTCCTGAACTCTAACCCTAACCCTAACCCTTACCATATGGGCCCATTCATTCTAATGAATCTCATAGGCTATAATGGAGAATGGAAAAACATCCAAAATTTTTCCCCATCAAGAGTGTCCCATTCAGTGTGATATTAAAAATACATCTTACCCAACCCTAAACCAGACCCCAATTTTAAACCAAACATATGTGTGTCCTGAACTCTAACCCTAACCCTAACCCTAACCCTTACCATATGGGCCCATTCATTCTAATGAATCTCATAGGCTATAATGGAGAATGGAAAAACATCCAAAATTTTTCCCCATCAAGAGTGTACCATTCAGTGTGATATTAAAAATTCATCTTACCCATCCCTAAACCCAAACCCAATATTCACCCAAACATAAGTGTGTCCTGAACTCTAACCCTAACCCTAACCCTTACCATATGGGCCCATTCATTCTAATGAATCTCATAGGCTATAATGGAGAATGGAAAAACATCCAAAATTTTTCCCCATCAAGAGTGTACCATTCAGTGTGATATTAAAAATACATCTTACCCAACCCTAAACCAGACCCCAATTTTAAACCATACAGAAGTGTGTCCTGAACTCTAACCCTAACCCTAACCCTTACCATATGGGCCCATTCATTCTAATGAATCTCATAGGCTATAATGGAGAATGGAAAAACATCCAAAATTTTTCCCCATCAATAGTGTACCATTCAGTGTGATATTAAAAATTCATCTTACCCATCCCTAAACCCAAACCCAATATTCACCCAAAGATATGTGTGTCCTGAACTCTAACCCTAACCCTAACCCTTACCATATGGGCCCATTCATTCTAATGAATCTCATAGGCTATAATGGAGAATGGAAAAACATCCAAAATTTTGACCCATCAAGAGTGCACCATTCAGTGTGATATTAAAAATACATCTTACCCATCCCTAAACCCATACCCAATATTCACCCAAACATAAGTGTGTTCTGAACGCTAACTCTAACCCTAACCCTTACCATATGGGCCCATTCATTCTAATGAATCTCATAGGCTATAATGGAGAATGGAAAAACATCCAAAATTTTCCCCCATCAAGTGTGTACCATTCAGTGTGATATTAAAAATTCATCTTACCCATCCCTAAACCCAAAACCAATATTCACCCAAACATATGTGTGTCCTGAACTCTAACCCTAACCCTAACCCTTACCATATGGGCCCATTCATTCTAATGAATCTCATAGGCTATAATGGAGAATGGAAAAACATCCAAAATTTTTCCCCATGAAGAGTGTACCATTCAGTGTGATATTAAAAATACATCTTACCCATCCCTAAACCCAAACCCAATATTCACCCAAACATAAGTGTGTCCTGAACTCTAACCCTAACCCTAACCCTTACCATATGGGCCCATTCATTCTAATGAATCTCATAGGCTATAATGGAGAATGGAAAAACATCCAAAATTTTTCCCCATCAAGAGTGTACCATTCAGTGTGATATTAAAAATACATCTTACCCATCCCTAAACCCAAACCCAATATTCACCCAAACATAAGTGTGTCCTGAACTCTAACCCTAACCCTAACCCTTACCATATGGGCCCATTCATTCTAATGAATCTCATAGGCTATAATGGAGAATGGAAAAACATCCAAAATTTCTCCCCACCAATAGTGTACCATTCAGTGTGATATTAAAAATTCATCTTACCCATCCCTAAACCCAAACCCAATATTCACCCAAAGATATGTGTGTCCTGAACTCTAACCCTAACCCTAACCCTTACCATATGGGCCCATTCATTCTAATGAATCTCATAGGCTATAATGGAGAATAGAAAAACATCCAAAAATTTTCCCCATGAAGAGTGTACCATTCAGTGTGATATTAAAAATTCATCTTACCCATCCCTAAACCCAAACCCAATATTCACCCAAACATAAGTGTGTCCTGAACTCTAACCCTAACCCTAACCCTTACCATATGGGCCCATTCATTCTAATGAATCTCATAGGCTATAATGGAGAATGGAAAACATCCAAAATTTTTCCCCATCAATAGTGTACCATTCAGTGTGATATTAAAAATTCATCTTACCCATCCCTAAACCCAAACCCAATATTCACCCAAAGATATGTGTGTCCTGAACTCTAACCCTAACCCTAACCCTTACCATATGGGCCCATTCGTTGTAATGAATCTCATAGGCTATAATGGAGAATGGAAAAACATCCAAAATTTTTCCCCATCAAGAGTGTACCATTCAGTGTGATATTAAAAATACATCTTACCCAACCCTAAACCAAACCCCAATTTTAAACCAAACATATGTGTGTCCTGAACTCTAACCCTAACCCTTACCATATGGGCCCATTCATTCTAATGAATCTCATAGGCTATAATTGAGAATGGAAAAACATCCAAAATTTTTCCCCATCAAGAGTGTACCATTCAGTGTGATATTAAAAATACATCTTACCCAACCCTAAACCAGAACCCAATATTAAACCAAACATATGTGTGTCCTGAACTCTAACCCTAACCCTAACCCTTACCATATGGGCCCATTCATTCTAATGAATCTCATAGGCTATAATGGAGAATGGAAAAACATCCAAAATTTTTCCCCATCAAGAGTGTACCATTCAGTGTGATATTAAAAATACATCTTACCCATCCCAAAACCCAAACCCAATATTCACCCAAACATAAGTGTGTCCTGAACTCTAACCCTAACCCTAACCCTTACCATATGGGCCCATTCATTCTAATGAAACTCATAGGCTATAATGGAGAATGGAAAAACATCCAAAATTTTTCCCCATCAAGAGTGTACCATTCAGTGTGATATTAAAAATACATCTTACCCATCCCTAAACCCAAACCCAATATTCACCCAAAGATATGTGTGTCCTGAACTCTAACCCTAACCCTAACCCTTACCATATGGGCCCATTCATTCTAATGAATCTCATAGGCTATAATGGAGAATAGAAAAACATCCAAAATTTTTCCCCATGAAGAGTGTACCATTCAGTGTGATATTAAAAATTCATCTTACCCATCCCTAAACCCAAACCCAATATTCACCCAAACATAAGTGTGTCCTGAACTCTAACCCTAACCCTTACCATATGGGCCCATTCATTCTAATGAATCTCATAGGCTATAATGGAGAATGGAAAAACATCCAAAATTTTTCCCCATCAATAGTGTACCATTCAGTGTGATATTAAAAATTCATCTTACCCATCCCTAAACCCAAACCCAATATTCACCCAAAGATATGTGTGTCCTGAATTCTAACCCTAACCCTAACCCTTACCATATGGGCCCATTCATTCTAATGAATCTCATAGGCTATAATGGAGAATAGAAAAACATCCAAAATTTTTCCCCATGAAGAGTGTACCATTCAGTGTGATATTAAAAATTCATCTTACCCATCCCTAAACCCAAACCCAATATTCACCCAAACATAAGTGTGTCCTGAACTCTAACCCTAACCCTTACCATATGGGCCCATTCATTCTAATGAATCTCATAGGCTATAATGGAGAATGGAAAAACATCCAAAATTTTTCCCCATCAATAGTGTACCATTCAGTGTGATATTAAAAATTCATCTTACCCATCCCTAAACCCAAACCCAATATTCACCCAAAGATATGTGTGTCCTGAACTCTAACCCTAACCCTAACCCTTACCATATGGGCCCATTCATTCTAATGAATCTCATAGGCTATAATGGAGAATAGAAAAACATCCAAAATTTTTCCCCATGAAGAGTGTACCATTCAGTGTGATATTAAAAATTCATCTTACCCATCCCTAAACCCAAACCCAATATTCACCCAAACATAAGTGTGTCCTGAACTCTAACCCTAACCCTTACCATATGGGCCCATTCATTCTAATGAATCTCATAGGCTATAATGGAGAATGGAAAAACATCCAAAATTTTTCCCCATCAATAGTGTACCATTCAGTGTGATATTAAAAATTCATCTTACCCATCCCTAAACCCAAACCCAATATTCACCCAAAGATATGTGTGTCCTGAACTCTAACCCTAACCCTAACCCTTACCATATGGGCCCATTCGTTCTAATGAATCTCATAGGCTATAATGGAGAATGGAAAAACATCCAAAATTTTTCCCCATCAAGAGTGTACCATTCAGTGTGATATTAAAAATTCATCTTACCCATCCCTAAACCCAAACCCAATATTCACCCAAACATAAGTGTGTCATGAACTCTAACCCTAACCCTAACCCTTACCATATGGGCCCATTCATTCTAATGAATCTCATAGGCTATAATGGAGAATGGAAAACATCCAAAATTTTTCCCCATCAATAGTGTACCATTCAGTGTGATATTAAAAATTCATCTTACCCATCCCTAAACCCAAACCCAATATTCACCCAAAGATATGTGTGTCCTGAACTCTAACCCTAACCCTAACCCTTACCATATGGGCCCATTCGTTCTAATGAATCTCATACGCTATAATGGAGAATGGAAAAACATCCAAAATTTTTCCCCATCAAGAGTGTACCATTCAGTGTGATATTAAAAATACATCTTACCCATCCCTAAACCCAAACCCAATATTCACCCAAACATAAGTGTGTCCTGAACTCTAACCCTAACCCTAACCTTTACCACATGGGCCCATTCATTATAATGAATCTCATAGGCTATAATGGAGAATGGAAAAACATCCAAAATTTTTCCCCATCAAGAGTGTACCATTCAGTGTGATATTAAAAATACATCTTACCCAACCCTAAACCAAACCCCAATTTTAAACCAAACATATGTGTGTCCTGAACTCTAACCCTAACCCTTACCATATGGGCCCATTCATTCTAATGAATCTCATAGGCTATAATGGAGAATGGAAAAACATCCAAAATTTTTCCCCATCAAGAGTGTACCATTCAGTGTGATATTAAAAATACATCTTACCCATCCCTAAACCCAAACCCAATATTCACCCAAACATAAGTGTGTCCTGAACTCTAACCCTAAGCCTAACCCTTACCATATGGGCCCATTCATTCTAATGAATCTCATAGGCTATAATAGAGAATGGAAAAACATCCAAAATTTTTCCCCATCAAGAGTGTACCATTCAGTGTGATATTAAAAATTCATCTTACCCATCCCTAAACCCAAACCCAATATTCACCGAAACATAAGTGTGTCCTGAACTCTAACCCTAACCCTAACCCTTACCATATGGGCCCATTCATTCTAATGAATCTCATAGGCTATAATGGAGAATGGAAAAACATCCAAAATTTTTCCCCATCAAGAGTGTACCATTCAGTGTGATATTAAAAATTCATCTTACCCATCCCGAAACCCAAACCCAATATTCACCCAAAGATATGTGTGTCCTGAACTCTAACCCTAACCCTTAGCATATGGGCCATTCATTCTAATCAATCTCATAGGCTATAATGGAGAATGGAAAAACATCCAAAATTTTTCCCCATCAAGAGTGTACCATTCAGTGTGATATTAAAAATACATCTTACCCATCCCTAAACCCAAACCCAATATTCACCCAAACATAAGTGTGTCCTGAACTCTAACCCTAACCCTAACCCTTACCATATGGGCCCATTCATTCTAATGAATCTCATAGGCTATAATGGAGAATGGAAAAACATCCAAAATTTTTCCCCATCAAGAGTGTACCATTCAGTGTGATATTAAAAATACATCTTACCCATCCCTAAACCAGACCCCAATTTTAAACCAAACATATGTGTGTCCTGAACTCTAACCCTAACCCTAACCCTTACCATATGGGCCCATTCATTCTAATGAATCTCATAGGCTATAATGGAGAATGGAAAAACATCCAAAATTTTTCCCCATCAAGAGTGTACCATTCAGTGTGATATTAAAAATACATCTTACCCATCCCTAAACCCAAACCCAATATTCACCCAAGGATATGTGTGTCCTGAACTCTAACCCTAACCCTAACCCTTACCATATGGGCCCATTCATTCTAATGAATCTCATAGGCTATAATGGAGAATGGAAAAACATCCAAAATTTTTCCCCATCAAGAGTGTACCATTCAGTGTGATATTAAAAATACATCTTACCCATCCCTAAACCCAAACCCAATATTCACCCAAACATAAGTGTGTCCTGAACTCTAACCCTAACCCTAACCCTTACCATATGGGCCCATTCATTCTAATGAATCTCATAGGCTATAATGGAGAATGGAAAAACATCCAAAATTTCTCCCCACCAATAGTGTACCATTCAGTGTGATATTAAAAATTCATCTTACCCATCCCTAAACCCAAACCCAATATTCACCCAAAGATATGTGTGTCCTGAACTCTAACCCTAACCCTAACCCTTACCATATGGGCCCATTCATTCTAATGAATCTCATAGGCTATAATGGAGAATAGAAAAACATCCAAAATTTTTCCCCATGAAGAGTGTACCATTCAGTGTGATATTAAAAATTCATCTTACCCATCCCTAAACCCAAACCCAATATTCACCCAAACATAAGTGTGTCCTGAACTCTAACCCTAACCCTAACCCTTACCATATGGGCCCATTCATTCTAATGAATCTCATAGGCTATAATGGAGAATGGAAAACATCCAAAATTTTTCCCCATCAATAGTGTACCATTCAGTGTGATATTAAAAATTCATCTTACCCATCCCTAAACTCAAACCCAATATTCACCCAAAGATATGTGTGTCCTGAACTCTAACCCTAACCCTAACCCTTACCATATGGGCCCATTCGTTGTAATGAATCTCAGGCTATAATGGAGAATGGAAAAACATCCAAAATTTTTCCCCATCAAGAGTGTACCATTCAGTGTGATATTAAAAATACATCTTACCCATCCCTAAACCCAAACCCAATATTCACCCAAACATAAGTGTGTCCTGAACTCTAACCCTAACCCTAACCTTTACCATATGGGCCCATTCATTATAATGAATCTCATAGGCTATAATGGAGAATGGAAAAACATCCAAAATTTTTCCCCATCAAGAGTGTACCATTCAGTGTGATATTAAAAATACATCTTACCCAACCCTAAACCAAACCCCAATTTTAAACCAAACATATGTGTGTCCTGAACTCTAACCCTAACCCTTACCATATGGGCCCATTCATTCTAATGAATCTCATAGGCTATAATTGAGAATGCAAAAACATCCAAAATTTTTCCCCATCAAGAGTGTACCATTCAGTGTGATATTAAAAATACATCTTACCCAACCCTAAACCAGACCCCAATATTAAACCAAACATATGTGTGTCCTGAACTCTAACCCTAAACCTAACCCTTACCATATGGGCCCATTCATTCTAATGAATCTCATAGGCTATAATGGAGAATGGAAAAACATCCAAAATTTTTCCCCATCAAGAGTGTACCATTCAGTGTGATATTAAAAATACATCTTACCCATCCCAAAACCCAAACCCAATATTCACCCAAACATAAGTATGTCCTGAACTCTAACCCTAACCCTAACCCTTACCATATGGGCCCATTCATTCTAATGAAACTCATAGGCTATAATGGAGAATGGAAAAACATCCAAAATTTTTCCCATCAAGAGTGTACCATTCAGTGTGATATTAAAAATACATCTTACCCATCCCTAAACCCAAACCCAATATTCACCCAAAGATTTGTGTGTCCTGAACTCTAACCTTAACCCTAACCCTTACCATACGGGCCCATTCATTCTAATGAATCTCATAGGCTATAATGGAGAATAGAAAAACATCCAAAATTTTTCCCCATGAAGAGTGTACCATTCAGTGTGATATTAAAAATTCATCTTACCCATCCCTAAACCCAAACCCAATATTCACCCAAACATAAGTGTGTCCTGAACTCTAACCCTAACCCTTACCATATGGGCCCATTCATTCTAATGAATCTCATAGGCTATAATGGAGAATGGAAAAACATCCAAAATTTTTCCCCATCAATAGTGTAACATTCAGTGTGATATTAAAAATTCATCTTACCCAACCCTAAACCAAACCCCAATTTTAAACCAAACATATGTGTGTCCTGAACTCTAACCCTAACCCTTACCATATGGGCCCATTCATTCTAATGAATCTCATAGGCTATAATGGAGAATAGAAAAACATCCAAAATTTTTCCCCATCAAGAGTGTACCATTCAGTGTGATATTAAAAATACATCTTACCCATCCCTAAACCCAAACCCAATATTCACCCAAACATAAGTGTGTCCTGAACTCTAACCCTAACCCTAACCTTTACCATATGGGCCCATTCATTCTAATGAATCTCATAGGCTATAATGGAGAATGGAAAAACATCCAAAATTTTTCCCCATCAAGAGTGTACCATTCAGTGTGATATTAAAAATACATCTTACCCAACCCTAAACCAGACCCCAATTTTAAACCAAACATATGTGTGTCCTGAACTCTAACCCTAACCCTAACCCTTACCATATGGGCCCATTCATTCTAATGAATCTCAAAGGTTATAATGGAGAATGGAAAAACATCCAAAATTTTTCCCCATCAAGAGTGTACCATTCAGTGTTATATTTAAAATACATCTTACCCATCCCTAAACCCAAACCCAATATTCACCCAATCATAAGTGTGTCCTGAACTCTAACCCTAACCCTAACCCTTACCATATGGGCCCATTCATTCTAATGAATCTCATAGGCTATAATGGAGAATGGAAAAACATCCAAAATTTTTCCCCATCAATAGTGTACCATTCAGTGTGATATTAAAAATTCATCTTATCCATCCCTAAACCCAAACCCAATATTCACCCAAAGAAATGTGTGTTCTGAACTCTAACCCTAACCCTAACCCTTACCATATGGGCCCATTCATTCTAATGAATCTCATAGGCTATAATGGAGAATGGAAAAACATCCAAAATTTCTCCCCATCAATAGTGTACCATTCAGTGTGATATTAAAAATTCATCTTACCCATCCCTAAACCCAAACCCAATATTCACCCAAAGATATGTGTGCACTGAACTCTAACCCTAACCCTAACCCTTACCATATGGGCCCATTCATTCTAATGAATCTCATAGGCTATAATGGAGAATAGAAAAACATCCAAAATTTTTCCCCATGAAGAGTGTACCATTCAGTGTGATATTAAAAATTCATCTTACCCATCCCTAAACCCAAACCCAATATTCACCCAAAGATATGTGTGTCCTGAACTCTAACCCTAACCCTAACCCTTACCATATGGGCCCATTCATTCTAATGAATCTCATAGGCTATAATGGAGAATGGAAAAACATCCAAAATTTTTCCCCATCAAGAGTGTACCATTCAGTGTGATATTAAAAATACATCTTACCCATCCCTAAACCCAAACCCAATATTCACCCAAACATAAGTGTGTCCTGAACTCTAACCCTAACCCTTACCATATGGGCCCATTCATTCTAATGAATCTCATAGGCTATAATGGAGAATGGAAAAACATCCAAAATTTCTCCCCATCAATAGTGTACCATTCAGTGTGATATTAAAAATTCATCTTACCCATCCCTAAACCCAAACCCAATATTCACCCAAAGATATGTGTGCACTGAACTCTAACCCTAACCCTAACCCTTACCATATGGGCCCATTCATTCTAATGAATCTCATAGGCTATAATGGAGAATGGAAAAACATCCAAAATTTCTCCCCATCAATAGTGTACCATTCAGTGTGATATTAAAAATTCATCTCCTATCCCTAAACCTAAACCCAATATTCACCCAAAGATATGTGTGTACTGAACTCTTACCCTAACCCTAACCCTTACCATATGGCCCCATTCATTCTAATGAATCTCATAGGCTATAATGGAGAATAGAAAAACATCCAAAAATTTTCCCCATCAAGAGTGTACCATTCAGTGTGATATTAAAAATTCATCTTACCCATCCCTAAACCCAAACCCAATATTCACCCAAACATAAGTGTGTCCTGAACTCTAACCCTAACCCTAACCCTTACCATATGGGCCCATTCATTCTAATGAATCTCATAGGCTATAATGGAGAATGGAAAAACATCCAAAATTTTTCCCCATCAATAGTGTAACATTCAGTGTGATACTAAAAATTCATCTTACCCATCCCTAAAACCAAACCCAATATTCACCCAAAGATATGTGTGTCCTGAACTCTAACCCTAACCCTTACCATATGGGCCCATTCATTCTAATGAATCTCATAGGCTATAATGGAGAATAGAAAAACATGCAAAATTTTTCCCCATGAAGAGTGTACCATTCAGTGTGATATTAAAAATTCATCTTACCCATCCCTAAACCCAAACCCAATATTCACCCAAAGATATGTGTGTCCTGAACTCTAACCCTAACCCTAACCCTTACCATATGGGCCCATTCATTCTAATGAATCTCATAGGCTATAATGGAGAATGGAAAAACATCCAAAATTTTTCCCCATGAAGAGTGTACCATTCAGTGTGATATTAAAAATACATCTTACCCATCCCTAAACCCAAACCCAATATTCACCCAAACATAAGTGTGTCCTGAACTCTAACCCTAACCCTAACCCTTACCATATGGGCCCATTCATTCTAATGAATCTCATAGGCTATAATGGAGAATGGAAAAACATCCAAAATTTTTCCCCATCAATAGTGTACCATTCAGTGTGATATTAAAAATTCATCTTATCCATCCCTAAACCCAAACCCAATATTCACCCAAAGAAATGTGTGTTCTGAACTCTAACCCTAACCCTAACCCTTACCATATGGGCCCATTCATTCTAATGAATCTCATAGGCTATAATGGAGAATGGAAAAACATCCAAAATTTTTCCCCATCAAGAGTGTACCATTCAGTGTGATATTAAAAATTCATCTTATCCATCCCTAAACCCAAACCCAATATTCACCCAAAGAAATGTGTGTTCTGAACTCTAACCCTAACCCTAACCCTTACCATATGGGCCCATTCATTCTAATGAATCTCATAGGCTATAATGGAGAATGGAAAAACATCCAAAATTTTTCCCCATCAAGAGTGTACCATTCAGTGTGATATTAAAAATTCATCTTACCCATCCCTAAACCCAAACCCAATATTCACCCAAACATAAGTGTGTCCTGAACTCTAACCCTAACCCTAACCCTTACCATATGGGCCCATTCATTCTAATGAATCTCATAGGCTATAATGGAGAATGGAAAAACATCCAAAATTTTTCCCCATCAATAGTGTAACATTCAGTGTGATACTAAAAATTCATCTTACCCATCCCTAAAACCAAACCCAATATTCACCCAAAGATATGTGTGTCCTGAACTCTAACCCTAACCCTAACCCTTACCATATGGGCCCATTCATTCTAATGAATCTCATAGGCTATAATGGAGAATGGAAAAACATCCAAAATTTTTCCCCATCAAGAGTGTACCATTCAGTGTGATATTAAAAATACATCTTACCCATCCCTAAACCCAAACCCAATATTCACCCAAACATAAGTGTGTCCTGAACTCTAACCCTAACCCTAACCCTTACCATATGGGCCCATTCATTCTAATGAATCTCATAGGCTATAATGGAGAATGGAAAAACATCCAAAATTTCTCCCCATCAATAGTGTACCATTCAGTGTGATATTAAAAATTCATCTTACCCATCCCTAAACCCAAACCCAATATTCACCCAAAGATATGTGTGCACTGAACTCTAACCCTAACCCTAACCCTTACCATATGGGCCCATTCATTCTAATGAATCTCATAGGCTATAATGGAGAATAGAAAAACATCCAAAATTTTTCCCCATGAAGAGTGTACCATTCAGTGTGATATTAAAAATTCATCTTACCCATCCCTAAACCCAAACCCAATATTCACCCAAAGATATGTGTGTCCTGAACTCTAACCCTAACCCTAACCCTTACCATATGGGCCCATTCATTCTAATGAATCTCATAGGCTATAATGGAGAATGGAAAAACATCCAAAATTTTTCCCCATCAAGAGTGTACCATTCAGTGTGATATTAAAAATACATCTTACCCATCCCTAAACCCAAACCCAATATTCACCCAAACATAAGTGTGTCCTGAACTCTAACCCTAACCCTAACCTTTACCATATGGGCCCATTCATTCTAATGAATCTCATAGGCTATAATGGAGAATGGAAAAACATCCAAAATTTTTCCCCATCAAGAGTGTACCATTCAGTGTGATATTAAAAATACATCTTACCCAACCCTAAACCAGACCCCAATTTTAAACCAAACATATGTGTGTCCTGAACTCTAACCCTAACCCTAACCCTTACCATATGGGCCCATTCATTCTAATGAATCTCAAAGGTTATAATGGAGAATGGAAAAACATCCAAAATTTTTCCCCATCAAGAGTGTACCATTCAGTGTTATATTTAAAATACATCTTACCCATCCCTAAACCCAAACCCAATATTCACCCAATCATAAGTGTGTCCTGAACTCTAACCCTAACCCTAACCCTTACCATATGGGCCCATTCATTCTAATGAATCTCATAGGCTATAATGGAGAATGGAAAAACATCCAAAATTTTTCCCCATCAATAGTGTACCATTCAGTGTGATATTAAAAATTCATCTTATCCATCCCTAAACCCAAACCCAATATTCACCCAAAGAAATGTGTGTTCTGAACTCTAACCCTAACCCTAACCCTTACCATATGGGCCCATTCATTCTAATGAATCTCATAGGCTATAATGGAGAATGGAAAAACATCCAAAATTTCTCCCCATCAATAGTGTACCATTCAGTGTGATATTAAAAATTCATCTTACCCATCCCTAAACCCAAACCCAATATTCACCCAAAGATATGTGTGCACTGAACTCTAACCCTAACCCTAACCCTTACCATATGGGCCCATTCATTCTAATGAATCTCATAGGCTATAATGGAGAATAGAAAAACATCCAAAATTTTTCCCCATGAAGAGTGTACCATTCAGTGTGATATTAAAAATTCATCTTACCCATCCCTAAACCCAAACCCAATATTCACCCAAAGATATGTGTGTCCTGAACTCTAACCCTAACCCTAACCCTTACCATATGGGCCCATTCATTCTAATGAATCTCATAGGCTATAATGGAGAATGGAAAAACATCCAAAATTTTTCCCCATCAAGAGTGTACCATTCAGTGTGATATTAAAAATACATCTTACCCATCCCTAAACCCAAACCCAATATTCACCCAAACATAAGTGTGTCCTGAACTCTAACCCTAACCCTTACCATATGGGCCCATTCATTCTAATGAATCTCATAGGCTATAATGGAGAATGGAAAAACATCCAAAATTTCTCCCCATCAATAGTGTACCATTCAGTGTGATATTAAAAATTCATCTTACCCATCCCTAAACCCAAACCCAATATTCACCCAAAGATATGTGTGCACTGAACTCTAACCCTAACCCTAACCCTTACCATATGGGCCCATTCATTCTAATGAATCTCATAGGCTATAATGGAGAATAGAAAAACATCCAAAATTTTTCCCCATGAAGAGTGTACCATTCAGTGTGATATTAAAAATTCATCTTACCCATCCCTAAACCCAAACCCAATATTCACCCAAAGATATGTGTGTCCTGAACTCTAACCCTAACCCTAACCCTTACCATATGGGCCCATTCATTCTAATGAATCTCATAGGCTATAATGGAGAATGGAAAAACATCCAAAATTTTTCCCCATCAAGAGTGTACCATTCAGTGTGATATTAAAAATACATCTTACCCATCCCTAAACCCAAACCCAATATTCACCCAAACATAAGTGTGTCCTGAACTCTAACCCTAACCCTAACCTTTACCATATGGGCCCATTCATTCTAATGAATCTCATAGGCTATAATGGAGAATGGAAAAACATCCAAAATTTTTCCCCATCAAGAGTGTACCATTCAGTGTGATATTAAAAATACATCTTACCCATCCCTAAACCCAAACCCAATATTCACCCAAACATAAGTGTGTCCTGAACTCTAACCCTAACCCTAACCTTTACCATATGGGCCCATTCATTCTAATGAATCTCATAGGCTATAATGGAGAATGGAAAAACATCCAAAATTTTTCCCCATCAAGAGTGTACCATTCAGTGTGATATTAAAAATACATCTTACCCATCCCTAAACCCAAACCCAATATTCACCCAAACATAAGTGTGTCCTGAACTCTAACCCTAACCCTAACCCTTACCATATGGGCCCATTCATTCTAATGAATCTCATAGGCTATAATGGAGAATGGAAAAACATCCAAAATTTCTCCCCATCAATAGTGTACCATTCAGTGTGATATTAAAAATTCATCTCCTATCCCTAAACCTAAACCCAATATTCACCCAAAGATATGTGTGTACTGAACTCTTACCCTAACCCTAACCCTTACCATATGGCCCCATTCATTCTAATGAATCTCATAGGCTATAATGGAGAATAGAAAAACATCCAAAAATTTTCCCCATCAAGAGTGTACCATTCAGTGTGATATTAAAAATTCATCTTACCCATCCCTAAACCCAAACCCAATATTCACCCAAACATAAGTGTGTCCTGAACTCTAACCCTAACCCTAACCCTTACCATATGGGCCCATTCATTCTAATGAATCTCATAGGCTATAATGGAGAATGGAAAAACATCCAAAATTTTTCCCCATCAATAGTGTAACATTCAGTGTGATACTAAAAATTCATCTTACCCATCCCTAAAACCAAACCCAATATTCACCCAAAGATATGTGTGTCCTGAACTCTAACCCTAACCCTTACCATATGGGCCCATTCATTCTAATGAATCTCATAGGCTATAATGGAGAATAGAAAAACATGCAAAATTTTTCCCCATGAAGAGTGTACCATTCAGTGTGATATTAAAAATTCATCTTACCCATCCCTAAACCCAAACCCAATATTCACCCAAAGATATGTGTGTCCTGAACTCTAACCCTAACCCTAACCCTTACCATATGGGCCCATTCATTCTAATGAATCTCATAGGCTATAATGGAGAATGGAAAAACATCCAAAATTTTTCCCCATCAAGAGTGTACCATTCAGTGTGATATTAAAAATACATCTTACCCATCCCTAAACCCAAACCCAATATTCACCCAAACATAAGTGTGTCCTGAACTCTAACCCTAACCCTAACCCTTACCATATGGGCCCATTCATTCTAATGAATCTCATAGGCTATAATGGAGAATGGAAAAACATCCAAAATTTTTCCCCATCAATAGTGTACCATTCAGTGTGATATTAAAAATTCATCTTATCCATCCCTAAACCCAAACCCAATATTCACCCAAAGAAATGTGTGTTCTGAACTCTAACCCTAACCCTAACCCTTACCATATGGGCCCATTCATTCTAATGAATCTCATAGGCTATAATGGAGAATGGAAAAACATCCAAAATTTTTCCCCATCAAGAGTGTACCATTCAGTGTGATATTAAAAATTCATCTTATCCATCCCTAAACCCAAACCCAATATTCACCCAAAGAAATGTGTGTTCTGAACTCTAACCCTAACCCTAACCCTTACCATATGGGCCCATTCATTCTAATGAATCTCATAGGCTATAATGGAGAATGGAAAAACATCCAAAATTTTTCCCCATCAAGAGTGTACCATTCAGTGTGATATTAAAAATTCATCTTACCCATCCCTAAACCCAAACCCAATATTCACCCAAACATAAGTGTGTCCTGAACTCTAACCCTAACCCTAACCCTTACCATATGGGCCCATTCATTCTAATGAATCTCATAGGCTATAATGGAGAATGGAAAAACATCCAAAATTTTTCCCCATCAATAGTGTAACATTCAGTGTGATACTAAAAATTCATCTTACCCATCCCTAAAACCAAACCCAATATTCACCCAAAGATATGTGTGTCCTGAACTCTAACCCTAACCCTAACCCTTACCATATGGGCCCATTCATTCTAATGAATCTCATAGGCTATAATGGAGAATGGAAAAACATCCAAAATTTTTCCCCATCAAGAGTGTACCATTCAGTGTGATATTAAAAATACATCTTACCCATCCCTAAACCCAAACCCAATATTCACCCAAACATAAGTGTGTCCTGAACTCTAACCCTAACCCTAACCCTTACCATATGGGCCCATTCATTCTAATGAATCTCATAGGCTATAATGGAGAATGGAAAAACATCCAAAATTTCTCCCCATCAATAGTGTACCATTCAGTGTGATATTAAAAATTCATCTTACCCATCCCTAAACCCAAACCCAATATTCACCCAAAGATATGTGTGCACTGAACTCTAACCCTAACCCTAACCCTTACCATATGGGCCCATTCATTCTAATGAATCTCATAGGCTATAATGGAGAATAGAAAAACATCCAAAATTTTTCCCCATGAAGAGTGTACCATTCAGTGTGATATTAAAAATTCATCTTACCCATCCCTAAACCCAAACCCAATATTCACCCAAAGATATGTGTGTCCTGAACTCTAACCCTAACCCTAACCCTTACCATATGGGCCCATTCATTCTAATGAATCTCATAGGCTATAATGGAGAATGGAAAAACATCCAAAATTTTTCCCCATCAAGAGTGTACCATTCAGTGTGATATTAAAAATACATCTTACCCATCCCTAAACCCAAACCCAATATTCACCCAAACATAAGTGTGTCCTGAACTCTAACCCTAACCCTAACCTTTACCATATGGGCCCATTCATTCTAATGAATCTCATAGGCTATAATGGAGAATGGAAAAACATCCAAAATTTTTCCCCATCAAGAGTGTACCATTCAGTGTGATATTAAAAATACATCTTACCCAACCCTAAACCAGACCCCAATTTTAAACCAAACATATGTGTGTCCTGAACTCTAACCCTAACCCTAACCCTTACCATATGGGCCCATTCATTCTAATGAATCTCAAAGGTTATAATGGAGAATGGAAAAACATCCAAAATTTTTCCCCATCAAGAGTGTACCATTCAGTGTTATATTTAAAATACATCTTACCCATCCCTAAACCCAAACCCAATATTCACCCAATCATAAGTGTGTCCTGAACTCTAACCCTAACCCTAACCCTTACCATATGGGCCCATTCATTCTAATGAATCTCATAGGCTATAATGGAGAATGGAAAAACATCCAAAATTTTTCCCCATCAATAGTGTACCATTCAGTGTGATATTAAAAATTCATCTTATCCATCCCTAAACCCAAACCCAATATTCACCCAAAGAAATGTGTGTTCTGAACTCTAACCCTAACCCTAACCCTTACCATATGGGCCCATTCATTCTAATGAATCTCATAGGCTATAATGGAGAATGGAAAAACATCCAAAATTTCTCCCCATCAATAGTGTACCATTCAGTGTGATATTAAAAATTCATCTTACCCATCCCTAAACCCAAACCCAATATTCACCCAAAGATATGTGTGCACTGAACTCTAACCCTAACCCTAACCCTTACCATATGGGCCCATTCATTCTAATGAATCTCATAGGCTATAATGGAGAATAGAAAAACATCCAAAATTTTTCCCCATGAAGAGTGTACCATTCAGTGTGATATTAAAAATTCATCTTACCCATCCCTAAACCCAAACCCAATATTCACCCAAAGATATGTGTGTCCTGAACTCTAACCCTAACCCTAACCCTTACCATATGGGCCCATTCATTCTAATGAATCTCATAGGCTATAATGGAGAATGGAAAAACATCCAAAATTTTTCCCCATCAAGAGTGTACCATTCAGTGTGATATTAAAAATACATCTTACCCATCCCTAAACCCAAACCCAATATTCACCCAAACATAAGTGTGTCCTGAACTCTAACCCTAACCCTAACCTTTACCATATGGGCCCATTCATTCTAATGAATCTCATAGGCTATAATGGAGAATGGAAAAACATCCAAAATTTTTCCCCATCAAGAGTGTACCATTCAGTGTGATATTAAAAATACATCTTACCCATCCCTAAACCCAAACCCAATATTCACCCAAACATAAGTGTGTCCTGAACTCTAACCCTAACCCTAACCTTTACCATATGGGCCCATTCATTCTAATGAATCTCATAGGCTATAATGGAGAATGGAAAAACATCCAAAATTTTTCCCCATCAAGAGTGTACCATTCAGTGTGATATTAAAAATACATCTTACCCATCCCTAAACCCAAACCCAATATTCACCCAAACATAAGTGTGTCCTGAACTCTAACCCTAACCCTAACCCTTACCATATGGGCCCATTCATTCTAATGAATCTCATAGGCTATAATGGAGAATGGAAAAACATCCAAAATTTCTCCGCATCAATAGTGTACCATTCAGTGTGATATTAAAAATTCATCTCCTATCCCTAAACCTAAACCCAATATTCACCCAAAGATATGTGTGTACTGAACTCTTACCCTAACCCTAACCCTTACCATATGGCCCCATTCATTCTAATGAATCTCATAGGCTATAATGGAGAATAGAAAAACATCCAAAAATTTTCCCCATCAAGAGTGTACCATTCAGTGTGATATTAAAAATTCATCTTACCCATCCCTAAACCCAAACCCAATATTCACCCAAACATAAGTGTGTCCTGAACTCTAACCCTAACCCTAACCCTTACCATATGGGCCCATTCATTCTAATGAATCTCATAGGCTATAATGGAGAATGGAAAAACATCCAAAATTTTTCCCCATCAATAGTGTAACATTCAGTGTGATACTAAAAATTCATCTTACCCATCCCTAAAACCAAACCCAATATTCACCCAAAGATATGTGTGTCCTGAACTCTAACCCTAACCCTTACCATATGGGCCCATTCATTCTAATGAATCTCATAGGCTATAATGGAGAATAGAAAAACATGCAAAATTTTTCCCCATGAAGAGTGTACCATTCAGTGTGATATTAAAAATTCATCTTACCCATCCCTAAACCCAAACCCAATATTCACCCAAAGATATGTGTGTCCTGAACTCTAACCCTAACCCTAACCCTTACCATATGGGCCCATTCATTCTAATGAATCTCATAGGCTATAATGGAGAATGGAAAAACATCCAAAATTTTTCCCCATGAAGAGTGTACCATTCAGTGTGATATTAAAAATACATCTTACCCATCCCTAAACCCAAACCCAATATTCACCCAAACATAAGTGTGTCCTGAACTCTAACCCTAACCCTAACCCTTACCATATGGGCCCATTCATTCTAATGAATCTCATAGGCTATAATGGAGAATGGAAAAACATCCAAAATTTTTCCCCATCAATAGTGTACCATTCAGTGTGATATTAAAAATTCATCTTATCCATCCCTAAACCCAAACCCAATATTCACCCAAAGAAATGTGTGTTCTGAACTCTAACCCTAACCCTAACCCTTACCATATGGGCCCATTCATTCTAATGAATCTCATAGGCTATAATGGAGAATGGAAAAACATCCAAAATTTTTCCCCATCAAGAGTGTACCATTCAGTGTGATATTAAAAATTCATCTTATCCATCCCTAAACCCAAACCCAATATTCACCCAAAGAAATGTGTGTTCTGAACTCTAACCCTAACCCTAACCCTTACCATATGGGCCCATTCATTCTAATGAATCTCATAGGCTATAATGGAGAATGGAAAAACATCCAAAATTTTTCCCCATCAAGAGTGTACCATTCAGTGTGATATTAAAAATTCATCTTACCCATCCCTAAACCCAAACCCAATATTCACCCAAACATAAGTGTGTCCTGAACTCTAACCCTAACCCTAACCCTTACCATATGGGCCCATTCATTCTAATGAATCTCATAGGCTATAATGGAGAATGGAAAAACATCCAAAATTTTTCCCCATCAATAGTGTAACATTCAGTGTGATACTAAAAATTCATCTTACCCATCCCTAAAACCAAACCCAATATTCACCCAAAGATATGTGTGTCCTGAACTCTAACCCTAACCCTAACCCTTACCATATGGGCCCATTCATTCTAATGAATCTCATAGGCTATAATGGAGAATGGAAAAACATCCAAAATTTTTCCCCATCAAGAGTGTACCATTCAGTGTGATATTAAAAATACATCTTACCCATCCCTAAACCCAAACCCAATATTCACCCAAACATAAGTGTGTCCTGAACTCTAACCCTAACCCTAACCCTTACCATATGGGCCCATTCATTCTAATGAATCTCATAGGCTATAATGGAGAATGGAAAAACATCCAAAATTTCTCCCCATCAATAGTGTACCATTCAGTGTGATATTAAAAATTCATCTTACCCATCCCTAAACCCAAACCCAATATTCACCCAAAGATATGTGTGCACTGAACTCTAACCCTAACCCTAACCCTTACCATATGGGCCCATTCATTCTAATGAATCTCAAAGGCTATAATGGAGAATAGAAAAACATCCAAAATTTTTCCCCATGAAGAGTGTACCATTCAGTGTGATATTAAAAATTCATCTTACCCATCCCTAAACCCAAACCCAATATTCACCCAAAGATATGTGTGTCCTGAACTCTAACCCTAACCCTAACCCTTACCATATGGGCCCATTCATTCTAATGAATCTCATAGGCTATAATGGAGAATGGAAAAACATCCAAAATTTTTCCCCATCAAGAGTGTACCATTCAGTGTGATATTAAAAATACATCTTACCCATCCCTAAACCCAAACCCAATATTCACCCAAACATAAGTGTGTCCTGAACTCTAACCCTAACCCTAACCTTTACCATATGGGCCCATTCATTCTAATGAATCTCATAGGCTATAATGGAGAATGGAAAAACATCCAAAATTTTTCCCCATCAAGAGTGTACCATTCAGTGTGATATTAAAAATACATCTTACCCATCCCTAAACCCAAACCCAATATTCACCCAAACATAAGTGTGTCCTGAACTCTAACCCTAACCCTAACCCTTACCATATGGGCCCATTCATTCTAATGAATCTCATAGGCTATAATGGAGAATGGAAAAACATCCAAAATTTCTCCCCATCAATAGTGTACCATTCAGTGTGATATTAAAAATTCATCTCCTATCCCTAAACCTAAACCCAATATTCACCCAAAGATATGTGTGTACTGAACTCTTACCCTAACCCTAACCCTTACCATATGGCCCCATTCATTCTAATGAATCTCATAGGCTATAATGGAGAATAGAAAAACATCCAAAAATTTTCCCCATCAAGAGTGTACCATTCAGTGTGATATTAAAAATTCATCTTACCCATCCCTAAACCCAAACCCAATATTCACCCAAACATAAGTGTGTCCTGAACTCTAACCCTAACCCTAACCCTTACCATATGGGCCCATTCATTCTAATGAATCTCATAGGCTATAATGGAGAATGGAAAAACATCCAAAATTTTTCCCCATCAATAGTGTAACATTCAGTGTGATACTAAAAATTCATCTTACCCATCCCTAAAACCAAACCCAATATTCACCCAAAGATATGTGTGTCCTGAACTCTAACCCTAACCCTTACCATATGGGCCCATTCATTCTAATGAATCTCATAGGCTATAATGGAGAATAGAAAAACATGCAAAATTTTTCCCCATGAAGAGTGTACCATTCAGTGTGATATTAAAAATTCATCTTACCCATCCCTAAACCCAAACCCAATATTCACCCAAAGATATGTGTGTCCTGAACTCTAACCCTAACCCTAACCCTTACCATATGGGCCCATTCATTCTAATGAATCTCATAGGCTATAATGGAGAATGGAAAAACATCCAAAATTTTTCCCCATCAAGAGTGTACCATTCAGTGTGATATTAAAAATTCATCTTACCCATCCCTAAACCCAAACCCAATATTCACCCAAACATAAGTGTGTCCTGAACTCTAACCCTAACCCTAACCCTTACCATATGGGCCCATTCATTCTAATGAATCTCATAGGCTATAATGGAGAATGGAAAAACATCCAAAATTTTTCCCCATCAATAGTGTAACATTCAGTGTGATACTAAAAATTCATCTTACCCATCCCTAAAACCAAACCCAATATTCACCCAAAGATATGTGTGTCCTGAACTCTAACCCTAACCCTAACCCTTACCATATGGGCCCATTCATTCTAATGAATCTCATAGGCTATAATGGAGAATGGAAAAACATCCAAAATTTTTCCCCATCAAGAGTGTACCATTCAGTGTGATATTAAAAATACATCTTACCCATCCCTAAACCCAAACCCAATATTCACCCAAACATAAGTGTGTCCTGAACTCTAACCCTAACCCTAACCCTTACCATATGGGCCCATTCATTCTAATGAATCTCATAGGCTATAATGGAGAATGGAAAAACATCCAAAATTTCTCCCCATCAATAGTGTACCATTCAGTGTGATATTAAAAATTCATCTTACCCATCCCTAAACCCAAACCCAATATTCACCCAAAGATATGTGTGCACTGAACTCTAACCCTAACCCTAACCCTTACCATATGGGCCCATTCATTCTAATGAATCTCATAGGCTATAATGGAGAATAGAAAAACATCCAAAATTTTTCCCCATGAAGAGTGTACCATTCAGTGTGATATTAAAAATTCATCTTACCCATCCCTAAACCCAAACCCAATATTCACCCAAAGATATGTGTGTCCTGAACTCTAACCCTAACCCTAACCCTTACCATATGGGCCCATTCATTCTAATGAATCTCATAGGCTATAATGGAGAATGGAAAAACATCCAAAATTTTTCCCCATCAATAGTGTAACATTCAGTGTGATACTAAAAATTCATCTTACCCATCCCTAAAACCAAACCCAATATTCACCCAAAGATATGTGTGTCCTGAACTCTAACCCTAACCCTAACCCTTACCATATGGGCCCATTCATTCTAATGAATCTCATAGGCTATAATGGAGAATGGAAAAACATCCAAAATTTTTCCCCATCAAGAGTGTACCATTCAGTGTGATATTAAAAATACATCTTACCCATCCCTAAACCCAAACCCAATATTCACCCAAACATAAGTGTGTCCTGAACTCTAACCCTAACCCTAACCCTTACCATATGGGCCCATTCATTCTAATGAATCTCATAGGCTATAATGGAGAATGGAAAAACATCCAAAATTTCTCCCCATCAATAGTGTACCATTCAGTGTGATATTAAAAATTCATCTTACCCATCCCTAAACCCAAACCCAATATTCACCCAAAGATATGTGTGCACTGAACTCTAACCCTAACCCTAACCCTTACCATATGGGCCCATTCATTCTAATGAATCTCATAGGCTATAATGGAGAATAGAAAAACATCCAAAATTTTTCCCCATGAAGAGTGTACCATTCAGTGTGATATTAAAAATTCATCTTACCCATCCCTAAACCCAAACCCAATATTCACCCAAAGATATGTGTGTCCTGAACTCTAACCCTAACCCTAACCCTTACCATATGGGCCCATTCATTCTAATGAATCTCATAGGCTATAATGGAGAATGGAAAAACATCCAAAATTTTTCCCCATCAAGAGTGTACCATTCAGTGTGATATTAAAAATACATCTTACCCATCCCTAAACCCAAACCCAATATTCACCCAAACATAAGTGTGTCCTGAACTCTAACCCTAACCCTAACCTTTACCATATGGGCCCATTCATTCTAATGAATCTCATAGGCTATAATGGAGAATGGAAAAACATCCAAAATTTTTCCCCATCAAGAGTGTACCATTCAGTGTGATATTAAAAATACATCTTACCCAACCCTAAACCAGACCCCAATTTTAAACCAAACATATGTGTGTCCTGAACTCTAACCCTAACCCTAACCCTTACCATATGGGCCCATTCATTCTAATGAATCTCAAAGGTTATAATGGAGAATGGAAAAACATCCAAAATTTTTCCCCATCAAGAGTGTACCATTCAGTGTTATATTTAAAATACATCTTACCCATCCCTAAACCCAAACCCAATATTCACCCAATCATAAGTGTGTCCTGAACTCTAACCCTAACCCTAACCCTTACCATATGGGCCCATTCATTCTAATGAATCTCATAGGCTATAATGGAGAATGGAAAAACATCCAAAATTTTTCCCCATCAATAGTGTACCATTCAGTGTGATATTAAAAATTCATCTTATCCATCCCTAAACCCAAACCCAATATTCACCCAAAGAAATGTGTGTTCTGAACTCTAACCCTAACCCTAACCCTTACCATATGGGCCCATTCATTCTAATGAATCTCATAGGCTATAATGGAGAATGGAAAAACATCCAAAATTTCTCCCCATCAATAGTGTACCATTCAGTGTGATATTAAAAATTCATCTTACCCATCCCTAAACCCAAACCCAATATTCACCCAAAGATATGTGTGCACTGAACTCTAACCCTAACCCTAACCCTTACCATATGGGCCCATTCATTCTAATGAATCTCATAGGCTATAATGGAGAATAGAAAAACATGCAAAATTTTTCCCCATGAAGAGTGTACCATTCAGTGTGATATTAAAAATTCATCTTACCCATCCCTAAACCCAAACCCAATATTCACCCAAAGATATGTGTGTCCTGAACTCTAACCCTAACCCTAACCCTTACCATATGGGCCCATTCATTCTAATGAATCTCATAGGCTATAATGGAGAATGGAAAAACATCCAAAATTTTTCCCCATCAAGAGTGTACCATTCAGTGTGATATTAAAAATTCATCTTACCCATCCCTAAACCCAAACCCAATATTCACCCAAACATAAGTGTGTCCTGAACTCTAACCCTAACCCTAACCTTTACCATATGGGCCCATTCATTCTAATGAATCTCATAGGCTATAATGGAGAATGGAAAAACATCCAAAATTTTTCCCCATCAAGAGTGTACCATTCAGTGTGATATTAAAAATACATCTTACCCAACCCTAAACCAGACCCCAATTTTAAACCAAACATATGTGTGTCCTGAACTCTAACCCTAACCCTAACCCTTACCATATGGGCCCATTCATTCTAATGAATCTCAAAGGTTATAATGGAGAATGGAAAAACATCCAAAATTTTTCCCCATCAAGAGTGTACCATTCAGTGTTATATTTAAAATACATCTTACCCATCCCTAAACCCAAACCCAATATTCACCCAATCATAAGTGTGTCCTGAACTCTAACCCTAACCCTAACCCTTACCATATGGGCCCATTCATTCTAATGAATCTCATAGGCTATAATGGAGAATGGAAAAACATCCAAAATTTTTCCCCATCAAGAGTGTACCATTCAGTGTTATATTTAAAATACATCTTACCCATCCCTAAACCCAAACCCAATATTCACCCAATCATAAGTGTGTCCTGAACTCTAACCCTAACCCTAACCCTTACCATATGGGCCCATTCATTCTAATGAATCTCATAGGCTATAATGGAGAATGGAAAAACATCCAAAATTTTTCCCCATCAATAGTGTACCATTCAGTGTGATATTAAAAATTCATCTTATCCATCCCTAAACCCAAACCCAATATTCACCCAAAGAAATGTGTGTTCTGAACTCTAACCCTAACCCTAACCATTACCATATGGGCCCATTCATTCTAATGAATCTCATAGGCTATAATGGAGAATGGAAAAACATCCAAAATTTCTCCCCATCAATAGTGTACCATTCAGTGTGATATTAAAAATTCATCTTACCCATCCCTAAACCCAAACCCAATATTCACCCAAAGATATGTGTGCACTGAACTCTAACCCTAACCCTAACCCTTACCATATGGGCCCATTCATTCTAATGAATCTCATAGGCTATAATGGAGAATGGAAAAACATCCAAAATTTTTCCCCATCAAGAGTGTACCATTCAGTGTGATATTAAAAATTCATCTTACCCATCCCTAAACCCAAACCCAATATTCACCCAAACATAAGTGTGTCCTGAACTCTAACCCTAACCCTAACCCTTACCATATGGGCCCATTCATTCTAATGAATCTCATAGGCTATAATGGAGAATGGAAAAACATCCAAAATTTTTCCCCATCAATAGTGTAACATTCAGTGTGATACTAAAAATTCATCTTACCCATCCCTAAAACCAAACCCAATATTCACCCAAAGATATGTGTGTCCTGAACTCTAACCCTAACCCTAACCCTTACCATATGGGCCCATTCATTCTAATGAATCTCATAGGCTATAATGGAGAATGGAAAAACATCCAAAATTTTTCCCCATCAAGAGTGTACCATTCAGTGTGATATTAAAAATACATCTTACCCATCCCTAAACCCAAACCCAATATTCACCCAAACATAAGTGTGTCCTGAACTCTAACCCTAACCCTAACCCTTACCATATGGGCCCATTCATTCTAATGAATCTCATAGGCTATAATGGAGAATGGAAAAACATCCAAAATTTCTCCCCATCAATAGTGTACCATTCAGTGTGATATTAAAAATTCATCTTACCCATCCCTAAACCCAAACCCAATATTCACCCAAAGATATGTGTGCACTGAACTCTAACCCTAACCCTAACCCTTACCATATGGGCCCATTCATTCTAATGAATCTCATAGGCTATAATGGAGAATAGAAAAACATCCAAAATTTTTCCCCATGAAGAGTGTACCATTCAGTGTGATATTAAAAATTCATCTTACCCATCCCTAAACCCAAACCCAATATTCACCCAAAGATATGTGTGTCCTGAACTCTAACCCTAACCCTAACCCTTACCATATGGGCCCATTCATTCTAATGAATCTCATAGGCTATAATGGAGAATGGAAAAACATCCAAAATTTTTCCCCATCAAGAGTGTACCATTCAGTGTGATATTAAAAATACATCTTACCCATCCCTAAACCCAAACCCAATATTCACCCAAACATAAGTGTGTCCTGAACTCTAACCCTAACCCTAACCTTTACCATATGGGCCCATTCATTCTAATGAATCTCATAGGCTATAATGGAGAATGGAAAAACATCCAAAATTTTTCCCCATCAAGAGTGTACCATTCAGTGTGATATTAAAAATACATCTTACCCAACCCTAAACCAGACCCCAATTTTAAACCAAACATATGTGTGTCCTGAACTCTAACCCTAACCCTAACCCTTACCATATGGGCCCATTCATTCTAATGAATCTCAAAGGTTATAATGGAGAATGGAAAAACATCCAAAATTTTTCCCCATCAAGAGTGTACCATTCAGTGTTATATTTAAAATACATCTTACCCATCCCTAAACCCAAACCCAATATTCACCCAATCATAAGTGTGTCCTGAACTCTAACCCTAACCCTAACCCTTACCATATGGGCCCATTCATTCTAATGAATCTCATAGGCTATAATGGAGAATGGAAAAACATCCAAAATTTTTCCCCATCAATAGTGTACCATTCAGTGTGATATTAAAAATTCATCTTATCCATCCCTAAACCCAAACCCAATATTCACCCAAAGAAATGTGTGTTCTGAACTCTAACCCTAACCCTAACCCTTACCATATGGGCCCATTCATTCTAATGAATCTCATAGGCTATAATGGAGAATGGAAAAACATCCAAAATTTCTCCCCATCAATAGTGTACCATTCAGTGTGATATTAAAAATTCATCTTACCCATCCCTAAACCCAAACCCAATATTCACCCAAAGATATGTGTGCACTGAACTCTAACCCTAACCCTAACCCTTACCATATGGGCCCATTCATTCTAATGAATCTCATAGGCTATAATGGAGAATAGAAAAACATCCAAAATTTTTCCCCATGAAGAGTGTACCATTCAGTGTGATATTAAAAATTCATCTTACCCATCCCTAAACCCAAACCCAATATTCACCCAAAGATATGTGTGTCCTGAACTCTAACCCTAACCCTAACCCTTACCATATGGGCCCATTCATTCTAATGAATCTCATAGGCTATAATGGAGAATGGAAAAACATCCAAAATTTTTCCCCATCAAGAGTGTACCATTCAGTGTGATATTAAAAATACATCTTACCCATCCCTAAACCCAAACCCAATATTCACCCAAACATAAGTGTGTCCTGAACTCTAACCCTAACCCTTACCATATGGGCCCATTCATTCTAATGAATCTCATAGGCTATAATGGAGAATGGAAAAACATCCAAAATTTCTCCCCATCAATAGTGTACCATTCAGTGTGATATTAAAAATTCATCTTACCCATCCCTAAACCCAAACCCAATATTCACCCAAAGATATGTGTGCACTGAACTCTAACCCTAACCCTAACCCTTACCATATGGGCCCATTCATTCTAATGAATCTCATAGGCTATAATGGAGAATAGAAAAACATCCAAAATTTTTCCCCATGAAGAGTGTACCATTCAGTGTGATATTAAAAATTCATCTTACCCATCCCTAAACCCAAACCCAATATTCACCCAAAGATATGTGTGTCCTGAACTCTAACCCTAACCCTAACCCTTACCATATGGGCCCATTCATTCTAATGAATCTCATAGGCTATAATGGAGAATGGAAAAACATCCAAAATTTTTCCCCATCAAGAGTGTACCATTCAGTGTGATATTAAAAATACATCTTACCCATCCCTAAACCCAAACCCAATATTCACCCAAACATAAGTGTGTCCTGAACTCTAACCCTAACCCTAACCTTTACCATATGGGCCCATTCATTCTAATGAATCTCATAGGCTATAATGGAGAATGGAAAAACATCCAAAATTTTTCCCCATCAAGAGTGTACCATTCAGTGTGATATTAAAAATACATCTTACCCAACCCTAAACCAGACCCCAATTTTAAACCAAACATATGTGTGTCCTGAACTCTAACCCTAACCCTAACCCTTACCATATGGGCCCATTCATTCTAATGAATCTCAAAGGTTATAATGGAGAATGGAAAAACATCCAAAATTTTTCCCCATCAAGAGTGTACCATTCAGTGTTATATTTAAAATACATCTTACCCATCCCTAAACCCAAACCCAATATTCACCCAATCATAAGTGTGTCCTGAACTCTAACCCTAACCCTAACCCTTACCATATGGGCCCATTCATTCTAATGAATCTCATAGGCTATAATGGAGAATGGAAAAACATCCAAAATTTTTCCCCATCAATAGTGTACCATTCAGTGTGATATTAAAAATTCATCTTATCCATCCCTAAACCCAAACCCAATATTCACCCAAAGAAATGTGTGTTCTGAACTCTAACCCTAACCCTAACCCTTACCATATGGGCCCATTCATTCTAATGAATCTCATAGGCTATAATGGAGAATGGAAAAACATCCAAAATTTCTCCCCATCAATAGTGTACCATTCAGTGTGATATTAAAAATTCATCTTACCCATCCCTAAACCCAAACCCAATATTCACCCAAAGATATGTGTGCACTGAACTCTAACCCTAACCCTAACCCTTACCATATGGGCCCATTCATTCTAATGAATCTCATAGGCTATAATGGAGAATAGAAAAACATCCAAAATTTTTCCCCATGAAGAGTGTACCATTCAGTGTGATATTAAAAATTCATCTTACCCATCCCTAAACCCAAACCCAATATTCACCCAAAGATATGTGTGTCCTGAACTCTAACCCTAACCCTAACCCTTACCATATGGGCCCATTCATTCTAATGAATCTCATAGGCTATAATGGAGAATGGAAAAACATCCAAAATTTTTCCCCATCAAGAGTGTACCATTCAGTGTGATATTAAAAATACATCTTACCCATCTCTAAACCCAAACCCAATATTCACCCAAACATAAGTGTGTCCTGAACTCTAACCCTAACCCTAACCTTTACCATATGGGCCCATTCATTCTAATGAATCTCATAGGCTATAATGGAGAATGGAAAAACATCCAAAATTTTTCCCCATCAAGAGTGTACCATTCAGTGTGATATTAAAAATACATCTTACCCATCCCTAAACCCAAACCCAATATTCACCCAAACATAAGTGTGTCCTGAACTCTAACCCTAACCCTAACCTTTACCATATGGGCCCATTCATTCTAATGAATCTCATAGGCTATAATGGAGAATGGAAAAACATCCAAAATTTTTCCCCATCAAGAGTGTACCATTCAGTGTGATATTAAAAATACATCTTACCCATCCCTAAACCCAAACCCAATATTCACCCAAACATAAGTGTGTCCTGAACTCTAACCCTAACCCTAACCTTTACCATATGGGCCCATTCATTCTAATGAATCTCATAGGCTATAATGGAGAATGGAAAAACATCCAAAATTTTTCCCCATCAAGAGTGTACCATTCAGTGTGATATTAAAAATACATCTTACCCAACCCTAAACCAGACCCCAATTTTAAACCAAACATATGTGTGTCCTGAACTCTAACCCTAACCCTAACCCTTACCATATGGGCCCATTCATTCTAATGAATCTCAAAGGTTATAATGGAGAATGGAAAAACATCCAAAATTTTTCCCCATCAAGAGTGTACCATTCAGTGTTATATTTAAAATACATCTTACCCATCCCTAAACCCAAACCCAATATTCACCCAATCATAAGTGTGTCCTGAACTCTAACCCTAACCCTAACCCTTACCATATGGGCCCATTCATTCTAATGAATCTCATAGGCTATAATGGAGAATGGAAAAACATCCAAAATTTTTCCCCATCAATAGTGTACCATTCAGTGTGATATTAAAAATTCATCTTATCCATCCCTAAACCCAAACCCAATATTCACCCAAAGAAATGTGTGTTCTGAACTCTAACCCTAACCCTAACCCTTACCATATGGGCCCATTCATTCTAATGAATCTCATAGGCTATAATGGAGAATGGAAAAACATCCAAAATTTCTCCCCATCAATAGTGTACCATTCAGTGTGATATTAAAAATTCATCTTACCCATCCCTAAACCCAAACCCAATATTCACCCAAAGATATGTGTGCACTGAACTCTAACCCTAACCCTAACCCTTACCATATGGGCCCATTCATTCTAATGAATCTCATAGGCTATAATGGAGAATAGAAAAACATCCAAAATTTTTCCCCATGAAGAGTGTACCATTCAGTGTGATATTAAAAATTCATCTTACCCATCCCTAAACCCAAACCCAATATTCACCCAAAGATATGTGTGTCCTGAACTCTAACCCTAACCCTAACCCTTACCATATGGGCCCATTCATTCTAATGAATCTCATAGGCTATAATGGAGAATGGAAAAACATCCAAAATTTTTCCCCATCAAGAGTGTACCATTCAGTGTGATATTAAAAATACATCTTACCCATCTCTAAACCCAAACCCAATATTCACCCAAACATAAGTGTGTCCTGAACTCTAACCCTAACCCTAACCTTTACCATATGGGCCCATTCATTCTAATGAATCTCATAGGCTATAATGGAGAATGGAAAAACATCCAAAATTTTTCCCCATCAAGAGTGTACCATTCAGTGTGATATTAAAAATACATCTTACCCATCCCTAAACCCAAACCCAATATTCACCCAAACATAAGTGTGTCCTGAACTCTAACCCTAACCCTAACCTTTACCATATGGGCCCATTCATTCTAATGAATCTCATAGGCTATAATGGAGAATGGAAAAACATCCAAAATTTTTCCCCATCAAGAGTGTACCATTCAGTGTGATATTAAAAATACATCTTACCCATCCCTAAACCCAAACCCAATATTCACCCAAACATAAGTGTGTCCTGAACTCTAACCCTAACCCTAACCCTTACCATATGGGCCCATTCATTCTAATGAATCTCATAGGCTATAATGGAGAATGGAAAAACATCCAAAATTTCTCCCCATCAATAGTGTACCATTCAGTGTGATATTAAAAATTCATCTCCTATCCCTAAACCTAAACCCAATATTCACCCAAAGATATGTGTGTACTGAACTCTTACCCTAACCCTAACCCTTACCATATGGCCCCATTCATTCTAATGAATCTCATAGGCTATAATGGAGAATAGAAAAACATCCAAAAATTTTCCCCATCAAGAGTGTACCATTCAGTGTGATATTAAAAATTCATCTTACCCATCCCTAAACCCAAACCCAATATTCACCCAAACATAAGTGTGTCCTGAACTCTAACCCTAACCCTAACCCTTACCATATGGGCCCATTCATTCTAATGAATCTCATAGGCTATAATGGAGAATGGAAAAACATCCAAAATTTTTCCCCATCAATAGTGTAACATTCAGTGTGATACTAAAAATTCATCTTACCCATCCCTAAAACCAAACCCAATATTCACCCAAAGATATGTGTGTCCTGAACTCTAACCCTAACCCTTACCATATGGGCCCATTCATTCTAATGAATCTCATAGGCTATAATGGAGAATAGAAAAACATGCAAAATTTTTCCCCATGAAGAGTGTACCATTCAGTGTGATATTAAAAATTCATCTTACCCATCCCTAAACCCAAACCCAATATTCACCCAAAGATATGTGTGTCCTGAACTCTAACCCTAACCCTAACCCTTACCATATGGGCCCATTCATTCTAATGAATCTCATAGGCTATAATGGAGAATGGAAAAACATCCAAAATTTTTCCCCATCAAGAGTGTACCATTCAGTGTGATATTAAAAATACATCTTACCCATCCCTAAACCCAAACCCAATATTCACCCAAACATAAGTGTGTCCTGAACTCTAACCCTAACCCTAACCCTTACCATATGGGCCCATTCATTCTAATGAATCTCATAGGCTATAATGGAGAATGGAAAAACATCCAAAATTTTTCCCCATCAATAGTGTACCATTCAGTGTGATATTAAAAATTCATCTTATCCATCCCTAAACCCAAACCCAATATTCACCCAAAGAAATGTGTGTTCTGAACTCTAACCCTAACCCTAACCCTTACCATATGGGCCCATTCATTCTAATGAATCTCATAGGCTATAATGGAGAATGGAAAAACATCCAAAATTTTTCCCCATCAAGAGTGTACCATTCAGTGTGATATTAAAAATTCATCTTATCCATCCCTAAACCCAAACCCAATATTCACCCAAAGAAATGTGTGTTCTGAACTCTAACCCTAACCCTAACCCTTACCATATGGGCCCATTCATTCTAATGAATCTCATAGGCTATAATGGAGAATGGAAAAACATCCAAAATTTTTCCCCATCAAGAGTGTACCATTCAGTGTGATATTAAAAATTCATCTTACCCATCCCTAAACCCAAACCCAATATTCACCCAAACATAAGTGTGTCCTGAACTCTAACCCTAACCCTAACCCTTACCATATGGGCCCATTCATTCTAATGAATCTCATAGGCTATAATGGAGAATGGAAAAACATCCAAAATTTTTCCCCATCAAGAGTGTACCATTCAGTGTTATATTTAAAATACATCTTACCCATCCCTAAACCCAAACCCAATATTCACCCAATCATAAGTGTGTCCTGAACTCTAACCCTAACCCTAACCCTTACCATATGGGCCCATTCATTCTAATGAATCTCATAGGCTATAATGGAGAATGGAAAAACATCCAAAATTTTTCCCCATCAATAGTGTACCATTCAGTGTGATATTAAAAATTCATCTTATCCATCCCTAAACCCAAACCCAATATTCACCCAAAGAAATGTGTGTTCTGAACTCTAACCCTAACCCTAACCCTTACCATATGGGCCCATTCATTCTAATGAATCTCATAGGCTATAATGGAGAATGGAAAAACATCCAAAATTTCTCCCCATCAATAGTGTACCATTCAGTGTGATATTAAAAATTCATCTTACCCATCCCTAAACCCAAACCCAATATTCACCCAAAGATATGTGTGCACTGAACTCTAACCCTAACCCTAACCCTTACCATATGGGCCCATTCATTCTAATGAATCTCATAGGCTATAATGGAGAATAGAAAAACATCCAAAATTTTTCCCCATGAAGAGTGTACCATTCAGTGTGATATTAAAAATTCATCTTACCCATCCCTAAACCCAAACCCAATATTCACCCAAAGATATGTGTGTCCTGAACTCTAACCCTAACCCTAACCCTTACCATATGGGCCCATTCATTCTAATGAATCTCATAGGCTATAATGGAGAATGGAAAAACATCCAAAATTTTTCCCCATCAAGAGTGTACCATTCAGTGTGATATTAAAAATACATCTTACCCATCCCTAAACCCAAACCCAATATTCACCCAAACATAAGTGTGTCCTGAACTCTAACCCTAACCCTAACCTTTACCATATGGGCCCATTCATTCTAATGAATATCATAGGCTATAATGGAGAATGGAAAAACATCCAAAATTTTTCCCCATCAAGAGTGTACCATTCAGTGTGATATTAAAAATACATCTTACCCATCCCTAAACCCAAACCCAATATTCACCCAAACATAAGTGTGTCCTGAACTCTAACCCTAACCCTAACCCTTACCATATGGGCCCATTCATTCTAATGAATCTCAAAGGTTATAATGGAGAATGGAAAAACATCCAAAATTTTTCCCCATCAAGAGTGTACCATTCAGTGTTATATTTAAAATACATCTTACCCATCCCTAAACCCAAACCCAATATTCACCCAATCATAAGTGTGTCCTGAACTCTAACCCTAACCCTAACCCTTACCATATGGGCCCATTCATTCTAATGAATCTCATAGGCTATAATGGAGAATGGAAAAACATCCAAAATTTTTCCCCATCAATAGTGTACCATTCAGTGTGATATTAAAAATTCATCTTATCCATCCCTAAACCCAAACCCAATATTCACCCAAAGAAATGTGTGTTCTGAACTCTAACCCTAACCCTAACCCTTACCATATGGGCCCATTCATTCTAATGAATCTCATAGGCTATAATGGAGAATGGAAAAACATCCAAAATTTCTCCCCATCAATAGTGTACCATTCAGTGTGATATTAAAAATTCATCTTACCCATCCCTAAACCCAAACCCAATATTCACCCAAAGATATGTGTGCACTGAACTCTAACCCTAACCCTAACCCTTACCATATGGGCCCATTCATTCTAATGAATCTCATAGGCTATAATGGAGAATAGAAAAACATCCAAAATTTTTCCCCATGAAGAGTGTACCATTCAGTGTGATATTAAAAATTCATCTTACCCATCCCTAAACCCAAACCCAATATTCACCCAAAGATATGTGTGTCCTGAACTCTAACCCTAACCCTAACCCTTACCATATGGGCCCATTCATTCTAATGAATCTCATAGGCTATAATGGAGAATGGAAAAACATCCAAAATTTTTCCCCATCAAGAGTGTACCATTCAGTGTGATATTAAAAATACATCTTACCCATCCCTAAACCCAAACCCAATATTCACCCAAACATAAGTGTGTCCTGAACTCTAACCCTAACCCTAACCTTTACCATATGGGCCCATTCATTCTAATGAATATCATAGGCTATAATGGAGAATGGAAAAACATCCAAAATTTTTCCCCATCAAGAGTGTACCATTCAGTGTGATATTAAAAATACATCTTACCCATCCCTAAACCCAAACCCAATATTCACCCAAACATAAGTGTGTCCTGAACTCTAACCCTAACCCTAACCTTTACCATATGGGCCCATTCATTCTAATGAATCTCATAGGCTATAATGGAGAATGGAAAAACATCCAAAATTTTTCCCCATCAAGAGTGTACCATTCAGTGTGATATTAAAAATACATCTTACCCAACCCTAAACCAGACCCCAATTTTAAACCAAACATATGTGTGTCCTGAACTCTAACCCTAACCCTAACCCTTACCATATGGGCCCATTCATTCTAATGAATCTCATAGGCTATAATGGAGAATGGAAAAACATCCAAAATTTTTCCCCATCAATAGTGTACCATTCAGTGTGATATTAAAAATTCATCTTATCCATCCCTAAACCCAAACCCAATATTCACCCAAAGAAATGTGTGTTCTGAACTCTAACCCTAACCCTAACCCTTACCATATGGGCCCATTCATTCTCATGAATCTCATAGGCTATAATGGAGAATGGAAAAACATCCAAAATTTTTCCCCATCAAGAGTGTACCATTCAGTGTGATATTAAAAATTCATCTTATCCATCCCTAAACCCAAACCCAATATTCACCCAAAGAAATGTGTGTTCTGAACTCTAACCCTAACCCTAACCCTTACCATATGGGCCCATTCATTCTAATGAATCTTATAGGCTATAATGGAGAATGGAAAAACATCCAAAATTTCTCCCCATCAATAGTGTACCATTCAGTGTGATATTAAAAATTCATCTTACCCATCCCTAAACCCAAACCCAATATTCACCCAAAGATATGTGTGCACTGAACTCTAACCCTAACCCTAACCCTTACCATATGGGCCCATTCATTCTAATGAATCTCATAGGCTATAATGGAGAATAGAAAAACATCCAAAATTTTTCCCCATGAAGAGTGTACCATTCAGTGTGATATTAAAAATTCATCTTACCCATCCCTAAACCCAAACCCAATATTCACCCAAAGATATGTGTGTCCTGAACTCTAACCCTAACCCTAACCCTTACCATATGGGCCCATTCATTCTAATGAATATCATAGGCTATAATGGAGAATGGAAAAACATCCAAAATTTTTCCCCATCAAGAGTGTACCATTCAGTGTGATATTAAAAATACATCTTACCCATCCCTAAACCCAAACCCAATATTCACCCAAACATAAGTGTGTCCTGAACTCTAACCCTAACCCTAACCTTTACCATATGGGCCCATTCATTCTAATGAATCTCATAGGCTATAATGGAGAATGGAAAAACATCCAAAATTTTTCCCCATCAAGAGTGTACCATTCAGTGTGATATTAAAAATACATCTTACCCAACCCTAAACCAGACCCCAATTTTAAACCAAACATATGTGTGTCCTGAACTCTAACCCTAACCCTTACCATATGGGCCCATTCATTCTAATGAATCTCAAAGGTTATAATGGAGAATGGAAAAACATCCAAAATTTTTCCCCATCAAGAGTGTACCATTCAGTGTTATATTTAAAATACATCTTACCCATCCCTAAACCCAAACCCAATATTCACCCAATCATAAGTGTGTCCTGAACTCTAACCCTAACCCTAACCCTTACCATATGGGCCCATTCATTCTAATGAATCTCATAGGCTATAATGGAGAATGGAA
This sequence comes from Heteronotia binoei, assembly GCF_032191835.1. NCBI lineage: Eukaryota > Metazoa > Chordata > Lepidosauria > Squamata > Gekkonidae > Heteronotia > Heteronotia binoei. The sequence goes on from NC_083232.1 coordinate 40,031,236, forward strand.
AAACATCCAAAATTTTTCCCCATCAATAGTGTACCATTCAGTGTGATATTAAAAATTCATCTTATCCATCCCTAAACCCAAACCCAATATTCACCCAAAGAAATGTGTGTTCTGAACTCTAACCCTAACCCTAACCCTTACCATATGGGCCCATTCATTCTAATGAATCTCATAGGCTATAATGGAGAATGGAAAAACATCCAAAATTTTTCCCCATCAAGAGTGTACCATTCAGTGTGATATTAAAAATTCATCTTATCCATCCCTAAACCCAAACCCAATATTCACCCAAAGAAATGTGTGTTCTGAACTCTAACCCTAACCCTAACCCTTACCATATGGGCCCATTCATTCTAATGAATCTCATAGGCTATAATGGAGAATGGAAAAACATCCAAAATTTTTCCCCATCAAGAGTGTACCATTCAGTGTGATATTAAAAATTCATCTTATCCATCCCTAAACCCAAACCCAATATTCACCCAAAGAAATGTGTGTTCTGAACTCTAACCCTAACCCTAACCCTTACCATATGGGCCCATTCATTCTAATGAATCTCATAGGCTATAATGGAGAATGGAAAAACATCCAAAATTTTTCCCCATCAAGAGTGTACCATTCAGTGTGATATTAAAAATTCATCTTACCCATCCCTAAACCCAAACCCAATATTCACCCAAACATAAGTGTGTCCTGAACTCTAACCCTAACCCTAACCCTTACCATATGGGCCCATTCATTCTAATGAATCTCATAGGCTATAATGGAGAATGGAAAAACATCCAAAATTTTTCCCCATCAAGAGTGTACCATTCAGTGTGATATTAAAAATTCATCTTATCCATCCCTAAACCCAAACCCAGTATTCACCCAAAGAAATGTGTGTTCTGAACTCTAACCCTAACCCTAACCCTTACCATATGGGCCCATTCATTCTAATGAATCTTATAGGCTATAATGGAGAATGGAAAAACATCCAAAATTTCTCCCCATCAATAGTGTACCATTCAGTGTGATATTAAAAATTCATCTTACCCATCCCTAAACCCAAACCCAATATTCACCCAAAGATATGTGTGCACTGAACTCTAACCCTAACCCTAACCCTTACCATATGGGCCCATTCATTCTAATGAATCTCATAGGCTATAATGGAGAATAGAAAAACATCCAAAATTTTTCCCCATGAAGAGTGTACCATTCAGTGTGATATTAAAAATTCATCTTACCCATCCCTAAACCCAAACCCAATATTCACCCAAAGATATGTGTGTCCTGAACTCTAACCCTAACCCTAACCCTTACCATATGGGCCCATTCATTCTAATGAATATCATAGGCTATAATGGAGAATGGAAAAACATCCAAAATTTTTCCCCATCAAGAGTGTACCATTCAGTGTGATATTAAAAATACATCTTACCCATCCCTAAACCCAAACCCAATATTCACCCAAACATAAGTGTGTCCTGAACTCTAACCCTAACCCTAACCTTTACCATATGGGCCCATTCATTCTAATGAATCTCATAGGCTATAATGGAGAATGGAAAAACATCCAAAATTTTTCCCCATCAAGAGTGTACCATTCAGTGTGATATTAAAAATACATCTTACCCAACCCTAAACCAGACCCCAATTTTAAACCAAACATATGTGTGTCCTGAACTCTAACCCTAACCCTAACCCTTACCATATGGGCCCATTCATTCTAATGAATCTCAAAGGTTATAATGGAGAATGGAAAAACATCCAAAATTTTTCCCCATCAAGAGTGTACCATTCAGTGTTATATTTAAAATACATCTTACCCATCCCTAAACCCAAACCCAATATTCACCCAATCATAAGTGTGTCCTGAACTCTAACCCTAACCCTAACCCTTACCATATGGGCCCATTCATTCTATTGAATCTCATAGGCTATAATGGAGAATGGAAAAACATCCAAAATTTTTCCCCATCAATAGTGTACCATTCAGTGTGATATTAAAAATTCATCTTATCCATCCCTAAACCCAAACCCAATATTCACCCAAAGAAATGTGTGTTCTGAACTCTAACCCTAACCCTAACCCTTACCATATGGGCCCATTCATTCTAATGAATCTCATAGGCTATAATGGAGAATGGAAAAACATCCAAAATTTTTCCCCATCAAGAGTGTACCATTCAGTGTGATATTAAAAATTCATCTTATCCATCCCTAAACCCAAACCCAATATTCACCCAAAGAAATGTGTGTTCTGAACTCTAACCCTAACCCTAACCCTTACCATATGGGCCCATTCATTCTAATGAATCTCATAGGCTATAATGGAGAATGGAAAAACATCCAAAATTTTTCCCCATCAAGAGTGTACCATTCAGTGTGATATTAAAAATTCATCTTATCCATCCCTAAACCCAAACCCAATATTCACCCAAAGAAATGTGTGTTCTGAACTCTAACCCTAACCCTAACCCTTACCATATGGGCCCATTCATTCTAATGAATCTCATAGGCTATAATGGAGAATGGAAAAACATCCAAAATTTTTCCCCATCAAGAGTGTACCATTCAGTGTGATATTAAAAATTCATCTTACCCATCCCTAAACCCAAACCCAATATTCACCCAAACATAAGTGTGTCCTGAACTCTAACCCTAACCCTAACCCTTACCATATGGGCCCATTCATTCTAATGAATCTCATAGGCTATAATGGAGAATGGAAAAACATCCAAAATTTTTCCCCATGAAGAGTGTACCATTCAGTGTGATATTAAAAATTCATCTTAACCATCCCTAAACCCAAACCCAATATTCACCCAAAGATATGTGTGTCCTGAACTCTAACCCTAACCCTAACCCTTACCATATGGGCCCATTCATTCTAATGAATATCATAGGCTATAATGGAGAATGGAAAAACATCCAAAATTTTTCCCCATCAAGAGTGTACCATTCAGTGTGATATTAAAAATACATCTTACCCATCCCTAAACCCAAACCCAATATTCACCCAAACATAAGTGTGTCCTGAACTCTAACCCTAACCCTAACCTTTACCATATGGGCCCATTCATTCTAATGAATCTCATAGGCTATAATGGAGAATGGAAAAACATCCAAAATTTTTCCCCATCAAGAGTGTACCATTCAGTGTGATATTAAAAATACATCTTACCCAACCCTAAACCAGACGCCAATTTTAAACCAAACATATGTGTGTCCTGAACTCTAACCCTAACCCTAACCCTTACCATATGGGCCCATTCATTCTAATGAATCTCAAAGGTTATAATGGAGAATGGAAAAACATCCAAAATTTTTCCCCATCAAGAGTGTACCATTCAGTGTTATATTTAAAATACATCTTACCCATCCCTAAACCCAAACCCAATATTCACCCAATCATAAGTGTGTCCTGAACTCTAACCCTAACCCTAACCCTTACCATATGGGCCCATTCATTCTATTGAATCTCATAGGCTATAATGGAGAATGGAAAAACATCCAAAATTTTTCCCCATCAATAGTGTACCATTCAGTGTGATATTAAAAATTCATCTTATCCATCCCTAAACCCAAACCCAATATTCACCCAAAGAAATGTGTGTTCTGAACTCTAACCCTAACCCTAACCCTTACCATATGGGCCCATTCATTCTAATGAATCTCATAGGCTATAATGGAGAATGGAAAAACATCCAAAATTTTTCCCCATCAAGAGTGTACCATTCAGTGTGATATTAAAAATTCATCTTATCCATCCCTAAACCCAAACCCAATATTCACCCAAAGAAATGTGTGTTCTGAACTCTAACCCTAACCCTAACCCTTACCATATGGGCCCATTCATTCTAATGAATCTCATAGGCTATAATGGAGAATGGAAAAACATCCAAAATTTTTCCCCATCAAGAGTGTACCATTCAGTGTGATATTAAAAATTCATCTTATCCATCCCTAAACCCAAACCCAATATTCACCCAAAGAAATGTGTGTTCTGAACTCTAACCCTAACCCTAACCCTTACCATATGGGCCCATTCATTCTAATGAATCTCATAGGCTATAATGGAGAATGGAAAAACATCCAAAATTTTTCCCCATCAATAGTGTAACATTCAGTGTGATACTAAAAATTCATCTTACCCATCCCTAAAACCAAACCCAATATTCACCCAAAGATATGTGTGTCCTGAACTCTAACCCTAACCCTAACCCTTACCATATGGGCCCATTCATTCTAATGAATCTCATAGGCTATAATGGAGAATGGAAAAACATCCAAAATTTTTCCCCATCAAGAGTGTACCATTCAGTGTGATATTAAAAATACATCTTACCCATCCCTAAACCCAAACCCAATATTCACCCAAACATAAGTGTGTCCTGAACTCTAACCCTAACCCTAACCCTTACCATATGGGCCCATTCATTCTAATGAATCTCATAGGCTATAATGGAGAATGGAAAAACAACCAAAATTTCTCCCCATCAATAGTGTACCATTCAGTGTGATATTAAAAATTCATGTTACCCATCCCTAAACCCAAACCCAATATTCACCCAAAGATATGTGTGCACTGAACTCTAACCCTAACCCTAACCCTTACCATATGGGCCCATTCATTCTAATGAATCTCATAGGCTATAATGGAGAATAGAAAAACATCCAAAATTTTTCCCCATGAAGAGTGTACCATTCAGTGTGATATTAAAAATTCATCTTACCCATCCCTAAACCCAAACCCAATATTCACCCAAAGATATGTGTGTCCTGAACTCTAACCCTAACCCTAACCCTTACCATATGGGCCCATTCATTCTAATGAATCTCATAGGCTATAATGGAGAATGGAAAAACATCCAAAATTTTTCCCCATCAAGAGTGTACCATTCAGTGTGATATTAAAAATACATCTTACCCATCCCTAAACCCAAACCCAATATTCACCCAAACATAAGTGTGTCCTGAACTCTAACCCTAACCCTAACCTTTACCATATGGGCCCATTCATTCTAATGAATCTCATAGGCTATAATGGAGAATGGAAAAACATCCAAAATTTTTCCCCATCAAGAGTGTACCATTCAGTGTGATATTAAAAATACATCTTACCCATCCCTAAACCCAAACCCAATATTCACCCAAAGATATGTGTGTCCTGAACTCTAACCCTAACTCTAACCCTTACCATATGGGCCCATTCATTCCAATGAATCTCATAGGCTATAATGGAGAATGGAAAAACATCCAAAATTTCTCCCCATCAATAGTGTACCATTCAGTGTGATATTAAAAATTCATCTTACCCATCCCTAAACCCAAACCCAATATTCACCCAAAGATAGGTGTGTACTGAACTCTAACCCTAACCCTAACCCTTACCATATGGGCCCATTCATTCTAATGAATCTCATAGGCTATAATGGAGAATAGAAAAACATCCAAAATTTTTCCCCATGAAGAGTGTACCATTCAGTGTGATATTAAAAATTCATCTTACCCATCCCTAAACCCAAACCCAATATTCACCCAAACATAAGTGTGTCCTGAACTCTAACCCTAACCCTAACCCTTACCATATGGGCCCATTCATTCTAATGAATCTCTTAGGCTATAATGGAGAATGGAAAAACATCCAAAATTTTTCCCCATCAATAGTGTAACATTCAGTGTGATACTAAAAATTCATCTTACCAATCCCTAAAACCAAACCCAATATTCACCCAAAGATATGTGTGTCCTGAACTCTAACCCTAACCCTAACCCTTACCATATGGGCCCATTCATTCTAATGAATCTCATAGGCTATAATGGAGAATGGAAAAACATCCAAAATTTTTCCCCATCAAGAGTGTACCATTCAGTGTGATACTAAAAATTCATCTTACCCATCCCTAAAACCAAACCCAATATTCACCCAAAGATATGTGTGTCCTGAACTCTAACCCTAACCCTAACCCTTACCATATGGGCCCATTCATTCTAATGAATCTCATAGGCTATAATGGAGAATGGAAAAACATCCAAAATTTTGACCCATCAAGAGTGTACCATTCAGTGTGATATTAAAAATACATCTTACCCATCCCTAAACCCAAACCCAATATTCACCCAAACATAAGTGTGTCCTGAACTCTAACCCTAACCCTAACCCTTACCATATGGGCCCATTCATTCTAATGAATCTCATAGGCTATAATGGAGAATGGAAAAACATCCAAAATTTTTCCCCATCAAGAGTGTACAATTCAGTGTGATATTAAAAATACATCTTACCCAACCATAAACCAGTCCCCAATTTTAAACCAAACATATGTGTTTCCTGAACTCTAACCCTAACCCTAACCCTTACCATATGGGCCCATTCATTCTATTGAATCTCATAGGCTATAATGCAGAATGGAAAAACATCCAAAATTTTTCCCCATCAATAGTGTACCATTCAGTGTGATATTAAAAATTCATCTTATCCATCCCTAAACCCAAACCCAATATTCACCAAAAGAAATGTGTTTTGTGAACTCTAACCCTAACCCTAACCCTTACCATATGGGCCCATTCATTCTAATGAATCTCAAAGGTTATAATGGAGAATGGAAAAACATCCAAAATTTTTCCCCATCAATAGTGTACCATTCATTGTGATATTAAAAATACATCTTACCCAACCCTAAACCAGACCGCAATTTTAAACCAAACATATGTGTGTCCTGAACTCTAACCCTAACCCTAACCCTTACCATATGGGCCCATTCATTCTAATGAATCTCATAGGCTATAATGGAGAATGGAAAAACATCCAAAATTTTTCCCCATCAAGAGTGTACCATTCAGTGTGATATTAAAAATACATCTTACCCATCCCTAAACCCAAACCCAATATTCACCCAAACATAAGTGTGTCCTGAACTCTAACCCTAACCCTAACCCTTACCATATGGGCCCATTCATTCTAATGAATCTCATAGGCTATAATGGAGAATGGAAAAACATCCAAAATTTTTCCCCATCAATAGTGTACCATTCAGTGTGATATTAAAAATTCATCTTACCCATCCCTAAACCCAAACCCAATATTCACCCAAAGATATGTGTGTCCTGAACTCTAACCCTAACCCTAACCCTTACCATATGGGCCCATTCATTCTAATGAATCTCATAGGCTATAATGGAGAATGGAAAAACATCCAAAATTCTTCCCCATCAAGAGTGTACCATTCAGTGTGATATTAAAAATACATCTTACCCATCCCTAAACCCAAACCCAATATTCACCCAAACATAAGTGTGTCCTGAACTCTAACCCTAACCCTAACCCTTACCATATGGGCCCATTCATTCTTATGAATCTCATAGGCTATAATGGAGAATGGAAAAACATCCAAAATTTTTCCCCATCAATAGTGTAACATTCAGTGTGATACTAAAAATTCATCTTACCCATCCCTAAAACCAAACCCAATATTCACCCAAAGATATGTGTGTCCTGAACTCTAACCCTAACCCTAACCCTTACCATATGGGCCCATTCATTCTAATGAATCTCATAGGCTATAATGGAGAATGGAAAAACATCCAAAATTTTTCCCCATCAAGAGTGTACCATTCAGTGTGATATTAAAAATACATCTTACCCATCCCTAAACCCAAACCCAATATTCACCCAAACATAAGTGTGTCCTGAACTCTAACCCTAACCCTAACCCTTACCATATGGGCCCATTCATTCTAATGAATCTCATAGGCTATAATGGAGAATGGAAAAACATCCAAAATTTCTCCCCATCAATAGTGTACCATTCAGTGTGATATTAAAAATTCATCTTACCCATCCCTAAACCCAAACCCAATATTCACCCAAAGATATGTGTGCACTGAACTCTAACCCTAACCCTAACCCTTACCATATGGGCCCATTCATTCTCATGAATCTCATAGGCTATAATGGAGAATAGAAAAACATCCAAAATTTTTCCCCATGAAGAGTGTACCATTCAGTGTGATATTAAAAATTCATCTTACCCATCCCTAAACCCAAACCCAATATTCACCCAAAGATATGTGTGTCCTGAACTCTAACCCTAACCCTAACCCTTACCATATGGGCCCATTCATTCTAATGAATCTCATAGGCTATAATGGAGAATGGAAAAACATCCAAAATTTTTCCCCATCAAGAGTGTACCATTCAGTGTGATATTAAAAATACATCTTACCCATCCCTAAACCCAAACCCAATATTCACCCAAACATAAGTGTGTCCTGAACTCTAACCCTAACCCTAACCTTTACCATATGGGCCCATTCATTCTAATGAATCTCATAGGCTATAATGGAGAATGGAAAAACATCCAAAATTTTTCCCCATCAAGAGTGTACCATTCAGTGTGATATTAAAAATACATCTTACCCAACTCTAAACCAGACCCCAATTTTAAACCAAACATATGTGTGTCCTGAACTCTAACCCTAACCCTAACCCTTACCATATGGGCCCATTCATTCTAATGAATCTCAAAGGTTATAATGGAGAATGGAAAAACATCCAAAATTTTTCCCCATCAAGAGTGTACCATTCAGTGTTATATTTAAAATACATCTTACCCATCCCTAAACCCAAACCCAATATTCACCCAATCATAAGTGTGTCCTGAACTCTAACGCTAACCCTAACCCTTACCATATGGGCCCATTCATTCTAATGAATCTCATAGGCTATAATGGAGAATGGAAAAACATCCAAAATTTTTCCCCATCAATAGTGTACCATTCAGTGTGATATTAAAAATTCATCTTATCCATCCCTAAACCCAAACCCAATATTCACCCAAAGAAATGTGTGTTCTGAACTCTAACCCTAACCCTAACCCTTACCATATGGGCCCATTCATTCTAATGAATCTCATAGGCTATAATGGAGAATGGAAAAACATCCAAAATTTCTCCCCATCAATAGTGTACCATTCAGTGTGATATTAAAAATTCATCTTACCCATCCCTAAACCCAAACCCAATATTCACCCAAAGATATGTGTGCACTGAACTCTAACCCTAACCCTAACCCTTACCATATGGGCCCATTCATTCTAATGAATCTCATAGGCTATAATGGAGAATAGAAAAACATCCAAAATTTTTCCCCATGAAGAGTGTACCATTCAGTGTGATATTAAAAATTCATCTTACCCATCCCTAAACCCAAACCCAATATTCACCCAAAGATATGTGTGTCCTGAACTCTAACCCTAACCCTAACCCTTACCATATGGGCCCATTCATTCTAATGAATCTCATAGGCTATAATGGAGAATGGAAAAACATCCAAAATTTTTCCCCATCAAGAGTGTACCATTCAGTGTGATATTAAAAATACATCTTACCCATCCCTAAACCCAAACCCAATATTCACCCAAACATAAGTGTGTCCTGAACTCTAACCCTAACCCTAACCTTTACCATATGGGCCCATTCATTCTAATGAATCTCATAGGCTATAATGGAGAATGGAAAAACATCCAAAATTTTTCCCCATCAAGAGTGTACCATTCAGTGTGATATTAAAAATACATCTTACCCATCCCTAAACCCAAACCCAATATTCACCCAAACATAAGTGTGTCCTGAACTCTAACCCTAACCCTAACCTTTACCATATGGGCCCATTCATTCTAATGAATCTCATAGGCTATAATGGAGAATGGAAAAACATCCAAAATTTTTCCCCATCAAGAGTGTACCATTCAGTGTGATATTAAAAATACATCTTACCCAACCCTAAACCAGACCCCAATTTTAAACCAAACATATGTGTGTCCTGAACTCTAACCCTAACCCTAACCCTTACCATATGGGCCCATTCATTCTAATGAATCTCATAGGCTATAATGGAGAATGGAAAAACATCCAAAATTTTTCCCCATCAATAGTGTACCATTCAGTGTGATATTAAAAATTCATCTTATCCATCCCTAAACCCAAACCCAATATTCACCCAAAGAAATGTGTGTTCTGAACTCTAACCCTAACCCTAACCCTTACCATATGGGCCCATTCATTCTCATGAATCTCATAGGCTATAATGGAGAATGGAAAAACATCCAAAATTTTTCCCCATCAAGAGTGTACCATTCAGTGTGATATTAAAAATTCATCTTATCCATCCCTAAACCCAAACCCAATATTCACCCAAAGAAATGTGTGTTCTGAACTCTAACCCTAACCCTAACCCTTACCATATGGGCCCATTCATTCTAATGAATCTTATAGGCTATAATGGAGAATGGAAAAACATCCAAAATTTCTCCCCATCAATAGTGTACCATTCAGTGTGATATTAAAAATTCATCTTACCCATCCCTAAACCCAAACCCAATATTCACCCAAAGATATGTGTGCACTGAACTCTAAACCTAACCCTAACCCTTACCATATGGGCCCATTCATTCTAATGAATCTCATAGGCTATAATGGAGAATAGAAAAACATCCAAAATTTTTCCCCATGAAGAGTGTACCATTCAGTGTGATATTAAAAATTCATCTTACCCATCCCTAAACCCAAACCCAATATTCACCCAAAGATATGTGTGTCCTGAACTCTAACCCTAACCCTAACCCTTACCATATGGGCCCATTCATTCTAATGAATATCATAGGCTATAATGGAGAATGGAAAAACATCCAAAATTTTTCCCCATCAAGAGTGTACCATTCAGTGTGATATTAAAAATACATCTTACCCATCCCTAAACCCAAACCCAATATTCACCCAAACATAAGTGTGTCCTGAACTCTAACCCTAACCCTAACCTTTACCATATGGGCCCATTCATTCTAATGAATCTCATAGGCTATAATGGAGAATGGAAAAACATCCAAAATTTTTCCCCATCAAGAGTGTACCATTCAGTGTGATATTAAAAATACATCTTACCCAACCCTAAACCAGACCCCAATTTTAAACCAAACATATGTGTGTCCTGAACTCTAACCCTAACCCTTACCATATGGGCCCATTCATTCTAATGAATCTCAAAGGTTATAATGGAGAATGGAAAAACATCCAAAATTTTTCCCCATCAAGAGTGTACCATTCAGTGTTATATTTAAAATACATCTTACCCATCCCTAAACCCAAACCCAATATTCACCCAATCATAAGTGTGTCCTGAACTCTAACCCTAACCCTAACCCTTACCATATGGGCCCATTCATTCTATTGAATCTCATAGGCTATAATGGAGAATGGAAAAACATCCAAAATTTTTCCCCATCAATAGTGTACCATTCAGTGTGATATTAAAAATTCATCTTATCCATCCCTAAACCCAAACCCAATATTCACCCAAAGAAATGTGTGTTCTGAACTCTAACCCTAACCCTAACCCTTACCATATGGGCCCATTCATTCTAATGAATCTCATAGGCTATAATGGAGAATGGAAAAACATCCAAAATTTTTCCCCATCAAGAGTGTACCATTCAGTGTGATATTAAAAATTCATCTTATCCATCCCTAAACCCAAACCCAATATTCACCCAAAGAAATGTGTGTTCTGAACTCTAACCCTAACCCTAACCCTTACCATATGGGCCCATTCATTCTAATGAATCTCATAGGCTATAATGGAGAATGGAAAAACATCCAAAATTTTTCCCCATCAAGAGTGTACCATTCAGTGTGATATTAAAAATTCATCTTATCCATCCCTAAACCCAAACCCAATATTCACCCAAAGAAATGTGTGTTCTGAACTCTAACCCTAACCCTAACCCTTACCATATGGGCCCATTCATTCTAATGAATCTCATAGGCTATAATGGAGAATGGAAAAACATCCAAAATTTTTCCCCATCAGGAGTGTACCATTCAGTGTGATATTAAAAATTCATCTTACCCATCCCTAAACCCAAACCCAATATTCACCCAAACATAAGTGTGTCCTGAACTCTAACCCTAACCCTAACCCTTACCATATGGGCCCATTCATTCTAATGAATCTCATAGGCTATAATGGAGAATGGAAAAACATCCAAAATTTTTCCCCATCAAGAGTGTACCATTCAGTGTGATATTAAAAATTCATCTTATCCATCCCTAAACCCAAACCCAATATTCACCCAAAGAAATGTGTGTTCTGAACTCTAACCCTAACCCTAACCCTTACCATATGGGCCCATTCATTCTAATGAATCTTATAGGCTATAATGGAGAATGGAAAAACATCCAAAATTTCTCCCCATCAATAGTGTACCATTCAGTGTGATATTAAAAATTCATCTTACCCATCCCTAAACCCAAACCCAATATTCACCCAAAGATATGTGTGCACTGAACTCTAACCCTAACCCTAACCCTTACCATATGGGCCCATTCATTCTAATGAATCTCATAGGCTATAATGGAGAATAGAAAAACATCCAAAATTTTTCCCCATGAAGAGTGTACCATTCAGTGTGATATTAAAAATTCATCTTACCCATCCCTAAACCCAAACCCAATATTCACCCAAAGATATGTGTGTCCTGAACTCTAACCCTAACCCTAACCCTTACCATATGGGCCCATTCATTCTAATGAATATCATAGGCTATAATGGAGAATGGAAAAACATCCAAAATTTTTCCCCATCAAGAGTGTACCATTCAGTGTGATATTAAAAATACATCTTACCCATCCCTAAACCCAAACCCAATATTCACCCAAACATAAGTGTGTCCTGAACTCTAACCCTAACCCTAACCTTTACCATATGGGCCCATTCATTCTAATGAATCTCATAGGCTATAATGGAGAATGGAAAAACATCCAAAATTTTTCCCCATCAAGAGTGTACCATTCAGTGTGATATTAAAAATACATCTTACCCAACCCTAAACCAGACCCCAATTTTAAACCAAACATATGTGTGTCCTGAACTCTAACCCTAACCCTAACCCTTACCATATGGGCCCATTCATTCTAATGAATCTCAAAGGTTATAATGGAGAATGGAAAAACATCCAAAATTTTTCCCCATCAAGAGTGTACCATTCAGTGTTATATTTAAAATACATCTTACCCATCCCTAAACCCAAACCCAATATTCACCCAATCATAAGTGTGTCCTGAACTCTAACCCTAACCCTAACCCTTACCATATGGGCCCATTCATTCTATTGAATCTCATAGGCTATAATGGAGAATGGAAAAACATCCAAAATTTTTCCCCATCAATAGTGTACCATTCAGTGTGATATTAAAAATTCATCTTATCCATCCCTAAACCCAAACCCAATATTCACCCAAAGAAATGTGTGTTCTGAACTCTAACCCTAACCCTAACCCTTACCATATGGGCCCATTCATTCTAATGAATCTCATAGGCTATAATGGAGAATGGAAAAACATCCAAAATTTTTCCCCATCAAGAGTGTACCATTCAGTGTGATATTAAAAATTCATCTTATCCATCCCTAAACCCAAACCCAATATTCACCCAAAGAAATGTGTGTTCTGAACTCTAACCCTAACCCTAACCCTTACCATATGGGCCCATTCATTCTAATGAATCTCATAGGCTATAATGGAGAATGGAAAAACATCCAAAATTTTTCCCCATCAAGAGTGTACCATTCAGTGTGATATTAAAAATTCATCTTATCCATCCCTAAACCCAAACCCAATATTCACCCAAAGAAATGTGTGTTCTGAACTCTAACCCTAACCCTAACCCTTACCATATGGGCCCATTCATTCTAATGAATCTCATAGGCTATAATGGAGAATGGAAAAACATCCAAAATTTTTCCCCATCAAGAGTGTACCATTCAGTGTGATATTAAAAATTCATCTTACCCATCCCTAAACCCAAACCCAATATTCACCCAAACATAAGTGTGTCCTGAACTCTAACCCTAACCCTAACCCTTACCATATGGGCCCATTCATTCTAATGAATCTCATAGGCTATAATGGAGAATGGAAAAACATCCAAAATTTTTCCCCATGAAGAGTGTACCATTCAGTGTGATATTAAAAATTCATCTTACCCATCCCTAAACCCAAACCCAATATTCACCCAAAGATATGTGTGTCCTGAACTCTAACCCTAACCCTTACCATATGGGCCCATTCATTCTAATGAATATCATAGGCTATAATGGAGAATGGAAAAACATCCAAAATTTTTCCCCATCAAGAGTGTACCATTCAGTGTGATATTAAAAATACATCTCACCCATCCCTAAACCCAAACCCAATATTCACCCAAACATAAGTGTGTCCTGAACTCTAACCCTAACCCTAACCTTTACCATATGGGCCCATTCATTCTAATGAATCTCAAAGGTTATAATGGAGAATGGAAAAACATCCAAAATTTTTCCCCATCAAGAGTGTACCATTCAGTGTTATATTTAAAATACATCTTACCCATCCCTAAACCCAAACCCAATATTCACCCAAACATAAGTATGTCCTGAACTCTAACCCTAACCCTAACCCTTACCATATGGGCGCATTCATTCTAATGAATCTCATAGGCTATAATGGAGAATGGAAAAACATCCAAAATTTTTCCCCATCAATAGTGTACCATTCATTGTGATATTAAAAATACATCTTACCCAACCCTAAACCAGACCGCAATTTTAAACCAAACATATGTGTGTCCTGAACTCTAACCCTAACCCTAACCCTTACCATATGGGCCCATTCATTCTAATGAATCTCATAGGCTATAATGGAGAATGGAAAAACATCCAAAATTTTTCCCCATCAAGAGTGTACCATTCAGTGTGATATTAAAAATACATCTTACCCATCCCTAAACCCAAACCCAATATTCACCCAAACATAAGTGTGTCCTGAACTCTAACCCTAACCCTAACCCTTACCATATGGGCCCATTCATTCTAATGAATCTCATAGGCTATAATGGAGAATGGAAAAACATCCAAAATTCTTCCCCATCAAGAGTGTACCATTCAGTGTGATATTAAAAATACATCTTACCCATCCCTAAACCCAAACCCAATATTCACCCAAACATAAGTGTGTCCTGAACTCTAACCCTAACCCTAACCCTTACCATATGGGCCCATTCATTCTAATGAATCTCATAGGCTATAATGGAGAATGGAAAAACATCCAAAATTTTTCCCCATCAATAGTGTAACATTCAGTGTGATACTAAAAATTCATCTTACCCATCCCTAAAACCAAACCCAATATTCACCCAAAGATATGTGTGTCCTGAACTCTAACCCTAACCCTAACCCTTACCATATGGGCCCATTCATTCTAATGAATCTCATAGGCTATAATGGAGAATGGAAAAACATCCAAAATTTTTCCCCATCAAGAGTGTACCATTCAGTGTGATATTAAAAATACATCTTACCCATCCCTAAACCCAAACCCAATATTCACCCAAACATAAGTGTGTCCTGAACTCTAACCCTAACCCTAACCCTTACCATATGGGCCCATTCATTCTAATGAATCTCATAGGCTATAATGGAGAATGGAAAAACAACCAAAATTTCTCCCCATCAATAGTGTACCATTCAGTGTGATATTAAAAATTCATGTTACCCATCCCTAAACCCAAACCCAATATTCACCCAAAGATATGTGTGCACTGAACTCTAACCCTAACCCTAACCCTTACCATATGGGCCCATTCATTCTAATGAATCTCATAGGCTATAATGGAGAATAGAAAAACATCCAAAATTTTTCCCCATGAAGAGTGTACCATTCAGTGTGATATTAAAAATTCATCTTACCCATCCCTAAACCCAAACCCAATATTCACCCAAAGATATGTGTGTCCTGAACTCTAACCCTAACCCTAACCCTTACCATATGGGCCCATTCATTCTAATGAATCTCATAGGCTATAATGGAGAATGGAAAAACATCCAAAATTTTTCCCCATCAAGAGTGTACCATTCAGTGTGATATTAAAAATACATCTTACCCATCCCTAAACCCAAACCCAATATTCACCCAAACATAAGTGTGTCCTGAACTCTAACCCTAACCCTAACCTTTACCATATGGGCCCATTCATTCTAATGAATCTCATAGGCTATAATGGAGAATGGAAAAACATCCAAAATTTTTCCCCATCAAGAGTGTACCATTCAGTGTGATATTAAAAATACATCTTACCCATCCCTAAACCCAAACCCAATATTCACCCAAAGATATGTGTGTCCTGAACTCTAACCCTAACTCTAACCCTTACCATATGGGCCCATTCATTCCAATGAATCTCATAGGCTATAATGGAGAATGGAAAAACATCCAAAATTTCTCCCCATCAATAGTGTACCATTCAGTGTGATATTAAAAATTCATCTTACCCATCCCTAAACCCAAACCCAATATTCACCCAAAGATAGGTGTGTACTGAACTCTAACCCTAACCCTAACCCTTACCATATGGGCCCATTCATTCTAATGAATCTCATAGGCTATAATGGAGAATAGAAAAACATCCAAAATTTTTCCCCATGAAGAGTGTACCATTCAGTGTGATATTAAAAATTCATCTTACCCATCCCTAAACCCAAACCCAATATTCACCCAAACATAAGTGTGTCCTGAACTCTAACCCTAACCCTAACCCTTACCATATGGGCCCATTCATTCTAATGAATCTCTTAGGCTATAATGGAGAATGGAAAAACATCCAAAATTTTTCCCCATCAATAGTGTAACATTCAGTGTGATACTAAAAATTCATCTTACCCATCCCTAAAACCAAACCCAATATTCACCCAAAGATATGTGTGTCCTGAACTCTAACCCTAACCCTAACCCTTACCATATGGGCCCATTCATTCTAATGAATCTCATAGGCTATAATGGAGAATGGAAAAACATCCAAAATTTTTCCCCATCAAGAGTGTACCATTCAGTGTGATACTAAAAATTCATCTTACCCATCCCTAAAACCAAACCCAATATTCACCCAAAGATATGTGTGTCCTGAACTCTAACCCTAACCCTAACCCTTACCATATGGGCCCATTCATTCTAATGAATCTCATAGGCTATAATGGAGAATGGAAAAACATCCAAAATTTTGACCCATCAAGAGTGTACCATTCAGTGTGATATTAAAAATACATCTTACCCATCCCTAAACCCAAACCCAATATTCACCCAAACATAAGTGTGTCCTGAACTCTAACCCTAACCCTAACCCTTACCATATGGGCCCATTCATTCTAATGAATCTCATAGGCTATAATGGAGAATGGAAAAACATCCAAAATTTTTCCCCATCAAGAGTGTACCATTCAGTGTTATATTTAAAATACATCTTACCCATCCCTAAACCCAAACCCAATATTCACCCAATCATAAGTGTGTCCTGAACTCTAACGCTAACCCTAACCCTTACCATATGGGCCCATTCATTCTAATGAATCTCATAGGCTATAATGGAGAATGGAAAAACATCCAAAATTTTTCCCCATCAATAGTGTACCATTCAGTGTGATATTAAAAATTCATCTTATCCATCCCTAAACCCAAACCCAATATTCACCCAAAGAAATGTGTGTTCTGAACTCTAACCCTAACCCTAACCCTTACCATATGGGCCCATTCATTCTAATGAATCTCATAGGCTATAATGGAGAATGGAAAAACATCCAAAATTTCTCCCCATCAATAGTGTACCATTCAGTGTGATATTAAAAATTCATCTTACCCATCCCTAAACCCAAACCCAATATTCACCCAAAGATATGTGTGCACTGAACTCTAACCCTAACCCTAACCCTTACCATATGGGCCCATTCATTCTAATGAATCTCATAGGCTATAATGGAGAATAGAAAAACATCCAAAATTTTTCCCCATGAAGAGTGTACCATTCAGTGTGATATTAAAAATTCATCTTACCCATCCCTAAACCCAAACCCAATATTCACCCAAAGATATGTGTGTCCTGAACTCTAACCCTAACCCTAACCCTTACCATATGGGCCCATTCATTCTAATGAATCTCATAGGCTATAATGGAGAATGGAAAAACATCCAAAATTTTTCCCCATCAAGAGTGTACCATTCAGTGTGATATTAAAAATACATCTTACCCATCCCTAAACCCAAACCCAATATTCACCCAAACATAAGTGTGTCCTGAACTCTAACCCTAACCCTAACCTTTACCATATGGGCCCATTCATTCTAATGAATCTCATAGGCTATAATGGAGAATGGAAAAACATCCAAAATTTTTCCCCATCAAGAGTGTACCATTCAGTGTGATATTAAAAATACATCTTACCCATCCCTAAACCCAAACCCAATATTCACCCAAACATAAGTGTGTCCTGAACTCTAACCCTAACCCTAACCTTTACCATATGGGCCCATTCATTCTAATGAATCTCATAGGCTATAATGGAGAATGGAAAAACATCCAAAATTTTTCCCCATCAAGAGTGTACCATTCAGTGTGATATTAAAAATACATCTTACCCAACCCTAAACCAGACCCCAATTTTAAACCAAACATATGTGTGTCCTGAACTCTAACCCTAACCCTAACCCTTACCATATGGGCCCATTCATTCTAATGAATCTCATAGGCTATAATGGAGAATGGAAAAACATCCAAAATTTTTCCCCATCAAGAGTGTACCATTCAGTGTGATATTAAAAATTCATCTTATCCATCCCTAAACCCAAACCCAATATTCACCCAAAGAAATGTGTGTTCTGAACTCTAACCCTAACCCTAACCCTTACCATATGGGCCCATTCATTCTAATGAATCTCATAGGCTATAATGGAGAATGGAAAAACATCCAAAATTTTTCCCCATCAGGAGTGTACCATTCAGTGTGATATTAAAAATTCATCTTACCCATCCCTAAACCCAAACCCAATATTCACCCAAACATAAGTGTGTCCTGAACTCTAACCCTAACCCTAACCCTTACCATATGGGCCCATTCATTCTAATGAATCTCATAGGCTATAATGGAGAATGGAAAAACATCCAAAATTTTTCCCCATCAAGAGTGTACCATTCAGTGTGATATTAAAAATTCATCTTATCCATCCCTAAACCCAAACCCAATATTCACCCAAAGATATGTGTGCACTGAACTCTAACCCTAACCCTAACCCTTACCATATGGGCCCATTCATTCTAATGAATCTCATAGGCTATAATGGAGAATAGAAAAACATCCAAAATTTTTCCCCATGAAGAGTGTACCATTCAGTGTGATATTAAAAATTCATCTTACCCATCCCTAAACCCAAACCCAATATTCACCCAAAGATATGTGTGTCCTGAACTCTAACCCTAACCCTAACCCTTACCATATGGGCCCATTCATTCTAATGAATATCATAGGCTATAATGGAGAATGGAAAAACATCCAAAATTTTTCCCCATCAAGAGTGTACCATTCAGTGTGATATTAAAAATACATCTTACCCATCCCTAAACCCAAACCCAATATTCACCCAAACATAAGTGTGTCCTGAACTCTAACCCTAACCCTAACCTTTACCATATGGGCCCATTCATTCTAATGAATCTCATAGGCTATAATGGAGAATGGAAAAACATCCAAAATTTTTCCCCATCAAGAGTGTACCATTCAGTGTGATATTAAAAATACATCTTACCCAACCCTAAACCAGACCCCAATTTTAAACCAAACATATGTGTGTCCTGAACTCTAACCCTAACCCTAACCCTTACCATATGGGCCCATTCATTCTAATGAATCTCAAAGGTTATAATGGAGAATGGAAAAACATCCAAAATTTTTCCCCATCAAGAGTGTACCATTCAGTGTTATATTTAAAATACATCTTACCCATCCCTAAACCCAAACCCAATATTCACCCAATCATAAGTGTGTCCTGAACTCTAACCCTAACCCTAACCCTTACCATATGGGCCCATTCATTCTATTGAATCTCATAGGCTATAATGGAGAATGGAAAAACATCCAAAATTTTTCCCCATCAATAGTGTACCATTCAGTGTGATATTAAAAATTCATCTTATCCATCCCTAAACCCAAACCCAATATTCACCCAAAGAAATGTGTGTTCTGAACTCTAACCCTAACCCTAACCCTTACCATATGGGCCCATTCATTCTAATGAATCTCATAGGCTATAATGGAGAATGGAAAAACATCCAAAATTTTTCCCCATCAAGAGTGTACCATTCAGTGTGATATTAAAAATTCATCTTATCCATCCCTAAACCCAAACCCAATATTCACCCAAAGAAATGTGTGTTCTGAACTCTAACCCTAACCCTAACCCTTACCATATGGGCCCATTCATTCTAATGAATCTCATAGGCTATAATGGAGAATGGAAAAACATCCAAAATTTTTCCCCATCAAGAGTGTACCATTCAGTGTGATATTAAAAATTCATCTTATCCATCCCTAAACCCAAACCCAATATTCACCCAAAGAAATGTGTGTTCTGAACTCTAACCCTAACCCTAACCCTTACCATATGGGCCCATTCATTCTAATGAATCTCATAGGCTATAATGGAGAATGGAAAAACATCCAAAATTTTTCCCCATCAAGAGTGTACCATTCAGTGTGATATTAAAAATTCATCTTACCCATCCCTAAACCCAAACCCAATATTCACCCAAACATAAGTGTGTCCTGAACTCTAACCCTAACCCTAACCCTTACCATATGGGCCCATTCATTCTAATGAATCTCATAGGCTATAATGGAGAATGGAAAAACATCCAAAATTTTTCCCCATGAAGAGTGTACCATTCAGTGTGATATTAAAAATTCATCTTACCCATCCCTAAACCCAAACCCAATATTCACCCAAAGATATGTGTGTCCTGAACTCTAACCCTAACCCTTACCATATGGGCCCATTCATTCTAATGAATATCATAGGCTATAATGGAGAATGGAAAAACATCCAAAATTTTTCCCCATCAAGAGTGTACCATTCAGTGTGATATTAAAAATACATCTCACCCATCCCTAAACCCAAACCCAATATTCACCCAAACATAAGTGTGTCCTGAACTCTAACCCTAACCCTAACCTTTACCATATGGGCCCATTCATTCTAATGAATCTCAAAGGTTATAATGGAGAATGGAAAAACATCCAAAATTTTTCCCCATCAAGAGTGTACCATTCAGTGTTATATTTAAAATACATCTTACCCATCCCTAAACCCAAACCCAATATTCACCCAAACATAAGTATGTCCTGAACTCTAACCCTAACCCTAACCCTTACCATATGGGCGCATTCATTCTAATGAATCTCATAGGCTATAATGGAGAATGGAAAAACATCCAAAATTTTTCCCCATCAATAGTGTACCATTCATTGTGATATTAAAAATACATCTTACCCAACCCTAAACCAGACCGCAATTTTAAACCAAACATATGTGTGTCCTGAACTCTAACCCTAACCCTAACCCTTACCATAAGGGCCCATTCATTCTAATGAATCTCATAGGCTATAATGGAGAATGGAAAAACATCCAAAATTTTTCCCCATCAAGAGTGTACCATTCAGTGTGATATTAAAAATACATCTTACCCATCCCTAAACCCAAACCCAATATTCACCCAAACATAAGTGTGTCCTGAACTCTAACCCTAACCCTAACCCTTACCATATGGGCCCATTCATTCTAATGAATCTCATAGGCTATAATGGAGAATGGAAAAACATCCAAAATTCTTCCCCATCAAGAGTGTACCATTCAGTGTGATATTAAAAATACATCTTACCCATCCCTAAACCCAAACCCAATATTCACCCAAACATAAGTGTGTCCTGAACTCTAACCCTAACCCTAACCCTTACCATATGGGCCCATTCATTCTAATGAATCTCATAGGCTATAATGGAGAATGGAAAAACATCCAAAATTTTTCCCCATCAATAGTGTAACATTCAGTGTGATACTAAAAATTCATCTTACCCATCCCTAAAACCAAACCCAATATTCACCCAAAGATATGTGTGTCCTGAACTCTAACCCTAACCCTAACCCTTACCATATGGGCCCATTCATTCTAATGAATCTCATAGGCTATAATGGAGAATGGAAAAACATCCAAAATTTTTCCCCATCAAGAGTGTACCATTCAGTGTGATATTAAAAATACATCTTACCCATCCCTAAACCCAAACCCAATATTCACCCAAACATAAGTGTGTCCTGAACTCTAACCCTAACCCTAACCCTTACCATATGGGCCCATTCATTCTAATGAATCTCATAGGCTATAATGGAGAATGGAAAAACAACCAAAATTTCTCCCCATCAATAGTGTACCATTCAGTGTGATATTAAAAATTCATGTTACCCATCCCTAAACCCAAACCCAATATTCACCCAAAGATATGTGTGCACTGAACTCTAACCCTAACCCTAACCCTTACCATATGGGCCCATTCATTCTAATGAATCTCATAGGCTATAATGGAGAATAGAAAAACATCCAAAATTTTTCCCCATGAAGAGTGTACCATTCAGTGTGATATTAAAAATTCATCTTACCCATCCCTAAACCCAAACCCAATATTCACCCAAAGATATGTGTGTCCTGAACTCTAACCCTAACCCTAACCCTTACCATATGGGCCCATTCATTCTAATGAATCTCATAGGCTATAATGGAGAATGGAAAAACATCCAAAATTTTTCCCCATCAATAGTGTACCATTCAGTGTGATATTAAAAATTCATCTTACCCATCCCTAAACCCAAACCCAATATTCACCCAAAGATATGTGTGTCCTGAACTCTAACCCTAACCCTAACCCTTACCATATGGGCCCATTCATTCTAATGAATCTCATAGGCTATAATGGAGAATGGAAAAACATCCAAAATTCTTCCCCATCAAGAGTGTACCATTCAGTGTGATATTAAAAATACATCTTACCCATCCCTAAACCCAAACCCAATATTCACCCAAACATAAGTGTGTCCTGAACTCTAACCCTAACCCTAACCCTTACCATATGGGCCCATTCATTCTTATGAATCTCATAGGCTATAATGGAGAATGGAAAAACATCCAAAAATTTTCCCCATCAAGAGTGTACCATTCAGTGTGATATTAAAAATACATCTTACCCAACCATAAACCAGTCCCCAATTTTAAACCAAACATATGTGTGTCCTGAACTCTAACCCTAACCCTAACCCTTACCATATGGGCCCATTCATTATTATGAATCTCATAGGCTATAATGGAGAATGGAAAAACATCCAAAAATTTTCCCCATCAAGAGTGTACCATTCAGTGTGATATTAAAAATACATCTTACCCAAGCCTAAACCAGACCCCAATTTTAAACCAAACATATGTGTGTCCTGAACTCTAACCCTAACCCTAACCCTTACCATATGGGCCCATTCATTCTAAGGAATCTCATAGGCTATAATGGAGAATGGAAAAACATCCAAAATTTCTCCCCATCAATAGTGTAACATTCAGTGTGATACTAAAAATTCATCTTACCCATCCCTAAAACCAAACCCAATATTCACCCAAAGATATGTGTGTCCTGAACTCTAACCCTAACCCTAACCCTTACCATATGGGCCCATTCATTCTAATGAATCTCATAGGCTATAATGGAGAATGGAAAAACATCCAAAATTTTTCCCCATCAAGAGCGTACCATTCAGTGTGATATTAAAAATACATCTTACCCATCCCTAAACCCAAACCAAATATTCACCCAAACATAAGTGTGTCCTGAACTCTAACCCTAACCCTAACCCTTACCATATGGGCCCATTCATTCTAATGAATCTCATAGGCTATAATGGAGAATGGAAAAACATCCAAAATTTCTCCCCATCAATAGTGTACCATTCAGTGTGATATTAAAAATTCATCTTACCCATCCCTAAACCCAAACCCAATATTCACCCAAAGATATGTGTGTACTGAACTCTAACCCTAACCCTAACCCTTACCATATGGGCCCATTCATTCTAATGAATCTCATAGGCTATAATGGAGAATGGAAAAACATCCAAAAATTTTCCCCATCAAGAGTGTACCATTCAGTGTGATATTAAAAATACATCTTACCCAACCCTAAACCAGACCCCAATTTTAAACGAAACATATGTGTGTCCTGAACTCTAACCCTAACCCTAACCCTTACCATATGGGCCCATTCATTCTAATGAATCTCATAGGCTATAATGGAGAATGGAAAAACATCCAAAATTTCTCCCCATCAATAGTGTACCATTCAGTGTGATATTAAAAATTCATCTTACCCATCCCTAAACCCAAACCCAATATTCACCCAAAGATATGTGTGTACTGAACTCTAACCCTAACCCTAACCCTTACCATATGGGCCCATTCATTCTAATGAATCTCATAGGCTATAATGGAGAATAGAAAAACATCCAAAATTTTTCCCCATGAAGAGTGTACCATTCTGTGTGATATTAAAAATTCATCTTACCCATCCCTAAACCCAAACCCAATATTCACCCAAACATAAGTGTGTCCTGAACTCTAACCCTAACCCTAACCCTTACCATATGGGCCCATTCATTCTAATGAATCTCATAGGCTATAATGGAGAATGGAAAAACATCCAAAAATTTTCCCCATCAAGAGTGTACCATTCAGTGTGATATTAAAAATACATCTTACCCAACCCTAAACCAGACCCCAATTTTAAACGAAACATATGTGTGTCCTGAACTCTAACCCTAACCCTAACCCTTACCATATGGGCCCATTCATTCTAATGAATCTCATAGGCTATAATGGAGAATGGAAAAACATCCAAAATTTCTCCCCATCAATAGTGTACCATTCAGTGTGATATTAAAAATTCATCTTACCCATCCCTAAACCCAAACCCAATATTCACCCAAAGATATGTGTGTACTGAACTCTAACCCTAACCCTAACCCTTACCATATGGGCCCATTCATTCTAATGAATCTCTTAGGCTATAATGGAGAATGGAAAAACATCCAAAATTTTTCCCCATGAAGAGTGTACCATTCTGTGTGATATTAAAAATTCATCTTACCCATCCCTAAACCCAAACCCAATATTCACCCAAACATAAGTGTGTCCTGAACTCTAACCCTAACCCTAACCCTTACCATATGGGCCCATTCATTCTAATGAATCTCATAGGCTATAATGGAGAATGGAAAAACATCCAAAATTTTTCCCCATCAATAGTGTAACATTAAGTGTGATACTAAAAATTCATCTTACCCATCCCTAAAACCAAACCCAATATTCACCCAAAGATATGTGTGTCCTGAACTCTAACCCTAACCCTAACCCTTACCATATGGGCCCATTCATTCTAATGAATCTCATAGGCTATAATGGAGAATGGAAAAACATCCAAAATTTTTCCCCATCAATAGTGTAACATTAAGTGTGATACTAAAAATTCATCTTACCCATCCCTAAACCCAAACCCAATATTCACCCAAAGATATGTGTGCACTGAACTCTAACCCTAACCCTAACCCTTACCATATGGGCCCATTCATTCTAATGAATCTCATAGGCTATAATGGAGAATAAAAAAACATCCAAAAATTTTCCCCATGAAGAGTGTACCATTCAGTGTGATATTAAAAATTCATCTTACCCATCCCTAAACCCAAACCCAATATTCACCCAAAGATATGTGTGTCCTGAACTCTAACCCTAACCCTAACCCTTACCATATGGGCCCATTCATTCTAATGAATCTCATAGGCTATAATGGAGAATGGAAAAACATCCAAAATTTTTCCCCATCAAGAGTGTACCATTCAGTGTGATATTAAAAATACATCTTACCCATCCCTAAACCCAAACCCAATATTCACCCAAACATAAGTGTGTCCTGAACTCTAACCCTAACCCTAACCTTTACCATATGGGCCCATTCATTCTAATGAATCTCATAGGCTATAATGGAGAATGGAAAAACATCCAAAATTTTTCCCCATCAAGAGTGTACCATTCAGTGTGATATTAAAAATACATCTTACCCATCCCTAAACCCAAACCCAATATTCACCCAAAGATATGTGTGTCCTGAACTCTAACCCTAACTCTAACCCTTACCATATGGGCCCATTCATTCTAATGAATCTCATAGGCTATAATGGAGAATGGAAAAACATCCAAAATTTCTCCCCATCAATAGTGTACCATTCAGTGTGATATTAAAAATTCATCTTACCCATCCCTAAACCCAAACCCAATATTCACCCAAAGATAGGTGTGTACTGAACTCTAACCCTAACCCTAACCCTTACCATATGGGCCCATTCATTCTAATGAATCTCATAGGCTATAATGGAGAATAGAAAAACATCCAAAATTTTTCCCCATGAAGAGTGTACCATTCAGTGTGATATTAAAAATTCATCTTACCCATCCCTAAACCCAAACCCAATATTCACCCAAACATAAGTGTGTCCTGAACTCTAACCCTAACCCTAACCCTTACCATATGGGCCCATTCATTCTAATGAATCTCTTAGGCTATAATGGAGAATGGAAAAACATCCAAAATTTTTCCCCATCAATAGTGTAACATTCAGTGTGATACTAAAAATTCATCTTACCCATCCCTAAAACCAAACCCAATATTCACCCAAAGATATGTGTGTCCTGAACTCTAACCCTAACCCTAACCCTTACCATATGGGCCCATTCATTCTAATGAATCTCATAGGCTATAATGGAGAATGGAAAAACATCCAAAATTTTTCCCCATCAAGAGTGTACCATTCAGTGTGATACTAAAAATTCATCTTACCCATCCCTAAAACCAAACCCAATATTCACCCAAAGATATGTGTGTCCTGAACTCTAACCCTAACCCTAACCCTTACCATATGGGCCCATTCATTCTAATGAATCTCATAGGCTATAATGGAGAATGGAAAAACATCCAAAATTTTGACCCATCAAGAGTGTACCATTCAGTGTGATATTAAAAATACATCTTACCCATCCCTAAACCCAAACCCAATATTCACCCAAACATAAGTGTGTCCTGAACTCTAACCCTAACCCTAACCCTTACCATATGGGCCCATTCATTCTAATGAATCTCATAGGCTATAATGGAGAATGGAAAAACATCCAAAATTTTTCCCCATCAAGAGTGTACAATTCAGTGTGATATTAAAAATACATCTTACCCAACCATAAACCAGTCCCCAATTTTAAACCAAACATATGTGTGTCCTGAACTCTAACCCTAACCCTAACCCTTAACATATGGGCCCATTCATTCTATTGAATCTCATAGGCTATAATGCAGAATGGAAAAACATCCAAAATTTTTCCCCATCAATAGTGTACCATTCAGTGTGATATTAAAAATTCATCTTATCCATCCCTAAACCCAAACCCAATATTCACCCAAAGAAATGTGTTTTCTGAACTCTAACCCTAACCCTAACCCTTACCATATGGGCCCATTCATTCTAATGAATCTCAAAGGTTATAATGGAGAATGGAAAAACATCCAAAATTTTTCCCCATCAAGAGTGTACCATTCAGTGTTATATTTAAAATACATCTTACCCATCCCTAAACCCAAACCCAATATTCACCCAAACATAAGTATGTCCTGAACTCTAACCCTAACCCTAACCCTTACCATATGGGCGCATTCATTCTAATGAATCTCATAGGCTATAATGGAGAATGGAAAAACATCCAAAATTTTTCCCCATCAATAGTGTACCATTCATTGTGATATTAAAAATACATCTTACCCAACCCTAAACCAGACCGCAATTTTAAACCAAACATATGTGTGTCCTGAACTCTAACCCTAACCCTAACCCTTACCATATGGGCCCATTCATTCTAATGAATCTCGTAGGCTATAATGGAGAATGGAAAAACATCCAAAATTTTTCCCCATCAAGAGTGTACCCTTCAGTGTGATATTAAAAATTCATCTTACCCATCCCTAAACCCAAACCCAATATTCACCCAAAGAAATGTGTGTTCTGAACTCTAACCCTAACCCTAACCCTTACCATATGGGCCCATTCATTCTAATGAATCTCATAGGCTATAATGGAGAATGGAAAAACATCCAAAATTTTTCCCCATCAAGAGTGTACCATTCAGTGTGATATTAAAAATTCATCTTATCCATCCCTAAACCCAAACCCAATATTCACCCAAAGAAATGTGTGTTCTGAACTCTAACCCTAACCCTAACCCTTACCATATGGGCCCATTCATTCTAATGAATCTCATAGGCTATAATGGAGAATGGAAAAACATCCAAAATTTTTCCCCATCAAGAGTGTACCATTCAGTGTGATATTAAAAATTCATCTTACCCATCCCTAAACCCAAACCCAATATTCACCCAAACATAAGTGTGTCCTGAACTCTAACCCTAACCCTAACCCTTACCATATGGGCCCATTCATTCTAATGAATCTCATAGGCTATAATGGAGAATGGAAAAACATCCAAAAATTTTCCCCATCAATAGTGTAACATTCAGTGTGATACTAAAAATTCATCTTACCCATCCCTAAAACCAAACCCAATATTCACCCAAAGATATGTGTGTCCTGAACTCTAACCCTAACCCTAACCCTTACCATATGGGCCCATTCATTCTAATGAATCTCATAGGCTATAATGGAGAATGGAAAAACATCCAAAATTTTTCCCCATCAAGAGTGTACCATTCAGTGTGATATTAAAAATACATCTTACCCATCCCTAAACCCAAACCCAATATTCACCCAAACATAAGTGTGTCCTGAACTCTAACCCTAGCCCTAACCCTTACCATATGGGCCCATTCATTCTAATGAATCTCATAGGCTATAATGGAGAATGGAAAAACAACCAAAATTTCTCCCCATCAATAGTGTACCATTCAGTGTGATATTAAAAATTCATGTTACCCATCCCTAAACCCAAACCCAATATTCACCCAAAGATATGTGTGCACTGAACTCTAACCCTAACCCTAACCCTTACCATATGGGCCCATTCATTCTAATGAATCTCATAGGCTATAATGGAGAATAGAAAAACATCCAAAATTTTTCCCCATGAAGAGTGTACCATTCATTGTGATATTAAAAATTCATCTTACCCATCCCTAAACCCAAACCCAATATTCACCCAAAGATATGTGTGTCCTGAACTCTAACCCTAACCCTAACCCTTACCATATGGGCCCATTCATTCTAATGAATCTCATAGGCTATAATGGAGAATGGAAAAACATCCAAAATTTTTCCCCATCAAGAGTGTACCATTCAGTGTGATATTAAAAATACATCTTACCCATCCCTAAACCCAAACCCAATATTCACCCAAACATAAGTGTGTCCTGAACTCTAACCCTAACCCTAACCTTTACCATATGGGCCCATTCATTCTAATGAATCTCATAGGCTATAATGGAGAATGGAAAAACATCCAAAATTTTTCCCCATCAAGAGTGTACCATTCAGTGTGATATTAAAAATACATCTTACCCATCCCTAAACCCAAACCCAATATTCACCCAAAGATATGTGTGTCCTGAACTCTAACCCTAACTCTAACCCTTACCATATGGGCCCATTCATTCTAATGAATCTCATAGGCTATAATGGAGAATGGAAAAACATCCAAAATTTCTCCCCATCAATAGTGTACCATTCAGTGTGATATTAAAAATTCATCTTACCCATCCCTAAACCCAAACCCAATATTCACCCAAAGATAGGTGTGTACTGAACTCTAACCCTAACCCTAACCCTTACCATATGGGCCCATTCATTCTAATGAATCTCATAGGCTATAATGGAGAATAGAAAAACATCCAAAATTTTTCCCCATGAAGAGTGTACCATTCAGTGTGATATTAAAAATTCATCTTACCCATCCCTAAACCCAAACCCAATATTCACCCAAACATAAGTGTGTCCTGAACTCTAACCCTAACCCTAACCCTTACCATATGGGCCCATTCATTCTAATGAATCTCTTAGGCTATAATGGAGAATGGAAAAACATCCAAAATTTTTCCCATCAATAGTGTAACATTCAGTGTGATACTAAAAATTCATCTTACCCATCCCTAAACCCAAACCCAATATTCACCCAATCATAAGTGTGTCCTGAACTCTAACCCTAACCCTAACCCTTACCATATGGGCCCATTCATTCTAATGAATCTCATAGGCTATAATGGAGAATGGAAAAACATCCAAAATTTTTCCCCATCAATAGTGTACCATTCAGTGTGATATTAAAAATTCATCTTATCCATCCCTAAACCCAAACCCAATATTCACCCAAAGAAATGTGTGTTCTGAACTCTAACCCTAACCCTAACCCTTACCATATGGGCCCATTCATTCTAATGAATCTCATAGGCTATAATGGAGAATGGAAAAACATCCAAAATTTTTCCCCATCAAGAGTGTACCATTCAGTGTGATATTAAAAATTCATCTTATCCATCCCTAAACCCAAACCCAATATTCACCCAAAGAAATGTGTGTTCTGAACTCTAACCCTAACCCTAACCCTTACCATATGGGCCCATTCATTCTAATGAATCTCATAGGCTATAATGGAGAATGGAAAAACATCCAAAATTTTTCCCCATCAAGAGTGTACCATTCAGTGTGATATTAAAAATTCATCTTATCCATCCCTAAACCCAAACCCAATATTCACCCAAAGAAATGTGTGTTCTGAACTCTAACCCTAACCCTAACCCTTACCATATGGGCCCATTCATTCTAATGAATCTCATAGGCTATAATGGAGAATGGAAAAACATCCAAAATTTTTCCCCATCAAGAGTGTACCATTCAGTGTGATATTAAAAATTCATCTTACCCATCCCTAAACCCAAACCCAATATTCACCCAAACATAAGTGTGTCCTGAACTCTAACCCTAACCCTAACCCTTACCATATGGGCCCATTCATTCTAATGAATCTCATAGGCTATAATGGAGAATGGAAAAACATCCAAAATTTTTCCCCATCAATAGTGTAACATTCAGTGTGATACTAAAAATTCATCTTACCCATCCCTAAAACCAAACCCAATATTCACCCAAAGATATGTGTGTCCTGAACTCTAACCCTAACCCTAACCCTTACCATATGGGCCCATTCATTCTAATGAATCTCATAGGCTATAATGGAGAATGGAAAAACATCCAAAATTTTTCCCCATCAAGAGTGTACCATTCAGTGTGATATTAAAAATACATCTTACCCATCCCTAAACCCAAACCCAATATTCACCCAAACATAAGTGTGTCCTGAACTCTAACCCTAGCCCTAACCCTTACCATATGGGCCCATTCATTCTAATGAATCTCATAGGCTATAATGGAGAATGGAAAAACAACCAAAATTTCTCCCCATCAATAGTGTACCATTCAGTGTGATATTAAAAATTCATGTTACCCATCCCTAAACCCAAACCCAATATTCACCCAAAGATATGTGTGCACTGAACTCTAACCCTAACCCTAACCCTTACCATATGGGCCCATTCATTCTAATGAATCTCATAGGCTATAATGGAGAATAGAAAAACATCCAAAATTTTTCCCCATGAAGAGTGTACCATTCATTGTGATATTAAAAATTCATCTTACCCATCCCTAAACCCAAACCCAATATTCACCCAAAGATATGTGTGTCCTGAACTCTAACCCTAACCCTAACCCTTACCATATGGGCCCATTCATTCTAATGAATCTCATAGGCTATAATGGAGAATGGAAAAACATCCAAAATTTTTCCCCATCAAGAGTGTACCATTCAGTGTGATATTAAAAATACATCTTACCCATCCCTAAACCCAAACCCAATATTCACCCAAACATAAGTGTGTCCTGAACTCTAACCCTAACCCTAACCTTTACCATATGGGCCCATTCATTCTAATGAATCTCATAGGCTATAATGGAGAATGGAAAAACATCCAAAATTTTTCCCCATCAAGAGTGTACCATTCAGTGTGATATTAAAAATACATCTTACCCATCCCTAAACCCAAACCCAATATTCACCCAAAGATATGTGTGTCCTGAACTCTAACCCTAACTCTAACCCTTACCATATGGGCCCATTCATTCTAATGAATCTCATAGGCTATAATGGAGAATGGAAAAACATCCAAAATTTCTCCCCATCAATAGTGTACCATTCAGTGTGATATTAAAAATTCATCTTACCCATCCCTAAACCCAAACCCAATATTCACCCAAAGATAGGTGTGTACTGAACTCTAACCCTAACCCTAACCCTTACCATATGGGCCCATTCATTCTAATGAATCTCATAGGCTATAATGGAGAATAGAAAAACATCCAAAATTTTTCCCCATGAAGAGTGTACCATTCAGTGTGATATTAAAAATTCATCTTACCCATCCCTAAACCCAAACCCAATATTCACCCAAACATAAGTGTGTCCTGAACTCTAACCCTAACCCTAACCCTTACCATATGGGCCCATTCATTCTAATGAATCTCTTAGGCTATAATGGAGAATGGAAAAACATCCAAAATTTTTCCCATCAATAGTGTAACATTCAGTGTGATACTAAAAATTCATCTTACCCATCCCTAAACCCAAACCCAATATTCACCCAAAGATATGTGTGTCCTGAACTCTAACCCTAACCCTAACCCTTACCATATGGGCCCATTCATTCTAATGAATCTCATAGGCTATAATGGAGAATGGAAAAACATCCAAAATTTCTCCCCATCAATAGTGTACCATTCAGTGTGATATTAAAAATACATCTTACCCATCCCTAAACCCAAACCCAATATTCACCCAAACATAAGTGTGTCCTGAACTCTAACCCTAACCCTAACCCTTACCATATGGGCCCATTCATTCTAATGAATCTCATAGGCTATAATGGAGAATGGAAAAACATCCAAAATTTTTCCCCATCAAGAGTGTACCATTCAGTGTGATATTAAAAATACATCTTACCCAACCCTAAATCAGACCCCAATTTTAAACCAAACATATGTGTGTCCTGAACTCTAACCCTAACCCTAACCCTTACCATATGGGCCCATTCATTCTAATGAATCTCAAAGGTTATAATGGAGAATGGAAAAACATCCAAAATTTTTCCCCATGAAGAGTGTACCATTCAGTGTTATATTTAAAATACATCTTACCCATCCCTAAACCCAAACCCAATATTCACCCAATCATAAGTGTGTCCTGAACTCTAACCCTAACCCTAACCCTTACCATATGGGCCCATTCATTCTAATGAATCTCATAGGCTATAATGGAGAATGGAAAAACATCCAAAATTTTTCCCCATCAATAGTGTACCATTCAGTGTGATATTAAAAATTCATCTTATCCATCCCTAAACCCAAACCCAATATTCACCCAAAGAAATGTGTGTTCTGAACTCTAACCCTAACCCTAACCCTTACCATATGGGCCCATTCATTCTAATGAATCTCATAGGCTATAATGGAGAATGGAAAAACATCCAAAATTTTTCCCCATCAAGAGTGTACCATTCAGTGTGATATTAAAAATTCATCTTATCCATCCCTAAACCCAAACCCAATATTCACCCAAAGAAATGTGTGTTCTGAACTCTAACCCTAACCCTAACCCTTACCATATGGGCCCATTCATTCTAATGAATCTCATAGGCTATAATGGAGAATGGAAAAACATCCAAAATTTTTCCCCATCAAGAGTGTACCATTCAGTGTGATATTAAAAATTCATCTTATCCATCCCTAAACCCAAACCCAATATTCACCCAAAGAAATGTGTGTTCTGAACTCTAACCCTAACCCTAACCCTTACCATATGGGCCCATTCATTCTAATGAATCTCATAGGCTATAATGGAGAATGGAAAAACATCCAAAATTTTTCCCCATCAAGAGTGTACCATTCAGTGTGATATTAAAAATTCATCTTACCCATCCCTAAACCCAAACCCAATATTCACCCAAACATAAGTGTGTCCTGAACTCTAACCCTAACCCTAACCCTTACCATATGGGCCCATTCATTCTAATGAATCTCATAGGCTATAATGGAGAATGGAAAAACATCCAAAATTTTTCCCCATCAATAGTGTAACATTCAGTGTGATACTAAAAATTCATCTTACCCATCCCTAAAACCAAACCCAATATTCACCCAAAGATATGTGTGTCCTGAACTCTAACCCTAACCCTAACCCTTACCATATGGGCCCATTCATTCTAATGAATCTCATAGGCTATAATGGAGAATGGAAAAACATCCAAAATTTTTCCCCATCAAGAGTGTACCATTCAGTGTGATATTAAAAATACATCTTACCCATCCCTAAACCCAAACCCAATATTCACCCAAACATAAGTGTGTCCTGAACTCTAACCCTAGCCCTAACCCTTACCATATGGGCCCATTCATTCTAATGAATCTCATAGGCTATAATGGAGAATGGAAAAACAACCAAAATTTCTCCCCATCAATAGTGTACCATTCAGTGTGATATTAAAAATTCATGTTACCCATCCCTAAACCCAAACCCAATATTCACCCAAAGATATGTGTGCACTGAACTCTAACCCTAACCCTAACCCTTACCATATGGGCCCATTCATTCTAATGAATCTCATAGGCTATAATGGAGAATAGAAAAACATCCAAAATTTTTCCCCATGAAGAGTGTACCATTCATTGTGATATTAAAAATTCATCTTACCCATCCCTAAACCCAAACCCAATATTCACCCAAAGATATGTGTGTCCTGAACTCTAACCCTAACCCTAACCCTTACCATATGGGCCCATTCATTCTAATGAATCTCATAGGCTATAATGGAGAATGGAAAAACATCCAAAATTTTTCCCCATCAAGAGTGTATCATTCAGTGTGATATTAAAAATACATCTTACCCATCCCTAAACCCAAACCCAATATTCACCCAAACATAAGTGTGTCCTGAACTCTAACCCTAACCCTAACCTTTACCATATGGGCCCATTCATTCTAATGAATCTCATAGGCTATAATGGAGAATGGAAAAACATCCAAAATTTTTCCCCATCAAGAGTGTACCATTCAGTGTGATATTAAAAATACATCTTACCCATCCCTAAACCCAAACCCAATATTCACCCAAAGATATGTGTGTCCTGAACTCTAACCCTAACTCTAACCCTTACCATATGGGCCCATTCATTCTAATGAATCTCATAGGCTATAATGGAGAATGGAAAAACATCCAAAATTTCTCCCCATCAATAGTGTACCATTCAGTGTGATATTAAAAATTCATCTTACCCATCCCTAAACCCAAACCCAATATTCACCCAAAGATAGGTGTGTACTGAACTCTAACCCTAACCCTAACCCTTACCATATGGGCCCATTCATTCTAATGAATCTCATAGGCTATAATGGAGAATAGAAAAACATCCAAAATTTTTCCCCATGAAGAGTGTACCATTCAGTGTGATATTAAAAATTCATCTTACCCATCCCTAAACCCAAACCCAATATTCACCCAAACATAAGTGTGTCCTGAACTCTAACCCTAACCCTAACCCTTACCATATGGGCCCATTCATTCTAATGAATCTCTTAGGCTATAATGGAGAATGGAAAAACATCCAAAATTTTTCCCATCAATAGTGTAACATTCAGTGTGATACTAAAAATTCATCTTACCCATCCCTAAAACCAAACCCAATATTCACCCAAAGATATGTGTGTCCTGAACTCTAACCCTAACCCTAACCCTTACCATATGGGCCCATTCATTCTAATGAATCTCATAGGCTATAATGGAGAATGGAAAAACATCCAAAATTTTTCCCCATCAAGAGTGTACCATTCAGTGTGATACTAAAAATTCATCTTACCCATCCCTAAAACCAAACCCAATATTCACCCAAAGATATGTGTGTCCTGAACTCTAACCCTAACCCTAACCCTTACCATATGGGCCCATTCATTCTAATGAATCTCATAGGCTATAATGGAGAATGGAAAAACATCCAAAATTTTGACCCATCAAGAGTGTACCATTCAGTGTGATATTAAAAATACATCTTACCCATCCCTAAACCCAAACCCAATATTCACCCAAACATAAGTGTGTCCTGAACTCTAACCCTAACCCTAACCCTTACCATATGGGCCCATTCATTCTAATGAATCTCATAGGCTATAATGGAGAATGGAAAAACATCCAAAATTTTTCCCCATCAAGAGTGTACAATTCAGTGTGATATTAAAAATACATCTTACCCAACCATAAACCAGTCCCCAATTTTAAACCAAACATATGTGTGTCCTGAACTCTAACCCTAACCCTAACCCTTAACATATGGGCCCATTCATTCTATTGAATCTCATAGGCTATAATGCAGAATGGAAAAACATCCAAAATTTTTCCCCATCAATAGTGTACCATTCAGTGTGATATTAAAAATTCATCTTATCCATCCCTAAACCCAAACCCAATATTCACCCAAAGAAATGTGTTTTCTGAACTCTAACCCTAACCCTAACCCTTACCATATGGGCCCATTCATTCTAATGAATCTCAAAGGTTATAATGGAGAATGGAAAAACATCCAAAATTTTTCCCCATCAAGAGTGTACCATTCAGTGTTATATTTAAAATACATCTTACCCATCCCTAAACCCAAACCCAATATTCACCCAAACATAAGTATGTCCTGAACTCTAACCCTAACCCTAACCCTTACCATATGGGCGCATTCATTCTAATGAATCTCATAGGCTATAATGGAGAATGGAAAAACATCCAAAATTTTTCCCCATCAATAGTGTACCATTCATTGTGATATTAAAAATACATCTTACCCAACCCTAAACCAGACCGCAATTTTAAACCAAACATATGTGTGTCCTGAACTCTAACCCTAACCCTAACCCTTACCATATGGGCCCATTCATTCTAATGAATCTCGTAGGCTATAATGGAGAATGGAAAAACATCCAAAATTTTTCCCCATCAAGAGTGTACCATTCAGTGTGATATTAAAAATACATCTTACCCATCCCTAAACCCAAACCCAATATTCACCCAAACATAAGTGTGTCCT
Source organism: Heteronotia binoei (assembly GCF_032191835.1). Classification (NCBI taxonomy): domain Eukaryota; kingdom Metazoa; phylum Chordata; class Lepidosauria; order Squamata; family Gekkonidae; genus Heteronotia; species Heteronotia binoei. Next base: position 40,068,382 of record NC_083232.1, read on the forward strand.
GAACTCTAACCCTAACCCTTACCATATGGGCCCATTCATTCTAATGAATCTCATAGGCTATAACGGAGAATGGAAAAACATCCAAAATTTTTCCCCATCAAGAGTGTAACATTCAGTGTGATATTAAAAATTCATCTTACCCATCCCTAAACCCAAACCCAATATTCACCCAAACATAAGTGTGTCCTGAACTCTAACCCTAACCCTAACCCTTACCATATGGGCCCATTCATTCTAATGAATCTCATAGGCTATAATGGAGAATGGAAAAACATCCAAAATTTTTCCCCATCAATAGTGTACCATTCAGTGTGATATTAAAAATTCATCTTACCCATCCCTAAACCCAAACCCAATATTCACCCAAAGATATGTGTGTCCTGAACTCTAACCCTAACCCTAACCCTTACCATATGGGCCCATTCATTCTAATGAATCTCATAGGCTATAATGGAGAATGGAAAAACATCCAAAATTCTTCCCCATCAAGAGTGTACCATTCAGTGTGATATTAAAAATACATCTTACCCATCCCTAAACCCAAACCCAATATTCACCCAAACATAAGTGTGTCCTGAACTCTAACCCTAACCCTAACCCTTACCATATGGGCCCATTCATTCTTATGAATCTCATAGGCTATAATGGAGAATGGAAAAACATCCAAAAATTTTCCCCATCAAGAGTGTACCATTCAGTGTGATATTAAAAATACATCTTACCCAACCATAAACCAGTCCCCAATTTTAAACCAAACATATGTGTGTCCTGAACTCTAACCCTAACCCTAACCCTTACCATATGGGCCCATTCATTCTTATGAATCTCATAGGCTATAATGGAGAATGGAAAAACATCCAAAAATTTTCCCCATCAAGAGTGTACCATTCAGTGTGATATTAAAAATACATCTTACCCAAGCCTAAACAAGACCCCAATTTTAAACCAAACATATGTGTGTCCTGAACTCTAACACTAACCCTAACCCTTACCATATGGGCCCATTCATTCTAATGAATCTCATAGGCTATAATGGAGAATGGAAAAACATCCAAAATTTTTCCCCATCAATAGTGTAACATTCAGTGTGATACTAAAAATTCATCTTACCCATCCCTAAACCCAAACCCAATATTCACCCAAAGATATGTGCGTCCTGAACTCTAACCCTAACCCTAACCCTTACCATATGGGCCCATTCATTCTAATGAATCTCATAGGCTATAATGGAGAATGGAAAAACATCCAAAATTTTTCCCCATCAAGAGTGTACCATTCAGTGTGATATTAAAAATACATCTTACCCAACCCTAAACAAGACCCCAATTTTAAACCAAACATATGTGTGTCCTGAACTCTAACCCTAACCCTAACCCTTAACATATGGGCCCATTCATTCTAATGAATCTCATAGGCTATAATGGAGAATGGAAAAACAACCAAAATTTTTCCCCATCAAGAGTGTACCATTCAGTGTGATATTAAAAATACCTCTTACCCATCCCTAAACCCAAACCCAATATTCACCCAATCATAAGTGTGTCCTGAACTCTAACCCTAACCCTAACCCTTACCATATGGGCCCATTCATTCTAATGAATCTCATAGGCTATAATGGAGAATGGAAAAACATCCAAAATTTTTCCCCATCAAGAGTGTACCATTCAGTGTGATATTAAAAATACATTTTACCCATCCCTAAACCCAAACCCAATATTCACCCAAACATAAGTGTGTCCTGAACTCTAACCCTAACCCTAACCCTTACCATATGGGCCCATTCATTCTAATGAATCTCATAGGCTATAATGGAGAATGGAAAAACATCCAAAATTTCTCCCCATCAATAGTGTGCCATTCAGTGTGATATTAAAAATTCATCTTACCCATCCCTAAACCCAAACCCAATATTCACCCAAAGATATGTGTGTACTCAACTCTAACCCTAACCCTAACCCTTACCATATGGGCCCATTCATTCTAATGAATCTCATAGGCTATAATGGAGAATAGAAAAACATCCAAAATTTTTCCCCATCAAGAGTGTACCATTCAGTGTGATATTAAAAATTCATCTTACCCATCCCTAAACCCAAACCCAATATTCACCCAAACATAAGTGTGTCCTGAACTCTAACCCTAACCCTAACCCTTACCATATGGGCCCATTCATTCTAATGAATCTCATAGGCTATAATGGAGAATGGAAAAACATCCAAAATTTTTCGCCATCAATAGTGTAACATTCAGTGTGATACTAAAAATACATCTTACCCATCCCTAAACCCAAAGCCAATATTCACCCAAAGATATGTGTGTACTGAACTCTAACCCTAACCCTAACCCTTACCATATGGGCCCATTCATTCTAATGAATCTCATAGGCTATAATGGAGAATGGAAAAACATCCAAAATTTCTCCCCATCAATAGTGTACCATTCAGTGTGATATTAAAAATTCATCTTACCCATCCCTAAACCCAAACCCAATATTCACCCAAAGATATGTGTGTCCTGAACTCTAACCCTAACCCTTACCATATGGGCCCATTCATTCTAATGAATCTCATAGGCTATAACGGAGAATGGAAAAACATCCAAAATTTTTCCCCATCAAGAGTGTAACATTCAGTGTGATATTAAAAATTCATCTTACCCATCCCTAAACCCAAACCCAATATTCACCCAAACATAAGTGTGTCCTGAACTCTAACCCTAACCCTAACCCTTACCATATGGGCCCATTCATTCTAATGAATCTCATAGGCTATAATGGAGAATGGAAAAACATCCAAAATTTTTCCCCATCAATAGTGTACCATTCAGTGTGATATTAAAAATTCATCTTACCCATCCCTAAACCCAAACCCAATATTCACCCAAAGATATGTGTGTCCTGAACTCTAACCCTAACCCTAACCCTTACCATATGGGCCCATTCATTCTAATGAATCTCATAGGCTATAATGGAGAATGGAAAAACATCCAAAATTCTTCCCCATCAAGAGTGTACCATTCAGTGTGATATTAAAAATACATCTTACCCATCCCTAAACCCAAACCCAATATTCACCCAAACATAAGTGTGTCCTGAACTCTAACCCTAACCCTAACCCTTACCATATGGGCCCATTCATTCTTATGAATCTCATAGGCTATAATGGAGAATGGAAAAACATCCAAAAATTTTCCCCATCAAGAGTGTACCATTCAGTGTGATATTAAAAATACATCTTACCCAACCATAAACCAGTCCCCAATTTTAAACCAAACATATGTGTGTCCTGAACTCTAACCCTAACCCTAACCCTTACCATATGGGCCCATTCATTCTTATGAATCTCATAGGCTATAATGGAGAATGGAAAAACATCCAAAAATTTTCCCCATCAAGAGTGTACCATTCAGTGTGATATTAAAAATACATCTTACCCAAGCCTAAACAAGACCCCAATTTTAAACCAAACATATGTGTGTCCTGAACTCTAACCCTAACCCTAACCCTTACCATATGGGCCCATTCATTCTAATGAATCTCATAGGCTATAATGGAGAATGGAAAAACATCCAAAATTTTTCCCCATCAATAGTGTAACATTCAGTGTGATACTAAAAATTCATCTTACCCATCCCTAAACCCAAACCCAATATTCACCCAAAGATATGTGCGTCCTGAACTCTAACCCTAACCCTAACCCTTACCATATGGGCCCATTCATTCTAATGAATCTCATAGGCTATAATGGAGAATGGAAAAACATCCAAAATTTTTCCCCATCAAGAGTGTACCATTCAGTGTGATATTAAAAATACATCTTACCCAACCCTAAACAAGACCCCAATTTTAAACCAAACATATGTGTGTCCTGAACTCTAACCCTAACCCTAACCCTTAACATATGGGCCCATTCATTCTAATGAATCTCATAGGCTATAATGGAGAATGGAAAAACAACCAAAATTTTTCCCCATCAAGAGTGTACCATTCAGTGTGATATTAAAAATACCTCTTACCCATCCCTAAACCCAAACCCAATATTCACCCAATCATAAGTGTGTCCTGAACTCTAACCCTAACCCTAACCCTTACCATATGGGCCCATTCATTCTAATGAATCTCATAGGCTATAATGGAGAATGGAAAAACATCCAAAATTTTTCCCCATCAAGAGTGTACCATTCAGTGTGATATTAAAAATACATTTTACCCATCCCTAAACCCAAACCCAATATTCACCCAAACATAAGTGTGTCCTGAACTCTAACCCTAACCCTAACCCTTACCATATGGGCCCATTCATTCTAATGAATCTCATAGGCTATAATGGAGAATGGAAAAACATCCAAAATTTCTCCCCATCAATAGTGTGCCATTCAGTGTGATATTAAAAATTCATCTTACCCATCCCTAAACCCAAACCCAATATTCACCCAAAGATATGTGTGTACTGAACTCTAACCCTAACCCTAACCCTTACCATATGGGCCCATTCATTCTAATGAATCTCATAGGCTATAATGGAGAATAGAAAAACATCCAAAATTTTTCCCCATGAAGAGTGTACCATTCTGTGTGATATTAAAAATTCATCTTACCCATCCCTAAACCCAAACCCAATATTCACCCAAACATAAGTGTGTCCTGAACTCTAACCCTAACCCTAACCCTTACCATATGGGCCCATTCATTCTAATGAATCTCATAGGCTATAATGGAGAATGGAAAAACATCCAAAAATTTTCCCCATCAAGAGTGTACCATTCAGTGTGATATTAAAAATACATCTTACCCAACCCTAAACCAGACCCCAATTTTAAACGAAACATATGTGTGTCCTGAACTCTAACCCTAACCCTAACCCTTACCATATGGGCCCATTCATTCTAATGAATCTCATAGGCTATAATGGAGAATGGAAAAACATCCAAAATTTTTCCCCATCAATAGTGTAACATTCAGTGTGATACTAAAAATTCATCTTACCCATCCCTAAACCCAAACCCAATATTCACCCAAAGATATGTGCGTCCTGAACTCTAACCCTAACCCTAACCCTTACCATATGGGCCCATTCATTCTAATGAATCTCATAGGCTATAATGGAGAATGGAAAAACATCCAAAATTTCTCCCCATCAATAGTGTACCATTCAGTGTGATATTAAAAATACATCTTACCCATCCCTAAACCCAAACCCAATATTCACCCAAACATAAGTGTGTCCTGAACTCTAACCCTAACCCTAACCCTTACCATATGGGCCCATTCATTCTAATGAATCTCATAGGCTATAATGGAGAATGGAAAAACATCCAAAATTTTTCCCCATCAAGAGTGTACCATTCAGTGTGATATTAAAAATACATTTTACCCATCCCTAAACCCAAACCCAATATTCACCCAAACATAAGTGTGTCCTGAACTCTAACCCTAACCCTAACCCTTACCATATGGGCCCATTCATTCTAATGAATCTCATAGGCTATAATGGAGAATGGAAAAACATCCAAAATTCTTCCCCATCAAGAGTGTACCATTCAGTGTGATATTAAAAATACATCTTACCCATCCCTAAACCCAAACCCAATATTCACCCAAACATAAGTGTGTCCTGAACTCTAACCCTAACCCTAACCCTTACCATATGGGCCCATTCATTCTAATGAATCTCATAGGCTATAATGGAGAATGGAAAAACATCCAAAATTTCTCCCCATCAATAGTGTACCATTCAGTGTGATATTAAAAATTCATCTTACCCATCCCTAAACCCAAACCCAATATTCACCCAAAGATATGTGTGTACTGAACTCTAACCCTAACCCTAACCCTTACCATATGGGCCCATTCATTCTAATGAATCTCATAGGCTATAATGGAGAATGGAAAAACATCCAAAATTTTTCCCCATGAAGAGTGTACCATTCTGTGTGATATTAAAAATTCATCTTACCCATCCCTAAACCCAAACCCAATATTCACCCAAACATAAGTGTGTCCTGAACTCTAACCCTAACCCTAACCCTTACCATATGGGCCCATTCATTCTAATGAATCTCATAGGCTATAATGGAGAATGGAAAAACATCCAAAATTTTTCCCCATCAATAGTGTACCATTCAGTGTGATATTAAAAATTCATCTTACCCATCCCTAAACCCAAACCCAATATTCACCCAAAGATATGTGTGTCCTGAACTCTAACCCTAACCCTAACCCTTACCATATTGGCCCATTCATTCTAATGAATCTCATAGGCTATAATGGAGAATGGAAAAACATCCAAAATTCTTCCCCATCAACAGTGTACCATTCAGTGTGATATTAAAAATACATCTTACCCATCCCTAAACCCAAACCCAATATTCACACAAACATAAGTGTGTCCTGAACTCTAACCCTAACCCTAACCCTTACCATATGGGCCCATTCATTCTAATGAATCTCATAGGCTATAATGGAGAATGGAAAAACATCCAAAATTTCTCCCCATCAATAGTGTACCATTCAGTGTGATATTAAAAATTCATCTTACCCATCCCTAAACCCAAACCCAATATTCACCCAAAGATATGTGTGTACTGAACTCTAACCCTAACCCTAACCCTTACCATATGGGCCCATTCATTCTAATGAATCTCATAGGCTATAATGGAGAATGGAAAAACATCCAAAATTTTTCCCCATGAAGAGTGTACCATTCTGTGTGATATTAAAAATTCATCTTACCCATCCCTAAACCCAAACCCAATATTCACCCAAACATAAGTGTGTCCTGAACTCTAACCCTAACCCTAACCCTTACCATATGGGCCCATTCATTCTAATGAATCTCATAGGCTATAATGGAGAATGGAAAAACATCCAAAATTTCTCCCCATCAATAGTGTACCATTCAGTGTGATATTAAAAATACATCTTACCCATCCCTAAACCCAAACCCAATATTCACCCAAACATAAGTGTGTCCTGAACTCTAACCCTAACCCTAACCCTTACCATATGGGCCCATTCATTCTAATGAATCTCATAGGCTATAATGGAGAATGGAAAAACATCCAAAATTTTTCCCCATCAAGAGTGTACCATTCAGTGTGATATTAAAAATACATTTTACCCATCCCTAAACCCAAACCCAATATTCACCCAAACATAAGTGTGTCCTGAACTCTAACCCTAACCCTAACCCTTACCATATGGGCCCATTCATTCTAATGAATCTCATAGGCTATAATGGAGAATGGAAAAACATCCAAAATTCTTCCCCATCAAGAGTGTACCATTCAGTGTGATATTAAAAATACATCTTACCCATCCCTAAACCCAAACCCAATATTCACCCAAACATAAGTGTGTCCTGAACTCTAACCCTAACCCTAACCCTTACCATATGGGCCCATTCATTCTAATGAATCTCATAGGCTATAATGGAGAATGGAAAAACATCCAAAATTTCTCCCCATCAATAGTGTACCATTCAGTGTGATATTAAAAATTCATCTTACCCATCCCTAAACCCAAACCCAATATTCACCCAAAGATATGTGTGTACTGAACTCTAACCCTAACCCTAACCCTTACCATATGGGCCCATTCATTCTAATGAATCTCATAGGCTATAATGGAGAATGGAAAAACATCCAAAATTTTTCCCCATGAAGAGTGTACCATTCTGTGTGATATTAAAAATTCATCTTACCCATCCCTAAACCCAAACCCAATATTCACCCAAACATAAGTGTGTCCTGAACTCTAACCCTAACCCTAACCCTTACCATATGGGCCCATTCATTCTAATGAATCTCATAGGCTATAATGGAGAATGGAAAAACATCCAAAATTTTTCCCCATCAATAGTGTACCATTCAGTGTGATATTAAAAATTCATCTTACCCATCCCTAAACCCAAACCCAATATTCACCCAAAGATATGTGTGTCCTGAACTCTAACCCTAACCCTAACCCTTACCATATTGGCCCATTCATTCTAATGAATCTCATAGGCTATAATGGAGAATGGAAAAACATCCAAAATTCTTCCCCATCAACAGTGTACCATTCAGTGTGATATTAAAAATACATCTTACCCATCCCTAAACCCAAACCCAATATTCACACAAACATAAGTGTGTCCTGAACTCTAACCCTAACCCTAACCCTTACCATATGGGCCCATTCATTCTAATGAATCTCATAGGCTATAATGGAGAATGGAAAAACATCCAAAATTTCTCCCCATCAATAGTGTACCATTCAGTGTGATATTAAAAATTCATCTTACCCATCCCTAAACCCAAACCCAATATTCACCCAAAGATATGTGTGTACTGAACTCTAACCCTAACCCTAACCCTTACCATATGGGCCCATTCATTCTAATGAATCTCATAGGCTATAATGGAGAATGGAAAAACATCCAAAATTTTTCCCCATGAAGAGTGTACCATTCTGTGTGATATTAAAAATTCATCTTACCCATCCCTAAACCCAAACCCAATATTCACCCAAACATAAGTGTGTCCTGAACTCTAACCCTAACCCTAACCCTTACCATATGGGCCCATTCATTCTAATGAATCTCATAGGCTATAATGGAGAATGGAAAAACATCCAAAATTTTTCCCCATCAATAGTGTACCATTCAGTGTGATATTAAAAATTCATCTTACCCATCCCTAAACCCAAACCCAATATTCACCCAAAGATATGTGTGTCCTGAACTCTAACCCTAACCCTAACCCTTACCATATGGGCCCATTCATTCTAATGAATCTCATAGGCTATAATGGAGAATGGAAAAACATCCAAAATTTTTCCCCATGAAGAGTGTACCATTCTGTGTGATATTAAAAATTCATCTTACCCATCCCTAAACCCAAACCCAATATTCACCCAAACATAAGTGTGTCCTGAACTCTAACCCTAACCCTAACCCTTACCATATGGGCCCATTCATTCTAATGAATCTCATAGGCTATAATGGAGAATGGAAAAACATCCAAAATTTCTTCCCATCAATAGTGTACCATTCAGTGTGATATTAAAAATTCATCTTACCCATCCCTAAACCCAAACCCAATATTCACCCAAAGATATGTGTGTCCTGAACTCTAACCCTAACCCTAACCCTTACCATATGGGCCCATTCATTCTAATGAATCTCATAGGCTATAATGGAGAATGGAAAAACATCCAAAATTCTTCCCCATCAAGAGTGTACCATTCAGTGTGATATTAAAAATACATCTTACCCATCCCTAAACCCAAACCCAATATTCACCCAAACATAAGTGTGTCCTGAACTCTAACCCTAACCCTAACCCTTACCATATGGGCCCATTCATTCTAATGAATCTCATAGGCTATAATGGAGAATGGAAAAACATCCAAAATTTCTCCCCATCAATAGTGTGCCATTCAGTGTGATATTAAAAATTCATCTTACCCATCCCTAAACCCAAACCCAATATTCACCCAAAGATATGTGTGTACTGAACTCTAACCCTAACCCTAACCCTTACCATATGGGCCCATTCATTCTAATGAATCTCATAGGCTATAATGGAGAATAGAAAAACATCCAAAATTTTTCCCCATCAAGAGTGTACCATTCAGTGTGATATTAAAAATTCATCTTACCCATCCCTAAACCCAAACCCAATATTCACCCAAACATAAGTGTGTCCTGAACTCTAACCCTAACCCTAACCCTTACCATATGGGCCCATTCATTCTAATGAATCTCATAGGCTATAATGGAGAATGGAAAAACATCCAAAATTTTTCGCCATCAATAGTGTAACATTCAGTGTGATACTAAAAATACATCTTACCCATCCATAAACCCAAACCCAATATTCACCCAAACATAAGTGTGTCCTGAACTCTAACCCTAACCCTAACCCTTACCATATGGGCCCATTCATTCTAATGAATCTCATAGGCTATAATGGAGAATGGAAAAACATCCAAAATTTCTCCCCATCAATAGTGTACCATTCAGTGTGATATTAAAAATTCATCTTACCCATCCCTAAACCCAAACCCAATATTCACCCAAAGATATGTGTGTACTGAACTCTAACCCTAACCCTAACCCTTACCATATGGGCCCATTCATTCTAATGAATCTCATAGGCTATAATGGAGAATAGAAAAACATCCAAAATTTTTCCCCATGAAGAGTGTACCATTCTGTGTGATATTAAAAATTCATCTTACCCATCCCTAAACCCAAACCCAATATTCACCCAAACATAAGTGTGTCCTGAACTCTAACCCTAACCCTAACCCTTACCATATGGGCCCATTCATTCTAATGAATCTCATAGGCTATAATGGAGAATGGAAAAACATCCAAAATTTTTCCCCATCAATAGTGTAACATTCAGTGTGATACTAAAAATTCATCTTACCCATCCCTAAACCCAAACCCAATATTCACCCAAAGATATGTGTGTCCTGAACTCTAACCCTAACCCTAACCCTTACCATATGGGCCCATTCATTCTAATGAATCTCATAGGCTATAATGGAGAATGGAAAAACATCCAAAATTTTTCCCCATGAAGAGTGTACCATTCTGTGTGATATTAAAAATTCATCTTACCCATCCCTAAACCCAAACCCAATATTCACCCAAACATAAGTGTGTCCTGAACTCTAACCCTAACCCTAACCCTTACCATATGGGCCCATTCATTCTAATGAATCTCATAGGCTATAATGGAGAATGGAAAAACATCCAAAATTTTTCCCCATCAATAGTGTACCATTCAGTGTGATATTAAAAATTCATCTTACCCATCCCTAAACCCAAACCCAATATTCACCCAAAGATATGTGTGTCCTGATCTCTAACCCTAACCCTAACCCTTACCATATGGGCCCATTCATTCTAATGAATCTCATAGGCTATAATGGAGAATGGAAAAACATCCAAAATTTTTCCCCATCAATAGTGTACCATTCAGTGTGATATTAAAAATTCATCTTACCCATCCCTAAACCCAAACCCAATATTCACCCAAAGATATGTGTGTCCTGAACTCTAACCCTAACCCTTACCATATGGGCCCATTCATTCTAATGAATCTCATAGGCTATAATGGAGAATGGAAAAACATCCAAAATTTCTCCCCATCAATAGTGTACCATTCAGTGTGATATTAAAAATTCATCTTACCCATCCCTAAACCCAAACCCAATATTCACCCAAAGATATGTGTGTACTGAACTCTAACCCTAACCCTAACCCTTACCATATGGGCCCATTCATTCTAATGAATCTCATAGGCTATAATGGAGAATAGAAAAACATCCAAAATTTTTCCCCATGAAGAGTGTACCATTCTGTGTGATATAAAAAATTCATCTTACCCATCCCTAAACCCAAACCCAATATTCACCCAAACATAAGTGTGTCCTGAACTCTAACCCTAACCCTAACCCTTACCATATGGGCCCATTCATTCTAATGAATCTCATAGGCTATAATGGAGAATGGAAAAACATCCAAAATTTTTCCCCATCAATAGTGTAACATTCAGTGTGATACTAAAAATTCATCTTACCCATCCCTAAACCCAAACCCAATATTCACCCAAAGATATGTGTGTCCTGAACTCTAACCCTAACCCTAACCCTTACCATATGGGCCCATTCATTCTAATGAATCTCATAGGCTATAATGGAGAATGGAAAAACATCCAAAATTTCTCCCCATCAATAGTGTACCATTCAGTGTGATATTAAAAATACATCTTACCCATCCCTAAACCCAAACCCAATATTCACCCAAACATAAGTGTGTCCTGAACTCTAACCCTAACCCTAACCCTTACCATATGGGCCCATTCATTCTAATGAATCTCATAGGCTATAATGGAGAATGGAAAAACATCCAAAATTTTTCCCCATCAAGAGTGTACCATTCAGTGTGATATTAAAAATACATCTTACCCAACCCTAAACCAGACCCCAATTTTAAACCAAACATATGTGTGTCCTGAACTCTAACCCTAACCCTAACCCTTAACATATGGGCCCATTCATTCTAATGAATCTCATAGGCTATAATGGAGAATGGAAAAACATCCAAAATTTTTCCCCATCAAGAGTGTACCATTCAGTGTGATATTAAAAATACATCTTACCCAACCCTAAACCAGACCCCAATTTTAAACCAAACATATGTGTGTCCTGAACTCTAACCCTAACCCTTACCATATGGGCCCATTCATTCTAATGAATCTCATAGGCTATAATGGAGAATGGAAAAACATCCAAAATTTTTCCCCATCAAGAGTGTACCATTCAGTGTGATATTAAAAATACATCTTACCCATCCCTAAACCCAAACCCAATATTCACCCAAACATAAGTGTGTCCTGAACTCTAACCCTAACCCTAACCCTTAACATATGGGCCCATTCATTCTAATGAATCTCATAGGCTATAATGGAGAATGGAAAAACATCCAAAAATTTTCCCCATCAAGAGTGTACCATTCAGTGTGATATTAAAAATACATCTTACCCAACCCTAAACCAGACCCCAATTTTAAACCAAACATATGTGTGTCCTGAACTCTAACCCTAACCCTAACCCTTACCATTTGGGCCCATTCATTCTAATGAATCTCATAGGCTATAATGGAGAATGGAAAAACATCCAAAATTTCTCCCCATCAATAGTGTACCATTGATTGTGATATTAAAAATTCATCTTACCCATCCCTAAACCCAAACCCAATATTCACCCAAAGATATGTGTGTCCTGAACTCTAACCCTAACCCTAACCCTTACCATATGGGCCCATTCATTCTAATGAATCTCATAGGCTATAATGGAGAATGGAAAAACATCCAAAATTCTTCCCCATCAAGAGTGTACCATTCAGTGTGATATTAAAAATACATCTTACCCATCCCTAAACCCAAACCCAATATTCACCCAAACATAAGTGTGTCCTGAACTCTAACCCTAACCCTAACCCTTACCATATGGGCCCATTCATTCTAATGAATCTCATAGGCTATAATGGAGAATGGAAAAACATCCAAAAATTTTCCCCATCAAGAGTGTACCATTCAGTGTGATATTAAAAATACATCTTACCCAACCCTAAACCAGACCCCAATTTTAAACCAAACATATGTGTGTCCTGAACTCTAACCCTAACCCTAACCCTTACCATATGGGCCCATTCATTCTAATGAATCTCATAGGCTATAATGGAGAATGGAAAAACATCCAAAATTATTCCCCATGAAGAGTGTACCATTCTGTGTGATATTAAAAATTCATCTTATCCATCCCTAAACCAAAACCCAATATTCACCCAAAGAAATGTGTGTTCTGAACTCTAACCCTAACCCTAACCCTTACCATATGGGACCATTCATTCTAATGAATCTCAAAGGTTATAATGGAGAATGGAAAAACATCCAAAATTTTTCCCCATCAAGAGTGTACCATTCAGTGTTATATTTAAAATACATCTTACCCATCCCTAAACCCAAACCCAATATTCACCCAAACATAAGTGTGTCCTGAACTCTAACCCTAACCCTAACCCTTACCATATGGGCGCATTCATTCTAATGAATCTCATAGGCTATAATGGAGAATGGAAAAACATCCAAAATTTTTCCCCATCAATAGTGTACCATTCAGTGTGATATTAAAAATTCATCTTACCCATCCCTAAACCCAAACCCAATATTCACCCAAAGATATGTGTGTCCTGAACTCTAACCCTAACCCTAACCCTTACCATATGGGCCCATTCATTCTAATGAATCTCATAGGCTATAATGGAGAATGGAAAAACATCCAAAATTTTTCCCCATCAAGAGTGTACCATTCAGTGTGATATTAAAAATACATCTTACCCATCCCTAAACCCAAACCCAATATTCACCCAAACATAAGTGTGTCCTGAACTCTAACCCTAACCCTAACCTTTACCATATGGGCCCATTCATTATAATGAATCTCATAGGCTATAATGGAGAATGGAAAAACATCCAAAATTTTTCCCCATCAAGAGTGTACCATTCAGTGTGATATTAAAAATACATCTTACCCAACCCTAAACCAGACCCCAATTTTAAACCAAACATATGTGTGTCCTGAACTCTAACCCTAACCCTTACCATATGGGCCCATTCATTCTAATGAATCTCATAGGCTATAATGGAGAATGGAAAAACATCCAAAATTTTTCCCCATCAAGAGTGTACCATTCAGTGTGATATTAAAAATACATCTTACCCATCCCTAAACCCAAACCCAATATTCACCCAAACATAAGTGTGTCCTGAACTCTAACCCTAACCCTAACCTTTACCATATGGGCCCATTCATTCTAATGAATCTCATAGGCTATAATGGAGAATGGAAAAACATCCAAAAATTTTCCCCATCAAGAGTGTACCATTCAGTGTGATATTAAAAATACATCTTACCCAACCCTAAACCAGACCCCAATTTTAAACCAAACATATGTGTGTCCTGAACTCTAACCCTAACCCTAACCCTTACCATATGGGCCCATTCATTCTAATGAATCTCATAGGCTATAATGGAGAATGGAAAAACATCCAAAATTTCTCCCCATCAATAGTGTACCATTCAGTGTGATATTAAAAATTTATCTTACCCATCCCTAAACCCAAACCCAATATTCACCCAAAGATATGTGTGTCCTGAACTCTAACCCTAACCCTAACCCTTACCATATGGGCCCATTCATTCTAATGAATCTCATAGGCTATAATGGAGAATGGAAAAACATCCAAAATTTTTCCCCATCAAGAGTGTACCATTCAGTGTGATATTAAAAATACATCTTACCCATCCCTAAACCCAAACCCAATATTCACCCAAACATAAGTGTGTCCTGAACTCTAACTCTAACCCTAACCCTTAACATATGGGCCCATTCATTCTAATGAATCTCATAGGCTATAATGGAGAATGGAAAAACATCCAAAAATTTTCCCCATCAAGAATGTACCATTCAGTGTGATATTAAAAATACATCTTACCCAACCCTAAACCAGACCCCAATTTTAAACCAAACATATGTGTGTCCTGAACTCTAACCCTAACCCTAACCCTTACCATATGGGCCCATTCATTCTAATGAATCTCATAGGCTATAATGGAGAATGGAAAAACATCCAAAATTTCTCCCCATCAATAGTGTACCATTCAGTGTGATATTAAAAATTCATCTTACCCATCCCTAAACCCAAACCCAATATTCACCCAAAGATATGTGTGTCCTGAACTCTAACCCTAACCCTAACCCTTACCATATGGGCCCATTCATTCTAATGAATCTCATAGGCTATAATGGAGAATGGAAAAACATCCAAAATTCTTCCCCATCAAGAGTGTACCATTCAGTGTGATATTAAAAATACATCTTACCCATCCCTAAACCCAAACCCAATATTCACCCAAACATAAGTGTGTCCTGAACTCTAACCCTAACCCTAACCCTTACCATATGGGCCCATTCATTCTAATGAATCTCATAGGCTATAATGGAGAATGGAAAAACATCCAAAAATTTTCCCCATCAAGAGTGTACCATTCAGTGTGATATTAAAAATACATCTTACCCAACCCTAAACCAGACCCCAATTTTAAACCAAACATATGTGTGTCCTGAACTCTAACCCTAACCCTAACCCTTACCATATGGGCCCATTCATTCTAATGAATCTCATAGGCTATAATGGAGAATGGAAAAACATCCAAAATTATTCCCCATGAAGAGTGTACCATTCTGTGTGA
The DNA here is from genome assembly GCF_032191835.1 of Heteronotia binoei. Classification (NCBI taxonomy): domain Eukaryota; kingdom Metazoa; phylum Chordata; class Lepidosauria; order Squamata; family Gekkonidae; genus Heteronotia; species Heteronotia binoei. The sequence goes on from NC_083232.1 coordinate 40,084,193, forward strand.
TATTAAAAATTCATCTTATCCATCCCTAAACCAAAACCCAATATTCACCCAAAGAAATGTGTGTTCTGAACTCTAACCCTAACCCTAACCCTTACCATATGGGACCATTCATTCTAATGAATCTCAAAGGTTATAATGGAGAATGGAAAAACATCCAAAATTTTTCCCCATCAAGAGTGTACCATTCAGTGTTATATTTAAAATACATCTTACCCATCCCTAAACCCAAACCCAATATTCACCCAAACATAAGTGTGTCCTGAACTCTAACCCTAACCCTAACCCTTACCATATGGGCGCATTCATTCTAATGAATCTCATAGGCTATAATGGAGAATGGAAAAACATCCAAAATTTTTCCCCATCAATAGTGTACCATTCAGTGTGATATTAAAAATTCATCTTACCCATCCCTAAACCCAAACCCAATATTCACCCAAAGATATGTGTGTCCTGAACTCTAACCCTAACCCTAACCCTTACCATATGGGCCCATTCATTCTAATGAATCTCATAGGCTATAATGGAGAATGGAAAAACATCCAAAATTTTTCCCCATCAAGAGTGTACCATTCAGTGTGATATTAAAAATACATCTTACCCATCCCTAAACCCAAACCCAATATTCACCCAAACATAAGTGTGTCCTGAACTCTAACCCTAACCCTAACCTTTACCATATGGGCCCATTCATTATAATGAATCTCATAGGCTATAATGGAGAATGGAAAAACATCCAAAATTTTTCCCCATCAAGAGTGTACCATTCAGTGTGATATTAAAAATACATCTTACCCAACCCTAAACCAGACCCCAATTTTAAACCAAACATATGTGTGTCCTGAACTCTAACCCTAACCCTTACCATATGGGCCCATTCATTCTAATGAATCTCATAGGCTATAATGGAGAATGGAAAAACATCCAAAATTTTTCCCCATCAAGAGTGTACCATTCAGTGTGATATTAAAAATACATCTTACCCATCCCTAAACCCAAACCCAATATTCACCCAAACATAAGTGTGTCCTGAACTCTAACCCTAACCCTAACCTTTACCATATGGGCCCATTCATTCTAATGAATCTCATAGGCTATAATGGAGAATGGAAAAACATCCAAAAATTTTCCCCATCAAGAGTGTACCATTCAGTGTGATATTAAAAATACATCTTACCCAACCCTAAACCAGACCCCAATTTTAAACCAAACATATGTGTGTCCTGAACTCTAACCCTAACCCTAACCCTTACCATATGGGCCCATTCATTCTAATGAATCTCATAGGCTATAATGGAGAATGGAAAAACATCCAAAATTTCTCCCCATCAATAGTGTACCATTCAGTGTGATATTAAAAATTCATCTTACCCATCCCTAAACCCAAACCCAATATTCACCCAAAGATATGTGTGTCCTGAACTCTAACCCTAACCCTAACCCTTACCATATGGGCCCATTCATTCTAATGAATCTCATAGGCTATAATGGAGAATGGAAAAACATCCAAAATTTTTCCCCATCAAGAGTGTACCATTCAGTGTGATATTAAAAATACATCTTACCCATCCCTAAACCCAAACCCAATATTCACCCAAACATAAGTGTGTCCTGAACTCTAACTCTAACCCTAACCCTTAACATATGGGCCCATTCATTCTAATGAATCTCATAGGCTATAATGGAGAATGGAAAAACATCCAAAAATTTTCCCCATCAAGAATGTACCATTCAGTGTGATATTAAAAATACATCTTACCCAACCCTAAACCAGACCCCAATTTTAAACCAAACATATGTGTGTCCTGAACTCTAACCCTAACCCTAACCCTTACCATATGGGCCCATTCATTCTAATGAATCTCATAGGCTATAATGGAGAATGGAAAAACATCCAAAATTTCTCCCCATCAATAGTGTACCATTCAGTGTGATATTAAAAATTCATCTTACCCATCCCTAAACCCAAACCCAATATTCACCAAAGATATGTGTGTCCTGAACTCTAACCCTAACCCTAACCCTTACCATATGGGCCCATTCATTCTAATGAATCTCATAGGCTATAATGGAGAATGGAAAAACATCCAAAATTTTTCCCCATCAAGAGTGTACCATTCAGTGTGATATTAAAAATACATCTTACCCATCCCTAAACCCAAACCCAATATTCACCCAAACATAAGTGTGTCCTGAACTCTAACCCTAACCCTAACCTTTACCATATGGGCCCATTCATTATAATGAATCTCATAGGCTATAATGGAGAATGGAAAAACATCCAAAATTTTTCCCCATCAAGAGTGTACCATTCAGTGTGATATTAAAAATACATCTTACCCAACCCTAAACCAGACCCCAATTTTAAACCAAACATATGTGTGTCCTGAACTCTAACCCTAACCCTTACCATATGGGCCCATTCATTCTAATGAATCTCATAGGCTATAATGGAGAATGGAAAAACATCCAAAATTTTTCCCCATCAAGAGTGTACCATTCAGTGTGATATTAAAAATACATCTTACCCATCCCTAAACCCAAAGCCAATATTCACCCAAAGATATGTGTGTACTGAACTCTAACCCTAACCCTAACCCTTACCATATGGGCCCATTCATTCTAATGAATCTCATAGGCTATAATGGAGAATAGAAAAACATCCAAAATTTTTCCCCATGAAGAGTGTACCATTCTGTGTGATATTAAAAATTCATCTTACCCATCCCTAAACCCAAACCCAATATTCACCCAAACATAAGTGTGTCCTGAACTCTAACCCTAACCCTAACCCTTACCATATGGGCCCATTCATTCTAATGAATCTCATAGGCTATAATGGAGAATGGAAAAACATCCAAAATTTCTCCCCATCAATAGTGTACCATTCAGTGTGATATTAAAAATTCATCTTACCCATCCCTAAACCCAAACCCAATATTCACCAAAGATATGTGTGTCCTGAACTCTAACCCTAACCCTAACCCTTACCATATGGGCCCATTCATTCTAATGAATCTCATAGGCTATAATGGAGAATGGAAAAACATCCAAAATTTTTCCCCATCAAGAGTGTACCATTCAGTGTGATATTAAAAATACATCTTACCCATCCCTAAACCCAAACCCAATATTCACCCAAACATAAGTGTGTCCTGAACTCTAACCCTAACCCTAACCTTTACCATATGGGCCCATTCATTATAATGAATCTCATAGGCTATAATGGAGAATGGAAAAACATCCAAAATTTTTCCCCATCAAGAGTGTACCATTCAGTGTGATATTAAAAATACATCTTACCCAACCCTAAACCAGACCCCAATTTTAAACCAAACATATGTGTGTCCTGAACTCTAACCCTAACCCTTACCATATGGGCCCATTCATTCTAATGAATCTCATAGGCTATAATGGAGAATGGAAAAACATCCAAAATTTTTCCCCATCAAGAGTGTACCATTCAGTGTGATATTAAAAATACATCTTACCCATCCCTAAACCCAAAGCCAATATTCACCCAAAGATATGTGTGTACTGAACTCTAACCCTAACCCTAACCCTTACCATATGGGCCCATTCATTCTAATGAATCTCATAGGCTATAATGGAGAATAGAAAAACATCCAAAATTTTTCCCCATGAAGAGTGTACCATTCTGTGTGATATTAAAAATTCATCTTACCCATCCCTAAACCCAAACCCAATATTCACCCAAACATAAGTGTGTCCTGAACTCTAACCCTAACCCTAACCCTTACAATATGGGCCCATTCATTCTAATGAATCTCATAGGCTATAATGGAGAATGGAAAAACATCCAAAATTTTTCCCCATCAATAGTGTAACATTCAGTGTGATACTAAAAATTCATCTTACCCATCCCGAAACCCAAACCCAATATTCACCCAAAGATATGTGTGTCCTGAACTCTAACCCTAACCCTAACCCTTACCATATGGGCCCATTCATTCTAATGAATCTCATAGGCTATAATGGAGAATGGAAAAACATCCAAAATTTTTCCCCATGAAGAGTGTACCATTCAGTGTGATATTAAAAATTCATCTTACCCATCCCTAAACCCAAACCCAATATTCACCCAAACATAAGTGTGTCCTGAACTCTAACCCTAACCCTAACCCTTACCATATGGGCCCATTCATTCTAATGAATCTCATAGGCTATAATGGAGAATGGAAAAAACATCCAAAATTTTTCCCCATCAATAGTGTACCATTGATTGTGATATTAAAAATTCATCTTACCCATCCCTAAACCCAAACCCAATATTCACCCAAAGATATGTGTGTCCTGAACTCTAACCCTAACCCTAACCCTTACCATATGGGCCCATTCATTCTAATGAATCTCATAGGCTATAATGGAGAATGGAAAAACATCCAAAATTCTTCCCCATCAAGAGTGTACCATTCAGTGTGATATTAAAAATACATCTTACCCATCCCTAAACCCAAACCCAATATTCACCCAAACATAAGTGTGTCCTGAACTCTAACCCTAACCCTAACCCTTACCATATGGGCCCATTCATTCTAATGAATCTCATAGGCTATAATGGAGAATGGAAAAACATCCAAAAATTTTCCCCATCAAGAGTGTACCATTCAGTGTGATATTAAAAATACATCTTACCCAACCCTAAACCAGACCCCAATTTTAAACCAAACATATGTGTGTCCTGAACTCTAACCCTAACCCTAACCCTTACCATATGGGCCCATTCATTCTAATGAATCTCATAGGCTATAATGGAGAATGGAAAAACATCCAAAATTTTTCCCCATCAATAGTGTACCATTCAGTGTGATATTAAAAATTCATCTTATCCATCCCTAAACCAAAACCCAATATTCACCCAAAGAAATGTGTGTTCTGAACTCTAACCCTAACCCTAACCCTTACCATATGGGCCCATTCATTCTAATGAATCTCAAAGGTTATAATGGAGAATGGAAAAACATCCAAAATTTTTCCCCATCAAGAGTGTACCATTCAGTGTTATATTTAAAATACATCTTACCCATCCCTAAACCCAAACCCAATATTCACCCAAACATAAGTGTGTCCTGAACTCTAACCCTAACCCTAACCCTTACCATATGGGCGCATTCATTCTAATGAATCTCATAGGCTATAATGGAGAATGGAAAAACATCCAAAATTTTTCCCCATCAATAGTGTACCATTCAGTGTGATATTAAAAATTCATCTTACCCATCCCTAAACCCAAACCCAATATTCACCCAAACATAAGTGTGTCCTGAACTCTAACCCTAACCCTAACCTTTACCATATGGGCCCATTCATTATAATGAATCTCATAGGCTATAATGGAGAATGGAAAAACATCCAAAATTTTTCCCCATCAAGAGTGTACCATTCAGTGTGATATTAAAAATACATCTTACCCAACCCTAAACCAGACCCCAATTTTAAACCAAACATATGTGTGTCCTGAACTCTAACCCTAACCCTTACCATATGGGCCCATTCATTCTAATGAATCTCATAGGCTATAATGGAGAATGGAAAAACATCCAAAATTTTTCCCCATCAAGAGTGTACCATTCAGTGTGATATTAAAAATACATCTTACCCATCCCTAAACCCAAACCCAATATTCACCCAAACATAAGTGTGTCCTGAACTCTAACCCTAACCCTAACCTTTACCATATGGGCCCATTCATTATAATGAATCTCATAGGCTATAATGGAGAATGGAAAAACATCCAAAATTTTTCCCCATCAAGAGTGTACCATTCAGTGTGATATTAAAAATACATCTTACCCAACCCTAAACCAGACCCCAATTTTAAACCAAACATATGTGTGTCCTGAACTCTAACCCTAACCCTTACCATATGGGCCCATTCATTCTAATGAATCTCATAGGCTATAATGGAGAATGGAAAAACATCCAAAATTTTTCCCCATCAAGAGTGTACCATTCAGTGTGATATTAAAAATACATCTTACCCATCCCTAAACCCAAACCCAATATTCACCCAAACATAAGTGTGTCCTGAACTCTAACCCTAACCCTAACCCTTACCATATGGGCCCATTCATTCTAATGAATCTCATAGGCTATAATGGAGAATGGAAAAACATCCAAAAATTTTCCCCATCAAGAGTGTACCATTCAGTGTGATATTAAAAATACATCTTACCCAACCCTAAACCAGACCCCAATTTTAAACCAAACATATGTGTGTCCTGAACTCTAACCCTAACCCTAACCCTTACCATATGGGCCCATTCATTCTAATGAATCTCATAGGCTATAATGGAGAATGGAAAAACATCCAAAATTTCTCCCCATCAATAGTGTACCATTCAGTGTGATATTAAAAATTCATCTTACCCATCCCTAAACCCAAACCCAATATTCACCCAAAGATATGTGTGTCCTGAACTCTAACCCTAACCCTAACCCTTACCATATGGGCCCATTCATTCTAATGAATCTCATAGGCTATAATGGAGAATGGAAAAACATCCAAAATTTTTCCCCATCAATAGTGTACCATTCAATGTGATATTAAAAATTCATCTTATCCATCCCTAAACCAAAACCCAATATTCACCCAAAGAAATGTGTGTTCTGAACTCTAACCCTAACCCTAACCCTTACCATATGGGCCCATTCATTCTAATGAATCTCAAAGGTTATAATGGAGAATGGAAAAACATCCAAAATTTTTCCCCATCAAGAGTGTACCATTCAGTGTTATATTTAAAATACATCTTACCCATCCCTAAACCCAAACCCAATATTCACCCAAACATAAGTGTGTCCTGAACTCTAACCCTAACCCTAACCCTTACCATATGGGCGCATTCATTCTAATGAATCTCATAGGCTATAATGGAGAATGGAAAAACATCCAAAATTTTTCCCCATCAATAGTGTACCATTCAGTGTGATATTAAAAATTCATCTTACCCATCCCTAAACCCAAACCCAATATTCACCCAAAGATATGTGTGTCCTGAACTCTAACCCTAACCCTAACCCTTACCATATGGGCCCATTCATTCTAATGAATCTCATAGGCTATAATGGAGAATGGAAAAACATCCAAAATTTTTCCCCATCAAGAGTGTACCATTCAGTGTGATATTAAAAATACATCTTACCCATCCCTAAACCCAAACCCAATATTCACCCAAACATAAGTGTGTCCTGAACTCTAACCCTAACCCTAACCTTTACCATATGGGCCCATTCATTATAATGAATCTCATAGGCTATAATGGAGAATGGAAAAACATCCAAAATTTTTCCCCATCAAGAGTGTACCATTCAGTGTGATATTAAAAATACATCTTACCCAACCCTAAACCAGACCCCAATTTTAAACCAAACATATGTGTGTCCTGAACTCTAACCCTAACCCTTACCATATGGGCCCATTCATTCTAATGAATCTCATAGGCTATAATGGAGAATGGAAAAACATCCAAAATTTTTCCCCATCAAGAGTGTACCATTCAGTGTGATATTAAAAATACATCTTACCCATCCCTAAACCCAAACCCAATATTCACCCAAACATAAGTGTGTCCTGAACTCTAACCCTAACCCTAACCTTTACCATATGGGCCCATTCATTATAATGAATCTCATAGGCTATAATGGAGAATGGAAAAACATCCAAAATTTTTCCCCATCAAGAGTGTACCATTCAGTGTGATATTAAAAATACATCTTACCCAACCCTAAACCAGACCCCAATTTTAAACCAAACATATGTGTGTCCTGAACTCTAACCCTAACCCTTACCATATGGGCCCATTCATTCTAATGAATCTCATAGGCTATAATGGAGAATGGAAAAACATCCAAAATTTTTCCCCATCAAGAGTGTACCATTCAGTGTGATATTAAAAATACATCTTACCCAACCCTAAACCAGACCCCAATTTTAAACCAAACATATGTGTGTCCTGAACTCTAACCCTAACCCTAACCCTTACCATATGGGCCCATTCATTCTAATGAATCTCATAGGCTATAATGGAGAATGGAAAAACATCCAAAATTTCTCCCCATCAATAGTGTACCATTCAGTGTAATATTAAAAATACATCTTACCCATCCCTAAACCCAAACCCAATATTCACCCAAACATAACTGTGTCCTGAACTCTAACCCTAACCCTAACCCTTACCATATGGGCCCATTCATTCTAATGAATCTCATAGGCTATAATGGAGAATGGAAAAACATCCAAAATTTTTCCCCATCAATAGTGTACCATTCAGTGTGATATTAAAAATTCATCTTACCCATCCCTAAACCCAAACCCAATATTCACCCAAAGATATGTGTGTCCTGAACTCTAACCCTAACCCTAACCTTTACCATATGGGCCCATTCATTCTAATGAATCTCATAGGCTATAATGGAGAATGGAAAAACATCCAAAAATTTTCCCCATCAAGAGTGTACCATTCAGTGTGATATTAAAAATTCATCTTACCCATCCCTAAACCCAAACCCAATATTCACCCAAACATAAGTGTGTCCTGAACTCTAACCCTAACCCTAACCCTTACCATATGGGCCCATTCATTCTAATGAATCTCATAGGCTATAATGGAGAATGGAAAAACATCCAAAATTTTTCCCCATCAATAGTGTAACATTCAGTGTGATACTAAAAATTCATCTTACCCATCCCTAAACCCAAACCCAATATTCACCCAAAGATATGTGTGTCCTGAACTCTAACCCTAACCCTAACCCTTACCATATGGGCCCATTCATTCTAATGAATCTCATAGGCTATAATGGAGAATGGAAAAACATCCAAAATTTTTCCCCATCAAGAGTGTACCATTCAGTGTGATATTAAAAATACATCTTACCCATCCCTAAACCCAAACCCAATATTCACCCAAACATAAGTGTGTCCTGAACTCTAACCCTAACCCTAACCCTTACCATATGGGCCCATTCATTCTAATGAATCTCATAGGCTATAATGGAGAATGGAAAAACATCCAAAATTTCTCCCCATCAATAGTGTACCATTCAATGTGATATTAAAAATTCATCTTATCCATCCCTAAACCAAAACCCAATATTCACCCAAAGAAATGTGTGTTCTGAACTCTAACCCTAACCCTAACCCTTACCATATGGGCCCATTCATTCTAATGAATCTCAAAGGTTATAATGGAGAATGGAAAAACATCCAAAATTTTTCCCCATCAAGAGTGTACCATTCAGTGTTATATTTAAAATACATCTTACCCATCCCTAAACCCAAACCCAATATTCACCCAAACATAAGTGTGTCCTGAACTCTAACCCTAACCCTAACCCTTACCATATGGGCGCATTCATTCTAATGAATCTCATAGGCTATAATGGAGAATGGAAAAACATCCAAAATTTTTCCCCATCAATAGTGTACCATTCAGTGTGATATTAAAAATTCATCTTACCCATCCCTAAACCCAAACCCAATATTCACCCAAAGATATGTGTGTCCTGAACTCTAACCCTAACCCTAACCCTTACCATATGGGCCCATTCATTCTAATGAATCTCATAGGCTATAATGGAGAATGGAAAAACATCCAAAATTTTTCCCCATCAATAGTGTACCATTCAGTGTGATATTAAAAATTCATCTTACCCATCCCTAAACCCAAACCCAATATTCACCCAAAGATATGTGTGTCCTGAACTCTAACCCTAACCCTAACCCTTACCATATGGGCCCATTCATTCTAATGAATCTCATAGGCTATAATGGAGAATGGAAAAACATCCAAAATTTTTCCCCATCAAGAGTGTACCATTCAGTGTGATATTAAAAATACATCTTACCCATCCCTAAACCCAAACCCAATATTCACCCAAACATAAGTGTGTCCTGAACTCTAACCCTAACCCTAACCTTTACCATATGGGCCCATTCATTATAATGAATCTCATAGGCTATAATGGAGAATGGAAAAACATCCAAAATTTTTCCCCATCAAGAGTGTACCATTCAGTGTGATATTAAAAATACATCTTACCCAACCCTAAACCAGACCCCAATTTTAAACCAAACATATGTGTGTCCTGAACTCTAACCCTAACCCTTACCATATGGGCCCATTCATTCTAATGAATCTCATAGGCTATAATGGAGAATGGAAAAACATCCAAAATTTTTCCCCATCAAGAGTGTACCATTCAGTGTGATATTAAAAATACATCTTACCCATCCCTAAACCCAAACCCAATATTCACCCAAACATAAGTGTGTCCTGAACTCTAACCCTAACCCTAACCTTTACCATATGGGCCCATTCATTATAATGAATCTCATAGGCTATAATGGAGAATGGAAAAACATCCAAAATTTTTCCCCATCAAGAGTGTACCATTCAGTGTGATATTAAAAATACATCTTACCCAACCCTAAACCAGACCCCAATTTTAAACCAAACATATGTGTGTCCTGAACTCTAACCCTAACCCTTACCATATGGGCCCATTCATTCTAATGAATCTCATAGGCTATAATGGAGAATGGAAAAACATCCAAAATTTTTCCCCATCAAGAGTGTACCATTCAGTGTGATATTAAAAATACATCTTACCCAACCCTAAACCAGACCCCAATTTTAAACCAAACATATGTGTGTCCTGAACTCTAACCCTAACCCTAACCCTTACCATATGGGCCCATTCATTCTAATGAATCTCATAGGCTATAATGGAGAATGGAAAAACATCCAAAATTTCTCCCCATCAATAGTGTACCATTCAGTGTGATATTAAAAATACATCTTACCCATCCCTAAACCCAAACCCAATATTCACCCAAACATAACTGTTTCCTGAACTCTAACCCTAACCCTAACCCTTACCATATGGGCCCATTCATTCTAATGAATCTCATAGGCTATAATGGAGAATGGAAAAACATCCAAAATTTTTCCCCATCAATAGTGTACCATTCAGTGTGATATTAAAAATTCATCTTACCCATCCCTAAACCCAAACCCAATATTCACCCAAAGATATGTGTGTCCTGAACTCTAACCCTAACCCTAACCTTTACCATATGGGCCCATTCATTCTAATGAATCTCATAGGCTATAATGGAGAATGGAAAAACATCCAAAATTTTTCCCCATCAAGAGTGTACCATTCAGTGTGATATTAAAAATTCATCTTACCCATCCCTAAACCCAAACCCAATATTCACCCAAACATAAGTGTGTCCTGAACTCTAACCCTAACCCTAACCCTTACCATATGGGCCCATTCATTCTAATGAATCTCATAGGCTATAATGGAGAATGGAAAAACATCCAAAATTTTTCCCCATCAATAGTGTAACATTCAGTGTGATACTAAAAATTCATCTTACCCATCCCTAAACCCAAACCCAATATTCACCCAAAGATATGTGTGTCCTGAACTCTAACCCTAACCCTAACCCTTACCATATGGGCCCATTCATTCTAATGAATCTCATAGGCTATAATGGAGAATGGAAAAACATCCAAAATTTCTCCCCATCAATAGTGTACCATTCAATGTGATATTAAAAATTCATCTTATCCATCCCTAAACCAAAACCCAATATTCACCCAAAGAAATGTGTGTTCTGAACTCTAACCCTAACCCTAACCCTTACCATATGGGCCCATTCATTCTAATGAATCTCAAAGGTTATAATGGAGAATGGAAAAACATCCAAAATTTTTCCCCATCAAGAGTGTACCATTCAGTGTTATATTTAAAATACATCTTACCCATCCCTAAACCCAAACCCAATATTCACCCAAACATAAGTGTGTCCTGAACTCTAACCCTAACCCTAACCCTTACCATATGGGCGCATTCATTCTAATGAATCTCATAGGCTATAATGGAGAATGGAAAAACATCCAAAATTTTTCCCCATCAATAGTGTACCATTCAGTGTGATATTAAAAATTCATCTTACCCATCCCTAAACCCAAACCCAATATTCACCCAAAGATATGTGTGTACTGAACTCTAACCCTAACCCTTACCATATGGGCCCATTCATTCTAATGAATCTCATAGGCTATAATGGAGAATGGAAAAACATCCAAAATTTTTCCCCATCAAGAGTGTACCATTCAGTGTGATATTAAAAATACATCTTACCCATCCCTAAACCCAAACCCAATATTCACCCAAACATAAGTGTGTCCTGAACTCTAACCCTAACCCTAACCTTTACCATATGGGCCCATTCATTATAATGAATCTCATAGGCTATAATGGAGAATGGAAAAACATCCAAAATTTTTCCCCATCAAGAGTGTACCATTCAGTGTGATATTAAAAATACATCTTACCCAACCCTAAACCAGACCCCAATTTTAAACCAAACATATGTGTGTCCTGAACTCTAACCCTAACCCTTACCATATGGGCCCATTCATTCTAATGAATCTCATAGGCTATAATGGAGAATGGAAAAACATCCAAAATTTTTCCCCATCAAGAGTGTACCATTCAGTGTGATATTAAAAATACATCTTACCCATCCCTAAACCCAAACCCAATATTCACCCAAACATAAGTGTGTCCTGAACTCTAACCCTAACCCTAACCTTTACCATATGGGCCCATTCATTATAATGAATCTCATAGGCTATAATGGAGAATGGAAAAACATCCAAAATTTTTCCCCATCAAGAGTGTACCATTCAGTGTGATATTAAAAATACATCTTACCCAACCCTAAACCAGACCCCAATTTTAAACCAAACATATGTGTGTCCTGAACTCTAACCCTAACCCTTACCATATGGGCCCATTCATTCTTATGAATCTCATAGGCTATAATGGAGAATGGAAAAACATCCAAAATTTTTCCCCATCAAGAGTGTACCATTCAGTGTGATATTAAAAATACATCTTACCCAACCCTAAACCAGACCCCAATTTTAAACCAAACATATGTGTGTCCTGAACTCTAACCCTAACCCTAACCCTTACCATATGGGCCCATTCATTCTAATGAATCTCATAGGCTATAATGGAGAATGGAAAAACATCCAAAATTTCTCCCCATCAATAGTGTACCATTCAGTGTGATATTAAAAATACATCTTACCCATCCCTAAACCCAAACCCAATATTCACCCAAACATAACTGTGTCCTGAACTCTAACCCTAACCCTAACCCTTACCATATGGGCCCATTCATTCTAATGAATCTCATAGGCTATAATGGAGAATGGAAAAACATCCAAAATTTTTCCCCATCAATAGTGTACCATTCAGTGTGATATTAAAAATTCATCTTACCCATCCCTAAACCCAAACCCAATATTCACCCAAAGATATGTGTGTCCTGAACTCTAACCCTAACCCTAACCCTTACCATATGGGCCCATTCATTCTAATGAATCTCATAGGCTATAATGGAGAATGGAAAAACATCCAAAATTTTTCCCCATCAAGAGTGTACCATTCAGTGTGATATTAAAAATTCATCTTACCCATCCCTAAACCCAAACCCAATATTCACCCAAACATAAGTGTGTCCTGAACTCTAACCCTAACCCTAACCCTTACCATATGGGCCCATTCATTCTAATGAATCTCATAGGCTATAATGGAGAATGGAAAAACATCCAAAATTTTTCCCCATCAATAGTGTAACATTCAGTGTGATACTAAAAATTCATCTTACCCATCCCTAAACCCAAACCCAATATTCACCCAAAGATATGTGTGTCCTGAACTCTAACCCTAACCCTAACCCTTACCATATGGGCCCATTCATTCTAATGAATCTCATAGGCTATAATGGAGAATGGAAAAACATCCAAAATTTTTCCCCATCAAGAGTGTACCATTCAGTGTGATATTAAAAATACATCTTACCCATCCCTAAACCCAAACCCAATATTCACCCAAACATAAGTGTGTCCTGAACTCTAACCCTAACCCTAACCCTTACCATATGGGCCCATTCATTCTAATGAATCTCATAGGCTATAATGGAGAATGGAAAAACATCCAAAATTTCTCCCCATCTATAGTGTACCATTCAGTGTGATATTAAAAATTCATCTTACCCATCCCTAAACCCAAACCCAATATTCACCCAAAGATATGTGTGTACTGAACTCTAACCCTAACCCTAACCCTTACCATATGGGCCCATTCATTCTAATGAATCTCATAGGCTATAATGGAGAATAGAAAAACATCCAAAATTTTTCCCCATCAAGAGTGTACCATTCAGTGTGATATTAAAAATTCATCTTACCCATCCCTAAACCCAAACCCAATATTCACCCAAACATAAGTGTGTCCTGAACTCTAACCCTAACCCTAACCTTTACCATATGGGCCCATTCATTATAATGAATCTCATAGGCTATAATGGAGAATGGAAAAACATCCAAAATTTTTCCCCATCAAGAGTGTACCATTCAGTGTGATATTAAAAATACATCTTACCCAACCCTAAACCAGACCCCAATTTTAAACCAAACATATGTGTGTCCTGAACTCTAACCCTAACCCTTACCATATGGGCCCATTCATTCTAATGAATCTCATAGGCTATAATGGAGAATGGAAAAACATCCAAAATTTTTCCCCATCAAGAGTGTACCATTCAGTGTGATATTAAAAATTCATCTTACCCATCCCTAAACCCAAACCCAATATTCACCCAAACATAAGTGTGTCCTGAACTCTAACCCTAACCCTAACCCTTACCATATGGGCCCATTCATTCTAATGAATCTCATAGGCTATAATGGAGAATGGAAAAACATCCAAAATTTTTCCCCATCAATAGTGTAACATTCAGTGTGATACTAAAAATTCATCTTACCCATCCCTAAACCCAAACCCAATATTCACCCAAAGATATGTGTGTCCTGAACTCTAACCCTAACCCTAACCCTTACCATATGGGCCCATTCATTCTAATGAATCTCATAGGCTATAATGGAGAATGGAAAAACATCCAAAATTTTTCCCCATCAAGAGTGTACCATTCAGTGTGATATTAAAAATACATCTTACCCATCCCTAAACCCAAACCCAATATTCACCCAAACATAAGTGTGTCCTGAACTCTAACCCTAACCCTAACCCTTACCATATGGGCCCATTCATTCTAATGAATCTCCTAGGCTATAATGGAGAATGGAAAAACATCCAAAATTTCTCCCCATCAATAGTGTACCATTCAGTGTGATATTAAAAATTCATCTTACCCATCCCTAAACCCAAACCCAATATTCACCCAAAGATATGTGTGTACTGAACTCTAACCCTAACCCTAACCCTTACCATATGGGCCCATTCATTCTAATGAATCTCATAGGCTATAAAGGAGAATAGAAAAACATCCAAAATTTTTCCCCATCAAGAGTGTACCATTCAGTGTGATATTAAAAATTCATCTTACCCATCCCTAAACCCAAACCCAATATTCACCCAAACATAAGTGTGTCCTGAACTCTAACCCTAACCCTAACCTTTACCATATGGGCCCATTCATTATAATGAATCTCATAGGCTATAATGGAGAATGGAAAAACATCCAAAATTTTTCCCCATCAAGAGTGTACCATTCAGTGTGATATTAAAAATACATCTTACCCAACCGTAAACCAGACCCCAATTTTAAACCAAACATATGTGTGTCCTGAACTCTAACCCTAACCCTTACCATATGGGCCCATTCATTCTAATGAATCTCATAGGCTATAATGGAGAATGGAAAAACATCCAAAATTTTTCCCCATCAAGAGTGTACCATTCAGTGTGATATTAAAAATACATCTTACCCATCCCTAAACCCAAACCCAATATTCACCCAAACATAAGTGTGTCCTGAACTCTAACCCTAACCCTAACCTTTACCATATGGGCCCATTCATTATAATGAATCTCATAGGCTATAATGGAGAATGGAAAAACATCCAAAATTTTTCCCCATCAAGAGTGTACCATTCAGTGTGATATTAAAAATACATCTTACCCAACCCTAAACCAGACCGCAATTTTAAACCAAACATATGTGTGTCCTGAACTCTAACCCTAACCCTTACCATATGGGCCCATTCATTCTAATGAATCTCATAGGCTATAATGGAGAATGGAAAAACATCCAAAATTTTTCCCCATCAAGAGTGTACCATTCAGTGTGATATTAAAAATACATCTTACCCATCCCTAAACCCAAACCCAATATTCTCCCAAACATAAGTGTGTCCTGAACTCTAACCCTAACCCTAACCCTTACCATATGGGCCCATTCATTCTAATGAATCTCATAGGCTATAATGGAGAATGGAAAAACATCCAAAAATTTTCCCCATCAAGAGTGTACCATTCAGTGTGATATTAAAAATACATCTTACCCAACCCTAAACCAGACCCCAATTTTAAACCAAACATATGTGTGTCCTGAACTCTAACCCTAACCCTAACCCTTACCATATGGGCCCATTCATTCTAATGAATCTCATAGGCTATAATGGAGAATGGAAAAACATCCAAAATTTCTCCCCATCAATAGTGTACCATTCAGTGTGATATTAAAAATACATCTTACCCATCCCTAAACCCAAACCCAATATTCACCCAAACATAACTGTGTCCTGAACTCTAACCCTAACCCTAACCCTTACCATATGGGCCCATTCATTCTAATGAATCTCATAGGCTATAATGGAGAATGGAAAAACATCCAAAATTTTTCCCCATCAATAGTGTACCATTCAGTGTGTTATTAAAAATTCATCTTACCCATCCCTAAACCCAAACCCAATATTCACCCAAAGATATGTGTGTCCTGAACTCTAACCCTAACCCTAACCCTTACCATATGGGCCCATTCGTTCTAATGAATCTCATAGGCTATAATGGAGAATGGAAAAACATCCAAAATTTTTCCCCATCAAGAGTGTACCATTCAGTGTGATATTAAAAATACATCTTACCCATCCCTAAACCCAAACCCAATATTCACCCAAACATAAGTGTGTCCTGAACTCTAACCCTAACCCTAACCCTTACCATATGGGCCCATTCATTCTAATGAATCTCATAGGCTATAATGGAGAATGGAAAAACATCCAAAATTTCTCCCCATCAATAGTGTACCATTCAGTGTGATATTAAAAATTCATCTTACCCATCCCTAAATCCAAACCCAATATTCACCCAAAGATATGTGTGTACTGAACTCTAACCCTAACCCTAACCCTTACCATATGGGCCCATTCATTCTAATGAATCTCATAGGCTATAATGGAGAATAGAAAAACATACAAAATTTTTCCCCATCAAGAGTGTACCATTCAGTGTGATATTAAAAATTCATCTTACCCATCCCTAAACCCAAACCCAATATTCACCCAAACATAAGTGTGTCCTGAACTCTAACCCTAACCCTAACCCTTACCATATGGGCCCATTCATTCTAATGAATCTCATAGGCTATAATGGAGAATGGAAAAACATCCAAAATTTTTCCCCATCAATAGTGTAACATTCAGTGTGATACTAAAAATTCATCTTACCCATCCCTAAAACCAAACCCAATATTCACCCAAAGATATGTGTGTCCTGAACTCTAACCCTAACCCTAACCCTTACCATATGGGCCCATTCATTCTAATGAATCTCATAGGCTATAATGGAGAATGGAAAAACATCCAAAATTTTTCCCCATGAAGAGTGTACCATTCAGTGTGATATTAAAAATACATCTTACCCATCCCTAAACCCAAACCCAATATTCACCCAAACATAAGTGTGTCCTGAACTCTAACCCTAAGCCTAACCCTTACCATATGGGCCCATTCATTCTAATGAATCTCATAGGCTATAATGGAGAATGGAAAAACATCCAAAATTTCTCCCCATCAATAGTGTACCATTCAGTGTGATATTAAAAATTCATCTTACCCATCCCTAAACCCAAACCCAATATTCACCCAAAGATATGTGTGTACTGAACTCTAACCCTAACCCTAACCCTTACCATATGGGCCCATTCATTCTAATGAATCTCATAGGCTATAATGGAGAATGGAAAAACATCCAAAATTTTTCCCCATGAAGAGTGTACCATTCAGTGTGATATTAAAAATACATCTTACCCATCCCTAAACCCAAACCCAATATTCACCCAAACATAAGTGTGTCCTGAACTCTAACCCTAAGCCTAACCCTTACCATATGGGCCCATTCATTCTAATGAATCTCATAGGCTATAATGGAGAATGGAAAAACATCCAAAATTTCTCCCCATCAATAGTGTACCATTCAGTGTGATATTAAAAATTCATCTTACCCATCCCTAAACCCAAACCCAATATTCACCCAAAGATATGTGTGTACTGAACTCTAACCCTAACCCTAACCCTTACCATATGGGCCCATGCATTCTAATGAATCTCATAGGCTATAATGGAGAATAGAAAAACATCCAAAAATTTTCCCCATCAAGAGTGTACCATTCAGTGTGATATTAAAAATTCATCTTACCCATCCCTAAACCCAAACCCAATATTCACCCAAACATAAGTGTGTCCTGAACTCTAACCCTAACCCTAACCCTTACCATATGGGCCCATTCATTCTAATGAATCTCATAGGCTATAATGGAGAATGGAAAAACATCCAAAATTTTTACCCATCAATAGTGTAACATTCAGTGTGATATTAAAAATTCATCTTACCCATCCCTAAACCCAAACCCAATATTCACCCAAAGATATGTGTGTCCTGAACTCTAACCCTAACCCTAACCCTTACCATATGGGCCCATTCATTCTAATGAATCTCATAGGCTATAATGGAGAATGGAAAAACATCCAAAATTTTTCCCCATCAAGAGTGTACCATTCAGTGTGATATTAAAAATACATCTTACCCAACCCTAAACCAAACCCCAATTTTAAACCAAACATATGTGTGTCCTGAACTCTAACCCTAACCCTAACCCTTACCATATGGGCCCATTCATTCTAATGAATCTCAAAGGTTATAATGGAGAATGGAAAAACATCCAAAATTTTTCCCCATCAAGAGTGTACCATTCAGTGTGATATTAAAAATTCATCTTACCCATCCCTAAACCCAAACCCAATATTCACCCAAAGATATGTGTGTCCTGAACTCTAACCCTAACCCTAACCCTTACCATATGGGCCCATTCATTCTAATGAATCTCATAGGCTATAATGGAGAATGGAAAAACATCCAAAATTTTTCCCCATCAAGAGTGTACCATTCAGTGTGATATTAAAAATACATCTTACCCATCCCTAAACCCAAACCCAATATTCACCCAAACATAAGTGTGTCCTGAACTCTAACCCTAACCCTAACCTTTACCATATGGGCCCATTCATTCTAATGAATCTCATAGGCTATAATGGAGAATGGAAAAACATCCAAAATTTTTCCCCATCAAGAGTGTACCATTCAGTGTGATATTAAAAATACATCTTACCCAACCCTAAACCAGACCCCAATTTTAAACCAAACATATGTGTGTCCTGAACTCTAACCCTAACCCTTACCATATGGGCCCATTCATTCTAATGAATCTCATAGGCTATAATGGAGAATGGAAAAACATCCAAAATTTTTCCCCATCAAGAGTGTACCATTCAGTGTGATATTAAAAATACATCTTACCCATCCCTAAACCCAAACCCAATATTCACCCAAACATAAGTGTGTCCTGAACTCTAACCCTAACCCTAACCTTTACCATATGGGCCCATTCATTATAATGAATCTCATAGGCTATAATGGAGAATGGAAAAACATCCAAAATTTTTCCCCATCAAGAGTGTACCATTCAGTGTGATATTAAAAATACATCTTACCCAACCCTAAACCAGACCCCAATTTTAAACCAAACATATGTGTGTCCTGAACTCTAACCCTAACCCTTACCATATGGGCCCATTCATTCTAATGAATCTCATAGGCTATAATGGAGAATGGAAAAACATCCAAAATTTTTCCCCATCAAGAGTGTACCATTCAGTGTGATATTAAAAATACATCTTACCCAACCCTAAACCAGACCCCAATTTTAAACCAAACATATGTGTGTCCTGAACTCTAACCCTAACCCTAACCCTTACCATATGGGCCCATTCATTCTAATGAATCTCATAGGCTATAATGGAGAATGGAAAAACATCCAAAATTTCTCCCCATCAATAGTGTACCATTCAGTGTGATATTAAAAATACATCTTACCCATCCCTAAACCCAAACCCAATATTCACCCAAACATAACTGTTTCCTGAACTCTAACCCTAACCCTAACCCTTACCATATGGGCCCATTCATTCTAATGAATCTCATAGGCTATAATGGAGAATGGAAAAACATCCAAAATTTTTCCCCATCAATAGTGTACCATTCAGTGTGATATTAAAAATTCATCTTACCCATCCCTAAACCCAAACCCAATATTCACCCAAAGATATGTGTGTCCTGAACTCTAACCCTAACCCTAACCTTTACCATATGGGCCCATTCATTCTAATGAATCTCATAGGCTATAATGGAGAATGGAAAAACATCCAAAATTTTTCCCCATCAAGAGTGTACCATTCAGTGTGATATTAAAAATTCATCTTACCCATCCCTAAACCCAAACCCAATATTCACCCAAACATAAGTGTGTCCTGAACTCTAACCCTAACCCTAACCCTTACCATATGGGCCCATTCATTCTAATGAATCTCATAGGCTATAATGGAGAATGGAAAAACATCCAAAATTTTTCCCCATCAATAGTGTAACATTCAGTGTGATACTAAAAATTCATCTTACCCATCCCTAAACCCAAACCCAATATTCACCCAAAGATATGTGTGTCCTGAACTCTAACCCTAACCCTAACCCTTACCATATGGGCCCATTCATTCTAATGAATCTCATAGGCTATAATGGAGAATGGAAAAACATCCAAAATTTTTCCCCATCAAGAGTGTACCATTCAGTGTGATATTAAAAATACATCTTACCCATCCCTAAACCCAAACCCAATATTCACCCAAACATAAGTGTGTCCTGAACTCTAACCCTAACCCTAACCCTTACCATATGGGCCCATTCATTCTAATGAATCTCATAGGCTATAATGGAGAATGGAAAAACATCCAAAATTTCTCCCCATCAATAGTGTACCATTCAATGTGATATTAAAAATTCATCTTATCCATCCCTAAACCAAAACCCAATATTCACCCAAAGAAATGTGTGTTCTGAACTCTAACCCTAACCCTAACCCTTACCATATGGGCCCATTCATTCTAATGAATCTCAAAGGTTATAATGGAGAATGGAAAAACATCCAAAATTTTTCCCCATCAAGAGTGTACCATTCAGTGTTATATTTAAAATACATCTTACCCATCCCTAAACCCAAACCCAATATTCACCCAAACATAAGTGTGTCCTGAACTCTAACCCTAACCCTAACCCTTACCATATGGGCGCATTCATTCTAATGAATCTCATAGGCTATAATGGAGAATGGAAAAACATCCAAAATTTTTCCCCATCAATAGTGTACCATTCAGTGTGATATTAAAAATTCATCTTACCCATCCCTAAACCCAAACCCAATATTCACCCAAAGATATGTGTGTCCTGAACTCTAACCCTAACCCTTACCATATGGGCCCATTCATTCTAATGAATCTCATAGGCTATAATGGAGAATGGAAAAACATCCAAAATTTTTCCCCATCAATAGTGTAACATTCAGTGTGATACTAAAAATTCATCTTACCCATCCCTAAACCCAAACCCAATATTCACCCAAAGATATGTGTGTCCTGAACTCTAACCCTAACCCTAACCCTTACCATATGGGCCCATTCATTCTAATGAATCTCATAGGCTATAATGGAGAATGGAAAAACATCCAAAATTTTTCCCCATCAAGAGTGTACCATTCAGTGTGATATTAAAAATACATCTTACCCATCCCTAAACCCAAACCCAATATTCACCCAAACATAAGTGTGTCCTGAACTCTAACCCTAACCCTAACCCTTACCATATGGGCCCATTCATTCTAATGAATCTCATAGGCTATAATGGAGAATGGAAAAACATCCAAAATTTCTCCCCATCAATAGTGTACCATTCAATGTGATATTAAAAATTCATCTTATCCATCCCTAAACCAAAACCCAATATTCACCCAAAGAAATGTGTGTTCTGAACTCTAACCCTAACCCTAACCCTTACCATATGGGCCCATTCATTCTAATGAATCTCAAAGGTTATAATGGAGAATGGAAAAACATCCAAAATTTTTCCCCATCAAGAGTGTACCATTCAGTGTTATATTTAAAATACATCTTACCCATCCCTAAACCCAAACCCAATATTCACCCAAACATAAGTGTGTCCTGAACTCTAACCCTAACCCTAACCCTTACCATATGGGCGCATTCATTCTAATGAATCTCATAGGCTATAATGGAGAATGGAAAAACATCCAAAATTTTTCCCCATCAATAGTGTACCATTCAGTGTGATATTAAAAATTCATCTTACCCATCCCTAAACCCAAACCCAATATTCACCCAAAGATATGTGTGTCCTGAACTCTAACCCTAACCCTTACCATATGGGCCCATTCATTCTAATGAATCTCATAGGCTATAATGGAGAATGGAAAAACATCCAAAATTTTTCCCCATCAAGAGTGTACCATTCAGTGTGATATTAAAAATACATCTTACCCATCCCTAAACCCAAACCCAATATTCACCCAAACATAAGTGTGTCCTGAACTCTAACCCTAACCCTAACCTTTACCATATGGGCCCATTCATTATAATGAATCTCATAGGCTATAATGGAGAATGGAAAAACATCCAAAATTTTTCCCCATCAAGAGTGTACCATTCAGTGTGATATTAAAAATACATCTTACCCAACCCTAAACCAGACCCCAATTTTAAACCAAACATATGTGTGTCCTGAACTCTAACCCTAACCCTTACCATATGGGCCCATTCATTCTAATGAATCTCATAGGCTATAATGGAGAATGGAAAAACATCCAAAATTTTTCCCCATCAAGAGTGTACCATTCAGTGTGATATTAAAAATACATCTTACCCATCCCTAAACCCAAACCCAATATTCACCCAAACATAAGTGTGTCCTGAACTCTAACCCTAACCCTAACCTTTACCATATGGGCCCATTCATTATAATGAATCTCAAAGGCTATAATGGAGAATGGAAAAACATCCAAAATTTTTCCCCATCAAGAGTGTACCATTCAGTGTGATATTAAAAATACATCTTACCCAACCCTAAACCAGACCCCAATTTTAAACCAAACATATGTGTGTCCTGAACTCTAACCCTAACCCTTACCATATGGGCCCATTCATTCTAATGAATCTCATAGGCTATAATGGAGAATGGAAAAACATCCAAAATTTTTCCCCATCAAGAGTGTACCATTCAGTGTGATATTAAAAATACATCTTACCCAACCCTAAACCAGACCCCAATTTTAAACCAAACATATGTGTGTCCTGAACTCTAACCCTAACCCTAACCCTTACCATATGGGCCCATTCATTCTAATGAATCTCATAGGCTATAATGGAGAATGGAAAAACATCCAAAATTTCTCCCCATCAATAGTGTACCATTCAGTGTGATATTAAAAATACATCTTACCCATCCCTAAACCCAAACCCAATATTCACCCAAACATAACTGTTTCCTGAACTCTAACCCTAACCCTAACCCTTACCATATGGGCCCATTCATTCTAATGAATCTCATAGGCTATAATGGAGAATGGAAAAACATCCAAAATTTTTCCCCATCAATAGTGTACCATTCAGTGTGATATTAAAAATTCATCTTACCCATCCCTAAACCCAAACCCAATATTCACCCAAAGATATGTGTGTCCTGAACTCTAACCCTAACCCTAACCTTTACCATATGGGCCCATTCATTCTAATGAATCTCATAGGCTATAATGGAGAATGGAAAAACATCCAAAATTTTTCCCCATCAAGAGTGTACCATTCAGTGTGATATTAAAAATTCATCTTACCCATCCCTAAACCCAAACCCAATATTCACCCAAACATAAGTGTGTCCTGAACTCTAACCCTAACCCTAACCCTTACCATATGGGCCCATTCATTCTAATGAATCTCATAGGCTATAATGGAGAATGGAAAAACATCCAAAATTTTTCCCCATCAATAGTGTAACATTCAGTGTGATACTAAAAATTCATCTTACCCATCCCTAAACCCAAACCCAATATTCACCCAAAGATATGTGTGTCCTGAACTCTAACCCTAACCCTAACCCTTACCATATGGGCCCATTCATTCTAATGAAT
Source organism: Heteronotia binoei (assembly GCF_032191835.1). Taxonomy (NCBI): domain Eukaryota; kingdom Metazoa; phylum Chordata; class Lepidosauria; order Squamata; family Gekkonidae; genus Heteronotia; species Heteronotia binoei. The sequence goes on from NC_083232.1 coordinate 40,108,632, forward strand.
CTCATAGGCTATAATGGAGAATGGAAAAACATCCAAAATTTTTCCCCATCAAGAGTGTACCATTCAGTGTGATATTAAAAATACATCTTACCCATCCCTAAACCCAAACCCAATATTCACCCAAACATAAGTGTGTCCTGAACTCTAACCCTAACCCTAACCCTTACCATATGGGCCCATTCATTCTAATGAATCTCATAGGCTATAATGGAGAATGGAAAAACATCCAAAATTTCTCCCCATCAATAGTGTACCATTCAATGTGATATTAAAAATTCATCTTATCCATCCCTAAACCAAAACCCAATATTCACCCAAAGAAATGTGTGTTCTGAACTCTAACCCTAACCCTAACCCTTACCATATGGGCCCATTCATTCTAATGAATCTCAAAGGTTATAATGGAGAATGGAAAAACATCCAAAATTTTTCCCCATCAAGAGTGTACCATTCAGTGTTATATTTAAAATACATCTTACCCATCCCTAAACCCAAACCCAATATTCACCCAAACATAAGTGTGTCCTGAACTCTAACCCTAACCCTAACCCTTACCATATGGGCGCATTCATTCTAATGAATCTCATAGGCTATAATGGAGAATGGAAAAACATCCAAAATTTTTCCCCATCAATAGTGTACCATTCAGTGTGATATTAAAAATTCATCTTACCCATCCCTAAACCCAAACCCAATATTCACCCAAAGATATGTGTGTCCTGAACTCTAACCCTAACCCTTACCATATGGGCCCATTCATTCTAATGAATCTCATAGGCTATAATGGAGAATGGAAAAACATCCAAAATTTTTCCCCATCAAGAGTGTACCATTCAGTGTGATATTAAAAATACATCTTACCCATCCCTAAACCCAAACCCAATATTCACCCAAACATAAGTGTGTCCTGAACTCTAACCCTAACCCTAACCTTTACCATATGGGCCCATTCATTATAATGAATCTCATAGGCTATAATGGAGAATGGAAAAACATCCAAAATTTTTCCCCATCAAGAGTGTACCATTCAGTGTGATATTAAAAATACATCTTACCCAACCCTAAACCAGACCCCAATTTTAAACCAAACATATGTGTGTCCTGAACTCTAACCCTAACCCTTACCATATGGGCCCATTCATTCTAATGAATCTCATAGGCTATAATGGAGAATGGAAAAACATCCAAAATTTTTCCCCATCAAGAGTGTACCATTCAGTGTGATATTAAAAATACATCTTACCCATCCCTAAACCCAAACCCAATATTCACCCAAACATAAGTGTGTCCTGAACTCTAACCCTAACCCTAACCTTTACCATATGGGCCCATTCATTATAATGAATCTCATAGGCTATAATGGAGAATGGAAAAACATCCAAAATTTTTCCCCATCAAGAGTGTACCATTCAGTGTGATATTAAAAATACATCTTACCCAACCCTAAACCAGACCCCAATTTTAAACCAAACATATGTGTGTCCTGAACTCTAACCCTAACCCTTACCATATGGGCCCATTCATTCTAATGAATCTCATAGGCTATAATGGAGAATGGAAAAACATCCAAAATTTTTCCCCATCAAGAGTGTACCATTCAGTGTGATATTAAAAATACATCTTACCCAACCCTAAACCAGACCCCAATTTTAAACCAAACATATGTGTGTCCTGAACTCTAACCCTAACCCTAACCCTTACCATATGGGCCCATTCATTCTAATGAATCTCATAGGCTATAATGGAGAATGGAAAAACATCCAAAATTTCTCCCCATCAATAGTGTACCATTCAGTGTGATATTAAAAATACATCTTACCCATCCCTAAACCCAAACCCAATATTCACCCAAACATAACTGTGTCCTGAACTCTAACCCTAACCCTAACCCTTACCATATGGGCCCATTCATTCTAATGAATCTCATAGGCTATAATGGAGAATGGAAAAACATCCAAAATTTTTCCCCATCAATAGTGTACCATTCAGTGTGATATTAAAAATTCATCTTACCCATCCCTAAACCCAAACCCAATATTCACCCAAAGATATGTGTGTCCTGAACTCTAACCCTAACCCTAACCCTTACCATATGGGCCCATTCATTCTAATGAATCTCATAGGCTATAATGGAGAATGGAAAAACATCCAAAATTTTTCCCCATCAAGAGTGTACCATTCAGTGTGATATTAAAAATTCATCTTACCCATCCCTAAACCCAAACCCAATATTCACCCAAACATAAGTGTGTCCTGAACTCTAACCCTAACCCTAACCCTTACCATATGGGCCCATTCATTCTAATGAATCTCATAGGCTATAATGGAGAATGGAAAAACATCCAAAATTTTTCCCCATCAATAGTGTAACATTCAGTGTGATACTAAAAATTCATCTTACCCATCCCTAAACCCAAACCCAATATTCACCCAAAGATATGTGTGTCCTGAACTCTAACCCTAACCCTAACCCTTACCATATGGGCCCATTCATTCTAATGAATCTCATAGGCTATAATGGAGAATGGAAAAACATCCAAAATTTTTCCCCATCAAGAGTGTACCATTCAGTGTGATATTAAAAATACATCTTACCCATCCCTAAACCCAAACCCAATATTCACCCAAACATAAGTGTGTCCTGAACTCTAACCCTAACCCTAACCCTTACCATATGGGCCCATTCATTCTAATGAATCTCATAGGCTATAATGGAGAATGGAAAAACATCCAAAATTTCTCCCCATCTATAGTGTACCATTCAGTGTGATATTAAAAATTCATCTTACCCATCCCTAAACCCAAACCCAATATTCACCCAAAGATATGTGTGTACTGAACTCTAACCCTAACCCTAACCCTTACCATATGGGCCCATTCATTCTAATGAATCTCATAGGCTATAATGGAGAATAGAAAAACATCCAAAATTTTTCCCCATCAAGAGTGTACCATTCAGTGTGATATTAAAAATTCATCTTACCCATCCCTAAACCCAAACCCAATATTCACCCAAACATAAGTGTGTCCTGAACTCTAACCCTAACCCTAACCTTTACCATATGGGCCCATTCATTATAATGAATCTCATAGGCTATAATGGAGAATGGAAAAACATCCAAAATTTTTCCCCATCAAGAGTGTACCATTCAGTGTGATATTAAAAATACATCTTACCCAACCCTAAACCAGACCCCAATTTTAAACCAAACATATGTGTGTCCTGAACTCTAACCCTAACCCTTACCATATGGGCCCATTCATTCTAATGAATCTCATAGGCTATAATGGAGAATGGAAAAACATCCAAAATTTTTCCCCATCAAGAGTGTACCATTCAGTGTGATATTAAAAATTCATCTTACCCATCCCTAAACCCAAACCCAATATTCACCCAAACATAAGTGTGTCCTGAACTCTAACCCTAACCCTAACCCTTACCATATGGGCCCATTCATTCTAATGAATCTCATAGGCTATAATGGAGAATGGAAAAACATCCAAAATTTTTCCCCATCAATAGTGTAACATTCAGTGTGATACTAAAAATTCATCTTACCCATCCCTAAACCCAAACCCAATATTCACCCAAAGATATGTGTGTCCTGAACTCTAACCCTAACCCTAACCCTTACCATATGGGCCCATTCATTCTAATGAATCTCATAGGCTATAATGGAGAATGGAAAAACATCCAAAATTTTTCCCCATCAAGAGTGTACCATTCAGTGTGATATTAAAAATACATCTTACCCATCCCTAAACCCAAACCCAATATTCACCCAAACATAAGTGTGTCCTGAACTCTAACCCTAACCCTAACCCTTACCATATGGGCCCATTCATTCTAATGAATCTCCTAGGCTATAATGGAGAATGGAAAAACATCCAAAATTTCTCCCCATCAATAGTGTACAATTCAGTGTGATATTAAAAATTCATCTTACCCATCCCTAAACCCAAACCCAATATTCACCCAAAGATATGTGTGTACTGAACTCTAACCCTAACCCTAACCCTTACCATATGGGCCCATTCATTCTAATGAATCTCATAGGCTATAAAGGAGAATAGAAAAACATCCAAAATTTTTCCCCATCAAGAGTGTACCATTCAGTGTGATATTAAAAATTCATCTTACCCATCCCTAAACCCAAACCCAATATTCACCCAAACATAAGTGTGTCCTGAACTCTAACCCTAACCCTAACCTTTACCATATGGGCCCATTCATTATAATGAATCTCATAGGCTATAATGGAGAATGGAAAAACATCCAAAATTTTTCCCCATCAAGAGTGTACCATTCAGTGTGATATTAAAAATACATCTTACCCAACCGTAAACCAGACCCCAATTTTAAACCAAACATATGTGTGTCCTGAACTCTAACCCTAACCCTTACCATATGGGCCCATTCATTCTAATGAATCTCATAGGCTATAATGGAGAATGGAAAAACATCCAAAATTTTTCCCCATCAAGAGTGTACCATTCAGTGTGATATTAAAAATACATCTTACCCATCCCTAAACCCAAACCCAATATTCACCCAAACATAAGTGTGTCCTGAACTCTAACCCTAACCCTAACCTTTACCATATGGGCCCATTCATTATAATGAATCTCATAGGCTATAATGGAGAATGGAAAAACATCCAAAATTTTTCCCCATCAAGAGTGTACCATTCAGTGTGATATTAAAAATACATCTTACCCAACCCTAAACCAGACCCCAATTTTAAACCAAACATATGTGTGTCCTGAACTCTAACCCTAACCCTTACCATATGGGCCCATTCATTCTAATGAATCTCATAGGCTATAATGGAGAATGGAAAAACATCCAAAATTTTTCCCCATCAAGAGTGTACCATTCAGTGTGATATTAAAAATACATCTTACCCATCCCTAAACCCAAACCCAATATTCTCCCAAACATAAGTGTGTCCTGAACTCTAACCCTAACCCTAACCCTTACCATATGGGCCCATTCATTCTAATGAATCTCATAGGCTATAATGGAGAATGGAAAAACATCCAAAAATTTTCCCCATCAAGAGTGTACCATTCAGTGTGATATTAAAAATACATCTTACCCAACCCTAAACCAGACCCCAATTTTAAACCAAACATATGTGTGTCCTGAACTCTAACCCTAACCCTAACCCTTACCATATGGGCCCATTCATTCTAATGAATCTCATAGGCTATAATGGAGAATGGAAAAACATCCAAAATTTCTCCCCATCAATAGTGTACCATTCAGTGTGATATTAAAAATACATCTTACCCATCCCTAAACCCAAACCCAATATTCACCCAAACATAACTGTGTCCTGAACTCTAACCCTAACCCTAACCCTTACCATATGGGCCCATTCATTCTAATGAATCTCATAGGCTATAATGGAGAATGGAAAAACATCCAAAATTTTTCCCCATCAATAGTGTACCATTCAGTGTGTTATTAAAAATTCATCTTACCCATCCCTAAACCCAAACCCAATATTCACCCAAAGATATGTGTGTCCTGAACTCTAACCCTAACCCTAACCCTTACCATATGGGCCCATTCGTTCTAATGAATCTCATAGGCTATAATGGAGAATGGAAAAACATCCAAAATTTTTCCCCATCAAGAGTGTACCATTCAGTGTGATATTAAAAATACATCTTACCCATCCCTAAACCCAAACCCAATATTCACCCAAACATAAGTGTGTCCTGAACTCTAACCCTAACCCTAACCCTTACCATATGGGCCCATTCATTCTAATGAATCTCATAGGCTATAATGGAGAATGGAAAAACATCCAAAATTTCTCCCCATCAATAGTGTACCATTCAGTGTGATATTAAAAATTCATCTTACCCATCCCTAAATCCAAACCCAATATTCACCCAAAGATATGTGTGTACTGAACTCTAACCCTAACCCTAACCCTTACCATATGGGCCCATTCATTCTAATGAATCTCATAGGCTATAATGGAGAATAGAAAAACATACAAAATTTTTCCCCATCAAGAGTGTACCATTCAGTGTGATATTAAAAATTCATCTTACCCATCCCTAAACCCAAACCCAATATTCACCCAAACATAAGTGTGTCCTGAACTCTAACCCTAACCCTAACCCTTACCATATGGGCCCATTCATTCTAATGAATCTCATAGGCTATAATGGAGAATGGAAAAACATCCAAAATTTTTCCCCATCAATAGTGTAACATTCAGTGTGATACTAAAAATTCATCTTACCCATCCCTAAAACCAAACCCAATATTCACCCAAAGATATGTGTGTCCTGAACTCTAACCCTAACCCTAACCCTTACCATATGGGCCCATTCATTCTAATGAATCTCATAGGCTATAATGGAGAATGGAAAAACATCCAAAATTTTTCCCCATGAAGAGTGTACCATTCAGTGTGATATTAAAAATACATCTTACCCATCCCTAAACCCAAACCCAATATTCACCCAAACATAAGTGTGTCCTGAACTCTAACCCTAAGCCTAACCCTTACCATATGGGCCCATTCATTCTAATGAATCTCATAGGCTATAATGGAGAATGGAAAAACATCCAAAATTTCTCCCCATCAATAGTGTACCATTCAGTGTGATATTAAAAATTCATCTTACCCATCCCTAAACCCAAACCCAATATTCACCCAAAGATATGTGTGTACTGAACTCTAACCCTAACCCTAACCCTTACCATATGGGCCCATTCATTCTAATGAATCTCATAGGCTATAATGGAGAATGGAAAAACATCCAAAATTTTTCCCCATGAAGAGTGTACCATTCAGTGTGATATTAAAAATACATCTTACCCATCCCTAAACCCAAACCCAATATTCACCCAAACATAAGTGTGTCCTGAACTCTAACCCTAAGCCTAACCCTTACCATATGGGCCCATTCATTCTAATGAATCTCATAGGCTATAATGGAGAATGGAAAAACATCCAAAATTTCTCCCCATCAATAGTGTACCATTCAGTGTGATATTAAAAATTCATCTTACCCATCCCTAAACCCAAACCCAATATTCACCCAAAGATATGTGTGTACTGAACTCTAACCCTAACCCTAACCCTTACCATATGGGCCCATGCATTCTAATGAATCTCATAGGCTATAATGGAGAATAGAAAAACATCCAAAAATTTTCCCCATCAAGAGTGTACCATTCAGTGTGATATTAAAAATTCATCTTACCCATCCCTAAACCCAAACCCAATATTCACCCAAACATAAGTGTGTCCTGAACTCTAACCCTAACCCTAACCCTTACCATATGGGCCCATTCATTCTAATGAATCTCATAGGCTATAATGGAGAATGGAAAAACATCCAAAATTTTTACCCATCAATAGTGTAACATTCAGTGTGATATTAAAAATTCATCTTACCCATCCCTAAACCCAAACCCAATATTCACCCAAAGATATGTGTGTCCTGAACTCTAACCCTAACCCTAACCCTTACCATATGGGCCCATTCATTCTAATGAATCTCATAGGCTATAATGGAGAATGGAAAAACATCCAAAATTTTTCCCCATCAAGAGTGTACCATTCAGTGTGATATTAAAAATACATCTTACCCAACCCTAAACCAAACCCCAATTTTAAACCAAACATATGTGTGTCCTGAACTCTAACCCTAACCCTAACCCTTACCATATGGGCCCATTCATTCTAATGAATCTCAAAGGTTATAATGGAGAATGGAAAAACATCCAAAATTTTTCCCCATCAAGAGTGTACCATTCAGTGTTATATTTAAAATACATCTTACCCATCCCTAAACCCAAACCCAATATTCACCCAAACATAAGTGTGTCCTGAACTCTAACCCTAACCCTAACCCTTACCATATGGGCACATTCATTCTAATGAATCTCATAGGCTATAATGGAGAATGGAAAAACATCCAAAATTTTTCCCCATCAATAGTGTACGATTCAGTGTGATATTAAAAATTCATCTTACCCATCCCTAAACCCAAACCCAATATTCACCCAAAGATATGTGTGTCCTGAACTCTAACCCTAACCCTAACCCTTACCATATGGGCCCATTCATTCTAATGAATCTCATAGGCTATAATGGAGAATGGAAAAACATCCAAAATTTTTCCCCATCAAGAGTGTACCATTCACTGTGATATTCAAAATACATCTTACCCATCCCTAAACCCAAACCCAATATTCACCCAAAGATAAGTGTGTCCTGAACTCTAACCCTAACCCTAACCCTTACCATATGGGCCCATTTATTCTAATGAATCTCATAGGCTATAATGGAGAATGGAAAAACATCCAAAATTTCTCCCCATCAATAGTGTACCATTCAGTGTGATATTAAAAATTCATCTTACCCATCCCTAAACCCAAACCCAATTTTCACCCAAAGATATGTGTGTACTGAACTCTAACCCTAACCCTAACCCTTACCATATGGGCCCATTCATTCTAATGAATCTCATAGGCTATAATGGAGAATAGAAAAACATCCAAAATTTTTCCCCATGAAGAGTGTACCATTCAGTGTGATATTAAAAATTCATCTTACCCATCCCTAAACCCAAACCCAATATTCACCCAAAGATATGTGTGTCCTGAACTCTAACCCTAACCCTAACCCTTACCATATGCGCCCATTCATTCTAATGAATCTCATAGGCTATAATGGAGAATGGAAAAACATCCAAAATTTCTTCCCATCAATAGTGTACCATTCAGTGTGATATTAAAAATTCATCTTACCCATCCCTAAACCCAAACCCAATATTCACCCAAAGATATGTGTGTACTGAACTCTAACCCTAACCCTAACCCTTACCATATGGGCCCATTCATTCTAATGAATCTCATAGGCTATAATGGAGAATAGAAAAACATCCAAAATTTTTCCCCATGAAGAGTGTACCATTCTGTGTGATATTAAAAATTCATCTTACCCATCCCTAAACCCAAACCCAATATTCACCCAAACATAAGTGTGTCCTGAACTCTAACCCTAACCCTAACCCTTACCATATGGGCCCATTCATTCTAATGAATCTCATAGGCTATAATGGAGAATGGAAAAACATCCAAAATTTTTCCCCATCAATAGTGTAACATTCAGTGTGATACTAAAAATTCATCTTACCCATCCCTAAACCCAAACCCAATATTCACCCAAAGATATGTGTGTCCTGAACTCTAACCCTAACCCTAACCCTTACCATATGGGCCCATTCATTCTAATGAATCTCATAGGCTATAATGGAGAATGGAAAAACATCCAAAATTTTTCCCCATCAAGAGTGTACCATTCAGTGTGATATTAAAAATACATCTTACCCATCCCTAAACCCAAACCCAATATTCACCCAAACATAAGTGTGTCCTGAACTCTAACCCTAACCCTAACCCTTACCATATGGGCCCATTCATTCTAATGAATCTCATAGGCTATAATGGAGAATGGAAAAACATCCAAAATTTTCCCCCACCAAGTGTAACATTCAGTGTGATATTAAAAATTCATCTTACCCATCCCTAAACCCAAACCCAATATTCACCCAAAGATATGTGTGTCCTGAACTCTAACCCTAACCCTAACCCTTACCATATGGGCCCATTCATTCTAATGAATCTCATAGGCTATAATGGAGAATGGAAAAACATCCAAAATTTTTCCCCATCAAGAGTGTACCATTCAGTGTGATATTAAAAATACATCTTACCCATCCCTAAACCCAAACCCAATATTCACCCAAACATAAGTGTGTCCTGAACTCTAACCCTAACCCTAACCCTTACCATATGGGCCCATTCATTCTAATGAATCTCATAGGCTATAATGGAGAATGGAAAAACATCCAAAATTTTTCCCCATCAAGAGTGTACCATTCAGTGTGATATTAAAAATACATCTTACCCAACCCTAAACCAGACCCCAATTTTAAACCAAACATATGTGTGTCCTGAACTCTAACCCTAATCCTAACCCTTACCATATGGGCCCATTCATTCTAATGAATCTCATAGGCTATAATGGAGAATGGAAAAACATCCAAAATTTTTCCCCATCAAGAGTGTACCATTCAGTGTGATATTAAAAATACATCTTACCCATCCCTAAACCCAAACCCAATATTCACCCAAACATAAGTGTGTCCTGAACTCTAACCCTAACCCTAACCCTTACCATATGGGCGCATTCATTCTAATGAATCTCAAAGGTTATAATGGAGAATGGAAAAACATCCAAAATTTTTCCCCATCAAGAGTGTACCATTCAGTGTGATATTAAAAATACATCTTACCCATCCCTAAACCCAAACCCAATATTCACCCAAACATAAGTGTGTCCTGAACTCTAACCCTAAGCCTAACCCTTACCATATGGGCCCATTCATTCTAATGAATCTCATAGGCTATAATGGAGAATGGAAAAACATCCAAAATTTCTCCCCATCAATAGTGTACCATTCAGTGTGATATTAAAAATTCATCTTACCCATCCCTAAACCCAAACCCAATATTCACCCAAAGATATGTGTGTACTGAGCTCTAACCCTAACCCTAACCCTTACCATATGGGCCCATTCATTCTAATGAATCTCATAGGCTATAATGGAGAATGGAAAAACATCCAAAATTTTTCCCCATGAAGAGTGTACCATTCAGTGTGATATTAAAAATACATCTTACCCATCCCTAAACCCAAACCCAATATTCACCCAAACATAAGTGTGTCCTGAACTCTAACCCTAAGCCTAACCCTTACCATATGGGCCCATTCATTCTAATGAATCTCATAGGCTATAATGGAGAATGGAAAAACATCCAAAATTTCTCCCCATCAATAGTGTACCATTCAGTGTGATATTAAAAATTCATCTTACCCATCCCTAAACCCAAACCCAATATTCACCCAAAGATATGTGTGTACTGAACTCTAACCCTAACCCTAACCCTTACCATATGGGCCCATGCATTCTAATGAATCTCATAGGCTATAATGGAGAATAGAAAAACATCCAAAAATTTTCCCCATCAAGAGTGTACCATTCAGTGTGATATTAAAAATTCATCTTACCCATCCCTAAACCCAAACCCAATATTCACCCAAACATAAGTGTGTCCTGAACTCTAACCCTAACCCTAACCCTTACCATATGGGCCCATTCATTCTAATGAATCTCATAGGCTATAATGGAGAATGGAAAAACATCCAAAATTTTTACCCATCAATAGTGTAACATTCAGTGTGATATTAAAAATTCATCTTACCCATCCCTAAACCCAAACCCAATATTCACCCAAAGATATGTGTGTCCTGAACTCTAACCCTAACCCTAACCCTTACCATATGGGCCCATTCATTCTAATGAATCTCATAGGCTATAATGGAGAATGGAAAAACATCCAAAATTTTTCCCCATCAAGAGTGTACCATTCAGTGTGATATTAAAAATAAATCTTACCCAACCCTAAACCAAACCCCAATTTTAAACCAAACATATGTGTGTCCTGAACTCTAACCCTAACCCTAACCCTTACCATATGGGCCCATTCATTCTAATGAATCTCAAAGGTTATAATGGAGAATGGAAAAACATCCAAAATTTTTCCCCATCAAGAGTGTACCATTCAGTGTTATATTTAAAATACATCTTACCCATCCCTAAACCCAAACCCAATATTCACCCAAACATAAGTGTGTCCTGAACTCTAACCCTAACCCTAACCCTTACCATATGGGCACATTCATTCTAATGAATCTCATAGGCTATAATGGAGAATGGAAAAACATCCAAAATTTTTCCCCATCAATAGTGTACGATTCAGTGTGATATTAAAAATTCATCTTACCCATCCCTAAACCCAAACCCAATATTCACCCAAAGATATGTGTGTCCTGAACTCTAACCCTAACCCTAACCCTTACCATATGGGCCCATTCATTCTAATGAATCTCATAGGCTATAATGGAGAATGGAAAAACATCCAAAATTTTTCCCCATCAAGAGTGTACCATTCACTGTGATATTCAAAATACATCTTACCCATCCCTAAACCCAAACCCAATATTCACCCAAAGATAAGTGTGTCCTGAACTCTAACCCTAACCCTAACCCTTACCATATGGGCCCATTTATTCTAATGAATCTCATAGGCTATAATGGAGAATGGAAAAACATCCAAAATTTCTCCCCATCAATAGTGTACCATTCAGTGTGATATTAAAAATTCATCTTACCCATCCCTAAACCCAAACCCAATTTTCACCCAAAGATATGTGTGTACTGAACTCTAACCCTAACCCTAACCCTTACCATATGGGCCCATTCATTCTAATGAATCTCATAGGCTATAATGGAGAATAGAAAAACATCCAAAATTTTTCCCCATGAAGAGTGTACCATTCAGTGTGATATTAAAAATTCATCTTACCCATCCCTAAACCCAAACCCAATATTCACCCAAAGATATGTGTGTCCTGAACTCTAACCCTAACCCTAACCCTTACCATATGCGCCCATTCATTCTAATGAATCTCATAGGCTATAATGGAGAATGGAAAAACATCCAAAATTTCTTCCCATCAATAGTGTACCATTCAGTGTGATATTAAAAATTCATCTTACCCATCCCTAAACCCAAACCCAATATTCACCCAAAGATATGTGTGTACTGAACTCTAACCCTAACCCTAACCCTTACCATATGGGCCCATTCATTCTAATGAATCTCATAGGCTATAATGGAGAATAGAAAAACATCCAAAATTTTTCCCCATGAAGAGTGTACCATTCTGTGTGATATTAAAAATTCATCTTACCCATCCCTAAACCCAAACCCAATATTCACCCAAACATAAGTGTGTCCTGAACTCTAACCCTAACCCTAACCCTTACCATATGGGCCCATTCATTCTAATGAATCTCATAGGCTATAATGGAGAATGGAAAAACATCCAAAATTTTTCCCCATCAAGAGTGTACCATTCAGTGTGATATTAAAAATACATCTTACCCATCCCTAAACCCAAACCCAATATTCACCCAAACATAAGTGTGTCCTGAACTCTAACCCTAACCCTAACCCTTACCATATGGGCCCATTCATTCTAATGAATCTCATAGGCTATAATGGAGAATGGAAAAACATCCAAAATTTTCCCCCACCAAGTGTAACATTCAGTGTGATATTAAAAATTCATCTTACCCATCCCTAAACCCAAACCCAATATTCACCCAAAGATATGTGTGTCCTGAACTCTAACCCTAACCCTAACCCTTACCATATGGGCCCATTCATTCTAATGAATCTCATAGGCTATAATGGAGAATGGAAAAACATCCAAAATTTTTCCCCATCAAGAGTGTACCATTCAGTGTGATATTAAAAATACATCTTACCCATCCCTAAACCCAAACCCAATATTCACCCAAACATAAGTGTGTCCTGAACTCTAACCCTAACCCTAACCCTTACCATATGGGCCCATTCATTCTAATGAATCTCATAGGCTATAATGGAGAATGGAAAAACATCCAAAATTTTTCCCCATCAAGAGTGTACCATTCAGTGTGATATTAAAAATACATCTTACCCAACCCTAAACCAGACCCCAATTTTAAACCAAACATATGTGTGTCCTGAACTCTAACCCTAATCCTAACCCTTACCATATGGGCCCATTCATTCTAATGAATCTCATAGGCTATAATGGAGAATGGAAAAACATCCAAAATTTTTCCCCATCAAGAGTGTACCATTCAGTGTGATATTAAAAATACATCTTACCCATCCCTAAACCCAAACCCAATATTCACCCAAACATAAGTGTGTCCTGAACTCTAACCCTAACCCTAACCCTTACCATATGGGCGCATTCATTCTAATGAATCTCAAAGGTTATAATGGAGAATGGAAAAACATCCAAAATTTTTCCCCATCAAGAGTGTACCATTCAGTGTCATATTTAAAATACATCTTACCCATCCCTAAACCCAAACCCAATATTCACCCAAACATAACTGTGTCCTGAACTCTAACCCTAACCCTAATCCTTACCATATGGGCGCATTCATTCTAATGAATCTCATAGGCTATAATGGAGAATGGAAAAACATCCAAAATTTTTCCCCATCAATAGTGTACCATTCAGTGTGATATTAAAAATTCATCTTACCCATCCCTAAACCCAAACCCAATATTCACCCAAAGATATGTGTGTACTGAACTCTAACCCTAACCCTAACCCTTACCATATGGGCCCATTCATTCTAATGAATCTCATAGGCTATAATGGAGAATAGAAAAACATCCAAAATTTTTCCCCATGAAGAGTGTACCATTCTGTGTGATATTAAAAATTCATCTTACCCATCCCTAAACCCAAACCCAATATTCACCCAAACATAAGTGTGTCCTGAACTCTAACCCTAACCCTAACCCTTACCATATGGGCCCATTCATTCTAATGAATCTCATAGGCTATAATGGAGAATGGAAAAACATCCAAAATTTTTCCCCATCAATAGTGTAACATTCAGTGTGATACTAAAAATTCATCTTACCCATCCCTAAACCCAAACCCAATATTCACCCAAAGATATGTGTGTCCTGAACTCTAACCCTAACCCTAACCCTTACCATATGGGCCCATTCATTCTAATGAATCTCATAGGCTATAATGGAGAATGGAAAAACATCCAAAATTTTTCCCCATCAAGAGTGTACCATTCAGTGTGATATTAAAAATACATCTTACCCATCCCTAAACCCAAACCCAATATTCACCCAAACATAAGTGTGTCCTGAACTCTAACCCTAACCCTAACCCTTACCATATGGGCCCATTCATTCTAATGAATCTCATAGGCTATAATGGAGAATGGAAAAACATCCAAAATTTCTCCCCATCAATAGTGTACCATTCAGTGTGATATTAAAAATTCATCTTACCCATCCCTAAACCCAAACCCAATATTCACCCAAAGATATGTGTGTACTGAACTCTAACCCTAACCCTAACCCTTACCATATGGGCCCATTCATTCTAATGAATCTCATAGGCTATAATGGAGAATAGAAAAACATCCAAAATTTTTCCCCATGAAGAGTGTACCATTCTGTGTGATATTAAAAATTCATCTTACCCATCCCTAAACCCAAACCCAATATTCACCCAAACATAAGTGTGTCCTGAACTCTAACCCTAACCCTAACCCTTACCATATGGGCCCATTCATTCTAATGAATCTCATAGGCTATAATGGAGAATGGAAAAACATCCAAAATTTTTCCCCATCAATAGTGTAACATTCAGTGTGATACTAAAAATTCATCTTACCCATCCCTAAACCCAAACCCAATATTCACCCAAAGATATGTGTGTCCTGAACTCTAACCCTAACCCTAACCCTTACCATATGGGCCCATTCATTCTAATGAATCTCATAGGCTATAATGGAGAATGGAAAAACATCCAAAATTTCTCCCCATCAATAGTGTACCATTCAGTGTGATATTAAAAATACATCTTACCCATCCCTAAACCCAAACCCAATATTCACCCAAACATAACTGTGTCCTGAACTCTAACCCTAACCCTAACCCTTACCATATGGGCGCATTCATTCTAATGAATCTCATAGGCTATAATGGAGATTGGAAAAACATCCAAAATTTTTCCCCATCAATAGTGTACCATTCAGTGTGATATTAAAAATTCATCTTACCCATCCCTAAACCCAAACCCAATATTCACCCAAAGATATGTGTGTACTGAACTCTAACCCTAACCCTAACCCTTACCATATGGGCCCATTCATTCTAATGAATCTCATAGGCTATAATGGAGAATAGAAAAACATCCAAAATTTTTCCCCATGAAGAGTGTACCATTCTGTGTGATATTAAAAATTCATCTTACCTATCCCTAAACCCAAACCCAATATTCACCCAAACATAAGTGTGTCCTGAACTCTAACCCTAACCCTAACCCTTACCATATGGGCCCATTCATTCTAATGAATCTCATAGGCTATAATGGAGAATGGAAAAACATCCAAAATTTTTCCCCATCAATAGTGTAACATTCAGTGTGATACTAAAAATTCATCTTACCCATCCCTAAACCCAAACCCAATATTCACCCAAAGATATGTGTGTCCTGAACTCTAACCCTAACCCTAACCCTTACCATATGGGCCCATTCATTCTAATGAATCTCATAGGCTATAATGGAGAATGGAAAAACATCCAAAATTTTTCCCCATCAAGAGTGTACCATTCAGTGTGATATAAAAAATACATCTTACCAATCCCTAAACCCAAACCCAATATTCACCCAAACATAAGTGTGTCCTGAACTCTAACCCTAACCCTAACCCTTACCATATGGGCCCATTCATTCTAATGAATCTCATAGGCTATAATGGAGAATGGAAAAACATCCAAAATTTCTCCCCATCAATAGTGTACCATTCAGTGTGATATTAAAAATTCATCTTACCCATCCCTAAACCCAAACCCAATATTCACCCAAAGATATGTGTGTACTGAACTCTAACCCTAACCCTAACCCTTACCATATGGGCCCATTCATTCTAATGAATCTCATAGGCTATAATGGAGAATAGAAAAACATCCAAAATTTTTCCCCATCAAGAGTGTACCATTCAGTGTGATATTAAAAATTCATCTTACCCATCCCTAAACCCAAACCCAATATTCACCCAAACATAAGTGTGTCCTGAACTCTAACCCTAACCCTAACCCTTACCATATGGGCCCATTCATTCTAATGAATCTTATAGGCTATAATGGAGAATGGAAAAACATCCAAAATTTTTCCCCATCAATAGTGTAACATTCAGTGTGATACTAAAAATTCATCTTACCCATCCCTAAAACCAAACCCAATATTCACCCAAAGATATGTGTGTCCTGAACTCTAACCCTAACCCTAACCCTTACCATATGGGCCCATTCATTCTAATGAATCTCATAGGCTATAATGGAGAATGGAAAAACATCCAAAATTTTTCCCCATCAAGAGTGTAACCATTCAGTGTGATATTAAAAATACATCTTACCCATCCCTAAACCCAAACCCAATATTCACCCAAACATAAGTGTGTCCTGAACTCTAACCCTAACCCTAACCCTTACCATATGGGCCCATTCATTCTAATGAATCTCATAGGCTATAATGGAGAATGGAAAAACATCCAAAATTTCTCCCCATCAATAGTGTACCATTCAGTGTGATATTAAAAATTCATCTTACCCATCCCTAAACCCAAACCCAATATTCACCCAAAGATATGTGTGTACTGAACTCTAACCCTAACCCTAACCCTTACCATATGGGCCCATGCATTCTAATGAATCTCATAGGCTATAATGGAGAATAGAAAAACATCCAAAATTTTTCCCCATCAAGAGTGTACCATTCAGTGTGATATTAAAAATTCATCTTACCCATCCCTAAACCCAAACCCAATATTCACCCAAACATAAGTGTGTCCTGAACTCTAACCCTAACCCTAACCCTTACCATATGGGCCCATTCATTCTAATGAATCTCATAGGCTATAATGGAGAATGGAAAAACATCCAAAATTTTTCCCCATCAATAGTGTAACATTCAGTGTGATATTAAAAATTCATCTTACCCATCCCTAAACCCAAACCCAATATTCACCCAAAGATATGTGTGTCCTGAACTCTAACCCTAACCCTAACCCTTACCATATGGGCCCATTCATTCTAATGAATCTCATAGGCTATAATGGAGAATGGAAAAACATCCAAAATTTTTCCGCATCAAGAGTGTACCATTCAGTGTGATATTAAAAATACATCTTACCCATCCCTAAACCCAAACCCAATATTCACCCAAACATAAGTGTGTCCTGAACTCTAACCCTAACCCTAACCCTTACCATATGGGCCCATTCATTCTAATGAATCTCATAGGCTATAATGGAGAATGGAAAAACATCCAAAATTTTTCCCCATCAAGAGTGTACCATTCAGTGTGATATTAAAAATACATCTTACCCAACCCTAAACCAAACCCCAATTTTAAACCAAACATATGTGTGTCCTGAACTCTAACCCTAACCCTAACCCTTACCATATGGGCCCATTCATTCTAATGAATCTCAAAGGTTATAATGGAGAATGGAAAAACATCCAAAATTTTTCCCCATCAAGAGTGTACCATTCAGTGTTATATTTAAAATACATCTTACCCATCCCTAAACCCAAACCCAATATTCACCCAAACATAAGTGTGTCCTGAACTCTAACCCTAACCCTAACCCTTACCATATGGGCACATTCATTCTAATGAATCTCATAGGCTATAATGGAGAATGGAAAAACATCCAAAATTTTTCCCCATCAATAGTGTACGATTCAGTGTGATATTAAAAATTCATCTTACCCATCCCTAAACCCAAACCCAATATTCACCCAAAGATATGTGTGTCCTGAACTCTAACCCTAACCCTAACCCTTACCATATGGGCCCATTCATTCTAATGAATCTCATAGGCTATAATGGAGAATGGAAAAACATCCAAAATTTTTCCCCATCAAGAGTGTACCATTCAGTGTGATATTAAAAATACATCTTACCCATCCCTAAACCCAAACCCAATATTCACCCAAACATAAGTGTGTCCTGAACTCTAACCCTAACCCTAACCCTTACCATATGGGCGCATTCATTCTAATGAATCTCAAAGGTTATAATGGAGAATGGAAAAACATCCAAAATTTTTCCCCATCAAGAGTGTACCATTCAGTGTCATATTTAAAATACATCTTACCCATCCCTAAACCCAAACCCAATATTCACCCAAACATAACTGTGTCCTGAACTCTAACCCTAACCCTAATCCTTACCATATGGGCGCATTCATTCTAATGAATCTCATAGGCTATAATGGAGAATGGAAAAACATCCAAAATTTTTCCCCATCAATAGTGTACCATTCAGTGTGATATTAAAAATTCATCTTACCCATCCCTAAACCCAAACCCAATATTCACCCAAAGATATGTGTGTACTGAACTCTAACCCTAACCCTAACCCTTACCATATGGGCCCATGCATTCTAATGAATCTCATAGGCTATAATGGAGAATAGAAAAACATCCAAAATTTTTCCCCATCAAGAGTGTACCATTCAGTGTGATATTAAAAATTCATCTTACCCATCCCTAAACCCAAACCCAATATTCACCCAAACATAAGTGTGTCCTGAACTCTAACCCTAACCCTAACCCTTACCATATGGGCCCATTCATTCTAATGAATCTCATAGGCTATAATGGAGAATGGAAAAACATCCAAAATTTTTCCCCATCAATAGTGTAACATTCAGTGTGATATTAAAAATTCATCTTACCCATCCCTAAACCCAAACCCAATATTCACCCAAAGATATGTGTGTCCTGAACTCTAACCCTAACCCTAACCCTTACCATATGGGCCCATTCATTCTAATGAATCTCATAGGCTATAATGGAGAATGGAAAAACATCCAAAATTTTTCCGCATCAAGAGTGTACCATTCAGTGTGATATTAAAAATACATCTTACCCATCCCTAAACCCAAACCCAATATTCACCCAAACATAAGTGTGTCCTGAACTCTAACCCTAACCCTAACCCTTACCATATGGGCCCATTCATTCTAATGAATCTCATAGGCTATAATGGAGAATGGAAAAACATCCAAAATTTTTCCCCATCAAGAGTGTACCATTCAGTGTGATATTAAAAATACATCTTACCCAACCCTAAACCAAACCCCAATTTTAAACCAAACATATGTGTGTCCTGAACTCTAACCCTAACCCTAACCCTTACCATATGGGCCCATTCATTCTAATGAATCTCAAAGGTTATAATGGATAATGGAAAAACATCCAAAATTTTTCCCCATCAAGAGTGTACCATTCAGTGTTATATTTAAAATACATCTTACCCATCCCTAAACCCAAACCCAATATTCACCCAAACATAAGTGTGTCCTGAACTCTAACCCTAACCCTAACCCTTACCATATGGGCACATTCATTCTAATGAATCTCATAGGCTATAATGGAGAATGGAAAAACATCCAAAATTTTTCCCCATCAATAGTGTACGATTCAGTGTGATATTAAAAATTCATCTTACCCATCCCTAAACCCAAACCCAATATTCACCCAAAGATATGTGTGTCCTGAACTCTAACCCTAACCCTAACCCTTACCATATGGGCCCATTCATTCTAATGAATCTCATAGGCTATAATGGAGAATGGAAAAACATCCAAAATTTTTCCCCATCAAGAGTGTACCATTCAGTGTGATATTAAAAATACATCTTACCCATCCCTAAACCCAAACCCAATATTCACCCAAACATAAGTGTGTCCTGAACTCTAACCCTAACCCTAACCCTTACCATATGGGCGCATTCATTCTAATGAATCTCAAAGGTTATAATGGAGAATGGAAAAACATCCAAAATTTTTCCCCATCAAGAGTGTACCATTCAGTGTCATATTTAAAATACATCTTACCCATCCCTAAACCCAAACCCAATATTCACCCAAACATAACTGTGTCCTGAACTCTAACCCTAACCCTAATCCTTACCATATGGGCGCATTCATTCTAATGAATCTCATAGGCTATAATGGAGAATGGAAAAACATCCAAAATTTTTCCCCATCAATAGTGTACCATTCAGTGTGATATTAAAAATTCATCTTACCCATCCCTAAACCCAAACCCAATATTCACCCAAAGATATGTGTGTACTGAACTCTAACCCTAACCCTAACCCTTACCATATGGGCCCATTCATTCTAATGAATCTCATAGGCTATAATGGAGAATAGAAAAACATCCAAAATTTTTCCCCATGAAGAGTGTACCATTCTGTGTGATATTAAAAATTCATCTTACCCATCCCTAAACCCAAACCCAATATTCACCCAAACATAAGTGTGTCCTGAACTCTAACCCTAACCCTAACCCTTACCATATGGGCCCATTCATTCTAATGAATCTCATAGGCTATAATGGAGAATGGAAAAACATCCAAAATTTTTCCCCATCAATAGTGTAACATTCAGTGTGATACTAAAAATTCATCTTACCCATCCCTAAACCCAAACCCAATATTCACCCAAAGATATGTGTGTCCTGAACTCTAACCCTAACCCTAACCCTTACCATATGGGCCCATTCATTCTAATGAATCTCATAGGCTATAATGGAGAATGGAAAAACATCCAAAATTTTTCCCCATCAAGAGTGTACCATTCAGTGTGATATTAAAAATACATCTTACCCATCCCTAAACCCAAACCCAATATTCACCCAAACATAAGTGTGTCCTGAACTCTAACCCTAACCCTAACCCTTACCATATGGGCCCATTCATTCTAATGAATCTCATAGGCTATAATGGAGAATGGAAAAACATCCAAAATTTCTCCCCATCAATAGTGTACCATTCAGTGTGATATTAAAAATTCATCTTACCCATCCCTAAACCCAAACCCAATATTCACCCAAAGATATGTGTGTACTGAACTCTAACCCTAACCCTAACCCTTACCATATGGGCCCATTCATTCTAATGAATCTCATAGGCTATAATGGAGAATAGAAAAACATCCAAAATTTTTCCCCATGAAGAGTGTACCATTCTGTGTGATATTAAAAATTCATCTTACCCATCCCTAAACCCAAACCCAATATTCACCCAAACATAAGTGTGTCCTGAACTCTAACCCTAACCCTAACCCTTACCATATGGGCCCATTCATTCTAATGAATCTCATAGGCTATAATGGAGAATGGAAAAACATCCAAAATTTTTCCCCATCAATAGTGTAACATTCAGTGTGATACTAAAAATTCATCTTACCCATCCCTAAACCCAAACCCAATATTCACCCAAAGATATGTGTGTCCTGAACTCTAACCCTAACCCTAACCCTTACCATATGGGCCCATTCATTCTAATGAATCTCATAGGCTATAATGGAGAATGGAAAAACATCCAAAATTTCTCCCCATCAATAGTGTACCATTCAGTGTGATATTAAAAATACATCTTACCCATCCCTAAACCCAAACCCAATATTCACCCAAACATAACTGTGTCCTGAACTCTAACCCTAACCCTAACCCTTACCATATGGGCGCATTCATTCTAATGAATCTCATAGGCTATAATGGAGAATGGAAAAACATCCAAAATTTTTCCCCATCAATAGTGTACCATTCAGTGTGATATTAAAAATTCATCTTACCCATCCCTAAACCAAACCCAATATTCACCCAAAGATATGTGTGTACTGAACTCTAACCCTAACCCTAACCCTTACCATATGGGCCCATTCATTCTAATGAATCTCATAGGCTATAATGGAGAATAGAAAAACATCCAAAATTTTTCCCCATGAAGAGTGTACCATTCTGTGTGATATTAAAAATTCATCTTACCCATCCCTAAACCCGAACCCAATATTCACCCAAACATAAGTGTGTCCTGAACTCTAACCCTAACCCTAACCCTTACCATATGGGCCCATTCATTCTAATGAATCTCATAGGCTATAATGGAGAATGGAAAAACATCCAAAATTTTTCCCCATCAATAGTGTAACATTCAGTGTGATACTAAAAATTCATCTTACCCATCCCTAAACCCAAACCCAATATTCACCCAAAGATATGTGTGTCCTGAACTCTAACCCTAACCCTAACCCTTACCATATGGGCCCATTCATTCTAATGAATCTCATAGGCTATAATGGAGAATGGAAAAACATCCAAAATTTTTCCCCATCAAGAGTGTACCATTCAGTGTGATATTAAAAATACATCTTACCCATCCCTAAACCCAAACCCAATATTCACCCAAACATAAGTGTGTCCTGAACTCTAACCCTAACCCTAACCCTTACCATATGGGCCCATTCATTCTAATGAATCTCATAGGCTATAATGGAGAATGGAAAAACATCCAAAATTTCTCCCCATCAATAGTGTACCATTCAGTGTGATATTAAAAATTCATCTTACCCATCCCTAAACCCAAACCCAATATTCACCCAAAGATATGTGTGTACTGAACTCTAACCCTAACCCTAACCCTTACCATATGGGCCCATTCATTCTAATGAATCTCATAGGCTATAATGGAGAATAGAAAAACATCCAAAATTTTTCCCCATCAAGAGTGTACCATTCAGTGTGATATTAAAAATTCATCTTACCCATCCCTAAACCCAAACCCAATATTCACCCAAACATAAGTGTGTCCTGAACTCTAACCCTAACCCTAACCTTTACCATATGGGCCCATTCATTATAATGAATCTCATAGGCTATAATGGAGAATGGAAAAACATCCAAAATTTTTCCCCATCAAGAGTGTACCATTCAGTGTGATATTAAAAATACATCTTACCCAACCCTAAACCAGACCCCAATTTTAAACCAAACATATGTGTGTCCTGAACTCTAACCCTAACCCTTACCATATGGGCCCATTCATTCTAATGAATCTCATAGGCTATAATGGAGAATGGAAAAACATCCAAAATTTTTCCCCATCAAGAGTGTACCATTCAGTGTGATATTAAAAATACATCTTACCCATCCCTAAACCCAAACCCAATATTCACCCAAACATAAGTGTGTCCTGAACTCTAACCCTAACCCTAACCTTTACCATATGGGCCCATTCATTATAATGAATCTCATAGGCTATAATGGAGAATGGAAAAACATCCAAAATTTTTCCCCATCAAGAGTGTACCATTCAGTGTGATATTAAAAATACATCTTACCCAACCCTAAACCAGACCCCAATTTTAAACCAAACATATGTGTGTCCTGAACTCTAACCCTAACCCTTACCATATGGGCCCATTCATTCTAATGAATCTCATAGGCTATAATGGAGAATGGAAAAACATCCAAAATTTTTCCCCATCAAGAGTGTACCATTCAGTGTGATATTAAAAATACATCTTACCCATCCCTAAACCCAAACCCAATATTCTCCCAAACATAAGTGTGTCCTGAACTCTAACCCTAACCCTAACCCTTACCATATGGGCCCATTCATTCTAAAGAATCTCATAGGCTATAATGGAGAATGGAAAAACATCCAAAAATTTTCCCCATCAAGAGTGTACCATTCAGTGTGATATTAAAAATACATCTTACCCAACCCTAAACCAGACCCCAATTTTAAACCAAACATATGTGTGTCCTGAACTCTAACCCTAACCCTAACCCTTACCATATGGGCCCATTCATTCTAATGAATCTCATAGGCTATAATGGAGAATGGAAAAACATCCAAAATTTCTCCCCATCAATAGTGTACCATTCAGTGTGATATTAAAAATACATCTTACCCATCCCTAAACCCAAACCCAATATTCACCCAAACATAACTGTGTCCTGAACTCTAACCCTAACCCTAACCCTTACCATATGGGCGCATTCATTCTAATGAATCTCATAGGCTATAATGGAGAATGGAAAAACATCCAAAATTTTTCCCCATCAATAGTGTACCATTCAGTGTGATATTAAAAATTCATCTTACCCATCCCTAAACCCAAACCCAATATTCACCCAAAGATATGTGTGTACTGAACTCTAACCCTAACCCTAACCCTTACCATATGGGCCCATTCATTCTAATGAATCTCATAGGCTATAATGGAGAATAGAAAAACATCCAAAATTTTTCCCCATGAAGAGTGTACCATTCTGTGTGATATTAAAAATTCATCTTACCCATCCCTAAACCCAAACCCAATATTCACCCAAACATAAGTGTGTCCTGAACTCTAACCCTAACCCTAACCCTTACCATATGGGCCCATTCATTCTAATGAATCTCATAGGCTATAATGGAGAATGGAAAAACATCCAAAATTTTTCCCCATCAATAGTGTAACATTCAGTGTGATACTAAAAATTCATCTTACCCATCCCTAAACCCAAACCCAATATTCACCCAAAGATATGTGTGTCCTGAACTCTAACCCTAACCCTAACCCTTACCATAAGGGCCCATTCATTCTAATGAATCTCATAGGCTATAATGGAGAATGGAAAAACATCCAAAATTTTTCCCCATCAAGAGTGTACCATTCAGTGTGATATTAAAAATACATCTTACCCATCCCTAAACCCAAACCCAATATTCACCCAAACATAAGTGTGTCCTGAACTCTAACCCTAACCCTAACCCTTACCATATGGGCCCATTCATTCTAATGAATCTCATAGGCTATAATGGAGAATGGAAAAACATCCAAAATTTCTCCCCATCAATAGTGTACCATTCAGTGTGATATTAAAAATTCATCTTACCCATCCCTAAACCCAAACCCAATATTCACCCAAAGATATGTGTGTACTGAACTCTAACCCTAACCCTAACCCTTACCATATGGGCCCATTCATTCTAATGAATCTCATAGGCTATAATGGAGAATAGAAAAACATCCAAAATTTTTCCCCATCAAGAGTGTACCATTCAGTGTGATATTAAAAATTCATCTTACCCATCCCTAAACCCAAACCCAATATTCACCCAAACATAAGTGTGTCCTGAACTCTAACCCTAACCCTAACCTTTACCATATGGGCCCATTCATTATAATGAATCTCATAGGCTATAATGGAGAATGGAAAAACATCCAAAATTTTTCCCCATCAAGAGTGTACCATTCAGTGTGATATTAAAAATACATCTTACCCAACCCTAAACCAGACCCCAATTTTAAACCAAACATATGTGTGTCCTGAACTCTAACCCTAACCCTTACCATATGGGCCCATTCATTCTAATGAATCTCATAGGCTATAATGGAGAATGGAAAAACATCCAAAATTTTTCCCCATCAAGAGTGTACCATTCAGTGTGATATTAAAAATACATCTTACCCATCCCTAAACCCAAACCCAATATTCACCCAAACATAAGTGTGTCCTGAACTCTAACCCTAACCCTAACCTTTACCATATGGGCCCATTCATTATAATGAATCTCATAGGCTATAATGGAGAATGGAAAAACATCCAAAATTTTTCCCCATCAAGAGTGTACCATTCAGTGTGATATTAAAAATACATCTTACCCAACCCTAAACCAGACCCCAATTTTAAACCAAACATATGTGTGTCCTGAACTCTAACCCTAACCCTTACCATATGGGCCCATTCATTCTAATGAATCTCATAGGCTATAATGGAGAATGGAAAAACATCCAAAATTTTTCCCCATCAAGAGTGTACCATTCAGTGTGATATTAAAAATACATCTTACCCATCCCTAAACCCAAACCCAATATTCTCCCAAACATAAGTGTGTCCTGAACTCTAACCCTAACCCTAACCCTTACCATATGGGCCCATTCATTCTAAAGAATCTCATAGGCTATAATGGAGAATGGAAAAACATCCAAAAATTTTCCCCATCAAGAGTGTACCATTCAGTGTGATATTAAAAATACATCTTACCCAACCCTAAACCAGACCCCAATTTTAAACCAAACATATGTGTGTCCTGAACTCTAACCCTAACCCTAACCCTTACCATATGGGCCCATTCATTCTAATGAATCTCATAGGCTATAATGGAGAATGGAAAAACATCCAAAATTTCTCCCCATCAATAGTGTACCATTCAGTGTGATATTAAAAATACATCTTACCCATCCCTAAACCCAAACCCAATATTCACCCAAACATAACTGTGTCCTGAACTCTAACCCTAACCCTAACCCTTACCATATGGGCCCATTCATTCTAATGAATCTCATAGGCTATAATGGAGAATGGAAAAACATCCAAAATTTTTCCCCATCAATAGTGTACCATTCAGTGTGATATTAAAAATTCATCTTACCCATCCCTAAACCCAAACCCAATATTCACCCAAAGATATGTGTGTACTGAACTCTAACCCTAACCCTAACCCTTACCATATGGGCCCATTCATTCTAATGAATCTCATAGGCTATAATGGAGAATGGAAAAACATCCAAAATTTCTCCCCATCAATAGTGTACCATTCAGTGTGATATTAAAAATTCATCTTACCCATCCCTAAACCCAAACCCAATATTCACCCAAAGATATGTGTGTACTGAACTCTAACCCTAACCCTAACCCTTACCATATGGGCCCATTCATTCTAATGAATCTCATAGGCTATAATGGAGAATAGAAAAACATACAAAATTTTTCCCCATCAAGAGTGTACCATTCAGTGTGATATTAAAAATTCATCTTACCCATCCCTAAACCCAAACCCAATATTCACCCAAACATAAGTGTGTCCTGAACTCTAACCCTAACCCTAACCCTTACCATATGGGCCCATTCATTCTAATGAATCTCATAGGCTATAATGGAGAATGGAAAAACATCCAAAATTTTTCCCCATCAATAGTGTAACATTCAGTGTGATACTAAAAATTCATCTTACCCATCCCTAAAACCAAACCCAATATTCACCCAAAGATATGTGTGTCCTGAACTCTAACCCTAACCCTAACCCTTACCATATGGGCCCATTCATTCTAATGAATCTCATAGGCTATAATGGAGAATGGAAAAACATCCAAAATTTTTCCCCATGAAGAGTGTACCATTCAGTGTGATATTAAAAATACATCTTACCCATCCCTAAACCCAAACCCAATATTCACCCAAACATAAGTGTGTCCTGAACTCTAACCCTAAGCCTAACCCTTACCATATGGGCCCATTCATTCTAATGAATCTCATAGGCTATAATGGAGAATGGAAAAACATCCAAAATTTCTCCCCATCAATAGTGTACCATTCAGTGTGATATTAAAAATTCATCTTACCCATCCCTAAACCCAAACCCAATATTCACCCAAAGATATGTGTGTACTGAACTCTAACCCTAACCCTAACCCTTACCATATGGGCCCATGCATTCTAATGAATCTCATAGGCTATAATGGAGAATAGAAAAACATCCAAAAATTTTCCCCATCAAGAGTGTACCATTCAGTGTGATATTAAAAATTCATCTTACCCATCCCTAAACCCAAACCCAATATTCACCCAAACATAAGTGTGTCCTGAACTCTAACCCTAACCCTAACCCTTACCATATGGGCCCATTCATTCTAATGAATCTCATAGGCTATAATGGAGAATGGAAAAACATCCAAAATTTTTCCGCATCAAGAGTGTACCATTCAGTGTGATATTAAAAATACATCTTACCCATCCCTAAACCCAAACCCAATATTCACCCAAACATAAGTGTGTCCTGAACTCTAACCCTAACCCTAACCCTTACCATATGGGCCCATTCATTCTAATGAATCTCATAGGCTATAATGGAGAATGGAAAAACATCCAAAATTTTTGCCCATCAAGAGTGTACCATTCAGTGTGATATTCAAAATACATCTTACCCATCCCTAAACCCAAACCCAATATTCACCCAAACATAAGTGTGTCCTGAACTCTAACCCTAACCCTAACCCTTACCATATGGGCCCATTTATTCTAATGAATCTCATAGGCTATAATGGAGAATGGAAAAACATCCAAAATTTCTCCCCATCAATAGTGTACCATTCAGTGTGATATTAAAAATTCATCTTACCCATCCCTAAACCCAAACCCAATTTTCACCCAAAGATATGTGTGTCCTGAACTCTAACCCTAACCCTAACCCTTACCATATGGGCCCATTCATTCTAATGAATCTCATAGGCTATAATGGAGAATGGAAAAACATCCAAAATTTTTCCCCATCAAGAGTGTACCATTCAGTGTGATATTAAAAATACATCTTACCCATCCCTAAACCCAAACCCAATATTCACCCAAACATAAGTGTGTCCTGAACTCTAACCCTAACCCTAACCCTTACCATATGGGCCCATTCATTCTAATGAATCTCATAGGCTATAATGGAGAATGGAAAAACATCCAAAATTTTTCCCCATCAAGAGTGTACCATTCAGTGTGATATTAAAAATACATCTTACCCAACCCTAAACCAGACCCCAATTTTAAACCAAACATATGTGTGTCCTGAACTCTAACCCTAATCCTAACCCTTACCATATGGGCCCATTCATTCTAATGAATCTCATAGGCTATAATGGAGAATGGAAAAACATCCAAAATTTTTCCCCATCAAGAGTGTACCATTCAGTGTGATATTAAAAATACATCTTACCCATCCCTAAACCCAAACACAATATTCACCCAAACATAAGTGTGTCCTGAACTCTAACCCTAACCCTAACCCTTACCATATGGGCGCATTCATTCTAATGAATCTCAAAGGTTATAATGGAGAAAGGAAAAACATCCAAAATTTTTCCCCATCAAGAGTGTACCATTCAGTGTCATATTTAAAATACATCTTACCCATCCCTAAACCCAAACCCAATATTCACCCAAACATAACTGTGTCCTGAACTCTAACCCTAACCCTAATCCTTACCATATGGGCGCATTCATTCTAATGAATCTCATAGGCTATAATGGAGAATGGAAAAACATCCAAAATTTTTCCCCATCAATAGTGTACCATTCAGTGTGATATTAAAAATTCATCTTACCCATCCCTAAACCCAAACCCAATATTCACCCAAAGATATGTGTGTACTGAACTCTAACCCCAACCCTAACCATTAACATATGGGCCCATTCATTCTAATGAATCTCATAGGCTATAATGGAGAATAGAAAAACATCCAAAATTTTTCCCCATGAAGAGTGTACCATTCTGTGTGATATTAAAAATTCATCTTACCCATCCCTAAACCCAAACCCAATATTCACCCAAACATAAGTGTGTCCTGAACTCTAACCCTAACCCTAACCCTTACCATATGGGCCCATTCATTCTAATGAATCTCATAGGCTATAATGGAGAATGGAAAAACATCCAAAATTTTTCCCCATCAAGAGTGTACCATTCAGTGTGATATTAAAAATACATCTTACCCATCCCTAAACCCAAACCCAATATTCACCCAAACATAAGTGTGTCCTGAACTCTAACCCTAACCCTAACCTTTACCATATGGGCCCATTCATTATAATGAATCTCATAGGCTATAATGGAGAATGGAAAAACATCCAAAATTTTTCCCCATCAAGAGTGTACCATTCAGTGTGATATTAAAAATACATCTTACCCAACCCTAAACCAGACCCCAATTTTAAACCAAACATATGTGTGTCCTGAACTCTAACCCTAACCCTTACCATATGGGCCCATTCATTCTAATGAATCTCATAGGCTATAATGGAGAATGGAAAAACATCCAAAATTTTTCCCCATCAAGAGTGTACCATTCAGTGTGATATTAAAAATACATCTTACCCATCCCTAAACCCAAACCCAATATTCTCCCAAACATAAGTGTGTCCTGAACTCTAACCCTAACCCTAACCCTTACCATATGGGCCCATTCATTCTAAAGAATCTCATAGGCTATAATGGAGAATGGAAAAACATCCAAAAATTTTCCCCATCAAGAGTGTACCATTCAGTGTGATATTAAAAATACATCTTACCCAACCCTAAACCAGACCCCAATTTTAAACCAAACATATGTGTGTCCTGAACTCTAACCCTAACCCTAACCCTTACCATATGGGCCCATTCATTCTAATGAATCTCATAGGCTATAATGGAGAATGGAAAAACATCCAAAATTTCTCCCCATCAATAGTGTACCATTCAGTGTGATATTAAAAATACATCTTACCCATCCCTAAACCCAAACCCAATATTCACCCAAACATAACTGTGTCCTGAACTCTAACCCTAACCCTAACCCTTACCATATGGGCCCATTCATTCTAATGAATCTCATAGGCTATAATGGAGAATGGAAAAACATCCAAAATTTTTCCCCATCAATAGTGTACCATTCAGTGTGATATTAAAAATTCATCTTACCCATCCCTAAACCCAAACCCAATATTCACCCAAAGATATGTGTGTACTGAACTCTAACCCTAACCCTAACCCTTACCATATGGGCCCATTCATTCTAATGAATCTCATAGGCTATAATGGAGAATGGAAAAACATCCAAAATTTCTCCCCATCAATAGTGTACCATTCAGTGTGATATTAAAAATTCATCTTACCCATCCCTAAACCCAAACCCAATATTCACCCAAAGATATGTGTGTACTGAACTCTAACCCTAACCCTAACCCTTACCATATGGGCCCATTCATTCTAATGAATCTCATAGGCTATAATGGAGAATAGAAAAACATACAAAATTTTTCCCCATCAAGAGTGTACCATTCAGTGTGATATTAAAAATTCATCTTACCCATCCCTAAACCCAAACCCAATATTCACCCAAACATAAGTGTGTCCTGAACTCTAACCCTAACCCTAACCCTTACCATATGGGCCCATTCATTCTAATGAATCTCATAGGCTATAATGGAGAATGGAAAAACATCCAAAATTTTTCCCCATCAATAGTGTAACATTCAGTGTGATACTAAAAATTCATCTTACCCATCCCTAAAACCAAACCCAATATTCACCCAAAGATATGTGTGTCCTGAACTCTAACCCTAACCCTAACCCTTACCATATGGGCCCATTCATTCTAATGAATCTCATAGGCTATAATGGAGAATGGAAAAACATCCAAAATTTTTCCCCATGAAGAGTGTACCATTCAGTGTGATATTAAAAATACATCTTACCCATCCCTAAACCCAAACCCAATATTCACCCAAACATAAGTGTGTCCTGAACTCTAACCCTAAGCCTAACCCTTACCATATGGGCCCATTCATTCTAATGAATCTCATAGGCTATAATGGAGAATGGAAAAACATCCAAAATTTCTCCCCATCAATAGTGTACCATTCAGTGTGATATTAAAAATTCATCTTACCCATCCCTAAACCCAAACCCAATATTCACCCAAAGATATGTGTGTACTGAACTCTAACCCTAACCCTAACCCTTACCATATGGGCCCATGCATTCTAATGAATCTCATAGGCTATAATGGAGAATAGAAAAACATCCAAAAATTTTCCCCATCAAGAGTGTACCATTCAGTGTGATATTAAAAATTCATCTTACCCATCCCTAAACCCAAACCCAATATTCACCCAAACATAAGTGTGTCCTGAACTCTAACCCTAACCCTAACCCTTACCATATGGGCCCATTCATTCTAATGAATCTCATAGGCTATAATGGAGAATGGAAAAACATCCAAAATTTTTCCGCATCAAGAGTGTACCATTCAGTGTGATATTAAAAATACATCTTACCCATCCCTAAACCCAAACCCAATATTCACCCAAACATAAGTGTGTCCTGAACTCTAACCCTAACCCTAACCCTTACCATATGGGCCCATTCATTCTAATGAATCTCATAGGCTATAATGGAGAATGGAAAAACATCCAAAATTTTTGCCCATCAAGAGTGTACCATTCAGTGTGATATTCAAAATACATCTTACCCATCCCTAAACCCAAACCCAATATTCACCCAAACATAAGTGTGTCCTGAACTCTAACCCTAACCCTAACCCTTACCATATGGGCCCATTTATTCTAATGAATCTCATAGGCTATAATGGAGAATGGAAAAACATCCAAAATTTCTCCCCATCAATAGTGTACCATTCAGTGTGATATTAAAAATTCATCTTACCCATCCCTAAACCCAAACCCAATTTTCACCCAAAGATATGTGTGTCCTGAACTCTAACCCTAACCCTAACCCTTACCATATGGGCCCATTCATTCTAATGAATCTCATAGGCTATAATGGAGAATGGAAAAACATCCAAAATTTTTCCCCATCAAGAGTGTACCATTCAGTGTGATATTAAAAATACATCTTACCCATCCCTAAACCCAAACCCAATATTCACCCAAACATAAGTGTGTCCTGAACTCTAACCCTAACCCTAACCCTTACCATATGGGCCCATTCATTCTAATGAATCTCATAGGCTATAATGGAGAATGGAAAAACATCCAAAATTTTTCCCCATCAAGAGTGTACCATTCAGTGTGATATTAAAAATACATCTTACCCAACCCTAAACCAGACCCCAATTTTAAACCAAACATATGTGTGTCCTGAACTCTAACCCTAATCCTAACCCTTACCATATGGGCCCATTCATTCTAATGAATCTCATAGGCTATAATGGAGAATGGAAAAACATCCAAAATTTTTCCCCATCAAGAGTGTACCATTCAGTGTGATATTAAAAATACATCTTACCCATCCCTAAACCCAAACACAATATTCACCCAAACATAAGTGTGTCCTGAACTCTAACCCTAACCCTAACCCTTACCATATGGGCGCATTCATTCTAATGAATCTCAAAGGTTATAATGGAGAAAGGAAAAACATCCAAAATTTTTCCCCATCAAGAGTGTACCATTCAGTGTCATATTTAAAATACATCTTACCCATCCCTAAACCCAAACCCAATATTCACCCAAACATAACTGTGTCCTGAACTCTAACCCTAACCCTAATCCTTACCATATGGGCGCATTCATTCTAATGAATCTCATAGGCTATAATGGAGAATGGAAAAACATCCAAAATTTTTCCCCATCAATAGTGTACCATTCAGTGTGATATTAAAAATTCATCTTACCCATCCCTAAACCCAAACCCAATATTCACCCAAAGATATGTGTGTACTGAACTCTAACCCCAACCCTAACCATTAACATATGGGCCCATTCATTCTAATGAATCTCATAGGCTATAATGGAGAATAGAAAAACATCCAAAATTTTTCCCCATGAAGAGTGTACCATTCTGTGTGATATTAAAAATTCATCTTACCCATCCCTAAACCCAAACCCAATATTCACCCAAACATAAGTGTGTCCTGAACTCTAACCCTAACCCTAACCCTTACCATATGGGCCCATTCATTCTAATGAATCTCATAGGCTATAATGGAGAATGGAAAAACATCCAAAATTTTTCCCCATCAATAGTGTAACATTCAGTGTGATACTAAAAATTCATCTTACCCATCCCTAAACCCAAACCCAATATTCACCCAAAGATATGTGTGTCCTGAACTCTAACCCTAACCCTAACCCTTACCATATGGGCCCATTCATTCTAATGAATCTCATAGGCTATAATGGAGAATGGAAAAACATCCAAAATTTTTCCCCATCAAGAGTGTACCATTCAGTGTGATATTAAAAATACATCTTACCCATCCCTAAACCCAAACCCAATATTCACCCAAACATAAGTGTGTCCTGAACTCTAACCCTAACCCTAACCCTTACCATATGGGCCCATTCATTCTAATGAATCTCATAGGCTATAATGGAGAATGGAAAAACATCCAAAATTTTCCACCACCAAGAGTGTAACATTCAGTGTGATATTAAAAATTCATCTTACCCATCCCTAAACCCAAACCCAATATTCACCCAAAGATATGTGTGTCCTGAACTCTAACCCTAACCCTAACCCTTACCATATGGGCCCATTCATTCTAATGAATCTCATAGGCTATAATGGAGAATGGAAAAACATCCAAAATTTTTCCCCATCAAGAGTGTACCATTCAGTGTGATATTAAAAATACATCTTACCCATCCCTAAACCCAAACCCAATATTCACCCAAACATAAGTGTGTCCTGAACTCTAACCCTAACCCTAACCCTTACCATATGGGCCCATTCATTCTAATGAATCTCATAGGCTATAATGGAGAATGGAAAAACATCCAAAATTTTTCCCCATCAAGAGTGTACCATTCAGTGTGATATTAAAAATACATCTTACCCAACCCTAAACCAGACCCCAATTTTAAACCAAACATATGTGTGTCCTGAACTCTAACCCTAATCCTAACCCTTACCATATGGGCCCATTCATTCTAATGAATCTCATAGGCTATAATAGAGAATGGAAAAACATCCAAAATTTTTCCCCATCAAGAGTGTACCATTCAGTGTGATATTAAAAATACATCTTACCCATCCCTAAACCCAAACCCAATATTCACCCAAACATAAGTGTGTCCTGAACTCTAACCCTAACCCTAACCCTTACCATATGGGCGCATTCATTCTAATGAATCTCAAAGGTTATAATGGAGAATGGAAAAACATCCAAAATGTTTCCCCATCAAGAGTGTACCATTCAGTGTCATATTTAAAATACATCTTACCCATCCCTAAACCCAAACCCAATATTCACCCAAACATAACTGTGTCCTGAACTCTAACCCTAACCCTAATCCTTACCATATGGGCGCATTCATTCTAATGAATCTCATAGGCTATAATGGAGAATGGAAAAACATCCAAAATTTTTCCCCATCAATAGTGTACCATTCAGTGTGATATTAAAAATTCATCTTACCCATCTCTAAACCCAAACCCAATATTCACCCAAAGATATGTGTGTACTGAACTCTAACCCTAACCCTAACCCTTACCATATGGGCCCATTCATTCTAATGAATCTCATAGGCTATAATGGAGAATAGAAAAACATCCAAAATTTTTCCCCATGAAGAGTGTACCATTCTGTGTGATATTAAAAATTCATCTTACCCATCCCTAAACCCAAACCCAATATTCACCCAAACATAAGTGTGTCCTGAACTCTAACCCTAACCCTAACCCTTACCATATGGGCCCATTCATTCTAATGAATCTCATAGGCTATAATGGAGAATGGAAAAACATCCAAAATTTTTCCCCATCAATAGTGTAACATTCAGTGTGATACTAAAAATTCATCTTACCCATCCCTAAACCCAAACCCAATATTCACCCAAAGATATGTGTGTCCTGAACTCTAACCCTAACCCTAACCCTTACCATATGGGCCCATTCATTCTAATGAATCTCATAGGCTATAATGGAGAATGGAAAAACATCCAAAATTTTTCCCCATCAAGAGTGTACCATTCAGTGTGATATTAAAAATACATCTTACCCATCCCTAAACCCAAACCCAATATTCACCCAAACATAAGTGTGTCCTGAACTATAACCCTAACCCTAACCCTTACCATATGGGCCCATTCATTCTAATGAATCTCATAGGCTATAATGGAGAATGGAAAAACATCCAAAATTTCTCCCCATCAATAGTGTACCATTCAGTGTGATATTAAAAATTCATCTTACCCATCCCTAAACCCAAACCCAATATTCACCCAAAGATATGTGTGTACTGAACTCTAACCCTAACCCTAACCCTTACCATATGGGCCCATTCATTCTAATGAATCTCATAGGCTATAATGGAGAATAGAAAAACATCCAAAATTTTTCCCCATGAAGAGTGTACCATTCTGTGTGATATTAAAAATTCATCTTACCCATCCCTAAACCCAAACCCAATATTCACCCAAACATAAGTGTGTCCTGAACTCTAACCCTAACCCTAACCCTTACCATATGGGCCCATTCATTCTAATGAATCTCATAGGCTATAATGGAGAATGGAAAAACATCCAAAATTTTTCCCCATCAATAGTGTAACATTCAGTGTGATACTAAAAATTCATCTTACCCATCCCTAAACCCAAACCCAATATTCACCCAAAGATATGTGTGTCCTGAACTCTAACCCTAACCCTAACCCTTACCATATGGGCCCATTCATTCTAATGAATCTCATAGGCTATAATGGAGAATGGAAAAACATCCAAAATTTCTCCCCATCAATAGTGTACCATTCAGTGTGATATTAAAAATACATCTTACCCATCCCTAAACCCAAACCCAATATTCACCCAAACATAACTGTGTCCTGAACTCTAACCCTAACCCTAACCCTTACCATATGGGCGCATTCATTCTAATGAATCTCATAGGCTATAATGGAGATTGGAAAAACATCCAAAATTTTTCCCCATTAATAGTGTACCATTCAGTGTGATATTAAAAATTCATCTTACCCATCCCTAAACCCAAACCCAATATTCACCCAAAGATATGTGTGTACTGAACTCTAACCCTAACCCTAACCCTTACCATATGGGCCCATTCATTCTAATGAATCTCATAGGCTATAATGGAGAATGGAAAAACATCCAAAATTTTTCCCCATCAATAGTGTAACATTCAGTGTGATACTAAAAATTCATCTTACCCATCCCTAAACCCAAACCCAATATTCACCCAAAGATATGTGTGTACTGAACTCTAACCCTAACCCTAACCCTTACCATATGGGCCCATTCATTCTAATGAATCTCATAGGCTATAATGGAGAATGGAAAAACATCCAAAATTTTTCCCCATCAAGAGTGTACCATTCAGTGTGATATTAAAAATACATCTTACCCATCCCTAAACCCAAACCCAATATTCACCCAAACATAAGTGTGTCCTGAACTCTAACCCTAACCCTAACCCTTACCATATGGGCCCATTCATTCTAATGAATCTCATAGGCTATAATGGAGAATGGAAAAACATCCAAAATTTCTCCCCATCAATAGTGTACCATTCAGTGTGATATTAAAAATTCATCTTACCCATCCCTAAACCCAAACCCAATATTCACCCAAAGATATGTGTCTACTGAACTCTAACCCTAACCCTAACCCTTACCATATGGGCCCATGCATTCTAATGAATCTCATAGGCTATAATGGAGAATAGAAAAACATCCAAAATTTTTCCCCATCAAGAGTGTACCATTCAGTGTGATATTAAAAATTCATCTTACCCATCCCTAAACCCAAACCCAATATTCACCCAAACATAAGTGTGTCCTGAACTCTAACCCTAACCCTAACCCTTACCATATGGGCCCATTCATTCTAATGAATCTCATAGGCTATAATGGAGAATGGAAAAACATCCAAAATTTTTCCCCATCAATAGTGTAACATTCAGTGTGATATTAAAAATTCATCTTACCCATCCCTAAACCCAAACCCAATATTCACCCAAAGATATGTGTGTCCTGAACTCTAACCCTAACCCTAACCCTTACCATATGGGCCCATTCATTCTAATGAATCTCATAGGCTATAATGGAGAATGGAAAAACATCCAAAATTTTTCCGCATCAAGAGTGTACCATTCAGTGTGATATTAAAAATACATCTTACCCATCCCTAAACCCAAACCCAATATTCACCCAAACATAAGTGTGTCCTGAACTCTAACCCTAACCCTAACCCTTACCATATGGGCCCATTCATTCTAATGAATCTCATAGGCTATAATGGAGAATGGAAAAACATCCAAAATTTTTCCCCATCAAGAGTGTACCATTCAGTGTGATATTAAAAATACATCTTACCCAACCCTAAACCAAACCCCAATTTTAAACCAAACATATGTGTGTCCTGAACTCTAACCCTAACCCTAACCCTTACCATATGGGCCCATTCATTCTAATGAATCTCAAAGGTTATAATGGAGAATGGAAAAACATCCAAAATTTTTCCCCATCAAGAGTGTACCATTCAGTGTTATATTTAAAATACATCTTACCCATCCCTAAACCCAAACCCAATATTCACCCAAACATAAGTGTGTCCTGAACTCTAACCCTAACCCTAACCCTTACCATATGGGCACATTCATTCTAATGAATCTCATAGGCTATAATGGAGAATGGAAAAACATCCAAAATTTTTCCCCATCAAGAGTGTACCATTCAGTGTGATATTAAAAATACATCTTACCCATCCCTAAACCAAAAGCCAATATTCACCCAAACATAAGTGTGTCCTGAACTCTAACCCTAACCCTAACCCTTACCATATGGGCGCATTCATTCTAATGAATCTCAAAGGTTATAATGGAGAATGGAAAAACATCCAAAATTTTTCCCCATGAAGAGTGTACCATTCTGTGTGATATTAAAAATTCATCTTACCCATCCCTAAACCCAAACCCAATATTCACCCAAACATAAGTGTGTCCTGAACTCTAACCCTAACCCTAACCCTTACCATATGGGCCCATTCATTCTAATGAATCTCATAGGCTATAATGGAGAATGGAAAAACATCCAAAATTTTTCCCCATCAATAGTGTAACATTCAGTGTGATACTAAAAATTCATCTTACCCATCCCTAAACCCAAACCCAATATTCACCCAAAGATATGTGTGTCCTGAACTCTAACCCTAACCCTAACCCTTACCATATGGGCCCATTCATTCTAATGAATCTCATAGGCTATAATGGAGAATGGAAAAACATCCAAAATTTTTCCCCATCAAGAGTGTACCATTCAGTGTGATATTAAAAATACATCTTACCCATCCCTAAACCCAAACCCAATATTCACCCAAACATAAGTGTGTCCTGAACTCTAACCCTAACCCTAACCCTTACCATATGGGCCCATTCATTCTAATGAATCTCATAGGCTATAATGGAGAATGGAAAAACATCCAAAATTTTCCACCACCAAGAGTGTAACATTCAGTGTGATATTAAAAATTCATCTTACCCATCCCTAAACCCAAACCCAATATTCACCCAAAGATATGTGTGTCCTGAACTCTAACCCTAACCCTAACCCTTACCATATGGGCCCATTCATTCTAATGAATCTCATAGGCTATAATGGAGAATGGAAAAACATCCAAAATTTTTCCCCATCAAGAGTGTACCATTCAGTGTGATATTAAAAATACATCTTACCCATCCCTAAACCCAAACCCAATATTCACCCAAACATAAGTGTGTCCTGAACTCTAACCCTAACCCTAACCCTTACCATATGGGCCCATTCATTCTAATGAATCTCATAGGCTATAATGGAGAATGGAAAAACATCCAAAATTTTTCCCCATCAAGAGTGTACCATTCAGTGTGATATTAAAACTACATCTTACCCAACCCTAAACCAGACCCCAATTTTAAACCAAACATATGTGTGTCCTGAACTCTAACCCTAATCCTAACCCTTACCATATGGGCCCATTCATTCTAATGAATCTCATAGGCTATAATAGAGAATGGAAAAACATCCAAAATTTTTCCCCATCAAGAGTGTACCATTCAGTGTGATATTAAAAATACATCTTACCCATCCCTAAACCCAAACCCAATATTCACCCAAACATAAGTGTGTCCTGAACTCTAACCCTAACCCTAACCCTTACCATATGGGCGCATTCATTCTAATGAATCTCAAAGGTTATAATGGAGAATGGAAAAACATCCAAAATGTTTCCCCATCAAGAGTGTACCATTCAGTGTCATATTTAAAATACATCTTACCCATCCCTAAACCCAAACCCAATATTCACCCAAACATAAC
This sequence comes from Heteronotia binoei, assembly GCF_032191835.1. Lineage (NCBI taxonomy): Eukaryota > Metazoa > Chordata > Lepidosauria > Squamata > Gekkonidae > Heteronotia > Heteronotia binoei. Next base: position 40,149,045 of record NC_083232.1, read on the forward strand.
TGTGTCCTGAACTCTAACCCTAACCCTAATCCTTACCATATGGGCGCATTCATTCTAATGAATCTCATAGGCTATAATGGAGAATGGAAAAACATCCAAAATTTTTCCCCATCAATAGTGTACCATTCAGTGTGATATTAAAAATTCATCTTACCCATCCCTAAACCCAAACCCAATATTCACCCAAAGATATGTGTGTACTGAACTCTAACCCTAACCCTAACCCTTACCATATGGGCCCATTCATTCTAATGAATCTCATAGGCTATAATGGAGAATAGAAAAACATCCAAAATTTTTCCCCATGAAGAGTGTACCATTCTGTGTGATATTAAAAATTCATCTTACCCATCCCTAAACCCAAACCCAATATTCACCCAAACATAAGTGTGTCCTGAACTCTAACCCTAACCCTAACCCTTACCATATGGGCCCATTCATTCTAATGAATCTCATAGGCTATAATGGAGAATGGAAAAACATCCAAAATTTTTCCCCATCAATAGTGTAACATTCAGTGTGATACTAAAAATTCATCTTACCCATCCCTAAACCCAAACCCAATATTCACCCAAAGATATGTGTGTCCTGAACTCTAACCCTAACCCTAACCCTTACCATATGGGCCCATTCATTCTAATGAATCTCATAGGCTATAATGGAGAATGGAAAAACATCCAAAATTTTTCCCCATCAAGAGTGTACCATTCAGTGTGATATTAAAAATACATCTTACCCATCCCTAAACCCAAACCCAATATTCACCCAAACATAAGTGTGTCCTGAACTATAACCCTAACCCTAACCCTTACCATATGGGCCCATTCATTCTAATGAATCTCATAGGCTATAATGGAGAATGGAAAAACATCCAAAATTTCTCCCCATCAATAGTGTACCATTCAGTGTGATATTAAAAATTCATCTTACCCATCCCTAAACCCAAACCCAATATTCACCCAAAGATATGTGTGTACTGAACTCTAACCCTAACCCTAACCCTTACCATATGGGCCCATTCATTCTAATGAATCTCATAGGCTATAATGGAGAATAGAAAAACATCCAAAATTTTTCCCCATGAAGAGTGTACCATTCTGTGTGATATTAAAAATTCATCTTACCCATCCCTAAACCCAAACCCAATATTCACCCAAACATAAGTGTGTCCTGAACTCTAACCCTAACCCTAACCCTTACCATATGGGCCCATTCATTCTAATGAATCTCATAGGCTATAATGGAGAATGGAAAAACATCCAAAATTTTTCCCCATCAATAGTGTAACATTCAGTGTGATACTAAAAATTCATCTTACCCATCCCTAAACCCAAACCCAATATTCACCCAAAGATATGTGTGTCCTGAACTCTAACCCTAACCCTAACCCTTACCATATGGGCCCATTCATTCTAATGAATCTCATAGGCTATAATGGAGAATGGAAAAACATCCAAAATTTCTCCCCATCAATAGTGTACCATTCAGTGTGATATTAAAAATACATCTTACCCATCCCTAAACCCAAACCCAATATTCACCCAAACATAACTGTGTCCTGAACTCTAACCCTAACCCTAACCCTTACCATATGGGCGCATTCATTCTAATGAATCTCATAGGCTATAATGGAGATTGGAAAAACATCCAAAATTTTTCCCCATTAATAGTGTACCATTCAGTGTGATATTAAAAATTCATCTTACCCATCCCTAAACCCAAACCCAATATTCACCCAAAGATATGTGTGTACTGAACTCTAACCCTAACCCTAACCCTTACCATATGGGCCCATTCATTCTAATGAATCTCATAGGCTATAATGGAGAATGGAAAAACATCCAAAATTTTTCCCCATCAATAGTGTAACATTCAGTGTGATACTAAAAATTCATCTTACCCATCCCTAAACCCAAACCCAATATTCACCCAAAGATATGTGTGTACTGAACTCTAACCCTAACCCTAACCCTTACCATATGGGCCCATTCATTCTAATGAATCTCATAGGCTATAATGGAGAATGGAAAAACATCCAAAATTTTTCCCCATCAAGAGTGTACCATTCAGTGTGATATTAAAAATACATCTTACCCATCCCTAAACCCAAACCCAATATTCACCCAAACATAAGTGTGTCCTGAACTCTAACCCTAACCCTAACCCTTACCATATGGGCCCATTCATTCTAATGAATCTCATAGGCTATAATGGAGAATGGAAAAACATCCAAAATTTCTCCCCATCAATAGTGTACCATTCAGTGTGATATTAAAAATTCATCTTACCCATCCCTAAACCCAAACCCAATATTCACCCAAAGATATGTGTCTACTGAACTCTAACCCTAACCCTAACCCTTACCATATGGGCCCATGCATTCTAATGAATCTCATAGGCTATAATGGAGAATAGAAAAACATCCAAAATTTTTCCCCATCAAGAGTGTACCATTCAGTGTGATATTAAAAATTCATCTTACCCATCCCTAAACCCAAACCCAATATTCACCCAAACATAAGTGTGTCCTGAACTCTAACCCTAACCCTAACCCTTACCATATGGGCCCATTCATTCTAATGAATCTCATAGGCTATAATGGAGAATGGAAAAACATCCAAAATTTTTCCCCATCAATAGTGTAACATTCAGTGTGATATTAAAAATTCATCTTACCCATCCCTAAACCCAAACCCAATATTCACCCAAAGATATGTGTGTCCTGAACTCTAACCCTAACCCTAACCCTTACCATATGGGCCCATTCATTCTAATGAATCTCATAGGCTATAATGGAGAATGGAAAAACATCCAAAATTTCTCCCCATCAATAGTGTACCATTCAGTGTGATATTAAAAATTCATCTTACCCATCCCTAAACCCAAACCCAATATTCACCCAAAGATATGTGTGTACTGAACTCTAACCCTAACCCTAACCCTTACCATATGGGCCCATTCATTCTAATGAATCTCATAGGCTATAATGGAGAATAGAAAAACATCCAAAATTTTTCCCCATGAAGAGTGTACCATTCTGTGTGATATTAAAAATTCATCTTACCCATCCCTAAACCCAAACCCAATATTCACCCAAACATAAGTGTGTCCTGAACTCTAACCCTAACCCTAACCCTTACCATATGGGCCCATTCATTCTAATGAATCTCATAGGCTATAATGGAGAATGGAAAAACATCCAAAATTTTTCCCCATCAATAGTGTAACATTCAGTGTGATACTAAAAATTCATCTTACCCATCCCTAAACCCAAACCCAATATTCACCCAAAGATATGTGTGTCCTGAACTCTAACCCTAACCCTAACCCTTACCATATGGGCCCATTCATTCTAATGAATCTCATAGGCTATAATGGAGAATGGAAAAACATCCAAAATTTCTCCCCATCAATAGTGTACCATTCAGTGTGATATTAAAAATACATCTTACCCATCCCTAAACCCAAACCCAATATTCACCCAAACATAACTGTGTCCTGAACTCTAACCCTAACCCTAACCCTTACCATATGGGCGCATTCATTCTAATGAATCTCATAGGCTATAATGGAGATTGGAAAAACATCCAAAATTTTTCCCCATTAATAGTGTACCATTCAGTGTGATATTAAAAATTCATCTTACCCATCCCTAAACCCAAACCCAATATTCACCCAAAGATATGTGTGTACTGAACTCTAACCCTAACCCTAACCCTCACCATATGGGCCCATTCATTCTAATGAATCTCATAGGCTATAATGGAGAATGGAAAAACATCCAAAATTTTTCCCCATCAATAGTGTAACATTCAGTGTGATACTAAAAATTCATCTTACCCATCCCTAAACCCAAACCCAATATTCACCCAAAGATATGTGTGTACTGAACTCTAACCCTAACCCTAACCCTTACCATATGGGCCCATTCATTCTAATGAATCTCATAGGCTATAATGGAGAATGGAAAAACATCCAAAATTTTTCCCCATCAAGAGTGTACCATTCAGTGTGATATTAAAAATACATCTTACCCATCCCTAAACCCAAACCCAATATTCACCCAAACATAAGTGTGTCCTGAACTCTAACCCTAACCCTAACCCTTACCATATGGGCCCATTCATTCTAATGAATCTCATAGGCTATAATGGAGAATGGAAAAACATCCAAAATTTCTCCCCATCAATAGTGTACCATTCAGTGTGATATTAAAAATTCATCTTACCCATCCCTAAACCCAAACCCAATATTCACCCAAAGATATGTGTCTACTGAACTCTAACCCTAACCCTAACCCTTACCATATGGGCCCATGCATTCTAATGAATCTCATAGGCTATAATGGAGAATAGAAAAACATCCAAAATTTTTCCCCATCAAGAGTGTACCATTCAGTGTGATATTAAAAATTCATCTTACCCATCCCTAAACCCAAACCCAATATTCACCCAAACATAAGTGTGTCCTGAACTCTAACCCTAACCCTAACCCTTACCATATGGGCCCATTCATTCTAATGAATCTCATAGGCTATAATGGAGAATGGAAAAACATCCAAAATTTTTCCCCATCAATAGTGTAACATTCAGTGTGATATTAAAAATTCATCTTACCCATCCCTAAACCCAAACCCAATATTCACCCAAAGATATGTGTGTCCTGAACTCTAACCCTAACCCTAACCCTTACCATATGGGCCCATTCATTCTAATGAATCTCATAGGCTATAATGGAGAATGGAAAAACATCCAAAATTTTTCCGCATCAAGAGTGTACCATTCAGTGTGATATTAAAAATACATCTTACCCATCCCTAAACCCAAACCCAATATTCACCCAAACATAAGTGTGTCCTGAACTCTAACCCTAACCCTAACCCTTACCATATGGGCCCATTCATTCTAATGAATCTCATAGGCTATAATGGAGAATGGAAAAACATCCAAAATTTTTCCCCATCAAGAGTGTACCATTCAGTGTGATATTAAAAATACATCTTACCCAACCCTAAACCAAACCCCAATTTTAAACCAAACATATGTGTGTCCTGAACTCTAACCCTAACCCTAACCCTTACCATATGGGCCCATTCATTCTAATGAATCTCAAAGGTTATAATGGAGAATGGAAAAACATCCAAAATTTTTCCCCATCAAGAGTGTACCATTCAGTGTTATATTTAAAATACATCTTACCCATCCCTAAACCCAAACCCAATATTCACCCAAACATAAGTGTGTCCTGAACTCTAACCCTAACCCTAACCCTTACCATATGGGCACATTCATTCTAATGAATCTCATAGGCTATAATGGAGAATGGAAAAACATCCAAAATTTTTCCCCATCAAGAGTGTACCATTCAGTGTGATATTAAAAATACATCTTACCCATCCCTAAACCAAAAGCCAATATTCACCCAAACATAAGTGTGTCCTGAACTCTAACCCTAACCCTAACCCTTACCATATGGGCGCATTCATTCTAATGAATCTCAAAGGTTATAATGGAGAATGGAAAAACATCCAAAATTTTTCCCCATCAAGAGTGTACCATTCAGTGTCATATTTAAAATACATCTTACCCATCCCTAAACCCAAACCCAATATTCACCCAAACATAACTGTGTCCTGAACTCTAACCCTAACCCTAATCCTTACCATATGGGCGCATTCATTCTAATGAATCTCATAGGCTATAATGGAGAATGGAAAAACATCCAAAATTTTTCCCCATCAATAGTGTACCATTCAGTGTGATATTAAAAATTCATCTTACCCATCCCTAAACCCAAACCCAATATTCACCCAAAGATATGTGTGTACTGAACTCTAACCCTAACCCTAACCCTTACCATATGGGCCCATTCATTCTAATGAATCTCATAGGGTATAATGGAGAATAGAAAAACATCCAAAATTTTTCCCCATGAAGAGTGTACCATTCTGTGTGATATTAAAAATTCATCTTACCCATCCCTAAACCCAAACCCAATATTCACCCCAACATAAGTGTGTCCTGAACTCTAACCCTAACCCTAACCCTTACCATATGGGCCCATTCATTCTAATGAATCTCATAGGCTATAATGGAGAATGGAAAAACATCCAAAATTTTTCCCCATCAATAGTGTAACATTCAGTGTGATACTAAAAATTCATCTTACCCATCCCTAAACCCAAACCCAATATTCACCCAAAGATATGTGTGTCCTGAACTCTAACCCTAACCCTAACCCTTACCATATGGGCCCATTCATTCTAATGAATCTCATAGGCTATAATGGAGAATGGAAAAACATCCAAAATTTTTCCCCATCAAGAGTGTACCATTCAGTGTGATATTAAAAATACATCTTACCCATCCCTAAACCCAAACCCAATATTCACCCAAACATAAGTGTGTCCTGAACTCTAACCCTAACCCTAACCCTTACCATATGGGCCCATTCATTCTAATGAATCTCATAGGCTATAATGGAGAATGGAAAAACATCCAAAATTTTCCCCCACCAAGAGTGTAACATTCAGTGTGATATTAAAAATTCATCTTACCCATCCCTAAACCCAAACCCAATATTCACCCAAAGATATGTGTGTCCTGAACTCTAACCCTAACCCTAACCCTTACCATATGGGCCCATTCATTCTAATGAATCTCATAGGCTATAATGGAGAATGGAAAAACATCCAAAATTTTTCCCCATCAAGAGTGTACCATTCAGTGTGATATTAAAAATACATCTTACCCATCCCTAAACCCAAACCCAATATTCACCCAAACATAAGTGTGTCCTGAACTCTAACCCTAACCCTAACCCTTACCATATGGGCCCATTCATTCTAATGAATCTCATAGGCTATAATGGAGAATGGAAAAACATCCAAAATTTTTCCCCATCAAGAGTGTACCATTCAGTGTGATATTAAAAATACATCTTACCCAACCCTAAACCAGACCCCAATTTTAAACCAAACATATGTGTGTCCTGAACTCTAACCCTAATCCTAACCCTTACCATATGGGCCCATTCATTCTAATGAATCTCATAGGCTATAATAGAGAATGGAAAAACATCCAAAATTTTTCCCCATCAAGAGTGTACCATTCAGTGTGATATTAAAAATACATCTTACCCATCCCTAAACCCAAACCCAATATTCACCCAAACATAAGTGTGTCCTGAACTCTAACCCTAACCCTAACCCTTACCATATGGGCGCATTCATTCTAATGAATCTCAAAGGTTATAATGGAGAATGGAAAAACATCCAAAATTTTTCCCCATCAAGAGTGTACCATTCAGTGTCATATTTAAAATACATCTTACCCATCCCTAAACCCAAACCCAATATTCACCCAAACATAACTGTGTCCTGAACTCTAACCCTAACCCTAATCCTTACCATATGGGCGCATTCATTCTAATGAATCTCATAGGCTATAATGGAGAATGGAAAAACATCCAAAATTTTTCCCCATCAATAGTGTACCATTCAGTGTGATATTAAAAATTCATCTTACCCATCCCTAAACCCAAACCCAATATTCACCCAAAGATATGTGTGTACTGAACTCTAACCCTAACCCTAACCCTTACCATATGGGCCCATTCATTCTAATGAATCTCATAGGCTATAATGGAGAATAGAAAAACATCCAAAATTTTTCCCCATGAAGAGTGTACCATTCTGTGTGATATTAAAAATTCATCTTACCCATCCCTAAACCCAAACCCAATATTCACCCAAACATAAGTGTGTCCTGAACTCTAACCCTAACCCTAACCCTTACCATATGGGCCCATTCATTCTAATGAATCTCATAGGCTATAATGGAGAATGGAAAAACATCCAAAATTTTTCCCCATCAATAGTGTAACATTCAGTGTGATACTAAAAATTCATCTTACCCATCCCTAAACCCAAACCCAATATTCACCCAAAGATATGTGTGTCCTGAACTCTAACCCTAACCCTAACCCTTACCATATGGGCCCATTCATTCTAATGAATCTCATAGGCTATAATGGAGAATGGAAAAACATCCAAAATTTTTCCCCATCAAGAGTGTACCATTCAGTGTGATATTAAAAATACATCTTACCCATCCCTAAACCCAAACCCAATATTCACCCAAACATAAGTGTGTCCTGAACTCTAACCCTAACCCTAACCCTTACCATATGGGCCCATTCATTCTAATGAATCTCATAGGCTATAATGGAGAATGGAAAAACATCCAAAATTTCTCCCCATCAATAGTGTACCATTCAGTGTGATATTAAAAATTCATCTTACCCATCCCTAAACCCAAACCCAATATTCACCCAAAGATATGTGTGTACTGAACTCTAACCCTAACCCTAACCCTTACCATATGGGCCCATTCATTCTAATGAATCTCATAGGCTATAATGGAGAATAGAAAAACATCCAAAATTTTTCCCCATGAAGAGTGTACCATTCTGTGTGATATTAAAAATTCATCTTACCCATCCCTAAACCCAAACCCAATATTCACCCAAACATAAGTGTGTCCTGAACTCTAACCCTAACCCTAACCCTTACCATATGGGCCCATTCATTCTAATGAATCTCATAGGCTATAATGGAGAATGGAAAAACATCCAAAATTTTTCCCCATCAATAGTGTAACATTCAGTGTGATACTAAAAATTCATCTTACCCATCCCTAAACCCAAACCCAATATTCACCCAAAGATATGTGTGTCCTGAACTCTAACCCTAACCCTAACCCTTACCATATGGGCCCATTCATTCTAATGAATCTCATAGGCTATAATGGAGAATGGAAAAACATCCAAAATTTCTCCCCATCAATAGTGTACCATTCAGTGTGATATTAAAAATACATCTTACCCATCCCTAAACCCAAACCCAATATTCACCCAAACATAACTGTGTCCTGAACTCTAACCCTAACCCTAACCCTTACCATATGGGCGCATTCATTCTAATGAATCTCATAGGCTATAATGGAGATTGGAAAAACATCCAAAATTTTTCCCCATCCATAGTGTACCATTCAGTGTGATATTAAAAATTCATCTTACCCATCCCTAAACCCAAACCCAATATTCACCCAAAGATATGTGTGTACTGAACTCTAACCCTAACCCTAACCCTTACCATATGGGCCCATTCATTCTAATGAATCTCATAGGCTATAATGGAGAATAGAAAAACATCCAAAATTTTTCCCCATCAAGAGTGTACCATTCAGTGTGATATTAAAAATTCATCTTACCCATCCCTAAACCCAAACCCAATATTCACCCAAACATAAGTGTGTCCTGAACTCTAACCCTAACCCTAACCCTTACCATATGGGCCCATTCATTCTAATGAATCTCATAGGCTATAATGGAGAATGGAAAAACATCCAAAATTTTTCCCCATCAATAGTGTAACATTCAGTGTGATATTAAAAATTCATCTTACCCATCCCTAAACCCAAACCCAATATTCACCCAAAGATATGTGTGTCCTGAACTCTAACCCTAACCCTAACCCTTACCATATGGGCCCATTCATTCTAATGAATCTCATAGGCTATAATGGAGAATGGAAAAACATCCAAAATTTTTCCGCATCAAGAGTGTACCATTCAGTGTGATATTAAAAATACATCTTACCCATCCCTAAACCCAAACCCAATATTCACCCAAACATAAGTGTGTCCTGAACTCTAACCCTAACCCTAACCCTTACCATATGGGCCCATTCATTCTAATGAATCTCATAGGCTATAATGGAGAATGGAAAAACATCCAAAATTTTTCCCCATCAAGAGTGTACCATTCAGTGTGATATTAAAAATACATCTTACCCAACCCTAAACCAAACCCCAATTTTAAACCAAACATATGTGTGTCCTGAACTCTAACCCTAACCCTAACCCTTACCATATGGGCCCATTCATTCTAAGGAATCTCAAAGGTTATAATGGAGAATGGAAAAACATCCAAAATTTTTCCCCATCAAGAGTGTACCATTCAGTGTTATATTTAAAATACATCTTACCCATCCCTAAACCCAAACCCAATATTCACCCAAACATAAGTGTGTCCTGAACTCTAACCCTAACCCTAACCCTTACCATATGGGCACATTCATTCTAATGAATCTCATAGGCTATAATGGAGAATGGAAAAACATCCAAAATTTTTCCCCATCAAGAGTGTACCATTCAGTGTGATATTAAAAATACATCTTACCCATCCCTAAACCCAAACCCAATATTCACCCAAACATAAGTGTGTCCTGAACTCTAACCCTAACCCTAACCCTTACCATATGGGCGCATTCATTCTAATGAATCTCAAAGGTTATAATGGAGAATGGAAAAACATCCAAAATTTTTCCCCATCAAGAGTGTACCATTCAGTGTCATATTTAAAATACATCTTACCCATCCCTAAACCCAAACCCAATATTCACCCAAACATAACTGTGTCCTGAACTCTAACCCTAACCCTAATCCTTACCATATGGGCGCATTCATTCTAATGAATCTCATAGGCTATAATGGAGAATGGAAAAACATCCAAAATTTTTCCCCATCAATAGTGTACCATTCAGTGTGATATTAAAAATTCATCTTACCCATCCCTAAACCCAAACCCAATATTCACCCAAAGATATGTGTGTACTGAACTCTAACCCTAACCCTAACCCTTACCATATGGGCCCATTCATTCTAATGAATCTCATAGGCTATAATGGAGAATAGAAAAACATCCAAAATTTTTCCCCATGAAGAGTGTACCATTCTGTGTGATATTAAAAATTCATCTTACCCATCCCTAAACCCAAACCCAATATTCACCCAAACATAAGTGTGTCCTGAACTCTAACCCTAACCCTAACCCTTACCATATGGGCCCATTCATTCTAATGAATCTCATAGGCTATAATGGAGAATGGAAAAACATCCAAAATTTTTTCCCATCAATAGTGTAACATTCAGTGTGATACTAAAAATTCATCTTACCCATCCCTAAACCCAAACCCAATATTCACCCAAAGATATGTGTGTCCTGAACTCTAACCCTAACCCTAACCCTTACCATATGGGCCCATTCATTCTAATGAATCTCATAGGCTATAATGGAGAATGGAAAAACATCCAAAATTTTTCCCCATCAAGAGTGTACCATTCAGTGTGATATTAAAAATACATCTTACCCATCCCTAAACCCAAACCCAATATTCACCCAAACATAAGTGTGTCCTGAACTCTAACCCTAACCCTAAACCTTACCATATGGGCCCATTCATTATAATGAATCTCATAGGCTATAATGGAGAATGGAAAAACATCCAAAATTTTCCCCCACCAAGAGTGTAACATTCAGTGTGATATTAAAAATTCATCTTACCCATCCCTAAACCCAAACCCAATATTCACCCAAAGATATGTGTGTCCTGAACTCTAACCCTAACCCTAACCCTTACCATATGGGCCCATTCATTCTAATGAATCTCATAGGCTATAATGGAGAATGGAAAAACATCCAAAATTTTTCCCCATCAAGAGTGTACCATTCAGTGTGATATTAAAAATACATCTTACCCATCCCTAAACCCAAACCCAATATTCACCCAAACATAAGTGTGTCCTGAACTCTAACCCTAACCCTAACCCTTACCATATGGGCCCATTCATTCTAATGAATCTCATAGGCTATAATGGAGAATGGAAAAACATCCAAAATTTTTCCCCATCAAGAGTGTACCATTCAGTGTGATATTAAAAATACATCTTACCCAACCCTAAACCAGACCCCAATTTTAAACCAAACATATGTGTGTCCTGAACTCTAACCCTAATCCTAACCCTTACCATATGGGCCCATTCATTCTAATGAATCTCATAGGCTATAATAGAGAATGGAAAAACATCCAAAATTTTTCCCCATCAAGAGTGTACCATTCAGTGTGATATTAAAAATACATCTTACCCATCCCTAAACCCAAACCCAATATTCACCCAAACATAAGTGTGTCCTGAACTCTAACCCTAACCCTAACCCTTACCATATGGGCGCATTCATTCTAATGAATCTCAAAGGTTATAATGGAGAATGGAAAAACATCCAAAATTTTTCCCCATCAAGAGTGTACCATTCAGTGTCATATTTAAAATACATCTTACCCATCCCTAAACCCAAACCCAATATTCACCCAAACATAACTGTGTCCTGAACTCTAACCCTAACCCTAATCCTTACCATATGGGCGCATTCATTCTAATGAATCTCATAGGCTATAATGGAGAATGGAAAAACATCCAAAATTTTTCCCCATCAATAGTGTACCATTCAGTGTGATATTAAAAATTCATCTTACCCATCCCTAAACCCAAACCCAATATTCACCCAAAGATATGTGTGTACTGAACTCTAACCCTAACCCTAACCCTTACCATATGGGCCCATTCATTCTAATGAATCTCATAGGCTATAATGGAGAATAGAAAAACATCCAAAATTTTTCCCCATGAAGAGTGTACCATTCTGTGTGATATTAAAAATTCATCTTACCCATCCCTAAACCCAAACCCAATATTCACCCAAACATAAGTGTGTCCTGAACTCTAACCCTAACCCTAACCCTTACCATATGGGCCCATTCATTCTAATGAATCTCATAGGCTATAATGGAGAATGGAAAAACATCCAAAATTTTTCCCCATCAATAGTGTAACATTCAGTGTGATACTAAAAATTCATCTTACCCATCCCTAAACCCAAACCCAATATTCACCCAAAGATATGTGTGTCCTGAACTCTAACCCTAACCCTAACCCTTACCATATGGGCCCATTCATTCTAATGAATCTCATAGGCTATAATGGAGAATGGAAAAACATCCAAAATTTTTCCCCATCAAGAGTGTACCATTCAGTGTGATATTAAAAATACATCTTACCCATCCCTAAACCCAAACCCAATATTCACCCAAACATAAGTGTGTCCTGAACTCTAACCCTAACCCTAACCCTTACCATATGGGCCCATTCATTCTAATGAATCTCATAGGCTATAATGGAGAATGGAAAAACATCCAAAATTTCTCCCCATCAATAGTGTACCATTCAGTGTGATATTAAAAATTCATCTTACCCATCCCTAAACCCAAACCCAATATTCACCCAAAGATATGTGTGTACTGAACTCTAACCCTAACCCTAACCCTTACCATATGGGCCCATTCATTCTAATGAATCTCATAGGCTATAATGGAGAATAGAAAAACATCCAAAATTTTTCCCCATGAAGAGTGTACCATTCTGTGTGATATTAAAAATTCATCTTACCCATCCCTAAACCCAAACCCAATATTCACCCAAACATAAGTGTGTCCTGAACTCTAACCCTAACCCTAACCCTTACCATATGGGCCCATTCATTCTAATGAATCTCATAGGCTATAATGGAGAATGGAAAAACATCCAAAATTTTTCCCCATCAATAGTGTAACATTCAGTGTGATACTAAAAATTCATCTTACCCATCCCTAAACCCAAACCCAATATTCACCCAAAGATATGTGTGTCCTGAACTCTAACCCTAACCCTAACCCTTACCATATGGGCCCATTCATTCTAATGAATCTCATAGGCTATAATGGAGAATGGAAAAACATCCAAAATTTCTCCCCATCAATAGTGTACCATTCAGTGTGATATTAAAAATACATCTTACCCATCCCTAAACCCAAACCCAATATTCACCCAAACATAACTGTGTCCTGAACTCTAACCCTAACCCTAACCCTTACCATATGGGCGCATTCATTCTAATGAATCTCATAGGCTATAATGGAGATTGGAAAAACATCCAAAATTTTTCCCCATCCATAGTGTACCATTCAGTGTGATATTAAAAATTCATCTTACCCATCCCTAAACCCAAACCCAATATTCACCCAAAGATATGTGTGTACTGAACTCTAACCCTAACCCTAACCCTTACCATATGGGCCCATTCATTCTAATGAATCTCATAGGCTATAATGGAGAATAGAAAAACATCCAAAATTTTTCCCCATGAAGAGTGTACCATTCTGTGTGATATTAAAAATTCATCTTACCTATCCCTAAACCCAAACCCAATATTCACCCAAACATAAGTGTGTCCTGAACTCTAACCCTAACCCTAACCCTTACCATATGGGCCCATTCATTCTAATGAATCTCATAGGCTATAATGGAGAATGGAAAAACATCCAAAATTTTTCCCCATCAATAGTGTAACATTCAGTGTGATACTAAAAATTCATCTTACCCATCCCTAAACCCAAACCCAATATTCACCCAAAGATATGTGTGTACTGAACTCTAACCCTAACCCTAACCCTTACCATATGGGCCCATTCATTCTAATGAATCTCATAGGCTATAATGGAGAATGGAAAAACATCCAAAATTTTTCCCCATCAAGAGTGTACCATTCAGTGTGATATTAAAAATACATCTTACCCATCCCTAAACCCAAACCCAATATTCACCCAAACATAAGTGTGTCCTGAACTCTAACCCTAACCCTAACCCTTACCATATGGGCCCATTCATTCTAATGAATCTCATAGGCTATAATGGAGAATGGAAAAACATCCAAAATTTCTCCCCATCAATAGTGTACCATTCAGTGTGATATTAAAAATTCATCTTACCCATCCCTAAACCCAAACCCAATATTCACCCAAAGATATGTGTGTACTGAACTCTAACCCTAACCCTAACCCTTACCATATGGGCCCATTCATTCTAATGAATCTCATAGGCTATAATGGAGAATAGAAAAACATCCAAAATTTTTCCCCATGAAGAGTGTACCATTCTGTGTGATATTAAAAATTCATCTTACACATCCCTAAACCCAAACCCAATATTCACCCAAACATAAGTGTGTCCTGAACTCTAACCCTAACCCTAACCCTTACCATATGGGCCCATTCATTCTAATGAATCTCATAGGCTATAATGGAGAATGGAAAAACATCCAAAATTTTTCCCCATCAATAGTGTAACATTCAGTGTGATACTAAAAATTCATCTTACCCATCCCTAAACCCAAACCCAATATTCACCCAAAGATATGTGTGTCCTGAACTCTAACCCTAACCCTAACCCTTACCATATGGGCCCATTCATTCTAATGAATCTCATAGGCTATAATGGAGAATGGAAAAACATCCAAAATTTCTCCCCATCAATAGTGTACCATTCAGTGTGATATTAAAAATACATCTTACCCATCCCTAAACCCAAACCCAATATTCACCCAAACATAACTGTGTCCTGAACTCTAACCCTAACCCTAACCCTTACCATATGGGCGCATTCATTCTAATGAATCTCATAGGCTATAATGGAGATTGGAAAAACATCCAAAATTTTTCCCCATCCATAGTGTACCATTCAGTGTGATATTAAAAATTCATCTTACCCATCCCTAAACCCAAACCCAATATTCACCCAAAGATATGTGTGTACTGAACTCTAACCCTAACCCTAACCCTTACCATATGGGCCCATTCATTCTAATGAATCTCATAGGCTATAATGGAGAATAGAAAAACATCCAAAATTTTTCCCCATGAAGAGTGTACCATTCTGTGTGATATTAAAAATTCATCTTACCTATCCCTAAACCCAAACCCAATATTCACCCAAACATAAGTGTGTCCTGAACTCTAACCCTAACCCTAACGCTTACCATATGGGCCCATTCATTCTAATGAATCTCATAGGCTATAATGGAGAATGGAAAAACATCCAAAATTTTTCCCCATCAATAGTGTAACATTCAGTGTGATACTAAAAATTCATCTTACCCATCCCTAAACCCAAACCCAATATTCACCCAAAGATATGTGTGTACTGAACTCTAACCCTAACCCTAACCCTTACCATATGGGCCCATTCATTCTAATGAATCTCATAGGCTATAATGGAGAATGGAAAAACATCCAAAATTTTTCCCCATCAAGAGTGTACCATTCAGTGTGATATTAAAAATACATCTTACCCATCCCTAAACCCAAACCCAATATTCACCCAAACATAAGTGTGTCCTGAACTCTAACCCTAACCCTAACCCTTACCATATGGGCCCATTCATTCTAATGAATCTCATAGGCTATAATGGAGAATGGAAAAACATCCAAAATTTCTCCCCATCAATAGTGTACCATTCAGTGTGATATTAAAAATTCATCTTACCCATCCCTAAACCCAAACCCAATATTCACCCAAAGATATGTGTGTACTGAACTCTAACCCTAACCCTAACCCTTACCATATGGGCCCATGCATTCTAATGAATCTCATAGGCTATAATGGAGAATAGAAAAACATCCAAAATTTTTCCCCATCAAGAGTGTACCATTCAGTGTGATATTAAAAATTCATCTTACCCATCCCTAAACCCAAACCCAATATTCACCCAAACATAAGTGTGTCCTGAACTCTAACCCTAACCCTAACCCTTACCATATGGGCCCATTCATTCTAATGAATCTCATAGGCTATAATAGAGAATGGAAAAACATCCAAAATTTTTCCCCATCAATAGTGTAACATTCAGTGTGATATTAAAAATTCATCTTACCCATCCCTAAACCCAAACCCAATATTCACCCAAAGATATGTGTGTCCTGAACTCTAACCCTAACCCTAACCCTTACCATATGGGCCCATTCATTCTAATGAATCTCATAGGCTATAATGGAGAATGGAAAAACATCCAAAATTTTTCCGCATCAAGAGTGTACCATTCAGTGTGATATTAAAAATACATCTTACCCATCCCTAAACCCAAACCCAATATTCACCCAAACATAAGTGTGTCCTGAACTCTAACCCTAACCCTAACCCTTACCATATGGGCCCATTCATTCTAATGAATCTCATAGGCTATAATGGAGAATGGAAAAACATCCAAAATTTTTCCCCATCAAGAGTGTACCATTCAGTGTGATATTAAAAATACATCTTACCCAACCCTAAACCAAACCCCAATTTTAAACCAAACATATGTGTGTCCTGAACTCTAACCCTAACCCTAACCCTTACCATATGGGCCCATTCATTCTAATGAATCTCAAAGGTTATAATGGAGAATGGAAAAACATCCAAAATTTTTCCCCATCAAGAGTGTACCATTCAGTGTTATATTTAAAATACATCTTACCCATCCCTAAACCCAAACCCAATATTCACCCAAACATAAGTGTGTCCTGAACTCTAACCCTAACCCTAACCCTTACCATATGGGCACATTCATTCTAATGAATCTCATAGGCTATAATGGAGAATGGAAAAACATCCAAAATTTTTCCCCATCAATAGTGTACGATTCAGTGTGATATTAAAAATTCATCTTACCCATTCCTAAACCCAAACCCAATATTCACCCAAAGATATGTGTGTCCTGAACTCTAACCCTAACCCTAACCCTTACCATATGGGCCCATTCATTCTAATGAATCTCATAGGCTATAATGGAGAATGGAAAAACATCCAAAATTTTTCCCCATCAAGAGTGTACCATTCAGTGTGATATTCAAAATACATCTTACCCATCCCTAAACCCAAACCCAATATTCACCCAAACATAAGTGTGTCCTGAACTCTAACCCTAACCCTAACCCTTACCATATGGGCCCATTTATTCTAATGAATCTCATAGGCTATAATGGAGAATGGAAAAACATCCAAAATTTCTCCCCATCAATAGTGCACCATTCAGTGTGATATTAAAAATTCATCTTACCCATCCCTAAACCCAAACCCAATTTTCACCCAAAGATATGTGTGTACTGAACTCTAACCCTAACCCTAACCCTTACCATATGGGCCCATTCATTCTAATGAATCTCATAGGCTATAATGGAGAATAGAAAAACATCCAAAATTTTTCCCCATGAAGAGTGTACCATTCAGTGTGATATTAAAAATTCATCTTACCCATCCCTAAACCCAAACCCAATATTCAACCAAAGATATGTGTGTCCTGAACTCTAACCCTAACCCTAACCCTTACCATATGGGCCCATTCATTCTAATGAATCTCATAGGCTATAATGGAGAATGGAAAAACATCCAAAATTTCTTCCCATCAATAGTGTACCATTCAGTGTGATATTAAAAATTCATCTTACCCATCCCTAAACCCAAACCCAATATTCACCCAAAGATATGTGTGTACTGAACTCTAACCCTAACCCTAACCCTTACCATATGGGCCCATTCATTCTAATGAATCTCATAGGCTATAATGGAGAATAGAAAAACATCCAAAATTTTTCCCCATGAAGAGTGTACCATTCTGTGTGATATTAAAAATTCATCTTATCCATCCCTAAACCCAAACCCAATATTCACCCAAACATAAGTGTGTCCTGAACTCTAACCCTAACCCTAACCCTTACCATATGGGCCCATTCATTCTAATGAATCTCATAGGCTATAATGGAGAATGGAAAAACATCCAAAATTTTTCCCCATCAATAGTGTAACATTCAGTGTGATACTAAAAATTCATCTTACCCATCCCTAAACCCAAACCCAATATTCACCCAAAGATATGTGTGTCCTGAACTCTAACCCTAACCCTAACCCTTACCATATGGGCCCATTCATTCTAATGAATCTCATAGGCTATAATGGAGAATGGAAAAACATCCAAAATTTTTCCCCATCAAGAGTGTACCATTCAGTGTGATATTAAAAATACATCTTACCCATCCCTAAACCCAAACCCAATATTCACCCAAACATAAGTGTGTCCTGAACTCTAACCCTAACCCTAACCCTTACCATATGGGCCCATTCATTCTAATGAATCTCATAGGCTATAATGGAGAATGGAAAAACATCCAAAATTTTCCCCCACCAAGAGTGTAACATTCAGTGTGATATTAAAAATTCATCTTACCCATCCCTAAACCCAAACCCAATATTCACCCAAACATAAGTGTGTCCTGAACTCTAACCCTAACCCTAACCCTTACCATATGGGCGCATTCATTCTAATGAATCTCAAAGGTTTTAATGGAGAATGGAAAAACATCCAAAATTTTTCCCCATCAAGAGTGTACCATTCAGTGTCATATTTAAAATACATCTTACCCATCCCTAAACCCAAACCCAATATTCACCCAAACATAACTGTGTCCTGAACTCTAACCCTAACCCTAACCCTTACCATATGGGCGCATTCATTCTAATGAATCTCATAGGCTATAATGGAGAATGGAAAAACATCCAAAATTTTTCCCCATCAATAGTGTACCATTCAGTGTGATATTAAAAATTCATCTTACCCATCCCTAAACCCAAACCCAATATTCACCCAAAGATATGTGTGTACTGAACTCTAACCCTAACCCTAACCCTTACCATATGGGCCCATTCATTCTAATGAATCTCATAGGCTATAATGGAGAATAGAAAAACATCCAAAATTTTTCCCCATGAAGAGTGTACCATTCTGTGTGATATTAAAAATTCATCTTACCCATCCCTAAACCCAAACCCAATATTCACCCAAACATAAGTGTGTCCTGAACTCTAACCCTAACCCTACCCCTTACCATATGGGCCCATTCATTCTAATGAATCTCATAGGCTATAATGGAGAATGGAAAAACATCCAAAATTTTTCCCCATCAATAGTGTAACATTCAGTGTGATACTAAAAATTCATCTTACCCATCCCTAAACCCAAACCCAATATTCACCCAAAGATATGTGTGTCCTGAACTCTAACCCTAACCCTAACCCTTACCATATGGGCCCATTCATTCTAATGAATCTCATAGGCTATAATGGAGAATGGAAAAACATCCAAAATTTTTCCCCATCAAGAGTGTACCATTCAGTGTGATATTAAAAATACATCTTACCCATCCCTAAACCCAAACCCAATATTCACCCAAACATAAGTGTGTCCTGAACTCTAACCCTAACCCTTACCATATGGGCCCATTCATTCTAATGAATCTCATAGGCTATAATGGAGAATGGAAAAACATCCAAAATTTCTCCCCATCAATAGTGTACCATTCAGTGTGATATTAAAAATTCATCTTACCCATCCCTAAACCCAAACCCAATATTCACCCAAAGATATGTGTGTACTGAACTCTAACCCTAACCCTAACCCTTACCATATGGGCCCATTCATTCTAATGAATCTCATAGGCTATAATGGAGAATAGAAAAACATCCAAAATTTTTCCCCATGAAGAGTGTACCATTCAGTGTGATATTAAAAATTCATCTTACCCATCCCTAAACCCAAACCCAATATTCACCCAAACATAAGTGTGTCCTGAACTCTAACCCTAACCCTAACCCTTACCATATGGGCCCATTCATTCTAATGAATCTCATAGGCTATAATGGAGAATGGAAAAACATCCAAAATTTCTTCCCATCAATAGCGTACCATTCAGTGTGATATTAAATATTCATCTTACCCATCCCTAAACCCAAACCCAATATTCACCCAAAGATATGTGTGTACTGAACTCTAACCCTAACCCTAACCCTTACCATATGGGCCCATTCATTCTAATGAATCTCATAGGCTATAATGGAGAATAGAAAAACATCCAAAATTTTTCCCCATGAAGAGTGTA
Source organism: Heteronotia binoei (assembly GCF_032191835.1). NCBI lineage: Eukaryota > Metazoa > Chordata > Lepidosauria > Squamata > Gekkonidae > Heteronotia > Heteronotia binoei. The sequence continues at coordinate 40,169,725 of NC_083232.1, forward strand.
CCATTCTGTGTGATATTAAAAATTCATCTTACCCATCCCTAAACCCAAACCCAATATTCACCCAAACATAAGTGTGTCCTGAACTCTAACCCTAACCCTAACCCTTACCATATGGGCCCATTCATTCTAATGAATCTCATAGGATATAATGGAGAATGGAAAAACATCCAAAATTTTTCCCCATCAAGAGTGTACCATTCAGTGTGATATTAAAAATACATCTTACCCATCCCTAAACCCAAACCCAATATTCACCCAAAGATATGTGTGTCCTGAACTCTAACCCTAACCCTAACCCTTACCATATGGGCCCATTCATTCTAATGAATCTCATAGGCTATAATGGAGAATGGAAAAACATCCAAAATTTTTCCCCATCAAGAGTGTACCATTCAGTGTGATATTAAAAATACATCTTACCCATCCCTAAACCCAAACCCAATATTCACCCAAACATAAGTGTGTCCTGAACTCTAACCCTAACCCTAACCCTTACCATATGGGCCCATTCATTCTAAGGAATCTCATAGGCTATAATGGAGAATGGAAAAACATCCAAAATTTTCCCCCACCAATAGTGTAACATTCAGTGTGATATTAAAAATTCATCTTACCCATCCCAAAACCCAAACCCAATATTCACCCAAAGATATGTGTGTCCTGAACTCTAACCCTAACCCTAACCCTTACCATATGGGCCCATTCATTCTAATGAATCTCATAGGCTATAATGGAGAATGGAAAAACATCCAAAATTTTTCCCCATCAAGAGTGTACCATTCAGTGTGATATTAAAAATACATCTTACCCATCCCTAAACCCAAACCCAATATTCACCCAAACATAAGTGTGTCCTGAACTCTAACCCTAACCCTAACCCTTACCATATGGGCCCATTCATTCTAATGAATCTCATAGGCTATAATGGAGAATGGAAAAACATCCAAAATTTTTCCCCATCAAGAGTGTACCATTCAGTGTGATATTAAAAATACATCTTACCCAACCCTAAACCAGACCCCAATTTTAAACCAAACATATGTGTGTCCTGAACTCTAACCCTAATCCTAACCCTTACCATATGGGCCCATTCATTCTAATGAATCTCATAGGCTATAATGGAGAATGGAAAAACATCCAAAATTTTTCCCCATCAAGAGTGTACCATTCAGTGTGATATTAAAAATACATCATACCCATCCCTAAACCCAAACCCAATATTCACCCAAACATAAGTGTGTCCTGAACTCTAACCCTAACCCTAACCCTTACGATATGGGCGCATTCATTCTAATGAATCTCAAAGGTTATAATGGAGAATGGAAAAACATCCAAAATTTTTCCCCATCAAGAGTGTACCATTCAGTGTCATTTTTAAAATACATCTTACCCATCCCTAAACCCAAACCCAATATTTACCCAAACATAACTGTGTCCTGAACTCTAACCCTAACCCTAACCCTTACCATATGGGCGCATTCATTCTAATGAATCTCTTAGGCTATAATGGAGAATGGAAAAACATCCAAAATTTTTCCCCATCAATAGTGTACCATTCAGTGTGATATTAAAAATTCATCTTACCCATCCCTAAACCCAAACCCAATATTCACCCAAAGATATGTGTATACTGAACTCTAACCCTAACCCTAACCCTTACCATATGGGCCCATTCATTCTAATGAATCTCATAGGCTATAATGGAGAATAGAAAAACATCCAAAATTTTTCCCCATGAAGAGTGTACCATTCTGTGTGATATTAAAAATTCATCTTACCCATCCCTAAACCCAAACCCAATATTCACCCAAACATAAGTGTGTCCTGAACTCTAACCCTAACCCTAACCCTTACCATATGGGCCCATTCATTCTAATGAATCTCATAGGCTATAATGGAGAATGGAAAAACATCCAAAATTTTTCCCCATCAATAGTGTAACATTCAGTGTGATACTAAAAATTCATCTTACCCATCCCTAAACCCAAACCCAATATTCACCCAAAGATATGTGTGTCCTGAACTCTAACCCTAACCCTAACCCTTACCATATGGGCCCATTCATTCTAATGAATCTCAAAGGCTATAATGGAGAATGGAAAAACATCCAAAATTTTTCCCCATCAAGAGTGTACCATTCAGTGTGATATTAAAAATACATCTTACCCATCCCTAAACCCAAACCCAATATTCACCCAAACATAAGTGTGTCCTGAACTCTAACCCTAACCCTAACCCTTACCATATGGGCCCATTCATTCTAATGAATCTCATAGGCTATAATGGAGAATGGAAAAACATCCAAAATTTCTCCCCATCAATAGTGTACCATTCAGTGTGATATTAAAAATTCATCGTACCCATCCCTAAACCCAAACCCAATATTCACCCAAAGATATGTGTGTACTGAACTCTAACCCTAACCCTAACCCTTACCATATGGGCCCATTCATTCTAATGAATCTCATAGGCTATAATGGAGAATAGAAAAACATCCAAAATTTTTCCCCATGAAGAGTGTACCATTCTGTGTGATATTAAAAATTCATCTTACCCATCCCTAAACCCAAACCCAATATTCACCCAAAGATATGTGTGTCCTGAACTCTAACCCTAACCCTAACCCTTACCATAAGGGCCCATTCATTCTAATGAATCTCAAAGGCTATAATGGAGAATGGAAAAACATCCAAAATTTTTCCCCATCAAGAGTGTACCATTCAGTGTGATATTAAAAATACATCTTACCCATCCCTAAATCCAAACCCAATATTCACCCAAAGATATGTGTGTCCTGAACTCTAACCCTAACCCTAACCCTTACCATATGGGCCCATTCATTCTAATGAATCTCATAGGCTATAATGGAGAATGGAAAAACATCCAAAATTTTCCCCCACCAATAGTGTAACATTCAGTGTGATATTAAAAATTCATCTTACCCATCCCTAAACCCAAACCCAATATTCACCCAAAGATATGTGTGTCCTGAACTCTAACCCTAACCCTAACCCTTACCATATGGGCCCATTCATTCTAATGAATCTCATAGGCTATAATGGAGAATGGAAAAACATCCAAAATTTTTCCCCATCAAGAGTGTACCATTCAGTGTGATATTAAAAATACATCTTACCCATCCCTAAACCCAAACCCAATATTCACCCAAACATAAGTGTGTCCTGAACTCTAACCCTAACCCTAACCCTTACCATATGGGCCCATTCATTCTAATGAATCTCATAGGCTATAATGGAGAATGGAAAAACATCCAAAATTTTTCCCCATCAAGAGTGTACCATTCAGTGTGATATTAAAAATACATCTTACCCAACCCTAAACCAGACCCCAATTTTAAACCAAACATATGTGTGTCCTGAACTCTAACCCTAATCCTAACCCTTACCATATGGGCCCATTCATTCTAATGAATCTCATAGGCTATAATGGAGAATGGAAAAACATCCAAAATTTTTCCCCATCAAGAGTGTACCATTCAGTGTGATATTAAAAATACATCATACCCATCCCTAAACCCAAACCCAATATTCACCCAAACATAAGTGTGTCCTGAACTCTAACCCTAACCCTAACCCTTACGATATGGGCGCATTCATTCTAATGAATCTCAAAGGTTATAATGGAGAATGGAAAAACATCCAAAATTTTTCCCCATCAAGAGTGTACCATTCAGTGTCATTTTTAAAATACATCTTACCCATCCCTAAACCCAAACCCAATATTCACCCAAACATAACTGTGTCCTGAACTCTAACCCTAACCCTAACCCTTACCATATGGGCGCATTCATTCTAATGAATCTCTTAGGCTATAATGGAGAATGGAAAAACATCCAAAATTTTTCCCCATCAATAGTGTACCATTCAGTGTGATATTAAAAATTCATCTTACCCATCCCTAAACCCAAACCCAATATTCACCCAAAGATATGTGTATACTGAACTCTAACCCTAACCCTAACCCTTACCATATGGGCCCATTCATTCTAATGAATCTCATAGGCTATAATGGAGAATAGAAAAACATCCAAAATTTTTCCCCATGAAGAGTGTACCATTCTGTGTGATATTAAAAATTCATCTTACCCATCCCTAAACCCAAACCCAATATTCACCCAAACATAAGTGTGTCCTGAACTCTAACCCTAACCCTAACCCTTACCATATGGGCCCATTCATTCTAATGAATCTCATAGGCTATAATGGAGAATGGAAAAACATCCAAAATTTTTCCCCATCAATAGTGTAACATTCAGTGTGATACTAAAAATTCATCTTACCCATCCCTAAACCCAAACCCAATATTCACCCAAAGATATGTGTGTCCTGAACTCTAACCCTAACCCTAACCCTTACCATATGGGCCCATTCATTCTAATGAATCTCAAAGGCTATAATGGAGAATGGAAAAACATCCAAAATTTTTCCCCATCAAGAGTGTACCATTCAGTGTGATATTAAAAATACATCTTACCCATCCCTAAACCCAAACCCAATATTCACCCAAACATAAGTGTGTCCTGAACTCTAACCCTAACCCTAACCCTTACCATATGGGCCCATTCATTCTAATGAATCTCATAGGCTATAATGGAGAATGGAAAAACATCCAAAATTTCTCCCCATCAATAGTGTACCATTCAGTGTGATATTAAAAATTCATCGTACCCATCCCTAAACCGAAACCCAATATTCACCCAAAGATATGTGTGTACTGAACTCTAACCCTAACCCTAACCCTTACCATATGGGCCCATTCATTCTAATGAATCTCATAGGCTATAATGGAGAATAGAAAAACATCCAAAATTTTTCCCCATGAAGAGTGTACCATTCAGTGTGATATTAAAAATTCATCTTACCCATCCCTAAACCCAAACCCAATATTCACCCAAACATAAGTGTGTCCTGAACTCTAACCCTAACCCTAACCCTTACCATATGGGCCCATTCATTCTAATGAATCTCATAGGCTATAATGGAGAATGGAAAAACATCCAAAATTTTTCCCCATCAATAGTGTAACATTCAGTGTGATACTAAAAATTCATCTTACCCATCCCTAAACCCAAACCCAATATTCACCCAAAGATATGTGTGTCCTGAACTCTAACCCTAACCCTAACCCTTACCATATGGGCCCATTCATTCTAATGAATCTCATAGGCTATAATGGAGAATGGAAAAACATCCAAAATTTTTCCCCATCAAGAGTGTACCATTCAGTGTGATATTAAAAATACATCTTACCCATCCCTAAACCCAAACCCAATATTCACCCAAACATAAGTGTGTCCTGAACTCTAACCCTAACCCTTACCATATGGGCCCATTCATTCTAATGAATCTCATAGGCTATAATGGAGAATGGAAAAACATCCAAAATTTCTCCCCATCAATAGTGTACCATTCAGTGTGATATTAAAAATTCATCTTACCCATCCCTAAACCCAAACCCAATATTCACCCAAAGATATGTGTGTACTGAACTCTAACCCTAACCCTAACCCTTACCATATGGGCCCATTCATTCTAATGAATCTCATAGGCTATAATGGAGAATAGAAAAACATCCAAAATTTTTCCCCATCAAGAGTGTACCATTCAGTGTGATATTAAAAATTCATCTTACCCATCCCTAAACCCAAACCCAATATTCACCCAAACATAAGTGTGTCCTGAACTCTAACCCTAACCCTAACCCTTACCATATGGGCCCATTCATTCTAATGAATCTCATAGGCTATAATGGAGAATAGAAAAACATCCAAAATTTTTCCCCATGAAGAGTGTACCATTCTGTGTGATATTAAAAATTCATCTTACCCATCCCTAAACCCAAACCCAATATTCACCCAAACATAAGTGTGTCCTGAACTCTAACCCTAACCCTAACCCTTACCATATGGGCCCATTCATTCTAATGAATCTCATAGGCTATAATGGAGAATGGAAAAACATCCAAAATTTTTCCCCATCAATAGTGTAACATTCAGTGTGATACTAAAAATTCATCTTACCCATCCCTAAACCCAAACCCAATATTCACCCAAAGATATGTGTGTCCTGAACTCTAACCCTAACCCTAACCCTTACCATATGGGCCCATTCATTCTAATGAATCTCATAGGCTATAATGGAGAATGGAAAAACATCCAAAATTTTTCCCCATCAAGAGTGTACCATTCAGTGTGATATTAAAAATACATCTTACCCATCCCTAAACCCAAACCCAATATTCACCCAAACATAAGTGTGTCCTGAACTCTAACCCTAACCCTTACCATATGGGCCCATTCATTCTAATGAATCTCATAGGCTATAATGGAGAATGGAAAAACATCCAAAATTTCTCCCCATCAATAGTGTACCATTCAGTGTGATATTAAAAATTCATCTTACCCATCCCTAAACCCAAACCCAATATTCACCCAAAGATATGTGTGTACTGAACTCTAACCCTAACCCTAACCCTTACCATATGGGCCCATTCATTCTAATGAATCTCATAGGCTATAATGGAGAATAGAAAAACATCCAAAATTTTTCCCCATCAAGAGTGTACCATTCAGTGTGATATTAAAAATTCATCTTACCCATCCCTAAACCCAAACCCAATATTCACCCAAACATAAGTGTGTCCTGAACTCTAACCCTAACCCTAACCCTTACCATATGGGCCCATTCATTCTAATGAATCTCATAGGCTATAATGGAGAATAGAAAAACATCCAAAATTTTTCCCCATGAAGAGTGTACCATTCTGTGTGATATTAAAAATTCATCTTACCCATCCCTAAACCCAAACCCAATATTCACCCAAACATAAGTGTGTCCTGAACTCTAACCCTAACCCTAACCCTTACCATATGGGCCCATTCATTCTAATGAATCTCATAGGCTATAATGGAGAATGGAAAAACATCCAAAATTTTTCCCCATCAATAGTGTAACATTCAGTGTGATACTAAAAATTCATCTTACCCATCCCTAAACCCAAACCCAATATTCACCCAAAGATATGTGTGTCCTGAACTCTAACCCTAACCCTAACCCTTACCATATGGGCCCATTCATTCTAATGAATCTCATAGGCTATAATGGAGAATGGAAAAACATCCAAAATTTTTCCCCATCAAGAGTGTACCATTCAGTGTGATATTAAAAATACATCTTACCCATCCCTAAACCCAAACCCAATATTCACCCAAACATAAGTGTGTCCTGAACTCTAACCCTAACCCTTACCATATGGGCCCATTCATTCTAATGAATCTCATAGGCTATAATGGAGAATGGAAAAACATCCAAAATTTCTCCCCATCAATAGTGTACCATTCAGTGTGATATTAAAAATTCATCTTACCCATCCCTAAACCCAAACCCAATATTCACCCAAAGATATGTGTGTACTGAACTCTAACCCTAACCCTAACCCTTACCATATGGGCCCATTCATTCTAATGAATCTCATAGGCTATAATGGAGAATAGAAAAACATCCAAAATTTTTCCCCATGAAGAGTGTACCATTCAGTGTGATATTAAAAATTCATCTTACCCATCCCTAAACCCAAACCCAATATTCACCCAAACATAAGTGTGTCCTGAACTCTAACCCTAACCCTAACCCTTACCATATGGGCCCATTCATTCTAATGAATCTCATAGGCTATAATGGAGAATGGAAAAACATCCAAAATTTCTCCCCATCAATAGTGTACCATTCAGTGTGATATTAAAAATTCATCTTACCCATCCCTAAACCCAAACCCAATATTCACCCAAAGATATGTGTGTACTGAACTCTAACCCTAACCCTAACCCTTACCATATGGGCCCATTCATTCTAATGAATCTCATAGGCTATAATGGAGAATAGAAAAACATCCAAAATTTTTCCCCATGAAGAGTGTACCATTCAGTGTGATATTAAAAATTCATCTTACCCATCCCTAAACCCAAACCCAATATTCACCCAAACATAAGTGTGTCCTGAACTCTAACCCTAACCCTAACCCTTACCATATGGGCCCATTCATTCTAATGAATCTCATAGGCTATAATGGAGAATGGAAAAACATCCAAAATTTCTTCCCATCAATAGTGTACCATTCAGTGTGATATTAAATATTCATCTTACCCATCCCTAAACCCAAACCCAATATTCACCCAAAGATATGTGTGTACTGAACTCTAACCCTAACCCTAACCCTTACCATATGGGCCCATTCATTCTAATGAATCTCATAGGCTATAATGGAGAATAGAAAAACATCCAAAATTTTTCCCCATGAAGAGTGTACCATTCTGTGTGATATTAAAAATTCATCTTACCCATCCCTAAACCCAAACCCAATATTCACCCAAACATAAGTGTGTCCTGAACTCTAACCCTAACCCTAACCCTTACCATATGGGCCCATTCATTCTAATGAATCTCATAGGCTATAATGGAGAATGGAAAAACATCCAAAATTTTCCCCCACCAAGAGTGTAACATTCAGTGTGATATTAAAAATTCATCTTACCCATCCCTAAACCCAAACCCAATATTCACCCAAAGATATGTGTGTCCTGAACTCTAACCCTAACCCTAACCCTTACCATATGGGCCCATTCATTCTAATGAATCTCATAGGCTATAATGGAGAATGGAAAAACATCCAAAATTTTTCCCCATCAAGAGTGTACCATTCAGTGTGATATTAAAAATACATCTTACCCATCCCTAAACCCAAACCCAATATTCACCCAAACATAAGTGTGTCCTGAACTCTAACCCTAACCCTAACCCTTACCATATGGGCCCATTCATTCTAATGAATCTCATAGGCTATAATGGAGAATGGAAAAACATCCAAAATTTTTCCCCATCAATAGTGTAACATTCAGTGTGATACTAAAAATTCATCTTACCCATCCCTAAACCCAAACCCAATATTCACCCAAAGATATGTGTGTCCTGAACTCTAACCCTAACCCGAACCCTTACCATATGGGCCCATTCATTCTAATGAATCTCATAGGCTATAATGGAGAATGGAAAAACATCCAAAATTTTTCCCCATCAAGAGTGTACCATTCAGTGTGATATTAAAAATACATCTTACCCATCCCTAAACCCAAACCCAATATTCACCCAAACATAAGTGTGTCCTGAACTCTAACCCTAACCCTAACCCTTACCATATGGGCCCATTCATTCTAATGAATCTCATAGGCTATAATGGAGAATGGAAAAACATCCAAAATTTCTCCCCATCAATAGTGTACCATTCAGTGTGATATTAAAAATTCATCTTACCCATCCCTAAACCCAAACCCAATATTCACCCAAAGATATGTGTGTACTGAACTCTAACCCTAACCCTAACCCTTACCATATGGGCCCATTCATTCTAATGAATCTCATAGGCTATAATGGAGAATAGAAAAACATCCAAAATTTTTCCCCATCAAGAGTGTACCATTCAGTGTGATATTAAAAATTCATCTTACCCATCCCTAAACCCAAACCCAATATTCACCCAAACATAAGTGTGTCCTGAACTCTAACCCTAACCCTAACCCTTACCATATGGGCCCATTCATTCTAATGAATCTCATAGGCTATAATGGAGAATGGAAAAACATCCAAAATTTTTCCCCATCAATAGTGTAACATTCAGTGTGATACTAAAAATTCATCTTACCCATCCCTAAACCCAAACCCAATATTCACCCAAAGATATGTGTGTCCTGAACTCTAACCCTAACCCTAACCCTTACCATATGGGCCCATTCATTCTAATGAATCTCATAGGCTATAATGGAGAATGGAAAAACATCCAAAATTTTTCCCCATCAAGAGTGTACCATTCAGTGTGATATTAAAAATACATCTTACCCATCCCTAAACCCAAACCCAATATTCACCCAAACATAAGTGTGTCCTGAACTCTAACCCTAACCCTAACCCTTACCATATGGGCCCATTCATTCTAATGAATCTCATAGGCTATAATGGAGAATGGAAAAACATCCAAAATTTCTCCCCATCAATAGTGTACCATTCAGTGTGATATTAAAAATTCATCTTACCCATCCCTAAACCCAAACCCAATATTCACCCAAAGATATGTGTGTACTGAACTCTAACCCTAACCCTAACCCTTACCATATGGGCCCATTCATTCTAATGAATCTCATAGGCTATAATGGAGAATGGAAAAACATCCAAAATTTTTCCCCATCAAGAGTGTACCATTCAGTGTGATATTAAAAATACATCTTACCCATCCCTAAACCCAAACCCAATATTCACCCAAACATAAGTGTGTCCTGAACTCTAACCCTAACCCTAACCCTTACCATATGGGCCCATTCATTCTAATGAATCTCATAGGCTATAATGGAGAATGGAAAAACATCCAAAATTTTTCCCCATCAAGAGTGTACCATTCAGTGTGATATTAAAAATACATCTTACCCAACCCTAAACCAGACCCCAATTTTAAACCAAACATATGTGTGTCCTGAACTCTAACCCTAATCCTAACCCTTACCATATGGGCCCATTCATTCTAATGAATCTCATAGGCTATAATAAAGAATGGAAAAACATCCAAAATTTTTCCCCATCAAGAGTGTACCATTCAGTGTGATATTAAAAATACATCATACCCATCCCTAAACCCAAACCCAATATTCACCCAAACATAAGTGTGTCCTGAACTCTAACCCTAACCCTAACCCTTACGATATGGGCGCATTCATTCTAATGAATCTCAAAGGTTATAATGGAGAATGGAAAAACATCCAAAATTTTTCCCCATCAAGAGTGTACCATTCAGTGTCATTTTTAAAATACATCTTACCCATCCCTAAACCCAAACCCAATATTCACCCAAACATAACTGTGTCCTGAACTCTAACCCTAACCCTAACCCTTACAATTTGGGCGCATTCATTCTAATGAATCTCTTAGGCTATAATGGAGAATGGAAAAACATCCAAAATTTTTCCCCATCAATAGTGTACCATTCAGTGTGATATTAAAAATTCATCTTACCCATCCCTAAACCCAAACCCAATATTCACCCAAAGATATGTGTATACTGAACTCTAACCCTAACCCTAACCCTTACCATATGGGCCCATTCATTCTAATGAATCTCATAGGCTATAATGGAGAATAGAAAAACATCCAAAATTTTTCCCCATGAAGAGTGTACCATTCTGTGTGATATTAAAAATTCATCTTACCCATCCCTAAACCCAAACCCAATATTCACCCAAACATAAGTGTGTCCTGAACTCTAACCCTAACCCTAACCCTTACCATATGGGCCCATTCATTCTAATGAATCTCATAGGCTATAATGGAGAATGGAAAAACATCCAAAATTTTTCCCCATCAATAGTGTAACATTCAGTGTGATACTAAAAATTCATCTTACCCATCCCTAAACCCAAACCCAATATTCACCCAAAGATATGTGTGTCCTGAACTCTAACCCTAACCCTAACCCTTACCATATGGGCCCATTCATTCTAATGAATCTCAAAGGCTATAATGGAGAATGGAAAAACATCCAAAATTTTTCCCCATCAAGAGTGTACCATTCAGTGTGATATTAAAAATACATCTTACCCATCCCTAAACCCAAACCCAATATTCACCCAAACATAAGTGTGTCCTGAACTCTAACCCTAACCCTAACCCTTACCATATGGGCCCATTCATTCTAATGAATCTCATAGGCTATAATGGAGAATGGAAAAACATCCAAAATTTCTCCCCATCAATAGTGTACCATTCAGTGTGATATTAAAAATTCATCGTACCCATCCCTAAACCCAAACCCAATATTCACCCAAAGATATGTGTGTACTGAACTCTAACCCTAACCCTAACCCTTACCATATGGGCCCATTCATTCTAATGAATCTCATAGGCTATAATGGAGAATAGAAAAACATCCAAAATTTTTCCCCATGAAGAGTGTACCATTCAGTGTGATATTAAAAATTCATCTTACCCATCCCTAAACCCAAACCCAATATTCACCCAAACATAAGTGTGTCCTGAACTCTAACCCTAACCCTAACCCTTACCATATGGGCCCATTCATTCTAATGAATCTCATAGGCTATAATGGAGAATGGAAAAACATCCAAAATTTTTCCCCATCAATAGTGTAACATTCAGTGTGATACTAAAAATTCATCTTACCCATCCCTAAACCCAAACCCAATATTCACCCAAAGATATGTGTGTCCTGAACTCTAACCCTAACCCTAACCCTTACCATATGGGCCCATTCATTCTAATGAATCTCATAGGCTATAATGGAGAATGGAAAAACATCCAAAATTTTTCCCCATCAAGAGTGTACCATTCAGTGTGATATTAAAAATACATCTTACCCATCCCTAAACCCAAACCCAATATTCACCCAAACATAAGTGTGTCCTGAACTCTAACCCTAACCCTTACCATATGGGCCCATTCATTCTAATGAATCTCATAGGCTATAATGGAGAATGGAAAAACATCCAAAATTTCTCCCCATCAATAGTGTACCATTCAGTGTGATATTAAAAATTCATCTTACCCATCCCTAAACCCAAACCCAATATTCACCCAAAGATATGTGTGTACTGAACTCTAACCCTAACCCTAACCCTTACCATATGGGCCCATTCATTCTAATGAATCTCATAGGCTATAATGGAGAATAGAAAAACATCCAAAATTTTTCCCCATCAAGAGTGTACCATTCAGTGTGATATTAAAAATTCATCTTACCCATCCCTAAACCCAAACCCAATATTCACCCAAACATAAGTGTGTCCTGAACTCTAACCCTAACCCTAACCCTTACCATATGGGCCCATTCATTCTAATGAATCTCATAGGCTATAATGGAGAATAGAAAAACATCCAAAATTTTTCCCCATGAAGAGTGTACCATTCTGTGTGATATTAAAAATTCATCTTACCCATCCCTAAACCCAAACCCAATATTCACCCAAACATAAGTGTGTCCTGAACTCTAACCCTAACCCTAACCCTTACCATATGGGCCCATTCATTCTAATGAATCTCATAGGCTATAATGGAGAATGGAAAAACATCCAAAATTTTTCCCCATCAATAGTGTAACATTCAGTGTGATACTAAAAATTCATCTTACCCATCCCTAAACCCAAACCCAATATTCACCCAAAGATATGTGTGTCCTGAACTCTAACCCTAACCCTAACCCTTACCATATGGGCCCATTCATTCTAATGAATCTCATAGGCTATAATGGAGAATGGAAAAACATCCAAAATTTTTCCCCATCAAGAGTGTACCATTCAGTGTGATATTAAAAATACATCTTACCCATCCCTAAACCCAAACCCAATATTCACCCAAACATAAGTGTGTCCTGAACTCTAACCCTAACCCTTACCATATGGGCCCATTCATTCTAATGAATCTCATAGGCTATAATGGAGAATGGAAAAACATCCAAAATTTCTCCCCATCAATAGTGTACCATTCAGTGTGATATTAAAAATTCATCTTACCCATCCCTAAACCCAAACCCAATATTCACCCAATGATATGTGTGTACTGAACTCTAACCCTAACCCTAACCCTTACCATATGGGCCCATTCATTCTAATGAATCTCATAGGCTATAATGGAGAATAGAAAAACATCCAAAATTTTTCCCCATGAAGAGTGTACCATTCAGTGTGATATTAAAAATTCATCTTACCCATCCCTAAACCCAAACCCAATATTCACCCAAACATAAGTGTGTCCTGAACTCTAACCCTAACCCTAACCCTTACCATATGGGCCCATTCATTCTAATGAATCTCATAGGCTATAATGGAGAATGGAAAAACATCCAAAATTTCTCCCCATCAATAGTGTACCATTCAGTGTGATATTAAAAATTCATCTTACCCATCCCTAAACCCAAACCCAATATTCACCCAAAGATATGTGTGTACTGAACTCTAACCCTAACCCTAACCCTTACCATATGGGCCCATTCATTCTAATGAATCTCATAGGCTATAATGGAGAATAGAAAAACATCCAAAATTTTTCCCCATGAAGAGTGTACCATTCAGTGTGATATTAAAAATTCATCTTACCCATCCCGAAACCCAAACCCAATATTCACCCAAACATAAGTGTGTCCTGAACTCTAACCCTAACCCTAACCCTTACCATATGGGCCCATTCATTCTAATGAATCTCATAGGCTATAATGGAGAATGGAAAAACATCCAAAATTTCTTCCCATCAATAGTGTACCATTCAGTGTGATATTAAATATTCATCTTACCCATCCCTAAACCCAAACCCAATATTCACCCAAAGATATGTGTGTACTGAACTCTAACCCTAACCCTAACCCTTACCATATGGGCCCATTCATTCTAATGAATCTCATAGGCTATAATGGAGAATAGAAAAACATCCAAAATTTTTCCCCATGAAGAGTGTACCATTCTGTGTGATATTAAAAATTCATCTTACCCATCCCGAAACCCAAACCCAATATTCACCCAAACATAAGTGTGTCCTGAACTCTAACCCTAACCCTAACCCTTACCATATGGGCCCATTCATTCTAATGAATCTCATAGGCTATAATGGAGAATGGAAAAACATCCAAAATTTTCCCCCACCAAGAGTGTAACATTCAGTGTGATATTAAAAATTCATCTTACCCATCCCTAAACCCAAACCCAATATTCACCCAAAGATATGTGTGTCCTGAACTCTAACCCTAACCCTAACCCTTACCATAAGGGCCCATTCATTCTAATGAATCTCAAAGGCTATAATGGAGAATGGAAAAACATCCAAAATTTTTCCCCATCAAGAGTGTACCATTCAGTGTGATATTAAAAATACATCTTACCCATCCCTAAATCCAAACCCAATATTCACCCAAAGATATGTGTGTCCTGAACTCTAACCCTAACACTAACCCTTACCATATGGGCCCATTCATTCTAATGAATCTCATAGGCTATAATGGAGAATGGAAAAACATCCAAAATTTTTCCCCATCAAGAGTGTACCATTCAGTGTGATATTAAAAATACATCTTACCCATCCCTAAACCCAAACCCAATATTCACCCAAACATAAGTGTGTCCTGAACTCTAACCCTAACCCTAACCCTTACCATATGGGCCCATTCATTCTAATGAATCTCATAGGCTATAATGGAGAATGGAAAAACATCCAAAATTTTTCCCCATCAATAGTGTAACATTCAGTGTGATACTAAAAATTCATCTTACCCATCCCTAAACCCAAACCCAATATTCACCCAAAGATATGTGTGTCCTGAACTCTAACCCTAACCCTAACCCTTACCATATGGGCCCATTCATTCTAATGAATCTCATAGGCTATAATGGAGAATGGAAAAACATCCAAAATTTTTCCCCATCAAGAGTGTACCATTCAGTGTGATATTAAAAATACATCTTACCCATCCCTAAACCCAAACCCAATATTCACCCAAACATAAGTGTGTCCTGAACTCTAACCCTAACCCTAACCCTTACCATATGGGCCCATTCATTCTAATGAATCTCATAGGCTATAATGGAGAATGGAAAAACATCCAAAATTTCTCCCCATCAATAGTGTACCATTCAGTGTGATATTAAAAATTCATCTTACCCATCCCTAAACCCAAACCCAATATTCACCCAAAGATATGTGTGTCCTGAACTCTAACCCTAACCCTAACCCTTACCATATGGGCCCATTCATTCTAATGAATCTCATAGGCTATAATGGAGAATAGAAAAACATCCAAAATTTTTCCCCATGAAGAGTGTACCATTCAGTGTGATATTAAAAATTCATCTTACCCATCCCTAAACCCAAACCCAATATTCACCCAAACATAAGTGTGTCCTGAACTCTAACCCTAACCCTAACCCTTACCATATGGGCCCATTCATTCTAATGAATCTCATAGGCTATAATGGAGAATGGAAAAACATCCAAAATTTTTCCCCATCAATAGTGTAACATTCAGTGTGATACTAAAAATTCATCTTACCCATCCCTAAACCCAAACCCAATATTCACCCAAAGATATGTGTGTCCTGAACTCTAACCCTAACCCTAACCCTTACCATATGGGCCCATTCATTCTAATGAATCTCATAGGCTATAATGGAGAATGGAAAAACATCCAAAATTTTTCCCCATCAAGAGTGTACAATTCAGTGTGATATTAAAAATACATCTTACCCATCCCTAAACCCAAACCCAATATTCACCCAAACATAAGTGTGTCCTGAACTCTAACCCTAACCCTAACCCTTACCATATGGGCCCATTCATTCTAATGAATCTCATAGGCTATA
Source organism: Heteronotia binoei (assembly GCF_032191835.1). Lineage (NCBI taxonomy): Eukaryota > Metazoa > Chordata > Lepidosauria > Squamata > Gekkonidae > Heteronotia > Heteronotia binoei. The sequence goes on from NC_083232.1 coordinate 40,186,139, forward strand.
ATGGAGAATGGAAAAACATCCAAAATTTCTCCCCATCAATAGTGTACCATTCAGTGTGATATTAAAAATTCATCTTACCCATCCCTAAACCCAAACCCAATATTCACCCAAAGATATGTGTGTACTGAACTCTAACCCTAACCCTAACCCTTACCATATGGGCCCATTCATTCTAATGAATCTCATAGGCTATAATGGAGAATAGAAAAACATCCAAAATTTTTCCCCATGAAGAGTGTACCATTCAGTGTGATATTAAAAATTCATCTTACCCATCCCTAAACCCAAACCCAATATTCACCCAAACATAAGTGTGTCCTGAACTCTAACCCTAACCCTAACCCTTACCATATGGGCCCATTCATTCTAATGAATCTCATAGGCTATAATGGAGAATGGAAAAACATCCAAAATTTTTCCCCATCAATAGTGTAACATTCAGTGTGATACTAAAAATACATCTTACCCATCCCTAAACCCAAACCCAATATTCACCCAAACATAAGTGTGTCCTGAACTCTAAGCCTAACCCTAACCCTTACGATATGGGCGCATTCATTCTAATGAATCTCAAAGGTTATAATGGAGAATGGAAAAACATCCAAAATTTTTCCCCATCAAGAGTGTACCATTCAGTGTCATTTTTAAAATACATCTTACCCATCCCTAAACCCAAACCCAATATTCACCCAAACATAACTGTGTCCTGAACTCTAACCCTAACCCTAACCCTTACCATATGGGCGCATTCATTCTAATGAATCTCTTAGGCTATAATGGAGAATGGAAAAACATCCAAAATTTTTCCCCATCAATAGTGTACCATTCAGTGTGATATTAAAAATTCATCTTACCCATCCTTAAACCCAAACCCAATATTCACCCAAAGATATGTGTATACTGAACTCTAACCCTAACCCTAACCCTTACCATATGGGCCCATTCATTCTAATGAATCTCATAGGCTATAATGGAGAATAGAAAAACATCCAAAATTTTTCCCCATGAAGAGTGTACCATTCTGTGTGATATTAAAAATTCATCTTACCCATCCCTAAACCCAAACCCAATATTCACCCAAACATAAGTGTGTCCTGAACTCTAACCCTAACCCTAACCCTTACCATATGGGCCCATTTATTCTAATGAATCTCATAGGCTATAATGGAGAATGGAAAAACATCCAAAATTTTTCCCCATGAAGAGTGTACCATTCAGTGTGATATTAAAAATTCATCTTACCCATCCCTAAACCCAAACCCAATATTCACCCAAACATAAGTGTGTCCTGAACTCTAACCCTAACCCTAACCCTTACCATATGGGCCCATTCATTCTAATGAATCTCATAGGCTATAATGGAGAATGGAAAAACATCCAAAATTTTTCCCCATCAATAGTGTAACATTCAGTGTGATACTAAAAATTCATCTTACCCATCCCTAAACCCAAACCCAATATTCACCCAAAGATATGTGTGTCCTGAACTCTAACCCTAACCCTAACCCTTACCATATGGGCCCATTCATTCTAATGAATCTCATAGGCTATAATGGAGAATGGAAAAACATCCAAAATTTTTCCCCATCAAGAGTGTACAATTCAGTGTGATATTAAAAATACATCTTACCCATCCCTAAACCCAAACCCAATATTCACCCAAACATAAGTGTGTCCTGAACTCTAACCCTAACCCTAACCCTTACCATATGGGCCCATTCATTCTAATGAATCTCATAGGCTATAATGGAGAATGGAAAAACATCCAAAATTTTTCCCCATCAATAGTGTACCATTCAGTGTGATATTAAAAATACATCTTACCCATCCCTAAACCCAAACCCAATATTCACCCAAACATAAGTGTGTCCTGAACTCTAACCCTAACCCTAACCCTTACCATATGGGCCCATTCATTCTAATGAATCTCATAGGCTATAATGGAGAATGGAAAAACATCCAAAATTTCTCCCCATCAATAGTGTACCATTCAGTGTGATATTAAAAATTCATCTTACCCATCCCTAAACCCAAACCCAATATTCACCCAAAGATATGTGTGTACTGAACTCTAACCCTAACCCTAACCCTTACCATATGGGCCCATTCATTCTAATGAATCTCATAGGCTATAATGGAGAATAGAAAAACATCCAAAATTTTTCCCCATGAAGAGTGTACCATTCAGTGTGATATTAAAAATTCATCTTACCCATCCCTAAACCCAAACCCAATATTCACCCAAACATAAGTGTGTCCTGAACTCTAACCCTAACCCTAACCCTTACCATATGGGCCCATTCATTCTAATGAATCTCATAGGCTATAATGGAGAATGGAAAAACATCAAAAATTTTCCCCCACCAAGAGTGTAACATTCAGTGTGATATTAAAAATTCATCTTACCCATCCCTAAACCCAAACCCAATATTCACCCAAAGATATGTGTGTCCTGAACTCTAACCCTAACCCTAACCCTTACCATATGGGCCCATTCATTCTAATGAATCTCATAGGCTATAATGGAGAATGGAAAAACATCCAAAATTTTTCCCCATCAAGAGTGTACCATTCAGTGTGATATTAAAAATACATCTTACCCATCCCTAAACCCAAACCCAATATTCACCCAAACATAAGTGTGTCCTGAACTCTAACCCTAACCCTAACCCTTACCATATGGGCCCATTCATTCTAATGAATCTCATAGGCTATAATGGAGAATGGAAAAACATCCAAAATTTTTCCCCATCAAGAGTGTACCATTCAGTGTGATATTAAAAATACATCTTACCCAACCCTAAACCAGACCCCAATTTTAAACCAAACATATGTGTGTCCTGAACTCTAACCCTAATCCTAACCCTTACCATATGGGCCCATTCATTCTAATGAATCTCATAGGCTATAATGGAGAATGGAAAAACATCCAAAATTTTTCCCCATCAAGAGTGTACCATTCAGTGTGATATTAAAAATACATCTTACCCATCCCTAAACCCAAACCCAATATTCACCCAAACATAAGTGTGTCCTGAACTCTAACCCTAACCCTAACCCTTACGATATGGGCGCATTCATTCTAATGAATCTCAAAGGTTATAATGGAGAATGGAAAAACATCCAAAATTTTTCCCCATCAAGAGTGTACCATTCAGTGTCATTTTTAAAATACATCTTACCCATCCCTAAACCCAAACCCAATATTCACCCAAACATAACTGTGTCCTGAACTCTAACCCTAACCCTAACCCTTACCATATGGGCGCATTCATTCTAATGAATCTCTTAGGCTATAATGGAGAATGGAAAAACATCCAAAATTTTTCCCCATCAATAGTGTACCATTCAGTGTGATATTAAAAATTCATCTTACCCATCCTTAAACCCAAACCCAATATTCACCCAAAGATATGTGTATACTGAACTCTAACCCTAACCCTAACCCTTACCATATGGGCCCATTCATTCTAATGAATCTCATAGGCTATAATGGAGAATAGAAAAACATCCAAAATTTTTCCCCATGATGAGTGTACCATTCTGTGTGATATTAAAAATTCATCTTACCCATCCCTAAACCCAAACCCAATATTCACCCAAACATAAGTGTGTCCTGAACTCTAACCCTAACCCTAACCCTTACCATATGGGCCCATTTATTCTAATGAATCTCATAGGCTATAATGGAGAATGGAAAAACATCCAAAATTTTTCCCCATGAAGAGTGTACCATTCAGTGTGATATTAAAAATTCATCTTACCCATCCCTAAACCCAAACCCAATATTCACCCAAACATAAGTGTGTCCTGAACTCTAACCCTAACCCTAACCCTTACCATATGGGCCCATTCATTCTAATGAATCTCATAGGCTATAATGGAGAATGGAAAAACATCCAAAATTTTTCCCCATCAATAGTGTAACATTCAGTGTTATACTAAAAATTCATCTTACCCATCCCTAAACCCAAACCCAATATTCACCCAAAGATATGTGTGTCCTGAACTCTAACCCTAACCCTAACCCTTACCATATGGGCCCATTCATTCTAATGAATCTCATAGGCTATAATGGAGAATGGAAAAACATCCAAAATTTTTCCCCATCAAGAGTGTACAATTCAGTGTGATATTAAAAATACATCTTACCCATCCCTAAACCCAAACCCAATATTCACCCAAACATAAGTGTGTCCTGAACTCTAACCCTAACCCTAACCCTTACCATATGGGCCCATTCATTCTAATGAATCTCATAGGCTATAATGGAGAATGGAAAAACATCCAAAATTTTTCCCCATCAATAGTGTAACATTCAGTGTGATACTAAAAATTCATCTTACCCATCCCTAAACCCAAACCCAATATTCACCCAAAGATATGTGTGTCCTGAACTCTAACCCTAACCCTAACCCTTACCATATGGGCCCATTCATTCTAATGAATCTCATAGGCTATAATGGAGAATGGAAAAACATCCAAAATTTTTCCCCATCAAGAGTGTACCATTCAGTGTGATATTAAAAATACATCTTACCCATCCCTAAACCCAAACCCAATATTCACCCAAACATAAGTGTGTCCTGAACTCTAACCCTAACCCTAACCCTTACCATATGGGCCCATTCATTCTAATGAATCTCATAGGCTATAATGGAGAATGGAAAAACATCCAAAATTTCTCCCCATCAATAGTGTACCATTCAGTGTGATATTAAAAATTCATCTTACCCATCCCTAAACCCAAACCCAATATTCACCCAAAGATATGTGTGTACTGAACTCTAACCCTAACCCTAACCCTTACCATATGGGCCCATTCATTCTAATGAATCTCATAGGCTATAATGGAGAATAGAAAAACATCCAAAATTTTTCCCCATGAAGAGTGTACCATTCAGTGTGATATTAAAAATTCATCTTACCCATCCCTAAACCCAAACCCAATATTCACCCAAACATAAGTGTGTCCTGAACTCTAACCCTAACCCTAACCCTTACCATATGGGCCCATTCATTCTAATGAATCTCATAGGCTATAATGGAGAATGGAAAAACATCAAAAATTTTCCCCCACCAAGAGTGTAACATTCAGTGTGATATTAAAAATTCATCTTACCCATCCCTAAACCCAAACCCAATATTCACCCAAAGATATGTGTGTCCTGAACTCTAACCCTAACCCTAACCCTTACCATATGGGCCCATTCATTCTAATGAATCTCATAGGCTATAATGGAGAATGGAAAAACATCCAAAATTTTTCCCCATCAAGAGTGTACCATTCAGTGTGATATTAAAAATACATCTTACCCATCCCTAAACCCAAACCCAATATTCACCCAAACATAAGTGTGTCCTGAACTCTAACCCTAACCCTAACCCTTACCATATGGGCCCATTCATTCTAATGAATCTCATAGGCTATAATGGAGAATGGAAAAACATCCAAAATTTTTCCCCATCAAGAGTGTACCATTCAGTGTGATATTAAAAATACATCTTACCCAACCCTAAACCAGACCCCAATTTTAAACCAAACATATGTGTGTCCTGAACTCTAACCCTAATCCTAACCCTTACCATATGGGCCCATTCATTCTAATGAATCTCATAGGCTATAATGGAGAATGGAAAAACATCCAAAATTTTTCCCCATCAAGAGTGTACCATTCAGTGTGATATTAAAAATACATCTTACCCATCCCTAAACCCAAACCCAATATTCACCCAAACATAAGTGTGTCCTGAACTCTAACCCTAACCCTAACCCTTACGATATGGGCGCATTCATTCTAATGAATCTCAAAGGTTATAATAGAGAATGGAAAAACATCCAAAATTTTTCCCCATCAAGAGTGTACCATTCAGTGTCATTTTTAAAATACATCTTACCCATCCCTAAACCCAAACCCAATATTCACCCAAACATAACTGTGTCCTGAACTCTAACCCTAACCCTAACCCTTACCATATGGGCGCATTCATTCTAATGAATCTCTTAGGCTATAATGGAGAATGGAAAAACATCCAAAATTTTTCCCCATCAATAGTGTACCATTCAGTGTGATATTAAAAATTCATCTTACCCATCCCTAAACCCAAACCCAATATTCACCCAAAGATATGTGTATACTGAACTCTAACCCTAACCCTAACCCTTACCATATGGGCCCATTCATTCTAATGAATCTCATAGGCTATAATGGAGAATAGAAAAACATCCAAAATTTTTCCCCATGAAGAGTGTACCATTCTGTGTGATATTAAAAATTCATCTTACCCATCCCTAAACCCAAACCCAATATTCACCCAAACATAAGTGTGTCCTGAACTCTAACCCTAACCCTAACCCTTACCATATGGGCCCATTCATTCTAATGAATCTCATAGGCTATAATGGAGATGGAAAAACATCCAAAATTTTTCCCCATCAATAGTGTAACATTCAGTGTGATACTAAAAATTCATCTTACCCATCCCTAAACCCAAACCCAATATTCACCCAAAGATATGTGTGTCCTGAACTCTAACCCTAACCCTAACCCTTACCATATGGGCCCATTCATTCTAATGAATCTCATAGGCTATAATGGAGAATGGAAAAACATCCAAAATTTTTCCCCATCAAGAGAGTACCATTCAGTGTGATATTAAAAATACATCTTACCCATCCCTAAACCCAAACCCAATATTCACCCAAACATAAGTGTGTCCTGAACTCTAACCCTAACCCTAACCCTTACCATATGGGCCCATTCATTCTAATGAATCTCATAGGCTATAATGGAGAATGGAAAAACATCCAAAATTTCTCCCCATCAATAGTGTACCATTCAGTGTGATATTAAAAATTCATCTTACCCATCCCTAAACCCAAACCCAATATTCACCCAAAGATATGTGTGTACTGAACTCTAACCCTAACCCTAACCCTTACCATATGGGCCCATTCATTCTAATGAATCTCATAGGCTATAATGGAGAATAGAAAAACATCCAAAATTTTTCCCCATGAAGAGTGTACCATTCAGTGTGATATTAAAAATTCATCTTACCCATCCCTAAACCCAAACCCAATATTCACCCAAACATAAGTGTGTCCTGAACTCTAACCCTAACCCTAACCCTTACCATATGGGCCCATTCATTCTAATGAATCTCATAGGCTATAATGGAGAATGGAAAAACATCCAAAATTTTTCCCCATCAATAGTGTAACATTCAGTGTGATACTAAAAATTCATCTTACCCATCCCTAAACCCAAACCCAATATTCACCCAAAGATATGTGTGTCCTGAACTCTAACCCTAACCCTAACCCTTACCATATGGGCCCATTCATTCTAATGAATCTCATAGGCTATAATGGAGAATGGAAAAACATCCAAAATTTTTCCCCATCAAGAGTGTACAATTCAGTGTGATATTAAAAATACATCTTACACATCCCTAAACCCAAACCCAATATTCACCCAAACATAAGTGTGTCCTGAACTCTAACCCTAACCCTAACCCTTACCATATGGGCCCATTCATTCTAATGAATCTCATAGGCTATAATGGAGAATGGAAAAACATCCAAAATTTTTCCCCATCAATAGTGTAACATTCAGTGTGATACTAAAAATTCATCTTACCCATCCCTAAACCCAAACCCAATATTCACCCAAAGATATGTGTGTCCTGAACTCTAACCCTAACCCTAACCCTTACCATATGGGCCCATTCATTCTAATGAATCTCATAGGCTATAATGGAGAATGGAAAAACATCCAAAATTTTTCCCCATCAAGAGTGTACCATTCAGTGTGATATTAAAAATACATCTTACCCATCCCTAAACCCAAACCCAATATTAACCCAAACATAAGTGTGTCCTGAACTCTAACCCTAACCCTAACCCTTACCATATGGGCCCATTCATTCTAATGAATCTCATAGGCTATAATGGAGAATGGAAAAACATCCAAAATTTCTCCCCATCAATAGTGTACCATTCAGTGTGATATTAAAAATTCATCTTACCCATCCCTAAACCCAAACCCAATATTCACCCAAAGATATGTGTGTCCTGAACTCTAACCCTAACCCTAACCCTTACCATATGGGCCCATTCATTCTAATGAATCTCATAGGCTATAATGGAGAATGGAAAAACATCCAAAATTTTTCCCCATCAAGAGTGTACCATTCAGTGTGATATTAAAAATACATCTTACCCATCCCTAAACCCAAACCCAATATTCACCCAAACATAAGTGTGTCCTGAACTCTAACCCTAACCCTAACCCTTACCATATGGGCCCATTCATTCGAATGAATCTCATAGGCTATAATGGAGAATGGAAAAACATCCAAAATTTCTCCCCATCAATAGTGTACCATTCAGTGTGATATTAAAAATTCATCTTACCCATCCCTAAACCCAAACCCAATATTCACCCAATGATATGTGTGTACTGAACTCTAACCCTAACCCTAACCCTTACCATATGGGCCCATTCATTCTAATGAATCTCATAGGCTATAATGGAGAATAGAAAAACATCCAAAATTTTTCCCCATGAAGAGTGTACCATTCAGTGTGATATTAAAAATTCATCTTACCCATCCCTAAACCCAAACCCAATATTCACCCAAACATAAGTGTGTCCTGAACTCTAACCCTAACCCTAACCCTTACCATATGGGCCCATTCATTCTAATGAATCTCATAGGCTATAATGGAGAATGGAAAAACATCCAAAATTTTTCCCCATCAATAGTGTAACATTCAGTGTGATACTAAAAATTCATCTTACCCATCCCTAAACCCAAACCCAATATTCACCCAAAGATATGTGTGTCCTGAACTCTAACCCTAACCCTAACCCTTACCATATGGGCCCATTCATTCTAATGAATCTCATAGGCTATAATGGAGAATGGAAAAACATCCAAAATTTTTCCCCATCAATAGTGTAACATTCAGTGTGATACTAAAAATTCATCTTACCCATCCCTAAACCCAAACCCAATATTCACCCAAAGATATGTGTGTCCTGAACTCTAACCCTAACCCTAACCCTTACCATATGGGCCCATTCATTCTAATGAATCTCATAGGCTATAATGGAGAATGGAAAAACATCCAAAATTTTTCCCCATCAAGAGTGTACCATTCAGTGTGATATTAAAAATACATCTTACCCATCCCTAAACCCAAATCCAATATTAACCCAAACATAAGTGTGTCCTGAACTCTAACCCTAACCCTAACCCTTACCATATGGGCCCATTCATTCTAATGAATCTCATAGGCTATAATGGAGAATGGAAAAACATCCAAAATTTCTCCCCATCAATAGTGTACCATTCAGTGTGATATTAAAAATTCATCTTACCCATCCCTAAACCCAAACCCAATATTCACCCAAAGATATGTGTGTCCTGAACTCTAACCCTAACCCTAACCCTTACCATATGGGCCCATTCATTCTAATGAATCTCATAGGCTATAATGGAGAATGGAAAAACATCCAAAATTTTTCCCCATCAAGAGTGTACCATTCAGTGTGATATTAAAAATACATCTTACCCATCCCTAAACCCAAACCCAATATTCACCCAAACATAAGTGTGTCCTGAACTCTAACCCTAACCCTAACCCTTACCATATGGGCCCATTCATTCGAATGAATCTCATAGGCTATAATGGAGAATGGAAAAACATCCAAAATTTCTCCCCATCAATAGTGTACCATTCAGTGTGATATTAAAAATTCATCTTACCCATCCCTAAACCCAAACCCAATATTCACCCAATGATATGTGTGTACTGAACTCTAACCCTAACCCTAACCCTTACCATATGGGCCCATTCATTCTAATGAATCTCATAGGCTATAATGGAGAATAGAAAAACATCCAAAATTTTTCCCCATGAAGAGTGTACCATTCAGTGTGATATTAAAAATTCATCTTACCCATCCCTAAACCCAAACCCAATATTCACCCAAACATAAGTGTGTCCTGAACTCTAACCCTAACCCTAACCCTTACCATATGGGCCCATTCATTCTAATGAATCTCATAGGCTATAATGGAGAATGGAAAAACATCCAAAATTTTTCCCCATCAATAGTGTAACATTCAGTGTGATACTAAAAATTCATCTTACCCATCCCTAAACCCAAACCCAATATTCACCCAAAGATATGTGTGTCCTGAACTCTAACCCTAACCCTAACCCTTACCATATGGGCCCATTCATTCTAATGAATCTCATAGGCTATAATGGAGAATGGAAAAACATCCAAAATTTTTCCCCATCAAGAGTGTACAATTCAGTGTGATATTAAAAATACATCTTACCCATCCCTAAACCCAAACCCAATATTCACCCAAACATAAGTGTGTCCTGAACTCTAACCCTAACCCTAACCCTTACCATATGGGCCCATTCATTCTAATGAATCTCATAGGCTATAATGGAGAATGGAAAAACATCCAAAATTTTTCCCCATCAATAGTGTAACATTCAGTGTGATACTAAAAATTCATCTTACCCATCCCTAAACCCAAACCCAATATTCACCCAAAGATATGTGTGTCCTGAACTCTAACCCTAACCCTAACCCTTACCATATGGGCCCATTCATTCTAATGAATCTCATAGGCTATAATGGAGAATGGAAAAACATCCAAAATTTTTCCCCATCAAGAGTGTACCATTCAATGTGATATTAAAAATACATCTTACCCATCCCTAAACCCAAACCCAATATTAACCCAAACATAAGTGTGTCCTGAACTCTAACCCTAACCCTAACCCTTACCATATGGGCCCATTCATTCTAATGAATCTCATAGGCTATAATGGAGAATGGAAAAACATCCAAAATTTCTCCCCATCAATAGTGTACCATTCAGTGTGATATTAAAAATTCATCTTACCCATCCCTAAACCCAAACCCAATATTCACCCAAAGATATGTGTGTACTGAACTCTAACCCTAACCCTAACCCTTACCATATGGGCCCATTCATTCTAATGAATCTCATAGGCTATAATGGAGAATAGAAAAACATCCAAAATTTTTCCCCATGAAGAGTGTACCATTCAGTGTGATATTAAAAATTCATCTTACCCATCCCTAAACCCAAACCCAATATTCACCCAAACATAAGTGTGTCCTGAACTCTAACCCTAACCCTAACCCTTACCATATGGGCCCATTCATTCTAATGAATCTCATAGGCTATAATGGAGAATGGAAAAACATCCAAAATTTTCCCCCATCAATAGTGTAACATTCAGTGTGATACTAAAAATTCATCTTACCCATCCCTAAACCCAAACCCAATATTCACCCAAAGATATGTGTGTCCTGAACTCTAACCCTAACCCTAACCCTTACCATATGGGCCCATTCATTCTAATGAATCTCATAGGCTATAATAGAGAATGGAAAAACATCCAAAATTTTTCCCCATCAAGAGTGTACCATTCAGTGTGATATTAAAAATACATCTTACCCATCCCTAAACCCAAACCCAATATTCACCCAAACATAAGTGTGTCCTGAACTCTAACCCTAACCCTAACCCTTACCATATGGGCCCATTCATTCTAATGAATCTCATAGGCTATAATGGAGAATGGAAAAACATCCAAAATTTCTCCCCATCAATAGTGTACCATTCAGTGTGATATTAAAAATTCATCTTACCCATCCCTAAACCCAAACCCAATATTCACCCAAAGATATGTGTGTACTGAACTCTAACCCTAACCCTAACCCTTACCATATGGGCCCATTCATTCTAATGAATCTCATAGGCTATAATGGAGAATAGAAAAACATCCAAAATTTTTCCCCATCAAGAGTGTACCATTCAGTGTGATATTAAAAATTCATCTTACCCATCCCTAAACCCAAACCCAATATTCACCCAAACATAAGTGTGTCCTGAACTCTAACCCTAACCCTAACCGTTACCATATGGGCCCATTCATTCTAATGAATCTCATAGGCTATAATGGAGAATGGAAAAACATCCAAAATTTTTCCCCATCAATAGTGTAACATTCAGTGTGATACTAAAAATTCATCTTACCCATCCCTAAAACCAAACCCAATATTCACCCAAAGATATGTGTGTCCTGAACTCTAACCCTAACCCTAACCCTTACCATATGGGCCCATTCATTCTAATGAATCTCATAGGCTATAATGGAGAATGGAAAAACATCCAAAATTTTTCCCCATCAAGAGTGTACCATTCAGTGTGATATTCAAAATACATCTTACCCATCCCTAAACCCAAACCCAATATTCACCCAAACATAAGTGTGTCCTGAACTCTAACCCTAACCCTAACCCTTACCATATGGGCCCATTCATTCTAATGAATCTCATAGGCTATAATGGAGAATGGAAAAACATCCAAAATTTCTCCCCATCAATAGTGTACCATTCAGTGTGATATTAAAAATTCATCTTACCCATCCCTAAACCCAAACCCAATATTCACCCAAAGATATGTGTGTACTGAACTCTAACCCTAACCCTAACCCTTACGATATGGGTGCATTCATTCTAATGAATCTCAAAGGTTATAATGGAGAATGGAAAAACATCCAAAATTTTTCCCCATCAAGAGTGTACCATTCAGTGTCATTTTTAAAATACATCTTACCCATCCCTAAACCCAAACCCAATATTCACCCAAACATAACTGTGTCCTGAACTCTAACCCTAACCCTAACCCTTACCATATGGGCGCATTCATTCTAATGAATCTCTTAGGCTATAATGGAGAATGGAAAAACATCCAAAATTTTTCCCCATCAATAGTGTACCATTCAGTATGATATTAAAAATTCATCTTACCCATCCCTAAACCCAAACCCAATATTCACCCAAAGATATGTGTATACTGAACTCTAACCCTAACCCTAACCCTTACCATATGGGCCCATTCATTCTAATGAATCTCATAGGCTATAATGGAGAATAGAAAAACATCCAAAATTTTTCCCCATGAAGAGTGTACCATTCTGTGTGATATTAAAAATTCATCTTACCCAACCCTAAACCCAAACCCAATATTCACCCAAACATAAGTGTGTCCTGAACTCTAACCCTAACCCTAACCCTTACCATATGGGCCCATTCATTCTAATGAATCTCATAGGCTATAATGGAGAATGGAAAAACATCCAAAATTTTTCCCCATCAATAGTGTAACATTCAGTGTGATACTAAAAATTCATCTTACCCATCCCTAAACCCAAACCCAATATTCACCCAAAGATATGTGTGTCCTGAACTCTAACCCTAACCCTAACCCTTACCATATGGGCCCATTCATTCTAATGAATCTCATAGGCTATAATGGAGAATGGAAAAACATCCAAAATTTTTCCCCATCAAGAGTGTACCATTCAGTGTGATATTAAAAATACATCTTACCCATCCCTAAACCCAAACCCAATATTCACCCAAACATAAGTGTGTCCTGAACTCTAACCCTAACCCTAACCCTTACCATATGGGCCCATTCATTCTAATGAATCTCATAGGCTATAATGGAGAATGGAAAAACATCCAAAATTTCTCCCCATCAATAGTGTACCATTCAGTGTGATATTAAAAATTCATCTTACCCATCCCTAAACCCAAACCCAATATTCACCCAAAGATATGTGTGTACTGAACTCTAACCCTAACCCTAACCCTTACCATATGGGCCCATTCATTCTAATGAATCTCATAGGCTATAATGGAGAATAGAAAAACATCCAAAATTTTTCCCCATGAAGAGTGTACCATTCAGTGTGATATTAAAAATTCATCTTACCCATCCCTAAACCCAAACCCAATATTCACCCAAACATAAGTGTGTCCTGAACTCTAACCCTAACCCTAACCCTTACCATATGGGCCCATTCATTCTAATGAATCTCATAGGCTATAATGGAGAATGGAAAAACATCCAAAATTTTTCCCCATCAATAGTGTAACATTCAGTGTGATACTAAAAATTCATCTTACCCATCCCTAAACCCAAACCCAATATTTACCCAAAGATATGTGTGTCCTGAACTCTAACCCTAACCCTAACCCTTACCATATGGGCCCATTCATTCTAATGAATCTCATAGGCTATAATGGAGAATGGAAAAACATCCAAAATTTTTCCCCATCAAGAGTGTACCATTCAGTGTGATATTAAAAATACATCTTACCCATCCCTAAACCCAAACCCAATATTCACCCAAACATAAGTGTGTCCTGAACTCTAACCCTAACCCTAACCCTTACCATATGGGCCCATTCATTCTAATGAATCTCATAGGCTATAATGGAGAATGGAAAAACATCCAAAATTTCTCCCCATCAATAGTGTACCATTCAGTGTGATATTAAAAATTCATCTTACCCATCCCTAAACCCAAACCCAATATTCACCCAAAGATATGTGTGTACTGAACTCTAACCCTAACCCTAACCCTTACCATATGGGCCCATTCATTCTAATGAATCTCATAGGCTATAATGGAGAATAGAAAAACATCCAAAATTTTTCCCCATCAAGAGTGTACCATTCAGTGTGATATTAAAAATTCATCTTACCCATCCCTAAACCCAAACCCAATATTCACCCAAACATAAGTGTGTCCTGAACTCTAACCCTAACCCTAACCCTTACCATATGGGCCCATTCATTCTAACGAATCTCATAGGCTATAATGGAGAATGGAAAAACATCCAAAATTTTTCCCCATCAATTGTGTACCATTCAGTGTGATATTAAAAATACATCTTACCCATCCCTAAACCCAAACCCAATATTCACCCAAACATAAGTGTGTCCTGAACTCTAACCCTAACCCTAACCCTTACCATATGGGCCCATTCATTCTAATGAATCTCATAGGCTATAATGGAGAATGGAAAAACATCCAAAATTTTTCCCCATCAAGAGTGTACCATTCAGTGTGATATTAAAAATACATCTTACCCAACCCTAAACCAGACCCCAATTTTAAACCAAACATATGTGTGTCCTGAACTCTAACCCTAATCCTAACCCTTACCATATGGGCCCATTCATTCTAATGAATCTCATAGGCTATAATGGAGAATGGAAAAACATCCAAAATTTTTCCCCATCAAGAGTGTACCATTCAGTGTGATATTAAAAATACATCTTACCCATCCCTAAACCCAAACCCAATATTCACCCAAACATAAGTGTGTCCTGAACTCTAACCCTAACCCTAACCCTTACGATATGGGCGCATTCATTCTAATGAATCTCAAAGGTTATAATGGAGAATGGAAAAACATCCAAAATTTTTCCCCATCAAGAGTGTACCATTCAGTGTCATTTTTAAAATACATCTTACCCATCCCTAAACCCAAACCCAATATTCACCCAAACATAACTGTGTCCTGAACTCTAACCCTAACCCTAACCCTTAGCATATGGGGGCATTCATTCTAATGAATCTCTTAGGCTATAATGGAGAATGGAAAAACATCCAAAATTTTTTCCCATCAATAGTGTACCATTCAGTGTGATATTAAAAATTCATCTTACCCATCCCTAAACCCAAACCCAATATTCACCCAAAGATATGTGTATACTGAACTCTAACCCTAACCCTAACCCTTACCATATGGGCCCATTCATTCTAATGAATCTCATAGGCTATAATGGAGAATAGAAAAACATCCAAAATTTTTCCCCATGAAGAGTGTACCATTCTGTGTGATATTAAAAATTCATCTTACCCATCCCTAAACCCAAACCCAATATTCACCCAAACATAAGTGTGTCCTGAACTCTAACCCTAACCCTAACCCTTACCATATGGGCCCATTCATTCTAATGAATCTCATAGGCTATAATGGAGAATGGAAAAACATCCAAAATTTTTCCCCATCAATAGTGTAACATTCAGTGTGATACTAAAAATTCATCTTACCCATCCCTAAACCCAAACCCAATATTCACCCAAAGATATGTGTGTCCTGAACTCTAACCCTAACCCTAACCCTTACCATATGGGCCCATTCATTCTAATGAATCTCATAGGCTATAATGGAGAATGGAAAAACATCCAAAAATTTTCCCCATCAAGAGTGTACCATTCAGTGTGATATTAAAAATACATCTTACCCATCCCTAAACCCAAACCCAATATTCACTCAAACATAAGTGTGTCCTGAACTCTAACCCTAACCCTAACCCTTAACATATGGGCCCATTCATTCTAATGAATCTCATAGGCTATAATGGAGAATGGAAAAACATCCAAAATTTCTCCCCATCAATAGTGTACCATTCAGTGTGATATTAAAAATTCATCTTACCCATCCCTAAACCCAAACCCAATATTCACCCAAAGATATGTGTGTACTGAACTCTAACCCTAACCCTAACCCTTACCATATGGGCCCATTCATTCTAATGAATCTCATAGGCTATAATGGAGAATAGAAAAACATCCAAAATTTTTCCCCATGAAGAGTGTACCATTCAGTGTGATATTAAAAATTCATCTTACCCATCCCTAAACCCAAACCCAATATTCACCCAAACATAAGTGTGTCCTGAACTCTAACCCTAACCCTAACCCTTACCATATGGGCCCATTCATTCTAATGAATCTCATAGGCTATAATGGAGAATGGAAAAACATCCAAAATTTTTCCCCATCAATAGTGTAACATTCAGTGTGATACTAAAAATTCATCTTACCCATCCCTAAACCCAAACCCAATATTCACCCAAAGATATGTGTGTCCTGAACTCTAACCCTAACCCTAACCCTTACCATATGGGCCCATTCATTCTAATGAATCTCATAGGCTATAATGGAGAATGGAAAAACATCCAAAATTTTTCCCCATCAAGAGTGTACCATTCAGTGTGATATTAAAAATACATCTTACCCATCCCTAAACCCAAACCCAATATTCACCCAAACATAAGTGTGTCCTGAACTCTAACCCTAACCCTAACCCTTACCATATGGGCCCATTCATTCTAATGAATCTCATAGGCTATAATGGAGAATGGAAAAACATCCAAAATTTCTCCCCATCAATAGTGTACCATTCAGTGTGATATTAAAAATTCATCTTACCCATCCCTAAACCCAAACCCAATATTCACCCAAAGATATGTGTGTACTGAACTCTAACCCTAACCCTAACCCTTACCATATGGGCCCATTCATTCTAATGAATCTCATAGGCTATAATGGAGAATAGAAAAACATCCAAAATTTTTCCCCATCAAGAGTGTACCATTCAGTGTGATATTAAAAATTCATCTTACCCATCCCTAAACCCAAACCCAATATTCACCCAAACATAAGTGTGTCCTGAACTCTAACCCTAACCCTAACCCTTACCATATGGGCCCATTCATTCTAACGAATCTCATAGGCTATAATGGAGAATGGAAAAACATCCAAAATTTTTCCCCATCAAGAGTGTACCATTCAGTGTGATATTAAAAATACATCTTACCCATCCCTAAACCCAAACCCAATATTCACCCAAACATAAGTGTGTCCTGAACTCTAACCCTAACCCTAACCCTTACCATATGGGCCCATTCATTCTAATGAATCTCATAGGCTATAATGGAGAATGGAAAAACATCCAAAATTTTCCCCCACCAAGAGTGTAACATTCAGTGTGATATTAAAAATTCATCTTACCCATCCCTAAACCCAAACCCAATATTCACCCAAAGATATGTGTGTCCTGAACTCTAACCCTAACCCTAACCCTTACCATATGGGCCCATTCATTCTAATGAATCTCATAGGCTATAATGGAGAATGGAAAAACATCCAAAATTTTTCCCCATCAAGAGTGTACCATTCAGTGTGATATTAAAAATACATCTTACCCATCCCTAAACCCAAACCCAATATTCACCCAAACATAAGTGTGTCCTGAACTCTAACCCTAACCCTAACCCTTACCATATGGGCCCATTCATT
The DNA here is from genome assembly GCF_032191835.1 of Heteronotia binoei. Lineage (NCBI taxonomy): Eukaryota > Metazoa > Chordata > Lepidosauria > Squamata > Gekkonidae > Heteronotia > Heteronotia binoei. The sequence goes on from NC_083232.1 coordinate 40,204,158, forward strand.
CTAATGAATCTCATAGGCTATAATGGAGAATGGAAAAACATCCAAAATTTTTCCCCATCAAGAGTGTACCATTCAGTGTGATATTAAAAATACATCTTACCCAACCCTAAACCAGACCCCAATTTTAAACCAAACATATGTGTGTCCTGAACTCTAACCCTAATCCTAACCCTTACCATATGGGCCCATTCATTCTAATGAATCTCATAGGCTATAATGGAGAATGAAAAACATCCAAAATTTTATCCCATCAAGAGTGTACCATTCAGTGTGATATTAAAAATACATCTTACCCATCCCTAAACCCAAACCCAATATTCACCCAAACATAAGTGTGTCCTGAACTCTAACCCTAACCCTAACCCTTACGATATGGGCGCATTCATTCTAATGAATCTCAAAGGTTATAATGGAGAATGGAAAAACATCCAAAATTTTTCCCCATCAAGAGTGTACCATTCAGTGTCATTTTTAAAATACATCTTACCCATCCCTAAACCCAAACCCAATATTCACCCAAACATAACTGTGTCCTGAACTCTAACCCTAACCCTAACCCTTACCATATGGGCGCATTCATTCTAATGAATCTCTTAGGCTATAATGGAGAATGGAAAAACATCCAAAATTTTTCCCCATCAATAGTGTACCATTCAGTGTGATATTAAAAATTCATCTTACCCATCCCTAAACCCAAACCCAATATTCACCCAAAGATATGTGTATACTGAACTCTAACCCTAACCCTAACCCTTACCATATGGGCCCATTCATTCTAATGAATCTCATAGGCTATAATGGAGAATAGAAAAACATCCAAAATTTTTCCCCATGAAGAGTGTACCATTCTGTGTGATATTAAAAATTCATCTTACCCATCCCTAAACCCAAACCCAATATTCACCCAAACATAAGTGTGTCCTGAACTCTAACCAGGTTCAATCCCTGGCATCTCCAAAAAAGGCAAATAGGTGTGAAAAACCTCAGCCTGAGACCCTGGAGAGCCGCTGCCAGTCTGAGAAGACAATACTGACTTTGATGGACCAAGGGTCTGATTCAGTATAAGGCAGCTTCATACGTTCATACGTTCAACCCTAACCCTAACCCTTACCATATGGGCCCATTCATTCTAATGAATCTCATAGGCTATAATGGAGAATGGAAAAACATCCAAAATTTTTCCCCATCAATAGTGTAACATTCAGTGTGATACTAAAAATTCATCTTACCCATCCCTAAACCCAAACCCAATATTCACCCAAAGATATGTGTGTCCTGAACTCTAACCCTAACCCTAACCCTTACCATATGGGCCCATTCATTCTAATGAATCTCATAGGCTATAATGGAGAATGGAAAAACATCCAAAATTTTTCCCCATCAAGAGTGTACCATTCAGTGTGATATTAAAAATACATCTTACCCATCCCTAAACCCAAACCCAATATTCACCCAAACATAAGTGTGTCCTGAACTCTAACCCTAACCCTAACCCTTACCATATGGGCCCATTCATTCTAATGAATCTCATAGGCTATAATGGAGAATGGAAAAACATCCAAAATTTTTCCCCATCAATAGTGTAACATTCAGTGTGATACTAAAAATTCATCTTACCCATCCCTAAACCCAAACCCAATATTCACCCAAAGATATGTGTGTCCTGAACTCTAACCCTAACCCTAACCCTTACCATATGGGCCCATTCATTCTAATGAATCTCATAGGCTATAATGGAGAATGGAAAAACATCCAAAATTTTTCCCCATCAAGAGTGTACCATTCAGTGTGATATTAAAAATACATCTTACCCATCCCTAAACCCAAACCCAATATTCACCCAAACATAAGTGTGTCCTGAACTCTAACCCTAACCCTAACCCTTAACATATGGGCCCATTCATTCTAATGAATCTCATAGGCTATAATGGAGAATGGAAAAACATCCAAAATTTCTCCCCATCAATAGTGTACCATTCAGTGTGATATTAAAAATTCATCTTACCCATCCCTAAACCCAAACCCAATATTCACCCAAAGATATGTGTGTACTGAACTCTAACCCTAACCCTAACCCTTACCATATGGGCCCATTCATTCTAATGAATCTCATAGGCTATAATGGAGAATAGAAAAACATCCAAAATTTTTCCCCATGAAGAGTGTACCATTCAGTGTGATATTAAAAATTCATCTTACCCATCCCTAAACCCAAACCCAATATTCACCCAAACATAAGTGTGTCCTGAACTCTAACCCTAACCCTAACCCTTACCATATGGGCCCATTCATTCTAATGAATCTCATAGGCTATAATGGAGAATGGAAAAACATCCAAAATTTTTCCCCATCAATAGTGTAACATTCAGTGTGATACTAAAAATTCATCTTACCCATCCCTAAACCCAAACCCAATATTCACCCAAAGATATGTGTGTCCTGAACTCTAACCCTAACCCTAACCCTTACCATATGGGCCCATTCATTCTAATGAATCTCATAGGCTATAATGGAGAATGGAAAAACATCCAAAATTTTTCCCCATCAAGAGTGTACCATTCAGTGTGATATTAAAAATACATCTTACCCATCCCTAAACCCAAACCCAATATTCACCCAAACATAAGTGTGTCCTGAACTCTAACCCTAACCCTATCCCTTACCATATGGGCCCATTCATTCTAATGAATCTCATAGGCTATAATGGAGAATGGAAAAACATCCAAAATTTCTCCCCATCAATACTGTACCATTCAGTGTGATATTAAAAATTCATCTTACCCATCCCTAAACCCAAACCCAATATTCACCCAAAGATATGTGTGTACTGAACTCTAACCCTAACCCTAACCCTTACCATATGGGCCCATTCATTCTAATGAATCTCATAGGCTATAATGGAGAATAGAAAAACATCCAAAATTTTTCCCCATCAAGAGTGTACCATTCAGTGTGATATTAAAAATTCATCTTACCCATCCCTAAACCCAAACCCAATATTCACCCAAACATAAGTGTGTCCTGAACTCTAACCCTAACCCTAACCCTTACCATATGGGCCCATTCATTCTAACGAATCTCATAGGCTATAATGGAGAATGGAAAAACATCCAAAATTTTTCCCCATCAAGAGTGTACCATTCAGTGTGATATTAAAAATACATCTTACCCATCCCTAAACCCAAACCCAATATTCACCCAAACATAAGTGTGTCCTGAACTCTAACCCTAACCCTAACCCTTACCATATGGGCCCATTCATTCTAATGAATCTCATAGGCTATAATGGAGAATGGAAAAACATCCAAAATTTTCCCCCACCAAGAGTGTAACATTCAGTGTGATATTAAAAATTCATCTTACCCATCCCTAAACCCAAACCCAATATTCACCCAAAGATATGTGTGTCCTGAACTCTAACCCTAACCCTAACCCTTACCATATGGGCCCATTCATTCTAATGAATCTCATAGGTTATAATGGAGAATGGAAAAACATCCAAAATTTTTCCCCATCAAGAGTGTACCATTCAGTGTGATATTAAAAATACATCTTACCCATCCCTAAACCCAAACCCAATATTCACCCAAACATAAGTGTGTCCTGAACTCTAACCCTAACCCTAACCCTTACCATATGGGCCCATTCATTCTAATGAATCTCATAGGCTATAATGGAGAATGGAAAAACATCCAAAATTTTTCCCCATCAAGAGTGTACCATTCAGTGTGATATTAAAAATACATCTTACCCAACCCTAAACCAGACCCCAATTTTAAACCAAACATATGTGTGTCCTGAACTCTAACCCTAATCCTAACCCTTACCATATGGGCCCATTCATTCTAATGAATCTCATAGGCTATAATGGAGAATGAAAAACATCCAAAATTTTATCCCATCAAGAGTGTACCATTCAGTGTGATATTAAAAATACATCTTACCCATCCCTAAACCCAAACCCAATATTCACCCAAACATAAGTGTGTCCTGAACTCTAACCCTAACCCTAACCCTTACGATATGGGCGCATTCATTCTAATGAATCTCAAAGGTTATAATGGAGAATGGAAAAACATCCAAAATTTTTCCCCATCAAGAGTGTACCATTCAGTGTCATTTTTAAAATACATCTTACCCATCCCTAAACCCAAACCCAATATTCACCCAAACATAACTGTGTCCTGAACTCTAACCCTAACCCTAACCCTTACCATTTGGGCGCATTCATTCTAATGAATCTCTTAGGCTATAATGGAGAATGGAAAAACATCCAAAAATTTTCCCCATCAATAGTGTACCATTCAGTGTGATATTAAAAATTCATCTTACCCATCCCTAAACCCAAACCCAATATTCACCCAAAGATATGTGTATACTGAACTCTAACCCTAACCCTAACCCTTACCATATGGGCCCATTCATTCTAATGAATCTCATAGGCTATAATGGAGAATAGAAAAACATCCAAAATTTTTCCCCATCAAGAGTGTACCATTCAGTGTGATATTAAAAATTCATCTTACCCATCCCTAAACCCAAACCCAATATTCACCCAAACATAAGTGTGTCCTGAACTCTAACCCTAACCCTAACCCTTACCATATGGGCCCATTCATTCTAACGAATCTCATAGGCTATAATGGAGAATGGAAAAACATCCAAAATTTTTCCCCATCAAGAGTGTACCATTCAGTGTGATATTAAAAATACATCTTACCCATCCCTAAACCCAAACCCAATATTCACCCAAACATAAGTGTGTCCTGAACTCTAACCCTAACCCTAACCCTTACCATATGGGCCCATTCATTCTAATGAATCTCATAGGCTATAATGGAGAATGGAAAAACATCCAAAATTTTCCCCCACCAAGAGTGTAACATTCAGTGTGATATTAAAAATTCATCTTACCCATCCCTAAACCCAAACCCAATATTCACCCAAAGATATGTGTGTCCTGAACTCTAACCCTAACCCTAACCCTTACCATATGGGCCCATTCATTCTAATAAATCTCATAGGTTATAATGGAGAATGGAAAAACATCCAAAATTTTTCCCCATCAAGAGTGTACCATTCAGTGTGATATTAAAAATACATCTTACCCATCCCTAAACCCAAACCCAATATTCACCCAAACATAAGTGTGTCCTGAACTCTAACCCTAACCCTAACCCTTACCATATGGGCCCATTCATTCTAATGAATCTCATAGGCTATAATGGAGAATGGAAAAACATCCAAAATTTTTCCCCATCAAGAGTGTACCATTCAGTGTGATATTAAAAATACATCTTACCCAACCCTAAACCAGACCCCAATTTTAAACCAAACATATGTGTGTCCTGAACTCTAACCCTAATCCTAACCCTTACCATATGGGCCCATTCATTCTAATGAATCTCATAGGCTATAATGGAGAATGAAAAACATCCAAAATTTTATCCCATCAAGAGTGTACCATTCAGTGTGATATTAAAAATACATCTTACCCATCCCTAAACCCAAACCCAATATTCACCCAAACATAAGTGTGTCCTGAACTCTAACCCTAACCCTAACCCTTACGATATGGGCGCATTCATTCTAATGAATCTCAAAGGTTATAATGGAGAATGGAAAAACATCCAAAATTTTTCCCCATCAAGAGTGTACCATTCAGTGTCATTTTTAAAATACATCTTACCCATCCCTAAACCCAAACCCAATATTCACCCAAACATAACTGTGTCCTGAACTCTAACCCTAACCCTAACCCTTACCATTTGGGCGCATTCATTCTAATGAATCTCTTAGGCTATAATGGAGAATGGAAAAACATCCAAAATTTTTCCCCATCAATAGTGTACCATTCAGTGTGATATTAAAAATTCATCTTACCCATCCCTAAACCCAAACCCAATATTCACCCAAAGATATGTGTATACTGAACTCTAACCCTAACCCTAACCCTTACCATATGGGCCCATTCATTCTAATGAATCTCATAGGCTATAATGGAGAATAGAAAAACATCCAAAATTTTTCCCCATGAAGAGTGTACCATTCTGTGTGATATTAAAAATTCATCTTACCCATCCCTAAACCCAAACCCAATATTCACCCAAACATAAGTGTGTCCTGAACTCTAACCAGGTTCAATCCCTGGCATCTCCAAAAAAGGCAAATAGGTGTGAAAAACCTCAGCCTGAGACCCTGGAGAGCCGCTGCCAGTCTGAGAAGACAATACTGACTTTGATGGACCAAGGGTCTGATTCAGTATAAGGCAGCTTCATACGTTCATACGTTCAACCCTAACCCTAACCCTTACCATATGGGCCCATTCATTCTAATGAATCTCATAGGCTATAATGGAGAATGGAAAAACATCCAAAATTTTTCCCCATCAATAGTGTAACATTCAGTGTGATACTAAAAATTCATCTTACCCATCCCTAAACCCAAACCCAATATTCACCCAAAGATATGTGTGTCCTGAACTCTAACCCTAACCCTAACCCTTACCATATGGGCCCATTCATTCTAATGAATCTCATAGGCTATAATGGAGAATGGAAAAACATCCAAAATTTTTCCCCATCAAGAGTGTACCATTCAGTGTGATATTAAAAATACATCTTACCCATCCCTAAACCCAAACCCAATATTCACCCAAACATAAGTGTGTCCTGAACTCTAACCCTAACCCTAACCCTTACCATATGGGCCCATTCATTCTAATGAATCTCATAGGCTATAATGGAGAATGGAAAAACATCCAAAATTTCTCCCCATCAATAGTGTACCATTCAGTGTGATATTAAAAATTCATCTTACCCATCCCTAAACCCAAACCCAATATTCACCCAAAGATATGTGTGTACTGAACTCTAACCCTAACCCTAACCCTTACCATATGGGCCCATTCATTCTAATGAATCTCATAGGCTATAATGGAGAATAGAAAAACATCCAAAATTTTTCCCCATGAAGAGTGTACCATTCAGTGTGATATTAAAAATTCATCTTACCCATCCCTAAACCCAAACCCAATATTCACCCAAACATAAGTGTGTCCTGAACTCTAACCCTAACCCTAACCCTTACCATATGGGCCCATTCATTCTAACGAATCTCATAGGCTATAATGGAGAATGGAAAAACATCCAAAATTTTTCCCCATCAAGAGTGTACCATTCAGTGTGATATTAAAAATACATCTTACCCATCCCTAAACCCAAACCCAATATTCACCCAAACATAAGTGTGTCCTGAACTCTAACCCTAACCCTAACCCTTACCATATGGGCCCATTCATTCTAATGAATCTCATAGGCTATAATGGAGAATGGAAAAACATCCAAAATTTTCCCCCACCAAGAGTGTAACATTCAGTGTGATATTAAAAATTCATCTTACCCATCCCTAAACCCAAACCCAATATTCACCCAATGATATGTGTGTCCTGAACTCTAACCCTAACCCTAACCCTTACCATATGGGCCCATTCATTCTAATGAATCTCATAGGCTATAATGGAGAATGGAAAACCATCCAAAATTTTTCCCCATCAAGAGTGTACCATTCAGTGTGATATTAAAAATACATCTTACCCATCCCTAAACCCAAACCCAATATTCACCCAAACATAAGTGTGTCCTGAACTCTAACCCTAACCCTAACCCTTACCATATGGGCCCATTCATTCTAATGAATCTCATAGGCTATAATGGAGAATGGAAAAACATCCAAAATTTTTCCCCATCAAGAGTGTACCATTCAGGGTGATATTAAAAATACATCTTACCCAACCCTAAACCAGACCCCAATTTTAAACAAAACATATGTGTGTCCTGAACTCTAACCCTAATCCTAACCCTTACCATATGGGCCCATTCATTCTAATGAATCTCATAGGCTATAATGGAGAATGGAAAAACATCCAAAATTTTATCCCATCAAGAGTGTACCATTCAGTGTGATATTAAAAATACATCTTACCCATCCCTAAACCCAAACCCAATATTCACCCAAACATAAGTGTGTCCTGAACTCTAACCCTAACCCTAACCCTTACGATATGGGCGCATTCATTCTAATGAATCTCAAAGGTTATAATGGAGAATGGAAAAACATCCAAAATTTTTCCCCATCAAGAGTGTACCATTCAGTGTCATTTTTAAAATACATCTTACCCATCCCTAAACCCAAACCCAATATTCACCCAAACATAACTGTGTCCTGAACTCTAACCCTAACCCTAACCCTTACCATATGGGCGCATTCATTCTAATGAATCTCTTAGGCTATAATGGAGAATGGAAAAACATCCAAAATTTTTCCCCATCAATAGTGTACCATTCAGTGTGATATTAAAAATTCATCTTACCCATCCCTAAACCCAAACCCAATATTCACCCAAAGATATGTGTATACTGAACTCTAACCCTAACCCTAACCCTTACCATATGGGCCCATTCATTCTAATGAATCTCATAGGCTATAATGGAGAATAGAAAAACATCCAAAATTTTTCCCCATGAAGAGTGTACCATTCTGTGTGATATTAAAAATTCATCTTACCCATCCCTAAACCCAAACCCAATATTCACCCAAACATAAGTGTGTCCTGAACTCTAACCAGGTTCAATCCCTGGCATCTCCAAAAAAGGCAAATAGGTGTGAAAAACCTCAGCCTGAGACCCTGGAGAGCCGCTGCCAGTCTGAGAAGACAATACTGACTTTGATGGACCAAGGGTCTGATTCAGTATAAGGCAGCTTCATACGTTCATACGTTCAACCCTAACCCTAACCCTTACCAGATGGGCCCATTCATTCTAATGAATCTCATAGGCTATAATGGAGAATGGAAAAACATCCAAAATTTTTCCCCATCAATAGTGTAACATTCAGTGTGATACTAAAAATTCATCTTACCCATCCCTAAACCCAAACCCAATATTCACCCAAAGATATGTGTGTCCTGAACTCTAACCCTAACCCTAACCCTTACCATATGGGCCCATTCATTCTAATGAATCTCATAGGCTATAATGGAGAATGGAAAAACATCCAAAATTTTTCCCCATCAAGAGTGTACCATTCAGTGTGATATTAAAAATACATCTTACCCATCCCTAAACCCAAACCCAATATTCACCCAAACATAAGTGTGTCCTGAACTCTAACCCTAACCCTAACCCTTACCATATGGGCCCATTCATTCTAATGAATCTCATAGGCTATAATGGAGAATGGAAAAACATCCAAAATTTCTCCCCATCAATAGTGTACCATTCAGTGTGATATTAAAAATTCATCTTACCCATCCCTAAACCCAAACCCAATATTCACCCAAAGATATGTGTGTACTGAACTCTAACCCTAACCCTAATCCTTACCATATGGGCCCATTCATTCTAATGAATCTCATAGGCTATAATGGAGAATAGAAAAACATCCAAAATTTTTCCCCATGAAGAGTGTACCATTCAGTGTGATATTAAAAATTCATCTTACCCATCCCTAAACCCAAACCCAATATTCACCCAAACATAAGTGTGTCCTGAACTCTAACCCTAACCCTAACCCTTACCATATGGGCCCATTCATTCTAATGAATCTCATAGGCTATAATGGAGAATGGAAAAACATCCAAAATTTTTCCCCATCAATAGTGTAACATTCAGTGTGATACTAAAAATTCATCTTACCCATCCCTAAACCCAAACCCAATATTCACCCAAAGATATGTGTGTCCTGAACTCTAACCCTAAACCTAACCCTTACCATATGGGCCCATTCATTCTAATGAATCTCATAGGCTATAATGGAGAATGGAAAAACATCCAAAATTTTTCCCCATCAAGAGTGTACAATCCAGTGTGATATTAAAAATACATCTTACCCATCCCTAAACCCAAACCCAATATTCACCCAAACATAAGTGTGTCCTGAACTCTAACCCTAACCCTAACCCTTACCATATGGGCCCATTCATTCTAATGAATCTCATAGGCTATAATGGAGAATGGAAAAACATCCAAAATTTTTCCCCATCAATAGTGTAACATTCAGTGTGATACTAAAAATTCATCTTACCCATCCCTAAACCCAAACCCAATATTCACCCAAAGATATGTGTGTCCTGAACTCTAACCCTAACCCTAACCCTTACCATATGGGCCCATTCATTCTAATGAATCTCATAGGCTATAATGGAGAATGGAAAAACATCCAAAATTTTTCCCCATCAAGAGTGTACCATTCAGTGTGATATTAAAAATACATCTTACCCATCCCTAAACCCAAACCCAATATTCACCCAAACATAAGTGTGTCCTGAACTCTAACCCTAACCCTTACCATATGGGCCCATTCTTTCTAATGAATCTCATAGGCTATAATGGAGAATGGAAAAACATCCAAAATTTCTCCCCATCAATAGTGTACCATTCAGTGTGATATTAAAAATTCATCTTACCCATCCCTAAATCCAAACCCAATATTCACCCAAAGATATGTGTGTACTGAACTCTAACCCTAACCCTAACCCTTACCATATGGGCCCATTCATTCTAATGAATCTCATAGGCTATAATGGAGAATAGAAAAACATCCAAAATTTTTCCCCATGAAGAGTGTACCATTCAGTGTGATATTAAAAATTCATCTTACCCATCCCTAAACCCAAACCCAATATTCACCCAAACATAAGTGTGTCCTGAACTCTAACCCTAACCCTAACCCTTACCATATGGGCCCATTCATTCTAATGAATCTCATAGGCTATAATGGAGAATGGAAAAACATCCAAAATTTTTCCCCATCAATAGTGTAACATTCAGTGTGATACTAAAAATTCATCTTACCCATCCCTAAACCCAAACCCAATATTCACCCAAAGATATGTGTGTCCTGAACTCTAACCCTAACCCTAACCCTTACCATATGGGCCCATTCATTCTAATGAATCTCATAGGCTATAATGGAGAATGGAAAAACATCCAATATTTTTCCCCATCAAGAGTGTACCATTCAGTGTGATATTAAAAATACATCTTACCCATCCCTAAACCCAAACCCAATGTTCACCCAAACATAAGTGTGTCCTGAACTCTAACCCTAACCCTAACCCTTACCATATGGGCCCATTCATTCTAATGAATCTCATAGGCTATAATGGAGAATGGAAAAACATCCAAAATTTCTCCCCATCAATAGTGTACCATTCAGTGTGATATTAAAAATTCATCTTACCCATCCCTAAACCCAAACCCAATATTCACCCAAAGATATGTGTGTACTGAACTCTAACCCTAACCCTAACCCTTACCATATGGGCCCATTCATTCTAATGAATCTCATAGGCTATAATGGAGAATAGAAAAACATCCAAAATTTTTCCCCATCAAGAGTGTACCATTCAGTGTGATATTAAAAATTCATCTTACCCATCCCTAAACCCAAACCCAATATTCACCCAAACATAAGTGTGTCCTGAACTCTAACCCTAACCGTTACCATATGGGCCCATTCATTCTAATGAATCTCATAGGCTATAATGGAGAATGGAAAAACATCCAAAATTTTTCCCCATCAATAGTGTAACATTCAGTGTGATACTAAAAATTCATCTTACCCATCCCTAAAACCAAACCCAATATTCACCCAAAGATATGTGTGTCCTGAACTCTAACCCTAACCCTAACCCTTACCATATGGGCCCATTCATTCTAATGAATCTCATAGGCTATAATGGAGAATGGAAAAACATCCAAAATTTTTCCCCATCAAGAGTGTACCATTCAGTGTGATATTCAAAATACATCTTACCCATCCCTAAACCCAAACCCAATATTCACCCAAACATAAGTGTGTCCTGAACTCTAACCCTAACCCTAACCCTTACCATATGGGCCCATTCATTCTAATGAATCTCATAGGCTATAATGGAGAATGGAAAAACATCCAAAATTTCTCCCCATCAATAGTGTACCATTTAGTGTGATATTAAAAATTCATCTTACCCATCCCTAAACCCAAACCCAATATTCACCCAAAGATATGTGTGTCCTGAACTCTAACCCTAACCCTAACCCTTACCATATGGGCCCATTCATTCTAATGAATCTCATAGGCTATAATGGAGAATAGAAAAACATCCAAAATTTTTCCCCATCAAGAGTGTACCATTCAGTGTGATATTAAAAATTCATCTTACCCATCCCTAAACCCAAACCCATAATTCACCCAAACATAAGTGTGTCCTGAACTCTAACCCTAACCCTAACCCTTACCATATGGGCCCATTCATTCTAATGAATCTCATAGGCTATAATGGAGAATGGAAAAACATCCAAAATTTTTCCCCATCAATAGTGTAACATTCAGTGTGATATTAAAAATACATCTTACCCATCCCTAAACCCAAACCCAATATTCACCCAAACATAAGTGTGTCCTGAACTCTAACCCTAACCCTAACCCTTACCATATGGGCCCATTCATTCTAATGAATCTCATAGGCTATAATGGAGAATGGAAAAATATCCAAAATTTTTCCCCATCAAGAGTGTACCATTCAGTGTGATATTAAAAATACATCTTACCCAACCCTAAACCAGACCCCAATTTTAAACCAAACATATGTGTGTCCTGAACTCTAACCCTAACCCTAACCCTTACCATATTGGCCCATTCATTCTAATGAATCTAAAAGGTTATAATGGAGAATGGAAAAACATCCAAAATTTTTCCCCATCAAGAGTGTACCATTCAGTGTTATATTTAAAATACTTCTTACCCATCCCTAAACCCAAACCCCATATTCACCCAAACATAAGTGTGTCCTGAACTCTAACCCTAACCCTTACCATATGGGCGCATTCATTCTAATGAATCTCATAGGCTATAATGGAGAATGGAAAAACATCCAAAATTTTTCCCCATCAATAGTGTACCATTCAGTGTGATATTAAAAATTCATCTTACCCATCCCTAAACCCAAACCCAATATTCACCCAAAGATATGTGTGTCCTGAACTCTAACCCTAACCCTAACCCTTACCATATGGGCCCATTCATTCTAATGAATCTCATAGGCTATAATGGAGAATGGAAAAACATCCAAAATTTTTCCCCATCAAGAGTGTACCATTCAGTGAGATATTCAAAATACATCTTACCCATCCCTAAACCCAAACCCAATATTCACCCAAACATAAGTGTGTCCTGAACTCTAACCCTAACCCTAACCCTTACCATATGGGCCCATTTATTCTAATGAATCTCATAGGCTATAATGGAGACTGGAAAAAAATCCAAAATTTCTCCCCATCAATAGTGTACCATTCAGTGTGATATTAAAAATTCATCTTACCCATCCCTAAACCCAAACCCCATATTCACCCAAAGATATGTGTTTACTGAACTCTAACCCTAACCCTTACCATATGGGCCCATTCATTCTAATGAATCTCATAGGCTATAATGGAGAATAGAAAAACATCCAAAATCTTTCCCCATGAAGAGTGTACCATTCAGTGTGATATTAAAAATTCATCTTACCCATCCCTAAACCCAAACCCAATATTCACCCAAAGATATGTGTGTCCTGAACTCTAACCCTAACCCTAACCCTTACCATATGGGCCCATTCATTCTAATGAATCTCATAGGCTATAATGGAGAATGGAAAAACATCCAAAATTTCTTCCCATCAATAGTGTACCATTCAGTGTGATATTAAAAATTCATCTTACCCATCCCTAAACCCAAACCCAATATTCACCCAAAGATATGTGTGTCCTGAACTCTTACCCTAACCCTAACCCTTACCATATGGGCCCATTCATTCTAATGAATCTCATAGGCTATAATGGAGAATGGAAAAACATCCAAAATTTTGACCCATCAATAGTGTACCATTGAGTGTGTTATTAAAAATTCATCTTACCCATCCCTAAACGCAAACCCAATATTCACCCAAAGATATGTGTGTACTGAACTCTAACCCTAACCCTAACCCTTACCGTATGGGCCCATTCATTCTAATGAATCTCATAGGTTATAATGGAGAATAGAAAAACATCAAAAAATTTTCCCCATGAAGAGTGTACCATTCTGTGTGATATTAAAAATTCATCTTACCCATCCCTAAACCCAAACCCAATATTCACCCAAACATAGGTGTGTCCTGAACTCTAACCCTAACCCTAACCCTTACCATATGGGCCCATTCATTCTAATGAATCTCATAGGCTATAATGGAGAATGGAAAAACATCCAAAATTTTTCCCCATCAATAGTGTAACATTCAGTGTGATACTAAAAATTCATCTTACCCATCCCTAAACCCAAACCCAATATTCACCCAAAGATATGTGTGTCCTGAACTCTAACCCTAACCCTAACCCTTACCATATGGGCCCATTCATTCTAATGAATCTCATAGGCTATAATGGAGAATGGAAAAACATCCAAAATTTTTCCCCATCAAGAGTGTACCATTCAGTGTGATATTAAAAATACATCTTACCCATCCCTAAACCCAAACCCATAATTCACCCAAACATAAGTGTGTCCTGAACTCTAACCCTAACCCTAACCCTTACCATATGGGCCCATTCATTCTAATGAATCTCATAGGCTATAATGGAGAATGGAAAAACATCCAAAATTTTTCCCCATCAATAGTGTAACATTCAGTGTGATATTAAAAATACATCTTACCCATCCCTAAACCCAAACCCAATATTCACCCAAACATAAGTGTGTCCTGAACTCTAACCCTAACCCTAACCCTTACCATATGGGCCCATTCATTCTAATGAATCTCATAGGCTATAATGGAGAATGGAAAAATATCCAAAATTTTTCCCCATCAAGAGTGTACCATTCAGTGTGATATTAAAAATACATCTTACCCAACCCTAAACCAGACCCCAATTTTAAACCAAACATATGTGTGTCCTGAACTCTAACCCTAACCCTAACCCTTACCATATTGGCCCATTCATTCTAATGAATCTAAAAGGTTATAATGGAGAATGGAAAAACATCCAAAATTTTTCCCCATCAAGAGTGTACCATTCAGTGTGATATTAAAAATTCATCTTACCCATCCCTAAACCCAAACCCAATATTCACCCAAAGATATGTGTGTCCTGAACTCTAACCCTAACCCTAACCCTTACCATATGGGCCCATTCATTCTAATGAATCTCATAGGCTATAATGGAGAATGGAAAAACATCCAAAATTTTTCCCCATCAAGAGTGTACCATTCAGTGAGATATTCAAAATACATCTTACCCATCCCTAAACCCAAACCCAATATTCACCCAAACATAAGTGTGTCCTGAACTCTAACCCTAACCCTAACCCTTACCATATGGGCCCATTTATTCTAATGAATCTCATAGGCTATAATGGAGACTGGAAAAAAATCCAAAATTTCTCCCCATCAATAGTGTACCATTCAGTGTGATATTAAAAATTCATCTTACCCATCCCTAAACCCAAACCCAATATTAACCCAAAGATATGTGTGTACTGAACTCTAACCCTAACCCTTACCATATGGGCCCATTCATTCTAATGAATCTCATAGGCTATAATGGAGAATAGAAAAACATCCAAAATCTTTCCCCATGAAGAGTGTACCATTCAGTGTGATATTAAAAATTCATCTTACCCATCCCTAAACCCAAACCCAATATTCACCCAAAGATATGTGTGTCCTGAACTCTAACCCTAACCCTAACCCTTACCATATGGGCCCATTCATTCTAATGAATCTCATAGGCTATAATGGAGAATGGAAAAACATCCAAAATTTCTTCCCATCAATAGTGTACCATTCAGTGTGATATTAAAAATTCATCTTACCCATCCCTAAACCCAAACCCAATATTCACCCAAAGATATGTGTGTCCTGAACTCTTACCCTAACCCTAACCCTTACCATATGGGCCCATTCATTCTAATGAATCTCATAGGCTATAATGGAGAATGGAAAAACATCCAAAATTTTGACCCATCAATAGTGTACCATTGAGTGTGTTATTAAAAATTCATCTTACCCATCCCTAAACGGAAACCCAATATTCACCCAAAGATATGTGTGTACTGAACTCTAACCCTAACCCTAACCCTTACCATATGGGCCCATTCATTCTAATGAATCTCATAGGTTATAATGGAGAATAGAAAAACATCCAAAATTTTTCCCCATGAAGAGTGTACCATTCTGTGTGATATTAAAAATTCATCTTACCCATCCCTAAACCCAAACCCAATATTCACCCAAACATAGGTGTGTCCTGAACTCTAACCCTAACCCTAACCCTTACCATATGGGCCCATTCATTCTAATGAATCTCATAGGCTATAATGGAGAATGGAAAAACATCCAAAATTTTTCCCCATCAATAGTGTACCATTCAGTGTGATATTAAAAATTCATCTTACCCATCCCTAAACCCAAACCCAATATTCACCCAAAGATATGTGTGTACTGAACTCTAACCCTAACCCTAACCCTTACCATATGGGCCCATTCATTCTAATGAATCTCATAGGCTATAATGGAGAATGGAAAAACATCCAAAATTTTTCCCCATCAATAGTGTAACATTCAGTGTGATACTAAAAATTCATCTTACCCATCCCTAAAACCAAACCCAATATTCACCCAAAGATATGTGTGTCCTGAACTCTAACCCTAACCCTAACCCTTACCATATGGGCCCATTCATTCTAATGAATCTCATAGGCTATAATGGAGAATGGAAAAACATCCAAAATTTTTCCCCATCAAGAGTGTACCATTCAGTGTGATATTCAAAATACATCTTACCCATCCCTAAACCCAAACCCAATATTCACCCAAACATAAGTGTGTCCTGAACTCTAACCCTAACCCTAACCCTTACCATATGGGCCCATTCATTCTAATGAATCTCATAGGCTATAATGGAGAATGGAAAAACATCCAAAATTTCTCCCC
This sequence comes from Heteronotia binoei, assembly GCF_032191835.1. Taxonomy (NCBI): domain Eukaryota; kingdom Metazoa; phylum Chordata; class Lepidosauria; order Squamata; family Gekkonidae; genus Heteronotia; species Heteronotia binoei. The sequence continues at coordinate 40,221,151 of NC_083232.1, forward strand.
ATCAATAGTGTACCATTTAGTGTGATATTAAAAATTCATCTTACCCATCCCTAAACCCAAACCCAATATTCACCCAAAGATATGTGTGTACTGAACTCTAACCCTAACCCTAACCCTTACCATATGGGCCCATTCATTCTAATGAATCTCATAGGCTATAATGGAGAATAGAAAAACATCCAAAATTTTTCCCCATCAAGAGTGTACCATTCAGTGTGATATTAAAAATTCATCTTACCCATCCCTAAACCCAAACCCATAATTCACCCAAACATAAGTGTGTCCTGAACTCTAACCCTAACCCTAACCCTTACCATATGGGCCCATTCATTCTAATGAATCTCATAGGCTATAATGGAGAATGGAAAAACATCCAAAATTTTTCCCCATCAATAGTGTAACATTCAGTGTGATATTAAAAATACATCTTACCCATCCCTAAACCCAAACCCAATATTCACCCAAACATAAGTGTGTCCTGAACTCTAACCCTAACCCTAACCCTTACCATATGGGCCCATTCATTCTAATGAATCTCATAGGCTATAATGGAGAATGGAAAAATATCCAAAATTTTTCCCCATCAAGAGTGTACCATTCAGTGTGATATTAAAAATACATCTTACCCAACCCTAAACCAGACCCCAATTTTAAACCAAACATATGTGTGTCCTGAACTCTAACCCTAACCCTAACCCTTACCATATTGGCCCATTCATTCTAATGAATCTAAAAGGTTATAATGGAGAATGGAAAAACATCCAAAATTTTTCCCCATCAAGAGTGTACCATTCAGTGTTATATTTAAAATACTTCTTACCCATCCCTAAACCCAAACCCCATATTCACCCAAACATAAGTGTGTCCTGAACTCTAACCCTAACCCTTACCATATGGGCGCATTCATTCTAATGAATCTCATAGGCTATAATGGAGAATGGAAAAACATCCAAAATTTTTCCCCATCAATAGTGTACCATTCAGTGTGATATTAAAAATTCATCTTACCCATCCCTAAACCCAAACCCAATATTCACCCAAAGATATGTGTGTCCTGAACTCTAACCCTAACCCTAACCCTTACCATATGGGCCCATTCATTCTAATGAATCTCATAGGCTATAATGGAGAATGGAAAAACATCCAAAATTTTTCCCCATCAAGAGTGTACCATTCAGTGAGATATTCAAAATACATCTTACCCATCCCTAAACCCAAACCCAATATTCACCCAAACATAAGTGTGTCCTGAACTCTAACCCTAACCCTAACCCTTACCATATGGGCCCATTTATTCTAATGAATCTCATAGGCTATAATGGAGACTGGAAAAAAATCCAAAATTTCTCCCCATCAATAGTGTACCATTCAGTGTGATATTAAAAATTCATCTTACCCATCCCTAAACCCAAACCCCATATTCACCCAAAGATATGTGTTTACTGAACTCTAACCCTAACCCTTACCATATGGGCCCATTCATTCTAATGAATCTCATAGGCTATAATGGAGAATAGAAAAACATCCAAAATCTTTCCCCATGAAGAGTGTACCATTCAGTGTGATATTAAAAATTCATCTTACCCATCCCTAAACCCAAACCCAATATTCACCCAAAGATATGTGTGTCCTGAACTCTAACCCTAACCCTAACCCTTACCATATGGGCCCATTCATTCTAATGAATCTCATAGGCTATAATGGAGAATGGAAAAACATCCAAAATTTCTTCCCATCAATAGTGTACCATTCAGTGTGATATTAAAAATTCATCTTACCCATCCCTAAACCCAAACCCAATATTCACCCAAAGATATGTGTGTCCTGAACTCTTACCCTAACCCTAACCCTTACCATATGGGCCCATTCATTCTAATGAATCTCATAGGCTATAATGGAGAATGGAAAAACATCCAAAATTTTGACCCATCAATAGTGTACCATTGAGTGTGTTATTAAAAATTCATCTTACCCATCCCTAAACGCAAACCCAATATTCACCCAAAGATATGTGTGTACTGAACTCTAACCCTAACCCTAACCCTTACCGTATGGGCCCATTCATTCTAATGAATCTCATAGGTTATAATGGAGAATAGAAAAACATCAAAAAATTTTCCCCATGAAGAGTGTACCATTCTGTGTGATATTAAAAATTCATCTTACCCATCCCTAAACCCAAACCCAATATTCACCCAAACATAGGTGTGTCCTGAACTCTAACCCTAACCCTAACCCTTACCATATGGGCCCATTCATTCTAATGAATCTCATAGGCTATAATGGAGAATGGAAAAACATCCAAAATTTTTCCCCATCAATAGTGTAACATTCAGTGTGATACTAAAAATTCATCTTACCCATCCCTAAACCCAAACCCAATATTCACCCAAAGATATGTGTGTCCTGAACTCTAACCCTAACCCTAACCCTTACCATATGGGCCCATTCATTCTAATGAATCTCATAGGCTATAATGGAGAATGGAAAAACATCCAAAATTTTTCCCCATCAAGAGTGTACCATTCAGTGTGATATTAAAAATACATCTTACCCATCCCTAAACCCAAACCCATAATTCACCCAAACATAAGTGTGTCCTGAACTCTAACCCTAACCCTAACCCTTACCATATGGGCCCATTCATTCTAATGAATCTCATAGGCTATAATGGAGAATGGAAAAACATCCAAAATTTTTCCCCATCAATAGTGTAACATTCAGTGTGATATTAAAAATACATCTTACCCATCCCTAAACCCAAACCCAATATTCACCCAAACATAAGTGTGTCCTGAACTCTAACCCTAACCCTAACCCTTACCATATGGGCCCATTCATTCTAATGAATCTCATAGGCTATAATGGAGAATGGAAAAATATCCAAAATTTTTCCCCATCAAGAGTGTACCATTCAGTGTGATATTAAAAATACATCTTACCCAACCCTAAACCAGACCCCAATTTTAAACCAAACATATGTGTGTCCTGAACTCTAACCCTAACCCTAACCCTTACCATATTGGCCCATTCATTCTAATGAATCTAAAAGGTTATAATGGAGAATGGAAAAACATCCAAAATTTTTCCCCATCAAGAGTGTACCATTCAGTGTGATATTAAAAATTCATCTTACCCATCCCTAAACCCAAACCCAATATTCACCCAAAGATATGTGTGTCCTGAACTCTAACCCTAACCCTAACCCTTACCATATGGGCCCATTCATTCTAATGAATCTCATAGGCTATAATGGAGAATGGAAAAACATCCAAAATTTTTCCCCATCAAGAGTGTACCATTCAGTGAGATATTCAAAATACATCTTACCCATCCCTAAACCCAAACCCAATATTCACCCAAACATAAGTGTGTCCTGAACTCTAACCCTAACCCTAACCCTTACCATATGGGCCCATTTATTCTAATGAATCTCATAGGCTATAATGGAGACTGGAAAAAAATCCAAAATTTCTCCCCATCAATAGTGTACCATTCAGTGTGATATTAAAAATTCATCTTACCCATCCCTAAACCCAAACCCAATATTAACCCAAAGATATGTGTGTACTGAACTCTAACCCTAACCCTTACCATATGGGCCCATTCATTCTAATGAATCTCATAGGCTATAATGGAGAATAGAAAAACATCCAAAATCTTTCCCCATGAAGAGTGTACCATTCAGTGTGATATTAAAAATTCATCTTACCCATCCCTAAACCCAAACCCAATATTCACCCAAAGATATGTGTGTCCTGAACTCTAACCCTAACCCTAACCCTTACCATATGGGCCCATTCATTCTAATGAATCTCATAGGCTATAATGGAGAATGGAAAAACATCCAAAATTTCTTCCCATCAATAGTGTACCATTCAGTGTGATATTAAAAATTCATCTTACCCATCCCTAAACCCAAACCCAATATTCACCCAAAGATATGTGTGTCCTGAACTCTTACCCTAACCCTAACCCTTACCATATGGGCCCATTCATTCTAATGAATCTCATAGGCTATAATGGAGAATGGAAAAACATCCAAAATTTTGACCCATCAATAGTGTACCATTGAGTGTGTTATTAAAAATTCATCTTACCCATCCCTAAACGGAAACCCAATATTCACCCAAAGATATGTGTGTACTGAACTCTAACCCTAACCCTAACCCTTACCATATGGGCCCATTCATTCTAATGAATCTCATAGGTTATAATGGAGAATAGAAAAACATCCAAAATTTTTCCCCATGAAGAGTGTACCATTCTGTGTGATATTAAAAATTCATCTTACCCATCCCTAAACCCAAACCCAATATTCACCCAAACATAGGTGTGTCCTGAACTCTAACCCTAACCCTAACCCTTACCATATGGGCCCATTCATTCTAATGAATCTCATAGGCTATAATGGAGAATGGAAAAACATCCAAAATTTTTCCCCATCAATAGTGTACCATTCAGTGTGATATTAAAAATTCATCTTACCCATCCCTAAACCCAAACCCAATATTCACCCAAAGATATGTGTGTACTGAACTCTAACCCTAACCCTAACCCTTACCATATGGGCCCATTCATTCTAATGAATCTCATAGGCTATAATGGAGAATGGAAAAACATCCAAAATTTTTCCCCATCAATAGTGTAACATTCAGTGTGATACTAAAAATTCATCTTACCCATCCCTAAAACCAAACCCAATATTCACGCAAACATATGTGTGTCCTGAACTCTAACCCTAACCCTTACCATATGGGCCCATTCATTCTAATGAATCTCATAGGCTATAATGGAGAATGGAAAAACATCCAAAATTTTTCCCCATCAAGAGTGTACCATTCAGTGTGATATTCAAAATACATCTTACCCATCCCTAAACCCAAACCCAATATTCACCCAAACATAAGTGTGTCCTGAACTCTAACCCTAACCCTAACCCTTACCATATGGGCCCATTTATTCTAATGAATCTCATAGGCTATAATGGAGAATGGAAAAACATCCAAAATTTCTCCCCATCAATAGTGTACCATTCAGTGTGATATTAAAAATTCATCTTACCCATCCCTAAACCCAAACCTAATATTCACCCAAAGATATGTGTGTACTGAACTCTAACCCTAACCCTAACCCTTACCATATGGGCCCATTCATTCTAATGAATCTCATAGGCTATAATGGAGAATAGAAAAACATCCAAAATTTTTCCCCATGAAGAGTGTACCATTCAGTGTGATATTAAAAATTCATCTTACCCATCCCTAAACCCAAACCCAATATTCACCCAAAGATATGTGTGTCCTGAACTCTAACCCTAACCCTAACCCTTACCATATGGGCCCATTCATTCTAATGAATCTCATAGGCTATAATTGAGAATGGAAAAACATCCAAAATTTCTTCCCATCAATAGTGTACCATTCAGTGTGATATTAAAAATTCATCTTACCCATCCCTAAACCCAAACCCAATAGTCACCCAAAGATATGTGTGTACTGAACTCTAACCCTAACCCTAACCCTTACCATATGGGCCCATTCATTCTAATGAATCTCATAGGCTATAATGGAGAATGGAAAAACATCCAAAATTTCTCCCCATCAATAGTGTACCATTCAGTGTGATATTAAAAATTCATCTTACCCATCCCTAAACCCAAACCCAATATTCACCCAAAGATATGTGTGTACTGAACTCTAACCCTAACCCTAACTCTTACCATATGGGCCCATTCATTCTAATGAATCTCATAGGCTATAATGGAGAATGGAAAAACATCCAAAATTTTTCCCCATCAATAGTGTAACATTCAGTGTGATACTAAAAATTCATCTTACCCATCCCTAAAACCAAACCCAATATTCACGCAAACATATGTGTGTCCTGAACTCTAACCCTAACCCTTACCATATGGGCCCATTCATTCTAATGAATCTCATAGGCTATAATGGAGAATGGAAAAACATCCAAAATTTTTCCCCATCAAGAGTGTACCATTCAGTGTGATATTCAAAATACATCTTACCCATCCCTAAACCCAAACCCAATATTCACCCAAACATAAGTGTGTCCTGAACTCTAACCCTAACCCTAACCCTTACCATATGGGCCCATTTATTCTAATGAATCTCATAGGCTATAATGGAGAATGGAAAAACATCCAAAATTTCTCCCCATCAATAGTGTACCATTCAGTGTGATATTAAAAATTCATCTTACCCATCCCTAAACCCAAACCTAATATTCACCCAAAGATATGTGTGTACTGAACTCTAACCCTAACCCTAACCCTTACCATATGGGCCCATTCATTCTAAGGAATCTCATAGGCTATAATGGAGAATAGAAAAACATCCAAAATTTTTCCCCATGAAGAGTGTACCATTCAGTGTGATATTAAAAATTCATCTTACCCATCCCTAAACCCAAACCCAATATTCACCCAAAGATATGTGTGTCCTGAACTCTAACCCTAACCCTAACCCTTACCATATGGGCCCATTCATTCTAATGAATCTCATAGGCTATAATTGAGAATGGAAAAACATCCAAAATTTCTTCCCATCAATAGTGTACCATTCAGTGTGATATTAAAAATTCATCTTACCCATCCCTAAACCCAAACCCAATAGTCACCCAAAGATATGTGTGTACTGAACTCTAACCCTAACCCTAACCCTTACCATATGGGCCCATTCATTCTAATGAATCTCATAGGCTATAATGGAGAATGGAAAAACATCCAAAATTTCTCCCCATCAATAGTGTACCATTCAGTGTGATATTAAAAATTCATCTTACCCATCCCTAAACCCAAACCCAATATTCACCCAAAGATATGTGTGTACTGAACTCTAACCCTAACCCTAACCCTTACCATATGGGCCCATTCATTCTAATGAATCTCATAGGCTATAATGGAGAATGGAAAAACATCCAAAATTTTTCCCCATCAATAGTGTAACATTCAGTGTGATACTAAAAATTCATCTTACCCATCCCTAAACCCAAACCCAATATTCACCGAAAGATATGTGTGTCCTGAACTCTAACCCTAACCCTAACCCTTACCATATGGGCCCATTCATTCTAATGAATCTCATAGGCTATAATGGAGAATGGAAAAACATCCAAAATTTTTCCCCATCAAGAGTGTACCATTCAGTGTGATATTAAAAATACATCTTACCCATCCCTAAACCCAAACCCAATATTCACCCAAACATAAGTGTGTCCTGAACTCTAACCCTAACCCTAACCCTTACCATATGGGCCCATTCATTCTAATGAATCTCATAGGCTATAATGGAGAATGGAAAAACATCCAAAATTTCTCCCCATCAATAGTGTACCATTCAGTGTGATATTAAAAATTCATCTTACCCATCCCTAAACCCAAACCCAATATTCACCCAAAGATATGTGTGTACTGAACTCTAACCCTAACCCTAACCCTTACCATATGGGCCCATTCATTCTAATGAATCTCATAGGCTATAATGGAGAATAGAAAAACATCCAAAATTTTTCCCCATCAAGAGTGTACCATTCAGTGTGATATTAAAAATTCATCTTACCCATCCCTAAACCCAAACCCAATATTCACCCAAACATAAGTGTGTCCTGAACTCTAACCCTAACCCTAACCCTTACCATATGGGCCCATTCATTCTAATGAATCTCATAGGCTATAATGGAGAATGGAAAAACATCCAAAATTTTTCCCCATCAATAGTGTAACATTCAGTGTGATACTAAAAATTCATCTTACCCATCCCTAAAACCAAACCCAATATTCACCCAAAGATATGTGTGTCCTGAACTCTAACCCTAACCCTAACCCTTACCATATGGGCCCATTCATTCTAATGAATCTCATAGGCTATAATGGAGAATGGAAAAACATCCAAAATTTTTCCCCATCAAGAGTGTACCATTCAGTGTGATATTAAAAATACATCTTACCCATCCCTAAACCCAAACCCAATATTCACCCAAACATAAGTGTGTCCTGAACTCTAACCCTAACCCTAACCCTTACCATATGGGCCCATTCATTCTAATGAATCTCATAGGCTATAATGGAGAATGGAAAAACATCCAAAATTTTTCCCCATCAATAGTGTAACATTCAGTGTGATATTAAAAATTCATCTTACCCATCCCTAAACCCAAACCCAATATTCACCCAAAGATATGTGTGTCCTGAACTCTAACCCTAACCCTAACCCTTACCATATGGGCCCATTCATTCTAATGAATCTCATAGGCTATAATGGAGAATGGAAAAACATCCAAAATTTTTCCGCATCAAGAGTGTACCATTCAGTGTGATATTAAAAATACATCTTACCCATCCCTAAACCCAAACCCAATATTCACCCAAACATAAGTGTGTCCTGAACTCTAACCCTAACCCTAACCCTTACCATATGGGCCCATTCATTCTAATGAATCTCATAGGCTATAATGGAGAATGGAAAAACATCCAAAATTTTTCCCCATCAAGAGTGTACCATTCAGTGTGATATTAAAAATACATCTTACCCAACCCTAAACCAGACCCCAATTTTAAACCAAACATATGTGTGTCCTGAACTCTCACCCTAACCCTAACCCTTACCATATGGGCCCATTCATTCTAATGAATCTCAAAGGTTATAATGGAGAATGGAAAAACATCCAAAATTTTTCCCCAACAAGAGTGTACCATTCAGTGTTATATTTAAAATACATCTTACCCATCCCTAAACCCAAACCCAATATTCACCCAAACATAAGTGTGTCCTGAACTCTAACCCTAACCCTAACCCTTACCATATGGGCGCATTCATTCTAATGAATCTCATAGGCTATAATGGAGAATGGAAAAACATCCAAAATTTTTCCCCATCAATAGTGTACCATTCAGTGTGATATTAAAAATTCATCTTACCCATCCCTAAACCCAAACCCAATATTCACCCAAAGATATGTGTGTCCTGAACTCTAACCCTAACCCTAACCCTTACCATATGGGCCCATTCATTCTAATGAATCTCATAGGCTATAATGGAGAATGGAAAAACATCCAAAATTTTTCCCCATCAAGAGTGTACCATTCAGTGTGATATTCAAAATACATCTTACCCATCCCTAAACCCAAACCCAATATTCACCCAAACATAAGTGTGTCCTGAACTCTAACCCTAACCCTTACCATATGGGCCCATTTATTCTAATGAATCTCATAGGCTATAATGGAGAATGGAAAAACATCCAAAATTTCTCCCCATCAATAGTGTACCATTCAGTGTGATATTAAAAATTCATCTTACCCATCCCTAAACCCAAACCCAATATTCACCCAAAGATATGTGTGTCCTGAACTCTAACCCTAACCCTAACCCTTACCATATGGGCCCATTCATTCTAATGAATCTCATAGGCTATAATGGAGAATAGAAAAACATCCAAAATTTTTCCCCATGAAGAGTGTACCATTCAGTGTGATATTAAAAATTCATCTTACCCATCCCTAAACCCAAACCCAATATTCACCCAAAGATATGTGTGTCCTGAACTCTAACCCTAACCCTAACCCTTACCATATGGGCCCATTTATTCTAATGAATCTCATAGGCTATAATGGAGAATGGAAAAACATCCAAAATTTCTCCCCATCAATAGTGTACCATTCAGTGTGATATGAAAAATTCATCTTACCCATCCCTAAACCCAAACCCAATATTCACCCAAAGATATGTGTGTACTGAACTCGAACCCTAACCCTAACCCTTACCATATGGGCCCATTCATTCTAATGAATCTCATAGGCTATAATGGAGAATAGAAAAACATCCAAAAATTTTCCCCATGAAGAGTGTACCATTCAGTGTGATATTAAAAATTCATCTTACCCATCCCTAAACCCAAACCCAATATTCACCCAAAGATATGTGTGTCCTGAACTCTAACCCTAACCCTAACCCTTACCATATGGGCCCATTCATTCTAATGAATCTCATAGGCTATAATGGAGAATGGAAAAACATCCAAAATTTCTTCCCATCAATAGTGTACCATTCAGTGTGATATTAAAAATTCATCTTACCCATCCCTAAACCCAAACCCAATATTCACCCAAAGATATGTGTGTACTGAACTCTAACCCTAACCCTAACCCTTTCCATATGGGCCCATTCATTCTAATGAATCTCATAGGCTATAATGGAGAATGGAAAAACATCCAAAATTTTTCCCCATCAATAGTGTACCATTCAGTGTGATATTAAAAATTCATCTTACCCATCCCTAAACCCAAACCCAATATTCACCCATAGATATGTGTGTACTGAACTCTAACCCTAACCCTAACCCTTACCATATGGGCCCATTCATTCTAATGAGTCTCATAGGCTATAATGGAGAATAGAAAAACATCCAAAATTTTTCCCCACGAAGAGTGTACCATTCTGTGTGATATTAAAAATTCATCTTACCCATCCCTAAACCCAAACCCAATATTCACCCAAAGATATGTGTGTCCTGAACTCTAACCCTAACCCTAACCCTTACCATATGGGCCCATTCATTCTAATGAATCTCATAGGCTATAATGGAGAATGGAAAAACATCCAAAATTTCTCCCCATCAATAGTGTACCATTCAGTGTGATATGAAAAATTCATCTTACCCATCCCTAAACCCAAACCCAATATTCACCCAAAGATATGTGTGTACTGAACTCTAACCCTAACCCTAACCCTTACCATATGGGCCCATTCATTCTAATGAATCTCATAGGCTATAATGGAGAATAGAAAAACATCCAAAATTTTTCCCCATGAAGAGTGTACCATTCAGTGTGATATTAAAAATTCATCTTACCCATCCCTAAACCCAAACCCAATATTCACCCAAAGATATGTGTGTCCTGAACTCTAACCCTAACCCTAACCCTTACCATATGGGCCCATTCATTCTAATGAATCTCATAGGCTATAATGGAGAATGGAAAAACATCCAAAATTTCTTCCCATCAATAGTGTACCATTCAGTGTGATATTAAAAATTCATCTTACCCATCCCTAAACCCAAACCCAATATTCACCCAAAGATATGTGTGTACTGAACTCTAACCCTAACCCTAACCCTTTCCATATGGGCCCATTCATTCTAATGAATCTCATAGGCTATAATGGAGAATGGAAAAACATCCAAAATTTTTCCCCATCAATAGTGTACCATTCAGTGTGATATTAAAAATTCATCTTACCCATCCCTAAACCCAAACCCAATATTCACCCATAGATATGTGTGTACTGAACTCTAACCCTAACCCTAACCCTTACCATATGGGCCCATTCATTCTAATGAGTCTCATAGGCTATAATGGAGAATAGAAAAATATCCAAAATTTTTCCCCACGAAGAGTGTACCATTCTGTGTGATATTAAAAATTCATCTTACCCATCCCTAAACCCAAACCCAATATTCACCCAAACATAAGTGTTTCCTGAACTCTAACCCTAACCCTAACCCTTACCATATGGGCCCATTCATTCTAATGAATCTCATAGGCTATAATGGAGAATGGAAAAACATCCAAAATTTTTCCCCATCAATAGTGTAACATTCAGTGTGATAATAAAAATTCATCTTACCCATCCCTAAACACAAACCCAATATTCACCCAAAGATATGTGTGTCCTGAACTCTAACCCTAACCCTAACCCTTACCATATGGGCCCATTCATTCTAATGAATCTCATAGGCTATAATGGAGAATGGAAAAACATCCAAAATTTTTCCCCATCAAGAGTGTACCATTCAGTGTGATATTAAAAATACATCTTACCCATCCCTAAACCCAAACCCAATATTCACCCAAACATAAGTGTGTCCTGAACTCTAACCCTAACCCTTACCATATGGGCCCATTCATTCTAATGAATCTCATAGGCTATAATGGAGAATGGAAAAACATCCAAAATTTCTCCCCATCAATAGCGTACCATTCAGTGTGATATTAAAAATTCATCTTACCCATCCCTAAACCCAAACCCAATATTCACCCAAAGATATGTGTGTCCTGAACTCTAACCCTAACCCTAACCCTTACCATATGGGCCCATTTATTCTAATGAATCTCATAGGCTATAATGGAGAATGGAAAAACATCCAAAATTTCTCCCCATCAATAGTGTACCATTCAGTGTGATATGAAAAATTCATCTTACCCATCCCTAAACCCAAACCCAATATTCACCCAAAGATATGTGTGTACTGAACTCTAACCCTAACCCTAACCCTTACCATATGGGCCCATTCATTCTAATGAATCTCATAGGCTATAATGGAGAATAGAAAAACATCCAAAATTTTTCCCCATGAAGAGTGTACCATTCAGTGTGATATTAAAAATTCATCTTACCCATCCCTAAGCCCAAACCCAATATTCACCCAAAGATATGTGTGTCCTGAACTCTATCCCTAACCCTAACCCTTACCATATGGGCCCATTCATTCTAATGAATCTCATAGGCTATAATGGAGAATGGAAAAACATCCAAAATTTCTTCCCATCAATAGTGTACCATTCAGTGTGATATTAAAAATTCATCTTTCCCATCCCTAAACCCAAACCCAATATTCACCCAAAGATATGTGTGTACTGAACTCTAACCCTAACCCTAACCCTTTCCACATGGGCCCATTCATTCTAATGAATCTCATAGGCTATAATGGAGAATGGAAAAACATCCAAAATTTTTCCCCATCAATAGTGTACCATTCAGTGTGATATTAAAAATTCATCTTACCCATCCCTAAACCCAAACCCAATATTCACCCATAGATATGTGTGTACTGAACTCTAACCCTAACCCTAACCCTTACCATATGGGCCCATTCATTCTAATGAGTCTCATAGGCTATAATGGAGAATAGAAAAACATCCAAATTTTTTCCCCACGAAGAGTGTACCATTCTGTGTGATATTAAAAATTCATCTTACCCATCCCTAAACCCAAACCCAATATTCACCCAAACATAAGTGTGTCCTGAACTCTAACCCTAACCCTAACCCTTACCATATGGGCCCATTCATTCTAATGAATCTCATAGGCTATAATGGAGAATGGAAAAACATCCAAAATTTTTCCCCATCAATAGTGTAACATTCAGTGTGATAATAAAAATTCATCTTACCCATCCCTAAACCCAAACCCAATATTCACCCAAAGATATGTGTGTCCTGAACTCTAACCCTAACCCTAACCCTTACCATATGGGCCCATTCATTCTAATGAATCTCATAGGCTATAATGGAGAATGGAAAAACATCCAAAATTTCTCCCCATCAATAGTGTACCATTCAGTGTGATATGAAAAATTCATCTTACCCATCCCTAAACCCAAACCCAATATTCACCCAAAGATATGTGTGTACTGAACTCTAACCCTAACCCTAACCCTTACCATATGGGCCCATTCATTCTAATGAATCTCATAGGCTATAATGGAGAATAGAAAAACATCCAAAATTTTTCCCCATGAAGAGTGTACCATTCAGTGTGATATTAAAAATTCATCTTACCCATCCCTAAACCCAAACCCAATATTCACCCAAAGATATGTGTGTCCTGAACTCTAACCCTAACCCTAACCCTTACCATATGGGCCCATTCATTCTAATGAATCTCATAGGCTATAATGGAGAATGGAAAAACATCCAAAATTTCTTCCCATCAATAGTGTACCATTCAGTGTGATATTAAAAATTCATCTTACCCATCCCTAAACCCAAACCCAATATTCACCCAAAGATATGTGTGTACTGAACTCTAACCCTAACCCTAACCCTTTCCATATGGGCCCATTCATTCTAATGAATCTCATAGGCTATAATGGAGAATGGAAAAACATCCAAAATTTTTCCCCATCAATAGTGTACCATTCAGTGTGATATTAAAAATTCATCTTACCCATCCCTAAACCCAAACCCAATATTCACCCATAGATATGTGTGTACTGAACTCTAACCCTAACCCTAACCCTTACCATATGGGCCCATTCATTCTAATGAGTCTCATAGGCTATAATGGAGAATAGAAAAACATCCAAAATTTTTCCCCACGAAGAGTGTACCATTCTGTGTGATATTAAAAATTCATCTTACCCATCCCTAAACCCAAACCCAATATTCACCCAAACATAAGTGTGTCCTGAACTCTAACCCTAACCCTAACCCTTACCATATGGGCCCATTCATTCTAATGAATCTCATAGGCTATAATGGAGAATGGAAAAACATCCAAAATTTTTCCCCATCAATAGTGTAACATTCAGTGTGATAATAAAAATTCATCTTACCCATCCCTAAACCCAAACCCAATATTCACCCAAAGATATGTGTGTCCTGAACTCTAACCCTAACCCTAACCCTTACCATATGGGCCCATTCATTCTAATGAATCTCATAGGCTATAATGGAGAATAGAAAAACATCCAAAATTTTTCCCCATCAAGAGTGTACCATTCAGTGTGATATTAAAAATACATCTTACCCATCCCTAAACCCAAACCCAATATTCACCCAAACATAAGTGTGTCCTGAACTCTAACCCTAACCCTAACCCTTACCATATGGTGCCATTCATTCTAATGAATCTCATAGGCTATAATGGAGAATGGAAAAACATCCAAAATTTCTCCCCATCAATAGTGTACCATTCAGTGTGATATTAAAAATTCATCTTACCCATCCCTAAACCCAAACCCAATATTCACCCAAAGATATGTGTGTACTGAACTCTAACCCTAACCCTAACCCTTACCATATGGGCCCATTCATTCTAATGAATCTCATAGGCTATAATGGAGAATAGAAAAACATCCAAAATTTTTCCCCATCAAGAGTGTACCATTCAGTGTGATATTAAAAATTCATCTTACCCATCCCTAAACCCAAACCCAATATTCACCCAAACATAAGTGTGTCCTGAACTCTAACCCTAACCCTAACCCTTACCATATGGGCCCATTCATTCTAATGAATCTCATAGGCTATAATGGAGAATGGAAAAACATCCAAAATTTTTCCGCATCAAGAGTGTACCATTCAGTGTGATATTAAAAATACATCTTACCCATCCCTAAACCCAAACCCAATATTCACCCAAACATAAGTGTGTCCTGAACTCTAACCCTAACCCTAACCCTTACCATATGGGCCCATTCATTCTAATGAATCTCATAGGCTATAATGGAGAATGGAAAAACATCCAAAATTTTTCCCCATCAAGAGTGTACCATTCAATGTGATATTAAAAATACATCTTACCCAACCCTAAACCAGACCCCAATTTTAAACCAAACATATGTGTGTCCTGAACTCTAACCCTAACCCTAACCCTTACCATATGGGCCCATTCATTCTAATGAATCTCAAAGGTTATAATGGAGAATGGAAAAACATCCAATTTTTTTCCCCATCTAGAGTGTACCATTCAGTGTTATATTTAAAATACATCTTACCCATCCCTAAACCCAAACCCAATATTCACCCAAACATAAGTGTGTCCTGAACTCTAACCCTAACCCTAACCCTTACCATATGGGCGCATTCATTCTAATGAATCTCATAGGCTATAATGGAGAATGGAAAAACATCCAAAATTTTTCCCCATCAATAGTGTACCATTCAGTGTGATATTAAAAATTCATCTTACCCAACCCTAAACCAGACCCCAATTTTAAACCAAACATATGTGTGTCCTGAACTCTAACCCTAACCCTAACCCTTACCATATGGGCCCATTCATTCTAATGAATCTCATAGGCTATAATGGAGAATGGAAAAACATCCAAAATTTTTCCCCATCAAGAGTGTACCATTCAGTGTGATATTAAAAATACATCTTACCCATCCCTAAACCCAAACCCAATATTCACCCAAAGATATGTGTGTCCTGAACTCTAACCCTAACCCTAACCCTTACCATATGGGCCCATTCATTCTAATGAATCTCATAGGCCATAATGGAGAATGGAAAAACATCCAAAATTTTTCCCCATCAAGAGTGTACCATTCAGTGTGATATTAAAAATACATCTTACCCATCCCTAAACCCAAACCCAATATTCACCCAAACATAAATGTGTCCTGAACTCTAACCCTTATCCTAACCCTTACCATATGGGCCCATTCATTCTAATGAATCTCATAGGCTATAATGGAGAATGGAAAAACATCCAAAATTTCTCCCCATCAATAGTGTACCATTCAGTGTGATATTAAAAATACATCTTACCCAACCCTAAACCAGACCGCAATTTTAAACCAAACATATGTGTGTCCTGAACTCTAACCCTAACCCTAACCCTTACCATATGGGCCCATTCATTCTAATGAATCTCATAGGCTATAATGGAGAATGGAAAAACATCCAAAATTTTTCCGCATCAAGAGTGTACCATTCAGTGTGATATTAAAAATACATCTTACCCATCCCTAAACCCAAACCCAATATTCACCCAAACATAAGTGTGTCCTGAACTCTGACCCTAACCCTAACCCTTACCATATGGGCCCATTCATTCTAATGAATCTCATAGGCTATAATGGAGAATGGAAAAACATCCAAAATTTTTCCCCATCAAGAGTGTACCATTCAGTGTGATATTAAAAATACATCTTACCCAACCCTAAACCAGACCCCAATTTTAAACCAAACATATGTGTGTCCTGAACTCTAACCCTAACCCTAACCCTTACCATATGGGCCCATTCATTCTAATGAATCTCAAAGGTTATAATGGAGAATGGAAAAACATCCAAAATTTTTCCCCATCAAGAGTGTACCATTCAGTGTTATATTTAAAATACATCTTACCCATCCCTAAACCCAAACCCAATATTCACCCAAACATAAGTGTGTCCTGAACTCTAACCCTAACCCTAACCCTTACCATATGGGCGCATTCATTCTAATGAATCTCATAGGCTATAATGGAGAATGGAAAAACATCCAAAATTTTTCCCCATCAATAGTGTACCATTCAGTGTGATATTAAAAATTCATCTTACCCATCCCTAAACCCAAACCCAATATTCACCCAAAGATATGTGTGTCCTGAACTCTAACCCTAACCCTAACCCTTACCATATGGGCCCATTCATTCTAATGAATCTCATAGGCTATAATGGAGAATGGAAAAACATCCAAAATTTTTCCCCATCAAGAGTGTACCATTCAGTGTGATATTCAAAATACATCTTACCCATCCCTAAACCCAAACCCAATATTCACCCAAACATAAGTGTGTCCTGAACTCTAACCCTAACCCTAACCCTTACCATATGGGCCCATTTATTCTAATGAATCTCATAGGCTATAATGGAGGATGGAAAAACATCCAAAATTTCTCCCCATCAATAGTGTACCATTCAGTGTGATATTAAAAATTCATCTTACCCATCCCTAAACCCAAACCCAATATTCACCCAAAGATATGTGTGTACTGAACTCTAACCCTAACCCTAACCCTTACCATATGGGCCCATTCATTCTAATGAATCTCATAGGCTATAATGGAGAATAGAAAAACATCCAAAATTTTTCCCCATCAAGAGTGTACCATTCAGTGTGATATTAAAAATTCATCTTACCCATCCCTAAACCCAAACCCAATATTCACCCAAAGATATGTGTGTCCTGAACTCTAACCCTAACCCTAACCCTTACCATATGGGCCCATTCATTCTAATGAATCTCATAGGCTATAATGGAGAATGGAAAAACATCCAAAATTTTTCCCCATCAAGAGTGTACCATTCAGTGTGATATTAAAAATACATCTTACCCATCCCTAAACCCAAACCCAATATTCACCCAAACATAAGTGTGTCCTGAACTCTAACCCTAACCCTAACCCTTACCATATGGGCCCATTTATTCTAATGAATCTCATAGGCTATAATGGAGAATGGAAAAACATCCAAAATTTCTCCCCATCAATAGTGTACCATTCAGTGTGATATTAAAAATTCATCTTACCCATCCCTAAACCCAAACCCAATATTCACCCAAAGATATGTGTGTACTGAACTCTAACCCTAACCCTAACCCTTACCATATGGGCCCATTCATTCTAATGAATCTCATAGGCTATAATGGAGAATAGAAAAACATCCAAAATTTTTCCCCATCAAGAGTGTACCATTCAGTGTGATATTAAAAATTCATCTTACCCATCCCTAAACCCAAACCCAATATTCACCCAAAGATATGTGTGTCCTGAATTCTAACCCTAACCCTAACCCTTACCATATGGGCCCATTCATTCTAATGAATCTCATAGGCTATAATGGAGAATGGAAAAACATCCAAAATTTCTTCCCATCAATAGTGTACCATTCAGTGTGATATTAAAAATTCATCTTACCCATCCCTAAACCCAAACCCAATATTCACCCAAAGATATGTGTGTACTGAACTCTAACCCTAACCCTTACCATATGGGCCCATTCATTCTAATGAATCTCATAGGCTATAATGGAGAATGGAAAAACATCCAAAATTTTTCCCCATCAAGAGTGTACCATTCAGTGTGATATTCAAAATACATCTTACCCATCCCTAAACCCAAACCCAATATTCACCCAAAGATATGTGTGTCCTGAACTCTAACCCTAACCCTAACCCTTACCATATGGGCCCATTCATTCTAATGAATCTCATAGGCTATAATGGAGAATGGAAAAACATCCAAAATTTTTCCGCATCAAGAGTGTACCATTCAGTGTGATATTAAAAATACATCTTACCCATCCCTAAACCCAAACCCAATATTCACCCAAACATAAGTGTGTCCTGAACTCTGACCCTAACCCTAACCCTTACCATATGGGCCCATTCATTCTAATGAATCTCATAGGCTATAATGGAGAATGGAAAAACATCCACAATTTTTCCCCATCAAGAGTGTACCATTCAGTGTGATATTAAAAATACATCTTACCCAACCCTAAACCAGACCCCAATTTTAAACCAAACATATGTGTGTCCTGAACTCTAACCCTAACCCTAACCCTTACCATATGGGCCCATTCATTCTAATGAATCTCAAAGGTTATAATGGAGAATGGAAAAACATCCAAAATTTTTCCCCATCAAGAGTGTACCATTCAGTGTTATATTTAAAATACATCTTACCCATCCCTAAACCCAAACCCAATATTCACCCAAACATAAGTGTGTCCTGAACTCTAACCCTAACCCTAACCCTTACCATATGGGCGCATTCATTCTAATGAATCTCATAGGCTATAATGGAGAATGGAAAAACATCCAAAATTTTTCCCCATCAATAGTGTACCATTCAGTGTGATATTAAAAATTCATCTTACCCATCCCTAAACCCAAACCCAATATTCACCCAAAGATATGTGTGTCCTGAACTCTAACCCTAACCCTAACCCTTACCATATGGGCCCATTCATTCTAATGAATCTCATAGGCTATAATGGAGAATGGAAAATCATCCAAAATTTCTCCCCATCAATAGTGTACCATTCAGTGTGATATTAAAAATTCATCTTACCCATCCCTAAACCCAAACCCAATATTCACCCAAAGATATGTGTGTACTGAACTCTAACCCTAACCCTAACCCTTACCATATGGGCCCATTCATTCTAATGAATCTCATAGGCTATAATGGAGAATAGAAAAACATCCAAAATTTTTCCCCATCAAGAGTGTACCATTCAGTGTGATATTAAAAATTCATCTTACCCATCCCTAAACCCAAACCCAATATTCACCCAAAGATATGTGTGTCCTGAACTCTAACCCTAACCCTAACCCTTACCATATGGGCCCATTCATTCTAATGAATCTCATAGGCTATAATGGAGAATGGAAAAACATCCAAAATTTTTCCCCATCAAGAGTGTACCATTCAGTGTGATATTAAAAATACATCTTACCCATCCCTAAACCCAAACCCAATATTCACCCAAACATAAGTGTGTCCTGAACTCTAACCCTAACCCTAACCCTTACCATATGGGCCCATTTATTCTAATGAATCTCATAGGCTATAATGGAGAATGGAAAAACATCCAAAATTTCTCCCCATCAATAGTGTACCATTCAGTGTGATATTAAAAATTCATCTTACCCATCCCTAAACCCAAACCCAATATTCACCCAAAGATATGTGTGTACTGAACTCTAACCCTAACCCTAACCCTTACCATATGGGCCCATTCATTCTAATGAATCTCATAGGCTATAATGGAGAATAGAAAAACATCCAAAATTTTTCCCCATGAAGAGTGTACCATTCAGTGTGATATTAAAAATTCATCTTACCCATCCCTAAACCCAAACCCAATATTCACCCAAAGATATGTGTGTCCTGAATTCTAACCCTAACCCTAACCCTTACCATATGGGCCCATTCATTCTAATGAATCTCATAGGCTATAATGGAGAATGGAAAAACATCCAAAATTTCTTCCCATCAATAGTGTACCATTCAGTGTGATATTAAAAATTCATCTTACCCATCCCTAAACCCAAACCCAATATTCACCCAAAGATATGTGTGTACTGAACTCTAACCCTAACCCTTACCATATGGGCCCATTCATTCTAATGAATCTCATAGGCTATAATGGAGAATAGAAAAACATCCAAAATTTTTCCCCATGAAGAGTGTACCATTCTGTGTGATATTAAAAATTCATCTTACCCATCCCTAAACCCAAACCCAATATTCACCGAAACATAAGTGTGTCCTGAACTCTAACCCTAACCCTAACCCTTATTATATGGGCCCATTCATTCTAATGAATCTCATAGGCTATAATGGAGATTGGAAAAACATCCAAAATTTTTCCCCATCAATAGTGTAACATTCAGTGTGATACTAAAAATTCATCTTACCCATCCCTAAACCCAAACCCAATATTCACCCAAAGATATGTGTGTCCTGAACTCTAACCCTAACCCTAACCCTTACCATATGGGCCCATTCATTCTAATGAATCTCATAGGCTATAATGGAGAATGGAAAAACATCCAAAATTTTTCCCCATCAAGAGTGTACCATTCAGTGTGATATTAAAAATACATCTTACCCATCCCTAAACCCAAACCCAATATTCACCCAAACATATGTGTGTCCTGAACTCTAACCCTAACCCTAACCCTTACCATATGGGCCCATTCATTCTAATGAATCTCATAGGCTATAATGGAGAATGGAAAAACATCCAAAATTTCTCCCCATCAATAGTGTACCATTCAGTGTGATATTAAAAATTCATCTTACCCATCCCTAAACCCAAACCCAATATTCACCCAAAGATATGTGTGTACTGAACTCTAACCCTAACCCTAACCCTTACCATATGGGCCCATTCATTCTAATGAATCTCATAGGCTATAATGGAGAATAGAAAAACATCCAAAATTTTTCCCCATCAAGAGTGTACCATTCAGTGTGATATTAAAAATTCATCTTACCCATCCCTAAACCCAAACCCAATATTCACCCAAACATAAGTGTGTCCTGAACTCTAACCCTAACCCTAACCCTTACCATATGGGCCCATTCATTCTAATGAATCTCATAGGCTATAATGGAGAATGGAAAAACATCCAAAATTTTTCCCCATCAATAGTGTAACATTCAGTGTGATACTAAAAATTCATCTTACCCATCCCTAAAACCAAACCCAATATTCACCCAAAGATATGTGTGTCCTGAACTCTAACCCTAACCCTAACCCTTACCATATGGGCCCATTCATTCTAATGAATCTCATAGGCCATAATGGAGAATGGAAAAACATCCAAAATTTTTCCCCATCAAGAGTGTACCATTCAGTGTGATATTAAAAATACATCTTACCCATCCCTAAACCCAAACCCAATATTCACCCAAACATAAATGTGTCCTGAACTCTAACCCTTATCCTAACCCTTACCATATGGGCCCATTCATTCTAATGAATCTCATAGGCTATAATGGAGAATGGAAAAACATCCAAAATTTCTCCCCATCAATAGTGTACCATTCAGTGTGATATTAAAAATTCATCTTACCCATCCCTAAACCCAAACCCAATATTCACCCAAAGATATGTGTGTACTGAACTCTAACCCTAACCCTAACCCTTACCATATGGGCCCATTCATTCTAATGAATCTCATAGGCTATAATGGAGAATGGAAAAACATCCAAAATTTTTCCCCATCAAGAGTGTACCATTCAGTGTGATATTCAAAATACATCTTACCCATCCCTAAACCCAAACCCAATATTCACCCAAACATAAGTGTGTCCTGAACTCTAACCCTAACCCTAACCCTTACCATATGGGCCCATTTATTCTAATGAATCTCATAGGCTATAATGGAGAATGGAAAAACATCCAAAATTTCTCCCCATCAATAGTGTACCATTCAGTGTGATATGAAAAATTCATCTTACCCATCTCTAAACCCAAACCCAATATTCACCCAAAGATATGTGTGTACTGAACTCTAACCCTAACCCTAACCCTTACCATATGGGCCCATTCATTCTAATGAATCTCATAGGCTATAATGGAGAATAGAAAAACATCCAAAATTTTTTCCCCATCAAGAGTGTACCATTCAGTGTGATATTAAAAATTCATCTTACCCATCCCTAAACCCAAACCCAATATTCACCCAAAGATATGTGTGTCCTGAACTCTAACCCTAACCCTAACCCTTACCATATGGGCCCATTCATTCTAATGAATCTCATAGGCTATAATGGAGAATGGAAAAACATCCAAAATTTCTTCCCATCAATAGTGTACCATTCAGTGTGATATTAAAAAATCATCTTACCCATCCCTAAACCCAAACCCAATATTCACCCAAAGATATGTGTGTACTGAACTCTAACCCTAACCCTAACCCTTACCATATGGGCCCATTCATTCTAATGAATCTCATAGGCTATAATGGAGAATAGAAAAACATCCAAAATTTTTCCCCATGAAGAGTGTACCATTCTGTGTGATATTAAAAATTCATCTTACCCATCCCTAAACCCAAACCCAATATTCACCCAAACATAAGTGTGTCCTGAACTCTAACCCTAACCCTAACCCTTACCATATGGGCCCATTCATTCTAATGAATCTCATAGGCTATAATGGAGAATGGGAAAACATCCAAAATTTTTCCCCATCAATAGTGTAACATTCAGTGTGATACTAAAAATTCATCTTACCCATCCCTAAAACCAAACCCAATATTCACCCAAAGATATGTGTGTCCTGAACTCTAACCCTAACCCTTACCATATGGGCCCATTCATTCTAATGAATCTCATAGGCTATAATGGAGAATGGAAAAACATCCAAAATTTTTCCCCATCAAGAGTGTACCATTCAGTGTGATATTAAAAATACATCTTACCCATCCCTAAACCCAAACCCAATATTCACCCAAACATAAGTGTGTCCTGAACTCTAACCCTAACCCTAACCCTTACCATATGGGCCCATTCATTCTAATGAATCTCATAGGCTATAATGGAGAATGGAAAAACATCCAAAATTTCTCCCCATCAATAGTGTACCATTCAGTGTGATATTAAAAATTCATCTTACCCATCCCTAAACCCAAACCCAATATTCACCCAAACATAAGTGTGTCCTGAACTCTAACCCTAACCCTAACCCTTACCATATGGGCCCATTCATTCTAATGAATCTCATAGGCTATAATGGAGAATGGAAAAACATCCAAAATTTTTCCCCATCAATAGTGTACCATTCAGTGTGATATTAAAAATTCATCTTACCCATCCCTAAACCCAAACCCAATATTCACCCAAAGATATGTGTGTCCTGAACTCTAACCCTAACCCTAACCCTTACCATATGGGCCCATTCATTCTCATGAATCTCATAGGCTATAATGGAGAATGGAAAAACATCCAAAATTTTTCCGCATCAAGAGTGTACCATTCAGTGTGATATTAAAAATACATCTTACCCATCCCTAAACCCAAACCCAATATTCACCCAAACATAAGTGTGTCCTGAACTCTAACCCTAACCCTAACCCTTACCATATGGGCCCATTCATTCTAATGAATCTCATAGGCTATAATGGAGAATGGAAAAACATCCAAAATTTTTCCCCATCAAGAGTGTACCATTCAGTGTGATATTAAAAATACATCTTACCCATCCCTAAACCCAAACCCAATATTCACCCAAACATAAGTGTGTCCTGAACTCTAACCCTAACCCTAACCCTTACCATATGGGCCCATTCATTCTAATGAATCTCATAGGCTATAATGGAGAATGGAAAAACATCCAAAATTTCTCCCCATCAATAGTGTACCATTCAGTGTGATATTAAAAATTCATCTTACCCATCCCTAAACCCAAACCCAATATTCACCCAAACATAAGTGTGTCCTGAACTCTAACCCTAACCCTAACCCTTACCATATGGGCCCATTCATTCTAATGAATCTCATAGGCTATAATGGAGAATGGAAAAACATCCAAAATTTTTCCCCATCAATAGTGTACCATTCAGTGTGATATTAAAAATTCATCTTACCCATCCCTAAACCCAAACCCAATATTCACCCAAAGATATGTGTGTCCTGAACTCTAACCCTAACCCTAACCCTTACCATATGGGCCCATTCATTCTAATGAATCTCATAGGCTATAATGGAGAATGGAAAAACATCCAAAATTTTTCCGCATCAAGAGTGTACCATTCAGTGTGATATTAAAAATACATCTTACCCATCCCTAAACCCAAACCCAATATTCACCCAAACATAAGTGTGTCCTGAACTCTAACCCTAACCCTAACCCTTACCATATGGGCCCATTCATTCTAATGAATCTCATAGGCTATAATGGAGAATGGAAAAACATCCAAAATTTTTCCCCATCAAGAGTGTACCTTTCAGTGTGATATTAAAAATACATCTTACCCAACCCTAAACCAGACCCCAATTTTAAACCAAACATATGTGTGTCCTGAACTCTAACCCTAACCCTAACCCTTACCATATGGGCCCATTCATTCTAATGAATCTCAAAGGTTATAATGGAGAATGGAAAAACATCCAAAATTTTTCCCCATCAAGAGTGTACCATTCAGTGTTATATTTAAAATACATCTTACCCATCCCTAAACCCAAACCCAATATTCACCCAAACATAAGTGTGTCCTGAACTCTAACCCTAACCCTAACCCTTACCATATGGGCGCATTCATTCTAATGAATCTCATAGGCTATAATGGAGAATGGAAAAACATCCAAAATTTTTCCCCATCAATAGTGTACCATTCAGTGTGATATTAAAAATTCATCTTACCCATCCCTAAACCCAAACCCAATATTCACCCAAAGATATGTGTGTCCTGAACTCTAACCCTAACCCTAACCCTTACCATATGGGCCCATTCATTCTAATGAATCTCATAGGCTATAATGGAGAATGGAAAAACATCCAAAATTTTTCCCCATCAAGAGTGTACCATTCAGTGTGATATTCAAAATACATCTTACCCATCCCTAAACCCAAACCCAATATTCACCCAAAGATATGTGTGTCCTGAACTCTAACCCTAACCCTAACCCTTACCATATGGGCCCATTCATTCTAATGAATCTCATAGGCTATAATGGAGAATGGAAAAACATCCAAAATTTTTCCGCATCAAGAGTGTACCATTCAGTGTGATATTAAAAATACATCTTACCCATCCCTAAACCCAAACCCAATATTCACCCAAACATAAGTGTGTCCTGAACTCTGACCCTAACCCTAACCCTTACCATATGGGCCCATTCATTCTAATGAATCTCATAGGCTATAATGGAGAATGGAAAAACATCCAAAATTTTTCCCCATCAAGAGTGTACCATTCAGTGTGATATTAAAAATACATCTTACCCAACCCTAAACCAGACCCCAATTTTAAACCAAACATATGTGTGTCCTGAACTCTAACCCTAACCCTAACCCTTACCATATGGGCCCATTCATTCTAATGAATCTCAAAGGTTATAATGGAGAATGGAAAAACATCCAAAATTTTTCCCCATCAAGAGTGTACCATTCAGTGTTATATTTAAAATACATCTTACCCATCCCTAAACCCAAACCCAATATTCACCCAAAGATATGTGTGTACTGAACTCTAACCCTAACCCTAACCCTTACCATATGGGCCCATTCATTCTAATGAATCTCATAGGCTATAATGGAGAATAGAAAAACATCCAAAATTTTTCCCCATGAAGAGTGTACCATTCAGTGTGATATTAAAAATTCATCTTACCCATCCCTAAACCCAAACCCAATATTCACCCAAAGATATGTGTGTCCTGAATTCTAACCCTAACCCTGACCCTTACCATATGGGCCCATTCATTCTAATGAATCTCATAGGCTATAATGGAGAATGGAAAAACATCCAAAATTTCTTCCCATCAATAGTGTACCATTCAGTGTGATATTAAAAATTCATCTTACCCATCCCTAAACCCAAACCCAATATTCACCCAAAGATATGTGTGTACTGAACTCTAACCCTAACCCTTACCATATGGGCCCATTCATTCTAATGAATCTCATAGGCTATAATGGAGAATAGAAAAACATCCAAAATTTTTCCCCATGAAGAGTGTACCATTCTGTGTGATATTAAAAATTCATCTTACCCATCCCTAAACCCAAACCCAATATTCACCCAAACATAAGTGTGTCCTGAACTCTAACCCTAACCCTAACCCTTATTATATGGGCCCATTCATTCTAATGAATCTCATAGGCTATAATGGAGAATGGAAAAACATCCAAAATTTTTCCCCATCAATAGTGTAACATTCAGTGTGATACTAAAAATTCATCTTACCCATCCCTAAACCCAAACCCAATATTCACCCAAAGATATGTGTGTCCTGAACTCTAACCCTAACCCTAACCCTTACCATATGGGCCAATTCATTCTAATGAATCTCATAGGCTATAATGGAGAATGGAAAAACATCCAAAATTTTTCCCCATCAAGAGTGTACCATTCAGTGTGATATTAAAAATACATCTTACCCATCCCTAAACCCAAACCCAATATTCACCCAAACATATGTGTGTCCTGAACTCTAACCCTAACCCTAACCCTTACCATATGGGCCCATTCATTCTAATGAATCTCATAGGCTATAATGGAGAATGGAAAAACATCCAAAATTTCTCCCCATCAATAGTGTACCATTCAGTGTGATATTAAAAATTCATCTTACCCATCCCTAAACCCAAACCCAATATTCACCCAAAGATATGTGTGTACTGAACTCTAACCCTAACCCTAACCCTAACCCTTACCATATGGGCCCATTCATTCTAATGAATCTCATAGGCTATAATGGAGAATAGAAAAACATCCAAAATTTTTCCCCATCAAGAGTGTACCATTCAGTGTGATATTAAAAATTCATCTTACCCATCCCTAAACCCAAACCAAATATTCACCCAAACATAAGTGTGTCCTGAACTCTAACCCTAATCCTAACCCTTACCATATGGGCCCATTCATTCTAATGAATCTCATAGGCTATAATGGAGAATGGAAAAACATCCAAAATTTTTCCCCATCAATAGTGTAACATTCAGTGTGATACTAAAAATTCATCTTACCCATCCCTAAAACCAAACCCAATATTCACCCAAAGATATGTGTGTCCTGAACTCTAACCCTAACCCTAACCCTTACCATATGGGCCCATTCATTCTAATGAATCTCATAGGCCATAATGGAGAATGGAAAAACATCCAAAATTTTTCCCCATCAAGAGTGTACCATTCAGTGTGATATTAAAAATACATCTTACCCATCCCTAAACCCAAACCCAATATTCACCCAAACATAAGTGTGTCCTGAACTCTAACCCTAACCCTAACCCTTACCATATGGGCCCATTCATTCTAATGAATCTCATAGGCTATAATGGAGAATGGAAAAACATCCAAAATTTTTCCCCATCAATAGTGTAACATTCAGTGTGATACTAAAAATTCATCTTACCCATCCCTAAAACCAAACCCAATATTCACCCAAAGATATGTGTGTCCTGAACTCTAACCCTAACCCTAACCCTTACCATATGGGCCCATTCATTCTAATGAATCTCATAGGCCATAATGGAGAATGGAAAAACATCCAAAATTTTTCCCCATCAAGAGTGTACCATTCAGTGTGATATTAAAAATACATCTTACCCATCCCTAAACCCAAACCCAATATTCACCCAAACATAAGTGTGTCCTGAACTCTAGCCCTAATCCTAACCCTTACCATATGGGCCCATTCATTCTAATGAATCTCATAGGCCATAATGGAGAATGGAAAAACATCCAAAATTTTTCCCCATCAAGAGTGTACCATTCAGTGTGATATTAAAAATACATCTTACCCATCCCTAAACCCAAACCCAATATTCACCCAAACATAAGTGTGTCCTGAACTCTAGCCCTAATCCTAACCCTTACCATATGGGCCCATTCATTCTAATGAATCTCATAGGCTATAATGGAGAATGGAAAAACATCCAAAATTTCTCCCCATCAATAGTGTACCATTCAGTGTGATATTAAAAATTCATCTTACCCATCCCTAAACCCAAACCCAATATTCACCCCAAGATATGTGTGTACTGAACTCTAACCCTAACCCTAACCCTTACCATATGGGCCCATTCATTCTAATGAATCTCATAGGCTATAATGGAGAATAGAAAAACATCCAAAATTTTTCCCCATCAAGAGTGTACCATTCAGTGTGATATTAAAAATTCATCTTACCCATCCCTAAACCCAAACCCAATATTCACCCAAACATAAGTGTGTCCTGAACTCTAACCCTAACCCTAACCCTTACCATATGGGCCCATTCATTCTAATGAATCTCATAGGCTATAATGGAGAATGGAAAAACATCCAAAATTTCCCCCCATCAATAGTGTAACATTCAGTGTGATACTAAAAATTCATCTTACCCATCCCTAAAACCAAACCCAATATTCACCCAAAGATATGTGTGTCCTGAACTCTAACCCTAACCCTAACCCTTACCATATGGGCCCATTCATTCTAATGAATCTCATAGGCTATAATGGAGAATGGAAAAACATCCAAATTTTTTCCCCATCAAGAGTGTACCATTCAGTGTGATATTAAAAATACATCTTACCCATCCCTAAACCCAAACCCAATATTCACCCAAACATAAGTGTGTCCTGAACTCTAACCCTAACCCTAACCCTTACCATATGGGCCCATTCATTCTAATGAATCTCATAGGCTATAATGGAGAATGGAAAAACATCCAAAATTTCTCCCCATCAATAGTGTACCATTCAGTGTGATATTAAAAATTCATCTTACCCATCCCTAAACCCAAACCCAATATTCACCCAAAGATATGTGTGTACTGAACTCTAACCCTAACCCTAACCCTTACCATATGGGCCCATTCATTCTAATGAATCTCATAGGCTATAATGGAGAATAGAAAAACATCCAAAATTTTTCCCCATGAAGAGTGTACCATTCAGTGTGATATTAAAAATACATCTTACCCATCCCTAAACCCAAACCCAATATTCACCCAAACATAAGTGTGTCCTGAACTCTAACCCTAACCCTAACCCTTACCATATGGGCCCATTTATTCTAATGAATCTCATAGGCTATAATGGAGAATGGAAAAACATCCAAATTTTTTCCCCATCAAGAGTGTACCATTCAGTGTGATATTAAAAATACATCTTACCCATCCCTAAACCCAAACCCAATATTCACCCAAACATAAGTGTGTCCTGAACTCTAACCCTAACCCTAACCCTTACCATATGGGCCCATTCATTCTAATGAATCTCATAGGCTATAATGGAGAATGGAAAAACATCCAAAATTTTTCCCCATCAATAGTGTAACATTCAGTGTGATACTAAAAATTCATCTTACCCATCCCTAAAACCAAACCCAATATTCACCCAAAGATATGTGTGTCCTGAACTCTAACCCTAACCCTAACCCTTACCATATGGGCCCATTCATTCTAATGAATCTCATAGGCCATAATGGAGAATGGAAAAACATCCAAAATTTTTCCCCATCAAGAGTGTACCATTCAGTGTGATATTAAAAATACATCTTACCCATCCCTAAACCCAAACCCAATATTCACCCAAACATAAGTGTGTCCTGAACTCTAGCCCTAATCCTAACCCTTACCATATGGGCCCATTCATTCTAATGAATCTCATAGGCCATAATGGAGAATGGAAAAACATCCAAAATTTTTCCCCATCAAGAGTGTACCATTCAGTGTGATATTAAAAATACATCTTACCCATCCCTAAACCCAAACCCAATATTCACCCAAACATAAGTGTGTCCTGAACTCTAGCCCTAATCCTAACCCTTACCATATGGGCCCATTCATTCTAATGAATCTCATAGGCTATAATGGAGAATGGAAAAACATCCAAAATTTCTCCCCATCAATAGTGTACCATTCAGTGTGATATTAAAAATTCATCTTACCCATCCCTAAACCCAAACCCAATATTCACCCCAAGATATGTGTGTACTGAACTCTAACCCTAACCCTAACCCTTACCATATGGGCCCATTCATTCTAATGAATCTCATAGGCTATAATGGAGAATAGAAAAACATCCAAAATTTTTCCCCATCAAGAGTGTACCATTCAGTGTGATATTAAAAATTCATCTTACCCATCCCTAAACCCAAACCCAATATTCACCCAAACATAAGTGTGTCCTGAACTCTAACCCTAACCCTAACCCTTACCATATGGGCCCATTCATTCTAATGAATCTCATAGGCTATAATGGAGAATGGAAAAACATCCAAAATTTCCCCCCATCAATAGTGTAACATTCAGTGTGATACTAAAAATTCATCTTACCCATCCCTAAAACCAAACCCAATATTCACCCAAAGATATGTGTGTCCTGAACTCTAACCCTAACCCTAACCCTTACCATATGGGCCCATTCATTCTAATGAATCTCATAGGCTATAATGGAGAATGGAAAAACATCCAAATTTTTTCCCCATCAAGAGTGTACCATTCAGTGTGATATTAAAAATACATCTTACCCATCCCTAAACCCAAACCCAATATTCACCCAAACATAAGTGTGTCCTGAACTCTAACCCTAACCCTAACCCTTACCATATGGGCCCATTCATTCTAATGAATCTCATAGGCTATAATGGAGAATGGAAAAACATCCAAAATTTCTCCCCATCAATAGTGTACCATTCAGTGTGATATTAAAAATTCATCTTACCCATCCCTAAACCCAAACCCAATATTCACCCAAAGATATGTGTGTACTGAACTCTAACCCTAACCCTAACCCTTACCATATGGGCCCATTCATTCTAATGAATCTCATAGGCTATAATGGAGAATAGAAAAACATCCAAAATTTTTCCCCATGAAGAGTGTACCATTCAGTGTGATATTAAAAATACATCTTACCCATCCCTAAACCCAAACCCAATATTCACCCAAACATAAGTGTGTCCTGAACTCTAACCCTAACCCTAACCCTTACCATATGGGCCCATTTATTCTAATGAATCTCATAGGCTATAATGGAGAATGGAAAAACATCCAAAATTTCTCCCCATCAATAGTGTACCATTCAGTGTGATATTAAAAATTCATCTTACCCATCCCTAAACCCAAACCCAATATTCACCCAAACATAAGTGTGTCCTGAACTCTAACCCTAACCCTAACCCTTACCATATGGGCCCATTCATTCTAATGAATCTCATAGGCTATAATGGAGAATGGAAAAACATCCAAAATTTTTCCCCATGAAGAGTGTACCATTCAGTGTGATATTAAAAATTCATCTTACCCATCCCTAAACCCAAACCCAATATTCACCCAAAGATATGTGTGTCCTGAACTCTAACCCTAACCCTAACCCTTACCATATGGGCCCATTCATTCTAATGAATCTCATAGGCTATAATGGAGAATGGAAAAACATCCAAAATTTCTTCCCATCAATAGTGTACCATTCAGTGTGATATTAAAAATTCATCTTACCCATCCCTAAACCCAAACCCAATATTCACCCAAAGATATGTGTGTACTGAACTCTAACCCTAACCCTTACCATATGGGCCCATTCATTCTAATGAATCTCATAGGCTATAATGGAGAATAGAAAAACATCCAAAATTTTTCCCCATGAAGAGTGTACCATTCTGTGTGATATTAAAAATTCATCTTACCCATCTCTAAACCCAAACCCAATACTCACCCAAACATAAGTGTGTCCTGAACTCTAACCCTAACCCTAACCCTTACCATATGGGCCCATTCATTCTAATGAATCTCATAGGCTATAATGGAGAATGGAAAAACATCCAAAATTTTTCCCCATCAATAGTGTAACATTCAGTGTGATACTAAAAATTCATCTTACCCATCCCTAAACCCAAACCCAATATTCACCCAAAGATATGTGTGTCCTGAACTCTAACCCTAACCCTAACCCTTACCATATGGGCCCATTCATTCTAATGAATCTCATAGGCTATAATGGAGAATGGAAAAACATCCAAAATTTTTCCCCATCAAGAGTGTACCATTCAGTATGATATTAAAAATGCATCTTACCCATCCCTAAACCCAAACCCAATATTCACCCAAAGATATGTGTGTACTGAACTCTAACCCTAACCCTAACCCTTACCATATGGGCCCATTTATTCTAATGAATCTCATAGGCTATAATGGAGAATGGAAAAACATCCAAAATTTCTCCCCATCAATAGTGTACCATTCAGTGTGATATTAAAAATTCATCTTACCCATCCCTAAACCCAAACCCAATATTCACCCAAAGATATGTGTGTACTGAACTCTAACCCTAACCCTAACCCTTACCATATGGGCCCATTCATTCTAATGAATCTCATAGGCTATAATGGAGAATAGAAAAACATCCAAAATTTTTCCCCATGAAGAGTGTACCATTCAGTGTGATATTAAAAATTCATCTTACCCATCCCTAAACCCAAACCCAATATTCACCCAAAGATATGTGTGTCCTGAATTCTAACCCTAACCCTAACCCTTACCATATGGGCCCATTCATTCTAATGAATCTCAAAGGTTATAATGGAGAATGGAAAAACATCCAAAATTTTTCCCCATCAAGAGTGTACCATTCAGTGTTATATTTAAAATACATCTTACCCATCCCTAAACCCAAACCCAATATTCACCCAAACATAAGTGTGTCCTGAACTCTAACCCTAAACCTAACCCTTACCATAAGGGCCCATTCATTCTAATGAATCTCATAGGCTATAATGGAGAATGGAAAAACATCCAAAATTTCTCCCCATCAATAGTGTACCATTCAGTGTGATATTAAAAATTCATCTTACCCATCCCTAAACCCAAACCCAATATTCACCCAAAGATATGTGTGTACTGAACTCTAACCCTAACCCTAACCCTTACCATATGGGCCCATTCATTCTAATGAATCTCATAGGCTATAATGGAGAATAGAAAAACATCCAAAATTTTTCCCCATCAAGAGTGTACCATTCAGTGTGATATTAAAAATTCATCTTACCCATCCCTAAACCCAAACCCAATATTCACCCAAACATAAGTGTGTCCTGAACTCTAACCCTAACCCTAACCCTTACCATATGGGCCCATTCATTCTAATGAATCTCATAGGCTATAATGGAGAATGGAAAAACATCCAAAATTTTTCCCCATCAATAGTGTAACATTCAGTGTGATACTAAAAATTCATCTTACCCATCCCTAAAACCAAACCCAATATTCACCCAAAGATATGTGTTTCCTGAACTCTAACCCTAACCCTAACCCTTACCATATGGGCCCATTCATTCTAATGAATCTCATAGGCCATAATGGAGAATGGAAAAACATCCAAAATTTTTCCCCATCAAGAGTGTACCATTCAGTGTGATATTAAAAATACATCTTACCCATCCCTAAACCCAAACCCAATATTCACCCAAACATAAGTGTGTCCTGAACTCTAACCCTAATCCTAACCCTTACCATATGGGCCCATTCATTCTAATGAATCTCATAGGCTATAATGGAGAATGGAAAAACATCCAAAATTTCTCCCCATCAATAGTGTACCATTCAGTGTGATATTAAAAATTCATCTTACCCATCCCTAAACCCAAACCCAATATTCACCCAAAGATATGTGTGTACTGAACTCTAACCCTAACCCTTACCATATGGGCCCATTCATTCTAATGAATCTCATAGGCTATAATGGAGAATAGAAAAACATCCAAAATTTTTCCCCATGAAGAGTGTACCATTCTGTGTGATATTAAAAATTCATCTTACCCATCCCTAAACCCAAACCCAATATTCACCCAAACATAAGTGTGTCCTGAACTCTAACCCTAACCCTAACCCTTACCATATGGGCCCATTCATTCTAATGAATCTCATAGGCTATAATGGAGAATGGAAAAACATCCAAAATTTTTCCCCATCAATAGTGTAACATTCAGTGTGATACTAAAAATTCATCTTACCCATCCCTAAACCCAAACCCAATATTCACCCAAAGATATGTGTGTCCTGAACTCTAACCCTAACCCTAACCCTTACCATATGGGCCCATTCATTCTAATGAATCTCATAGGCTATAATGGAGAATGGAAAAACATCCAAAATTTTTCCCCATCAAGAGTGTACCATTCAGTGTGATATTAAAAATTCATCTTACCCATCCCTAAACCCAAACCCAATATTCACCCAAAGATATGTGTGTACTGAACTCTAACCCTAACCCTAACCCTTACCATATGGGCCCATTTATTTTAATGAATCTCATAGGCTATTATGGAGAATGGAAAAACATCCAAAATTTCTCCCCATCAATAGTGTACCATTCAGTGTGATATTAAAAATTCATCTTACCCATCCCTAAACCCAAACCCAATATTCACCCAAAGATATGTGTGTCCTGAATTCTAACCCTAACCCTAACCCTTACCATATGGGCCCATTCATTCTAATGAATCTCAAAGGTTATAATGGAGAATGGAAAAACATCCAAAATTTTTCCCCATCAAGAGTGTACCATTCAGTGTTATATTTAAAATACATCTTACCCATCCCTAAACCCAAACCCAATATTCACCCAAACATAAGTGTGTCCTGAACTCTAACCCTAAACCTAACCCTTACCATAAGGGCCCATTCATTCTAATGAATCTCATAGGCTATAATGGAGAATGGAAAAACATCCAAAATTTCTCCCCATCAATAGTGTACCATTCAGTGTGATATTAAAAATTCATCTTACCCATCCCTAAACCCAAACCCAATATTCACCCAAAGATATGTGTGTACTGAACTCTAACCCTAACCCTAACCCTTACCATATGGGCCCATTCATTCTAATGAATCTCATAGGCTATAATGGAGAATAGAAAAACATCCAAAATTTTTCCCCATGAAGAGTGTACCATTCAGTGTGATATTAAAAATTCATCTTACCCATCCCTAAACCCAAACCCAATATTCACCCAAAGATATGTGTGTCCTGAATTCTAACCCTAACCCTAACCCTTACCATATGGGCCCATTCATTCTAATGAATCTCAAAGGTTATAATGGAGAATGGAAAAACATCCAAAATTTTTCCCCATCAAGAGTGTACCATTCAGTGTTATATTTAAAATACATCTTACCCATCCCTAAACCCAAACCCAATATTCACCCAAACATAAGTGTGTCCTGAACTCTAACCCTAACCCTAACCCTTACCATATGGGCCCATTCATTCTAATGAATCTCATAGGCTATAATGGAGAATGGAAAAACATCCAAAATTTTTCCCCATCAATAATGTAACATTCAGTGTGATACTAAAAATTCATCTTACCCATCCCTAAAACCAAACCCAATATTCACCCAAAGATATGTGTTTCCTGAACTCTAACCCTAACCCTAACCCTTACCATATGGGCCCATTCATTCTAATGAATCTCATAGGCCATAATGGAGAATGGAAAAACATCCAAAATTTTTCCCCATCAAGAGTGTACCATTCAGTGTGATATTAAAAATACATCTTACCCATCCCTAAACCCAAACCCAATATTCACCCAAACATAAGTGTGTCCTGAACTCTAACCCTAATCCTGACCCTTACCATATGGGCCCATTCATTCTAATGAATCTCATAGGCTATAATGGAGAATGGAAAAACATCCAAAATTTCTCCCCATCAATAGTGTACCATTCAGTGTGATATTAAAAATTCATCTTACCCATCCCTAAACCCAAACCCAATATTCACCCAAAGATATGTGTGTACTGAACTCTAACCCTAACCCTTACCATATGGGCCCATTCATTCTAATGAATCTCATAGGCTATAATGGAGAATAGAAAAACATCCAAAATTTTTCCCCATGAAGAGTGTACCATTCTGTGTGATATTAAAAATTCATCTTACCCATCCCTAAACCCAAACCCAATATTCACCCAAACATAAGTGTGTCCTGAACTCTAACCCTAACCCTAACCCTTACCATATGGGCCCATTCATTCTAATGAATCTCATAGGCTATAATGGAGAATGGAAAAACATCCAAAATTTTTCCCCATCAATAGTGTAACATTCAGTGTGATACTAAAAATTCATCTTACCCATCCCTAAACCCAAACCCAATATTCACCCAAAGATATGTGTGTCCTGAACTCTAACCCTAACCCTAAACCTTACCATATGGGCCCATTCATTCTAATGAATCTCATAGGCTATAATGGAGAATGGAAAAACATCCAAAATTTTTCCCCATCAAGAGTGTACCATTCAGTGTGATATTAAAAATTCATCTTACCCATCCCTAAACCCAAACCCAATATTCACCCAAATATATGTGTGTACTGAACTCTAACCCTAACCCTAACCCTTACCATATGGGCCCATTTATTCTAATGAATCTCATAGGCTATAATGGAGAATGGAAAAACATCCAAAATTTCTCCCCATCAATAGTGTACCATTCAGTGTGATATTAAAAATTCATCTTACCCATCCCTAAACCCAAACCCAATATTCACCCAAAGATATGTGTGTACTGAACTCTAACCCTAACCCTAACCCTTACCATATGGGCCCATTCATTCTAATGAATCTCATAGGCTATAATGGAGAATAGAAAAACATCCAAAATTTTTCCCCATGAAGAGTGTACCATTCAGTGTGATATTAAAAATTCATCTTACCCATCCCTAAACCCAAACCCAATATTCACCCAAAGATATGTGTGTCCTGAATTCTAACCCTAACCCTAACCCTTACCATATGGGCCCATTCATTCTAATGAATCTCAAAGGTTATAATGGAGAATGGAAAAACATCCAAAATTTTTCCCCATCAAGAGTGTACCATTCAGTGTTATATTTAAAATACATCTTACCCATCCCTAAACCCAAACCCAATATTCACCCAAACATAAGTGTGTCCTGAACTCTAACCCTAAACCTAACCCTTACCATAAGGGCCCATTCATTCTAATGAATCTCATAGGCTATAATGGAGAATGGAAAAACATCCAAAATTTCTCCCCATCAATAGTGTACCATTCAGTGTGATATTAAAAATTCATCTTACCCATCCCTAAACCCAAACCCAATATTCACCCAAAGATATGTGTGTACTGAACTCTAACCCTAACCCTAACCCTTACCATATGGGCCCATTCATTCTAATGAATCTCATAGGCTATAATGGAGAATGGAAAAACATCCAAAATTTTTCCCCATCAAGAGTGTACCATTCTGTGTGATATTAAAAATACATCTTACCCAACCCTAAACCAGACCCCAATTTTAAACCAAACATATGTGTGTCCTGAACTCTAACCCTAACCCTAACCCTTACCATATGGGCCCATTCATTCTAATGAATCTCAAAGGTTATAATGGAGAATGGAAAAACATCCAAAATTTTTCCCCATCAAGAGTGTACCATTCAGTGTTATATTTAAAATACATCTTACCCATCCCTAAACCCAAACCCAATATTCACCCAAACATAAGTGTGTCCTGAACTCTAACCCTAACCCTAACCCTTACCATATGGGCCCATTCATTCTAATGAATCTCATAGGCTATAATGGAGAATGGAAAAACATCCAAAATTTCTCCCCATCAATAGTGTACCATTCAGTGTGATATTAAAAATTCATCTTACCCATCCCTAAACCCAAACCCAATATTCACCCAAAGATATGTGTGTACTGAACTCTAACCCTAACCCTAACCCTTACCATATGGGCCCATTCATTCTAATGAATCTCATAGGCTATAATGGAGAATAGAAAAACATCCAAAATTTTTCCCCATGAAGAGTGTACCATTCAGTGTGATATTAAAAATTCATCTTACCCATCCCTAAACCCAAACCCAATATTCACCCAAACATAAGTGTGTCCTGAACTCTAACCCTAACCCTAACCCTTACCATATGGGCCCATTCATTCTAATGAATCTCATAGGCTATAATGGAGAATGGAAAAACATCCAAAAATTTTCCCCATCAAGAGTGTAACATTCAGTGTGATATTAAAAATTCATCTTACCCATCCCTAAACCCAAACCCAATATTCACCCAAAGATATGTGTGTCCTGAACTCTAACCCTAACCCTAACCCTTACCATATGGGCCCATTCATTCTAATGAATCTCATAGGCTATAATGGAGAATGGAAAAACATCCAAAATTTTTCCCCATCAAGAGTGTACCATTCAGTGTGATATTAAAAATACATCTTACCCATCCCTAAACCCAAACCCAATATTCACCCAAACATAAGTGTGTCCTGAACTCTAACCCTAACCCTAACCCTTACCATATGGGCCCATTCATTCTAATGAATCTCATAGGCTATAATGGAGAATGGAAAAACATCCAAAATTTTTCCCCATCAAGAGTGTACCATTCTGTGTGATATTAAAAATACATCTTACCCAACCCTAAACCAGACCCCAATTTTAAACCAAACATATGTGTGTCCTGAACTCTAACTCTAACCCTAACCCTAACCCTTACCATATGGGCCCATTCATTCTAATGAATCTCAAAGGTTATAATGGAGAATGGAAAAACATCCAAAATTTTTCCCCATCAAGAGTGTACCATTCAGTGTTATATTTAAAATACATCTTACCCATCCCTAAACCCAAACCCAATATTCACCCAAACATAAGTGTGTCCTGAACTCTAACCCTAACCCTAACCCTTACCATATGGGCCCATTCATTCTAATGAATCTCATAGGCTATAATGGAGAATGGAAAAACATCCAAAATTTCTCCCCATCAATAGTGTACCATTCAGTGTGATATTAAAAATTCATCTTACCCATCCCTAAACCCAAACCCAATATTCACCCAAAGATATGTGTGTACTGAACTCTAACCCTAACCCTAACCCTTACCATATGGGCCCATTCATTCTAATGAATCTCATAGGCTATAATGGAGAATAGAAAAACATCCAAAATTTTTCCCCATGAAGAGTGTACCATTCAGTGTGATATTAAAAATTCATCTTACCCATCCCTAAACCCAAACCCAATATTCACCCAAACATAAGTGTGTCCTGAACTCTAACCCTAACCCTAACCCTTACCATATGGGCCCATTCATTCTAATGAATCTCATAGGCTATAATGGAGAATGGAAAAACATCCAAAATTTTTCCCCATCAAGAGTGTAACATTCAGTGTGATATTAAAAATTCATCTTACCCATCCCTAAACCCAAACCCAATATTCACCCAAAGATATGTGTGTCCTGAACTCTAACCCTAACCCTAACCCTTACCATATGGGCCCATTCATTCTAATGAATCTCATAGGCTATAATGGAGAATAGAAAAACATCCAACATTTTTCCCCATGAAGAGTGTACCATTCAGTGTGATATTAAAAATTCATCTTACCCATCCCTAAACCCAAACCCAATATTCACCCAAACATAAATGTGTCCTGAACTCTAACCCTAACCCTAACCCTTACCATATGGGCCCATTAATTCTAATGAATCTCATAGCCTATAATGGAGAATGGAAAAACATCCAAAATTTTCCCCATCAAGAGTGTACCATTCAGTGTGATATTAAAAATACATCTTACCCAACCCTAAACCAGACCCCAATTTTAAACCAAACATATGTGTGTCCTGAACTCTAACCCTAACCCTAACCCTTACCATATGGGCGCATTCATTCTAATGAATCTCATAGGCTATAATGGAGAATGGAAAAACATCCAAAATTTTTCCCCATCAAGAGTGTACCATTCAGTGTGATATTAAAAATTCATCTTACCCATCCCTAAACCCAAACCCAATATTCACCCAAACATATGTGTGTCCTGAACTCTAACCCTAACCCTAACCCTTACCATATGGGCGCATTCATTCTAATGAATCTCATAGGCTATAATGGAGAATAGAAAAACATCCAAAATTTTTCCCCATCAAGAGTGTACCATTCAGTGTGATATTAAAAATACATCTTACCCAACCCTAAACCAGACCCCAATTTTAAACCAAACATATGTGTGTCCTGAACTCTAACCCTAACCCTAACCCTTACCATATGGGCCCATTCATTCTAATGAATCTCAAAGGTTATAATGGAGAATGGAAAAACATCCAAAATTTTTCCCCATCAAGAGTGTACCATTCAGTGTTATATTTAAAATACATCTTACCCATCCCTAAACCCAAACCCAATATTCACCCAAACATAAGTGTGTCCTGAACTCTAACCCTAACCGTAACCCTTACCATATGGGCGCATTCATTCTGATGAATCTCATAGGCTATAATGTAGAATGGAAAAACATCCAAAATTTTTCTCCATCAAGAGTGTACCATTCAGTGTGATATTAAAAATACATCTTACCCATCCCTAAACCCAAACCCAATATTCACCCAAACATAAGTGTGTCCTGAACTCTAACCCTAACCCTAACCCTTACCATATGGGCCCATTCATTCTAATGAATCTCATAGGCTATAATGGAGAATGGAAAAACATCCAAAATTTTTCCCCATCAATAGTGTAACATTCAGTGTGATACTAAAAATTCATCTTACCCATCCCTAAACCCAAACCCAATATTCACCCAAAGATATGTGTGTCCTGAACTCTAACCCTAACCCTAACCCTTACCATATGGGCCCATTCATTCTAATCAATCTCATAGGCTATAATGGAGAATGGAAAAACATCCAAAATTTTTCCCCATCAAGAGTGTACCATTCAGTGTGATATTAAAAATACATCTTATCCATCCCTAAACCCAAACCCAATATTCACCCAAACATAAGTGTGTCCTGAACTCTAACCCTAACCCTAACCCTTACCATATGGGCCCATTCATTCTAATGAATCTCATAGGCTATAATGGGGAATGGAAAAACATCCAAGATTTCTCCCCATCAATAGTGTACCATTCAGTGTGATATTAAAAATTCATCTTACCCATCCCTAAACCCAAACCCAATATTCACCCAAAGATATGTGTGTACTGAACTCTAACCCTAACCCTAACCCTTACCATATGGGCCCATTCATTCTAATGAATCTCATAGGCTATAATGGAGAATAGAAAAACATCCAAAATTTTTCCCCATGAAGAGTGTACCATTCAGTGTGATATTAAAAATTCATCTTACCCATCCCTAAACCCAAACCCAATATTCACCCAAACATAAGTGTGTCCTGAACTCTAACCCTAACCCTAACCCTTACCATATGGGCCCATTCATTCTAATGAATCTCATAGGCTATAATGGAGAATGGAAAAACATCCAAAATTTTTCCCCATCAATAGTGTAACATTCAGTGTGATATTAAAAATTCATCTTACCCATC
This sequence comes from Heteronotia binoei, assembly GCF_032191835.1. Taxonomy (NCBI): domain Eukaryota; kingdom Metazoa; phylum Chordata; class Lepidosauria; order Squamata; family Gekkonidae; genus Heteronotia; species Heteronotia binoei. Next base: position 40,263,226 of record NC_083232.1, read on the forward strand.
CCTAAACAAAAACCCAATATTCACCCAAAGATATGTGTGTCCTGAACTCTAACCCTAAACCTAACCCTTACCATATGGGCCCATTCATTCTAATGAATCTCAAAGGTTATAATGGAGAATGGAAAAACATCCAAAATTTTTCCCCATCAAGAGTGTACCATTCAGTGTTATATTTAAAATACATCTTACCCATCCCTAAACCCAAACCCAATATTCACCCAAACATAAGTGAGTCCTGAACTCTAACCCTAACCCTAACCCTTACCATATGGGCGCATTCATTCTAATGAATCTCATAGGCTATAATGGAGAATGGAAAAACATCCAAAATTTTTCCCCATCAATAGTGTACCATTCAGTGTGATATTAAAAATACATCTTACCCATCCCTAAACCCAAACCCAATATTCACCCAAAGATATGTGTGTCCTGAACTCTAACCCTAACCCTTACCATATGGGACCATTCATTCTAATGAATCTCATAGGCTATAATGGAGAATGGAAAAACATCCAAAATTTTTCCCCATCAAGAGTGTACCATTCAGTGTGATATTAAAAATACATCTTACCCAACCCTAAACCAGACCGCAATTTTAAACCAAACATATGTGTGTCCTGAACTCTAACCCTAACCCTAACCCTTACCATATGGGCCCATTCATTCTAATGAATCTCATAGGCTATAATGGAGAATGGAAAAACATCCAAAATTTTTCCCCATCAAGAGTGTACCATTCAGTGTGATATTCAAAATGCATCTTACCCATCCCTAAACCCAAACCCAATATTCACCCAAACATAAGTGTGTCCTGAACTCTAACCCTAACCCTAACCCTTACCATATGGGCCCATTCATTCTCATGAATCTCATAGGCTATAATGGAGAATGGAAATACATCCAAAATTTTTCCCCATCAAGAGTGTACCATTCAGTGTGATATTAAAAATACATCTTACCCAACCCTGAACCAGACCCCAACTTTAAACCAAAAATATGTGTGTCCTGAACTCTAACCCTAACCCTAACCCTTACCATATGGGCCCATTCATTCTAATGAATCTCATAGGCTATAATGGAGAATGGAAAAACATCCAAAATTTTTCCCCATCAAGAGTGTAACATTCAGTGTGATATTAAAAATTCATCTTACCCATCCCTAAACAAAAACCCAATATTCACCCAAAGATATGTGTGTCCTGAACTCTAACCCTAACCCTAACCCTTACCATATGGGCCCATTCATTCTAATGAATCTCATAGGCTATAATGGAGAATAGAAAAACATCCAACATTTTTCCCCATGAAGAGTGTACCATTCAGTGTGATATTAAAAATTCATCTTACCCATCCCTAAACCCAAACCCAATATTCACCCAAACATAAATGTGTCCTGAACTCTAACCCTAACCCTAACCCTTACCATATGGGCCCATTAATTCTAATGAATCTCATAGCCTATAATGGAGAATGGAAAAACATCCAAAATTTTCCCCATCAAGAGTGTACCATTCAGTGTGATATTAAAAATACATCTTACCCAACCCTAAACCAGACCCCAATTTTAAACCAAACATATGTGTGTCCTGAACTCTAACCCTAACCCTAACCCTTACCATATGGGCGCATTCATTCTAATGAATCTCATAGGCTATAATGGAGAATGGAAAAACATCCAAAATTTTTCCCCATCAAGAGTGTACCATTCAGTGTGATATTAAAAATTCATCTTACCCATCCCTAAACCCAAACCCAATATTCACCCAAACATATGTGTGTCCTGAACTCTAACCCTAACCCTAACCCTTACCATATGGGCGCATTCATTCTAATGAATCTCATAGGCTAAAATGGAGAATAGAAAAACATCCAAAATTTTTCCCCATCAAGAGTGTACCATTCAGTGTGATATTAAAAATACATCTTACCCAACCCTAAACCAGACCCCAATTTTAAACCAAACATATGTGTGTCCTGAACTCTAACCCTAACCCTAACCCTTACCATATGGGCCCATTCATTCTAATGAATCTCAAAGGTTATAATGGAGAATGGAAAAACATCCAAAATTTTTCCCCATCAAGAGTGTACCATTCAGTGTTATATTTAAAATACATCTTACCCATCCCTAAACCCAAACCCAATATTCACCCAAACATAAGTGTGTCCTGAACTCTAACCCTAACCGTAACCCTTACCATATGGGCGCATTCATTCTGATGAATCTCATAGGCTATAATGTAGAATGGAAAAACATCCAAAATTTTTCTCCATCAAGAGTGTACCATTCAGTGTGATATTAAAAATACATCTTACCCATCCCTAAACCCAAACCCAATATTCACCCAAACATAAGTGTGTCCTGAACTCTAACCCTAACCCTAACCCTTACCATATGGGCCCATTCATTCTAATGAATCTCATAGGCTATAATGGAGAATGGAAAAACATCCAAAATTTTTCCCCATCAATAGTGTAACATTCAGTGTGATACTAAAAATTCATCTTACCCATCCCTAAACCCAAACCCAATATTCACCCAAAGATATGTGTGTCCTGAACTCTAACCCTAACCCTAACCCTTACCATATGGGCCCATTCATTCTAATCAATCTCATAGGCTATAATGGAGAATGGAAAAACATCCAAAATTTTTCCCCATCAAGAGTGTACCATTCAGTGTGATATTAAAAATACATCTTATCCATCCCTAAACCCAAACCCAATATTCACCCAAACATAAGTGTGTCCTGAACTCTAACCCTAACCCTAACCCTTACCATATGGGCCCATTCATTCTAATGAATCTCATAGGCTATAATGGGGAATGGAAAAACATCCAAGATTTCTCCCCATCAATAGTGTACCATTCAGTGTGATATTAAAAATTCATCTTACCCATCCCTAAACCCAAACCCAATATTCACCCAAAGATATGTGTGTACTGAACTCTAACCCTAACCCTAACCCTTACCATATGGGCCCATTCATTCTAATGAATCTCATAGGCTATAATGGAGAATAGAAAAACATCCAAAATTTTTCCCCATGAAGAGTGTACCATTCAGTGTGATATTAAAAATTCATCTTACCCATCCCTAAACCCAAACCCAATATTCACCCAAACATAAGTGTGTCCTGAACTCTAACCCTAACCCTAACCCTTACCATATGGGCCCATTCATTCTAATGAATCTCATAGGCTATAATGGAGAATGGAAAAACATCCAAAATTTTTCCCCATCAATAGTGTAACATTCAGTGTGATATTAAAAATTCATCTTACCCATCCCTAAACAAAAACCCAATATTCACCCAAAGATATGTGTGTCCTGAACTCTAACCCTAAACCTAACCCTTACCATATGGGCCCATTCATTCTAATGAATCTCAAAGGTTATAATGGAGAATGGAAAAACATCCAAAATTTTTCCCCATCAAGAGTGTACCATTCAGTGTTATATTTAAAATACATCTTACCCATCCCTAAACCCAAACCCAATATTCACCCAAACATAAGTGTGTCCTGAACTCTAACCCTAACCCTAACCCTTACCATATGGGCGCATTCATTCTAATGAATCTCATAGGCTATAATGGAGAATGGAAAAACATCCAAAATTTTTCCCCATCAATAGTGTACCATTCAGTGTGATATTAAAAATACATCTTACCCATCCCTAAACCCAAACCCAATATTCACCCAAAGATATGTGTGTCCTGAACTCTAACCCTAACCCTTACCATATGGGACCATTCATTCTAATGAATCTCATAGGCTATAATGGAGAATGGAAAAACATCCAAAATTTTTCCCCATCAAGAGTGTACCATTCAGTGTGATATTAAAAATACATCTTACCCAACCCTAAACCAGACCGCAATTTTAAACCAAACATATGTGTGTCCTGAACTCTAACCCTAACCCTAACCCTTACCATATGGGCCCATTCATTCTAATGAATCTCATAGGCTATAATGGAGAATGGAAAAACATCCAAAATTTTTCCCCATCAAGAGTGTACCATTCAGTGTGATATTCAAAATGCATCTTACCCATCCCTAAACCCAAACCCAATATTCACCCAAACATAAGTGTGTCCTGAACTCTAACCCTAACCCTAACCCTTACCATATGGGCCCATTCATTCTAATGAATCTCATAGGCTATAATGGAGAATGGAAAAACATCCAAAATTTTTCCCCATCAATAGTGTAACATTCAGTGTGATATTAAAAATTCATCTTACCCATCCCTAAACAAAAACCCAATATTCACCCAAAGATATGTGTGTCCTGAACTCTAACCCTAAACCTAACCCTTACCATATGGGCCCATTCATTCTAATGAATCTCAAAGGTTATAATGGAGAATGGAAAAACATCCAAAATTTTTCCCCATCAAGAGTGTACCATTCAGTGTTATATTTAAAATACATCTTACCCATCCCTAAACCCAAACCCAATATTCACCCAAACATAAGTGTGTCCTGAACTCTAACCCTAACCCTAACCCTTACCATATGGGCGCATTCATTCTAATGAATCTCATAGGCTATAATGGAGAATGGAAAAACATCCAAAATTTTTCCCCATCAATAGTGTACCATTCAGTGTGATATTAAAAATACATCTTACCCATCCCTAAACCCAAACCCAATATTCACCCAAAGATATGTGTGTCCTGAACTCTAACCCTAACCCTTACCATATGGGACCATTCATTCTAATGAATCTCATAGGCTATAATGGAGAATGGAAAAACATCCAAAATTTTTCCCCATCAAGAGTGTACCATTCAGTGTGATATTAAAAATACATCTTACCCAACCCTAAACCAGACCGCAATTTTAAACCAAACATATGTGTGTCCTGAACTCTAACCCTAACCCTAACCCTTACCATATGGGCCCATTCATTCTAATGAATCTCATAGGCTATAATGGAGAATGGAAAAACATCCAAAATTTTTCCCCATCAAGAGTGTACCATTCAGTGTGATATTCAAAATGCATCTTACCCATCCCTAAACCCAAACCCAATATTCACCCAAACATAAGTGTGTCCTGAACTCTAACCCTAACCCTAACCCTTACCATATGGGCCCATTCATTCTCATGAATCTCATAGGCTATAATGGAGAATGGAAATACATCCAAAATTTTTCCCCATCAAGAGTGTACCATTCAGTGTGATATTAAAAATACATCTTACCCAACCCTGAACCAGACCCCAACTTTAAACCAAAAATATGTGTGTCCTGAACTCTAACCCTAACCCTAACCCTTAACATATGGGCCCATTCATTCTAATGAATCTCATAGGCTATAATGGAGAATGGAAAAACATCCAAAATTTTTCCCCATCAAGAGTGTACCATTCAGTGTGATATTAAAAATACATCTTACCCATCCCTAAACCCAAACCCAATATTCACCCAATCATAAGTGTGTCCTGAACTCTAACCCTAACCCTAACGCTTACCATATGGGCCCATTCATTCTAATGAATCTCATAGGCTATATTGGAGAATGGAAAAACATCCAAAATTTTTCCCCATCAATAGTGCACCATTCAGTGTGATATTAAAAATTCATCTTATCCATCCCTAAACCCAAACCCAATATTCACCCAAAGAAATGTGTGTTCTGAACTCTAACCCTAACCCTAACCCTTACCATATGGGCCCATTCATTCTAATGAATCTCAAAGGTTTTAATGGAGAATGGAAAAACATCCAAAATTTTTCCCCATCAAGAGTGTACCATTCAGTGTTATATTTAAAATACATCTTACCCATCCCTAAACCCAAACCCAATATTCACCCAAACATAAGTGTGTCCTGAACTCTAACCCTAACCCTTACCATATGGGCGCATTCATTCTAATGAATCTCATAGGCTATAATGGAGAATGGAAAAACATCCAAAATTTTTCCCCATCAAGAGTGTAGCATTCAGTGTGATATTAAAAATACATCTTACCCAACCCTAAACCAGACCGCAATTTTAAACCAAACATATGTGTCTCCTGAACTCTAACCCTAACCCTTACCATATGGGCCCATTCATTCTAATGAATCTCATAGGCTATAATGGAGAATGGAAAAACATCCAAAATTTTTCCCCATCAAGAGTGTACCATTCAGTGTGATATTAAAAATACATCTTACCCATCCCTAAACCCAAACCCAATATTCACTCAAAGAAATGTGTGTTCTGAACTCTAACCCTAACCCTAACCCTTACCATATGGGCCCATTCATTCTAATAAATCTCAAAGGTTATAATGGAGAATGGAAAAACATCCAAAATTTTTCCCCATCAAGAGTGTACCATTCAGTGTTATATTTAAAATACATCTTACCCATCCCTAAACCCAAACCCAATATTCACCCAAACATAAGTGTGTCCTCAACCCTAAACCTAACCCTAACCCTTACCATATGGGCGCATTCATTCTAATGAATCTCATAGGCTATAATGGAGAATGGAAAAACATCCAAAATTTTTCCCCATCAATAGTGAACCATTCAGTGTGATATTAAAAATTCATCTTACCCATCCCTAAACCCAAACCCAATATTCACCCAAAGATATGTGTGTCCTGAACTCTAACCCTAACCCTAACCCTTAACATATGGGCCCATTCATTCTAATGAATCTCATAGGCTATAATGGAGAATGGAAAAACATCCAAAATTTTTCCCCATCAAGAGTGTACCATTCAGTGTGATATTAAAAATACATCTTACCCAACCCTAAACCAGACCCCAATTTTAAACCAAACATATGTGTGTCCTGAACTCTAACCCTAACCCTAACCCTTAACATATGGGCCCATTCATTCTAATGAATCTCATAGGCTATAATGGAGAATGGAAAAACATCCAAAAATTTTCCCCATCAAGAGTGTACCATTCAGTGTGATATTAAAAATACATCTTACCCATCCCTAAACCCAAACCCAATATTCAGCCAAAGATATGTGTGTACTGAACTCTAACCCTAACCCTAACCCTTACCATATGGGCCCATTCATTCTTATGAATCTCATAGGCTATAATGGAGAATAGAAAAACATCCAAAATTTTTCCCCATGAAGAGTGTACCATTCAGTGTGATATTAAAAATTCATCTTACCCATCCCTAAACCCAAACCCAATATTCACCCAAACATAAGTGTGTCCTGAACTCTAACCCTAACCCTAACCCTTACCATATGGGCCCATTCATTCTAATGAATCTCATAGGCTATAATGGAGAATGGAAAAACATCCAAAATTTTTCCCCATCAATAGTGTAACATTCAGTGTGATATTAAAAATTCATCTTACCCATCCCTAAACCCAAACCCAATATTCACCCAAAGATATGTGTGTCCTGAACTCTAACCCTAAGCCTAACCCTTACCATATGGGCCCATTCATTCTAATGAATCTCAAAGGTTATAATGGAGAATGGAAAAACATCCAAAATTTTTCCCCATCAAGAGTGTACCATTCAGTGTTATATTTAAAATAAATCTTACCCATCCCTAAACCCAAACCCAATATTCACCCAAACATAAATGTGTCCTGAACTCTAACCCTAACCCTAACCCTTACCATATGGGCCCATTAATTCTAATGAATCTCATAGCCTATAATGGAGAATGGAAAAACATCCAAAATTTTCCCCATCAAGAGTGTACCATTCAGTGTGATATTAAAAATACATCTTACCCAACCCTAAACCAGACCCCAATTTTAAACCAAACATATGTGTGTCCTGAACTCTAACCCTAACCCTAACCCTTACCATATGGGCGCATTCATTCTAATGAATCTCATAGGCTATAATGGAGAATGGAAAAACATCCAAAATTTTTCCCCATCAAGAGTGTACCATTCAGTGTGATATTAAAAATTCATCTTACCCATCCCTAAACCCAAACCCAATATTCACCCAAACATATGTGTGTCCTGAACTCTAACCCTAACCCTAACCCTTACCATATGGGCGCATTCATTCTAATGAATCTCATAGGCTATAATGGAGAATAGAAAAACATCCAAAATTTTTCCCCATCAAGAGTGTACCATTCAGTGTGATATTAAAAATACATCTTACCCAACCCTAAACCAGACCCCAATTTTAAACCAAACATATGTGTGTCCTGAACTCTAACCCTAACCCTAACCCTTACCATATGGGCCCATTCATTCTAATGAATCTCAAAGGTTATAATGGAGAATGGAAAAACATCCAAAATTTTTCCCCATCAAGAGTGTACCATTCAGTGTTATATTTAAAATACATCTTACCCATCCCTAAACCCAAACCCAATATTCACCCAAACATAAGTGTGTCCTGAACTCTAACCCTAACCGTAACCCTTACCATATGGGCGCATTCATTCTGATGAATCTCATAGGCTATAATGTAGAATGGAAAAACATCCAAAATTTTTCTCCATCAAGAGTGTACCATTCAGTGTGATATTAAAAATACATCTTACCCATCCCTAAACCCAAACCCAATATTCACCCAAACATAAGTGTGTCCTGAACTCTAACCCTAACCCTAACCCTTACCATATGGGCCCATTCATTCTAATGAATCTCATAGGCTATAATGGAGAATGGAAAAACATCCAAAATTTTTCCCCATCAATAGTGTAACATTCAGTGTGATACTAAAAATTCATCTTACCCATCCCTAAACCCAAACCCAATATTCACCCAAAGATATGTGTGTCCTGAACTCTAACCCTAACCCTAACCCTTACCATATGGGCCCATTCATTCTAATCAATCTCATAGGCTATAATGGAGAATGGAAAAACATCCAAAATTTTTCCCCATCAAGAGTGTACCATTCAGTGTGATATTAAAAATACATCTTATCCATCCCTAAACCCAAACCCAATATTCACCCAAACATAAGTGTGTCCTGAACTCTAACCCTAACCCTAACCCTTACCATATGGGCCCATTCATTCTAATGAATCTCATAGGCTATAATGGGTAATGGAAAAACATCCAAGATTTCTCCCCATCAATAGTGTACCATTCAGTGTGATATTAAAAATTCATCTTACCCATCCCTAAACCCAAACCCAATATTCACCCAAAGATATGTGTGTACTGAACTCTAACCCTAACCCTAACCCTTACCATATGGGCCCATTCATTCTAATGAATCTCATAGGCTATAATGGAGAATAGAAAAACATCCAAAATTTTTCCCCATGAAGAGTGTACCATTCAGTGTGATATTAAAAATTCATCTTACCCATCCCTAAACCCAAACCCAATATTCACCCAAACATAAGTGTGTCCTGAACTCTAACCCTAACCCTAACCCTTACCATATGGGCCCATTCATTCTAATGAATCTCATAGGCTATAATGGAGAATGGAAAAACATCCAAAATTTTTCCCCATCAATAGTGTAACATTCAGTGTGATATTAAAAATTCATCTTACCCATCCCTAAACAAAAACCCAATATTCACCCAAAGATATGTGTGTCCTGAACTCTAACCCTAAACCTAACCCTTACCATATGGGCCCATTCATTCTAATGAATCTCAAAGGTTATAATGGAGAATGGAAAAACATCCAAAATTTTTCCCCATCAAGAGTGTACCATTCAGTGTTATATTTAAAATACATCTTACCCATCCCTAAACCCAAACCCAATATTCACCCAAACATAAGTGTGTCCTGAACTCTAACCCTAACCCTAACCCTTACCATATGGGCGCATTCATTCTAATGAATCTCATAGGCTATAATGGAGAATGGAAAAACATCCAAAATTTTTCCCCATCAATAGTGTACCATTCAGTGTGATATTAAAAATACATCTTACCCATCCCTAAACCCAAACCCAATATTCACCCAAAGATATGTGTGTCCTGAACTCTAACCCTAACCCTTACCATATGGGACCATTCATTCTAATGAATCTCATAGGCTATAATGGAGAATGGAAAAACATCCAAAATTTTTCCCCATCAAGAGTGTACCATTCAGTGTGATATTAAAAATACATCTTACCCAACCCTAAACCAGACCGCAATTTTAAACCAAACATATGTGTGTCCTGAACTCTAACCCTAACCCTAACCCTTACCATATGGGCCCATTCATTCTAATGAATCTCATAGGCTATAATGGAGAATGGAAAAACATCCAAAATTTTTCCCCATCAAGAGTGTACCATTCAGTGTGATATTCAAAATGCATCTTACCCATCCCTAAACCCAAACCCAATATTCACCCAAACATAAGTGTGTCCTGAACTCTAACCCTAACCCTAACCCTTACCATATGGGCCCATTCATTCTAATGAATCTCATAGGCTATATTGGAGAATGGAAAAACATCCAAAATTTTTCCCCATCAATAGTGCACCATTCAGTGTGATATTAAAAATTCATCTTATCCATCCCTAAACCCAAACCCAATATTCACCCAAAGAAATGTGTGTTCTGAACTCTAACCCTAACCCTAACCCTTACCATATGGGCCCATTCATTCTAATGAATCTCAAAGGTTTTAATGGAGAATGGAAAAACATCCAAAATTTTTCCCCATCAAGAGTGTACCATTCAGTGTTATATTTAAAATACATCTTACCCATCCCTAAACCCAAACCCAATATTCACCCAAACATAAGTGTGTCCTGAACTCTAACCCTAACCCTTACCATATGGGCGCATTCATTCTAATGAATCTCATAGGCTATAATGGAGAATGGAAAAACATCCAAAATTTTTCCCCATCAAGAGTGTAGCATTCAGTGTGATATTAAAAATACATCTTACCCAACCCTAAACCAGACCGCAATTTTAAACCAAACATATGTGTCTCCTGAACTCTAACCCTAACCCTTACCATATGGGCCCATTCATTCTAATGAATCTCATAGGCTATAATGGAGAATGGAAAAACATCCAAAATTTTTCCCCATCAAGAGTGTACCATTCAGTGTGATATTAAAAATACATCTTACCCATCCCTAAACCCAAACCCAATATTCACTCAAAGAAATGTGTGTTCTGAACTCTAACCCTAACCCTAACCCTTACCATATGGGCCCATTCATTCTAATAAATCTCAAAGGTTATAATGGAGAATGGAAAAACATCCAAAATTTTTCCCCATCAAGAGTGTACCATTCAGTGTTATATTTAAAATACATCTTACCCATCCCTAAACCCAAACCCAATATTCACCCAAACATAAGTGTGTCCTCAACCCTAAACCTAACCCTAACCCTTACCATATGGGCGCATTCATTCTAATGAATCTCATAGGCTATAATGGAGAATGGAAAAACATCCAAAATTTTTCCCCATCAATAGTGAACCATTCAGTGTGATATTAAAAATTCATCTTACCCATCCCTAAACCCAAACCCAATATTCACCCAAAGATATGTGTGTCCTGAACTCTAACCCTAACCCTAACCCTTAACATATGGGCCCATTCATTCTAATGAATCTCATAGGCTATAATGGAGAATGGAAAAACATCCAAAATTTTTCCCCATCAAGAGTGTACCATTCAGTGTGATATTAAAAATACATCTTACCCAACCCTAAACCAGACCCCAATTTTAAACCAAACATATGTGTGTCCTGAACTCTAACCCTAACCCTAACCCTTAACATATGGGCCCATTCATTCTAATGAATCTCATAGGCTATAATGGAGAATGGAAAAACATCCAAAAATTTTCCCCATCAAGAGTGTACCATTCAGTGTGATATTAAAAATACATCTTACCCATCCCTAAACCCAAACCCAATATTCAGCCAAAGATATGTGTGTACTGAACTCTAACCCTAACCCTAACCCTTACCATATGGGCCCATTCATTCTTATGAATCTCATAGGCTATAATGGAGAATAGAAAAACATCCAAAATTTTTCCCCATGAAGAGTGTACCATTCAGTGTGATATTAAAAATTCATCTTACCCATCCCTAAACCCAAACCCAATATTCACCCAAACATAAGTGTGTCCTGAACTCTAACCCTAACCCTAACCCTTACCATATGGGCCCATTCATTCTAATGAATCTCATAGGCTATAATGGAGAATGGAAAAACATCCAAAATTTTTCCCCATCAATAGTGTAACATTCAGTGTGATATTAAAAATTCATCTTACCCATCCCTAAACCCAAACCCAATATTCACCCAAAGATATGTGTGTCCTGAACTCTAACCCTAAGCCTAACCCTTACCATATGGGCCCATTCATTCTAATGAATCTCAAAGGTTATAATGGAGAATGGAAAAACATCCAAAATTTTTCCCCATCAAGAGTGTACCATTCAGTGTTATATTTAAAATAAATCTTACCCATCCCTAAACCCAAACCCAATATTCACGCAAACATAAGTGTGTCCTGAACTCTAACCCTAACCCTAACCCTTACCATATGGGCGCATTCATTCTAATGAATCTCATAGGCTATAATGGAGAATGGAAAAACATCCAAAATTTTTCCCCATCAATAGTGTACCATTCAGTGTGATATTAAAAATACATCTTACCCATCCCTAAACCCAAACCCAATATTCACCCAAAGATATGTGTGTCCTGAACTCTAACCCTAACCCTTACCATATGGGCCCATTCATTCTAATGAATCTCATAGGCTATAATGGAGAATGGAAAAACATCCAAAAATTTTCCCCATCAAGAGTGTACCATTCAGTGTGATATTAAAAATACATCTTACCCATCCCTAAACCCAAACCCAATATTCAGCCAAAGATATGTGTGTACTGAACTCTAACCCTAACCCTAACCCTTACCATATGGGCCCATTCATTCTTATGAATCTCATAGGCTATAATGGAGAATAGAAAAACATCCAAAATTTTTCCCCATGAAGAGTGTACCATTCAGTGTGATATTAAAAATTCATCTTACCCATCCCTAAACCCAAACCCAATATTCACCCAAACATAAGTGTGTCCTGAACTCTAACCCTAACCCTAACCCTTACCATATGGGCCCATTCATTCTAATGAATCTCATAGGCTATAATGGAGAATGGAAAAACATCCAAAATTTTTCCCCATCAATAGTGTAACATTCAGTGTGATATTAAAAATAGATCTTACCCAACTCTGAACCAGACCCCAACTTTAAACCAAACATATGTGTGTCCTGAACTCTAACCCTAACCCTAACCCTTAACATATGGGCCCATTCATTCTAATGAATCTCATAGGCTATAATGGAGAATGGAAAAACATCCAAAATTTTTCCCCATCAAGAGTGTACCATTCAGTGTGATATTAAAAATACATCTTCCCCATCCCTAAACCCAAACCCAATATTCACTCAAAGAAATGTGTGTTCTGAACTCTAACCCTAACCCTTACCATATGGGCCCATTCATTCTAATGAATCTCAAAGGTTATAATGGAGAATGGAAAAACATCCAAAATTTTTCCCCATCAAGAGTGTACCATTCAGTGTTATATTTAAAATACATCTTACCCATCCCTAAACCCAAACCCAATATAAACTCAAAGAAATGTGTGTTCTGAACTCTAACCCTAACCCTTACCATATGGGCCCATTCATTCTAATGAATCTCAAAGGTTATAATGGAGAATGGAAAAACATCCAAAATTTTTCCCCATCAAGAGTGTACCATTCAGTGTTATATTTAAAATACATCTTACCCATCCCTAAACCCAAACCCAATATTCACCCAAACATAAGTGTGTCCTGAACCCTAAACCTAACCCTAACCCTTACCATATGGGCGCATTCATTCTAATGAATCTCATAGGCTATAATGGAGAATGGAAAAACATCCAAAATTTTTCCCCATCAATAGTGAACCATTCAGTGTGATATTAAAAATTCATCTTACCCATCCCTAAACCCAAACCCAATATTCACCCAAAGATATGTGTGTCCTGAACTCTAACCCTAACCCTAACCCTTAACATATGGGCCCATTCATTCTAATGAATCTCATAGGCTATAATGGAGAATGGAAAAACATCCAAAATTTTTCCCCATCAAGAGTGTACCATTCAGTGTGATATTAAAAATACATCTTACCCAACCCTAAACCAGACCCCAATTTTAAACCAAACATATGTGTGTCCTGAACTCTAACCCTAACCCTAACCCTTAACATATGGGCCCATTCATTCTAATGAATCTCATAGGCTATAATGGAGAATGGAAAAACATCCAAAATTTTTCCCCATCAAGAGTGTACCATTCAGTGTGATATTAAAAATACATCTTACCCATCCCTAAACCCAAACCCAATATTCACCCAATCATAAGTGTGTCCTGAACTCTAACCCTAACCCTAACCCTTACCATATGGGCCCATTCATTCTAATGAATCTCATAGGCTATAATGGAGAATGGAAAAACATCCAAAATTTTTCCCCATCAAGAGTGTAACATTCAGTGTGATATTAAAAATTCATCTTATCCATCCCTAAACCCAAACCCAATATTCACCCAAAGAAATGTGTGTTCTGAACTCTAACCCTAACCCTAACCCTTACCATATGGGCCCATTCATTCTAATGAATCTCAAAGGTTATAATGGAGAATGGAAAAACATCCAAAATTTTTCCCCATCAAGAGTGTACCATTCAGTGTTATATTTAAAATACATCTTACCCATCCCTAAACCCAAACCCAATATTCACCCAAACATAAGTGTGTCCTGAACTCTAACCCTAACCCTAACCCTTACCATATGGGCGCATTCATTCTAATGAATCTCATAGGCTATAATGGAGAATGGAAAAACATCCAAAATTTTTCCCCATCAATAGTGTACCATTCAGTGTGATATTAAAAATACATCTTACCCATCCCTAAACCCAAACCCAATATTCACCCAAAGATATGTGTGTCCTGAACTCTAACCCTAACCCTAACCCTTACCATATGGGCCCATTCATTCTAATGAATCTCATAGGCTATAATGGAGAATGGAAAAACATCCAAAATTTTTCCCCATCAAGAGTGTACCATTCAGTGTTATATTTAAAATACATCTTACCCATCCCTAAACCCAAACCCAATATTCACCCAAACATAAGTGTGTCCTGAACTCTAACCCTAACCCTAACCCTTACCATATGGGCGCATTCATTCTAATGAATCTCATAGGCTATAATGGAGAATGGAAAAACATCCAAAATTTTTCCCCATCAATAGTGTACCATTCAGTGTGATATTAAAAATACATCTTACCCATCCCTTAACCGAAACCCAATATTCACCCAAAGATATGTGTGTCCTGAACTCTAACCCTAACCCTAACCCTTACAATATGGGCCCATTCATTCTAATGAATCTCATAGGCTATAATGGAGAATGGAAAAACATCCAAATTTTTTCCCCATCAAGAGTGTACCATTCAGTGTGATATTAAAAATACATCTTACCCAACCCTAAACCAGACCGCAATTTTAAACCAAACATATGTGTGTCCTGAACTCTAACCCTAACCCTAACCCTTACCATATGGGCCCATTCATTCTAATGAATCTCATAGGCTATAATGGAGAATGGAAAAACATCCAAAATTTTTCCCCATCAATAGTGTACCATTCAGTGTGATATTAAAAATACATCTTACCCATCCCTAAACCCAAACCCAATATTCACCCAAAGATATGTGTGTCCTGAACTCTAACCCTAACCCTAACCCTTACAATATGGGCCCATTCATTCTAATGAATCTCATAGCCTATAATGGAGAATGGAAAAACATCCAAATTTTTTCCCCATCAAGAGTGTACCATTCAGTGTGATATTAAAAATACATCTTACCCAACCCTAAACCAGACCGCAATTTTAAACCAAACATATGTGTGTCCTGAACTCTAACCCTAACCCTAACCCTTACCATATGGGCCCATTCATTCTAATGAATCTCATAGGCTATAATGGAGAATGGAAAAAAATCCAAAATTTTTCCCCATCAAGAGTGTACCATTCAGTGTGATATTAAAAATACATCTTACCCATCCCTAAACCCAAACCCAATATTCACCCAAAGATATGTGTGTCCTGAACTCTAACCCTAACCCTAACCCTTACCATATGGGCCCATTCATTCTAATGAATCTCATAGGCTATAATGGAGAATGGAAAAACATCCAAAATTTTTCCCCATCAAGAGTGTACCATTCAGTGTGATATTAAAAATACATCTTACCCAACCCTAAACCAGACCGCAATTTTAAACCAAACATATGTGTCTCCTGAACTCTAACCCTAACCCTAACCCTTACCATATGGGCCCATTCATTCTAATGAATCTCATAGGCTATAATGGAGAATGGAAAAACATCCAAAATTTTTCCCCATCAAGAGTGTACCATTCAGTGTGATATTAAAAATACATCTTACCCATCCCTAAACCCAAACCCAATATTCACTCAAAGAAATGTGTGTTCTGAACTCTAACCCTAACCCTTACCATATGGGCCCATTCATTCTAATGAATCTCAAAGGTTATAATGGAGAATGGAAAAACATCCAAAATTTTTCCCCATCAAGAGTGTACCATTCAGTGTTATATTTAAAATACATCTTACCCATCCCTAAACCCAAACCCAATATTCACCCAAACATAAGTGTGTCCTGAACCCTAAACCTAACCCTAACCCTTACCATATGGGCGCATTCATTCTAATGAATCTCATAGGCTATAATGGAGAATGGAAAAACATCCAAAATTTTTCCCCATCAATAGTGAACCATTCAGTGTGATATTAAAAATTCATCTTACCCATCCCTAAACCCAAACCCAATATTCACCCAAAGATATGTGTGTCCTGAACTCTAACCCTAACCCTAACCCTTAACATATGGGCCCATTCATTCTAATGAATCTCATAGGCTATAATGGACAATGGAAAAACATCCAAAATTTTTCCCCATCAAGAGTGTACCATTCAGTGTGATATTAAAAATACATCTTACCCAACCCTAAACCAGACCCCAATTTTAAACCAAACATATGTGTGTCCTGAACTCTAACCCTAACCCTAACCCTTAACATATGGGCCCATTCATTCTAATGAATCTCATAGGCTATAATGGAGAATGGAAAAAAATCCAAAAATTTTCCCCATCAAGAGTGTACCATTCAGTGTGATATTAAAAATACATCTTACCCATCCCTAAACCCAAACCCAATATTCACCCAATCATAAGTGTGTCCTGAACTCTAACCCTAACCCTAACCCTTACCATATGGGCCCATTCATTCTAATGAATCTCATAGGCTATAATGGAGAATGGAAAAACATCCAAAATTTTTCCCCATCAAGAGTGTAACATTCAGTGTGATATTAAAAATTCATCTTATCCATCCCTAAACCCAAACCCAATATTCACCCAACGAAATGTGTGTTCTGAACTCTAACCCTAACCCTAACCCTTACCATATGGGCCCATTCATTCTAATGAATCTCAAAGGTTATAATGGAGAATGGAAAAACATCCAAAATTTTTCCCCATCAAGAGTGTACCATTCAGTGTTATATTTAAAATACATCTTACCCATCCCTAAACCCAAACCCAATATTCACCCAAACATAAGTGTGTCCTGAACTCTAACCCTAACCCTAACCCTTACCATATGGGCGCATTCATTCTAATGAATCTCATAGGCTATAATGGAGAATGGAAAAACATCCAAAATTTTTCCCCATCAATAGTGTACCATTCAGTGTGATATTAAAAATACATCTTACCCATCCCTAAACCCAAACCCAATATTCACCCAAAGATATGTGTGTCCTGAACTCTAACCCTAACCCTAACCCTTACAATATGGGGCCATTCATTCTAATGAATCTCATAGGCTATAATGGAGAATGGAAAAACATCCAAATTTTTTCCCCATCAAGAGTGTACCATTCAGTGTGATATTAAAAATACATCTTACCCAACCCTAAACCAGACCGCAATTTTAAACCAAACATATGTGTGTCCTGAACTCTAACCCTAACCCTAACCCTTACCATATGGGCCCATTCATTCTAATGAATCTCATAGGCTATAATGGAGAATGGAAAAACATCCAAAATTTTTCCCCATCAAGAGTGTACCATTCAGTGTGATATTAAAAATACATCTTACCCAACCCTGAACCAGACCCCAACTTTAAACCAAACATATGTGTGTCCTGAACTCTAACCCTAACCCTAACCCTTAACATATGGGCCCATTCATTCTAATGAATCTCATAGGCTATAATGGAGAATGGAAAAACATCCAAAATTTTTCCCCATCAAGAGTGTACCATTCAGTGTGATATTAAAAATACATCTTACCCATCCCTAAGCCCAAACCCAATATTCACCCAATCATAAGTGTTTCCTGAACTCTAACCCTAACCCTAACCCTTACCATATGGGCCCATTCATTCTAATGAATCTCATAGGCTATAATGGAGAATGGAAAAACATCCAAAATTTTTCCCCATCAATAGTGTACCATTCAGTGTGATATTAAAAATTCAAATTATCCATCCCTAAACCCAAACCCAATATTCACCCAAAGAAATGTGTGTTCTGAACTCTAACCCTAACCCTAACCCTTACCATATGGGCGCATTCATTCTAATGAATCTCATAGGCTATAATGGAGAATGGAAAAACATCCAAATTTTTTCCCCATCAAGAGTGTACCATGCAGTGTGATATTAAAAATACATCTTACCCATCCCTAAACCCAAACCCAATATTCACCCAAACATAAGTGTATCCTGAACTCTAACCCTAACCCTAACGCTTACCATATGGGCCCATTCATTCTAATGAATCTCATAGGCTATAATGGAGAATGGAAAAACATCCAAAATTTTTCCCCATCAAGAGTGTACCATTCAGTGTGATACTAAAAATACATCTTACCCATCCCTAAACCCAAACCCAATATTCACCCAAACATAAGTGCGTCCTGAACTCTAACCCTAACCCTAACCCTTACCATATGGGCCCATTCATTCTCATGAATCTCATAGGCTATAATGGAGAATGGAAAAACATCCAAATTTTTTCCCCATCAAGAGTGTACCATTCAGTGTGATATTAAAAATACATCTTACCCAACCCTAAACCAGACCGCAATTTTAAACCAAACATATGTGTGTCCTGAACTCTAACCCTAACCCTAACCCTTACCATATGGGCCCATTCATTCTAATGAATCTCATAGGCTATAATGGAGAATGGAAAAACATCCAAAATTTTTCCCCATCAATAGTGTACCATTCAGTGTGATATTAAAAATACATCTTACCCATCCCTAAACCCAAACCCAATATTCACCCAAAGATATGTGTGTCCTGAACTCTAACCCTAACCCTAACCCTTAACATATGGGCCCATTCATTCTAATGAATCTCATAGGCTATAATGGAGAATGGAAAAACATCCAAAATTTTTCCCCATCAAGAGTGTACCATTCAGTGTGATATTAAAAATACATCTTACCCATCCCTAAGCCCAAACCCAATATTCACCCAATCATAAGTGTTTCCTGAACTCTAACCCTAACCCTAACCCTTACCATATGGGCCCATTCATTCTAATGAATCTCATAGGCTATAATGGAGAATGGAAAAACATCCAAAATTTTTCCCCATCAATAGTGTACCATTCAGTGTGATATTAAAAATTCAAATTATCCATCCCTAAACCCAAACCCAATATTCACCCAAAGAAATGTGTGTTCTGAACTCTAACCCTAACCCTAACCCTTACCATATGGGCGCATTCATTCTAATGAATCTCATAGGCTATAATGGAGAATGGAAAAACATCCAAATTTTTTCCCCATCAAGAGTGTACCATGCAGTGTGATATTAAAAATACATCTTACCCATCCCTAAACCCAAACCCAATATTCACCCAAACATAAGTGTATCCTGAACTCTAACCCTAACCCTAACCCTTACCATATGGGCCCATTCATTCTAATGAATCTCATAGGCTATAATGGAGAATGGAAAAACATCCAAAATTTTTCCCCATCAAGAGTGTACCATTCAGTGTGATACTAAAAATACATCTTACCCATCCCTAAACCCAAACCCAATATTCACCCAAACATAAGTGCGTCCTGAACTCTAACCCTAACCCTAACCCTTACCATATGGGCCCATTCATTCTCATGAATCTCATAGGCTATAATGGAGAATGGAAAAACATCCAAATTTTTTCCCCATCAAGAGTGTACCATTCAGTGTGATATTAAAAATACATCTTACCCAACCCTAAACCAGACCGCAATTTTAAACCAAACATATGTGTGTCCTGAACTCTAACCCTAACCCTAACCCTTACCATATGGGCCCATTCATTCTAATGAATCTCATAGGCTATAATGGAGAATGGAAAAACATCCAAAATTTTTCCCCATCAATAGTGTACCATTCAGTGTGATATTAAAAATACATCTTACCCATCCCTAAACCCAAACCCAATATTCACCCAAAGATATGTGTGTCCTGAACTCTAACCCTAACCCTAACCCTTACAATATGGGCCCATTCATTCTAATGAATCTCATAGGCTATAATGGAGAATGGAAAAACATCCAAATTTCTTCCCCATCAAGAGTGTACCATTCAGTGTGATATTAAAAATACATCTTACCCAACCCTAAACCAGACCGCAATTTTAAACCAAACATATGTGTGTCCTGAACTCTAACCCTAACCCTAACCCTTACCATATGGGCCCATTCATTCTAATGAATCTCATAGGCTATAATGGAGAATGGAAAAAAATCCAAAATTTTTCCCCATCAAGAGTGTACCATTCAGTGTGATATTAAAAATACATCTTACCCATCCCTAAACCCAAACCCAATATTCACCCAAAGATATGTGTGTCCTGAACTCTAACCCTAACCCTAACCCTTACCATATGGGCCCATTCATTCTAATGAATCTCATAGGCTATAATGGAGAATGGAAAAACATCCAAAATTTTTCCCCATCAAGAGTGTACCATTCAGTGTGATATTAAAAATACATCTTACCCAACCCTAAACCAGACCGCAATTTTAAACCAAACATATGTGTCTCCTGAACTCTAACCCTAACCCTAACCCTTACCATATGGGCCCATTCATTCTAATGAATCTCATAGGCTATAATGGAGAATGGAAAAACATCCAAAATTTTTCCCCATCAAGAGTGTACCATTCAGTGTGATATTAAAAATACATCTTACCCATCCCTAAACCCAAACCCAATATTCACTCAAAGAAATGTGTGTTCTGAACTCTAACCCTAACCCTTACCATATGGGCCCATTCATTCTAATGAATCTCAAAGGTTATAATGGAGAATGGAAAAACATCCAAAATTTTTCCCCATCAAGAGTGTACCATTCAGTGTTATATTTAAAATACATCTTACCCATCCCTAAACCCAAACCCAATATTCACCCAAACATAAGTGTGTCCTGAACCCTAAACCTAACCCTAACCCTTACCATATGGGCGCATTCATTCTAATGAATCTCATAGGCTATAATGGAGAATGGAAAAACATCCAAATTTTTTCCCCATCAATAGTGAACCATTCAGTGTGATATTAAAAATTCATCTTACCCATCCCTAAACCCAAACCCAATATTCACCCAAAGATATGTGTGTCCTGAACTCTAACCCTAACCCTAACCCTTAACATATGGGCCCATTCATTCTAATGAATCTCATAGGCTATAATGGACAATGGAAAAACATCCAAAATTTTTCCCCATCAAGAGTGTACCATTCAGTGTGATATTAAAAATACATCTTACCCAACCCTAAACCAGACCCCAATTTTAAACCAAACATATGTGTGTCCTGAACTCTAACCCTAACCCTAACCCTTAACATATGGGCCCATTCATTCTAATGAATCTCATAGGCTATAATGGAGAATGGAAAAAAATCCAAAAATTTTCCCCATCAAGAGTGTACCATTCAGTGTGATATTAAAAATACATCTTACCCATCCCTAAACCCAAACCCAATATTCACCCAATCATAAGTGTGTCCTGAACTCTAACCCTAACCCTAACCCTTACCATATGGGCCCATTCATTCTAATGAATCTCATAGGCTATAATGGAGAATGGAAAAACATCCAAAATTTTTCCCCATCAAGAGTGTAACATTCAGTGTGATATTAAAAATTCATCTTATCCATCCCTAAACCCAAACCCAATATTCACCCAAAGAAATGTGTGTTCTGAACTCTAACCCTAACCCTAACCCTTACCATATGGGCCCATTCATTCTAATGAATCTCAAAGGTTATAATGGAGAATGGAAAAACATCCAAAATTTTTCCCCATCAAGAGTGTACCATTCAGTGTTATATTTAAAATACATCTTACCCATCCCTAAACCCAAACCCAATATTCACCCAAACATAAGTGTGTCCTGAACTCTAACCCTAACCCTAACCCTTACCATATGGGCGCATTCATTCTAATGAATCTCATAGGCTATAATGGAGAATGGAAAAACATCCAAAATTTTTCCCCATCAATAGTGTACCATTCAGTGTGATATTAAAAATACATCTTACCCATCCCTAAACCCAAACCCAATATTCACCCAAAGATATGTGTGTCCTGAACTCTAACCCTAACCCTAACCCTTACAATATGGGGCCATTCATTCTAATGAATCTCATAGGCTATAATGGAGAATGGAAAAACATCCAAATTTTTTCCCCATCAAGAGTGTACCATTCAGTGTGATATTAAAAATACATCTTACCCAACCCTAAACCAGACCGCAATTTTAAACCAAACATATGTGTGTCCTGAACTCTAACCCTAACCCTAACCCTTACCATATGGGCCCATTCATTCTAATGAATCTCATAGGCTATAATGGAGAATGGAAAAACATCCAAAATTTTTCCCCATCAAGAGTGTACCATTCAGTGTGATATTAAAAATACATCTTACCCAACCCTGAACCAGACCCCAACTTTAAACCAAACATATGTGTGTCCTGAACTCTAACCCTAACCCTAACCCTTAACATATGGGCCCATTCATTCTAATGAATCTCATAGGCTATAATGGAGAATGGAAAAACATCCAAAATTTTTCCCCATCAAGAGTGTACCATTCAGTGTGATATTAAAAATACATCTTACCCATCCCTTAGCCCAAACCCAATATTCACCCAATCATAAGTGTGTCCTGAACTCTAACCCTAACCCTAACCCTTACCATATGGGCCCATTCATTCTAATGAATCTCATAGGCTATAATGGAGAATGGAAAAACATCCAAAATTTTTCCCCATCAATAGTGTACCATTCAGTGTGATATTAAAAATTCAAATTATCCATCCCTAAACCCAAACCCAATATTCACCCAAAGAAATGTGTGTTCTGAACTCTAACCCTAACCCTAACCCTTACCATATGGGCGCATTCATTCTAATGAATCTCATAGGCTATAATGGAGAATGGAAAAACATCCAAAATTTTTCCCCATCAATAGTGTACCATTCAGTGTGATATTAAAAATACATCTTACCCATCCCTAAACCCAAACCCAATATTCACCCAAAGATATGTGTGTCCTGAACTCTAACCCTAACCCTAACCCTTACCATATGGGCCCATTCATTCTAATGAATCTCATAGGCTATAATGGAGAATGGAAAAACATCCAAAATTTTTCCCCATCAAGAGTGTACCATTCAGTGTTATATTTAAAATACATCTTACCCATCCCTAAACCCAAACCCAATATTCACCCAAACATAAGTGTGTCCTGAACTCTAACCCTAACCCTAACCCTTACCATATGGGCGCATTCATTCTAATGAATCTCATAGGCTATAATGGAGAATGGAAAAACATCCAAAATTTTTCCCCATCAATAGTGTACCATTCAGTGTGATATTAAAAATACATCTTACCCATCCCTAAACGCAAACCCAATATTCACCCAAAGATATGTGTGTCCTGAACTCTAACCCTAACCCTAACCCTTACAATATGGGCCCATTCATTCTAATGAATCTCATAGGCTATAATGGAGAATGGAAAAACATCCAAATTTTTTCCCCATCAAGAGTGTACCATGCAGTGTGATATTAAAAATACATCTTACCCATCCCTAAACCCAAACCCAATATTCACCCAAACATAAGTGTATCCTGAACTCTAACCCTAACCCTAACCCTTACCATATGGGCCCATTCATTCTAATGAATCTCATAGGCTATAATGGAGAATGGAAAAACATCCAAAATTTTTCCCCATCAAGAGTGTACCATTCAGTGTGATACTAAAAATACATCTTACCCATCCCTAAACCCAAACCCAATATTCACCCAAACATAAGTGCGTCCTGAACTCTAACCCTAACCCTAACCCTTACCATATGGGCCCATTCATTCTCATGAATCTCATAGGCTATAATGGAGAATGGAAAAACATCCAAAATTTTTCCCCATCAAGAGTGTACCATTCAGTGTGATATTAAAAATACATCTTACCCAACCCTGAACCAGACCCCAACTTTAAACCAAACATATGTGTGTCCTGAACTCTAACCCTAACCCTAACCCTTAACATATGGGCCCATTCATTCTAATGAATCTCATAGGCTATAATGGAGAATGGAAAAACTTCCAAAATTTTTCCCCATCAAGAGTGTACCATTCAGTGTGATATTAAAAATACATCTTACCCATCCCTAAGCCCAAACCCAATATTCACCCAATCATAAGTGTGTCCTGAACTCTAACCCTAACCCTAACCCTTACCATATGGGCCCATTCATTCTAATGAATCTCATAGGCTATAATGGAGAATGGAAAAACATCCAAAAATTTTCCCCATCAATAGTGTACCATTCAGTGTGATATTAAAAATTCAAATTATCCATCCCTAAACCCAAACCCAATATTCACCCAAAGAAATGTGTGTTCTGAACTCTAACCCTAACCCTAACCCTTACCATATGGGCGCATTCATTCTAATGAATCTCATAGGCTATAATGGAGAATGGAAAAACATCCAAAATTTTTCCCCATCAATAGTGTACCATTCAGTGTGATATTAAAAATACATCTTACCCATCCCTAAACCCAAACCCAATATTCACCCAAAGATATGTGTGTCCTGAACTCTAACCCTAACCCTAACCCTTACCATATGGGCCCATTCATTCTAATGAATCTCATAGGCTATAATGGAGAATGGAAAAACATCCAAAATTTTTCCCCATCAAGAGTGTACCATTCAGTGTGATATTAAAAATACATCTTACCCAACCCTAAACCAGACCGCAATTTTAAACCAAACATATGTGTGTCCTGAACTCTAACCCTAACCCTAACCCTTACCATATGGGCCCATTCATTCTAACGAATCTCATAGGCTATAATGGAGAATGGAAAAACATCCAAAATTTTTCCCCATCAAGAGTGTACCATTCAGTGTGATATTAAAAATACATCTTACCCATCCCTAAACCCAAACCCAATATTCACCCAAACATAAGTGTGTCCTGAACTCTAACCCTAACCCTAACCCTCACCATATGGGCCCATTCATTCTAATGAATCTCATAGGCTATAACGGAGATTGGAAAAACATCCAAAATTTTTCCCCATCAAGAGTGTAACATTCAGTGTGATATTAAAAATTCATCTTACCCATCCCTAAACCCAAACCCAATATTCACCCAAAGATATGTGTGTCCTGAACTCTAACCCTAACCCTAACCCTTACCATATGGGCCCATTCATTCTAATGAATCTCATACGCTATAATGGAGAATGGAAAAACATCCAAAATTTTTCCCCATCATGAGTGTACCATTCAGTGTGATATTAAAAATACATCTTACCCATCCCTAAACCCAAACCCAATATTCACCCAAACATAAGTATGTCCTGAACTCTAACCCTAACCCTAACCCTTACCATATGGGCCCATTCATTCTAATGAATCTCATAGGCTATAATGGAGAATGGAAAAACATCCAAAATTTTTCCCCATCAAGAGTGTACCATTCAGTGTGATATTAAAAATACATCTTACCCAACCCTAAACCAGACCGCAATTTTAAACCAAACATATGTGTGTCCTGAACTCTAACCCTAACCCTAACCCTTACCATATGGGCCCATTCATTCTAACGAATCTCATAGGCTATAATGGAGAATGGAAAAACATCCAAAATTTTTCCCCATCAAGAGTGTACCATTCAGTGTGATATTAAAAATACATCTTACCCATCCCTAAACCCAAACCCAATATTCACCCAAACATAAGTGTGTCCTGAACTCTAACCCTAACCCTAACCCTCACCATATGGGCCCATTCATTCTAATGAATCTCATAGGCTATAACGGAGATTGGAAAAACATCCAAAATTTTTCCCCATCAAGAGTGTAACATTCAGTGTGATATTAAAAATTCATCTTACCCATCCCTAAACCCAAACCCAATATTCACCCAAAGATATGTGTGTCCTGAACTCTAACCCTAACCCTAACCCTTACCATATGGGCCCATTCATTCTAATGAATCTCATACGCTATAATGGAGAATGGAAAAACATCCAAAATTTTTCCCCATCATGAGTGTACCATTCAGTGTGATATTAAAAATACATCTTACCCATCCCTAAACCCAAACCCAATATTCACCCAAACATAAGTATGTCCTGAACTCTAACCCTAACCCTAACCCTTACCATATGGGCCCATTCATTCTAATGAATCTCATAGGCTATAATGGAGAATGGAAAAACATCCAAAATTTTTCCCCATCAAGAGTGTACCATTCAGTGTGATATTAAAAATACATCTTACCCATCCCTAAACCCAAACCCAATATTCACCCAATCATAAGTGTGTCCTGAACTCTAACCCTAACCCTAACCCTTACCATATGGGCCCATTCATTCTAATGAATCTCATAGGCTATAATGGAGAATGGAAAAACATCCAAAAATTTTCCCCATCAAGAGTGTAACATTCAGTGTGATATTAAAAATTCATCTTACCCATCCCTAAACCCAAACCCAATATTCACCCAAAGATATGTGTGTCCTGAACTCTAACCCTAACCCTAACCCTTACCATATGGGCCCATTCATTCTAATGAAACTCATAGGCTATAATGGAGAATGGAAAAACATCCAAAATTTTTCCCCATCAAGAGTGTACCATTCAGTGTGATATTAAAAATACATCTTACCCATCCCTAAACCCAAACCCAATATTCACCCAAACATAAGTATGTCCTGAACTCTAACCCTAACCCTAACCCTTACCATATGGGCCCATTCATTCTAATGAATCTCATAGGCTATAATGGAGAATGGAAAAACATCCAAAATTTTTCCCCATCAAGAGTGTACCATTCAGTGTGATATTAAAAATACATCTTACCCATCCCTAAACCCAAACCCAATATTCACCCAATCATAAGTGTGTCCTGAACTCTAACCCTAACCCTAACCCTTACCATATGGGCCCATTCATTCTAATGAATCTCATAGGCTATAATGGAGAATGGAAAAACATCCAAAATTTTTCCCCATCAAGAGTGTACCATTCAGTGTGATATTAAAAATTCATCTTACCCATCCCTAAACCCAAACCCAATATTCACCCAAAGAAATGTGTGTTCTGAACTCTAACCCTAACCCTAACCCTTACCATATGGGCCCATTCATTCTAATGAATCTCAAAGGTTATAATGGAGAATGGAAAAACATCCAAAATTTTTCCCCATCAAGAGTGTACCATTCAGTGTTATATTTAAAATACATCTTACCCATCCCTAAACCCAAACCCAATATTCACCCAAACATAAGTGTGTCCTGAACTCTAACCCTAACCCTAACCCTTACCATATGGGCGCATTCATTCTAATGAATCTCATAGGCTATAATGGAGAATGGAAAAACATCCAAAATTTTTCCCCATCAAGAGTGTACCATTCAGTGTGATATTAAAAATACATCTTACCCATCCCTAAACCCAAACCCAATATTCACCCAAAGATATGTGTGTACTGAACTCTAACCCTAACCCTAACCCTAACCCTAACCCTTACCATATGGGCCCATTCATTCTAATGAATCTCATAGGCTATAATGGAGAATAGAAAAACATCCAAAATTTTTCCCCATCAATAGTGTAACATTCAGTGTGATACTAAAAATTCATCTTACCCATCCCTAAACCCAAACCCAATATTCACCCAAAGATATGTGTGTCCTGAACTCTAACCCTAACCCTAACCCTTACCATATGGGCCCATTCATTCTAATGAATCTCATAGGCTATAATGGAGAATGGAAAAACATCCAAAATTTTTCCCCATCAAGAGTGTACCATTCAGTGTGATATTAAAAATACATCTTACCCATCCCTAAACCCAAACCCAATATTCACCCAAACATAAGTGTGTCCTGAACTCTAACCCTAACCCTTACCCTATGGGCCCATTCATTCTAATGAATCTCATAGGCTATAATGGAGAATGGAAAAACATCCAAAATTTTTCCCCATGAAGAGTGTACCATTCTGTGTGATATTAAAAATCCATCTTACCCATCCCTAAACCCAAACCCAATATTCACCCAAACATAAGTGTGTCCTGAACTCTAACCCTAACCCTAACCCTTACCATATGGGCCCATTCATTCTAATGAATCTCATAGGCTATAATGGAGAATGGAAAAACATCCAAAATTTTTCCCCATCAATAGTGTAACATTCAGTGTGATACTAAAAATTCATCTTACCCATCCCTAAACCCAAACCCAATATTCACCCAAAGATATGTGTGTCCTGAACTCTAACCCTAACCCTAACCCTTACCATATGGGCCCATTCATTCTAATGAATCTCATAGGCTATAATGGAGAATGGAAAAACATCCAAAATTTTTCCCCATCAAGAGTGTACCATTCAGTGTGATATTAAAAATACATCTTACCCAACCCTAAACCAGACCCCAATTTTAAACCAAACATATGTGTGTCCTGAACTCTAACCCTAACCCTAACCCTTACCCTATGGGCCCATTCATTCTAATGAATCTCATAGGCTATAATGGAGAATGGAAAAACATCCAAAATTTCTCCCCATCAATAGTGTACCATTCAGTGTGATATTAAAAATTCATCTTACCCATCCCTAAACCCAAACCCAATATTCACCCAAAGATATGTGTGTACTGAACTCTAACCCTAACCCTAACCCTTACCATATGGGCCCATTCATTCTAATGAATCTCATAGGCTATAATGGAGAATGGAAAAACATCCAAAATTTTTCCCCATCAAGAGTGTACCATTCAGTGTGATATTAAAAATACATCTTACCCATCCCTAAACCCAAACCCAATATTCACCCAAACATAAGTGTGTCCTGAACTCTAACCCTAACCCTTACCCTATGGGCCCATTCATTCTAATGAATCTCATAGGCTATAATGGAGAATGGAAAAACATCCAAAATTTTTCCCCATGAAGAGTGTACCATTCTGTGTGATATTAAAAATCCATCTTACCCATCCCTAAACCCAAACCCAATATTCACCCAAACATAAGTGTGTCCTGAACTCTAACCCTAACCCTAACCCTTACCATATGGGCCCATTCATTCTAATGAATCTCATAGGCTATAATGGAGAATGGAAAAACATCCAAAATTTTTCCCCATCAATAGTGTAACATTCAGTGTGATACTAAAAATTCATCTTACCCATCCCTAAACCCAAACCCAATATTCACCCAAAGATATGTGTGTCCTGAACTCTAACCCTAACCCTAACCCTTACCATATGGGCCCATTCATTGTAATGAATCTCATAGGCTTTAATGGAGAATGGAAAAACATCCAAAATTTTTCCCCATCAAGAGTGTACCATTCAGTGTGATATTAAAAATACATCTTACCCAACCCTAAACCAGACCCCAATTTTAAACCAAACATATGTGTGTCCTGAACTCTAACCCTAACCCTAACCCTTACCCTATGGGCCCATTCATTCTAATGAATCTCATAGGCTATAATGGAGAATGGAAAAACATCCAAAATTTCTCCCCATCAATAGTGTACCATTCAATGTGATATTAAAAATTCATCTTACCCATCCCTAAACCCAAACCCAATATTCACCCAAAGATATGTGTGTACTGAACTCTAACCCTAACCCTAACCCTTACCATATGGGCCCATTCATTCTAATGAATCTTATAGGCTATAATGGAGAATGGAAAAACATCCAAAATTTTTCCCCATCAAGAGTGTACCATTCAGTGTGATATTAAAAATACATCTTATCCATCCCTAAACCCAAACCCAATATTCACCCAAACATAAGTGTGTCCTGAACTCTAACCCTAACCCTAACCCTTACCATATGGGCCCATTCATTCTAATGAATCTCATAGGCTATAATGGAGAATAGAAAAACATCCAAATTTTTTCCCCATCAATAGTGTAACATTCAGTGTGATATTAAAAATTCATCTTACCCATCCCTAAACCCAAACCCAATATTCACCCAAAGATATGTGTGTCCTGAACTCTAACCCTAACCCTAACCCTTACCATATGGGCCCATTCATTCTAATGAATCTCATAGGCTATAATGGAGAATGCAAAAACATCCAAAATTTTTCCCCATCAAGAGTGTACCATTCAGTGTGATATTAAAAATACATCTTACCCATCCCTAAACCCAAACCCAATATTCACCCAAACATAAGTGTGTCCTGAACTCTAACCCTAACCCTAACCCTTACCATATGGGCCCATTCATTCTAATGAATCTCATAGGCTATAATGGAGAATGGAAAAAGATCCAAAATTTTTCCCCATCAAGAGTGTACCATTCAGTGTTATATTAAAAATACATCTTACCCAACCCTAAACCAGACCGCAATTTTAAACCAAACATATGTGTGTCCTGAACTCTAACCCTAACCCTAACCCTTACCATATTGGCCCATTCATTCTAATGAATCTCATAGGCTATAATGGAGAATGGAAAAACATCCAAAATTTTTCCCCATCAAGAGTGTACCATTCAGTGTGATATTAAAAATACACCTTACCCATCCCTAAACCCAAACCCAATATTCACCCAAAGATATGTGTGTCCTGAACTCTAACCCTAACCCTAACCCTTACCATATGGGCCCATTCATTCTAATGAATCTCATAGGCTATAATGGAGAATGGAAAAACATCCAAAATTTTTCCCCATCAAGAGTGTACCATTCAGTGTGATATTAAAAATACATCTTACCCATCCCTAAACCCAAACCCAATATTCACCCAAACATAAGTATGTCCTGAACTCTAACCCTAACCCTAACCCTTACCATATGGGCCCATTCATTCTAATGAATCTCATAGGCTATAATGGAGAATGGAAAAACATCCAAAATTTTTCCCCATCAAGAGTGTACCATTCAGTGTGATATTAAAAATTAATCTTACCCATCCTTAAACCCAAACCCAATATTCACCCTAAGATATGTGTGTCCTGAACTCTAACCCTAACCCTAACCCTTACCATATGGGCCCATTCATTCTAATGAATCTCATAGGCTATAATGGAGAATAGAAAAACATCCAAAATTTTTCCCCATCAATAGTGTAACATTCAGTGTGATATTAAAAATTCATCTTACCCATCCCTAAACCCAAACCCAATATTCACCCAAAGATATGTGTGTCCTGAACTCCAACCCTAACCCTAACCCTTACCATATGGGCCCATTCATTCTAATGAATCTCATAGGCTATAATGGAGAATGCAAAAACATCCAAAATTTTTCCCCATCAAGAGTGTACCATTCAGTGTGATATTAAAAATACATCTTACCCATCCCTAAACCCAAACCCAATATTCACCCAAACATAAGTGTGTCCTGAACTCTAACCCTAACCCTAACCCTTACCATATGGGCCCATTCATTCTAATGAATCTCATAGGCTATAATGGAGAATGGAAAAAGATCCAAAATTTTTCCCCATCAAGAGTGTACCATTCAGTGTTATATTAAAAATACATCTTACCCAACCCTAAACCAGACCGCAATTTTAAACCAAACATATGTGTGTCCTGAACTCTAACCCTAACCCTAACCCTTACCATATTGGCCCATTCATTCTAATGAATCTCATAGGCTATAATGGAGAATGGAAAAACATCCAAAATTTTTCCCCATCAAGAGTGTACCATTCAGTGTGATATTAAAAATACACCTTACCCATCCCTAAACCCAAACCCAATATTCACCCAAAGATATGTGTGTCCTGAACTCTAACCCTAACCCTAACCCTTACCATATGGGCCCATTCATTCTAATGAATCTCATAGGCTATAATGGAGAATGGAAAAACATCCAAAATTTTTCCCCATCAAGAGTGTACCATTCAGTGTGATATTAAAAATACATCTTACCCATCCCTAAACCCAAACCCAATATTCACCCAAACATAAGTATGTCCTGAACTCTAACCCTAACCCTAACCCTTACCATATGGGCCCATTCATTCTAATGAATCTCATAGGCTATAATGGAGAATGGAAAAACATCCAAAATTTTTCCCCATCAAGAGTGTACCATTCAGTGTGATATTAAAAATTCATCTTACCCAACCCTAAACCAGACCCCAATTTTAAACCAAACATATGTGTGTCCTGAACTCTAACCCTAACCCTAACCCTTACCATATGGGCCCATTCATTCTAATGAATCTCATAGGCTATAATGGAGAATGGAAAAACATCCAAAAATTTTCCCCATCAAGAGTGTACCATTCAGTGTGATATTAAAAATACATCTTACCCAACCCTAAACCAGACCCCAATATTCACCCAAAGAAATGTGTGTTCTGAACTCTAACCCTAACCCTAACCCTTACCATATGGGCGCATTCATTCTAATGAATCTCATAGGCTATAATGGAGAATGGAAAAACATCCAAAATTTCTCCCCATCAATAGTGTACCATTCAGTGTGATATTAAAAATTCATCTTACCCATCCCTAAACCCAAACCCAATATTCACCCAAAGATATGTGTGTACTGAACTCTAACCCTAACCCTAACCCTTACCATATGGGCCCATTCATTCTAATGAATCTCATAGGCTATAATGGAGAATAGAAAAACATCCAAAATTTTTCCCCATGAAGAGTGTACCATTCTGTGTGATATTAAAAATTCATCTTACCCATCCCTAAACCCAAACCCAATATTCACCCAAACATAAGTGTGTCCTGAACTCTAACCCTAACCCTAACCCTTACCATATGGGCCCATTCATTCTAATGAATCTCATAGGCTATAATGGAGAATGGAAAAACATCCAAAATTTTTCCCCATCAATAGTGTACCATTCAGTGTGATACTAAAAATTCATCTTACCCATCCCTAAACCCAAACCCAATATTCACCCAAAGATATGTGTGTCCTGAACTCTAACCCTAACCCTAACCCTTACCATATGGGCCCATTCATTCTAATGAATCTCATAGGCTATAATGGAGAATGGAAAAACATCCAAAAATTTTCCCCATCAAGAGTGTACCATTCAGTGTGATATTAAAAATACATCTTACCCAACCCTAAACCAGACCCCAATTTTAAACCAAACATATGTGTGTCCTGAACTCTAACCCTAACCCTAACCCTTACCATATGGGCCCATTCATTCTAATGAATCTCATAGGCTATAATGGAGAATGGAAAAACATCCAAAATTTCTCCCCATCAATAGTGTACCATTCAGTGTGATATTAAAAATTCATCTTACCCATCCCTAAACCCAAACCCAATATTCACCCAAAGATATGTGTGTACTGAACTCTAACCCTAACCCTAACCCTTACCATATGGGCCCATTCATTCTAATGAATCTCATAGGCTATAATGGAGAATAGAAAAACATCCAAAATTTTTCCCCATGAAGAGTGTACCATTCAGTGTGATATTAAAAATTCATCTTACCCATCCCTAAACCCAAACCCAATATTCACCCAAAGATATGTGTGTACTGAACTCTAACCCTAACCCTAACCCTTACCATATGGGCCCATTCATTCTAATGAATCTCATAGGCTATAATGGAGAATGGAAAAACATCCAAAATTTCTCCCCATCAATAGTGTACCATTCAGTGTGATATTAAAAATTCATCTTACCCATCCCTAAACCCAAACCCAATATTCACCCAAAGATATGTGTGTACTGAACTCTAACCCTAACCCTAACCCTTACCATATGGGCCCATTCATTCTAATGAATCTCATAGGCTATAATGGAGAATAGAAAAACATCCAAAATTTTTCCCCATGAAGAGTGTACCATTCTGTGTGATATTAAAAATTCATCTTACCCATCCCTAAACCCAAACCCAATATTCACCCAAACATAAGTGTGTCCTGAACTCTAACCCTAACCCTAACCCTTACCATATGGGCCCATTCATTCTAATGAATCTCATAGGCTATAATGGAGAATGGAAAAACATCCAAAATTTTTCCCCATCAATAGTGTAACATTCAGTGTGATACTAAAAATTCATCTTACCCATCCCTAAACCCAAACCCAATATTCACCCAAAGATATGTGTGTCCTGAACTCTAACCCTAACCCTAACCCTTACCATATGGGCCCATTCATTCTAATGAATCTCATAGGCTATAATGGAGAATGGAAAAACATCCAAAAATTTTCCCCATCAAGAGTGTACCATTCAGTGTGATATTAAAAATACATCTTACCCAACCCTAAACCAGACCCCAATTTTAAACCAAACATATGTGTGTCCTGAACTCTAACCCTAACCCTAACCCTTACCATATGGGCCCATTCATTCTAATGAATCTCATAGGCTATAATGGAGAATGGAAAAACATCCAAAATTTCTCCCCATCAATAGTGTACCATTCAGTGTGATATTAAAAATTCATCTTACCCATCCCTAAACCCAAACCCAATATTCACCCAAAGATATGTGTGTACTGAACTCTAACCCTAACCCTAACCCTTACCATATGGGCCCATTCATTCTAATGAATCTCATAGGCTATAATGGAGAATAGAAAAACATCCAAAATTTTTCCCCATGAAGAGTGTACCATTCAGTGTGATATTAAAAATTCATCTTACCCATCCCTAAACCCAAACCCAATATTCACCCAAAGATATGTGTGTACTGAACTCTAACCCTAACCCTAACCCTTACCATATGGGCCCATTCATTCTAATGAATCTCATAGGCTATAATGGAGAATAGAAAAACATTCAAAATTTTTCCCCATGAAGAGTGTACCATTCTGTGTGATATTAAAAATTCATCTTACCCATCCCTAAACCCAAACCCAATATTCACCCAAACATAAGTGTGTCCTGAACTCTAACCCTAACCCTAACCCTTACCATATGGGCCCATTCATTCTAATGAATCTCATAGGCTATAATGGAGAATGGAAAAACATCCAAAATTTTTCCCCATCAATAGTGTAACATTCAGTGTGATACTAAAAATTCATCTTACCCAACCCTAAACCAGACCCCAATTTTAAACCAAACATATGTGTGTCCTGAACTCTAACCCTAACCCTAACCCTTACCATATGGGCCCATTCATTCTAATGAATCTCATAGGCTATAATGGAGAATGGAAAAAACATCCAAAATTTCTCCCCATCAATACTGTACCATTCAGTGTGATATTAAAAATTCATCTTACCCATCCCTAAACCCAAACCCAATATTCACCCAAAGATATGTGTGTACTGAACTCTAACCCTAACCCTAACCCTTACCATATGGGCCCATTCATTCTAATGAATCTCATAGGCTATAATGGAGAATAGAAAAACATCCAAAATTTTTCCCCATGAAGAGTGTACCATTCTGTGTGATATTAAAAATTCATCTTACCCATCCCTAAACCCAAACCCAATATTCACCCAAACATAAGTGTGTCCTGAACTCTAACCCTAACCCTAACCCTTACCATATGGGCCCATTCATTCTAATGAATCTCATAGGCTATAATGGAGAATGGAAAAACATCCAAAATTTTTCCCCATCAATAGTGTAACATTCAGTGTGATACTAAAAATTCATCTTACCCATCCCTAAACCCAAACCCAATATTCACCCAAAGATATGTGTGTCCTGAACTCTAACCCTAACCCTAACCCTTACCATATGGGCCCATTCATTCTAATGAATCTCATAGGCTATAATGGAGAATGGAAAAACATCCAAAAATTTTCCCCATCAAGAGTGTACCATTCAGTGTGATATTAAAAATACATCTTACCCAACCCTAAACCAGACCCCAATTTTAAACCAAACATATGTGGGTCCTGAACTCTAACCCTAACCCTAACCCTTACCATATGGGCCCATTCATTCTAATGAATCTCATAGGCTATAATGGAGAATGGAAAAACATCCAAAATTTCTCCCCATCAATAGTGTACCATTCAGTGTGATATTAAAAATTCATCTTACCCATCCCTAAACCCAAACCCAATATTCACCCAAAGATATGTGTGTACTGAACTCTAACCCTAACCCTAACCCTTACCATATGGGCCCTTTCATTCTAATGAATCTCATAGGCTATAATGGAGAATAGAAAAACATCCAAAATTTTTCCCCATGAAGAGTGTACCATTCAGTGTGATATTAAAAATTCATCTTACCCATCCCTAAACCCAAACCCAATATTCACCCAAAGATATGTGTGTACTGAACTCTAACCCTAACCCTAACCCTTACCATATGGGCCCATTCATTCTAATGAATCTCATAGGCTATAATGGAGAATAGAAAAACATCCAAAATTTTTCCCCATGAAAAGTGTAACATTCTGTGTGATATTAAAAATTCATCTTACCCATCCCTAAACCCAAACCCAATATTCACCCAAACATAAGTGTGTCCTGAACTCTAACCCTAACCCTAACCCTTACCATATGGGCCCATTCATTCTAATGAATCTCATAGGCTATAATGGAGAATGGAAAAACATCCAAAATTTTTCCCCATCAATAGTGTAACATTCAGTGTGATACTAAAAATTCATCTTACCCAACCCTAAACCAGACCCCAATTTTAAACCAAACATATGTGGGTCCTGAACTCTAACCCTAACCCTAACCCTTACCATATGGGCCCATTCATTCTAATGAATCTCAGAGGCTATAATGGAGAATGGAAAAACATCCAAAATTTTTCCCCATCAATAGTGTACCATTCAGTGTGATATTAAAAATTCATCTTACCCATCCCTAAACCCAAACCCAATATTCACCCAAAGATATGTGTGTACTGAACTCTAACCCTAACCCTAACCCTTACCATATGGGCCCTTTCATTCTAATGAATCTCATAGGCTATAATGGAGAATAGAAAAACATCCAAAATTTTTCCCCATGAAGAGTGTACCATTCAGTGTGATATTAAAAATTCATCTTACCCATCCCTAAACCCAAACCCAATATTCACCCAAAGATATGTGTGTACTGAACTCTAACCCTAACCCTAACCCTTACCATATGGGCCCATTCATTCTAATGAATCTCATAGGCTATAATGGAGAATAGAAAAACATCCAAAATTTTTCCCCATGAAGAGTGTACCATTCAGTGTGATTTTAAAAATTCATCTTACCCATCCCTAAACCCAAACCCAATATTCACCCAAAGATATGTGTGTACTGAACTCTAACCCTAACCCTAACCCTTACCATATGGGCCCATTCATTCTAATGAATCTCATAGGCTATAATGGAGAATAGAAAAACATCCAAAATTTTTCCCCATGAAAAGTGTACCATTCTGTGTGATATTAAAAATTCATCTTACCCATCCCTAAACCCAAACCCAATATTCACCCAAACATAAGTGTGTCCTGAACTCTAACCCTAACCCTAACCCTTACCATATGGGCCCATTCATTCTAATGAATCTCATAGGCTATAATGGAGAATGGAAAAACATCCAAAATTTTTCCCCATCAAGAGTGTACCATTCAGTGTGATATTAAAAATACATCTTACCCAACCCTAAACCAGACCCCAATTTTAAACCAAACATATGTGTGTCCTGAACTCTAACCCTAACCCTAACCCTTACCATATGGGCCCATTCATTCTAATGAATCTCATAGGCTATAATGGAGAATGGAAAAACATCCAAAAATTTTCCCCATCAAGAGTGTACCATTCAGTGTGATATAAAAAATACATCTTACCCAACCCTAAACCAGACCCCAATTTTAAACAAAACATATGTGTGTCCTGAACTCTAACCCTAAACCTAACCCTTACCATATGGGCCCATTCATTCTAATGAATCTCATAGGCTATAATGGAGAATGGAAAAACATCCAAAATTTCTCCCCATCAATAGTGTACCATTCAGTGTGATATTAAAAATTCATCTTACCCATCCCTAAACCCAAACCCAATATTCACCCAAAGATATGTGTGTACTGAACTCTAACCCTAACCCTAACCCTTCCCATATGGGCCCATTCATTCTAATGAATCTCATAGGCTATAATGGAGAATAGAAAAACATCCAAAATTTTTCCCCATGAAGAGTGTACCATTCTGTGTGATATTAAAAATTCATCTTACCCATCCCTAAACCCAAACCCAATATTCACCCAAAGATATGTGTGTCCTGAACTCTAACCCTAACCCTAACCCTTACCATATGGGCCCATTCATTCTAATGAATCTCATAGGCTATAATGGAGAATAGAAAAACATCCAAAATTTTTCCCCATGAAGAGTGTACCATTCTGTGTGATATTAAAAATTCATCTTACCCATCCCTAAACCCAAACCCAATATTCACCCAAACATAAGTGTGTCCTGAACTCTAACCCTAACCCTTACCATATGGGCCCATTCATTCTAATGAATCTCATAGGCTATAATGGAGAATGGAAAAACATCCAAAATTTTTCCCCATCAATAGTGTAACATTCAGTGTGATACTAAAAATTCATCTTACCCAACCCTAAACCAGACCCCAATTTTAAACCAAACATATGTGTGTCCTGAACTCTAACCCTAACCCTAACCCTTACCATATGGGCCCATTCATTCTAATGAATCTCATAGGCTATAATGGAGAATGGAAAAACATCCAAAATTTCTCCCCATCAATAGTGTACCATTCAGTGTGATATTAAAAATTCATCTTACCCATCCCTAAACCCAAACCCAATATTCACCCAAAGATATGTGTGTACTGAACTCTAACCCTAACCCTAACCCTTACCATATGGGCCCATTCATTCTAATGAATCTCATAGGCTATAATGGAGAATAGAAAAACATCCAAAATTTTTCCCCATGAAGAGTGTACCATTCTGTGTGATATTAAAAATTCATCTTACCCATCCCTAAACCCAAACCCAATATTCAACCAAACATAAGTGTGTCCTGAACTCTTACCCTAACCCTAACCCTTACCATATGGGCCCATTCATTCTAATGAATCTCATAGGCTATAATGGAAAATGGAAAAACATCCAAAATTTTTCCCCATCAATAGTGTAACATTCAGTGTGATACTAAAAATTCATCTTACCCATCCCTAAACCCAAACCCAATATTCACCCAAAGATATGTGTGTCCGGAACTCTAACCCTAACCCTAACCCTTACCATATGGGCCCATTCATTCTAATGAATCTCATAGGCTATAATGGAGAATGGAAAAACATCCAAAAATTTTCCCCATCAAGAGTGTACCATTCAGTGTGATATTAAAAATACATCTTACCCAACACTAAACCAGACCCCAATTTTAAACCAACCATATGTGTGTCCTGAACTCTAACCCTAACCCTAACCCTTACCATATGGGCCCATTCATTCTAATGAATCTCATAGGCTATAATGGAGAATGGAAAAACATCCAAAATTTCTCCCCATCAATAGTGTACCATTCAGTGTGATATTAAAAATTCATCTTACCCATCCCTAAACCCAAACCCAATATTCACCCAAAGATATGTGTGTACTGAACTCTAACCCTAACCCTAACCCTTACCATATGGGCCCTTTCATTCTAATGAATCTCATAGGCTATAATGGAGAATAGAAAAACATCCAAAATTTTTCCCCATGAAGAGTGTACCATTCAGTGTGATATTAAAAATTCATCTTACCCATCCCTAAACCCAAACCCAATATTCACCCAAAGATATGTGTGTACTGAACTCTAACCCTAACCCTAACCCTTACCATATGGGCCCATTCATTCTAATGAATCTCATAGGCTATAATGGAGAATAGAAAAACATCCAAAATTTTTCCCCATGAAGAGTGTACCATTCAGTGTGATATTAAAAATTCATCTTACCCATCCCTAAACCCAAACCCAATATTCACCCAAAGATATGTGTGTACTGAACTCTAACCCTAACCCTAACCCTTACCATATGGGCCCATTCATTCTAATGAATCTCATAGGCTATAATGGAGAATAGAAAAACATCCAAAATTTTTCCCCATGAAAAGTGTACCATTCTGTGTGATATTAAAAATTCATCTTACCCATCCCTAAACCCAAACCCAATATTCACCCAAACATAAGTGTGTCCTGAACTCTAACCCGAACCCTAACCCTTACCATATGGGCCCATTCATTCTAATGAATCTCATAGGCTATAATGGAGAATGGAAAAACATCCAAAATTTTTCCCCATCAAGAGTGTACCATTCAGTGTGATATTAAAAATACATCTTACCCATCCCTAAACCCAAACCCAATATTCACCCAAACATAAGTGTGTCCTGAACTCTAACCCTAACCCTAACCCTTACCATATGGGCCCATTCATTCTAATGAATCTCATAGGCTATAATGGAGAATGGAAAAACATCCAAATTTCTCCCCATCAATAGTGTACCATTCAGTGTGATATTAAAAATTCATCTTACCCATCCCTAAACCCAAACCCAATATTCACCCAAAGATATGTGTGTCCTGAACTCTAACCCTAACCCTAACCCTTACCATATGGGCCCATTCATTCTAATGAATCTCATAGGCTATAATGGAGAATGCAAAAACATCCAAAATTTTTCCCCATCAAGAGTGTACCATTCAGTGTGATATTAAAAATACATCTTACCCATCCCTAAACCCAAACCCAATATTCACCCAAACATAAGTGTGTCCTGAACTCTAACCCTAACCCTAACCCTTACCATATGGGCCCATTCATTCTAATGAATCTCATAGGCTATAATGGAGAATGGAAAAAGATCCAAAATTTTTCCCCATCAAGAGTGTACCATTCAGTGTTATATTAAAAATACATCTTACCCAACCCTAAACCAGACCGCAATTTTAAACCAAACATATGTGTGTCCTGAACTCTAACCCTAACCCTAACCCTTACCATATTGGCCCATTCATTCTAATGAATCTCATAGGCTATAATGGAGAATGGAAAAACATCCAAAATTTTTCCCCATCAAGAGTGTACCATTC
This sequence comes from Heteronotia binoei, assembly GCF_032191835.1. Classification (NCBI taxonomy): domain Eukaryota; kingdom Metazoa; phylum Chordata; class Lepidosauria; order Squamata; family Gekkonidae; genus Heteronotia; species Heteronotia binoei. The sequence continues at coordinate 40,304,819 of NC_083232.1, forward strand.
AGTGTGATATTAAAAATACACCTTACCCATCCCTAAACCCAAACCCAATATTCACCCAAAGATATGTGTGTCCTGAACTCTAACCCTAACCCTAACCCTTACCATATGGGCCCATTCATTCTAATGAATCTCATAGGCTATAATGGAGAATGGAAAAACATCCAAAATTTTTCCCCATCAAGAGTGTACCATTCAGTGTGATATTAAAAATACATCTTACCCATCCCTAAACCCAAACCCAATATTCACCCAAACATAAGTATGTCCTGAACTCTAACCCTAACCCTAACCCTTACCATATGGGCCCATTCATTCTAATGAATCTCATAGGCTATAATGGAGAATGGAAAAACATCCAAAATTTTTCCCCATCAAGAGTGTACCATTCAGTGTGATATTAAAAATACATCTTACCCAACCCTAAACCAGACCCCAATTTTAAACCAAACATATGTGTGTCCTGAACTCTAACCCTAACCCTAACCCTTACCATATGGGCCCATTCATTCTAATGAATCTCATAGGCTATAATGGAGAATGGAAAAACATCCAAAAATTTTCCCCATCAAGAGTGTACCATTCAGTGTGATATTAAAAATACATCTTACCCAACCCTAAACCAGACCCCAATTTTAAACCAAACATATGTGTGTCCTGAACTCTAACCCTAACCCTAACCCTTACCATATGGGCCCATTCATTCTAATGAATCTCATAGGCTATAATGGAGAATGGAAAAACATCCAAAATTTCTCCCCATCAATAGTGTACCATTCAGTGTGATATTAAAAATTCATCTTACCCATCCCTAAACCCAAACCCAATATTCACCCAAAGATATGTGTGTACTGAACTCTAACCCTAACCCTAACCCTTACCATATGGGCCCATTCATTCTAATGAATCTCATAGGCTATAATGGAGAATAGAAAAACATCCAAAATTTTTCCCCATGAAGAGTGTACCATTCTGTGTGATATTAAAAATTCATCTTACCCATCCCTAAACCCAAACCCAATATTCACCCAAACATAAGTGTGTCCTGAACTCTAACCCTAACCCTTACCATATGGGCCCATTCATTCTAATGAATCTCATAGGCTATAATGGAGAATGGAAAAACATCCAAAAATTTTCCCCATCAAGAGTGTACCATTCAGTGTGATATTAAAAATACATCTTACCCAACCCTAAACCAGACCCCAATTTTAAACCAAACATATGTGTGTCCTGAACTCTAACCCTAACCCTAACCCTTACCATATGGGCCCATTCATTCTAATGAATCTCATAGGCTATAATGGAGAATGGAAAAACATCCAAAATTTCTCCCCATCAATAGTGTACCATTCAGTGTGATATTAAAATTTCATCTTACCCATCCCTAAACCCAAACCCAATATTCACCCAAAGATATGTGTGTACTGAACTCTAACCCTAACCCTAACCCTTACCATATGGGCCCATTCATTCTAATGAATCTCATAGGCTATAATGGAGAATAGAAAAACATCCAAAATTTTTCCCCATGAAGAGTGTACCATTCTGTGTGATATTAAAAATTCATCTTACCCATCCCTAAACCCAAACCCAATATTCACCCAAACATAAGTGTGTCCTGAACTCTAACCCTAACCCTAACCCTTACCATATGGGCCCATTCATTCTAATGAATCTCATAGGCTATAATGGAGAATGGAAAAACATCCAAAATTTTTCCCCATCAATAGTGTAACATTCAGTGTGATACTAAAAATTCATCTTACCCATCCCTAAACCCAAACCCAATATTCACCCAAACATAAGTGTGTCCTGAACTCTAACCCTAACCCTTACCATATGGGCCCATTCATTCTAATGAATCTCATAGGCTATAATGGAGAATGGAAAAACATCCAAAAATTTTCCCCATCAAGAGTGTACCATTCAGTGTGATATTAAAAATACATCTTACCCAACCCTAAACCAGACCCCAATTTTAAACCAAACATATGTGTGTCCTGAACTCTAACCCTAACCCTAACCCTTACCATATGGGCCCATTCATTCTAATGAATCTCATAGGCTATAATGGAGAATGGAAAAACATCCAAAATTTCTCCCCATCAATAGTGTACCATTCAGTGTGATATTAAAATTTCATCTTACCCATCCCTAAACCCAAACCCAATATTCACCCAAAGATATGTGTGTACTGAACTCTAACCCTAACCCTAACCCTTACCATATGGGCCCATTCATTCTAATGAATCTCATAGGCTATAATGGAGAATAGAAAAACATCCAAAATTTTTCCCCATGAAGAGTGTACCATTCTGTGTGATATTAAAAATTCATCTTACCCATCCCTAAACCCAAACCCAATATTCACCCAAACATAAGTGTGTCCTGAACTCTAACCCTAACCCTAACCCTTACCATATGGGCCCATTCATTCTAATGAATCTCATAGGCTATAATGGAGAATGGAAAAACATCCAAAATTTTTCCCCATCAATAGTGTAACATTCAGTGTGATACTAAAAATTCATCTTACCCATCCCTAAACCCAAACCCAATATTCACCCAAAGATATGTGTGTCCTGAACTCTAACCCTAACCCTAACCCTTACCATATGGGCCCATTCATTCTAATGAATCTCATAGGCTATAATGGAGAATGGAAAAACATCCAAAAATTTTCCCCATCAAGAGTGTACCATTCAGTGTGATATTAAAAATACATCTTACCCAACCCTAAACCAGACCCCAATTTTAAACCAAACATATGTGTGTCCTGAACTCTAACCCTAACCCTAACCCTTACCATATGGGCCCATTCATTCTAATGAATCTCATAGGCTATAATGGAGAATGGAAAAACATCCAAAATTTCTCCCCATCAATAGTGTACCATTCAGTGTGATATTAAAAATTCATCTTACCCATCCCTAAACCCAAACCCAATATTCACCCAAAGATATGTGTGTACTGAACTCTAACCCTAACCCTAACCCTTACCATATGGGCCCATTCATTCTAATGAATCTCATAGGCTATAATGGAGAATAGAAAAACATCCAAAATTTTTCCCCATGAAGAGTGTACCATTCAGTGTGATATTAAAAATTCATCTTACCCATCCCTAAACCCAAACCCAATATTCACCCAAAGATATGTGTGTACTGAACTCTAACCCTAACCCTAACCCTTACCATATGGGCCCATTCATTCTAATGAATCTCATAGGCTATAATGGAGAATAGAAAAACATCCAAAAATTTTCCCCATGAAGAGTGTACCATTCTGTGTGATATTAAAAATTCATCTTACCCATCCCTAAACCCAAACCCAATATTCACCCAAACATAAGTGTGTCCTGAACTCTAACCCTAACCCTAACCCTTACCATATGGGCCCATTCATTCTAATGAATCTCATAGGCTATAATGGAGAATGGAAAAACATCCAAAATTTTTCCCCATCAATAGTGTAACATTCAGTGTGATACTAAAAATTCATCTTACCCAACCCTAAACCAGACCCCAATTTTAAACCAAACATATGTGTGTCCTGAACTCTAACCCTAACCCTAACCCTTACCATATGGGCCCATTCATTCTAATGAATCTCATAGGCTATAATGGAGAATGGAAAAACATCCAAAATTTCTCCCCATCAATAGTGTACCATTCAGTGTGATATTAAAAATTCATCTTACCCATCCCTAAACCCAAACCCAATATTCACCCAAAGATATGTGTGTACTGAACTCTAACCCTAACCCTAACCCTTACCATATGGGCCCATTCATTCTAATGAATCTCATAGGCTATAATGGAGAATAGAAAAACATCCAAAATTTTTCCCCATGAAGAGTGTACCATTCTGTGTGATATTAAAAATTCATCTTACCCATCCCTAAACCCAAACCCAATATTCACCCAAACATAAGTGTGTCCTGAACTCTAACCCTAACCCTAACCCTTACCATATGGGCCCATTCATTCTAATGAATCTCATAGGCTATAATGGAGAATGGAAAAACATCCAAAATTTTTCCCCATCAATAGTGTAACATTCAGTGTGATACTAAAAATTCATCTTACCCATCCCTAAACCCAAACCCAATATTCACCCAAAGATATGTGTGTCCTGAACTCTAACCCTAACCCTAACCCTTACCATATGGGCCCATTCATTCTAATGAATCTCATAGGCTATAAAGGAGAATGGAAAAACATCCAAAAATTTTCCCCATCAAGAGTGTACCATTCAGTGTGATATTAAAAATACACCTTACCCATCCCTAAACCCAAACCCAATATTCACCCAAAGATATGTGTGTCCTGAACTCTAACCCTAACCCTAACCCTTACCATATGGGCCCATTCATTCTAATGAATCTCATAGGCTATAATGGAGAATGGAAAAACATCCAAAATTTTTCCCCATCAAGAGTGTACCATTCAGTGTGATATTAAAAATACATCTTACCCATCCCTAAACCCAAACCCAATATTCACCCAAAGATATGTGTGTACTGAACTCTAACCCTAACCCTAACCCTTACCATATGGGCCCATTCATTCTAATGAATCTCATAGGCTATAATGGAGAATGGAAAAACATCCAAAATTTTTCCCCATCAAGAGTGTACCATTCAGTGTGATATTAAAAATACATCTTACCCAACCCTAAACCAGACCCCAATTTTAAACCAAACATATGTGTGTCCTGAACTCTAACCCTAACCCTAACCCTTACCATATGGGCCCATTCATTCTAATGAATCTCATAGGCTATAATGGAGAATGGAAAAACATCCAAAAATTTTCCCCATCAAGAGTGTACCATTCAGTGTGATATTAAAAATACATCTTACCCAACCCTAAACCAGACCCCAATTTTAAACCAAACATATGTGTGTCCTGAACTCTAACCCTAACCCTAACCCTTACCATATGGGCCCATTCATTCTAATGAATCTCATAGGCTATAATGGAGAATGGAAAAACATCCAAAATTTCTCCCCATCAATAGTGTACCATTCAGTGTGATATTAAAAATTCATCTTACCCATCCCTAAACCCAAACCCAATATTCACCCAAAGATATGTGTGTACTGAACTCTAACCCTAACCCTAACCCTTACCATATGGGCCCATTCATTCTAATGAATCTCATAGGCTATAATGGAGAATAGAAAAACATCCAAAATTTTTCCCCATGAAGAGTGTACCATTCTGTGTGATATTAAAAATTCATCTTACCCATCCCTAAACCCAAACCCAATATTCACCCAAACATAAGTGTGTCCTGAACTCTAACCCTAACCCTTACCATATGGGCCCATTCATTCTAATGAATCTCATAGGCTATAATGGAGAATGGAAAAACATCCAAAAATTTTCCCCATCAAGAGTGTACCATTCAGTGTGATATTAAAAATACATCTTACCCAACCCTAAACCAGACCCCAATTTTAAACCAAACATATGTGTGTCCTGAACTCTAACCCTAACCCTAACCCTTACCATATGGGCCCATTCATTCTAATGAATCTCATAGGCTATAATGGAGAATGGAAAAACATCCAAAATTTCTCCCCATCAATAGTGTACCATTCAGTGTGATATTAAAATTTCATCTTACCCATCCCTAAACCCAAACCCAATATTCACCCAAAGATATGTGTGTACTGAACTCTAACCCTAACCCTAACCCTTACCATATGGGCCCATTCATTCTAATGAATCTCATAGGCTATAATGGAGAATAGAAAAACATCCAAAATTTTTCCCCATGAAGAGTGTACCATTCTGTGTGATATTAAAAATTCATCTTACCCATCCCTAAACCCAAACCCAATATTCACCCAAACATAAGTGTGTCCTGAACTCTAACCCTAACCCTAACCCTTACCATATGGGCCCATTCATTCTAATGAATCTCATAGGCTATAATGGAGAATGGAAAAACATCCAAAATTTTTCCCCATCAATAGTGTAACATTCAGTGTGATACTAAAAATTCATCTTACCCATCCCTAAACCCAAACCCAATATTCACCCAAACATAAGTGTGTCCTGAACTCTAACCCTAACCCTTACCATATGGGCCCATTCATTCTAATGAATCTCATAGGCTATAATGGAGAATGGAAAAACATCCAAAAATTTTCCCCATCAAGAGTGTACCATTCAGTGTGATATTAAAAATACATCTTACCCAACCCTAAACCAGACCCCAATTTTAAACCAAACATATGTGTGTCCTGAACTCTAACCCTAACCCTAACCCTTACCATATGGGCCCATTCATTCTAATGAATCTCATAGGCTATAATGGAGAATGGAAAAACATCCAAAATTTCTCCCCATCAATAGTGTACCATTCAGTGTGATATTAAAATTTCATCTTACCCATCCCTAAACCCAAACCCAATATTCACCCAAAGATATGTGTGTACTGAACTCTAACCCTAACCCTAACCCTTACCATATGGGCCCATTCATTCTAATGAATCTCATAGGCTATAATGGAGAATAGAAAAACATCCAAAATTTTTCCCCATGAAGAGTGTACCATTCTGTGTGATATTAAAAATTCATCTTACCCATCCCTAAACCCAAACCCAATATTCACCCAAACATAAGTGTGTCCTGAACTCTAACCCTAACCCTAACCCTTACCATATGGGCCCATTCATTCTAATGAATCTCATAGGCTATAATGGAGAATGGAAAAACATCCAAAATTTTTCCCCATCAATAGTGTAACATTCAGTGTGATACTAAAAATTCATCTTACCCATCCCTAAACCCAAACCCAATATTCACCCAAAGATATGTGTGTCCTGAACTCTAACCCTAACCCTAACCCTTACCATATGGGCCCATTCATTCTAATGAATCTCATAGGCTATAATGGAGAATGGAAAAACATCCAAAAATTTTCCCCATCAAGAGTGTACCATTCAGTGTGATATTAAAAATACATCTTACCCAACCCTAAACCAGACCCCAATTTTAAACCAAACATATGTGTGTCCTGAACTCTAACCCTAACCCTAACCCTTACCATATGGGCCCATTCATTCTAATGAATCTCATAGGCTATAATGGAGAATGGAAAAACATCCAAAATTTCTCCCCATCAATAGTGTACCATTCAGTGTGATATTAAAAATTCATCTTACCCATCCCTAAACCCAAACCCAATATTCACCCAAAGATATGTGTGTACTGAACTCTAACCCTAACCCTAACCCTTACCATATGGGCCCATTCATTCTAATGAATCTCATAGGCTATAATGGAGAATAGAAAAACATCCAAAATTTTTCCCCATGAAGAGTGTACCATTCAGTGTGATATTAAAAATTCATCTTACCCATCCCTAAACCCAAACCCAATATTCACCCAAAGATATGTGTGTACTGAACTCTAACCCTAACCCTAACCCTTACCATATGGGCCCATTCATTCTAATGAATCTCATAGGCTATAATGGAGAATAGAAAAACATCCAAAATTTTTCCCCATGAAGAGTGTACCATTCTGTGTGATATTAAAAATTCATCTTACCCATCCCTAAACCCAAACCCAATATTCACCCAAACATAAGTGTGTCCTGAACTCTAACCCTAACCCTAACCCTTACCATATGGGCCCATTCATTCTAATGAATCTCATAGGCTATAATGGAGAATGGAAAAACATCCAAAATTTTTCCCCATCAATAGTGTAACATTCAGTGTGATACTAAAAATTCATCTTACCCAACCCTAAACCAGACCCCAATTTTAAACCAAACATATGTGTGTCCTGAACTCTAACCCTAACCCTAACCCTTACCATATGGGCCCATTCATTCTAATGAATCTCATAGGCTATAATGGAGAATGGAAAAACATCCAAAATTTCTCCCCATCAATAGTGTACCATTCAGTGTGATATTAAAAATTCATCTTACCCATCCCTAAACCCAAACCCAATATTCACCCAAAGATATGTGTGTACTGAACTCTAACCCTAACCCTAACCCTTACCATATGGGCCCATTCATTCTAATGAATCTCATAGGCTATAATGGAGAATAGAAAAACATCCAAAATTTTTCCCCATGAAGAGTGTACCATTCTGTGTGATATTAAAAATTCATCTTACCCATCCCTAAACCCAAACCCAATATTCACCCAAACATAAGTGTGTCCTGAACTCTAACCCTAACCCTAACCCTTACCATATGGGCCCATTCATTCTAATGAATCTCATAGGCTATAATGGAGAATGGAAAAACATCCAAAATTTTTCCCCATCAATAGTGTAACATTCAGTGTGATACTAAAAATTCATCTTACCCATCCCTAAACCCAAACCCAATATTCACCCAAAGATATGTGTGTCCTGAACTCTAACCCTAACCCTAACCCTTACCATATGGGCCCATTCATTCTAATGAATCTCATAGGCTATAAAGGAGAATGGAAAAACATCCAAAAATTTTCCCCATCAAGAGTGTACCATTCAGTGTGATATTAAAAATACATCTTACCCAACCCTAAACCATACCCCAATTTTAAACCAAACATATGTGGGTCCTGAACTCTAACCCTAACCCTAACCCTTACCATATGGGCCCATTCATTCTAATGAATCTCATAGGCTATAATGGAGAATGGAAAAACATCCAAAATTTCTCCCCATCAATAGTGTACCATTCAGTGTGATATTAAAAATTCATCTTACCCATCCCTAAACCCAAACCCAATATTCACCCAAAGATATGTGTGTACTGAACTCTAACCCTAACCCTAACCCTTACCATATGGGCCCTTTCATTCTAATGAATCTCATAGGCTATAATGGAGAATAGAAAAACATCCAAAATTTTTCCCCATGAAGAGTGTACCATTCAGTGTGATATTAAAAATTCATCTTACCCATCCCTAAACCCAAACCCAATATTCACCCAAAGATATGTGTGTACTGAACTCTAACCCTAACCCTAACCCTTACCATATGGGCCCATTCATTCTAATGAATCTCATAGGCTATAATGGAGAATAGAAAAACATCCAAAATTTTTCCCCATGAAGAGTGTACCATTCAGTGTGATATTAAAAATTCATCTTACCCATCCCTAAACCCAAACCCAATATTCACCCAAAGATATGTGTGTACTGAACTCTAACCCTAACCCTAACCCTTACCATATGGGCCCATTCATTCTAATGAATCTCATAGGCTATAATGGTGAATAGAAAAACATCCAAAATTTTTCCCCATGAAAAGTGTACCATTCTGTGTGATATTAAAAATTCATCTTACCCATCCCTAAACCCAAACCCAATATTCACCCAAACATAAGTGTGTCCTGAACTCTAACCCTAACCCTAACCCTTACCATATGGGCCCATTCATTCTAATGAATCTCATAGGCTATAATGGAGAATGGAAAAACATCCAAAATTTTTCCCCATCAATAGTGTAACATTCAGTGTGATACTAAAAATTCATCTTACCCAACCCTAAACCAGACCCCAATTTTAAACCAAACATATGTGGGTCCTGAACTCTAACCCTAACCCTAACCCTTACCATATGGGCCCATTCATTCTAATGAATCTCATAGGCTATAATGGAGAATGGAAAAACATCCAAAATTTCTCCCCATCAATAGTGTACCATTCAGTGTGATATTAAAAATTCATCTTACCCATCCCTAAACCCAAACCCAATATTCACCCAAAGATATGTGTGTACTGAACTCTAACCCTAACCCTAACCCTTACCATATGGGCCCTTTCATTCTAATGAATCTCATAGGCTATAATGGAGAATAGAAAAACATCCAAAATTTTTCCCCATGAAGAGTGTACCATTCAGTGTGATATTAAAAATTCATCTTACCCATCCCTAAACCCAAACCCAATATTCACCCAAAGATATGTGTGTACTGAACTCTAACCCTAACCCTAACCCTTACCATATGGGCCCATTCATTCTAATGAATCTCATAGGCTATAATGGAGAATAGAAAAACATCCAAAATTTTTCCCCATGAAGAGTGTACCATTCAGTGTGATATTAAAAATTCATCTTACCCATCCCTAAACCCAAACCCAATATTCACCCAAAGATATGTGTGTACTGAACTCTAACCCTAACCCTAACCCTTACCATATGGGCCCATTCATTCTAATGAATCTCATAGGCTATAATGGAGAATGGAAAAACATCCAAAATTTTTCCCCATCAATAGTGTAACATTCAGTGTGATACTAAAAATTCATCTTACCCAACCCTAAACCAGACCCCAATTTTAAACCAAACATATGTGTGTCCTGAACTCTAACCCTAACCCTAACCCTTACCATATGGGCCCATTCATTCTAATGAATCTCATAGGCTATAATGGAGAATGGAAAAACATCCAAAATTTCTCCCCATCAATAGTGTACCATTCAGTGTGATATTAAAAATTCATCTTACCCATCCCTAAACCCAAACCCAATATTCACCCAAAGATATGTGTGTACTGAACTCTAACCCTAACCCTAACCCTTACCATATGGGCCCATTCATTCTAATGAATCTCATAGGCTATAATGGAGAATAGAAAAACATCCAAAATTTTTCCCCATGAAGAGTGTACCATTCTGTGTGATATTAAAAATTCATCTTACCCATCCCTAAACCCAAACCCAATATTCACCCAAACATAAGTGTGTCCTGAACTCTAACCCTAACCCTAACCCTTACCATATGGGCCAATTCATTCTAATGAATCTCATAGGCTATAATGGAGAATAGAAAAACATCCAAAATTTTTCCCCATCAATAGTGTAACATTCAGTGTGATACTAAAAATTCATCTTACCCATCCCTAAACCCAAACCCAATATTCACCCAAAGATATGTGTGTCCTGAACTCTAACCCTAACCCTAACCCTTACCATATGGGCCCATTCATTGTAATGAATCTCATAGGCTATAAAGGAGAATGGAAAAACATCCAAAAATTTTCCCCATCAAGAGTGTACCATTCAGTGTGATATTAAAAATACATCTTACCCAACCCTAAACCAGACCCCAATTTTAAACCAAACATATGTGGGTCCTGAACTCTAACCCTAACCCTAACCCTTACCATATGGGCCCATTCATTCTAATGAATCTCATAGGCTATAATGGAGAATGGAAAAACATCCAAAATTTCTCCCCATCAATAGTGTACCATTCAGTGTGATATTAAAAATTCATCTTACCCATCCCTAAACCCAAACCCAATATTCACCCAAAGATATGTGTGTACTGAACTCTAACCCTAACCCTAACCCTTACCATATGGGCCCTTTCATTCTAATGAATCTCATAGGCTATAATGGAGAATAGAAAAACATCCAAAATTTTTCCCCATGAAGAGTGTACCATTCAGTGTGATATTAAAAATTCATCTTACCCATCCCTAAACCCAAACCCAATATTCACCCAAAGATATGTGTGTACTGAACTCTAACCCTAACCCTAACCCTTACCATATGGGCCCATTCATTCTAATGAATCTCATAGGCTATAATGGAGAATAGAAAAACATCCAAAATTTTTCCCCATGAAGAGTGTACCATTCAGTGTGATATTAAAAATTCATCTTACCCATCCCTAAACCCAAACCCAATATTCACCCAAAGATATGTGTGTACTGAACTCTAACCCTAACCCTAACCCTTACCATATGGGCCCATTCATTCTAATGAATCTCATAGGCTATAATGGTGAATAGAAAAACATCCAAAATTTTTCCCCATGAAAAGTGTACCATTCTGTGTGATATTAAAAATTCATCTTACCCATCCCTAAACCCAAACCCAATATTCACCCAAACATAAGTGTGTCCTGAACTCTAACCCTAACCCTAACCCTTACCATATGGGCCCATTCATTCTAATGAATCTCATAGGCTATAATGGAGAATGGAAAAACATCCAAAATTTTTCCCCATCAATAGTGTAACATTCAGTGTGATACTAAAAATTCATCTTACCCAACCCTAAACCAGACCCCAATTTTAAACCAAACATATGTGGGTCCTGAACTCTAACCCTAACCCTAACCCTTACCATATGGGCCCATTCATTCTAATGAATCTCATACGCTATAATGGAGAATGGAAAAACATCCAAAATTTCTCCCCATCAATAGTGTACCATTCAGTGTGATATTAAAAATTCATCTTACCCATCCCTAAACCCAAACCCAATATTCAGCCAAAGATATGTGTGTACTGAACTCTAACCCTAACCCTAACCCTTACCATATGGGCCCTTTCATTCTAATGAATCTCATAGGCTATAATGGAGAATAGAAAAACATCCAAAATTTTTCCCCATGAAGAGTGTACCATTCAGTGTGATATTAAAAATTCATCTTACCCATCCCTAAACCCAAACCCAATATTCACCCAAAGATATGTGTGTACTGAACTCTAACCCTAACCCTAACCCTTACCATATGGGCCCATTCATTCTAATGAATCTCATAGGCTATAATGGAGAATAGAAAAACATCCAAAATTTTTCCCCATGAAGAGTGTACCATTCAGTGTGATATTAAAAATTCATCTTACCCATCCCTAAACCCAAACCCAATATTCACCCAAAGATATGTGTGTACTGAACTCTAACCCTAACCCTAACCCTTACCATATGGGCCCATTCATTCTAATGAATCTCATAGGCTATAATGGAGAATGGAAAAACATCCAAAATTTTTCCCCATCAATAGTGTAACATTCAGTGTGATACTAAAAATTCATCTTACCCAACCCTAAACCAGACCCCAATTTTAAACCAAACATATGTGTGTCCTGAACTCTAACCCTAACCCTAACCCTTACCATATGGGCCCATTCATTCTAATGAATCTCATAGGCTATAATGGAGAATGGAAAAACATCCAAAATTTCTCCCCATCAATAGTGTACCATTCAGTGTGATATTAAAAATTCATCTTACCCATCCCTAAACCCAAACCCAATATTCACCCAAAGATATGTGTGTACTGAACTCTAACCCTAACCCTAACCCTTACCATATGGGCCCATTCATTCTAATGAATCTCATAGGCTATAATGGAGAATAGAAAAACATCCAAAATTTTTCCCCATGAAGAGTGTACCATTCTGTGTGATATTAAAAATTCATCTTACCCATCCCTAAACCCAAACCCAATATTTACCCAAACATAAGTGTGTCCTGAACTCTAACCCTAACCCTAACCCTTACCATATGGGCCCATTCATTCTAATGAATCTCATAGGCTATAATGGAGAATGGAAAAACATCCAAAATTTCTCCCCATCAATAGTGTACCATTCAGTGTGATATTAAAAATTCATCTTACCCATCCCTAAACCCAAACCCAATATTCACCCAAAGATATGTGTGTACTGAACTCTAACCCTAACCCTAACCCTTACCATATGGGCCCATTCATTCTAATGAATCTCATAGGCTAAAATGGAGAATAGAAAAACATCCAAAATTTTTCCCCATGAAGAGTGTACCATTCTGTGTGATATTAAAAATTCATCTTACCCATCCCTAAACCCAAACCCAATATTTACCCAAACATAAGTGTGTCCTGAACTCTAACCCTAACCCTAACCCTTACCATATGGGCCCATTCATTCTAATGAATCTCATAGGCTATAATGGAGAATGGAAAAACATCCAAAATTTTTCCCCATCAATAGTGTAACATTCAGTGTGATACTAAAAATTCATCTTACCCATCCCTAAACCCAAACCCAATATTCACCCAAAGATATGTGTGTCCTGAACTCTAACCCTAACCCTAACCCTTACCATATGGGCCCATTCATTCTAATGAATCTCATAGGCTATAATGGAGAATGGAAAAACATCCAAAAATTTTCCCCATCAAGAGTGTACCATTCAGTGTGATATTAAAAATACATCTTACCCAACCCTAAACCAGACCCCAATTTTAAACCAAACATATGTGGGTCCTGAACTCTAACCCTAACCCTAACCCTTACCATATGGGCCCATTCATTCTAATGAATCTCATAGGCTATAATGGAGAATGGAAAAACATCCAAAATTTTTCCCCATCAAGAGTGTACCATTCAGTGTGATATTAAAAATACATCTTACCCATCCCTAAACCCAAACCCAATATTCACCTAAACATAAGTGTGTCCTGAACTCTAACCCTAACCCTAACCCTTACCATATGGGTGCATTCATTCTAATGAATCTCATAGGCTATAATGGAGAATAGAAAAACATCCAAAATTTTTCCCCATGAAGAGTGTACCATTCAGTGTGATATTAAAAATTCATCTTACCCATCCCTAAACCCAAACCCAATATTCACCCAAAGATATGTGTGTACTGAACTCAAACCCTAACCCTAACCCTTACCATATGGGCCCATTCATTCTAATGAATCTCATAGGCTATAATGGAGAATAGAAAAACATCCAAAATTTTTCCCCATGAAGAGTGTACCATTCTGTGTGATATTAAAAATTCATCTTACCCATCCCTAAACCCAAACCCAATATTCACCCAAACATAAGTGTGTCCTGAACTCTAACCCTAACCCTAACCCTTACCATATGGGCCCATTCATTCTAATGAATCTCATAGGCTATAATGGAGAATGGAAAAACATCCAAAATTTTTCCCCATCAATAGTGTAACATTCAGTGTGATACTAAAAATTCATCTTACCCATCCCTAAACCCAAACCCAATATTCACCCAAAGATATGTGTGTCCTGAACTCTAACCCTAACCCTAACCCTTACCATATGGGCCCATTCATTCTAATGAATCTCATAGGCTATAATGGAGAATGGAAAAACATCCAAAATTTTTCCCCATGAAAAGTGTACCATTCTGTGTGATATTAAAAATTCATCTTACCCATCCCTAAACCCAAACCCAATATTCACCCAAACATAAGTGTGTCCTGAACTCTAACCCTAACCCTAACCCTTACCATATGGGCCCATTCATTCTAATGAATCTCATAGGCTATAATGGAGAATGGAAAAACATCCAAAATTTTTCCCCATCAATAGTGTAACATTCAGTGTGATACTAAAAATTCATCTTACCCAACCCTAAACCAGACCCCAATTTTAAACCAAACATATGTGGGTCCTGAACTCTAACCCTAACCCTAACCCTTACCATATGGGCCCATTCATTCTAATGAATCTCATAGGCTATAATGGAGAATGGAAAAACATCCAAAATTTCTCCCCATCAATAGTGTACCATTCAGTGTGATATTAAAAATTCATCTTACCCATCCCTAAACCCAAACCCAATATTCACCCAAAGATATGTGTGTACTGAACTCTAACCCTAACCCTAACCCTTACCATATGGGCCCTTTCATTCTAATGAATCTCATAGGCTATAATGGAGAATAGAAAAACATCCAAAATTTCTTCCCATCAATAGTGTACCATTCAGTGTGATATTAAAAATTCATCTTACCCATCCCTAAACCCAAACCCAATATTCACCCAAAGATATGTGTGTACTGAACTCTAACCCTAACCCTAACCCTTACCATATGGGCCCATTCATTCTAATGAATCTCATAGGCTATAATGGAGAATAGAAAAACATCCAAAATTTTTCCCCATGAAGAGTGTACCATTCAGTGTGATATTAAAAATTCATCTTACCCATCCCTAAACCCAAACCCAATATTCACCCAAAGATATGTGTGTACTGAACTCTAACCCTAACCCTAACCCTTACCATATGGGCCCATTCATTCTAATGAATCTCATAGGCTATAATGGAGAATGGAAAAACATCCAAAATTTTTCCCCATCAATAGTGTAACATTCAGTGTGATACTAAAAATTCATCTTACCCAACCCTAAACCAGACCCCAATTTTAAACCAAACATATGTGTGTCCTGAACTCTAACCCTAACCCTAACCCTTACCATATGGGCCCATTCATTCTAATGAATCTCATAGGCTATAATGGAGAATGGAAAAACATCCAAAATTTCTCCCCATCAATAGTGTACCATTCAGTGTGATATTAAAAATTCATCTTACCCATCCCTAAACCCAAACCCAATATTCACCCAAAGATATGTGTGTACTGAACTCTAACCCTAACCCTAACCCTTACCATATGGGCCCATTCATTCTAATGAATCTCATAGGCTATAATGGAGAATAGAAAAACATCCAAAATTTTTCCCCATGAAGAGTGTACCATTCTGTGTGATATTAAAAATTCATCTTACCCATCCCTAAACCCAAACCCAATATTTACCCAAACATAAGTGTGTCCTGAACTCTAACCCTAACCCTAACCCTTACCATATGGGCCCATTCATTCTAATGAATCTCATAGGCTATAATGGAGAATGGAAAAACATCCAAAATTTCTCCCCATCAATAGTGTACCATTCAGTGTGATATTAAAAATTCATCTTACCCATCCCTAAACCCAAACCCAATATTCACCCAAAGATATGTGTGTACTGAACTCCAACCCTAACCCTAACCCTTACCATATGGGCCCATTCATTCTAATGAATCTCATAGGCTATAATGGAGAATAGAAAAACATCCAAAATTTTTCCCCATGAAGAGTGTACCATTCTGTGTGATATTAAAAATTCATCTTACCCATCCCTAAACCCAAACCCAATATTTACCCAAACATAAGTGTGTCCTGAACTCTAACCCTAACCCTAACCCTTACCATATGGGCCCATTCATTCTAATGAATCTCATAGGCTATAATGGAGAATGGAAAAACATCCAAAATTTTTCCCCATCAATAGTGTAACATTCAGTGTGATACTAAAAATTCATCTTACCCATCCCTAAACCCAAACCCAATATTCACCCAAAGATATGTGTGTCCTGAACTCTAACCCTAACCCTAACCCTTACCATATGGGCCCATTCATTCTAATGAATCTCATAGGCTATAATGGAGAATGGAAAAACATCCAAAAATTTTCCCCATCAAGAGTGTACCATTCAGTGTGATATTAAAAATACATCTTACCCAACCCTAAACCAGACCCCAATTTTAAACCAAACATATGTGGGTCCTGAACTCTAACCCTAACCCTAACCCTTACCATATGGGCCCATTCATTCTAATGAATCTCATAGGCTATAATGGAGAATGGAAAAACATCCAAAATTTTTCCCCATCAAGAGTGTACCATTCAGTGTGATATTAAAAATACATCTTACCCATCCCTAAACCCAAACCCAATATTCACCTAAACATAAGTGTGTCCTGAACTCTAACCCTAACCCTAACCCTTACCATATGGGTGCATTCATTCTAATGAATCTCATAGGCTATAATGGAGAATAGAAAAACATCCAAAATTTTTCCCCATGAAGAGTGTACCATTCAGTGTGATATTAAAAATTCATCTTACCCATCCCTAAACCCAAACCCAATATTCACCCAAAGATATGTGTGTACTGAACTCAAACCCTAACCCTAACCCTTACCATATGGGCCCATTCATTCTAATGAATCTCATAGGCTATAATGGAGAATAGAAAAACATCCAAAATTTTTCCCCATGAAGAGTGTACCATTCTGTGTGATATTAAAAATTCATCTTACCCATCCCTAAACCCAAACCCAATATTCACCCAAACATAAGTGTGTCCTGAACTCTAACCCTAACCCTAACCCTTACCATATGGGCCCATTCATTCTAATGAATCTCATAGGCTATAATGGAGAATGGAAAAACATCCAAAATTTTTCCCCATCAATAGTGTAACATTCAGTGTGATACTAAAAATTCATCTTACCCATCCCTAAACCCAAACCCAATATTCACCCAAAGATATGTGTGTCCTGAACTCTAACCCTAACCCTAACCCTTACCATATGGGCCCATTCATTCTAATGAATCTCATAGGCTATAATGGAGAATAGAAAAACATCCAAAATTTTTCCCCATGAAGAGTGTACCATTCAGTGTGATATTAAAAATTCATCTTACCCATCCCTAAACCCAAACCCAATATTCACCCAAACATAAGTGTGTCCTGAACTCTAACCCTAACCCTAACCCTTACCATATGGGCCCATTCATTCTAATGAATCTCATAGGCTATAATGGAGAATGGAAAAACATCCAAAATTTTTCCCCATCAAGAGTGTACCATTCAGTGTGATATTAAAAATACATCTTACCCAACCCTAAACCAGACCCCAATTTTAAACCAAACATATGTGTGTCCTGAACTCTAACCCTAACCCTAACCCTTACCATATGGGCCCATTCATTCTAATGAATCTCATAGGCTATAATGGAGAATGGAAAAACATCCAAAATTTTTCCCCATCAATAGTGTACCATTCAGTGTGATATTAAAAATTCATCTTATCCATCCCTAAACCCAAACCCAATATTCACCCAAACATAAGTGTGTCCTGAACTCTAACCCTAACCCTAACCCTTACCATATGGGCGCATTCATTCTAATGAATCTCATAGGCTATAATGGAGAATGGAAAAACATCCAAAAATTTTCCCCATCAATAGTGTACCATTCAGTGTGATATTAAAAATTCATCTTCCCCATCCCTAAACCCAAACCCAATATTCACCCAAAGATATGTGTGTCCTGAACTCTAACCCTAACCCTAACCCTTACCATATGGGCCCATTCATTCTAATGAATCTCATAGGCTATAATGGAGAATGGAAAAACATCCAAAATTTTTCCCCATCAAGAGTGTACCATTCAGTGTGATATTAAAAATACATCTTACCCATCCCTAAACCCAAACCCAATATTCACCCAAACATAAGTGTGTCCTGAACTCTAACCCTAACCCTAACCCTTACCATATGGGCCCATTCATTCTAATGAATCTCATAGGCTATAATGGAGAATGGAAAAACATCCAAAATTTTTCCCCATCAATAGTGTAACATTCAGTGTGATACTAAAAATTCATCTTACCCATCCCTAAACCCAAACCCAATATTCACCCAAAGATATGTGTGTCCTGAACTCTAACCCTAACCCTAACCCTTACCATATGGGCCCATTCATTCTAATGAATCTCATAGGCTATAATGGAGAATGGAAAAACATCCAAAATTTTTCCCCATCAAGAGTGTACCATTCAGTGTGATATTAAAAATACATCTTACCCATCCCTAAACCCAAACCCAATATTCACCCAAACATAAGTGTGTCCTGAACTCTAACCCTAACCCTAACCCTTACCATATGGGCCCATTCATTCTAATGAATCTCATAGGCTATAATGGAGAATGGAAAAACATCCAAAATTTCTCCCCATCAATAGTGTACCATTCAATGTGATATTAAAAATTCATCTTACCCATCCCTAAACCCAAACCCAATATTCACCCAAAGATATGTGTGTCCTGAACTCTAACCCTAACCCTAACCCTTACCATATGGGACCATTCATTCTAATGAATCTCATAGGCTATAATGGAGAATGGAAAAACATCCAAAATTTTTCCCCATCAAGAGTGTACCATTCAGTGTGATATTAAAAATACATCTTACCCAACCCTAAACCAGACCGCAATTTTAAACCAAACATATGTGTGTCCTGAACTTTAACCCTAACCCTAACCCTTACCATATGGGCCCATTCATTCTAATGAATCTCATAGGCTATAATGGAGAATGGAAAAACATCCAAAATTTTTCCCCATCAAGAGTGTACCATTCAGTGTGATATTAAAAATACATCTTACCCAACCCTAAACCAGACCCCAATTTTAAACCAAACATATGTGTGTCCTGAACTCTAACCCTAACCCTAACCCTTACCATATGGGCCCATTCATTCTAATGAATCTCATAGGCTATAATGGGGAATGGAAAAACATCCAAAAATTTTCCCCATCAAGAGTGTACCATTCAGTGTGATATTAAAAATACATCTTACCCATCCCTAAACCCAAACCCAATATTCACCCAAGCATAAGTGTGTCCTGAACTCTAACCCTAACCCTAACCCTTACCATATGGGCCCATTCATTCTAATGAATCTCATAGGCTATAATGGAGAATGGAAAAACATCCAAAATTTTTCCCCATCAAGAGTGTACCATTCAGTGTGATATTAAAAATACATCTTACCCAACCCTAAACCAGACCGCAATTTTAAACCAAACATATGTGTGTCCTGAACTCTAACCCAAACCCTAACCCTTACCATATGGGCCCATTCATTCTAATGAATCTCATAGGCTATAATGGAGAATGGAAAAACATCCAAAATTTTTCCCCATCAAGAGTGTACCATTCAGTGTGATATTAAAAATACATCTTACCCATCCCTAAACCCAAACCCAATATTCACCCAAACATAAGTGTGTCCTGAACTCTAACCCTAACCCTAACCCTTACCATATGGGCCCATTCATTCTAATGAATCTCATAGGCTATAATGGAGAATGGAAAAACATCCAAAATTTTCCCCATCAAGAGTGTACCATTCAGTGTGATATTAAAAATACATCCTACCCATCCCTAAACCCAAACCCAATATTCACCCAAACATAAGTGTGTCCTGAACTCTAACCCTAACCCTAACCCTTACCATATGGGCCCATTCATTCTAATGAATCTCAAAGGTTATAATGGAGAATGGAAAAACATCCAAAATTTTTCCCCATCAAGAGTGTACCATTCAGTGTTATATTTAAAATACATCTTACCCATCCCTAAACCCAAACCCAATATTCACCCAAACATAAGTGTGTCCTGAACTCTAACCCTAACCCTAACCCTTACCATATGGGCCCATTCATTCTAATGAATCTCATAGGCTATAATGGAGAATGGAAAAAGATCCAAAATTTTTCCCCATCAATAGTGTACCATTCAGAGTGATATTAAAAATTCATCTTACCCATCCCTAAACCCAAACCCAATATTCACCCAAAGATATGTGTGTCCTGAACTCTAACCCTAACCCTAACCCTTACCATATGGGCCCATTCATTCTAATGAATCTCATAGGCTATAATGGAGAATGGAAAAACATCCAAAATTTTTCCCCATCAAGAGTGTACCATTCAGTGTGATATTAAAAATACATCTTACCCATCCCTAAACCCAAACCCAATATTCACCTAAACATAAGTGTGTCCTGAACTCTAACCCTAACCCTAACCCTTACCATATGGGCGCATTCATTCTAATGAATCTCATAGGCTATAATGGAGAATGGAAAAACATCCAAAATTTTTCCCCATCAATAGTGTACCATTCAGTGTGATATTAAAAATTCATCTTACCCATCCCTAAACCCAAACCCAATATTCACCCAAAGATATGTGTGTCCTGAACTCTAACCCTAACCCTAACCCTTACCATATGGGCCCATTCATTCTAATGAATCTCATAGGCTATAATGGAGAATGGAAAAACATCCAAAATTTTTCCCCATCAAGAGTGTACCATTCAGTGTGATATTAAAAATACATCTTACCCAACCCTAAACCAGACCGCAATTTTAAACCAAACATATGTGTGTCCTGAACTCTAACCCTAACCCTAACCCTTACCATATGGGCCCATTCATTCTAATGAATCTCATAGGCTATAATGGAGAATGGAAAAACATCCAAAATTTTTCCCCATCAAGAGTGTACCATTCAGTGTGATATTAAAAATACATCTTACCCATCCCTAAACCCAAACCCAATATTCACCCAAACATAAGTGTGTCCTGAACTCTAACCCTAACCCTAACCCTTACCATATGGGCCCATTCATTCTAATGAATCTCATAGGCTATAATGGAGAATGGAAAAACATCCAAAATTTTTCCCCATCAAGAGTGTACCATTCAGTGTGATATTAAAAATACATCTTACCCATCCCTAAACCCAAACCCAATATTCACCCAAACATAAGTGTGTCCTGAACTCTAACCCTAACCCTAACCCTTACCATATGGGCCCATTCATTCTAATGAATCTCATAGGCTATAATGGAGAATGGAAAAACATCCAAAATTTTTCCCCATCAAGAGTGTACCATTCAGTGTGATATTAAAAATACATCTTACCCATCCCTAAACCCAAACCCAATATTCACCCAAACATAAGTGTGTACTGAACTCTAACCCTAACCCTAACCCTTAACATATGGGCCCATTCATTCTAATGAATCTCATAGGCTATAATGGAGAATGGAAAAACATCCAAAATTTTTCCCCATCAAGAGTGTACCATTCAGTGTGATATTAAAAATACATCTTACCCATCCCTAAACCCAAACCCAATATTCACCCAAACATAAGTGTGTCCTGAACTCTAACCCTAACCCTAACCCTTACCATATGGGCCCATTCATTCTAATGAATCTCATAGGCTATAATGGAGAATGGAAAAACATCCAAAATTTTTCCCCATCAAGAGTGTACCATTCAGTGTGATATTAAAAATACATCTTACCCATCCCTAAACCCAAACCCAATATTCACCCAAACATAAGTGTGTCCTGAACTCTAACCCTAACCCTAACCCTTACCATATGGGCCCATTCATTCTAATGAATCTCATAGGCTATAATGGAGAATGGAAAAACATCCAAAATTTTTCCCCATCAAGAGTGTACCATTCAGTGTGATATTAAAAATTCATCTTACCCAACCCTAAACCAGACCCCAATTTTAAACCAAAGATATGTGTGTCCTGAACTCTAACCCTAACCCTAACCCTTACCATATGGGCCCATTCATTCTAATGAATCTCATAGGCTATAATGGAGAATGGAAAAACATCCAAAATTTTTCCCCATCAAGAGTGTACCATTCAGTGTGATATTAAAAATACATCTTACCCATCCCTAAACCCAAACCCAATATTCACCCAAGCATAAGTGTGTCCTGAACTCTAACCCTAACCCTAACCCTTACCATATGGGCCCATTCATTCTAATGAATCTCATAGGCTATAATGGAGAATGGAAAAACATCCAAAATTTTTCCCCATCAAGAGTGTACCATTCAGTGTGATATTAAAAATACATCTTACCCATCCCTAAACCCAAACCCAATATTCACCCAAACATAAGTGTGTCCTGAACTCTAACCCTAACCCTAACCCTTACCATATGGGCGCATTCATTCTAATAAATCTCATAGGCTATAATGGAGAATGGAAAAACATCCAAAATTTTTCCCCATCAAGAGTGTACCATTCAGTGTGATATTAAAAATTCATCTTACCCATCCCTAAACCCAAACCCAATATTCACCCAAAGATATGTGTGTACTGAACTCAAACCCTAACCCTAACCCTTACCATATGGGCCCATTCATTCTAATGAATCTCATAGGCTATAATGGAGAAATGAAAAACATCCAAAATTTTTCCCCATCAAGAGTGTACCATTCAGTGTGATATTAAAAATACATCTTACCCATCCCTAAACCCAAACCCAATATTCACCCAAACATAAGTGTGTCCTGAACTCTACCCCTAACCCTAACCCTTACCATATGGGCCCATTCATTCTAATGAATCTCATAGGCTATAATGGAGAATGGAAAAACATCCAAAATTTTTCCCCATCAAGAGTGTACCATTCAGTGTGATATTAACAATACATCTTAACCAACCCTAAACCAGACCCCAATATTCACCCAAACATAAGTGTGTCCTGAACTCTAACCCTAACCCTAACCCTTACCATATGGGCCCATTTATTCTAATGAATCTCATAGGCTATAATGGAGAATGGAAAAACATCCAAAATTTTTCCCCATCAATAGTGAACCATTCAGTGTGATATTAAAAATTCATCTTACCCATCCCTAAACCCAAACCCAATATTCACCCAAAGATATGTGTGTCCTGAACTCTAACCCTAACCCTAACCCTTACCATATGGGCCCATTCATTCTAATGAATCTCATAGGCTATAATGGAGAATGGAAAAACATCCAAAATTCTTCCCCATCAAGAGTGTACCATTCAGTGTGATATTAAAAATTCATCTTACCCATCCCTAAACCCAAACCCAATATTCACCCAAACATAAGTGTGTCCTGAACTCTAACCCTAACCCTAACCCTTACCATATGGGCCCATTTACTCTAATGAATCTCATAGGCTATAATGGAGAATGGAAAAACATCCAAAATTCTTCCCCATCAAGAGTGTACCATTCAGTGTGATATTAAAAATTCATCTTACCCATCCCTAAACCCAAACCCAATATTCACCCAAGCATAAGTGTGTCCTGAACTCTAACCCTAACCCTAACCCTTACCATATGGGCCCATTCATTCTAATGAATCTCATAGGCTATAATGGAGAATGGAAAAACATCCAAAATTTTTCCCCATCAAGAGTGTACCATTCAGTGTGATATTAAAAATACATCTTACCCATCCCTAAACCCAAACCCAATATTCACCCAAACATAAGT
The DNA here is from genome assembly GCF_032191835.1 of Heteronotia binoei. Lineage (NCBI taxonomy): Eukaryota > Metazoa > Chordata > Lepidosauria > Squamata > Gekkonidae > Heteronotia > Heteronotia binoei. Next base: position 40,329,305 of record NC_083232.1, read on the forward strand.
GTGTCCTGAACTCTAACCCTAACCCTAACCCTTACCATATGGGCCCATTCATTCTAATGAATCTCATAGGCTGTAATGGAGAATGGAAAAACATCCAAAATTTTTCCCCATCAAGAGTGTACCATTCAGTGTGATATTAAAAATACATCTTACCCAACCCTAAACCAGACCGCAATTTTAAACGAAACATATGTGTGTCCTGAACTCTAACCCTAACCCTAACCCTTACCATATGGGCCCATTCATTCTAATGAATCTCATAGGCTATAATGGAGAATGGAAAAACATCCAAAATTTTTCTCCATCAAGAGTGTACCATTCAGTGTGATATTAAAAATACATCTTACCCATCCCTAAACCCAAACCCAATATTCACCCAAACATAAGTGTGTCCTGAACTCTAACCCTAACCCTAACCCTTACCATATGGGCCCATTCATTCTAATGAATCTCATAGGCTATAATGGAGAATGGAAAAACATCCAAAAATTTTCCCCATCAAGAGTGTACCATTCAGTGTGATATTAAAAATAAATCTTACCCATCCCTAAACCCAAACCCAATATTCACCCAAACATAAGTGTGTCCTGAACTCTAACCCTAACCCTAACCCTTACCATATGGGCCCATTCATTCTAATGAATCTCATAGGCTATAATGGAGAATGGAAAAACATCCAAAATTTTTCCCCATCAAGAGTGTACCATTCAGTGTGATATTAAAAATACATCTTACCCATCCCTAAACCCAAACCCAATATTCACCCAAACATAAGTGTGTCCTGAACTCTAACCCTAACCCTAACCCTTACCATATGGGCCCATTCATTCTAATGAATCTCATAGGCTATAATGGAGAATGGAAAAACATCCAAAATTTTTCCCCATCAAGAGTGTACCATTCAGTGTGATATTAAAAATACATCTTACCCATCCCTAAACCCAAACCCAATATTCACCCAAACATAAGTGTGTCCTGAACTCTAACCCTAACCCTAACCCTTACCATATGGGCCCATTCATTCTAATGAATCTCATAGGCTATAATGGAGAATGGAAAAACATCCAAAATTTTTCCCCATCAAGAGTGTACCATTCAGTGTGATATTAAAAATACATCTTACCCAACCCTAAACCAGACCCCAATTTTAAACCAAACATATGTGTGTCCTGAACTCTAACCCTAACCCTAACCCTTACCATATGGGCCCATTCATTCTAATGAATCTCATAGGCTATAATGGGGAATGGAAAAACATCCAAAAATTTTCCCCATCAAGAGTGTACCATTCAGTGTGATATTAAAAATACATCTTACCCATCCCTAAACCCAAACCCAATATTCACCCAAGCATAAGTGTGTCCTGAACTCTAACCCTAACCCTAACCCTTACCATATGGGCCCATTCATTCTAATGAATCTCATAGGCTATAATGGAGAATGGAAAAACATCCAAAATTTTTCCCCATCAAGAGTGTACCATTCAGTGTGATATTAAAAATACATCTTACCCAACCCTAAACCAGACCGCAATTTTAAACCAAACATATGTGTGTCCTGAACTCTAACCCTAACCCTAACCCTTACCATATGGGCCCATTCATTCTAATGAATCTCATAGGCTATAATGGAGAATGGAAAAACATCCAAAATTTTTCCCCATCAAGAGTGTACCATTCAGTGTGATATTAAAAATACATCTTACCCATCCCTAAACCCAAACCCAATATTCACCCAAACATAAGTGTGTCCTGAACTCTAACCCTAACCCTAACCCTTACCATATGGGCCCATTCATTCTAATGAATCTCATAGGCTATAATGGAGAATGGAAAAACATCCAAAATTTTTCCCCATCAAGAGTGTACCATTCAGTGTGATATTAAAAATACATCCTACCCATCCCTAAACCCAAACCCAATATTCACCCAAACATAAGTGTGTCCTGAACTCTAACCCTAACCCTAACCCTTACCATATGGGCCCATTCATTCTAATGAATCTCAAAGGTTATAATGGAGAATGGAAAAACATCCAAAATTTTTCCCCATCAAGAGTGTACCATTCAGTGTTATATTTAAAATACATCTTACCCATCCCTAAACCCAAACCCAATATTCACCCAAACATAAGTGTGTCCTGAACTCTAACCCTAACCCTAACCCTTACCATATGGGCCCATTCATTCTAATGAATCTCATAGGCTATAATGGAGAATGGAAAAAGATCCAAAATTTTTCCCCATCAATAGTGTAACATTCAGAGTGATATTAAAAATTCATCTTACCCATCCCTAAACCCAAACCCAATATTCACCCAAAGATATGTGTGTCCTGAACTCTAACCCTAACCCTAACCCTTACCATATGGGCCCATTCATTCTAATGAATCTCATAGGCTATAATGGAGAATGGAAAAACATCCAAAATTTTTCCCCATCAAGAGTGTACCATTCAGTGTGATATTAAAAATACATCTTACCCATCCCTAAACCCAAACCCAATATTCACCTAAACATAAGTGTGTCCTGAACTCTAACCCTAACCCTAACCCTTACCATATGGGCGCATTCATTCTAATGAATCTCATAGGCTATAATGGAGAATGGAAAAACATCCAAAATATTTCCCCATCAATAGTGTACCATTCAGTGTGATATTAAAAATTCATCTTACCCATCCCTAAACCCAAACCCAATATTCACCCAAAGATATGTGTGTCCTGAACTCTAACCCTAACCCTAACCCTTACCATATGGGCCCATTCATTCTAATGAATCTCATAGGCTATAATGGAGAATGGAAAAACATATAAAATTTTTCCCCATCAAGAGTGTACCATTCAGTGTGATATTAAAAATACATCTTACCCAACCCTAAACCAGACCGCAATTTTAAACCAAACATATGTGTGTCCTGAACTCTAACCCTAACCCTAACCCTTACCATATGGGCCCATTAATTCTAATGAATCTCATAGGCTATAATGGAGAATGGAAAAACATCCAAAATTTTTCCCCATCAAGAGTGTACCATTCAGTGTGATATTAAAAATACATCTTACCCATCCCTAAACCCAAACCCAATATTCACCCAAACATAAGTGTGTCCTGAACTCTAACCCTAACCCTAACCCTTACCATATGGGCCCATTCATTCTAATGAATCTCATAGGCTATAATGGAGAATGGAAAAACATCCAAAATTTTTCCCCATCAAGAGTGTACCATTCAGTGTGATATTAAAAATACATCTTACCCATCCCTAAACCCAAACCCAATATTCACCCAAACATAAGTGTGTCCTGAACTCTAACCCTAACCCTAACCCTTACCATATGGGCCCATTCATTCTAATGAATCTCATAGGCTATAATGGAGAATGGAAAAACATCCAAAATTTTTCCCCATCAAGAGTGTACCATTCAGTGTGATATTAAAAATACATCTTACCCATCCCTAAACCCAAACCCAATATTCACCCAAACATAAGTGTGTCCTGAACTCTAACCCTAACCCTAACCCTTACCATATGGGCCCATTCATTCTAATGAATCTCATAGGCTATAATGGAGAATGGAAAAACATCCAAAATTTTTCCCCATCAAGAGTGTACCATTCAGTGTGATATTAAAAATACATCTTACCCATCCCTAAACCCAAACCCAATATTCACCCAAACATAAGTGTGTCCTGAACTCTAACCCTAACCCTAACCCTTACCATATGGGCCCATTCATTCTAATGAATCTCATAGGCTATAATGGAGAATGGAAAAACATCCAAAATTTTTCCCCATCAAGAGTGTACCATTCAGTGTGATATTAAAAATACATCTTACCCATCCCTAAACCCAAACCCAATATTCACCCAAACATAAGTGTGTCCTGAACTCTAACCCTAACCCTAACCCTTACCATATGGGCCCATTCATTCTAATGAATCTCATAGGCTATAATGGAGAATGGAAAAACATCCAAAATTTTTCCCCATCAAGAGTGTACCATTCAGTGTGATATTAAAAATAAATCTTACCCATCCCTAAACCCAAACCCAATATTCACCCAAACATAAGTGTGTCCTGAACTCTAACCCTAACCCTAACCCTTACCATATGGGCCCATTCATTCTAATGAATCTCATAGGCTATAATGGAGAATGGAAAAACATCCAAAATTTTTCCCCATCAAGAGTGTACCATTCAGTGTGATATTAAAAATACATCTTACCCATCCCTAAACCCAAACCCAATATTCACCCAAACATAAGTGTGTCCTGAACTCTAACCCTAACCCTAACCCTTACCATATGGGCCCATTCATTCTAATGAATCTCATAGGCTATAATGGAGAATGGAAAAACATCCAAAATTTTTCCCCATCAAGAGTGTACCATTCAGTGTGATATTAAAAATACATCTTACCCATCCCTAAACCCAAACCCAATATTCACCCAAACATAAGTGTGTCCTGAACTCTAACCCTAACCCTAACCCTTACCATATGGGCCCATTCATTCTAATGAATCTCATAGGCTATAATGGAGAATGGAAAAACATCCAAAATTTTTCCCCATCAAGAGTGTACCATTCAGTGTGATATTAAAAATTCATCTTACCCATCCCTAAACCCAAACCCAATATTCACCCAAAGATATGTGTGTCCTGAACTCTAACCCTAACCCTAACCCTTACCATATGGGCCCATTCATTCTAATGAATCTCATAGGCTATAATGGAGAATGGAAAAACATCCAAAATTTTTCCCCATCAAGAGTGTACCATTCAGTGTGATATTAAAAATACATCTTACCCAACCCTAAACCAGACCGCAATTTTAAACCAAACATATGTGTGTCCTGAACTCTAACCCTAACCCTAACCCTTACCATATGGGCCCATTCATTCTAATGAATCTCATAGGCTATAATGGAGAATGGAAAAACATCCAAAATTTTTCCCCATCAAGAGTGTACCATTCAGTGTGATATTAAAAATACATCTTACCCATCCCTAAACCCAAACCCAATATTCACCCAAACATAAGTGTGTCCTGAACTCTAACCCTAACCCTAACCCTTACCATATGGGCCCATTCATTCTAATGAATCTCATAGGCTATAATGGAGAATGGAAAAACATCCAAAAATTTTCCCCATCAAGAGTGTACCATTCAGTGTGATATTAAAAATACATCTTACCCATCCCTAAACCCAAACCCAATATTCACCCAAACATAAGTGTGTCCTGAACTCTAACCCTAACCCTAACCCTTACCATATGGGCCCATTCATTCTAATGAATCTCATAGGCTATAATGGAGAATGGAAAAACATCCAAAATTTTTCCCCATCAAGAGTGTACCATTCAGTGTGATATTAAAAATACATCTTACCCATCCCTAAACCCAAACCCAATATTCACCCAAACATAAGTGTGTCCTGAACTCTAACCCTAACCCTAACCCTTACCATATGGGCCCATTCATTCTAATGAATCTCATAGGCTATAATGGAGAATGGAAAAACATCCAAAATTTTTCCCCATCAAGAGTGTACCATTCAGTGTGATATTAAAAATACATCTTACCCATCCCTAAACCCAAACCCAATATTCACCCAAACATAAGTGTGTCCTGAACTCTAACCCTAACCCTAACCCTTACCATATGGGCCCATTCATTCTAATGAATCTCATAGGCTATAATGGAGAATGGAAAAACATCCAAAATTTTTCCCCATCAAGAGTGTACCATTCAGTGTGATATTAAAAATTCATCTTACCCATCCCTAAACCCAAACCCAATATTCACCCAAAGATATGTGTGTCCTGAACTCTAACCCTAACCCTAACCCTTACCATATGGGCCCATTCATTCTAATGAATCTCATAGGCTATAATGGAGAATGGAAAAACATCCAAAATTTTTCCCCATCAAGAGTGTACCATTCAGTGCGATATTAAAAATACATCTTACCCAACCCTAAACCAGACCGCAATTTTAAACCAAACATATGTGTGTCCTGAACTCTAACCCTAACCCTAACCCTTACCATATGGGCCCATTCATTCTAATGAATCTCATAGGCTATAATGGAGAATGGAAAAACATCCAAAATTTTTCCCCATCAAGAGTGTACCATTCAGTGTGATATTAAAAATACATCTTACCCATCCCTAAACCCAAACCCAATATTCACCCAAACATAAGTGTGTCCTGAACTCTAACCCTAACCCTAACCCTTACCATATGGGCCCATTCATTCTAATGAATCTCATAGGCTATAATGGAGAATGGAAAAACATCCAAAATTTTTCCCCATCAAGAGTGTACCATTCAGTGTGATATTAAAAATACATCTTACCCATCCCTAAACCCAAACCCAATATTCACCCAAACATAAGTGTGTCCTGAACTCTAACCCTAACCCTAACCCTTACCATATGGGCCCATTCATTCTAATGAATCTCATAGGCTATAATGGAGAATGGAAAAACATCCAAAATTTTTCCCCATCAAGAGTGTACCATTCAGTGTGATATTAAAAATACATCTTACCCATCCCTAAACCCAAACCCAATATTCACCCAAACATAAGTGTGTCCTGAACTCTAACCCTAACCCTAACCCTTACCATATGGGCCCATTCATTCTAATGAATCTCATAGGCTATAATGGAGAATGGAAAAACATCCAAAATTTTTCCCCATCAAGAGTGTACCATTCAGTGTGATATTAAAAATACATCTTACCCATCCCTAAACCCAAACCCAATATTCACCCAAACATAAGTGTGTCCTGAACTCTAACCCTAACCCTAACCCTTACCATATGGGCCCATTCATTCTAATGAATCTCATAGGCTATAATGGAGAATGGAAAAACATCCAAAATTTTTCCCCATCAAGAGTGTACCATTCAGTGTGATATTAAAAATACATCTTACCCATCCCTAAACCCAAACCCAATATTCACCCAAACATAAGTGTGTCCTGAACTCTAACCCTAACCCTAACCCTTACCATATGGGCCCATTCATTCTAATGAATCTCATAGGCTATAATGGAGAATGGAAAAACATCCAAAATTTTTCCCCATCAAGAGTGTACCATTCAGTGTGATATTAAAAATACATCTTACCCATCCCTAAACCCAAACCCAATATTCACCCAAACATAAGTGTGTCCTGAACTCTAACCCTAACCCTAACCCTTACCATATGGGCCCATTCATTCTAATGAATCTCATAGGCTATAATGGAGAATGGAAAAACATCCAAAATTTTTCCCCATCAAGAGTGTACCATTCAGTGTGATATTAAAAATAAATCTTACCCATCCCTAAACCCAAACCCAATATTCACCCAAACATAAGTGTGTCCTGAACTCTAACCCTAACCCTAACCCTTACCATATGGGCCCATTCATTCTAATGAATCTCATAGGCTATAATGGAGAATGGAAAAACATCCAAAATTTTTCCCCATCAAGAGTGTACCATTCAGTGTGATATTAAAAATACATCTTACCCATCCCTAAACCCAAACCCAATATTCACCCAAACATAAGTGTGTCCTGAACTCTAACCCTAACCCTAACCCTTACCATATGGGCCCATTCATTCTAATGAATCTCATAGGCTATAATGGAGAATGGAAAAACATCCAAAATTTTTCCCCATCAAGAGTGTACCATTCAGTGTGATATTAAAAATACATCTTACCCAACCCTAAACCAGACCCCAATTTTAAACCAAACATATGTGTGTCCTGAACTCTAACCCTAACCCTAACCCTTACCATATGGGCCCATTCATTCTAATGAATCTCATAGGCTATAATGGGGAATGGAAAAACATCCAAAAATTTTCCCCATCAAGAGTGTACCATTCAGTGTGATATTAAAAATACATCTTACCCATCCCTAAACCCAAACCCAATATTCACCCAAGCATAAGTGTGTCCTGAACTCTAACCCTAACCCTAACCCTTACCATATGGGCCCATTCATTCTAATGAATCTCATAGGCTATAATGGAGAATGGAAAAACATCCAAAATTTTTCCCCATCAAGAGTGTACCATTCAGTGTGATATTAAAAATACATCTTACCCAACCCTAAACCAGACCGCAATTTTAAACCAAACATATGTGTGTCCTGAACTCTAACCCTAACCCTAACCCTTACCATATGGGCCCATTCATTCTAATGAATCTCATAGGCTATAATGGAGAATGGAAAAACATCCAAAATTTTTCCCCATCAAGAGTGTACCATTCAGTGTGATATTAAAAATACATCTTACCCATCCCTAAACCCAAACCCAATATTCACCCAAACATAAGTGTGTCCTGAACTCTAACCCTAACCCTAACCCTTACCATATGGGCCCATTCATTCTAATGAATCTCATAGGCTATAATGGAGAATGGAAAAACATCCAAAATTTTTCCCCATCAAGAGTGTACCATTCAGTGTGATATTAAAAATACATCTTACCCATCCCTAAACCCAAACCCAATATTCACCCAAACATAAGTGTGTCCTGAACTCTAACCCTAACCCTAACCCTTACCATATGGGCCCATTCATTCTAATGAATCTCATAGGCTATAATGGAGAATGGAAAAACATCCAAAATTTTTCCCCATCAAGAGTGTACCATTCAGTGTGATATTAAAAATAAATCTTACCCATCCCTAAACCCAAACCCAATATTCACCCAAACATAAGTGTGTCCTGAACTCTAACCCTAACCCTAACCCTTACCATATGGGCCCATTCATTCTAATGAATCTCATAGGCTATAATGGAGAATGGAAAAACATCCAAAATTTTTCCCCATCAAGAGTGTACCATTCAGTGTGATATTAAAAATACATCTTACCCATCCCTAAACCCAAACCCAATATTCACCCAAACATAAGTGTGTCCTGAACTCTAACCCTAACCCTAACCCTTACCATATGGGCCCATTCATTCTAATGAATCTCATAGGCTATAATGGAGAATGGAAAAACATCCAAAATTTTTCCCCATCAAGAGTGTACCATTCAGTGTGATATTAAAAATACATCTTACCCAACCCTAAACCAGACCCCAATTTTAAACCAAACATATGTGTGTCCTGAACTCTAACCCTAACCCTAACCCTTACCATATGGGCCCATTCATTCTAATGAATCTCATAGGCTATAATGGGGAATGGAAAAACATCCAAAAATTTTCCCCATCAAGAGTGTACCATTCAGTGTGATATTAAAAATACATCTTACCCATCCCTAAACCCAAACCCAATATTCACCCAAGCATAAGTGTGTCCTGAACTCTAACCCTAACCCTAACCCTTACCATATGGGCCCATTCATTCTAATGAATCTCATAGGCTATAATGGAGAATGGAAAAACATCCAAAATTTTTCCCCATCAAGAGTGTACCATTCAGTGTGATATTAAAAATACATCTTACCCAACCCTAAACCAGACCGCAATTTTAAACCAAACATATGTGTGTCCTGAACTCTAACCCTAACCCTAACCCTTACCATATGGGCCCATTCATTCTAATGAATCTCATAGGCTATAATGGAGAATGGAAAAACATCCAAAATTTTTCCCCATCAAGAGTGTACCATTCAGTGTGATATTAAAAATACATCTTACCCATCCCTAAACCCAAACCCAATATTCACCCAAACATAAGTGTGTCCTGAACTCTAACCCTAACCCTAACCCTTACCATATGGGCCCATTCATTCTAATGAATCTCATAGGCTATAATGGAGAATGGAAAAACATCCAAAATTTTTCCCCATCAAGAGTGTACCATTCAGTGTGATATTAAAAATACATCCTACCCATCCCTAAACCCAAACCCAATATTCACCCAAACATAAGTGTGTCCTGAACTCTAACCCTAACCCTAACCCTTACCATATGGGCCCATTCATTCTAATGAATCTCAAAGGTTATAATGGAGAATGGAAAAACATCCAAAATTTTTCCCCATCAAGAGTGTACCATTCAGTGTTATATTTAAAATACATCTTACCCATCCCTAAACCCAAACCCAATATTCACCCAAACATAAGTGTGTCCTGAACTCTAACCCTAACCCTAACCCTTACCATATGGGCCCATTCATTCTAATGAATCTCATAGGCTATAATGGAGAATGGAAAAAGATCCAAAATTTTTCCCCATCAATAGTGTAACATTCAGAGTGATATTAAAAATACATCTTACCCATCCCTAAACCCAAACCCAATATTCACCTAAACATAAGTGTGTCCTGAACTCTAACCCTAACCCTAACCCTTACCATATGGGCGCATTCATTCTAATGAATCTCATAGGCTATAATGGAGAATGGAAAAACATCCAAAATTTTTCCCCATCAATAGTGTACCATTCAGTGTGATATTAAAAATTCATCTTACCCATCCCTAAACCCAAACCCAATATTCACCCAAAGATATGTGTGTCCTGAACTCTAACCCTAACCCTAACCCTTACCATATGGGCCCATTCATTCTAATGAATCTCATAGGCTATAATGGAGAATGGAAAAGCATCCAAAATTTTTCCCCATCAAGAGTGTACCATTCAGTGTGATATTAAAAATACATCTTACCCAACCCTAAACCAGACCGCAATTTTAAACCAAACATATGTGTGTCCTGAACTCTAACCCTAACCCTAACCCTTACCATATGGGCCCATTCATTCTAATGAATCTCATAGGCTATAATGGAGAATGGAAAAACATCCAAAATTTTTCCCCATCAAGAGTGTACCATTCAGTGTGATATTAAAAATACATCTTACCCATCCCTAAACCCAAACCCAATATTCACCCAAACATAAGTGTGTCCTGAACTCTAACCCTAACCCTAACCCTTACCATATGGGCCCATTCATTCTAATGAATCTCATAGGCTATAATGGAGAATGGAAAAACATCCAAAATTTTTCCCCATCAAGAGTGTACCATTCAGTGTGATATTAAAAATACATCTTACCCATCCCTAAACCCAAACCCAATATTCACCCAAACATAAGTGTGTCCTGAACTCTAACCCTAACCCTAACCCTTACCATATGGGCCCATTCATTCTAATGAATCTCATAGGCTATAATGGAGAATGGAAAAACATCCAAAATTTTTCCCCATCAAGAGTGTACCATTCAGTGTGATATTAAAAATACATCTTACCCATCCCTAAACCCAAACCCAATATTCACCCAAACATAAGTGTGTCCTGAACTCTAACCCTAACCCTAACCCTTACCATATGGGCCCATTCATTCTAATGAATCTCATAGGCTATAATGGAGAATGGAAAAACATCCAAAATTTTTCCCCATCAAGAGTGTACCATTCAGTGTGATATTAAAAATACATCTTACCCATCCCTAAACCCAAACCCAATATTCACCCAAACATAAGTGTGTCCTGAACTCTAACCCTAACCCTAACCCTTACCATATGGGCCCATTCATTCTAATGAATCTCATAGGCTATAATGGAGAATGGAAAAACATCCAAAATTTTTCCCCATCAAGAGTGTACCATTCAGTGTGATATTAAAAATACATCTTACCCAACCCTAAACCAGACCCCAATTTTAAACCAAACATATGTGTGTCCTGAACTCTAACCCTAACCCTAACCCTTACCATATGGGCCCATTCATTCTAATGAATCTCATAGGCTATAATGGGGAATGGAAAAACATCCAAAAATTTTCCCCATCAAGAGTGTACCATTCAGTGTGATATTAAAAATACATCTTACCCATCCCTAAACCCAAACCCAATATTCACCCAAACATAAGTGTGTCCTGAACTCTAACCCTAACCCTAACCCTTACCATATGGGCGCATTCATTCTAATAAATCTCATAGGCTATAATGGAGAATGGAAAAACATCCAAAATTTTTCCCCATCAAGAGTGTACCATTCAGTGTGATATTAAAAATTCATCTTACCCATCCCTAAACCCAAACCCAATATTCACCCAAAGATATGTGTGTCCTGAACTCTAACAACCCTAACCCTTACCATATGGGCCCATTCATTCTAATGAATCTCATAGGCTATAATGGAGAATGGAAAAACATCCAAAATTCTTCCCCATCAAGAGTGTACCATTCAGTGTGATATTAAAAATTCATCTTACCCATCCCTAAACCCAAACCCAATATTCACCCAAACATAAGTGTGTCCTGAACTCTAACCCTAACCCTAACCCTTACCATATGGGCCCATTTACTCTAATGAATCTCATAGGCTATAATGGAGAATGGAAAAACATCCAAAATTCTTCCCCATCAAGAGTGTACCATTCAGTGTGATATTAAAAATTCATCTTACCCATCCCTAAACCCAAACCCAATATTCACCCAAGCATAAGTGTGTCCTGAACTCTAACCCTAACCCTAACCCTTACCATATGGGCCCATTCATTCTAATGAATCTCATAGGCTATAATGGAGAATGGAAAAACATCCAAAAATTTTCCCCATCAAGAGTGTACCATTCAGTGTGATATTAAAAATACATCTTACCCAACCCTAAACCAGACCCCAATTTTAAACCAAACATATGTGGGTCCTGAACTCTAACCCTAACCCTAACCCTTACCATATGGGCCCATTCATTCTAATGAATCTCACAGGCTATAATGGAGAATGGAAAAACATCCAAAATTTCTCCCCATCAATAGTGTACCATTCAGTGTGATATTAAAAATTCATCTTACCCATCCCTAAACCCAAACCCAATATTCACCCAAAGATATGTGTGTACTGAACTCTAACCCTAACCCTAACCCTTACCATATGGGCCCTTTCATTCTAATGAATCTCATAGGCTATAATGGAGAATAGAAAAACATCCAAAATTTTTCCCCATGAAGAGTGTACCATTCAGTGTGATATTAAAAATTCATCTTACCCATCCCTAAACCCAAACCCAATATTCACCCAAAGATATGTGTGTACTGAACTCAAACCCTAACCCTAACCCTTACCATATGGGCCCATTCATTCTAATGAATCTCATAGGCTATAATGGAGAATAGAAAAACATCCAAAATTTTTCCCCATGAAGAGTGTACCATTCTGTGTGATATTAAAAATTCATCTTACCCATCCCTAAACCCAAACCCAATATTCACCCAAACATAAGTGTGTCCTGAACTCTAACCCTAACCCTAACCCTTACCATATGGGCGCATTCATTCTAATGAATCTCATAGGCTATAATGGAGAATGGAAAAACATCCAAAATTTTTCCCCATCAATAGTGTACCATTCAGTGTGATATTAAAAATTCATCTTCCCCATCCCTAAACCCAAACCCAATATTCACCCAAAGATATGTGTGTCCTGAACTCTAACCCTAACCCTAACCCTTACCATATGGGCCCATTCATTCTAATGAATCTCATAGGCTATAATGGAGAATGGAAAAACATCCAAAATTTTTCCCCATCAAGAGTGTACCATTCAGTGTGATATTAAAAATACATCTTACCCATCCCTAAACCCAAACCCAATATTCACCCAAACATAAGTGTGTCCTGAACTCTAACCCTAACCCTAACCCTTACCATATGGGCCCATTCATTCTAATGAATCTCATAGGCTATAATGGAGAATGGAAAAACATCCAAAAATTCTCCCCATCAAGAGTGTACCATTCAGTGTGATATTAAAAATACATCTTACCCAACCCTAAACCAGACCCCAATTTTAAACCAAACATATGTGTGTCCTGAACTCTAACCCTAACCCTAACCCTTAACATATGGGCCCATTCATTCTAATGAATCTCATAGGCTATAATGGAAAATGGAAAAACATCTAAAATTTCTCCCCATCAATAGTGTACCATTCAGTGTGATATTAAAAATTCATCTTACCCATCCCTAAACCCAAACCCAATATTCACCCAAAGATATGTGTGTACTGAACTCTAACCCTAACCCTAACCCTTACCATATGGGCCCATTCATTCTAATGAATCTCATAGGCTATAATGGAGAATAGAAAAACATCCAAAATTTTTCCCCATGAAGAGTGTACCATTCTGTGTGATATTAAAAATTCATCTTACCCATCCCTAAACCCAAACCCAATATTCACCCAAAAATAAGTGTGTCCTGAACTCTAACCCTAACCCTAACCCTTACCATATGGGCCCATTCATTGTAATGAATCTCATAGGCTATAATGGTGAATGGAAAAACATCCAAAATTTTTCCCCATCAATAGTGTAACATTCAGTGTGATACTAAAAATTCATCTTACCCATCCCTAAACCCAAACCCAATATTCACCCAAAGATATGTGTGTCCTGAACTCTAACCCTAACCCTTACCATATGGGCCCATTCATTCTAATGAATCTCATAGGCTATAATGGAGAATGGAAAAACATCCAAAATTTTTCCCCATCAAGAGTGTACCATTCAGTGTGATATTCAAAATACATCTTACCCATCCCTAAACCCAAACACAATATTCACCCAAACATAAGTGTGTCCTGAACTCTAACCCTAACCCTAACCCTTACCATATGGGCCCATTTATTCTAATGAATCTCATAGGCTATAATGGAGAATGGAAAAACATCCAAAATTTCTCCCCATCAATAGTGTACCATTCAGTGTGATATTAAAAATTCATCTTACCCATCCCTAAACCCAAACCCAATATTCACCCAAAGATATGTGTGTCCTGAACTCTAACCCTAACCCTTACCATATGGGCCCATTCATTCTAATGAATCTCATAGGCTATAATGGAGAATAGAAAAACATCCAAAATTTTTCCCCATGAAGAGTGTACCATTCTGTGTGATATTAAAAATTCATCTTACCCATCCCTAAACCCAAACCCAATATTCACCCAAACATAAGTGTGTCCTGAACTCTAACCCTAACCCTAACCCTCACCATATGGGCCCATTCATTCTAATGAATCTCATAGGCTATAATGGAGAATGGAAAAACATCCAAAATTTTTCCCCATCAATAGTGTAACATTCAGTGTGATACTAAAAATTCATCTTACCCATCCCTAAACCCAAACCCAATATTCACCCAAAGATATGTGTGTCCTGAACTCTAACCCTAACCCTAACCCTTACCATATGGGCCCATTCATTCTAATGAATCTCATAGGCTATAATGGAGAATGGAAAAACATCCAAAAATTTTCCCCATCAAGAGTGTACCATTCAGTGTGATATTAAAAATACATCTTACCCAACCCTAAACCAGACCCCAATTTTAAACCAAACATATGTGGGTCCTGAACTCTAACCCTAACCCTAACCCTTACCATATGGGCCCTTTCATTCTAATGAATCTCATAGGCTATAATGGAGAATAGAAAAACATCCAAAATTTTTCCCCATGAAGAGTGTACCATTCAGTGTGATATTAAAAATTCATCTTACCCATCCCTAAACCCAAACCCAATATTCACCCAAAGATATGTGTGTACTGAACTCAAACCCTAACCCTAACCCTTACCATATGGGCCCATTCATTCTAATGAATCTCATAGGCTATAATGGAGAATAGAAAAACATCCAAAATTTTTCCCCATGAAGAGTGTACCATTCTGTGTGATATTAAAAATTCATCTTACCCATCCCTAAACCCAAACCCAATATTCACCCAAACATAAGTGTGTCCTGAACTCTAACCCTAACCCTAACCCTTACCATATGGGCGCATTCATTCTAATGAATCTCATAGGCTATAATGGAGAATGGAAAAACATCCAAAATTTTTCCCCATCAATAGTGTACCATTCAGTGTGATATTAAAAATTCATCTTCCCCATCCCTAAACCCAAACCCAATATTCACCCAAAGATATGTGTGTCCTGAACTCTAACCCTAACGCTAACCCTTACCATATGGGCCCATTCATTCTAATGAATCTCATAGGCTATAATGGAGAATGGAAAAACATCCAAAAATTCTCCCCATCAAGAGTGTACCATTCAGTGTGATATTAAAAATACATCTTACCCAACCCTAAACCAGACCCCAATTTTAAACCAAACATATGTGTGTCCTGAACTCTAACCCTAACCCTAACCCTTAACATATGGGCCCATTCATTCTAATGAATCTCATAGGCTATAATGGAAAATGGAAAAACATCTAAAATTTCTCCCCATCAATAGTGTACCATTCAGTGTGATATTAAAAATTCATCTTACCCATCCCTAAACCCAAACCCAATATTCACCCAAAGATATGTGTGTACTGAACTCTAACCCTAACCCTAACCCTTACCATATGGGCCCATTCATTCTAATGAATCTCATAGGCTATAATGGAGAATAGAAAAACATCCAAAATTTTTCCCCATGAAGAGTGTACCATTCTGTGTGATATTAAAAATTCATCTTACCCATCCCTAAACCCAAACCCAATATTCACCCAAACATAAGTGTGTCCTGAACTCTAACCCTAACCCTAACCCTCACCATATGGGCCCATTCATTCTAATGAATCTCATAGGCTATAATGGAGAATGGAAAAACATCCAAAATTTTTCCCCATCAATAGTGTAACATTCAGTGTGATACTAAAAATTCATCTTACCCATCCCTAAACCCAAACCCAATATTCACCCAAAGATATGTGTGTCCTGAACTCTAACCCTAACCCTAACCCTTACCATATGGGCCCATTCATTCTAATGAATCTCATAGGCTATAATGGAGAATGGAAAAACATCCAAAAATTTTCCCCATCAAGAGTGTACCATTCAGTGTGATATTAAAAATACATCTTACCCAACCCTAAACCAGACCCCAATTTTAAACCAAACATATGTGGGTCCTGAACTCTAACCCTAACCCTAACCCTTACCATATGGGCCCATTCATTCTAATGAATCTCATAGGCTATAATGGAGAATGGAAAAACATCCAAAATTTCTCCCCATCAATAGTGTACCATTCAGTGTGATATTAAAAATTCATCTTACCCATCCCTAAACCCAAACCCAATATTCACCCAAAGATATGTGTGTACTGAACTCTAACCCTAACCCTAACCCTTACCATATGGGCCCTTTCATTCTAATGAATCTCATAGGCTATAATGGAGAATAGAAAAACATCCAAAATTTTTCCCCATGAAGAGTGTACCATTCAGTGTGATATTAAAAATTCATCTTACCCATCCCTAAACCCAAACCCAATATTCACCCAAAGATATGTGTGTACTGAACTCAAACCCTAACCCTAACCCTTACCATATGGGCCCATTCATTCTAATGAATCTCATAGGCTATAATGGAGAATAGAAAAACATCCAAAATTTTTCCCCATGAAGAGTGTACCATTCTGTGTGATATTAAAAATTCATCTTACCCATCCCTAAACCCAAACCCAATATTCACCCAAACATAAGTGTGTCCTGAACTCTAACCCTAACCCTAACCCTTACCATATGGGCCCATTCATTCTAATGAATCTCATAGGCTATAATGGAGAATGGAAAAACATCCAAAATTTTTCCCCATCAATAGTGTAACATTCAGTGTGATACTAAAAATTCATCTTACCCATCCCTAAACCCAAACCCAATATTCACCCAAAGATATGTGTGTCCTGAACTCTAACCCTAACCCTAACCCTTACCATATGGGCCCATTCATTCTAATGAATCTCATAGGCTATAATGGAGAATGGAAAAACATCCAAAATTTTTCCCCATCAAGAGTGTACCATTCAGTGTGATATTAAAAATTCATCTTACCCATCCCTAAACCCAAACCCAATATTCACCCTAAGATATGTGTGTCCTGAACTCTAACCCTAACCCTAACCCTTACCATATGGGCCCATTCATTCTAATGAATCTCATAGGCTATAATGGAGAATAGAAAAACATCCAAAATTTTTCCCCATGAAGAGTGTACCATTCAGTGTGATATTAAAAATTCATCTTACCCATCCCTAAACCCAAACCCAATATTCACCCAAACATAAGTGTGTCCTGAACTCTAACCCTAACCCTAACCCTTACCATATGGGCCCATTCATTCTAATGAATCTCATAGGCTATAATGGAGAATGGAAAAACATCCAAAATTTTTCCCCATCAAGAGTGTACCATTCAGTGTGATATTAAAAATACATCTTACCCAACCCTAAACCAGACCCCAATTTTAAACCAAACATATGTGTGTCCTGAACTCTAACCCTAACCCTAACCCTTACCATATGGGCCCATTCATTCTAATGAATCTCATAGGCTATAATGGAGAATGGAAAAACATCCAAAATTTTTCCCCATCAATAGTGTACCATTCAGTGTGATATTAAAAATTCATCTTATCCATCCCTAAACCCAAACCCAATATTCACCCAAAGAAATGTGTGTTCTGAACTCTAACCCTAACCCTAACCCTTACCATATGGGCCCATTCATTCTAATGAATCTCAAAGGTTATAATGGAGAATGGAAAAACATCCAAAATTTTTCCCCATCAAGAGTGTACCATTCAGTGTTATATTTAAAATACATCTTACCCATCCCTAAACCCAAACCCAATATTCACCCAAACATAAGTGTGTCCTGAACTCTAACCCTAACCCTAACCCTTACCATATGGGCCCATTCATTCTAATGAATCTCATAGGCTATAATGGAGAATGGAAAAACATCCAAAATTTTTCCCCATCAAGAGTGTACCATTCAGTGTGATATTAAAAATACATCTTACCCAACCCTAAACCAGACCCCAATTTTAAACCAAACATATGTGTGTCCTGAACTCTAACCCTAACCCTAACCCTTACCATATGGGCCCATTCATTCTCATGAATCTCATAGGCTATAATGGAGAATGGAAAAACATCCAAAATTTTTCCCCATCAAGAGTGTACCATTCAGTGTTATATTTAAAATACATCTTACCCATCCCTAAACCCAAACCCAATATTCACCCAAACATAAGTGTGTCCTGAAGTCTAACCCTAACCCTAACCCTTACCATATGGGCGCATTCATTCTAATGAATCTCATAGGCTATAATGGAGAATGGAAAAACATCCAAAAATTTTCCCCATCAATAGTGTACCATTCAGTGTGATATTAAAAATTCATCTTCCCCATCCCTAAACCCAAACCCAATATTCACCCAAAGATATGTGTGTCCTGAACTCTAACCCTAACCCTAACCCTTACCATATGGGCCCATTCATTCTAATGAATCTCATAGGCTATAATGGAGAATGGAAAAACATCCAAAATTTTTCCCCATCAAGAGTGTACCATTCAGTGTGATATTCAAAATACATCTTACCCATCCCTAAACCCAAACCCAATATTCACCCAAACATAAGTGTGTCCTGAACTCTAACCCTAACCCTAACCCTTACCATATGGGCCCATTTATTCTAATGAATCTCATAGGCTATAATGGAGAATGGAAAAACATCCAAAATTTCTCCCCATCAATAGTGTACCATTCAGTGTGATATTAAAAATTCATCTTACCCATCCCTAAACCCAAACCCAATATTCACCCAAAGATATGTGTGTACTGAACTCTAACCCTAACCCTAACCCTTACCATATGGGCCCATTCATTCTAATGAATCTCATAGGCTATAATGGAGAATAGAAAAACATCCAAAATTTTTCCCCATGAAGAGTGTAGCATTCTGTGTGATATTAAAAATTCATCTTACCCATCCCTAAACCCAAACCCAATATTCACCCAAACATAAGTGTGTCCTGAACTCTAACCCTAACCCTAACCCTCACCATATGGGCCCATTCATTCTAATGAATCTCATAGGCTATAATGGAGAACGGAAAAACATCCAAAAATTTTCCCCATCAAGAGTGTACCATTCAGTGTGATATTAAAAATACATCTTACCCAACCCTAAACCAGACCCCAATTTTAAACCAAACATATGTGGGTCCTGAACTCTAACCCTAACCCTAACCCTTACCATATGGGCCCATTCATTCTAATGAATCTCATAGGCTATAATGGAGAATGGAAAAACATCCAAAATTTCTCCGCATCAATAGTGTACCATTCAGTGTGATATTAAAAATTCATCTTACCCATCCCTAAACCCAAACCCAATATTCACCCAAAGATATGTGTGTACTGAACTCTAACCCTAACCCTAACCCTTACCATATGGGCCCTTTCATTCTAATGAATCTCATAGGCTATAATGGAGAATAGAAAAACATCCAAAATTTTTCCCCATGAAGAGTGTACCATTCAGTGTGATATTAAAAATTCATCTTACCCATCCCTAAACCCAAACCCAATATTCACCCAAAGATATGTGTGTACTGAACTCAAACCCTAACCCTAACCCTTACCATATGGGCCCATTCATTCTAATGAATCTCATAGGCTATAATGGAGAATAGAAAAACATCCAAAATTTTTCCCCATGAAGAGTGTACCATTCTGTGTGATATTAAAAATTCATCTTACCCATCCCTAAACCCAAACCCAATATTCACCCAAACATAAGTGTGTCCTGAACTCTAACCCTAACCCTAACCCTTACCATATGGGCCCATTCATTCTAATGAATCTCATAGGCTATAATGGAGAATAGAAAAACATCCAAAATTTTTCCCCATGAAGAGTGTACCATTCTGTGTGATATTAAAAATTCATCTTACCCATCCCTAAACCCAAACCCAATATTCACCCAAACATAAGTGTGTCCTGAACTCTAACCCTAACCCTAACCCTTACCATATGGGCCCATTCATTCTAATGAATCTCATAGGCTATAATGGAGAATAGAAAAACATCCAAAATTTTTCCCCATGAAGAGTGTACCATTCTGTGTGATATTAAAAATTCATCTTACCCATCCCTAAACCCAAACCCAATATTCACCCAAACATAAGTGTGTCCTGAACTCTAACCCTAACCCTAACCCTTACCATATGGGCCCATTCATTCTAATGAATCTCATAGGCTATAATGGAGAATGGAAAAACATCCAAAATTTTTCCCCATCAATAGTGTAACATTCAGTGTGATACTAAAAATTCATCTTACCCATCCCTAAACCCAAACCCAATATTCACCCAAAGATATGTGTGTCCTGAACTCTAACCCTAACCCTAACCCTTACCATATGGGCCCATTCATTCTAATGAATCTCATAGGCTATAATGGAGAATGGAAAAACATCCAAAATTTTTCCCCATCAAGAGTGTACCATTCAGTGTGATATTAAAAATTCATCTTACCCATCCCTAAACCCAAACCCAATATTCACCCAAAGATATGTGTGTACTGAACTCTAACCCTAACCCTAACCCTTACCATATGGGCCCATTCATTCTAATGAATCTCATAGGCTATAATGGAGAATAGAAAAACATCCAAAAATTTTCCCCATCAAGAGTGTACCATTCAGTGTGATATTAAAAATTCATCTTACCCATCCCTAAACCCAAACCCAATATTCACCCAAACATAAGTGTGTCCTGAACTCTAACCCTAACCCTAACCCTTACCATATGGGCCCATTCATTCTAATGAATCTCATAGGCTATAATGGAGAATGGAAAACCATCCAAAATTTTTCCCCATCAATAGAGTAACATTCAGTGTGATATTAAAAATTCATCTTACCCATCCTTAAACCCAAACCCAATATTCACCCTAAGATATGTGTGTCCTGAACTCTAACCCTAACCCTAACCCTTACCATATGGGCCCATTCATTCTAATGAATCTCATAGGCTATAATGGAGAATAGAAAAACATCCAAAATTTTTCCCCTTGAAGAGTGTACCATTCAGTGTGATATTAAAAATTCATCTTACCCATCCCTAAACCCAAACCCAATATTCACCCAAACATAAGTGTGTCCTGAACTCTAACCCTAACCCTAACCCTTACCATATGGGCCCATTCATTCTAATGAATCTCATAGGCTATAATGGAGAATGGAAAAACATCCAAAATTTTTCCCCATCAAGAGTGTACCATTCAGTGTGATATTAAAAATACATCTTACCCAACCCTAAACCAGACCCCAATTTTAAACCAAACATATGTGTGTCCTGAACTCTAACCCTAACCCTTACCATATGGGCCCATTCATTCTAATGAATCTCATAGGCTATAATGGAGAATGGAAAAACATCCAAAATTTTTCCCCATCAAGAGTGTACCATTCAGTGTGATATTAAAAATACATCTTACCCAACCCTAAACCAGACCCCAATTTTAAACCAAACATATGTGTGTCCTGAACTCTAACCCTAACCCTAACCCTTACCATATGGGCCCATTCATTCTAATGAATCTCATAGGCTATAATGGAGAATGGAAAAACATCCAAAATTTTTCCCCATCAAGAGTGTACCATTCAGTGTTATATTTAAAATACATATTACCCATCCCTAAACCCAAACCCAATATTCACCCAAACATAAGTGTGTCCTGAAGTCTAACCCTAACCCTAACCCTTACCATATGGGCGCATTCATTCTAATGAATCTCATAGGCTATAATGGAGAATGGAAAAACATCCAAAAATTTTCCCCATCAATAGTGTACCATTCAGTGTGATATTAAAAATTCATCTTCCCCATCCCTAAACCCAAACCCAATATTCACCCAAAGATATGTGTGTCCTGAACTCTAACCCTAACCCTAACCCTTACCATATGGGCGCATTCATTCTAATGAATCTCATAGGCTATAATGGAGAATGGAAAAACATCCAAAATTTTTCCCCATCAAGAGTGTACCATTCAGTGTGATATTAAAAATACATCTTACCCATCCCTAAACCCAAACCCAATATTCACCCAAAAATAAGTGTGTCCTGAACTCTAACCCTAACCCTAACCCTTACCATATGTGCAAATTCATTCTAATGAATCTCATAGGCTATAATGGAGAATGGAAAAACATCCAAAATTTCTCCCCATCAATAGTGTACCATTCAATGTGATATTAAAAATTCATCTTACCCATCCCTAAACCCAAACCCAATATTCACCCAAAGATATGTGTGTCCTGAACTCTAACCCTAACCCTAAGCCTTACCATATGGGCCCATTCATTCTAATGAATCTCATAGGCTATAATGGAGAATGGAAAAACATCCAAAATTTTTCCCCATCAAGAGTGTACCATTCAGTGTGATATTAAAAATACATCTTACCCAACACTAAACCAGACCGCAATTTTAAACCAAACATATGTGTGTCCTGAACTCTAACCCTAACCCTAACCCTTACCATATGGGCCCATTCATTCTAATGAATCTCATAGGCTATAATGGAGAATGGAAAAACATCCAAAATTTTTCCCCATCAAGAGTGTACCATTCAGTGTGATATTAAAAATACATCTTACCCAACCCTAAACCAGACCGCAATTTTAAACCAAACATATGTGTGTCCTGAACTCTAACCCTAACCCTAACACTTACCATATGGGCCCATTCATTCTAATGAATCTCATAGGCTATAATGGAGAATGGAAAAACATCCAAAATTTTTCCCCATCAAGAGTGTACCATTCAGTGTGATATTAAAAATACATCTTACCCATCCCTAAACCCAAACCCAATATTCACCCAAACATAAGTGTGTCCTGAACTCTAACCCTAACCCTAACCCTTACCATATGGGCCCATTCATTCTAATGAATCTCATAGGCTATAATGGAGAATGGAAAAACATCCAAAATTTTTCCCCATCAAGAGTGTACCATTCAGTGTGATATTAAAAATACATCCTACCCATCCCTAAACCCAAACCCAATATTCACCCAAACATAAGTGTGTCCTGAACTCTAACCCTAACCCTAACCCTTACCATATGGGCCCATTCATTCTAATGAATCTCAAAGGTTATAATGGAGAATGGAAAAACATCCAAAATTTTTCCCCATCAAGAGTGTACCATTCAGTGTTATATTTAAAATACATCTTACCCATCCCTAAACCCAAACCCAATATTCACCCAAACATAAGTGTGTCCTGAACTCTAACCCTAACCCTAACCCTTACCATATGGGCCCATTCATTCTAATGAATCTCATAGGCTATAATGGAGAATGGAAAAAGATCCAAAATTTTTCCCCATCAATAGTGTACCATTCAGAGTGATATTTAAAATTCATCTTACCCATCCCTAAACCCAAACCCAATATTCACCCAAAGATATGTGTGTCCTGAACTCTAACCCTAACCCTAACCCTTACCATATGGGCCCATTCATTCTAATGAATCTCATAGGCTATAATGGAGAATGGAAAAACATCCAAAATTTTTCCCCATCAAGAGTGTACCATTCAGTGTGATATTAAAAATACATCTTACCCATCCCTAAACCCAAACCCAATATTCACCTAAACATAAGTGTGTCCTGAACTCTAACCCTAACCCTAACCCTTACCATATGGGCGCATTCATTCTAATGAATCTCATAGGCTATAATGGAGAATGGAAAAACATCCAAAATTTTTCCCCATCAATAGTGTACCATTCAGTGTGATATTAAAAATTCATCTTACCCATCCCTAAACCCAAACCCAATATTCACCCAAAGATATGTGTGTCCTGAACTCTAACCCTAACCCTAACCCTTACCATATGGGCCCATTCATTCTAATGAATCTCATAGGCTATAATGGAGAATGGAAAAACATCCAAAATTTTTCCCCATCAAGAGTGTACCATTCACTGTGATATTAAAAATACATCTTACCCAACCCTAAACCAGACCGCAATTTTAAACAAAACATATGTGTGTCCTGAACTCTAACCCTAACCCTAACCCTTACCATATGGGCCCATTCATTCTAATGAATCTCATAGGCTATAATGGAGAATAGAAAAACATCCAAAAATTTTCCCCATCAAGAGTGTACCATTCAGTGTGATATTAAAAATTCATCTTACCCATCCCTAAACACAAACCCAATATTCACCCAAACATAAGTGTGTCCTGAACTCTAACCCTAACCCTAACCCTTACCATATGGGCCCATTCATTCTAATGAATCTCATAGGCTATAATGGAGAATGGAAAAACCATCCAAAATTTTTCCCCATCAATAGTGTAACATTCAGTGTGATATTAAAAATTCATCTTACCCATCCTTAAACACAAACCCAATATTCACCCTAAGATATGTGTGTCCTGAACTCTAACCCTAACCCTAACCCTTACCATATGGGCCCATTCATTCTAATGAATCTCATAGGCTATAATGGAGAATAGAAAAACATCCAAAATTTTTCCCCTTGAAGAGTGTACCATTCAGTGTGATATTAAAAATTCATCTTACCCATCCCTAAACCCAAACCCAATATTCACCCAAACATAAGTGTGTCCTGAACTCTAACCCTAACCCTAACCCTTACCATATGGGCCCATTCATTCTAATGAATCTCATAGGCTATAATGGAGAATGGAAAAACATCCAAAATTTTTCCCCATCAAGAGTGTACCATTCAGTGTGATATTAAAAATACATCTTACCCAACCCTAAACCAGACCCCAATTTTAAACCAAACATAAGTGTGTCCTGAACTCTAACCCTAACCCTAACCCTTACCATATGGGCCCATTCATTCTAATGAATCTCATAGGCTATAATGGAGAATGGAAAAACATCCAAAATTTTTCCCCATCTAGAGTGTACCATTCAGTGTGATATTAAAAATACATCTTACCCAACCCTAAACCAGACCCCAATTTTAAACCAAACATATGTGTGTCCTGAACTCTAACCCTAACCCTAACCCTTACCATATGGGCCCATTCATTCTAATGAATCTCATAGGCTATAATGGAGAATGGAAAAACATCCAAAATTTTTCCCCATCAAGAGTGTACCATTCAGTGTGATATTAAAAATACATCTTACCCAACCCTAAACCAGACCGCAATTTTAAACCAAACATATGTGTGTCCTGAACTCTAACCCTAACCCTAACCCTTACCATATGGGCCCATTCATTCTAATGAATCTCATAGGCTATAATGGAGAATGGAAAAACATCCAAAATTTTTCCCCATCAAGAGTGTACCATTCAGTGTGATATTAAAAATACATCTTACCCATCCCTAAACCCAAACCCAATATTCACCCAAACATAAGTGTGTCCTGAACTCTAACCCTAACCCTAACCCTTACCATATGGGCCCATTCATTCTAATGAATCTCATAGGCTATAATGGAGAATGGAAAAACATCCAAAATTTTTCCCCATCAAGAGTGTACCATTCAGTGTGATATTAAAAATACATCTTACCCAACCCTAAACCAGACCCCAATTTTAAACCAAACATATGTGTGTCCTGAACTCTAACCCTAACCCTAACCCTTACCATATGGGCCCATTCATTCTAATGAATCTCATAGGCTATAATGGAGAATGGAAAAACATCCAAAATTTTTCCCCATCAAGAGTGTACCATTCAGTGTTATATTTAAAATACATCTTACCCATCCCTAAACCCAAACCCAATATTCACCCAAACATAAGTGTGTCCTGAAGTCTAACCCTAACCCTAACCCTTACCATATGGGCGCATTCATTCTAATGAATCTCATAGGCTATAATGGAGAATGGAAAAACATCCAAAAATTTTCCCCATCAATAGTGTACCATTCAGTGTGATATTAAAAATTCATCTTCCCCATCCCTAAACCCAAACCCAATATTCACCCAAAGATATGTGTGTCCTGAACTCTAACCCTAACCCTAACCCTTACCATATGGGCCCATTCATTCTAATGAATCTCATAGGCTATAATGGAGAATGGAAAAACATCCAAAATTTTTCCCCATCAAGAGTGTACCATTCAGAGTGATATTAAAAATACATCTTACCCATCCCTAAACCCAAACCCAATATTCACCCAAACATAAGTGTGTCCTGAACTCTAACCCTAACCCTAACCCTTACCATATGGGCCCATTCATTCTAATGAATCTCATAGGCTATAATGGAGAATGGAAAAACATCCAAAATTTTTCCCCATCAATAGTGTAACATTCAGTGTGATACTAAAAATTCATCTTACCCATCCCTAAACCCAAACCCAATATTCACCCAAAGATATGTGTGTCCTGAACTCTAACCCTAACCCTAACCCTTACCATATGGGCCCATTCATTCTAATGAATCTCATAGGCTATAATGGAGAATGGAAAAACATCCAAAATTTTTCCCCATCAAGAGTGTACCATTCAGTGTGATATTAAAAATACATCTTACCCATCCCTAAACCCAAACCCAATATTCACCCAAAAATAAGTGTGTCCTGAACTCTAACCCTAACCCTAACCCTTACCATATGGGCCCATTCATTCTAATGAATCTCATAGGCTATAATGGAGAATGGAAAAACATCCAAAATTTTTCCCCATCAAGAGTGTACCATTCAGTGTTATATTTAAAATACATCTTACCCATCCCTAAACCCAAACCCAATATTCACCCAAACATAAGTGTGTCCTGAAGTCTAACCCTAACCCTAACCCTTACCATATGGGCGCATTCATTCTAATGAATCGCATAGGCTATAATGGAGAATGGAAAAACATCCAAAAATTTTCCCCATCAATAGTGTACCATTCAGTGTGATATTAAAAATTCATCTTCCCCATCCCTAAACCCAAACCCAATATTCACCCAAAGATATGTGTGTCCTGAACTCTAACCCTAACCCTAACCCTTACCATATGGGCCCATTCATTCTAATGAATCTCATAGGCTATAATGGAGAATGGAAAAACATCCAAAATTTTTCCCCATCAAGAGTGTACCATTCAGAGTGATATTAAAAATACATCTTACCCATCCCTAAACCCAAACCCAATATTCACCCAAACATAAGTGTGTCCTGAACTCTAACCCTAACCCTAACCCTTACCATATGGGCCCATTCATTCTAATGAATCTCATAGGCTATAATGGAGAATGGAAAAACATCCAAAATTTTCCCCCATCAATAGTGTAACATTCAGTGTGATACTAAAAATTCATCTTACCCATCCCTAAACCCAAACCCAATATTCACCCAAAGATATGTGTGTCCTGAACTCTAACCCTAACCCTAACCCTTACCATATGGGCCCATTCATTCTAATGAATCTCATAGGCTATAATGGAGAATGGAAAAACATCCAAAATTTTTCCCCATCAAGAGTGTACCATTCAGTGTGATATTAAAAATACATCTTACCCATCCCTAAACCCAAACCCAATATTCACCCAAAAATAAGTGTGTCCTGAACTCTAACCCTAACCCTAACCCTTACCATATGTGCAAATTCATTCTAATGAATCTCATAGGCTATAATGGAGAATGGAAAAACATCCAAAATTTC
Source organism: Heteronotia binoei (assembly GCF_032191835.1). Classification (NCBI taxonomy): domain Eukaryota; kingdom Metazoa; phylum Chordata; class Lepidosauria; order Squamata; family Gekkonidae; genus Heteronotia; species Heteronotia binoei. Next base: position 40,357,713 of record NC_083232.1, read on the forward strand.
TCCCCATCAATAGTGTACCATTCAATGTGATATTAAAAATTCATCTTACCCATCCCTAAACCCAAACCCAATATTCACCCAAAGATATGTGTGTCCTGAACTCTAACCCTAACCCTAAGCCTTACCATATCGGCCCATTCATTCTAATGAATCTCATAGGCTATAATGGAGAATGGAAAAACATCCAAAATTTTTCCCCATCAAGAGTGTACCATTCAGTGTGATATTAAAAATACATCTTACCCAACACTAAACCAGACCGCAATTTTAAACCAAACATATGTGTGTCCTGAACTCTAACCCTAACCCTAACCCTTACCATATGGGCCCATTCATTCTAATGAATCTCATAGGCTATAATGGAGAATGGAAAAACATCCAAAATTTTTCCCCATCAAGAGTGTACCATTCAGTGTGATATTAAAAATACATCTTACCCAACCCTAAACCAGACCGCAATTTTAAACCAAACATATGTGTGTCCTGAACTCTAACCCTAACCCTAACCCTTACCATATGGGCCCATTCATTCTAATGAATCTCATAGGCTATAATGGAGAATGGAAAAACATCCAAAATTTTTCCCCATCAAGAGTGTACCATTCAGAGTGATATTAAAAATACATCTTACCCATCCCTAAACCCAAACCCAATATTCACCCAAACATAAGTGTGTCCTGAACTCTAACCCTAACCCTAACCCTTACCATATGGGCCCATTCATTCTAATGAATCTCATAGGCTATAATGGAGAATGGAAAAACATCCAAAATTTTTCCCCATCAATAGTGTAACATTCAGTGTGATACTAAAAATTCATCTTACCCATCCCTAAACCCAAACCCAATATTCACCCAAAGATATGTGTGTCCTGAACTCTAACCCTAACCCTAACCCTTACCATATGGGCCCATTCATTCTAATGAATCTCATAGGCTATAATGGAGAATGGAAAAACATCCAAAATTTTTCCCCATCAAGAGTGTACCATTCAGTGTGATATTAAAAATACATCTTACCCATCCCTAAACCCAAACCCAATATTCACCCAAAAATAAGTGTGTCCTGAACTCTAACCCTAACCCTAACCCTTACCATATGGGCCCATTCATTCTAATGAATCTCATAGGCTATAATGGAGAATGGAAAAACATCCAAAATTTTTCCCCATCAAGAGTGTACCATTCAGTGTTATATTTAAAATACATCTTACCCATCCCTAAACCCAAACCCAATATTCACCCAAACATAAGTGTGTCCTGAAGTCTAACCCTAACCCTAACCCTTACCATATGGGCGCATTCATTCTAATGAATCGCATAGGCTATAATGGAGAATGGAAAAACATCCAAAAATTTTCCCCATCAATAGTGTACCATTCAGTGTGATATTAAAAATTCATCTTCCCCATCCCTAAACCCAAACCCAATATTCACCCAAAGATATGTGTGTCCTGAACTCTAACCCTAACCCTAACCCTTACCATATGGGCCCATTCATTCTAATGAATCTCATAGGCTATAATGGAGAATGGAAAAACATCCAAAATTTTTCCCCATCAAGAGTGTACCATTCAGAGTGATATTAAAAATACATCTTACCCATCCCTAAACCCAAACCCAATATTCACCCAAACATAAGTGTGTCCTGAACTCTAACCCTAACCCTAACCCTTACCATATGGGCCCATTCATTCTAATGAATCTCATAGGCTATAATGGAGAATGGAAAAACATCCAAAATTTTTCCCCATCAATAGTGTAACATTCAGTGTGATACTAAAAATTCATCTTACCCATCCCTAAACCCAAACCCAATATTCACCCAAAGATATGTGTGTCCTGAACTCTAACCCTAACCCTAACCCTTACCATATGGGCCCATTCATTCTAATGAATCTCATAGGCTATAATGGAGAATGGAAAAACATCCAAAATTTTTCCCCATCAAGAGTGTACCATTCAGTGTGATATTAAAAATACATCTTACCCATCCCTAAACCCAAACCCAATATTCACCCAAAAATAAGTGTGTCCTGAACTCTAACCCTAACCCTAACCCTTACCATATGGGCCCATTCATTCTAATGAATCTCATAGGCTATAATGGAGAATGGAAAAACATCCAAAATTTTTCCCCATCAAGAGTGTACCATTCAGTGTTATATTTAAAATACATCTTACCCATCCCTAAACCCAAACCCAATATTCACCCAAACATAAGTGTGTCCTGAAGTCTAACCCTAACCCTAACCCTTACCATATGGGCGCATTCATTCTAATGAATCGCATAGGCTATAATGGAGAATGGAAAAACATCCAAAAATTTTCCCCATCAATAGTGTACCATTCAGTGTGATATTAAAAATTCATCTTCCCCATCCCTAAACCCAAACCCAATATTCACCCAAAGATATGTGTGTCCTGAACTCTAACCCTAACCCTAACCCTTACCATATGGGCCCATTCATTCTAATGAATCTCATAGGCTATAATGGAGAATGGAAAAACATCCAAAATTTTTCCCCATCAAGAGTGTACCATTCAGAGTGATATTAAAAATACATCTTACCCATCCCTAAACCCAAACCCAATATTCACCCAAACATAAGTGTGTCCTGAACTCTAACCCTAACCCTAACCCTTACCATATGGGCCCATTCATTCTAATGAATCTCATAGGCTATAATGGAGAATGGAAAAACATCCAAAATTTTCCCCCATCAATAGTGTAACATTCAGTGTGATACTAAAAATTCATCTTACCCATCCCTAAACCCAAACCCAATATTCACCCAAAGATATGTGTGTCCTGAACTCTAACCCTAACCCTAACCCTTACCATATGGGCCCATTCATTCTAATGAATCTCATAGGCTATAATGGAGAATGGAAAAACATCCAAAATTTTTCCCCATCAAGAGTGTACCATTCAGTTTGATATTAAAAATACATCTTACCCATCCCTAAACCCAAACCCAATATTCACCCAAAAATAAGTGTGTCCTGAACTCTAACCCTAACCCTAACCCTTACCATATGTGCAAATTCATTCTAATGAATCTCATAGGCTATAATGGAGAATGGAAAAACATCCAAAATTTCTCCCCATCAATAGTGTACCATTCAATGTGATATTAAAAATTCATCTTACCCATCCCTAAACCCAAACCCAATATTCACCCAAAGATATGTGTGTCCTGAACTCTAACCCTAACCCTAAGCCTTACCATATCGGCCCATTCATTCTAATGAATCTCATAGGCTATAATGGAGAATGGAAAAACATCCAAAATTTTTCCCCATCAAGAGTGTACCATTCAGTGTGATATTAAAAATACATCTTACCCAACACTAAACCAGACCGCAATTTTAAACCAAACATATGTGTGTCCTGAACTCTAACCCTAACCCTAACGCTTACCATATGGGCCCATTCATTCTAATGAATCTCATAGGCTATAATGGAGAATGGAAAAACATCCAAAATTTTTCCCCATCAAGAGTGTACCATTCAGTGTGATATTAAAAATACATCTTACCCAACCCTAAACCAGACCGCAATTTTAAACCAAACATATGTGTGTCCTGAACTCTAACCCTAACCCTAACCCTTACCATATGGGCCCATTCATTCTAATGAATCTCATAGGCTATAATGGAGAATGGAAAAACATCCAAAATTTTTCCCCATCAAGAGTGTACCATTCAGAGTGATATTAAAAATACATCTTACCCATCCCTAAACCCAAACCCAATATTCACCCAAACATAAGTGTGTCCTGAACTCTAACCCTAACCCTAACCCTTACCATATGGGCCCATTCATTCTAATGAATCTCATAGGCTATAATGGAGAATGGAAAAACATCCAAAATTTTTCCCCATCAATAGTGTAACATTCAGTGTGATACTAAAAATTCATCTTACCCATCCCTAAACCCAAACCCAATATTCACCCAAAGATATGTGTGTCCTGAACTCTAACCCTAACCCTAACCCTTACCATATGGGCCCATTCATTCTAATGAATCTCATAGGCTATAATGGAGAATGGAAAAACATCCAAAATTTTTCCCCATCAAGAGTGTACCATTCAGTGTGATATTAAAAATACATCTTACCCATCCCTAAACCCAAACCCAATATTCACCCAAAAATAAGTATGTCCTGAACTCTAACCCTAACCCTAACCCTTACCATATGGGCCCATTCATTCTAATGAATCTCATAGGCTATAATGGAGAATGGAAAAACATCCAAAATTTTTCCCCATCAAGAGTGTACCATTCAGTGTTATATTTAAAATACATCTTACCCATCCCTAAACCCAAACCCAATATTCACCCAAACATAAGTGTGTCCTGAAGTCTAACCCTAACCCTAACCCTTACCATATGGGCGCATTCATTCTAATGAATCGCATAGGCTATAATGGAGAATGGAAAAACATCCAAAAATTTTCCCCATCAATAGTGTACCATTCAGTGTGATATTAAAAATTCATCTTCCCCATCCCTAAACCCAAACCCAATATTCACCCAAAGATATGTGTGTCCTGAACTCTAACCCTAACCCTAACCCTTACCATATGGGCCCATTCATTCTAATGAATCTCATAGGCTATAATGGAGAATGGAAAAACATCCAAAATTTTTCCCCATCAAGAGTGTACCATTCAGAGTGATATTAAAAATACATCTTACCCATCCCTAAACCCAAACCCAATATTCACCCAAACATAAGTGTGTCCTGAACTCTAACCCTAACCCTAACCCTTACCATATGGGCCCATTCATTCTAATGAATCTCATAGGCTATAATGGAGAATGGAAAAACATCCAAAATTTTTCCCCATCAATAGTGTAACATTCAGTGTGATACTAAAAATTCATCTTACCCATCCCTAAACCCAAACCCAATATTCACCCAAAGATATGTGTGTCCTGAACTCTAACCCTAACCCTAACCCTTACCATATGGGCCCATTCATTCTAATGAATCTCATAGGCTATAATGGAGAATGGAAAAACATCCAAAATTTTTCCCCATCAAGAGTGTACCATTCAGTGTGATATTAAAAATACATCTTACCCATCCCTAAACCCAAACCCAATATTCACCCAAAAATAAGTGTGTCCTGAACTCTAACCCTAACCCTAACCCTTACCATATGTGCAAATTCATTCTAATGAATCTCATAGGCTATAATGGAGAATGGAAAAACATCCAAAATTTCTCCCCATCAATAGTGTACCATTCAATGTGATATTAAAAATTCATCTTACCCATCCCTAAACCCAAACCCAATATTCACCCAAAGATATGTGTGTCCTGAACTCTAACCCTAACCCTAAGCCTTACCATATGGGCCCATTCATTCTAATGAATCTCATAGGCTATAATGGAGAATGGAAAAACATCCAAAATTTTTCCCCATCAAGAGTGTACCATTCAGTGTGATATTAAAAATACATCTTACCCATCCCTAAACCCAAACCCAATATTCACCCAAACATAAGTGTGTCCTGAACTCTAACCCTAACCCTAACCCTTACCATATGGGCCCATTCATTCTAATGAATCTCATAGGCTATAATGGAGAATGGAAAAACATCCAAAATTTTTCCCCATCAAGAGTGTACCATTCAGTGTGATATTAAAAATACATCCTACCCATCCCTAAACCCAAACCCAATATTCACCCAAACATAAGTGTGTCCTGAACTCTAACCCTAACCCTAACCCTTACCATATGGGCCCATTCATTCTAATGAATCTCAAAGGTTATAATGGAGAATGGAAAAACATCCAAAATTTTTCCCCATCAAGAGTGTACCATTCAGTGTTATATTTAAAATACATCTTACCCATCCCTAAACCCAAACCCAATATTCACCCAAACATAAGTGTGTCCTGAAGTCTAACCCTAACCCTAACCCTTACCATATGGGCGCATTCATTCTAATGAATCGCATAGGCTATAATGGAGAATGGAAAAACATCCAAAAATTTTCCCCATCAATAGTGTACCATTCAGTGTGATATTAAAAATTCATCTTCCCCATCCCTAAACCCAAACCCAATATTCACCCAAAGATATGTGTGTCCTGAACTCTAACCCTAACCCTAACCCTTACCATATGGGCCCATTCATTCTAATGAATCTCATAGGCTATAATGGAGAATGGAAAAACATCCAAAATTTTTCCCCATCAAGAGTGTACCATTCAGAGTGATATTAAAAATACATCTTACCCATCCCTAAACCCAAACCCAATATTCACCCAAACATAAGTGTGTCCTGAACTCTAACCCTAACCCTAACCCTTACCATATGGGCCCATTCATTCTAATGAATCTCATAGGCTATAATGGAGAATGGAAAAACATCCAAAATTTTTCCCCATCAATAGTGTAACATTCAGTGTGATACTAAAAATTCATCTTACCCATCCCTAAACCCAAACCCAATATTCACCCAAAGATATGTGTGTCCTGAACTCTAACCCTAACCCTAACCCTTACCATATGGGCCCATTCATTCTAATGAATCTCATAGGCTATAATGGAGAATGGAAAAACATCCAAAATTTTTCCCCATCAAGAGTGTACCATTCAGTGTGATATTAAAAATACATCTTACCCATCCCTAAACCCAAACCCAATATTCACCCAAAAATAAGTGTGTCCTGAACTCTAACCCTAACCCTAACCCTTACCATATGTGCAAATTCATTCTAATGAATCTCATAGGCTATAATGGAGAATGGAAAAACATCCAAAATTTCTCCCCATCAATAGTGTACCATTCAATGTGATATTAAAAATTCATCTTACCCATCCCTAAACCCAAACCCAATATTCACCCAAAGATATGTGTGTCCTGAACTCTAACCCTAACCCTAAGCCTTACCATATGGGCCCATTCATTCTAATGAATCTCATAGGCTATAATGGAGAATGGAAAAACATCCAAAATTTTTCCCCATCAAGAGTGTACCATTCAGTGTGATATTAAAAATACATCTTACCCATCCCTAAACCCAAACCCAATATTCACCCAAACATAAGTGTGTCCTGAACTCTAACCCTAACCCTAACCCTTACCATATGGGCCCATTCATTCTAATGAATCTCATAGGCTATAATGGAGAATGGAAAAACATCCAAAATTTTTCCCCATCAAGAGTGTACCATTCAGTGTGATATTAAAAATACATCTTACCCATCCCTAAACCCAAACCCAATATTCACCTAAACATAAGTGTGTCCTGAACTCTAACCCTAACCCTAACCCTTACCATATGGGCCCATTCATTCTAATGAATCTCATAGGCTATAATGGAGAATGGAAAAACATCCAAAATTTTTCCCCATCAAGAGTGTACCATTCAGTGTGATATTAAAAATACATCCTACCCATCCCTAAACCCAAACCCAATATTCACCCAAACATAAGTGTGTCCTGAACTCTAACCCTAACCCTTACCATATGGGCCCATTCATTCTAATGAATCTCAAAGGTTATAATGGAGAATGGAAAAACATCCAAAATTTTTCCCCATCAAGAGTGTACCATTCAGTGTTATATTTAAAATACATCTTACCCATCCCTAAACCCAAACCCAATATTCACCCAAACATAAGTGTGTCCTGAACTCTAACCCTAACCCTAACCCTTACCATATGGGCCCATTCATTCTAATGAATCTCATAGGCTATAATGGAGAATGGAAAAAGATCCAAAATTTTTCCCCATCAATAGTGTACCATTCAGAGTGATATTAAAAATTCATCTTACCCATCACTAAACCCAAACCCAATATTCACCCAAAGATATGTGTGTCCTGAACTCTAACCCTAACCCTAACCCTTACCATATGGGCCCATTCATTCTAATGAATCTCATAGGCTATAATGGAGAATGGAAAAACATCCAAAATTTTTCCCCATCAAGAGTGTACCATTCAGTGTGATATTAAAAATACATCTTACCCATCCCTAAACCCAAACCCAATATTCACCTAAACATAAGTGTGTCCTGAACTCTAACCCTAACCCTAACCCTTACCATATGGGCGCATTCATTCTAATGAATCTCATAGGCTATAATGGAGAATGGAAAAACATCCAAAATTTTTCCCCATCAATAGTGTACCATTCAGTGTGATATTAAAAATTCATCTTACCCATCCCTAAACCCAAACCCAATATTCACCCAAAGATATGTGTGTCCTGAACTCTAACCTTAACCCTAACCCTTACCATATGGGCCCATTCATTCTAATGAATCTCATAGGCTATAATGGAGAATGGAAAAACATCCAAAATTTTTCCCCATCAAGAGTGTACCATTCACTGTGATATTAAAAATACATCTTACCCAACCCTAAACCAGACCGCAATTTTAAACAAAACATATGTGTGTCCTGAACTCTAACCCTAACCCTAACCCTTACCATATGGGCCCATTCATTCTAATGAATCTCATAGGCTATAATGGAGAATGGAAAAACATCCAAAATTTTTCCCCATCAAGAGTGTACCATTCAGTGTGATATTAAAAATTCATCTTACCCATCCCTAAACCCAAACCCAATATTCACCCAAACATAAGTGTGTCCTGAACTCTAACCCTAACCCTAACCCTTACCATATGGGCCCATTCATTCTAATGAATCTCATAGGCTATAATGGAGAATGGAAAAACATCCAAAATTTTTCCCCATCAAGAGTGTACCATTCAGTGTGATATTAAAAATACATCTTACCCATCCCTAAACCCAAACCCAATATTCACCCAAACATAAGTGTGTCCTGAACTCTAACCCTAACCCTAACCCTTACCATATGGGCCCATTCATTCTAATGAATCTCATAGGCTATAATGGAGAATGGAAAAACATCCAAAATTTTTCCCCATCAAGAGTGTACCATTCAGTGTGATATTAAAAATACATCTTACCCATCCCTAAACCCAAACCCAATATTCACCCAAACATAAGTGTGTCCTGAACTCTAACCCTAACCCTAACCCTTACCATATGGGCCCATTCATTCTAATGAATCTCATAGGCTATAATGGAGAATGGAAAAACATCCAAAATTTTTCCCCATCAAGAGTGTACCATTCAGTGTGATATTAAAAATACATCTTACCCATCCCTAAACCCAAACCCAATATTCACCCAAACATAAGTGTGTCCTGAACTCTAACCCTAACCCTAACCCTTACCATATGGGCCCATTCATTCTAATGAATCTCATAGGCTATAATGGAGAATGGAAAAACATCCAAAATTTTTCCCCATCAAGAGTGTACCATTCAGTGTGATATTAAAAATACATCTTACCCATCCCTAAACCCAAACCCAATATTCACCCAAACATAAGTGTGTCCTGAACTCTAACCCTAACCCTAACCCTTACCATATGGGCCCATTCATTCTAATGAATCTCATAGGCTATAATGGAGAATGGAAAAACATCCAAAATTTTTCCCCATCAAGAGTGTACCATTCAGTGTGATATTAAAAATACATCTTACCCATCCCTAAACCCAAACCCAATATTCACCCAAACATAAGTGTGTCCTGAACTCTAACCCTAACCCTAACCCTTACCATATGGGCCCATTCATTCTAATGAATCTCATAGGCTATAATGGAGAATGGAAAAACATCCAAAATTTTTCCCCATCAAGAGTGTACCATTCAGTGTGATATTAAGAATACATCTTACCCATCCCTAAACCCAAACCCAATATTCACCTAAACATAAGTGTGTCCTGAACTCTAACCCTAACCCTAACCCTTACCATATGGGCGCATTCATTCTAATGAATCTCATAGGCTATAATGGAGAATGGAAAAACATCCAAAATTTTTCCCCATCAATAGTGTACCATTCAGTGTGATATTAAAAATTCATCTTACCCATCCCTAAACCCAAACCCAATATTCACCCAAAGATATGTGTGTCCTGAACTCTAACCCTTACCCTAACCCTTACCATATGGGCCCATTCATTCTAATGAATCTCATAGGCTATAATGGAGAATGGAAAAACATCCAAAATTTTTCCCCATCAAGAGTGTACCATTCAGTGTGATATTAAAAATACATCTTACCCAACCCTAAACCAGACCGCAATTTTAAACCAAACATATGTGTGTCCTGAACTCTAACCCTAACCCTAACCCTTACCATATGGGCCCATTCATTCTAATGAATCTCGTAGGCTATAATGGAGAATGGAAAAACATCCAAAATTTTTCCCCATCAAGAGTGTACCATTCAGTGTGATATTAAAAATACATCTTACCCATCCCTAAACCCAAACCCAATATTCACCCAAAAATAAGTGTGTCCTGAACTCTAACCCTAACCCTAACCCTTACCATATGGGCCCATTCATTCTAATGAATCTCATAGGCTATAATGGAGAATGGAAAAACATCCAAAATTTTTCCCCATCAAGAGTGTACCATTCAGTGTGATATTAAAAATACATCTTACCCATCCCTAAACCCAAACCCAATATTCACCCAAAGATATGTGTGTCCTGAACTCTAACCCTAACCCTAACCCTTACCATATGGGCCCATTCATTCTAATGAATCTCATAGGCTATAATGGAGAATGGAAAAACATCCAAAATTTTTCCCCATCAAGAGTGTACCATTCAGTGTGATATTAAAAATACATCTTACCCATCCCTAAACCCAAACCCAATATTCACCCAAAAATAAGTGTGTCCTGAACTCTAACCCTAACCCTAACCCTTACCATATGTGCAAATTCATTCTAATGAATCTCATAGGCTATAATGGAGAATGGAAAAACATCCAAAATTTCTCCCCATCAATAGTGTACCATTCAATGTGATATTAAAAATTCATCTTACCCATCCCTAAACCCAAACCCAATATTCACCCAAAGATATGTGTGTCCTGAACTCTAACCCTAACCCTAAGCCTTACCATATGGGCCCATTCATTCTAATGAATCTCATAGGCTATAATGGAGAATGGAAAAACATCCAAAATTTTTCCCCATCAAGAGTGTACCATTCAGTGTGATATTAAAAATACATCTTACCCATCCCTAAACCCAAACCCAATATTCACCCAAACATAAGTGTGTCCTGAACTCTAACCCTAACCCTAACCCTTACCATATGGGCCCATTCATTCTAATGAATCTCATAGGCTATAATGGAGAATGGAAAAACATCCAAAATTTTTCCCCATCAAGAGTGTACCATTCAGTGTGATATTAAAAATACATCCTACCCATCCCTAAACCCAAACCCAATATTCACCCAAACATAAGTGTGTCCTGAACTCTAACCCTAACCCTAACCCTTACCATATGGGCCCATTCATTCTAATGAATCTCAAAGGTTATAATGGAGAATGGAAAAACATCCAAAATTTTTCCCCATCAAGAGTGTACCATTCAGTGTGATATTAAAAATACATCTTACCCATCCCTAAACCCAAACCCAATATTCACCCAAAAATAAGTGTGTCCTGAACTCTAACCCTAACCCTAACCCTTACCATATGGGCCCATTCATTCTAATGAATCTCATAGGCTATAATGGAGAATGGAAAAACATCCAAAATTTTTCCCCATCAAGAGTGTACCATTCAGTGTGATATTAAAAATACATCTTACCCATCCCTAAACCCAAACCCAATATTCACCCAAAGATATGTGTGTCCTGAACTCTAACCCTAACCCTAACCCTTACCATATGGGCCCATTCATTCTAATGAATCTCATAGGCTATAATGGAGAATGGAAAAACATCCAAAATTTTTCCCCATCAAGAGTGTACCATTCAGTGTGATATTAAAAATACATCTTACCCATCCCTAAACCCAAACCCAATATTCACCCAAAAATAAGTGTGTCCTGAACTCTAACCCTAACCCTAACCCTTACCATATGTGCAAATTCATTCTAATGAATCTCATAGGCTATAATGGAGAATGGAAAAACATCCAAAATTTCTCCCCATCAATAGTGTACCATTCAATGTGATATTAAAAATTCATCTTACCCATCCCTAAACCCAAACCCAATATTCACCCAAAGATATGTGTGTCCTGAACTCTAACCCTAACCCTAAGCCTTACCATATGGGCCCATTCATTCTAATGAATCTCATAGGCTATAATGGAGAATGGAAAAACATCCAAAATTTTTCCCAATCAAGAGTGTACCATTCAGTGTGATATTAAAAATACATCTTACCCATCCCTAAACCCAAACCCAATATTCACCCAAACATAAGTGTGTCCTGAACTCTAACCCTAACCCTAACCCTTACCATATGGGCCCATTCATTCTAATGAATCTCATAGGCTATAATGGAGAATGGAAAAACATCCAAAATTTTTCCCCATCAAGAGTGTACCATTCAGTGTGATATTAAAAATACATCCTACCCATCCCTAAACCCAAACCCAATATTCACCCAAACATAAGTGTGTCCTGAACTCTAACCCTAACCCTAACCCTTACCATATGGGCCCATTCATTCTAATGAATCTCAAAGGTTATAATGGAGAATGGAAAAACATCCAAAATTTTTCCCCATCAAGAGTGTACCATTCAGTGTTATATTTAAAATACATCTTACCCATCCCTAAACCCAAACCCAATATTCACCCAAACATAAGTGTGTCCTGAACTCTAACCCTAACCCTAACCCTTACCATATGGGCCCATTCATTCTAATGAATCTCATAGGCTATAATGGAGAATGGAAAAAGATCCAAAATTTTTCCCCATCAATAGTGTACCATTCAGAGTGATATTAAAAATTCATCTTACCCATCACTAAACCCAAACCCAATATTCACCCAAAGATATGTGTGTCCTGAACTCTAACCCTAACCCTAACCCTTACCATATGGGCCCATTCATTCTAATGAATCTCATAGGCTATAATGGAGAATGGAAAAACATCCAAAATTTTTCCCCATCAAGAGTGTACCATTCAGTGTGATATTAAAAATACATCTTACCCATCCCTAAACCCAAACCCAATATTCACCTAAACATAAGTGTGTCCTGAACTCTAACCCTAACCCTAACCCTTACCATATGGGCCCATTCATTCTAATGAATCTCATAGGCTATAATGGAGAATGGAAAAACATCCAAAATTTTTCCCCATCAAGAGTGTACCATTCAGTGTGATATTAAAAATACATCCTACCCATCCCTAAACCCAAACCCAATATTCACCCAAACATAAGTGTGTCCTGAACTCTAACCCTAACCCTAACCCTTACCATATGGGCCCATTCATTCTAATGAATCTCAAAGGTTATAATGGAGAATGGAAAAACATCCAAAATTTTTCCCCATCAAGAGTGTACCATTCAGTGTTATATTTAAAATACATCTTACCCATCCCTAAACCCAAACCCAATATTCACCCAAACATAAGTGTGTCCTGAACTCTAACCCTAACCCTAACCCTTACCATATGGGCCCATTCATTCTAATGAATCTCATAGGCTATAATGGAGAATGGAAAAAGATCCAAAATTTTTCCCCATCAATAGTGTACCATTCAGAGTGATATTAAAAATTCATCTTACCCATCACTAAACCCAAACCCAATATTCACCCAAAGATATGTGTGTCCTGAACTCTAACCCTAACCCTAACCCTTACCATATGGGCCCATTCATTCTAATGAATCTCATAGGCTATAATGGAGAATGGAAAAACATCCAAAATTTTTCCCCATCAAGAGTGTACCATTCAGTGTGATATTAAAAATACATCTTACCCATCCCTAAACCCAAACCCAATATTCACCTAAACATAAGTGTGTCCTGAACTCTAACCCTAACCCTAACCCTTACCATATGGGCGCATTCATTCTAATGAATCTCATAGGCTATAATGGAGAATGGAAAAACATCCAAAATTTTTCCCCATCAATAGTGTACCATTCAGTGTGATATTAAAAATTCATCTTACCCATCCCTAAACCCAAACCCAATATTCACCCAAAGATATGTGTGTCCTGAACTCTAACCCTAACCCTAACCCTTACCATATGGGCCCATTCATTCTAATGAATCTCATAGGCTATAATGGAGAATGGAAAAACATCCAAAATTTTTCCCCATCAAGAGTGTACCATTCACTGTGATATTAAAAATACATCTTACCCAACCCTAAACCAGACCGCAATTTTAAACAAAACATATGTGTGTCCTGAACTCTAACCCTAACCCTAACCCTTACCATATGGGCCCATTCATTCTAATGAATCTCATAGGCTATAATGGAGAATGGAAAAACATCCAAAATTTTTCCCCATCAAGAGTGTACCATTCAGTGTGATATTAAAAATTCATCTTACCCATCCCTAAACCCAAACCCAATATTCACCCAAACATAAGTGTGTCCTGAACTCTAACCCTAACCCTAACCCTTACCATATGGGCCCATTCATTCTAATGAATCTCATAGGCTATAATGGAGAATGGAAAAACATCCAAAATTTTTCCCCATCAAGAGTGTACCATTCAGTGTGATATTAAAAATACATCTTACCCATCCCTAAACCCAAACCCAATATTCACCCAAACATAAGTGTGTCCTGAACTCTAACCCTAACCCTAACCCTTACCATATGGGCCCATTCATTCTAATGAATCTCATAGGCTATAATGGAGAATGGAAAAACATCCAAAATTTTTCCCCATCAAGAGTGTACCATTCAGTGTGATATTAAAAATACATCTTACCCATCCCTAAACCCAAACCCAATATTCACCCAAACATAAGTGTGTCCTGAACTCTAACCCTAACCCTAACCCTTACCATATGGGCCCATTCATTCTAATGAATCTCATAGGCTATAATGGAGAATGGAAAAACATCCAAAATTTTTCCCCATCAAGAGTGTACCATTCAGTGTGATATTAAAAATACATCTTACCCATCCCTAAACCCAAACCCAATATTCACCCAAACATAAGTGTGTCCTGAACTCTAACCCTAACCCTAACCCTTACCATATGGGCCCATTCATTCTAATGAATCTCATAGGCTATAATGGAGAATGGAAAAACATCCAAAATTTTTCCCCATCAAGAGTGTACCATTCAGTGTGATATTAAAAATACATCTTACCCATCCCTAAACCCAAACCCAATATTCACCCAAACATAAGTGTGTCCTGAACTCTAACCCTAACCCTAACCCTTACCATATGGGCCCATTCATTCTAATGAATCTCATAGGCTATAATGGAGAATGGAAAAACATCCAAAATTTTTCCCCATCAAGAGTGTACCATTCAGTGTGATATTAAAAATACATCTTACCCATCCCTAAACCCAAACCCAATATTCACCCAAACATAAGTGTGTCCTGAACTCTAACCCTAACCCTAACCCTTACCATATGGGCCCATTCATTCTAATGAATCTCATAGGCTATAATGGAGAATGGAAAAACATCCAAAATTTTTCCCCATCAAGAGTGTACCATTCAGTGTGATATTAAGAATACATCTTACCCATCCCTAAACCCAAACCCAATATTCACCTAAACATAAGTGTGTCCTGAACTCTAACCCTAACCCTAACCCTTACCATATGGGCGCATTCATTCTAATGAATCTCATAGGCTATAATGGAGAATGGAAAAACATCCAAAATTTTTCCCCATCAATAGTGTACCATTCAGTGTGATATTAAAAATTCATCTTACCCATCCCTAAACCCAAACCCAATATTCACCCAAAGATATGTGTGTCCTGAACTCTAACCCTTACCCTAACCCTTACCATATGGGCCCATTCATTCTAATGAATCTCATAGGCTATAATGGAGAATGGAAAAACATCCAAAATTTTTCCCCATCAAGAGTGTACCATTCAGTGTGATATTAAAAATACATCTTACCCAACCCTAAACCAGACCGCAATTTTAAACCAAACATATGTGTGTCCTGAACTCTAACCCTAACCCTAACCCTTACCATATGGGCCCATTCATTCTAATGAATCTCGTAGGCTATAATGGAGAATGGAAAAACATCCAAAATTTTTCCCCATCAAGAGTGTACCATTCAGTGTGATATTAAAAATACATCTTACCCATCCCTAAACCCAAACCCAATATTCACCCAAAAATAAGTGTGTCCTGAACTCTAACCCTAACCCTAACCCTTACCATATGGGCCCATTCATTCTAATGAATCTCATAGGCTATAATGGAGAATGGAAAAACATCCAAAATTTTTCCCCATCAAGAGTGTACCATTCAGTGTGATATTAAAAATACATCTTACCCATCCCTAAACCCAAACCCAATATTCACCCAAACATAAGTGTGTCCTGAACTCTAACCCTAACCCTAACCCTTACCATATGGGCCCATTCATTCTAATGAATCTCATAGGCTATAATGGAGAATGGAAAAACATCCAAAATTTTTCCCCATCAAGAGTGTACCATTCAGTGTGATATTAAAAATACATCCTACCCATCCCTAAACCCAAACCCAATATTCACCCAAACATAAGTGTGTCCTGAACTCTAACCCTAACCCTAACCCTTACCATATGGGCCCATTCATTCTAATGAATCTCAAAGGTTATAATGGAGAATGGAAAAACATCCAAAATTTTTCCCCATCAAGAGTGTACCATTCAGTGTGATATTAAGAATACATCTTACCCATCCCTAAACCCAAACCCAATATTCACCTAAACATAAGTGTGTCCTGAACTCTAACCCTAACCCTAACCCTTACCATATGGGCGCATTCATTCTAATGAATCTCATAGGCTATAATGGAGAATGGAAAAACATCCAAAATTTTTCCCCATCAATAGTGTACCATTCAGTGTGATATTAAAAATTCATCTTACCCATCCCTAAACCCAAACCCAATATTCACCCAAAGATATGTGTGTCCTGAACTCTAACCCTTACCCTAACCCTTACCATATGGGCCCATTCATTCTAATGAATCTCATAGGCTATAATGGAGAATGGAAAAACATCCAAAATTTTTCCCCATCAAGAGTGTACCATTCAGTGTGATATTAAAAATACATCTTACCCAACCCTAAACCAGACCGCAATTTTAAACCAAACATATGTGTGTCCTGAACTCTAACCCTAACCCTAACCCTTACCATATGGGCCCATTCATTCTAATGAATCTCGTAGGCTATAATGGAGAATGGAAAAACATCCAAAATTTTTCCCCATCAAGAGTGTACCATTCAGTGTGATATTAAAAATACATCTTACCCATCCCTAAACCCAAACCCAATATTCACCCAAAAATAAGTGTGTCCTGAACTCTAACCCTAACCCTAACCCTTACCATATGGGCCCATTCATTCTAATGAATCTCATAGGCTATAATGGAGAATGGAAAAACATCCAAAATTTTTCCCCATCAAGAGTGTACCATTCAGTGTGATATTAAAAATACATCTTACCCATCCCTAAACCCAAACCCAATATTCACCCAAACATAAGTGTGTCCTGAACTCTAACCCTAACCCTAACCCTTACCATATGGGCCCATTCATTCTAATGAATCTCATAGGCTATAATGGAGAATGGAAAAACATCCAAAATTTTTCCCCATCAAGAGTGTACCATTCAGTGTGATATTAAAAATACATCCTACCCATCCCTAAACCCAAACCCAATATTCACCCAAACATAAGTGTGTCCTGAACTCTAACCCTAACCCTAACCCTTACCATATGGGCCCATTCATTCTAATGAATCTCAAAGGTTATAATGGAGAATGGAAAAACATCCAAAATTTTTCCCCATCAAGAGTGTACCATTCAGTGTTATATTTAAAATACATCTTACCCATCCCTAAACCCAAACCCAATATTCACCCAAACATAAGTGTGTCCTGAACTCTAACCCTAACCCTAACCCTTACCATATGGGCCCATTCATTCTAATGAATCTCATAGGCTATAATGGAGAATGGAAAAAGATCCAAAATTTTTCCCCATCAATAGTGTACCATTCAGAGTGATATTAAAAATTCATCTTACCCATCCCTAAACCCAAACCCAATATTCACCCAAAGATATGTGTGTCCTGAACTCTAACCCTAACCCTAACCCTTACCATATGGGCCCATTCATTCTAATGAATCTCATAGGCTATAATGGAGAATGGAAAAACATCCAAAATTTTTCCCCATCAAGAGTGTACCATTCAGTGTGATATTAAAAATACATCTTACCCATCCCTAAACCCAAACCCAATATTCACCTAAACATAAGTGTGTCCTGAACTCTAACCCTAACCCTAACCCTTACCATATGGGCGCATTCATTCTAATGAATCTCATAGGCTATAATGGAGAATGGAAAAACATCCAAAATTTTTCCCCATCAATAGTGTACCATTCAGTGTGATATTAAAAATTCATCTTACCCATCCCTAAACCCAAACCCAATATTCACCCAAAGATATCTGTGTCCTGAACTCTAACCCTAACCCTAACCCTTACCATATGGGCCCATTCATTCTAATGAATCTCATAGGCTATAATGGAGAATGGAAAAACATCCAAAATTTTTCCCCATCAAGAGTGTACCATTCAGTGTGATATTAAAAATACATCTTACCCAACCCTAAACCAGACCGCAATTTTAAACCAAACATATGTGTGTCCTGAACTCTAACCCTAACCCTAACCCTTACCATATGGGCCCATTCATTC
The DNA here is from genome assembly GCF_032191835.1 of Heteronotia binoei. Lineage (NCBI taxonomy): Eukaryota > Metazoa > Chordata > Lepidosauria > Squamata > Gekkonidae > Heteronotia > Heteronotia binoei. The sequence continues at coordinate 40,376,475 of NC_083232.1, forward strand.
TAATGAATCTCATAGGCTATAATGGAGAATGGAAAAATATCCAAAATTTTTCCCCATCAAGAGTGTACCATTCAGTGTGATATTAAAAATACATCTTACCCATCCCTAAACCCAAACCCAATATTCACCCAAACATAAGTGTGTCCTGAACTCTAACCATAACCCTAACCCTTACCATATGGGCCCATTCATTCTAATGAATCTCATAGGCTATAATGGAGAATGGAAAAACATCCAAAATTTTTCCCCATCAAGAGTGTACCATTCAGTGTGATATTAAAAATACATCTTACCCATCCCTAAACCCAAACCCAATATTCACCCAAACATAAGTGTGTCCCTGAACTCTAACCCTAACCCTAACCCTTACCATATGGGCCCATTCATTCTAATGAATCTCATAGGCTATAATGGAGAATGGAAAAACATCCAAAATTTTTCCCCATCAAGAGTGTACCATTCAGTGTGATATTAAAAATACATCTTACCCATCCCTAAACCCAAACCCAATATTCACCCAAACATAAGTGTGTCCTGAACTCTAACCCTAACCCTAACCCTTACCATATGGGCCCATTCATTCTAATGAATCTCATAGGCTATAATGGAGAATGGAAAAACATCCAAAATTTTTCCCCATCAAGAGTGTACCATTCAGTGTGATATTAAAAATACATCTTACCCATCCCTAAACCCAAACCCAATATTCACCCAAACATAAGTGTGTCCTGAACTCTAACCCTAACCCTAACCCTTACCATATGGGCCCATTCATTCTAATGAATCTCATAGGCTATAATGGAGAATGGAAAAAACATCCAAAATTTTTCCCCATCAAGAGTGTACCATTCAGTGTGATATTAAAAATACATCTTACCCATCCCTAAACCCAAACCCAATATTCACCCAAACATAAGTGTGTCCTGAACTCTAACCCTAACCCTAACCCTTACCATATGGGCCCATTCATTCTAATGAATCTCATAGGCTATAATGGAGAATGGAAAAACATCCAAAATTTTTCCCCATCAAGAGTGTACCATTCAGTGTGATATTAAAAATACATCTTACCCAACCCTAAACCAGACCCCAATTTTAAACCAAAGATATGTGTGTCCTGAACTCTAACCCTAACCCTAACCCTTACCATATGGGCCCATTCATTCTAATGAATCTCATAGGCTATAATGGAGAATGGAAAAACATCCAAAATTTTTCCCCATCAAGAGTGTACCATTCAGTGTGATATTAAAAATACATCTTACCCATCCCTAAACCCAAACCCAATATTCACCCAAGCATAAGTGTGTCCTGAACTCTAACCCTAACCCTAACCCTTACCATATGGGCCCATTCATTCTAATGAATCTCATAGGCTATAATGGAGAATGGAAAAACATCCAAAATTTTTCCCCATCAAGAGTGTACCATTCAGTGTGATATTAAAAATACATCTTACCCAACCCTAAACCAGACCGCAATTTTAAACCAAACATATGTGTGTCCTGAACTCTAACCCTAACCCTAACCCTTACCATATGGGCCCATTCATTCTAATGAATCTCATAGGCTATAATGGAGAATGGAAAAATATCCAAAATTTTTCCCCATCAAGAGTGTACCATTCAGTGTGATATTAAAAATACATCTTACCCATCCCTAAACCCAAACCCAATATTCACCCAAACATAAGTGTGTCCTGAACTCTAACCCTAACCCTAACCCTTACCATATGGGCCCATTCATTCTAATGAATCTCGTAGGCTATAATGGAGAATGGAAAAACATCCAAAATTTTTCCCCATCAAGAGTGTACCATTCAGTGTGATATTAAAAATACATCTTACCCATCCCTAAACCCAAACCCAATATTCACCCAAAAATAAGTGTGTCCTGAACTCTAACCCTAACCCTAACCCTTACCATATGGGCCCATTCATTCTAATGAATCTCATAGGCTATAATGGAGAATGGAAAAACATCCAAAATTTTTCCCCATCAAGAGTGTACCATTCAGTGTGATATTAAAAATACATCTTACCCATCCCTAAACCCAAACCCAATATTCACCCAAACATAAGTGTGTCCTGAACTCTAACCCTAACCCTAACCCTTACCATATGGGCCCATTCATTCTAATGAATCTCATAGGCTATAATGGAGAATGGAAAAACATCCAAAATTTTTCCCCATCAAGAGTGTACCATTCAGTGTGATATTAAAAATACATCCTACCCATCCCTAAACCCAAACCCAATATTCACCCAAACATAAGTGTGTCCTGAACTCTAACCCTAACCCTAACCCTTACCATATGGGCCCATTCATTCTAATGAATCTCAAAGGTTATAATGGAGAATGGAAAAACATCCAAAATTTTTCCCCATCAAGAGTGTACCATTCAGTGTTATATTTAAAATACATCTTACCCATCCCTAAACCCAAACCCAATATTCACCCAAACATAAGTGTGTCCTGAACTCTAACCCTAACCCTAACCCTTACCATATGGGCCCATTCATTCTAATGAATCTCATAGGCTATAATGGAGAATGGAAAAAGATCCAAAATTTTTCCCCATCAATAGTGTACCATTCAGAGTGATATTAAAAATTCATCTTACCCATCCTAAACCCAAACCCAATATTCACCCAAAGATATGTGTGTCCTGAACTCTAACCCTAACCCTAACCCTTACCATATGGGCCCATTCATTCTAATGAATCTCATAGGCTATAATGGAGAATGGAAAAACATCCAAAATTTTTCCCCATCAAGAGTGTACCATTCAGTGTGATATTAAAAATACATCTTACCCATCCCTAAACCCAAACCCAATATTCACCTAAACATAAGTGTGTCCTGAACTCTAACCCTAACCCTAACCCTTACCATATGGGCGCATTCATTCTAATGAATCTCATAGGCTATAATGGAGAATGGAAAAACATCCAAAATTTTTCCCCATCAATAGTGTACCATTCAGTGTGATATTAAAAATTCATCTTACCCATCCCTAAACCCAAACCCAATATTCACCCAAAGATATCTGTGTCCTGAACTCTAACCCTAACCCTAACCCTTACCATATGGGCCCATTCATTCTAATGAATCTCATAGGCTATAATGGAGAATGGAAAAACATCCAAAATTTTTCCCCATCAAGAGTGTACCATTCAGTGTGATATTAAAAATACATCTTACCCAACCCTAAACCAGACCGCAATTTTAAACCAAACATATGTGTGTCCTGAACTCTAACCCTAACCCTAACCCTTACCATATGGGCCCATTCATTCTAATGAATCTCATAGGCTATAATGGAGAATGGAAAAATATCCAAAATTTTTCCCCATCAAGAGTGTACCATTCAGTGTGATATTAAAAATACATCTTACCCATCCCTAAACCCAAACCCAATATTCACCCAAACATAAGTGTGTCCTGAACTCTAACCATAACCCTAACCCTTACCATATGGGCCCATTCATTCTAATGAATCTCATAGGCTATAATGGAGAATGGAAAAACATCCAAAATTTTTCCCCATCAAGAGTGTACCATTCAGTGTGATATTAAAAATACATCTTACCCATCCCTAAACCCAAACCCAATATTCACCCAAACATAAGTGTGTCCTGAACTCTAACCCTAACCCTAACCCTTACCATATGGGCCCATTCATTCTAATGAATCTCATAGGCTATAATGGAGAATGGAAAAACATCCAAAATTTTTCCCCATCAAGAGTGTACCATTCAGTGTGATATTAAAAATACATCTTACCCATCCCTAAACCCAAACCCAATATTCACCCAAACATAAGTGTGTCCTGAACTCTAACCCTAACCCTAACCCTTACCATATGGGCCCATTCATTCTAATGAATCTCATAGGCTATAATGGAGAATGGAAAAACATCCAAAATTTTTCCCCATCAAGAGTGTACCATTCAGTGTGATATTAAAAATACATCTTACCCATCCCTAAACCCAAACCCAATATTCACCCAAACATAAGTGTGTCCTGAACTCTAACCCTAACCCTAACCCTTACCATATGGGCCCATTCATTCTAATGAATCTCATAGGCTATAATGGAGAATGGAAAAACATCCAAAATTTTTCCCCATCAAGAGTGTACCATTCAGTGTGATATTAAAAATACATCTTACCCATCCCTAAACCCAAACCCAATATTCACCCAAACATAAGTGTGTCCTGAACTCTAACCCTAACCCTAACCCTTACCATATGGGCCCATTCATTCTAATGAATCTCATAGGCTATAATGGAGAATGGAAAAACATCCAAAATTTTTCCCCATCAAGAGTGTACCATTCAGTGTGATATTAAAAATACATCTTACCCAACCCTAAACCAGACCCCAATTTTAAACCAAAGATATGTGTGTCCTGAACTCTAACCCTAACCCTAACCCTTACCATATGGGCCCATTCATTCTAATGAATCTCATAGGCTATAATGGAGAATGGAAAAACATCCAAAATTTTTCCCCATCAAGAGTGTACCATTCAGTGTGATATTAAAAATACATCTTACCCATCCCTAAACCCAAACCCAATATTCACCCAAGCATAAGTGTGTCCTGAACTCTAACCCTAACCCTAACCCTTACCATATGGGCCCATTCATTCTAATGAATCTCATAGGCTATAATGGAGAATGGAAAAACATCCAAAATTTTTCCCCATCAAGAGTGTACCATTCAGTGTGATATTAAAAATACATCTTACCCAACCCTAAACCAGACCGCAATTTTAAACCAAACATATGTGTGTCCTGAACTCTAACCCTAACCCTAACCCTTACCATATGGGCCCATTCATTCTAATGAACTCATAGGCTATAATGGAGAATGGAAAAACATCCAAAATTTTTCCCCATCAAGAGTGTACCATTCAGTGTGATATTAAAAATACATCTTACCCATCCCTAAACCCAAACCCAATATTCACCCAAACATAAGTGTGTCCTGAACTCTAACCCTAACCCTAACCCTTACCATATGGGCCCATTCATTCTAATGAATCTCATAGGCTATAATGGAGAATGGAAAAACATCCAAAATTTTTCCCCATCAAGAGTGTACCATTCAGTGTGATATTAAAAATACATCTTACCCATCCCTAAACCCAAACCCAATATTCACCCAAACATAAGTGTGTCCTGAACTCTAACCCTAACCCCTTACCATATGGGCCCATTCATTCTAATGAATCTCATAGGCTATAATGGAGAATGGAAAAACATCCAAAATTTTTCCCCATCAAGAGTGTACCATTCAGTGTGATATTAAAAATACATCTTACCCAACCCTAAACCAGACCCCAATTTTAAACCAAAGATATGTGTGTCCTGAACTCTAACCCTAACCCTAACCCTTACCATATGGGCCCATTCATTCTAATGAATCTCATAGGCTATAATGGAGAATGGAAAAACATCCAAAATTTTTCCCCATCAAGAGTGTACCATTCAGTGTGATATTAAAAATACATCTTACCCATCCCTAAACCCAAACCCAATATTCACCCAAACATAAGTGTGTCCTGAACTCTAACCCTAACCCTAACCCTTACCATATGGGCCCATTCATTCTAATGAATCTCATAGGCTATAATGGAGAATGGAAAAACATCCAAAATTTTTCCCCATCAAGAGTGTACCATTCAGTGTGATATTAAAAATACATCTTACCCATCCCTAAACCCAAACCCAATATTCACCCAAACATAAGTGTGTCCTGAACTCTAACCCTAACCCTAACCCTTACCATATGGGCCCATTCATTCTAATGAATCTCATAGGCTATAATGGAGAATGGAAAAACATCCAAAATTTTTCCCCATCAAGAGTGTACCATTCAGTGTGATATTAAAAATACATCTTACCCATCCCTAAACCCAAACCCAATATTCACCCAAACATAAGTGTGTCCTGAACTCTAACCCTAACCCTAACCCTTACCATATGGGCCCATTCATTCTAATGAATCTCATAGGCTATAATGGAGAATGGAAAAACATCCAAAATTTTTCCCCATCAAGAGTGTACCATTCAGTGTGATATTAAAAATACATCTTACCCAACCCTAAACCAGACCCCAATTTTAAACCAAAGATATGTGTGTCCTGAACTCTAACCCTAACCCTAACCCTTACCATATGGGCCCATTCATTCTAATGAATCTCATAGGCTATAATGGAGAATGGAAAAACATCCAAAATTTTTCCCCATCAAGAGTGTACCATTCAGTGTGATATTAAAAATACATCTTACCCATCCCTAAACCCAAACCCAATATTCACCCAAGCATAAGTGTGTCCTGAACTCTAACCCTAACCCTAACCCTTACCATATGGGCCCATTCATTCTAATGAATCTCATAGGCTATAATGGAGAATGGAAAAACATCCAAAATTTTTCCCCATCAAGAGTGTACCATTCAGTGTGATATTAAAAATACATCTTACCCAACCCTAAACCAGACCGCAATTTTAAACCAAACATATGTGTGTCCTGAACTCTAACCCTAACCCTAACCCTTACCATATGGGCCCATTCATTCTAATGAACTCATAGGCTATAATGGAGAATGGAAAAACATCCAAAATTTTTCCCCATCAAGAGTGTACCATTCAGTGTGATATTAAAAATACATCTTACCCATCCCTAAACCCAAACCCAATATTCACCCAAACATAAGTGTGTCCTGAACTCTAACCCTAACCCTAACCCTTACCATATGGGCCCATTCATTCTAATGAATCTCATAGGCTATAATGGAGAATGGAAAAACATCCAAAATTTTTCCCCATCAAGAGTGTACCATTCAGTGTGATATTAAAAATACATCTTACCCATCCCTAAACCCAAACCCAATATTCACCCAAACATAAGTGTGTCCTGAACTCTAACCCTAACCCTTACCATATGGGCCCATTCATTCTAATGAATCTCATAGGCTATAATGGAGAATGGAAAAACATCCAAAATTTTTCCCCATCAAGAGTGTACCATTCAGTGTGATATTAAAAATACATCTTACCCATCCCTAAACCCAAACCCAATATTCACCCAAACATAAGTGTGTCCTGAACTCTAACCCTAACCCTAACCCTTACCATATGGGCCCATTCATTCTAATGAATCTCATAGGCTATAATGGAGAATGGAAAAACATCCAAAATTTTTCCCCATCAAGAGTGTACCATTCAGTGTGATATTAAAAATACATCTTACCCATCCCTAAACCCAAACCCAATATTCACCCAAACATAAGTGTGTCCTCAACTCTAACCCTAACCCTAACCCTTACCATATGGGCCCATTCATTCTAATGAATCTCATAGGCTATAATGGAGAATGGAAAAACATCCAAAATTTTTCCCCATCAAGAGTGTACCATTCAGTGTGATATTAAAAATACATCTTACCCATCCCTAAACCCAAACCCAATATTCACCCAAACATAAGTGTGTCCTGAACTCTAACCCTAACCCTAACCCTTACCATATGGGCCCATTCATTCTAATGAATCTCATAGGCTATAATGGAGAATGGAAAAACATCCAAAATTTTTCCCCATCAAGAGTGTACCATTCAGTGTGATATTAAAAATACATCTTACCCAACCCTAAACCAGACCCCAATTTTAAACCAAAGATATGTGTGTCCTGAACTCTAACCCTAACCCTAACCCTTACCATATGGGCCCATTCATTCTAATGAATCTCATAGGCTATAATGGAGAATGGAAAAACATCCAAAATTTTTCCCCATCAAGAGTGTACCATTCAGTGTGATATTAAAAATACATCTTACCCATCCCTAAACCCAAACCCAATATTCACCCAAGCATAAGTGTGTCCTGAACTCTAACCCTAACCCTAACCCTTACCATATGGGCCCATTCATTCTAATGAATCTCATAGGCTATAATGGAGAATGGAAAAACATCCAAAATTTTTCCCCATCAAGAGTGTACCATTCAGTGTGATATTAAAAATACATCTTACCCATCCCTAAACCCAAACCCAATATTCACCCAAACATAAGTGTGTCCTGAACTCTAACCCTAACCCTAACCCTTACCATATGGGCGCATTCATTCTAATGAATCTCATAGGCTATAATGGAGAATGGAAAAACATCCAAAATTTTTCCCCATCAAGAGTGTACCATTCAGTGTGATATTAAAAATTCATCTTACCCATCCCTAAACCCAAACCCAATATTCACCCAAAGATATGTGTGTCCTGAACTCTAACAACCCTAACCCTTACCATATGGGCCCATTCATTCTAATGAATCTCATAGGCTATAATGGAGAAATGAAAAACATCCAAAATTTTTCCCCATCAAGAGTGTACCATTCAGTGTGATATTAAAAATACATCTTACCCATCCCTAAACCCAAACCCAATATTCACCCAAACATAAGTGTATCCTGAACTCTAACCCTAACCCTAACCCTTACCATATGGGCCCATTCATTCTAATGAATCTCATAGGCTATAATGGAGAATGGAAAAACATCCAAAATTTTTCCCCATCAAGAGTGTACCATTCAGTGTGATATTAACAATACATCTTAACCAACCCTAAACCAGACCCCAATATTCACCCAAACATAAGTGTGTCCTGAACTCTAACCCTAACCCTAACCCTTACCATATGGGCCCATTCATTCTAATGAATCTCAAAGGTTATAATGGAGAATGGAAAAACATCCAAAATTTTTCCCCATCAAGAGTGTACCATTCAGTGTTATATTTAAAATACATCTTACCCATCCCTAAACCCAAACCCAATATTCACCCAAACATAAGTGTGTCCTGAACTCTAACCCTAACCCTAACCCTTACCATATGGGCCCATTCATTCTAATGAATCTCATAGGCTATAATGGAGAATGGAAAAAGATCCAAAATTTTTCCCCATCAATAGTGTACCATTCAGAGTGATATTAAAAATTCATCTTACCCATCCCTAAACCCAAACCCAATATTCACCCAAAGATATGTGTGTCCTGAACTCTAACCCTAACCCTAACCCTTACCATATGGGCCCATTCATTCTAATGAATCTCATAGGCTATAATGGAGAATGGAAAAACATCCAAAATTTTTCCCCATCAAGAGTGTACCATTCAGTGTGATATTAAAAATACATCTTACCCATCCCTAAACCCAAACCCAATATTCACCTAAACATAAGTGTGTCCTGAACTCTAACCCTAACCCTAACCCTTACCATATGGGCGCATTCATTCTAATGAATCTCATAGGCTATAATGGAGAATGGAAAAACATCCAAAATTTTTCCCCATCAAGAGTGTACCATTCAGTGTGATATTAAAAATACATCTTACCCAACCCTAAACCAGACCGCAATTTTAAACCAAACATATGTGTGTCCTGAACTCTAACCCTAACCCTAACCCTTACCATATGGGCCCATTCATTCTAATGAATCTCATAGGCTATAATGGAGAATGGAAAAATATCCAAAATTTTTCCCCATCAAGAGTGTACCATTCAGTGTGATATTAAAAATACATCTTACCCATCCCTAAACCCAAACCCAATATTCACCCAAACATAAGTGTGTCCTGAACTCTAACCCTAACCCTAACCCTTACCATATGGGCCCATTCATTCTAATGAATCTCATAGGCTATAATGGAGAATGGAAAAACATCCAAAATTTTTCCCCATCAAGAGTGTACCATTCAGTGTGATATTAAAAATACATCTTACCCATCCCTAAACCCAAACCCAATATTCACCCAAACATAAGTGTGTCCTGAACTCTAACCCTAACCCTAACCCTTACCATATGGGCCCATTCATTCTAATGAATCTCATAGGCTATAATGGAGAATGGAAAAACATCCAAAATTTTTCCCCATCAAGAGTGTACCATTCAGTGTGATATTAAAAATACATCTTACCCATCCCTAAACCCAAACCCAATATTCACCCAAACATAAGTGTGTCCTGAACTCTAACCCTAACCCTAACCCTTACCATATGGGCCCATTCATTCTAATGAATCTCATAGGCTATAATGGAGAATGGAAAAACATCCAAAATTTTTCCCCATCAAGAGTGTACCATTCAGTGTGATATTAAAAATACATCTTACCCATCCCTAAACCCAAACCCAATATTCACCCAAACATAAGTGTGTCCTGAACTCTAACCCTAACCCTAACCCTTACCATATGGGCCCATTCATTCTAATGAATCTCATAGGCTATAATGGAGAATGGAAAAACATCCAAAATTTTTCCCCATCAAGAGTGTACCATTCAGTGTGATATTAAAAATACATCTTACCCATCCCTAAACCCAAACCCAATATTCACCCAAACATAAGTGTGTCCTGAACTCTAACCCTAACCCTAACCCTTACCATATGGGCCCATTCATTCTAATGAATCTCATAGGCTATAATGGAGAATGGAAAAACATCCAAAATTTTTCCCCATCAAGAGTGTACCATTCAGTGTGATATTAAAAATACATCTTACCCAACCCTAAACCAGACCCCAATTTTAAACCAAAGATATGTGTGTCCTGAACTCTAACCCTAACCCTAACCCTTACCATATGGGCCCATTCATTCTAATGAATCTCATAGGCTATAATGGAGAATGGAAAAACATCCAAAATTTTTCCCCATCAAGAGTGTACCATTCAGTGTGATATTAAAAATACATCTTACCCATCCCTAAACCCAAACCCAATATTCACCCAAGCATAAGTGTGTCCTGAACTCTAACCCTAACCCTAACCCTTACCATATGGGCCCATTCATTCTAATGAATCTCATAGGCTATAATGGAGAATGGAAAAACATCCAAAATTTTTCCCCATCAAGAGTGTACCATTCAGTGTGATATTAAAAATACATCTTACCCAACCCTAAACCAGACCGCAATTTTAAACCAAACATATGTGTGTCCTGAACTCTAACCCTAACCCTAACCCTTACCATATGGGCCCATTCATTCTAATGAACTCATAGGCTATAATGGAGAATGGAAAAACATCCAAAATTTTTCCCCATCAAGAGTGTACCATTCAGTGTGATATTAAAAATACATCTTACCCATCCCTAAACCCAAACCCAATATTCACCCAAACATAAGTGTGTCCTGAACTCTAACCCTAACCCTTACCATATGGGCCCATTCATTCTAATGAATCTCATAGGCTATAATGGAGAATGGAAAAACATCCAAAATTTTTCCCCATCAAGAGTGTACCATTCAGTGTGATATTAAAAATACATCTTACCCATCCCTAAACCCAAACCCAATATTCACCCAAACATAAGTGTGTCCTGAACTCTAACCCTAACCCTAACCCTTACCATATGGGCGCATTCATTCTAATGAATCTCATAGGCTATAATGGAGAATAGAAAAACATCCAAAATTTTTCCCCATCAAGAGTGTACCATTCAGTGTGATATTAAAAATTCATCTTACCCATCCCTAAACCCAAACCCAATATTCACCCAAAGATATGTGTGTCCTGAACTCTAACAACCCTAACCCTTACCATATGGGCCCATTCATTCTAATGAATCTCATAGGCTATAATGGAGAAATGAAAAACATCCAAAATTTTTCCCCATCAAGAGTGTACCATTCAGTGTGATATTAAAAATACATCTTACCCATCCCTAAACCCAAACCCAATATTCACCCAAGCATAAGTGTGTCCTGAACTCTAACCCTAACCCTAACCCTTACCATATGGGCCCATTCATTCTAATGAATCTCATAGGCTATAATGGAGAATGGAAAAACATCCAAAATTTTTCCCCATCAAGAGTGTACCATTCAGTGTGATATTAAAAATACATCTTACCCAACCCTAAACCAGACCGCAATTTTAAACCAAACATATGTGTGTCCTGAACTCTAACCCTAACCCTAACCCTTACCATATGGGCCCATTCATTCTAATGAACTCATAGGCTATAATGGAGAATGGAAAAACATCCAAAATTTTTCCCCATCAAGAGTGTACCATTCAGTGTGATATTAAAAATACATCTTACCCATCCCTAAACCCAAACCCAATATTCACCCAAACATAAGTGTGTCCTGAACTCTAACCCTAACCCTTACCATATGGGCCCATTCATTCTAATGAATCTCATAGGCTATAATGGAGAATGGAAAAACATCCAAAATTTTTCCCCATCAAGAGTGTACCATTCAGTGTGATATTAAAAATACATCTTACCCATCCCTAAACCCAAACCCAATATTCACCCAAACATAAGTGTGTCCTGAACTCTAACCCTAACCCTAACCCTTACCATATGGGCCCATTCATTCTAATGAATCTCATAGGCTATAATGGAGAATGGAAAAACATCCAAAATTTTTCCCCATCAAGAGTGTACCATTCAGTGTGATATTAAAAATACATCTTACCCATCCCTAAACCCAAACCCAATATTCACCCAAACATAAGTGTGTCCTCAACTCTAACCCTAACCCTAACCCTTACCATATGGGCCCATTCATTCTAATGAATCTCATAGGCTATAATGGAGAATGGAAAAACATCCAAAATTTTTCCCCATCAAGAGTGTACCATTCAGTGTGATATTAAAAATACATCTTACCCATCCCTAAACCCAAACCCAATATTCACCCAAACATAAGTGTGTCCTGAACTCTAACCCTAACCCTAACCCTTACCATATGGGCCCATTCATTCTAATGAATCTCATAGGCTATAATGGAGAATGGAAAAACATCCAAAATTTTTCCCCATCAAGAGTGTACCATTCAGTGTGATATTAAAAATACATCTTACCCAACCCTAAACCAGACCCCAATTTTAAACCAAAGATATGTGTGTCCTGAACTCTAACCCTAACCCTAACCCTTACCATATGGGCCCATTCATTCTAATGAATCTCATAGGCTATAATGGAGAATGGAAAAACATCCAAAATTTTTCCCCATCAAGAGTGTACCATTCAGTGTGATATTAAAAATACATCTTACCCATCCCTAAACCCAAACCCAATATTCACCCAAGCATAAGTGTGTCCTGAACTCTAACCCTAACCCTAACCCTTACCATATGGGCCCATTCATTCTAATGAATCTCATAGGCTATAATGGAGAATGGAAAAACATCCAAAATTTTTCCCCATCAAGAGTGTACCATTCAGTGTGATATTAAAAATACATCTTACCCATCCCTAAACCCAAACCCAATATTCACCCAAACATAAGTGTGTCCTGAACTCTAACCCTAACCCTAACCCTTACCATATGGGCGCATTCATTCTAATGAATCTCATAGGCTATAATGGAGAATAGAAAAACATCCAAAATTTTTCCCCATCAAGAGTGTACCATTCAGTGTGATATTAAAAATTCATCTTACCCATCCCTAAACCCAAACCCAATATTCACCCAAGCATAAGTGTGTCCTGAACTCTAACCCTAACCCTAACCCTTACCATATGGGCCCATTCATTCTAATGAATCTCATAGGCTATAATGGAGAATGGAAAAACATCCAAAATTTTTCCCCATCAAGAGTGTACCATTCAGTGTGATATTAAAAATACATCTTACCCAACCCTAAACCAGACCGCAATTTTAAACCAAACATATGTGTGTCCTGAACTCTAACCCTAACCCTAACCCTTACCATATGGGCCCATTCATTCTAATGAACTCATAGGCTATAATGGAGAATGGAAAAACATCCAAAATTTTTCCCCATCAAGAGTGTACCATTCAGTGTGATATTAAAAATACATCTTACCCATCCCTAAACCCAAACCCAATATTCACCCAAACATAAGTGTGTCCTGAACTCTAACCCTAACCCTTACCATATGGGCCCATTCATTCTAATGAATCTCATAGGCTATAATGGAGAATGGAAAAACATCCAAAATTTTTCCCCATCAAGAGTGTACCATTCAGTGTGATATTAAAAATACATCTTACCCATCCCTAAACCCAAACCCAATATTCACCCAAACATAAGTGTGTCCTGAACTCTAACCCTAACCCTAACCCTTACCATATGGGCCCATTCATTCTAATGAATCTCATAGGCTATAATGGAGAATGGAAAAACATCCAAAATTTTTCCCCATCAAGAGTGTACCATTCAGTGTGATATTAAAAATACATCTTACCCATCCCTAAACCCAAACCCAATATTCACCCAAACATAAGTGTGTCCTCAACTCTAACCCTAACCCTAACCCTTACCATATGGGCCCATTCATTCTAATGAATCTCATAGGCTATAATGGAGAATGGAAAAACATCCAAAATTTTTCCCCATCAAGAGTGTACCATTCAGTGTGATATTAAAAATACATCTTACCCATCCCTAAACCCAAACCCAATATTCACCCAAACATAAGTGTGTCCTGAACTCTAACCCTAACCCTAACCCTTACCATATGGGCCCATTCATTCTAATGAATCTCATAGGCTATAATGGAGAATGGAAAAACATCCAAAATTTTTCCCCATCAAGAGTGTACCATTCAGTGTGATATTAAAAATACATCTTACCCAACCCTAAACCAGACCCCAATTTTAAACCAAAGATATGTGTGTCCTGAACTCTAACCCTAACCCTAACCCTTACCATATGGGCCCATTCATTCTAATGAATCTCATAGGCTATAATGGAGAATGGAAAAACATCCAAAATTTTTCCCCATCATGAGTGTACCATTCAGTGTGATATTAAAAATACATCTTACCCATCCCTAAACCCAAACCCAATATTCACCCAAGCATAAGTGTGTCCTGAACTCTAACCCTAACCCTAACCCTTACCATATGGGCCCATTCATTCTAATGAATCTCATAGGCTATAATGGAGAATGGAAAAACATCCAAAATTTTTCCCCATCAAGAGTGTACCATTCAGTGTGATATTAAAAATACATCTTACCCATCCCTAAACCCAAACCCAATATTCACCCAAACATAAGTGTGTCCTGAACTCTAACCCTAACCCTAACCCTTACCATATGGGCGCATTCATTCTAATGAATCTCATAGGCTATAATGGAGAATAGAAAAACATCCAAAATTTTTCCCCATCAAGAGTGTACCATTCAGTGTGATATTAAAAATTCATCTTACCCATCCCTAAACCCAAACCCAATATTCACCCAAAGATATGTGTGTCCTGAACTCTAACAACCCTAACCCTTACCATATGGGCCCATTCATTCTAATGAATCTCATAGGCTATAATGGAGAAATGAAAAACATCCAAAATTTTTCCCCATCAAGAGTGTACCATTCAGTGTGATATTAAAAATACATCTTACCCATCCCTAAACCCAAACCCAATATTCACCCAAACATAAGTGTATCCTGAACTCTAACCCTAACCCTAACCCTTACCATATGGGCCCATTCATTCTAATGAATCTCATAGGCTATAATGGAGAATGGAAAAACATCCAAAATTTTTCCCCATCAAGAGTGTACCATTCAGTGTGATATTAACAATACATCTTAACCAACCCTAAACCAGACCCCAATATTCACCCAAACATAAGTGTGTCCTGAACTCTAACCCTAACCCTAACCCTTACCATATGGGCCCATTTATTCTAATGAATCTCATAGGCTATAATGGAGAATGGAAAAACATCCAAAATTTTTCCCCATCAATAGTGAACCATTCAGTGTGATATTAAAAATTCATCTTACCCATCCCTAAACCCAAACCCAATATTCACCCAAAGATATGTGTGTCCTGAACTCTAACCCTAACCCTAACCCTTACCATATGGGCCCATTCATTCTAATGAATCTCATAGGCTATAATGGAGAATGGAAAAACATCCAAAATTTTTCCCCATCAAGAGTGTACCATTCAGTGTGATATTAAAAATACATCTTACCCAACCCTAAACCAGACCGCAATTTTAAACCAAACATATGTGTGTCCTGAACTCTAACCCTAACCCTAACCCTTACCATATGGGCCCATTCATTCTAATGAATCTCATAGGCTATAATGGAGAATGGAAAAACATCCAAAATTTTTCCCCATCAAGAGTGTACCATTCAGTGTGATATTAAAAATACATCTTACCCATCCCTAAACCCAAACCCAATATTCACCCAAACATAAGTGTGTCCTGAACTCTAACCCTAACCCTAACCCTTACCATATGGGCCCATTCATTCTAATGAATCTCATAGGCTATAATGGAGAATGGAAAAACATCCAAAATTTTTCCCCATCAAGAGTGTACCATTCAGTGTGATATTAAAAATACATCTTACCCATCCCTAAACCCAAACCCAATATTCACCCAAACATAAGTGTGTCCTGAACTCTAACCCTAACCCTAACCCTTACCATATGGGCCCATTCATTCTAATGAATCTCACAGGCTATAATGGAGAATGGAAAAACATCCAAAATTTCTCCCCATCAATAGTGTACCATTCAGTGTGATATTAAAAATTCATCTTACCCATCCCTAAACCCAAACCCAATATTCACCCAAAGATATGTGTGTACTGAACTCTAACCCTAACCCTAACCCTTACCATATGGGCCCTTTCATTCTAATGAATCTCATAGGCTATAATGGAGAATAGAAAAACATCCAAAATTTTTCCCCATGAAGAGTGTACCATTCAGTGTGATATTAAAAATTCATCTTACCCATCCCTAAACCCAAACCCAATATTCACCCAAACATATGTGTGTACTGAACTCAAACCCTAACCCTAACCCTTACCATATGGGCCCATTCATTCTAATGAATCTCATAGGCTATAATGGAGAATAGAAAAACATCCAAAATTTTTCCCCATGAAGAGTGTACCATTCTGTGTGATATTAAAAATTCATCTTACCCATCCCTAAACCCAAACCCAATATTCACCCAAACATAAGTGTGTCCTGAACTCTAACCCTAACCCTAACCCTTACCATATGGGCGCATTCATTCTAATGAATCTCATAGGCTATAATGGAGAATGGAAAAACATCCAAAATTTTTCCCCATCAATAGTGTACCATTCAGTGTGATATTAAAAATTCATCTTCCCCATCCCTAAACCCAAAGCCAATATTCACCCAAAGATATGTGTGTCCTGAACTCTAACCCTAACCCTAACCCTTACCATATGGGCCCATTCATTCTAATGAATCTCATAGGCTATAATGGAGAATGGAAAAACATCCAAAATTTTTCCCCATCAAGAGTGTACCATTCAGTGTGATATTAAAAATACATCTTACCCATCCCTAAACCCAAACCCAATATTCACCCAAACATAAGTGTGTCCTGAACTCTAACCCTAACCCTAACCCTTACCATATGGGCCCATTCATTCTAATGAATCTCATAGGCTATAATGGAGAATGGAAAAACATCCAAAAATTCTCCCCATCAAGAGTGTACCATTCAGTGTGATATTAAAAATACATCTTACCCAACCCTAAACCAAACCCCAATTTTAAACCAAACATATGTGTGTCCTGAACTCTAACCCTAACCCTAACCCTTAACATATGGGCCCATTCATTCTAATGAATCTCATAGGCTATAATGGAAAATGGAAAAACATCTAAAATTTCTCCCCATCAATAGTGTACCATTCAGTGTGATATTAAAAATTCATCTTACCCATCCCTAAACCCAAACCCAATATTCACCCAAAGATATGTGTGTACTGAACTCTAACCCTAACCCTAACCCTTACCATATGGGCCCATTCATTCTAATGAATCTCATAGGCTATAATGGTGAATGGAAAAACATCCAAAATTTTTCCCCATCAATAGTGTAACATTCAGTGTGATATTCAAAATACATCTTACCCATCCCTAAACCCAAACACAATATTCACCCAAACATAAGTGTGTCCTGAACTCTAACCCTAACCCTAACCCTTACCATATGGGCCCATTTATTCTAATGAATCTCATAGGCTATAATGGAGAATGGAAAAACATCCAAAATTTCTCCCCATCAATAGTGTACCATTCAGTGTGATATTAAAAATTCATCTTACCCATCCCTAAACCCAAACCCAATATTCACCCAAACATAAGTGTGTCCTGAACTCTAACCCTAACCCTCACCATATGGGCCCATTCATTCTAATGAATCTCATAGGCTATAATGGAGAATGGAAAAACATCCAAAATTTTTCCCCATCAATAGTGTAACATTCAGTGTGATACTAAAAATTCATCTTACCCATCCCTAAACCCAAACCCAATATTCACCCAAAGATATGTGTGTCCTGAACTCTAACCCTAACCCTAACCCTTACCATATGGGCCCATTCATTCTAATGAATCTCATAGGCTATAATGGAGAATGGAAAAACATCCAAAAATTTTCCCCATCAAGAGTGTACCATT
Organism: Heteronotia binoei; assembly: GCF_032191835.1. Classification (NCBI taxonomy): domain Eukaryota; kingdom Metazoa; phylum Chordata; class Lepidosauria; order Squamata; family Gekkonidae; genus Heteronotia; species Heteronotia binoei. The sequence continues at coordinate 40,394,929 of NC_083232.1, forward strand.
CAGTGTGATATTAAAAATACATCTTACCCAACCCTAAACCAGACCCCAATTTTAAACCAAACATATGTGGGTCCTGAACTCTAACCCTAACCCTAACCCTTACCATATGGGCCCTTTCATTCTAATGAATCTCATAGGCTATAATGGAGAATAGAAAAACATCCAAAATTTTTCCCCATGAAGAGTGTACCATTCAGTGTGATATTAAAAATTCATCTTACCCATCCCTAAACCCAAACCCAATATTCACCCAAAGATATGTGTGTACTGAACTCAAACCCTAACCCTAACCCTTACCATATGGGCCCATTCATTCTAATGAATCTCATAGGCTATAATGGAGAATAGAAAAACATCCAAAATTTTTCCCCATGAAGAGTGTACCATTCTGTGTGATATTAAAAATTCATCTTACCCATCCCTAAACCCAAACCCAATATTCACCCAAACATAAGTGTGTCCTGAACTCTAACCCTAACCCTAACCCTTACCATATGGGCGCATTCATTCTAATGAATCTCATAGGCTATAATGGAGAATGGAAAAACATCCAAAATTTTTCCCCATCAATAGTGTACCATTCAGTGTGATATTAAAAATTCATCTTCCCCATCCCTAAACCAAAACCCAATATTCACCCAAAGATATGTGTGTCCTGAACTCTAACCCTAACGCTAACCCTTACCATATGGGCCCATTCATTCTAATGAATCTCATAGGCTATAATGGAGAATGGAAAAACATCCAAAAATTCTCCCCATCAAGAGTGTACCATTCAGTGTGATATTAAAAATACATCTTACCCAACCCTAAACCAGACCCCAATTTTAAACCAAACATATGTGTGTCCTGAACTCTAACCCTAACCCTAACCCTTAACATATGGGCCCATTCATTCTAATGAATCTCATAGGCTATAATGGAAAATGGAAAAACATCTAAAATTTCTCCCCATCAATAGTGTACCATTCAGTGTGATATTAAAAATTCATCTTACCCATCCCTAAACCCAAACCCAATATTCACCCAAAGATATGTGTGTACTGAACTCTAACCCTAACCCTAACCCTTACCATATGGGCCCATTCATTCTAATGAATCTCATAGGCTATAATGGAGAATAGAAAAACATCCAAAATTTTTCCCCATGAAGAGTGTACCATTCTGTGTGATATTAAAAATTCATCTTACCCATCCCTAAACCCAAACCCAATATTCACCCAAACATAAGTGTGTCCTGAACTCTAACCCTAACCCTAACCCTCACCATATGGGCCCATTCATTCTAATGAATCTCATAGGCTATAATGGAGAATGGAAAAACATCCAAAATTTTTCCCCATCAATAGTGTAACATTCAGTGTGATACTAAAAATTCATCTTACCCATCCCTAAACCCAAACCCAATATTCACCCAAAGATATGTGTGTCCTGAACTCTAACCCTAACCCTAACCCTTACCATATGGGCCCATTCATTCTAATGAATCTCATAGGCTATAATGGAGAATGGAAAAACATCCAAAAATTTTCCCCATCAAGAGTGTACCATTCAGTGTGATATTAAAAATACATCTTACCCAACCCTAAACCAGACCCCAATTTTAAACCAAACATATGTGGGTCCTGAACTCTAACCCTAACCCTAACCCTTACCATATGGGCCCATTCATTCTAATGAATCTCATAGGCTATAATGGAGAATGGAAAAACATCCAAAATTTCTCCCCATCAATAGTGTACCATTCAGTGTGATATTAAAAATTCATCTTACCCATCCCTAAACCCAAACCCAATATTCACCCAAAGATATGTGTGTACTGAACTCTAACCCTAACCCTAACCCTTACCATATGGGCCCTTTCATTCTAATGAATCTCATAGGCTATAATGGAGAATAGAAAAACATCCAAAATTTTTCCCCATGAAGAGTGTACCATTCAGTGTGATATTAAAAATTCATCTTACCCATCCCTAAACCCAAACCCAATATTCACCCAAAGATATGTGTGTACTGAACTCTAACCCTAACCCTAACCCTTACCATATGGGCCCATTCATTCTAATGAATCTCATAGGCTATAATGGAGAATAGAAAAACATCCAAAATTTTTCCCCATGAAGAGTGTACCATTCTGTGTGATATTAAAAATTCATCTTACCCATCCCTAAACCCAAACCCAATATTCACCCAAACATAAGTGTGTCCTGAACTCTAACCCTAACCCTAACCCTCACCATATGGGCCCATTCATTCTAATGAATCTCATAGGCTATAATGGAGAATGGAAAAACATCCAAAATTTTTCCCCATCAATAGTGTAACATTCAGTGTGATACTAAAAATTCATCTTACCCATCCCTAAACCCAAACCCAATATTCACCCAAAGATATGTGTGTCCTGAACTCTAACCCTAACCCTAACCCTTACCATATGGGCCCATTCATTCTAATGAATCTCATAGGCTATAATGGAGAATGGAAAAACATCCAAAAATTTTCCCCATCAAGAGTGTACCATTCAGTGTGATATTAAAAATACATCTTACCCAACCCTAAACCAGACCCCAATTTTAAACCAAACATATGTGGGTCCTGAACTCTAACCCTAACCCTAACCCTTACCATATGGGCCCATTCATTCTAATGAATCTCATAGGCTATAATGGAGAATGGAAAAACATCCAAAATTTCTCCCCATCAATAGTGTACCATTCAGTGTGATATTAAAAATTCATCTTACCCATCCCTAAACCCAAACCCAATATTCACCCAAAGATATGTGTGTACTGAACTCTAACCCTAACCCTAACCCTTACCATATGGGCCCTTTCATTCTAATGAATCTCATAGGCTATAATGGAGAATAGAAAAACATCCAAAATTTTTCCCCATGAAGAGTGTACCATTCAGTGTGATATTAAAAATTCATCTTACCCATCCCTAAACCCAAACCCAATATTCACCCAAAGATATGTGTGTACTGAACTCAAACCCTAACCCTAACCCTTACCATATGGGCCCATTCATTCTAATGAATCTCATAGGCTATAATGGAGAATAGAAAAACATCCAAAATTTTTCCCCATGAAGAGTGTACCATTCTGTGTGATATTAAAAATTCATCTTACCCATCCCTAAACCCAAACCCAATATTCACCCAAACATAAGTGTGTCCTGAACTCTAACCCTAACCCTAACCCTTACCATATGGGCCCATTCATTCTAATGAATCTCATAGGCTATAATGGAGAATGGAAAAACATCCAAAATTTTTCCCCATCAATAGTGTAACATTCAGTGTGATACTAAAAATTCATCTTACCCATCCCTAAACCCAAACCCAATATTCACCCAAAGATATGTGTGTCCTGAACTCTAACCCTAACCCTAACCCTTACCATATGGGCCCATTCATTCTAATGAATCTCATAGGCTATAATGGAGAATGGAAAAACATCCAAAATTTTTCCCCATCAAGAGTGTACCATTCAGTGTGATATTAAAAATTCATCTTACCCATCCCTAAACCCAAACCCAATATTCACCCAAAGATATGTGTGTACTGAACTCTAACCCTAACCCTAACCCTTACCATATGGGCCCATTCATTCTAATGAATCTCATAGGCTATAATGGAGAATAGAAAAACATCCAAAAATTTTCCCCATCAAGAGTGTACCATTCAGTGTGATATTAAAAATTCATCTTACCCATCCCTAAACCCAAACCCAATATTCACCCAAACATAAGTGTGTCCTGAACTCTAACCCTAACCCTAACCCTTACCATATGGGCCCATTCATTCTAATGAATCTCATAGGCTATAATGGAGAATGGAAAAACATACAAAATTTTTCCCCATCAATAGTGTAACATTCAGTGTGATATTAAAAATTCATCTTACCCATCCTTAAACCCAAACCCAATATTCACCCTAAGATATGTGTGTCCTGAACTCTAACCCTAACCCTAACCCTTACCATATGGGCCCATTCATTCTAATGAATCTCATAGGCTATAATGGAGAATAGAAAAACATCCAAAATTTTTCCCCATGAAGAGTGTACCATTCAGTGTGATATTAAAAATTCATCTTACCCATCCCTAAACCCAAACCCAATATTCACCCAAAGATATGTGTGTCCTGAACTCTAACCCTAACCCTAACCCTTACCATATGGGCCCATTCATTCTAATGAATCTCATAGGCTATAATGGAGAATGGAAAAACATCCAAAATTTTTCCCCATCAAGAGTGTACCATTCAGTGTGATATTAAAAATTCATCTTACCCATCCCTAAACCCAAACCCAATATTCACCCAAAGATATGTGTGTACTGAACTCTAACCCTAACCCTAACCCTTACCATATGGGCCCATTCATTCTAATGAATCTCATAGGCTATAATGGAGAATAGAAAAACATCCAAAAATTTTCCCCATCAAGAGTGTACCATTCAGTGTGATATTAAAAATTCATCTTACCCATCCCTAAACCCAAACCCAATATTCACCCAAACATAAGTGTGTCCTGAACTCTAACCCTAACCCTAACCCTTACCATATGGGCCCATTCATTCTAATGAATCTCATAGGCTATAATGGAGAATGGAAAAACATCCAAAATTTTTCCCCATCAATAGTGTAACATTCAGTGTGATATTAAAAATTCATCTTACCCATCCTTAAACCCAAACCCAATATTCACCCTAAGATATGTGTGTCCTGAACTCTAACCCTAACCCTAACCCTTACCATATGGGCCCATTCATTCTAATGAATCTCATAGGCTATAATGGAGAATAGAAAAACATCCAAAATTTTTCCCCATGAAGAGTGTACCATTCAGTGTGATATTAAAAATTCATCTTACCCATCCCTAAACCCAAACCCAATATTCACCCAAACATAAGTGTGTCCTGAACTCTAACCCTAACCCTAACCCTTACCATATGGGCCCATTCATTCTAATGAATCTCATAGGCTATAATGGAGAATGGAAAAACATCCAAAATTTTTCCCCATCAAGAGTGTACCATTCAGTGTGATATTAAAAATACATCTTACCCAACCCTAAACCAGACCCCAATTTTAAACCAAACATATGTGTGTCCTGAACTCTAACCCTAACCCTTACCATATGGGCCCATTCATTCTAATGAATCTCATAGGCTATAATGGAGAATGGAAAAACATCCAAAATTTTTCCCCATCAATAGTGTACCATTCCGTGTGATATTAAAAATTCATCTTATCCATCCCTAAACCCAAACCCAATATTCACCCAAAGAAATGTGTGTTCTGAACTCTAACCCTAACCCTAACCCTTACCATATGGGCCCATTCATTCTAATGAATCTCAAAGGTTATAATGGAGAATGGAAAAACATCCAAAATTTTTCCCCATCAAGAGTGTACCATTCAGTGTTATATTTAAAATACATCTTTCCCATCCCTAAACCCAAACCCAATATTCACCCAAACATAAGTGTGTCCTGAACTCTAACCCTAACCCTAACCCTTACCATATGGGCCCATTCATTCTAATGAATCTCATAGGCTATAATGGAGAATGGAAAAACATCCAAAATTTTTCCCCATCAAGAGTGTACCATTCAGTGTGATATTAAAAATACATCTTACCCAACCCTAAACCAGACCCCAATTTTAAACCAAACATATGTGTGTCCTGAACTCTAACCCTAACCCTAACCCTTACCATATGGGCCCATTCATTCTAATGAATCTCATAGGCTATAATGGAGAATGGAAAAACATCCAAAATTTTTCCCCATCAAGAGTGTACCATTCAGTGTTATATTTAAAATACATCTTACCCATCCCTAAACCCAAACCCAATATTCACCCAAACATAAGTGTGTCCTGAACTCTAACCCTAACCCTAACCCTTACCATATGGGCCCATTCATTCTAATGAATCTCATAGGCTATAATGGAGAATGGAAAAACATCCAAAATTTTTCCCCATCAAGAGTGTACCATTCAGTGTGATATTCAAAATACATCTTACCCATCCCTAAACCCAAACCCAATATTCACCCAAACATAAGTGTGTCCTGAACTCTAACCCTAACCCTAACCCTTACCATATGGGCCCATTTATTCTAATGAATCTCATAGGCTATAATGGAGAATGGAAAAACATCCAAAATTTCTCCCCATCAATAGTGTACCATTCAGTGTGATATTAAAAATTCATCTTACCCATCCCTAAACCCAAACCCAATATTCACCCAAAGATATGTGTGTACTGAACTCTAACCCTAACCCTAACCCTTACCATATGGGCCCATTCATTCTAATGAATCTCATAGGCTATAATGGAGAATAGAAAAACATCCAAAATTTTTCCCCATGAAGAGTGTAGCATTCTGTGTGATATTAAAAATTCATCTTACCCATCCCTAAACCCAAACCCAATATTCACCCAAACATAAGTGTGTCCTGAACTCTAACCCTAACCCTAACCCTCACCATATGGGCCCATTCATTCTAATGAATCTCATAGGCTATAATGGAGAATGGAAAAACATCCAAAAATTTTCCCCATCAAGAGTGTACCATTCAGTGTGATATTAAAAATACATCTTACCCAACCCTAAACCAGACCCCAATTTTAAACCAAACATATGTGGGTCCTGAACTCTAACCCTAACCCTAACCCTTACCATATGGGCCCATTCATTCTAATGAATCTCATAGGCTATAATGGAGAATGGAAAAACATCCAAAATTTCTCCCCATCAATAGTGTGCCATTCAGTGTGATATTAAAAATTCATCTTACCCATCCCTAAACCCAAACCCAATATTCACCCAAAGATATGTGTGTACTGAACTCTAACCCTAACCCTAACCCTTACCATATGGGCCCTTTCATTCTAATGAATCTCATAGGCTATAATGGAGAATAGAAAAACATCCAAAATTTTTCCCCATGAAGAGTGTACCATTCTGTGTGATATTAAAAATTCATCTTACCCATCCCTAAACCCAAACCCAATATTCACCCAAACATAAGTGTGTCCTGAACTCTAACCCTAACCCTAACCCTTACCATATGGGCCCATTCATTCTAATGAATCTCATAGGCTATAATGGAGAATGGAAAAACATCCAAAATTTTTCCCCATCAATAGTGTAACATTCAGTGTGATACTAAAAATTCATCTTACCCATCCCTAAACCCAAACCCAATATTCACCCAAAGATATGTGTGTCCTGAACTCTAACCCTAACCCTAACCCTTACCATATGGGCCCATTCATTCTAATGAATCTCATAGGCTATAATGGAGAATAGAAAAACATCCAAAAATTTTCCCCATCAAGAGTGTACCATTCAGTGTGATATTAAAAATTCATCTTACCCATCCCTAAACCCAAACCCAATATTCACCCAAACATAAGTGTGTCCTGAACTCTAACCCTAACCCTAACCCTTACCATATGGGCCCATTCATTCTAATGAATCTCATAGGCTATAATGGAGAATGGAAAACCATCCAAAATTTTTCCCCATCAATAGTGTAACATTCAGTGTGATATTAAAAATTCATCTTACCCATCCTTAAACCCAAACCCAATATTCACCCTAAGATATGTGTGTCCTGAACTCTAACCCTAACCCTAAGCCTTACCATATGGGCCCATTCATTCTAATGAATCTCATAGGCTATAATGGAGAATAGAAAAACATCCAAAATTTTTCCCCTTGAAGAGTGTACCATTCAGTGTGATATTAAAAATTCATCTTACCCATCCCTAAACCCAAACCCAATATTCACCCAAACATAAGTGTGTCCTGAACTCTAACCCTAACCCTAACCCTTACCATATGGGCCCATTCATTCTAATGAATCTCATAGGCTATAATGGAGAATGGAAAAACATCCAAAATTTTTCCCCATCAAGAGTGTACCATTCAGTGTGATATTAAAAATACATCTTACCCAACCCTAAACCAGACCCCAATTTTAAACCAAACATATGTGTGTCCTGAACTCTAACCCTAACCCTAACCCTTACCATATGGGCCCATTCATTCTAATGAATCTCATAGGCTATAATGGAGAATGGAAAAACATCCAAAATTTTTCCCCATCAAGAGTGTACCATTCAGTGTTATATTTAAAATACATCTTACCCATCCCTAAACCCAAACCCAATATTCACCCAAACATAAGTGTGTCCTGAAGTCTAACCCTAACCCTAACCCTTACCATATGGGCGCATTCATTCTAATGAATCTCATAGGCTATAATGGAGAATGGAAAAACATCCAAAAATTTTCCCCATCAATAGTGTACCATTCAGTGTGATATTAAAAATTCATCTTCCCCATCCCTAAACCCAAACCCAATATTCACCCAAAGATATGTGTGTCCTGAACTCTAACCCTAACCCTAACCCTTACCATATGGGCCCATTCATTCTAATGAATCTCATAGGCTATAATGGAGAATGGAAAAACATCCAAAATTTTTCCCCATCAAGAGTGTACCATTCAGAGTGATATTAAAAATACATCTTACCCATCCCTAAACCCAAACCCAATATTCACCCAAACATAAGTGTGTCCTGAACTCTAACCCTAACCCTAACCCTTACCATATGGGCCCATTCATTCTAATGAATCTCATAGGCTATAATGGAGAATGGAAAAACATCCAAAATTTTTCCCCATCAATAGTGTAACATTCAGTGTGATACTAAAAATTCATCTTACCCATCCCTAAACCCAAACCCAATATTCACCCAAAGATATGTGTGTCCTGAACTCTAACCCTAACCCTAACCCTTACCATATGGGCCCATTCATTCTAATGAATCTCATAGGCTATAATGGAGAATGGAAAAACATCCAAAATTTTTCCCCATCAAGAGTGTACCATTCAGTGTGATATTAAAAATTCATCTTACCCATCCCTAAACCCAAACCCAATATTCACCCAAAAATAAGTGTGTCCTGAACTCTAACCCTAACCCTAACCCTTACCATATGGGCCCATTCATTCTAATGAATCTCATAGGCTATAAAGGAGAATGGAAAAACATCCAAAATTTTTCCCCATCAAGAGTGTACCATTCAGTGTTATATTTAAAATACATCTTACCCATCCCTAAACCCAAACCCAATATTCACCCAAACATAAGTGTGTCCTGAAGTCTAACCCTAACCCTAACCCTTACCATATGGGCGCATTCATTCTAATGAATCTCATAGGCTATAATGGAGAATGGAAAAACATCCAAAAATTTTCCCCATCAATAGTGTACCATTCAGTGTGATATTAAAAATTCATCTTCCCCATCCCTAAACCCAAACCCAATATTCACCCAAAGATATGTGTGTCCTGAACTCTAACCCTAACCCTAACCCTTACCATATGGGCCCATTCATTCTAATGAATCTCATAGGCTATAATGGAGAATGGAAAAACATCCAAAATTTTTCCCCATCAAGAGTGTACCATTCAGAGTGATATTAAAAATACATCTTACCCATCCCTAAACCCAAACCCAATATTCACCCAAACATAAGTGTGTCCTGAACTCTAACCCTAACCCTAACCCTTACCATATGGGCCCATTCATTCTAATGAATCTCATAGGCTATAATGGAGAATGGAAAAACATCCAAAATTTTTCCCCATCAATAGTGTAACATTCAGTGTGATACTAAAAATTCATCTTACCGATCCCTAAACCCAAACCCAATATTCACCCAAAGATATGTGTGTCCTGAACTCTAACCCTAACCCTAACCCTTACCATATGGGCCCATTCATTCTAATGAATCTCATAGGCTATAATGGAGAATGGAAAAACATCCAAAATTTTTCCCCATCAAGAGTGTACCATTCAGTGTGATATTAAAAATACATCTTACCCATCCCTAAACCCAAACCCAATATTCACCCAAAAATAAGTGTGTCCTGAACTCTAACCCTAACCCTAACCCTTACCATATGTGCAAATTCATTCTAATGAATCTCATAGGCTATAATGGAGAATGGAAAAACATCCAAAATTTCTCCCCATCAATAGTGTACCATTCAATGTGATATTAAAAATTCATCTTACCCATCCCTAAACCCAAACCCAATATTCACCCAAAGATATGTGTGTCCTGAACTCTAACCCTAACCCTAAGCCTTACCATATCGGCCCATTCATTCTAATGAATCTCATAGGCTATAATGGAGAATGGAAAAACATCCAAAATTTTTCCCCATCAAGAGTGTACCATTCAGTGTGATATTAAAAATACATCTTACCCAACACTAAACCAGACCGCAATTTTAAACCAAACATATGTGTGTCCTGAACTCTAACCCTAACCCTAACCCTTACCATATGGGCCCATTCATTCTAATGAATCTCATAGGCTATAATGGAGAATGGAAAAACATCCAAAATTTTTCCCCATCAAGAGTGTACCATTCAGTGTGATATTAAAAATACATCTTACCCAACCCTAAACCAGACCGCAATTTTAAACCAAACATATGTGTGTCCTGAACTCTAACCCTAACCCTAACCCTTACCATATGGGCCCATTCATTCTAATGAATCTCATAGGCTATAATGGAGAATGGAAAAACATCCAAAATTTTTCCCCATCAAGAGTGTACCATTCAGTGTGATATTAAAAATACATCTTACCCATCCCTAAACCCAAACCCAATATTCACCCAAACATAAGTGTGTCCTGAACTCTAACCCTAACCCTAACCCTTACCATATCGGCCCATTCATTCTAATGAATCTCATAGGCTATAATGGAGAATGGAAAAACATCCAAAATTTTTCCCCATCAAGAGTGTACCATTCAGTGTGATATTAAAAATACATCCTACCCATCCCTAAACCCAAACCCAATATTCACCCAAACATAAGTGTGTCCTGAACTCTAACCCTAACCCTAACCCTTACCATATGGGCCCATTCATTCTAATGAATCTCAAAGGTTATAATGGAGAATGGAAAAACATCCAAAATTTTTCCCCATCAAGAGTGTACCATTCAGTGTTATATTTAAAATACATCTTACCCATCCCTAAACCCAAACCCAATATTCACCCAAACATAAGTGTGTCCTGAACTCTAACCCTAACCCTAACCCTTACCATTTGGCCCATTCATTCTAATGAATCTCATAGGCTATAATGGAGAATGGAAAAAGATCCAAAATTTTTCCCCATCAATAGTGTACCATTCAGAGTGATATTAAAAATTCATCTTACCCATCACTAAACCCAAACCCAATATTCACCCAAAGATATGTGTGTCCTGAACTCTAACCCTAACCCTAACCCTTACCATATGGGCCCATTCATTCTAATGAATCTCATAGGCTATAATGGAAAATGGAAAAACATCCAAAATTTTTCCCCATCAAGAGTGTACCATTCAGTGTGATATTAAAAATACATCTTACCCATCCCTAAACCCAAACCCAATATTCACCTAAACATAAGTGTGTCCTGAACTCTAACCCTAACCCTAACCCTTACCATATGGGCGCATTCATTCTAATGAATCTCATAGGCTATAATGGAGAATGGAAAAACATCCAAAATTTTTCCCCATCAATAGTGTACCATTCAGTGTGATATTAAAAATTCATCTTACCCATCCCTAAACCCAAACCCAATATTCACCCAAAGATATGTGTGTCCTGAACTCTAACCCTAACCCTAACCCTTACCATATGGGCCCATTCATTCTAATGAATCTCATAGGCTATAATGGAGAATGGAAAAACATCCAAAATTTTTCCCCATCAAGAGTGTACCATTCACTGTGATATTAAAAATACATCTTACCCAACCCTAAACCAGACCGCAATTTTAAACAAAACATATGTGTGTCCTGAACTCTAACCCTAACCCTAACCCTTACCATATGGGCCCATTCATTCTAATGAATCTCATAGGCTATAATGGAGAATGGAAAAACATCCAAAATTTTTCCCCATCAAGAGTGTACCATTCAGTGTGATATTAAAAATTCATCTTACCCATCCCTAAACCCAAACCCAATATTCACCCAAACATAAGTGTGTCCTGAACTCTAACCCTAACCCTAACCCTTACCATATGGGCCCATTCATTCTAATGAATCTCATAGGCTATAATGGAGAATGGAAAAACATCCAAAATTTTTCCCCATCAAGAGTGTACCATTCAGTGTGATATTAAAAATACATCTTACCCATCCCTAAACCCAAACCCAATATTCACCCAAACATAAGTGTGTCCTGAACTCTAACCCTAACCCTAACCCTTACCATATGGGCCCATTCATTCTAATGAATCTCATAGGCTATAATGGAGAATGGAAAAACATCCAAAATTTTTCCCCATCAAGAGTGTACCATTCAGTGTGATATTAAAAATACATCTTACCCATCCCTAAACCCAAACCCAATATTCACCCAAACATAAGTGTGTCCTGAACTCTAACCCTAACCCTAACCCTTACCATATGGGCCCATTCATTCTAATGAATCTCATAGGCTATAATGGAGAATGGAAAAACATCCAAAATTTTTCCCCATCAAGAGTGTACCATTCAGTGTGATATTAAAAATACATCTTACCCATCCCTAAACCCAAACCCAATATTCACCCAAACATAAGTGTGTCCTGAACTCTAACCCTAACCCTAACCCTTACCATATGGGCCCATTCATTCTAATGAATCTCATAGGCTATAATGGAGAATGGAAAAACATCCAAAATTCTTCCCCATCAAGAGTGTACCATTCAGTGTGATATTAAAAATACATCTTACCCATCCCTAAACCCAAACCCAATATTCACCCAAACATAAGTGTGTCCTGAACTCTAACCCTAACCCTAACCCTTACCATATGGGCCCATTCATTCTAATGAATCTCATAGGCTATAATGGAGAATGGAAAAACATCCAAAATTTTTCCCCATCAAGAGTGTACCATTCAGTGTGATATTAAAAATACATCTTACCCAACCCTAAACCAGACCCCAATTTTAAACCAAAGATATGTGTGTCCTGAACTCTAACCCTAACCCTAACCCTTACCATATGGGCCCATTCATTCTAATGAATCTCATAGGCTATAATGGAGAATGGAAAAACATCCAAAATTTTTCCCCATCAAGAGTGTACCATTCAGTGTGATATTAAGAATACATCTTACCCATCCCTAAACCCAAACCCAATATTCACCTAAACATAAGTGTGTCCTGAACTCTAACCCTAACCCTAACCCTTACCATATGGGCGCATTCATTCTAATGAATCTCATAGGCTATAATGGAGAATGGAAAGACATCCAAAATTTTTCCCCATCAATAGTGTACCATTCAGTGTGATATTAAAAATTCATCTTACCCATCCCTAAACCCAAACCCAATATTCACCCAAAGATATGTGTGTCCTGAACTCTAACCCTAACCCTAACCCTTACCATATGGGCCCATTCATTCTAATGAATCTCATAGGCTATAATGGAGAATGGAAAAACATCCAAAATTTTTCCCCATCAAGAGTGTACCATTCAGTGTGATATTAAAAATACATCTTACCCAACCCTAAACCAGACCGCAATTTTAAACCAAACATATGTGTGTCCTGAACTCTAACCCTAACCCTAACCCTTACCATATGGGCCCATTCATTCTAATGAATCTCATAGGCTATAATGGAGAATGGAAAAATATCCAAAATTTTTCCCCATCAAGAGTGTACCATTCAGTGTGATATTAAAAATACATCTTACCCATCCCTAAACCCAAACCCAATATTCACCCAAACATAAGTGTGTCCTGAACTCTAACCCTAACCCTAACCCTTACCATATGGGCCCATTCATTCTAATGAATCTCATAGGCTATAATGGAGAATGGAAAAACATCCAAAATTTTTCCCCATCAAGAGTGTACCATTCAGTGTGATATTAAAAATACATCTTACCCATCCCTAAACCCAAACCCAATATTCACCCAAACATAAGTTTGTCCTGAACTCTAACCCTAACCCTAACCCTTACCATATGGGCCCATTCATTCTAATGAATCTCATAGGCTATAATGGAGAATGGAAAAACATCCAAAATTTTTCCCCATCAAGAGTGTACCATTCAGTGTGATATTAAAAATACATCTTACCCATCCCTAAACCAAACCCAATATTCACCCAAACATAAGTGTGTCCTGAACTCTAACCCTAACCCTAACCCTTACCATATGGGCCCATTCATTCTAATGAATCTCATAGGCTATAATGGAGAATGGAAAAACATCCAAAATTTTTCCCCATCAAGAGTGTACCATTCAGTGTGATATTAAAAATACATCTTACCCATCCCTAAACCCAAACCCAATATTCACCCAAACATAAGTGTGTCCTGAACTCTAACCCTAACCCTAACCCTTACCATATGGGCCCATTCATTCTAATGAATCTCATAGGCTATAATGGAGAATGGAAAAACATCCAAAATTTTTCCCCATCAAGAGTGTACCATTCAGTGTGATATTAAAAATACATCTTACCCAACCCTAAACCAGACCCCAATTTTAAACCAAAGATATGTGTGTCCTGAACTCTAACCCTAACCCTAACCCTTACCATATGGGCCCATTCATTCTAATGAATCTCATAGGCTATAATGGAGAATGGAAAAACATCCAAAATTTTTCCCCATCAAGAGTGTACCATTCAGTGTGATATTAAAAATACATCTTACCCATCCCTAAACCCAAACCCAATATTCACCCAAGCATAAGTGTGTCCTGAACTCTAACCCTAACCCTAACCCTTACCATATGGGCCCATTCATTCTAATGAATCTCATAGGCTATAATGGAGAATGGAAAAACATCCAAAATTTTTCCCCATCAAGAGTGTACCATTCAGTGTGATATTAAAAATACATCTTACCCAACCCTAAACCAGACCGCAATTTTAAACCAAACATATGTGTGTCCTGAACTCTAACCCTAACCCTAACCCTTACCATATGGGCCCATTCATTCTAATGAACTCATAGGCTATAATGGAGAATGGAAAAACATCCAAAATTTTTCCCCATCAAGAGTGTACCATTCAGTGTGATATTAAAAATACATCTTACCCATCCCTAAACCCAAACCCAATATTCACCCAAACATAAGTGTGTCCTGAACTCTAACCCTAACCCTAACCCTTACCATATGGGCCCATTCATTCTAATGAATCTCATAGGCTATAATGGAGAATGGAAAAACATCCAAAATTTTTCCCCATCAAGAGTGTACCATTCAGTGTGATATTAAAAATACATCTTACCCATCCCTAAACCCAAACCCAATATTCACCCAAACATAAGTGTGTCCTGAACTCTAACCCTAACCCCTTACCATATGGGCCCATTCATTCTAATGAATCTCATAGGCTATAATGGAGAATGGAAAAACATCCAAAATTTTTCCCCATCAAGAGTGTACCATTCAGTGTGATATTAAAAATACATCTTACCCATCCCTAAACCCAAACCCAATATTCACCCAAACATAAGTGTGTCCTGAACTCTAACCCTAACCCTAACCCTTACCATATGGGCCCATTCATTCTAATGAATCTCATAGGCTATAATGGAGAATGGAAAAACATCCAAAATTTTTCCCCATCAAGAGTGTACCATTCAGTGTGATATTAAAAATACATCTTACCCATCCCTAAACCCAAACCCAATATTCACCCAAACATAAGTGTGTCCTCAACTCTAACCCTAACCCTAACCCTTACCATATGGGCCCATTCATTCTAATGAATCTCATAGGCTATAATGGAGAATGGAAAAACATCCAAAATTTTTCCCCATCAAGAGTGTACCATTCAGTGTGATATTAAAAATACATCTTACCCATCCCTAAACCCAAACCCAATATTCACCCAAACATAAGTGTGTCCTGAACTCTAACCCTAACCCTAACCCTTACCATATGGGCCCATTCATTCTAATGAATCTCATAGGCTATAATGGAGAATGGAAAAACATCCAAAATTTTTCCCCATCAAGAGTGTACCATTCAGTGTGATATTAAAAATACATCTTACCCAACCCTAAACCAGACCGCAATTTTAAACCAAACATATGTGTGTCCTGAACTCTAACCCTAACCCTAACCCTTACCATATGGGCCCATTCATTCTAATGAATCTCATAGGCTATAATGGAGAATGGAAAAACATCCAAAATTTTTCCCCATCAAGAGTGTACCATTCAGTGTGATATTAAAAATACATCTTACCCATCCCTAAACCCAAACCCAATATTCACCCAAACATAAGTGTGTCCTGAACTCTAACCCTAACCCTAACCCTTACCATATCGGCCCATTCATTCTAATGAATCTCATAGGCTATAATGGAGAATGGAAAAACATCCAAAATTTTTCCCCATCAAGAGTGTACCATTCAGTGTGATATTAAAAATACATCCTACCCATCCCTAAACCCAAACCCAATATTCACCCAAACATAAGTGTGTCCTGAACTCTAACCCTAACCCTAACCCTTACCATATGGGCCCATTCATTCTAATGAATCTCAAAGGTTATAATGGAGAATGGAAAAACATCCAAAATTTTTCCCCATCAAGAGTGTACCATTCAGTGTTATATTTAAAATACATCTTACCCATCCCTAAACCCAAACCCAATATTCACCCAAACATAAGTGTGTCCTGAACTCTAACCCTAACCCTAACCCTTACCATATGGGCCCATTCATTCTAATGAATCTCATAGGCTATAATGGAGAATGGAAAAAGATCCAAAATTTTTCCCCATCAATAGTGTACCATTCAGAGTGATATTAAAAATTCATCTTACCCATCACTAAACCCAAACCCAATATTCACCCAAAGATATGTGTGTCCTGAACTCTAACCCTAACCCTAACCCTTACCATATGGGCCCATTCATTCTAATGAATCTCATAGGCTATAATGGAAAATGGAAAAACATCCAAAATTTTTCCCCATCAAGAGTGTACCATTCAGTGTGATATTAAAAATACATCTTACCCATCCCTAAACCCAAACCCAATATTCACCTAAACATAAGTGTGTCCTGAACTCTAACCCTAACCCTAACCCTTACCATATGGGCGCATTCATTCTAATGAATCTCATAGGCTATAATGGAGAATGGAAAAACATCCAAAATTTTTCCCCATCAATAGTGTACCATTCAGTGTGATATTAAAAATTCATCTTACCCATCCCTAAACCCAAACCCAATATTCACCCAAAGATATGTGTGTCCTGAACTCTAACCCTAACCCTAACCCTTACCATATGGGCCCATTCATTCTAATGAATCTCATAGGCTATAATGGAGAATGGAAAAACATCCAAAATTTTTCCCCATCAAGAGTGTACCATTCACTGTGATATTAAAAATACATCTTACCCAACCCTAAACCAGACCGCAATTTTAAACAAAACATATGTGTGTCCTGAACTCTAACCCTAACCCTAACCCTTACCATATGGGCCCATTCATTCTAATGAATCTCATAGGCTATAATGGAGAATGGAAAAACATCCAAAATTTTTCCCCATCAAGAGTGTACCATTCAGTGTGATATTAAAAATTCATCTTACCCATCCCTAAACCCAAACCCAATATTCACCCAAACATAAGTGTGTCCTGAACTCTAACCCTAACCCTAACCCTTACCATATGGGCCCATTCATTCTAATGAATCTCATAGGCTATAATGGAGAATGGAAAAACATCCAAAATTTTTCCCCATCAAGAGTGTACCATTCAGTGTGATATTAAAAATACATCTTACCCATCCCTAAACCCAAACCCAATATTCACCCAAACATAAGTGTGTCCTGAACTCTAACCCTAACCCTAACCCTTACCATATGGGCCCATTCATTCTAATGAATCTCATAGGCTATAATGGAGAATGGAAAAACATCCAAAATTTTTCCCCATCAAGAGTGTACCATTCAGTGTGATATTAAAAATACATCTTACCCATCCCTAAACCCAAACCCAATATTCACCCAAACATAAGTGTGTCCTGAACTCTAACCCTAACCCTAACCCTTACCATATGGGCCCATTCATTCTAATGAATCTCATAGGCTATAATGGAGAATGGAAAAACATCCAAAATTTTTCCCCATCAAGAGTGTACCATTCAGTGTGATATTAAAAATACATCTTACCCATCCCTAAACCCAAACCCAATATTCACCCAAACATAAGTGTGTCCTGAACTCTAACCCTAACCCTAACCCTTACCATATGGGCCCATTCATTCTAATGAATCTCATAGGCTATAATGGAGAATGGAAAAACATCCAAAATTCTTCCCCATCAAGAGTGTACCATTCAGTGTGATATTAAAAATACATCTTACCCATCCCTAAACCCAAACCCAATATTCACCCAAACATAAGTGTGTCCTGAACTCTAACCCTAACCCTAACCCTTACCATATGGGCCCATTCATTCTAATGAATCTCATAGGCTATAATGGAGAATGGAAAAACATCCAAAATTTTTCCCCATCAAGAGTGTACCATTCAGTGTGATATTAAAAATACATCTTACCCAACCCTAAACCAGACCCCAATTTTAAACCAAAGATATGTGTGTCCTGAACTCTAACCCTAACCCTAACCCTTACCATATGGGCCCATTCATTCTAATGAATCTCATAGGCTATAATGGAGAATGGAAAAACATCCAAAATTTTTCCCCATCAAGAGTGTACCATTCAGTGTGATATTAAGAATACATCTTACCCATCCCTAAACCCAAACCCAATATTCACCTAAACATAAGTGTGTCCTGAACTCTAACCCTAACCCTAACCCTTACCATATGGGCGCATTCATTCTAATGAATCTCATAGGCTATAATGGAGAATGGAAAGACATCCAAAATTTTTCCCCATCAATAGTGTACCATTCAGTGTGATATTAAAAATTCATCTTACCCATCCCTAAACCCAAACCCAATATTCACCCAAAGATATGTGTGTCCTGAACTCTAACCCTAACCCTAACCCTTACCATATGGGCCCATTCATTCTAATGAATCTCATAGGCTATAATGGAGAATGGAAAAACATCCAAAATTTTTCCCCATCAAGAGTGTACCATTCAGTGTGATATTAAAAATACATCTTACCCAACCCTAAACCAGACCGCAATTTTAAACCAAACATATGTGTGTCCTGAACTCTAACCCTAACCCTAACCCTTACCATATGGGCCCATTCATTCTAATGAATCTCATAGGCTATAATGGAGAATGGAAAAATATCCAAAATTTTTCCCCATCAAGAGTGTACCATTCAGTGTGATATTAAAAATACATCTTACCCATCCCTAAACCCAAACCCAATATTCACCCAAACATAAGTGTGTCCTGAACTCTAACCCTAACCCTAACCCTTACCATATGGGCCCATTCATTCTAATGAATCTCATAGGCTATAATGGAGAATGGAAAAACATCCAAAATTTTTCCCCATCAAGAGTGTACCATTCAGTGTGATATTAAAAATACATCTTACCCATCCCTAAACCCAAACCCAATATTCACCCAAACATAAGTTTGTCCTGAACTCTAACCCTAACCCTAACCCTTACCATATGGGCCCATTCATTCTAATGAATCTCATAGGCTATAATGGAGAATGGAAAAACATCCAAAATTTTTCCCCATCAAGAGTGTACCATTCAGTGTGATATTAAAAATACATCTTACCCATCCCTAAACCCAAACCCAATATTCACCCAAACATAAGTGTGTCCTGAACTCTAACCCTAACCCTAACCCTTACCATATGGGCCCATTCATTCTAATGAATCTCATAGGCTATAATGGAGAATGGAAAAACATCCAAAATTTTTCCCCATCAAGAGTGTACCATTCAGTGTGATATTAAAAATACATCTTACCCATCCCTAAACCCAAACCCAATATTCACCCAAACATAAGTGTGTCCTGAACTCTAACCCTAACCCTAACCCTTACCATATGGGCCCATTCATTCTAATGAATCTCATAGGCTATAATGGAGAATGGAAAAACATCCAAAATTTTTCCCCATCAAGAGTGTACCATTCAGTGTGATATTAAAAATACATCTTACCCAACCCTAAACCAGACCCCAATTTTAAACCAAAGATATGTGTGTCCTGAACTCTAACCCTAACCCTAACCCTTACCATATGGGCCCATTCATTCTAATGAATCTCATAGGCTATAATGGAGAATGGAAAAACATCCAAAATTTTTCCCCATCAAGAGTGTACCATTCAGTGTGATATTAAAAATACATCTTACCCATCCCTAAACCCAAACCCAATATTCACCCAAGCATAAGTGTGTCCTGAACTCTAACCCTAACCCTAACCCTTACCATATGGGCCCATTCATTCTAATGAATCTCATAGGCTATAATGGAGAATGGAAAAACATCCAAAATTTTTCCCCATCAAGAGTGTACCATTCAGTGTGATATTAAAAATACATCTTACCCAACCCTAAACCAGACCGCAATTTTAAACCAAACATATGTGTGTCCTGAACTCTAACCCTAACCCTAACCCTTACCATATGGGCCCATTCATTCTAATGAACTCATAGGCTATAATGGAGAATGGAAAAACATCCAAAATTTTTCCCCATCAAGAGTGTACCATTCAGTGTGATATTAAAAATACATCTTACCCATCCCTAAACCCAAACCCAATATTCACCCAAACATAAGTGTGTCCTGAACTCTAACCCTAACCCTAACCCTTACCATATGGGCCCATTCATTCTAATGAATCTCATAGGCTATAATGGAGAATGGAAAAACATCCAAAATTTTTCCCCATCAAGAGTGTACCATTCAGTGTGATATTAAAAATACATCTTACCCATCCCTAAACCCAAACCCAATATTCACCCAAACATAAGTGTGTCCTGAACTCTAACCCTAACCCTTACCATATGGGCCCATTCATTCTAATGAATCTCATAGGCTATAATGGAGAATGGAAAAACATCCAAAATTTTTCCCCATCAAGAGTGTACCATTCAGTGTGATATTAAAAATACATCTTACCCATCCCTAAACCCAAACCCAATATTCACCCAAACATAAGTGTGTCCTGAACTCTAACCCTAACCCTAACCCTTACCATATGGGCCCATTCATTCTAATGAATCTCATAGGCTATAATGGAGAATGGAAAAACATCCAAAATTTTTCCCCATCAAGAGTGTACCATTCAGTGTGATATTAAAAATACATCTTACCCATCCCTAAACCCAAACCCAATATTCACCCAAACATAAGTGTGTCCTCAACTCTAACCCTAACCCTAACCCTTACCATATGGGCCCATTCATTCTAATGAATCTCATAGGCTATAATGGAGAATGGAAAAACATCCAAAATTTTTCCCCATCAAGAGTGTACCATTCAGTGTGATATTAAAAATACATCTTACCCATCCCTAAACCCAAACCCAATATTCACCCAAACATAAGTGTGTCCTGAACTCTAACCCTAACCCTAACCCTTACCATATGGGCCCATTCATTCTAATGAATCTCATAGGCTATAATGGAGAATGGAAAAACATCCAAAATTTTTCCCCATCAAGAGTGTACCATTCAGTGTGATATTAAAAATACATCTTACCCAACCCTAAACCAGACCCCAATTTTAAACCAAAGATATGTGTGTCCTGAACTCTAACCCTAACCCTAACCCTTACCATATGGGCCCATTCATTCTAATGAATCTCATAGGCTATAATGGAGAATGGAAAAACATCCAAAATTTTTCCCCATCAAGAGTGTACCATTCAGTGTGATATTAAAAATACATCTTACCCATCCCTAAACCCAAACCCAATATTCACCCAAACATAAGTGTGTCCTGAACTCTAACCCTAACCCTAACCCTTACCATATGGGCGCATTCATTCTAATGAATCTCATAGGCTATAATGGAGAATGGAAAAACATCCAAAATTTTTCCCCATCAAGAGTGTACCATTCAGTGTGATATTAAAAATTCATCTTACCCATCCCTAAACCCAAACCCAATATTCACCCAAAGATATGTGTGTCCTGAACTCTAACAACCCTAACCCTTACCATATGGGCCCATTCATTCTAATGAATCTCATAGGCTATAATGGAGAAATGAAAAACATCCAAAATTTTTCCCCATCAAGAGTGTACCATTCAGTGTGATATTAAAAATACATCTTACCCATCCCTAAACCCAAACCCAATATTCACCCAAACATAAGTGTGTCCTGAACTCTAACCCTAACCCTAACCCTTACCATATGGGCCCATTCATTCTAATGAATCTCATAGGCTATAATGGAGAATGGAAAAACATCCAAAATTTTTCCCCATCAAGAGTGTACCATTCAGTGTGATATTAAAAATACATCTTACCCATCCCTAAACCCAAACCCAATATTCACCCAAACATAAGTGTGTCCTGAACTCTAACCCTAACCCTTACCATATGGGCGCATTCATTCTAATGAATCTCATAGGCTATAATGGAGAATGGAAAGACATCCAAAATTTTTCCCCATCAATAGTGTACCATTCAGTGTGATATTAAAAATTCATCTTACCCATCCCTAAACCCAAACCCAATATTCACCCAAAGATATGTGTGTCCTGAACTCTAACCCTAACCCTAACCCTTACCATATGGGCCCATTCATTCTAATGAATCTCATAGGCTATAATGGAGAATGGAAAAACATCCAAAATTTTTCCCCATCAAGAGTGTACCATTCAGTGTGATATTAAAAATACATCTTACCCAACCCTAAACCAGACCGCAATTTTAAACCAAACATATGTGTGTCCTGAACTCTAACCCTAACCCTAACCCTTACCATATGGGCCCATTCATTCTAATGAATCTCATAGGCTATAATGGAGAATGGAAAAATATCCAAAATTTTTCCCCATCAAGAGTGTACCATTCAGTGTGATATTAAAAATACATCTTACCCATCCCTAAACCCAAACCCAATATTCACCCAAACATAAGTGTGTCCTGAACTCTAACCCTAACCCTAACCCTTACCATATGGGCCCATTCATTCTAATGAATCTCATAGGCTATAATGGAGAATGGAAAAACATCCAAAATTTTTCCCCATCAAGAGTGTACCATTCAGTGTGATATTAAAAATACATCTTACCCATCCCTAAACCCAAACCCAATATTCACCCAAACATAAGTTTGTCCTGAACTCTAACCCTAACCCTAACCCTTACCATATGGGCCCATTCATTCTAATGAATCTCATAGGCTATAATGGAGAATGGAAAAACATCCAAAATTTTTCCCCATCAAGAGTGTACCATTCAGTGTGATATTAAAAATACATCTTACCCATCCCTAAACCCAAACCCAATATTCACCCAAACATAAGTGTGTCCTGAACTCTAACCCTAACCCTAACCCTTACCATATGGGCCCATTCATTCTAATGAATCTCATAGGCTATAATGGAGAATGGAAAAACATCCAAAATTTTTCCCCATCAAGAGTGTACCATTCAGTGTGATATTAAAAATACATCTTACCCATCCCTAAACCCAAACCCAATATTCACCCAAACATAAGTGTGTCCTGAACTCTAACCCTAACCCTAACCCTTACCATATGGGCCCATTCATTCTAATGAATCTCATAGGCTATAATGGAGAATGGAAAAACATCCAAAATTTTTCCCCATCAAGAGTGTACCATTCAGTGTGATATTAAAAATACATCTTACCCAACCCTAAACCAGACCCCAATTTTAAACCAAAGATATGTGTGTCCTGAACTCTAACCCTAACCCTAACCCTTACCATATGGGCCCATTCATTCTAATGAATCTCATAGGCTATAATGGAGAATGGAAAAACATCCAAAATTTTTCCCCATCAAGAGTGTACCATTCAGTGTGATATTAAAAATACATCTTACCCATCCCTAAACCCAAACCCAATATTCACCCAAGCATAAGTGTGTCCTGAACTCTAACCCTAACCCTAACCCTTACCATATGGGCCCATTCATTCTAATGAATCTCATAGGCTATAATGGAGAATGGAAAAACATCCAAAATTTTTCCCCATCAAGAGTGTACCATTCAGTGTGATATTAAAAATACATCTTACCCAACCCTAAACCAGACCGCAATTTTAAACCAAACATATGTGTGTCCTGAACTCTAACCCTAACCCTAACCCTTACCATATGGGCCCATTCATTCTAATGAACTCATAGGCTATAATGGAGAATGGAAAAACATCCAAAATTTTTCCCCATCAAGAGTGTACCATTCAGTGTGATATTAAAAATACATCTTACCCATCCCTAAACCCAAACCCAATATTCACCCAAACATAAGTGTGTCCTGAACTCTAACCCTAACCCTAACCCTTACCATATGGGCCCATTCATTCTAATGAATCTCATAGGCTATAATGGAGAATGGAAAAACATCCAAAATTTTTCCCCATCAAGAGTGTACCATTCAGTGTGATATTAAAAATACATCTTACCCATCCCTAAACCCAAACCCAATATTCACCCAAACATAAGTGTGTCCTGAACTCTAACCCTAACCCTTACCATATGGGCCCATTCATTCTAATGAATCTCATAGGCTATAATGGAGAATGGAAAAACATCCAAAATTTTTCCCCATCAAGAGTGTACCATTCAGTGTGATATTAAAAATACATCTTACCCATCCCTAAACCCAAACCCAATATTCACCCAAACATAAGTGTGTCCTGAACTCTAACCCTAACCCTAACCCTTACCATATGGGCCCATTCATTCTAATGAATCTCATAGGCTATAATGGAGAATGGAAAAACATCCAAAATTTTTCCCCATCAAGAGTGTACCATTCAGTGTGATATTAAAAATACATCTTACCCATCCCTAAACCCAAACCCAATATTCACCCAAACATAAGTGTGTCCTCAACTCTAACCCTAACCCTAACCCTTACCATATGGGCCCATTCATTCTAATGAATCTCATAGGCTATAATGGAGAATGGAAAAACATCCAAAATTTTTCCCCATCAAGAGTGTACCATTCAGTGTGATATTAAAAATACATCTTACCCATCCCTAAACCCAAACCCAATATTCACCCAAACATAAGTGTGTCCTGAACTCTAACCCTAACCCTAACCCTTACCATATGGGCCCATTCATTCTAATGAATCTCATAGGCTATAATGGAGAATGGAAAAACATCCAAAATTTTTCCCCATCAAGAGTGTACCATTCAGTGTGATATTAAAAATACATCTTACCCAACCCTAAACCAGACCCCAATTTTAAACCAAAGATATGTGTGTCCTGAACTCTAACCCTAACCCTAACCCTTACCATATGGGCCCATTCATTCTAATGAATCTCATAGGCTATAATGGAGAATGGAAAAACATCCAAAATTTTTCCCCATCAAGAGTGTACCATTCAGTGTGATATTAAAAATACATCTTACCCATCCCTAAACCCAAACCCAATATTCACCCAAACATAAGTGTGTCCTGAACTCTAACCCTAACCCTAACCCTTACCATATGGGCGCATTCATTCTAATGAATCTCATAGGCTATAATGGAGAATGGAAAAACATCCAAAATTTTTCCCCATCAAGAGTGTACCATTCAGTGTGATATTAAAAATTCATCTTACCCATCCCTAAACCCAAACCCAATATTCACCCAAAGATATGTGTGTCCTGAACTCTAACAACCCTAACCCTTACCATATGGGCCCATTCATTCTAATGAATCTCATAGGCTATAATGGAGAAATGAAAAAACATCCAAAATTTTTCCCCATCAAGAGTGTACCATTCAGTGTGATATTAAAAATACATCTTACCCATCCCTAAACCCAAACCCAATATTCACCCAAACATAAGTGTGTCCTGAACTCTAACCCTAACCCTAACCCTTACCATATGGGCCCATTCATTCTAATGAATCTCATAGGCTATAATGGAGAATGGAAAAACATCCAAAATTTTTCCCCATCAAGAGTGTACCATTCAGTGTGATATTAAAAATACATCTTACCCATCCCTAAACCCAAACCCAATATTCACCCAAACATAAGTGTGTCCTGAACTCTAACCCTAACCCTTACCATATGGGCCCATT
Source organism: Heteronotia binoei (assembly GCF_032191835.1). NCBI lineage: Eukaryota > Metazoa > Chordata > Lepidosauria > Squamata > Gekkonidae > Heteronotia > Heteronotia binoei. The sequence continues at coordinate 40,421,191 of NC_083232.1, forward strand.
CATTCTAATGAATCTCATAGGCTATAATGGAGAATGGAAAAACATCCAAAATTTTTCCCCATCAAGAGTGTACCATTCAGTGTGATATTAAAAATACATCTTACCCATCCCTAAACCCAAACCCAATATTCACCCAAACATAAGTGTGTCCTGAACTCTAACCCTAACCCTAACCCTTACCATATGGGCCCATTCATTCTAATGAATCTCATAGGCTATAATGGAGAATGGAAAAACATCCAAAATTTTTCCCCATCAAGAGTGTACCATTCAGTGTGATATTAAAAATACATCTTACCCATCCCTAAACCCAAACCCAATATTCACCCAAACATAAGTGTGTCCTCAACTCTAACCCTAACCCTAACCCTTACCATATGGGCCCATTCATTCTAATGAATCTCATAGGCTATAATGGAGAATGGAAAAACATCCAAAATTTTTCCCCATCAAGAGTGTACCATTCAGTGTGATATTAAAAATACATCTTACCCATCCCTAAACCCAAACCCAATATTCACCCAAACATAAGTGTGTCCTGAACTCTAACCCTAACCCTAACCCTTACCATATGGGCCCATTCATTCTAATGAATCTCATAGGCTATAATGGAGAATGGAAAAACATCCAAAATTTTTCCCCATCAAGAGTGTACCATTCAGTGTGATATTAAAAATACATCTTACCCAACCCTAAACCAGACCCCAATTTTAAACCAAAGATATGTGTGTCCTGAACTCTAACCCTAACCCTAACCCTTACCATATGGGCCCATTCATTCTAATGAATCTCATAGGCTATAATGGAGAATGGAAAAACATCCAAAATTTTTCCCCATCAAGAGTGTACCATTCAGTGTGATATTAAAAATACATCTTACCCATCCCTAAACCCAAACCCAATATTCACCCAAACATAAGTGTGTCCTGAACTCTAACCCTAACCCTAACCCTTACCATATGGGCGCATTCATTCTAATGAATCTCATAGGCTATAATGGAGAATGGAAAAACATCCAAAATTTTTCCCCATCAAGAGTGTACCATTCAGTGTGATATTAAAAATTCATCTTACCCATCCCTAAACCCAAACCCAATATTCACCCAAAGATATGTGTGTCCTGAACTCTAACAACCCTAACCCTTACCATATGGGCCCATTCATTCTAATGAATCTCATAGGCTATAATGGAGAAATGAAAAACATCCAAAATTTTTCCCCATCAAGAGTGTACCATTCAGTGTGATATTAAAAATACATCTTACCCATCCCTAAACCCAAACCCAATATTCACCCAAACATAAGTGTATCCTGAACTCTAACCCTAACCCTAACCCTTACCATATGGGCCCATTCATTCTAATGAATCTCATAGGCTATAATGGAGAATGGAAAAACATCCAAAATTTTTCCCCATCAAGAGTGTACCATTCAGTGTGATATTAACAATACATCTTAACCAACCCTAAACCAGACCCCAATATTCACCCAAACATAAGTGTGTCCTGAACTCTAACCCTAACCCTAACCCTTACCATATGGGCCCATTTATTCTAATGAATCTCATAGGCTATAATGGAGAATGGAAAAACATCCAAAATTTTTCCCCATCAATAGTGAACCATTCAGTGTGATATTAAAAATTCATCTTACCCATCCCTAAACCCAAACCCAATATTCACCCAAAGATATGTGTGTCCTGAACTCTAACCCTAACCCTAACCCTTACCATATGGGCCCATTCATTCTAATGAATCTCATAGGCTATAATGGAGAATGGAAAAACATCCAAAATTCTTCCCCATCAAGAGTGTACCATTCAGTGTGATATTAAAAATTCATCTTACCCATCCCTAAACCCAAACCCAATATTCACCCAAACATAAGTGTGTCCTGAACTCTAACCCTAACCCTAACCCTTACCATATGGGCCCATTTACTCTAATGAATCTCATAGGCTATAATGGAGAATGGAAAAACATCCAAAATTCTTCCCCATCAAGAGTGTACCATTCAGTGTGATATTAAAAATTCATCTTACCCATCCCTAAACCCAAACCCAATATTCACCCAAGCATAAGTGTGTCCTGAACTCTAACCCTAACCCTAACCCTTACCATATGGGCCCATTCATTCTAATGAATCTCATAGGCTATAATGGAGAATGGAAAAACATCCAAAATTTTTCCCCATCAAGAGTGTACCATTCAGTGTGATATTAAAAATTCATCTTACCCATCCCTAAACCCAAACCCAATATTCACCCAAACATAAGTGTGTCCTGAACTCTAACCCTAACCCTAACCCTTACCATATGGGCGCATTCATTCTAATAAATCTCATAGGCTATAATGGAGAATGGAAAAACATCCAAAATTTTTCCCCATCAAGAGTGTACCATTCAGTGTGATATTAAAAATTCATCTTACCCATCCCTAAACCCAAACCCAATATTCACCCAAAGATATGTGTGTCCTGAACTCTAACAACCCTAACCCTTACCATATGGCCCATTCATTCTAATGAATCTCATAGGCTATAATGGAGAAATGAAAAACATCCAAAATTTTTCCCCATCAAGAGTGTACCATTCAGTGTGATATTAAAAATACATCTTACCCATCCCTAAACCCAAACCCAATATTCACCCAAACATAAGTGTGTCCTGAACTCTAACCCTAACCCTAACCCTTACCATATGGGCCCATTCATTCTAATGAATCTCATAGGCTATAATGGAGAATGGAAAAACATCCAAAATTTTTCCCCATCAAGAGTGTACCATTCAGTGTGATATTAACAATACATCTTAACCAACCCTAAACCAGACCCCAATATTCACCCAAACATAAGTGTGTCCTGAACTCTAACCCTAACCCTAACCCTTACCATATGGGCCCATTTATTCTAATGAATCTCATAGGCTATAATGGAGAATGGAAAAACATCCAAAATTTTTCCCCATCAATAGTGAACCATTCAGTGTGATATTAAAAATTCATCTTACCCATCCCTAAACCCAAACCCAATATTCACCCAAAGATATGTGTGTCCTGAACTCTAACCCTAACCCTAACCCTTACCACATGGGTCCATTCATTCTAATGAATCTCATAGGCTATAATGGAGAATGGAAAAACATCCAAAATTCTTCCCCATCAAGAGTGTACCATTCAGTGTGATATTAAAAATTCATCTTACCCATCCCTAAACCCAAACCCAATATTCACCCAAACATAAGTGTGTCCTGAACTCTAACCCTAACCCTAACCCTTACCATATGGGCCCATTCACTCTAATGAATCATCATAGGCTATAATGGAGAATGGAAAAACATCCAAAATTCTTCCCCATCAAGAGTGTACCATTCAGTGTGATATTAAAAATTCATCTTACCCATCCCTAAACCCAAACCCAATATTCACCCAAACATAAGTGTGTCCTGAACTCTAACCCTAACCCGAACCTTTACCATATGGGCCCATTCATTCTAATGAATCTCATAGGCTATAATGGAGAATGCAAAAAACATCCAAAATTTTTCCCCATCAAGAGTGTACCATTCAGTGTGATATTAAAAATACATCTTACCCATCCCTAAACCCAAACCCAATATTCACCCAAACATAAGTGTGTCCTGAACTCTAACCCTAACCCTAACCCTTACCATGTGGGCCCATTCATTCTAATGAATCTCATAGGCTATAATGGAGAATGGAAAAACATCCAAAATTCTTCCCCATCAAGAGTGTATCATTCAGTGTGATATTAAAAATTCATCTTACCCATCCCTAAACCCAAACCCAATATTCACCCAAACATAAGTGTGTCCTGAACTCTAACCCTAACCCTAACCTTTACCATATGGGACCATTCATTCTAATGAATCTCATAGGCTATAATGGAGAATGCAAAAACATCCAAAATTTTTCCCCATCAAGAGTGTACCATTCAGTGTGATATTAAAATACATCTTACCCATCCCTAAACCCAAACCCAATATTCACCCAAACATAAGTGTGTCCTGAACTCTAACCCTAACCCTAACCCTTACCATATGGGCCCATTCATTCTAATGAATCTCATAGGCCTATAATGGAGAATGGAAAAACATCCAAAATTTTTCCCCATCAAGAGTGTACCATTCAGTGTGATATTAAAAATACATCTTACCCAACCCTAAACCAGACCGCAATTTTAAACCAAACATATGTGTGTCCTGAACTCTAACCCTAACCCTAACCCTTACCATATGGGCCCATTCATTCTAATGAATCTCATAGGCTATAATGGAGAATGGAAAAATATCCAAATTTTTCCCCATCAAGAGTGTACCATTCAGTGTGATATTAAAAATACATCTTACCCATCCCTAAACCCAAACCCAATATTCACCCAAACATAAGTGTGTCCTGAACTCTAACCCTAACCCTAACCCTTACCATATGGGCCCATTCATTCTAATGAATCTCATAGGCTATAATGGAGAATGGAAAAACATCCAAAATTTTTCCCCATCAAGAGTGTACCATTCAGTGTGATATTAAAAATACATCTTACCCATCCCTAAACCCAAACCCAATATTCACCCCAAACATAAGTGTGTCCTGAACTCTAACCCTAACCCTAACCCTTACCATATGGGCCCATTCATTCTAATGAATCTCATAGGCTATAATGGAGAATGGAAAAAACATCCAAAATTTTTCCCCATCAAGAGTGTACCATTCAGTGTGATATTAAAAATACATCTTACCCATCCCTAAAACCCAAACCCAATATTCACCCAAACATAAGTGTGTCCTGAACTCTAACCCTAACCCTAACCCTTACCATATGGGCCCATTCATTCTAATGAATCTCATAGGCTATAATGGAGAATGGAAAAACATCCAAAATTTTTCCCCATCAAGAGTGTACCATTCAGTGTGATATTAAAAATACATCTTACCCATCCCTAAACCCAAACCCCAATATTCACCCAAACATAAGTGTGTCCTGAACTCTAACCCTAACCCTAACCCTTACCATATGGGCCCATTCATTCTAATGAATCTCATAGGCTATAATGGAGAATGGAAAAACATCCAAAATTTTTCCCCATCAAGAGTGTACCATTCAGTGTGATATTAAAAATACATCTTACCCAACCCTAAACCAGACCCCAATTTTAAACCAAAGATATGTGTGTCCTGAACTCTAACCCTAACCCTAACCCTTACCATATGGGCCCATTCATTCTAATGAATCTCATAGGCTATAATGGAGAATGGAAAAACATCCAAAATTTTCTCCCCATCAAGAGTGTACCATTCCAGTGTGATATTAAAAATACATCTTACCCATCCCTAAACCCCAAACCCAATATTCACCCAAGCATAAGTGTGTCCTGAACTCTAACCCTAACCCTAACCCTTACCATATGGGCCCATTCATTCTAATGAATCTCATAGGCTATAATGGAGAATGGAAAAACATCCAAAATTTTTCCCCATCAAGAGTGTACCATTCAGTGTGATATTAAAAATACATCTTACCCAACCCTAAACCAGACCGCAATTTTAAACCAAACATATGTGTGTCCTGAACTCTAACCCTAACCCTAACCCTTACCATATGGGCCCATTCATTCTAATGAATCTCATAGGCTATAATGGAGAATGGAAAAACATCCAAAATTTTTCCCCATCAAGAGTGTACCATTCAGTGTGATATTAAAAATACATCTTACCCATCCCTAAACCCAAACCCAATATTCACCCAAACATAAGTGTGTCCTGAACTCTAACCCTAACCCTAACCCTTACCATATGGGCCCATTCATTCTAATGAATCTCATAGGCTATAATGGAGAATGGAAAAACATCCAAAATTTTTCCCCATCAAGAGTGTACCATTCAGTGTGATATTAAAAATACATCTTACCCAACCCTAAACCAGACCCCAATTTTAAACCAAAGATATGTGTGTCCTGAACTCTAACCCTAACCCTAACCCTTACCATATGGGCCCATTCATTCTAATGAATCTCATAGGCTATAATGGAGAATGGAAAAACATCCAAAATTTTTCCCCATCAAGAGTGTACCATTCAGTGTGATATTAAAAATACATCTTACCCATCCCTAAACCCAAACCCAATATTCACCCAAACATAAGTGTGTCCTGAACTCTAACCCTAACCCTAACCCTTACCATATGGGCGCATTCATTCTAATGAATCTCATAGGCTATAATGGAGAATGGAAAAACATCCAAAATTTTTCCCCATCAAGAGTGTACCATTCAGTGTGATATTAAAAATTCATCTTACCCATCCCTAAACCCAAACCCAATATTCACCCAAAGATATGTGTGTCCTGAACTCTAACAACCCTAACCCTTACCATATGGGCCCATTCATTCTAATGAATCTCATAGGCTATAATGGAGAAATGAAAAACATCCAAAATTTTTCCCCATCAAGAGTGTACCATTCAGTGTGATATTAAAAATACATCTTACCCATCCCTAAACCCAAACCCAATATTCACCCAAACATAAGTGTATCCTGAACTCTAACCCTAACCCTAACCCTTACCATATGGGCCCATTCATTCTAATGAATCTCATAGGCTATAATGGAGAATGGAAAAACATCCAAAATTTTTCCCCATCAAGAGTGTACCATTCAGTGTGATATTAACAATACATCTTAACCAACCCTAAACCAGACCCCAATATTCACCCAAACATAAGTGTGTCCTGAACTCTAACCCTAACCCTAACCCTTACCATATGGGCCCATTTATTCTAATGAATCTCATAGGCTATAATGGAGAATGGAAAAACATCCAAAATTTTTCCCCATCAATAGTGAACCATTCAGTGTGATATTAAAAATTCATCTTACCCATCCCTAAACCCAAACCCAATATTCACCCAAAGATATGTGTGTCCTGAACTCTAACCCTAACCCTAACCCTTACCATATGGGCCCATTCATTCTAATGAATCTCATAGGCTATAATGGAGAATGGAAAAACATCCAAAATTCTTCCCCATCAAGAGTGTACCATTCAGTGTGATATTAAAAATTCATCTTACCCATCCCTAAACCCAAACCCAATATTCACCCAAACATAAGTGTGTCCTGAACTCTAACCCTAACCCTAACCCTTACCATATGGGCCCATTTACTCTAATGAATCTCATAGGCTATAATGGAGAATGGAAAAACATCCAAAATTCTTCCCCATCAAGAGTGTACCATTCAGTGTGATATTAAAAATTCATCTTACCCATCCCTAAACCCAAACCCAATATTCACCCAAGCATAAGTGTGTCCTGAACTCTAACCCTAACCCTAACCCTTACCATATGGGCCCATTCATTCTAATGAATCTCATAGGCTATAATGGAGAATGGAAAAACATCCAAAATTTTTCCCCATCAAGAGTGTACCATTCAGTGTGATATTAAAAATTCATCTTACCCATCCCTAAACCCAAACCCAATATTCACCCAAACATAAGTGTGTCCTGAACTCTAACCCTAACCCTAACCCTTACCATATGGGCGCATTCATTCTAATAAATCTCATAGGCTATAATGGAGAATGGAAAAACATCCAAAATTTTTCCCCATCAAGAGTGTACCATTCAGTGTGATATTAAAAATTCATCTTACCCATCCCTAAACCCAAACCCAATATTCACCCAAAGATATGTGTGTCCTGAACTCTAACAACCCTAACCCTTACCATATGGCCCATTCATTCTAATGAATCTCATAGGCTATAATGGAGAAATGAAAAACATCCAAAATTTTTCCCCATCAAGAGTGTACCATTCAGTGTGATATTAAAAATACATCTTACCCATCCCTAAACCCAAACCCAATATTCACCCAAACATAAGTGTGTCCTGAACTCTAACCCTAACCCTAACCCTTACCATATGGGCCCATTCATTCTAATGAATCTCATAGGCTATAATGGAGAATGGAAAAACATCCAAAATTTTTCCCCATCAAGAGTGTACCATTCAGTGTGATATTAACAATACATCTTAACCAACCCTAAACCAGACCCCAATATTCACCCAAACATAAGTGTGTCCTGAACTCTAACCCTAACCCTAACCCTTACCATATGGGCCCATTTATTCTAATGAATCTCATAGGCTATAATGGAGAATGGAAAAACATCCAAAATTTTTCCCCATCAATAGTGAACCATTCAGTGTGATATTAAAAATTCATCTTACCCATCCCTAAACCCAAACCCAATATTCACCCAAAGATATGTGTGTCCTGAACTCTAACCCTAACCCTAACCCTTACCACATGGGTCCATTCATTCTAATGAATCTCATAGGCTATAATGGAGAATGGAAAAACATCCAAAATTCTTCCCCATCAAGAGTGTACCATTCAGTGTGATATTAAAAATTCATCTTACCCATCCCTAAACCCAAACCCAATATTCACCCAAACATAAGTGTGTCCTGAACTCTAACCCTAACCCTAACCCTTACCATATGGGCCCATTCACTCTAATGAATCTCATAGGCTATAATGGAGAATGGAAAAACATCCAAAATTCTTCCCCATCAAGAGTGTACCATTCAGTGTGATATTAAAAATTCATCTTACCCATCCCTAAACCCAAACCCAATATTCACCCAAACATAAGTGTGTCCTGAACTCTAACCCTAACCCGAACCTTTACCATATGGGCCCATTCATTCTAATGAATCTCATAGGCTATAATGGAGAATGCAAAAACATCCAAAATTTTTCCCCATCAAGAGTGTACCATTCAGTGTGATATTAAAAATACATCTTACCCATCCCTAAACCCAAACCCAATATTCACCCAAACATAAGTGTGTCCTGAACTCTAAACCTAACCCTAACCCTTACCATGTGGGCCCATTCATTCTAATGAATCTCATAGGCTATAATGGAGAATGGAAAAACATCCAAAATTCTTCCCCATCAAGAGTGTATCATTCAGTGTGATATTAAAAATTCATCTTACCCATCCCTAAACCCAAACCCAATATTCACCCAAACATAAGTGTGTCCTGAACTCTAACCCTAACCCTAACCTTTACCATATGGGACCATTCATTCTAATGAATCTCATAGGCTATAATGGAGAATGCAAAAACATCCAAAATTTTTCCCCATCAAGAGTGTACCATTCAGTGTGATATTAAAAATACATCTTACCCATCCCTAAACCCAAACCCAATATTCACCCAAACATAAGTGTGTCCTGAACTCTAACCCTAACCCTAACCCTTACCATATGGGCCCATTCATTCTAATGAATCTCATAGGCTATAATGGAGAATGGAAAAACATCCAAAATTTTTCCCCATCAAGAGTGTACCATTCAGTGTGATATTAAAAATACATCTTACCCAACCCTAAACCAGACCGCAATTTTAAACCAAACATATGTGTGTCCTGAACTCTAACCCTAACCCTAACCCTTACCATATGGGCCCATTCATTCTAATGAATCTCATAGGCTATAATGGAGAATGGAAAAATATCCAAAATTTTTCCCCATCAAGAGTGTACCATTCAGTGTGATATTAAAAATACATCTTACCCATCCCTAAACCCAAACCCAATATTCACCCAAACATAAGTGTGTCCTGAACTCTAACCCTAACCCTAACCCTTACCATATGGGCCCATTCATTCTAATGAATCTCATAGGCTATAATGGAGAATGGAAAAACATCCAAAATTTTTCCCCATCAAGAGTGTACCATTCAGTGTGATATTAACAATACATCTTAACCAACCCTAAACCAGACCCCAATATTCACCCAAACATAAGTGTGTCCTGAACTCTAACCCTAACCCTAACCCTTACCATATGGGCCCATTTATTCTAATGAATCTCATAGGCTATAATGGAGAATGGAAAAACATCCAAAATTTTTCCCCATCAATAGTGAACCATTCAGTGTGATATTAAAAATTCATCTTACCCATCCCTAAACCCAAACCCAATATTCACCCAAAGATATGTGTGTCCTGAACTCTAACCCTAACCCTAACCCTTACCACATGGGTCCATTCATTCTAATGAATCTCATAGGCTATAATGGAGAATGGAAAAACATCCAAAATTCTTCCCCATCAAGAGTGTACCATTCAGTGTGATATTAAAAATTCATCTTACCCATCCCTAAACCCAAACCCAATATTCACCCAAACATAAGTGTGTCCTGAACTCTAACCCTAACCCTAACCCTTACCATATGGGCCCATTCACTCTAATGAATCTCATAGGCTATAATGGAGAATGGAAAAACATCCAAAATTCTTCCCCATCAAGAGTGTACCATTCAGTGTGATATTAAAAATTCATCTTACCCATCCCTAAACCCAAACCCAATATTCACCCAAACATAAGTGTGTCCTGAACTCTAACCCTAACCCGAACCTTTACCATATGGGCCCATTCATTCTAATGAATCTCATAGGCTATAATGGAGAATGCAAAAACATCCAAAATTTTTCCCCATCAAGAGTGTACCATTCAGTGTGATATTAAAAATACATCTTACCCATCCCTAAACCCAAACCCAATATTCACCCAAACATAAGTGTGTCCTGAACTCTAACCCTAACCCTAACCCTTACCATGTGGGCCCATTCATTCTAATGAATCTCATAGGCTATAATGGAGAATGGAAAAACATCCAAAATTCTTCCCCATCAAGAGTGTATCATTCAGTGTGATATTAAAAATTCATCTTACCCATCCCTAAACCCAAACCCAATATTCACCCAAACATAAGTGTGTCCTGAACTCTAACCCTAACCCTAACCTTTACCATATGGGACCATTCATTCTAATGAATCTCATAGGCTATAATGGAGAATGCAAAAACATCCAAAATTTTTCCCCATCAAGAGTGTACCATTCAGTGTGATATTAAAAATACATCTTACCCATCCCTAAACCCAAACCCAATATTCACCCAAACATAAGTGTGTCCTGAACTCTAACCCTAACCCTAACCCTTACCATATGGGCCCATTCATTCTAATGAATCTCATAGGCTATAATGGAGAATGGAAAAACATCCAAAATTTTTCCCCATCAAGAGTGTACCATTCAGTGTGATATTAAAAATACATCTTACCCAACCCTAAACCAGACCGCAATTTTAAACCAAACATATGTGTGTCCTGAACTCTAACCCTAACCCTAACCCTTACCATATGGGCCCATTCATTCTAATGAATCTCATAGGCTATAATGGAGAATGGAAAAATATCCAAAATTTTTCCCCATCAAGAGTGTACCATTCAGTGTGATATTAAAAATACATCTTACCCATCCCTAAACCCAAACCCAATATTCACCCAAACATAAGTGTGTCCTGAACTCTAACCCTAACCCTAACCCTTACCATATGGGCCCATTCATTCTAATGAATCTCATAGGCTATAATGGAGAATGGAAAAACATCCAAAATTTTTCCCCATCAAGAGTGTACCATTCAGTGTGATATTAAAAATACATCTTACCCATCCCTAAACCCAAACCCAATATTCACCCAAACATAAGTGTGTCCTGAACTCTAACCCTAACCCTAACCCTTACCATATGGGCCCATTCATTCTAATGAATCTCATAGGCTATAATGGAGAATGGAAAAACATCCAAAATTTTTCCCCATCAAGAGTGTACCATTCAGTGTGATATTAAAAATACATCTTACCCATCCCTAAACCCAAACCCAATATTCACCCAAACATAAGTGTGTCCTGAACTCTAACCCTAACCCTAACCCTTACCATATGGGCCCATTCATTCTAATGAATCTCATAGGCTATAATGGAGAATGGAAAAACATCCAAAATTTTTCCCCATCAAGAGTGTACCATTCAGTGTGATATTAAAAATACATCTTACCCATCCCTAAACCCAAACCCAATATTCACCCAAACATAAGTGTGTCCTGAACTCTAACCCTAACCCTAACCCTTACCATATGGGCCCATTCATTCTAATGAATCTCATAGGCTATAATGGAGAATGGAAAAACATCCAAAATTTTTCCCCATCAAGAGTGTACCATTCAGTGTGATATTAAAAATACATCTTACCCAACCCTAAACCAGACCCCAATTTTAAACCAAAGATATGTGTGTCCTGAACTCTAACCCTAACCCTAACCCTTACCATATGGGCCCATTCATTCTAATGAATCTCATAGGCTATAATGGAGAATGGAAAAACATCCAAAATTTTTCCCCATCAAGAGTGTACCATTCAGTGTGATATTAAAAATACATCTTACCCATCCCTAAACCCAAACCCAATATTCACCCAAGCATAAGTGTGTCCTGAACTCTAACCCTAACCCTAACCCTTACCATATGGGCCCATTCATTCTAATGAATCTCATAGGCTATAATGGAGAATGGAAAAACATCCAAAATTTTTCCCCATCAAGAGTGTACCATTCAGTGTGATATTAAAAATACATCTTACCCAACCCTAAACCAGACCGCAATTTTAAACCAAACATATGTGTGTCCTGAACTCTAACCCTAACCCTAACACTTACCATATGGGCCCATTCATTCTAATGAACTCATAGGCTATAATGGAGAATGGAAAAACATCCAAAATTTTTCCCCATCAAGAGTGTACCATTCAGTGTGATATTAAAAATACATCTTACCCATCCCTAAACCCAAACCCAATATTCACCCAAACATAAGTGTGTCCTGAACTCTAACCCTAACCCTAACCCTTACCATATGGGCCCATTCATTCTAATGAATCTCATAGGCTATAATGGAGAATGGAAAAACATCCAAAATTTTTCCCCATCAAGAGTGTACCATTCAGTGTGATATTAAAAATACATCTTACCCATCCCTAAACCCAAACCCAATATTCACCCAAACATAAGTGTGTCCTGAACTCTAACCCTAACCCTTACCATATGGGCCCATTCATTCTAATGAATCTCATAGGCTATAATGGAGAATGGAAAAACATCCAAAATTTTTCCCCATCAAGAGTGTACCATTCAGTGTGATATTAAAAATACATCTTACCCATCCCTAAACCCAAACCCAATATTCACCCAAACATAAGTGTGTCCTCAACTCTAACCCTAACCCTAACCCTTACCATATGGGCCCATTCATTCTAATGAATCTCATAGGCTATAATGGAGAATGGAAAAACATCCAAAATTTTTCCCCATCAAGAGTGTACCATTCAGTGTGATATTAAAAATACATCTTACCCATCCCTAAACCCAAACCCAATATTCACCCAAACATAAGTGTGTCCTGAACTCTAACCCTAACCCTAACCCTTACCATATGGGCCCATTCATTCTAATGAATCTCATAGGCTATAATGGAGAATGGAAAAACATCCAAAATTTTTCCCCATCAAGAGTGTACCATTCAGTGTGATATTAAAAATACATCTTACCCAACCCTAAACCAGACCCCAATTTTAAACCAAAGATATGTGTGTCCTGAACTCTAACCCTAAGCCTAACCCTTACCATATGGGCCCATTCATTCTAATGAATCTCATAGGCTATAATGGAGAATGGAAAAACATCCAAAATTTTTCCCCATCAAGAGTGTACCATTCAGTGTGATATTAAAAATACATCTTACCCATCCCTAAACCCAAACCCAATATTCACCCAAGCATAAGTGTGTCCTGAACTCTAACCCTAACCCTAACCCTTACCATATGGGCCCATTCATTCTAATGAATCTCATAGGCTATAATGGAGAATGGAAAAACATCCAAAATTTTTCCCCATCAAGAGTGTACCATTCAGTGTGATATTAAAAATACATCTTACCCATCCCTAAACCCAAACCCAATATTCACCCAAACATAAGTGTGTCCTGAACTCTAACCCTAACCCTAACCCTTACCATATGGGCGCATTCATTCTAATGAATCTCATAGGCTATAATGGAGAATGGAAAAACATCCAAAATTTTTCCCCATCAAGAGTGTACCATTCAGTGTGATATTAAAAATACATCTTACCCATCCCTAAACCCAAACCCAATATTCACCCAAACATAAGTGTGTCCTCAACTCTAACCCTAACCCTAACCCTTACCATATGGGCCCATTCATTCTAATGAATCTCATAGGCTATAATGGAGAATGGAAAAACATCCAAAATTTTTCCCCATCAAGAGTGTACCATTCAGTGTGATATTAAAAATACATCTTACCCATCCCTAAACCCAAACCCAATATTCACCCAAACATAAGTGTGTCCTGAACTCTAACCCTAACCCTAACCCTTACCATATGGGCCCATTCATTCTAATGAATCTCATAGGCTATAATGGAGAATGGAAAAACATCCAAAATTTTTCCCCATCAAGAGTGTACCATTCAGTGTGATATTAAAAATACATCTTACCCATCCCTAAACCCAAACCCAATATTCACCCAAACATAAGTGTGTCCTCAACTCTAACCCTAACCCTAACCCTTACCATATGGGCCCATTCATTCTAATGAATCTCATAGGCTATAATGGAGAATGGAAAAACATCCAAAATTTTTCCCCATCAAGAGTGTACCATTCAGTGTGATATTAAAAATACATCTTACCCATCCCTAAACCCAAACCCAATATTCACCCAAACATAAGTGTGTCCTGAACTCTAACCCTAACCCTAACCCTTACCATATGGGCCCATTCATTCTAATGAATCTCATAGGCTATAATGGAGAATGGAAAAACATCCAAAATTTTTCCCCATCAAGAGTGTACCATTCAGTGTGATATTAAAAATACATCTTACCCAACCCTAAACCAGACCCCAATATTCACCCAAACATAAGTGTGTCCTCAACTCTAACCCTAACCCTAACCCTTACCATATGGGCCCATTCATTCTAACGAATCTCATAGGCTATAATGGAGAATGGAAAAACATCCAAAATTTTTCCCCATCAAGAGTGTACCATTCAGTGTGATATTAAAAATACATCTTACCCATCCCTAAACCCAAACCCAATATTCACCCAAACATAAGTGTGTCCTGAACTCTAACCCTAACCCTAACCCTTACCATATGGGCCCATTCATTCTAATGAATCTCATAGGCTATAATGGAGAATGGAAAAACATCCAAAATTTTTCCCCATCAAGAGTGTACCATTCAGTGTGATATTAAAAATACATCTTACCCAACCCTAAACCAGACCCCAATTTTAAACCAAAGATATGTGTGTCCTGAACTCTAACCCTAACCCTAACCCTTACCATATGGGCCCATTCATTCTAATGAATCTCATAGGCTATAATGGAGAATGGAAAAACATCCAAAATTTTTCCCCATCAAGAGTGTACCATTCAGTGTGATATTAAAAATACATCTTACCCATCCCTAAACCCAAACCCAATATTCACCCAAGCATAAGTGTGTCCTGAACTCTAACCCTAACCCTAACCCTTACCATATGGGCCCATTCATTCTAATGAATCTCATAGGCTATAATGGAGAATGGAAAAACATCCAAAATTTTTCCCCATCAAGAGTGTACCATTCAGTGTGATATTAAAAATACATCTTACCCAACCCTAAACCAGACCGCAATTTTAAACCAAACATATGTGTGTCCTGAACTCTAACCCTAACCCTAACCCTTACCATATGGGCCCATTCATTCTAATGAACTCATAGGCTATAATGGAGAATGGAAAAACATCCAAAATTTTTCCCCATCAAGAGTGTACCATTCAGTGTGATATTAAAAATACATCTTACCCATCCCTAAACCCAAACCCAATATTCACCCAAACATAAGTGTGTCCTGAACTCTAACCCTAACCCTAACCCTTACCATATGGGCCCATTCATTCTAATGAATCTCATAGGCTATAATGGAGAATGGAAAAACATCCAAAATTTTTCCCCATCAAGAGTGTACCATTCAGTGTGATATTAAAAATACATCTTACCCATCCCTAAACCCAAACCCAATATTCACCCAAACATAAGTGTGTCCTGAACTCTAACCCTAACCCTTACCATATGGGCCCATTCATTCTAATGAATCTCATAGGCTATAATGGAGAATGGAAAAACATCCAAAATTTTTCCCCATCAAGAGTGTACCATTCAGTGTGATATTAAAAATACATCTTACCCATCCCTAAACCCAAACCCAATATTCACCCAAACATAAGTGTGTCCTGAACTCTAACCCTAACCCTAACCCTTACCATATGGGCCCATTCATTCTAATGAATCTCATAGGCTATAATGGAGAATGGAAAAACATCCAAAATTTTTCCCCATCAAGAGTGTACCATTCAGTGTGATATTAAAAATACATCTTACCCATCCCTAAACCCAAACCCAATATTCACCCAAACATAAGTGTGTCCTCAACTCTAACCCTAACCCTAACCCTTACCATATGGGCCCATTCATTCTAATGAATCTCATAGGCTATAATGGAGAATGGAAAAACATCCAAAATTTTTCCCCATCAAGAGTGTACCATTCAGTGTGATATTAAAAATACATCTTACCCATCCCTAAACCCAAACCCAATATTCACCCAAACATAAGTGTGTCCTGAACTCTAACCCTAACCCTAACCCTTACCATATGGGCCCATTCATTCTAATGAATCTCATAGGCTATAATGGAGAATGGAAAAACATCCAAAATTTTTCCCCATCAAGAGTGTACCATTCAGTGTGATATTAAAAATACATCTTACCCAACCCTAAACCAGACCCCAATATTCACCCAAACATAAGTGTGTCCTCAACTCTAACCCTAACCCTAACCCTTACCATATGGGCCCATTCATTCTAATGAATCTCATAGGCTATAATGGAGAATGGAAAAACATCCAAAATTTTTCCCCATCAAGAGTGTACCATTCAGTGTGATATTAAAAATACATCTTACCCATCCCTAAACCCAAACCCAATATTCACCCAAACATAAGTGTGTCCTGAACTCTAACCCTAACCCTAACCCTTACCATATGGGCCCATTCATTCTAATGAATCTCATAGGCTATAATGGAGAATGGAAAAACATCCAAAATTTTTCCCCATCAAGAGTGTACCATTCAGTGTGATATTAAAAATACATCTTACCCAACCCTAAACCAGACCCCAATTTTAAACCAAAGATATGTGTGTCCTGAACTCTAACCCTAACCCTAACCCTTACCATATGGGCCCATTCATTCTAATGAATCTCATAGGCTATAATGGAGAATGGAAAAACATCCAAAATTTTTCCCCATCAAGAGTGTACCATTCAGTGTGATATTAAAAATACATCTTACCCATCCCTAAACCCAAACCCAATATTCACCCAAGCATAAGTGTGTCCTGAACTCTAACCCTAACCCTAACCCTTACCATATGGGCCCATTCATTCTAATGAATCTCATAGGCTATAATGGAGAATGGAAAAACATCCAAAATTTTTCCCCATCAAGAGTGTACCATTCAGTGTGATATTAAAAATACATCTTACCCAACCCTAAACCAGACCGCAATTTTAAACCAAACATATGTGTGTCCTGAACTCTAACCCTAACCCTAACCCTTACCATATGGGCCCATTCATTCTAATGAACTCATAGGCTATAATGGAGAATGGAAAAACATCCAAAATTTTTCCCCATCAAGAGTGTACCATTCAGTGTGATATTAAAAATACATCTTACCCATCCCTAAACCCAAACCCAATATTCACCCAAACATAAGTGTGTCCTGAACTCTAACCCTAACCCTAACCCTTACCATATGGGCCCATTCATTCTAATGAATCTCATAGGCTATAATGGAGAATGGAAAAACATCCAAAATTTTTCCCCATCAAGAGTGTACCATTCAGTGTGATATTAAAAATACATCTTACCCATCCCTAAACCCAAACCCAATATTCACCCAAACATAAGTGTGTCCTGAACTCTAACCCTAACCCTTACCATATGGGCCCATTCATTCTAATGAATCTCATAGGCTATAATGGAGAATGGAAAAACATCCAAAATTTTTCCCCATCAAGAGTGTACCATTCAGTGTGATATTAAAAATACATCTTACCCATCCCTAAACCCAAACCCAATATTCACCCAAACATAAGTGTGTCCTGAACTCTAACCCTAACCCTAACCCTTACCATATGGGCCCATTCATTCTAATGAATCTCATAGGCTATAATGGAGAATGGAAAAACATCCAAAATTTTTCCCCATCAAGAGTGTACCATTCAGTGTGATATTAAAAATACATCTTACCCATCCCTAAACCCAAACCCAATATTCACCCAAACATAAGTGTGTCCTCAACTCTAACCCTAACCCTAACCCTTACCATATGGGCCCATTCATTCTAATGAATCTCATAGGCTATAATGGAGAATGGAAAAACATCCAAAATTTTTCCCCATCAAGAGTGTACCATTCAGTGTGATATTAAAAATACATCTTACCCATCCCTAAACCCAAACCCAATATTCACCCAAACATAAGTGTGTCCTGAACTCTAACCCTAACCCTAACCCTTACCATATGGGCCCATTCATTCTAATGAATCTCATAGGCTATAATGGAGAATGGAAAAACATCCAAAATTTTTCCCCATCAAGAGTGTACCATTCAGTGTGATATTAAAAATACATCTTACCCAACCCTAAACCAGACCCCAATTTTAAACCAAAGATATGTGTGTCCTGAACTCTAACCCTAAGCCTAACCCTTACCATATGGGCCCATTCATTCTAATGAATCTCATAGGCTATAATGGAGAATGGAAAAACATCCAAAATTTTTCCCCATCAAGAGTGTACCATTCAGTGTGATATTAAAAATACATCTTACCCATCCCTAAACCCAAACCGAATATTCACCCAAGCATAAGTGTGTCCTGAACTCTAACCCTAACCCTAACCCTTACCATATGGGCCCATTCATTCTAATGAATCTCATAGGCTATAATGGAGAATGGAAAAACATCCAAAATTTTTCCCCATCAAGAGTGTACCATTCAGTGTGATATTAAAAATACATCTTACCCATCCCTAAACCCAAACCCAATATTCACCCAAACATAAGTGTGTCCTGAACTCTAACCCTAACCCTAACCCTTACCATATGGGCGCATTCATTCTAATGAATCTCATAGGCTATAATGGAGAATGGAAAAACATCCAAAATTTTTCCCCATCAAGAGTGTACCATTCAGTGTGATATTAAAAATTCATCTTACCCATCCCTAAACCCAAACCCAATATTCACCCAAAGATATGTGTGTCCTGAACTCTAACAACCCTAACCCTTACCATATGGGCCCATTCATTCTAATGAATCTCATAGGCTATAATGGAGAAATGAAAAACATCCAAAATTTTTCCCCATCAAGAGTGTACCATTCAGTGTGATATTAAAAATACATCTTACCCATCCCTAAACCCAAACCCAATATTCACCCAAACATAAGTGTATCCTGAACTCTAACCCTAACCCTAACCCTTACCATATGGGCCCATTCATTCTAATGAATCTCATAGGCTATAATGGAGAATGGAAAAACATCCAAAATTTTTCCCCATCATGAGTGTACCATTCAGTGTGATATTAACAATACATCTTAACCAACCCTAAACCAGACCCCAATATTCACCCAAACATAAGTGTGTCCTGAACTCTAACCCTAACCCTAACCCTTACCATATGGGCCCATTTATTCTAATGAATCTCATAGGCTATAATGGAGAATGGAAAAACATCCAAAATTTTTCCCCATCAATAGTGAACCATTCAGTGTGATATTAAAAATTCATCTTACCCATCCCTAAACCCAAACCCAATATTCACCCAAAGATATGTGTGTCCTGAACTCTAACCCTAACCCTAACCCTTACCATATGGGCCCATTCATTCTAATGAATCTCATAGGCTATAATGGAGAATGGAAAAACATCCAAAATTCTTCCCCATCAAGAGTGTACCATTCAGTGTGATATTAAAAATTCATCTTACCCATCCCTAAACCCAAACCCAATATTCACCCAAACATAAGTGTGTCCTGAACTCTAACCCTAACCCTAACCCTTACCATATGGGCCCATTTACTCTAATGAATCTCATAGGCTATAATGGAGAATGGAAAAACATCCAAAATTCTTCCCCATCAAGAGTGTACCATTCAGTGTGATATTAAAAATTCATCTTACCCATCCCTAAACCCAAACCCAATATTCACCCAAGCATAAGTGTGTCCTGAACTCTAACCCTAACCCTAACCCTTACCATATGGGCCCATTCATTCTAATGAATCTCATAGGCTATAATGGAGAATGGAAAAACATCCAAAATTTTTCCCCATCAAGAGTGTACCATTCAGTGTGATATTAAAAGTACATCTTACCCATCCCTAAACCCAAACCCAATATTCACCCAAACATAAGTGTGTCCTGAACTCTAACCCTAACCCTAACCCTTACCATATGGGCGCATTCATTCTAATAAATCTCATAGGCTATAATGGAGAATGGAAAAACATCCAAAATTTTTCCCCATCAAGAGTGTACCATTCAGTGTGATATTAAAAATTCATCTTACCCATCCCTAAACCCAAACCCAATATTCACCCAAAGATATGTGTGTCCTGAACTCTAACAACCCTAACCCTTACCATATGGGCCCATTCATTCTAATGAATCTCATAGGCTATAATGGAGAAATGAAAAACATCCAAAATTTTTCCCCCACAAGAGTGTACCATTCAGTGTGATATTAAAAATACATCTTACCCATCCCTAAACCCAAACCCAATATTCACCCAAACATAAGTGTGTCCTGAACTCTAACCCTAACCCTAACCCTTACCATATGGGCCCATTCATTCTAATGAATCTCATAGGCTATAATGGAGAATGGAAAAACATCCAAAATTTTTCCCCATCAAGAGTGTACCATTCAGTGTGATATTAACAATACATCTTAACCAACCCTAAACCAGACCCCAATATTCACCCAAACATAAGTGTGTCCTGAACTCTAACCCTAACCCTAACCCTTACCATATGGGCCCATTTATTCTAATGAATCTCATAGGCTATAATGGAGAATGGAAAAACATCCAAAATTTTTCCCCATCAATAGTGAACCATTCAGTGTGATATTAAAAATTCATCTTACCCATCCCTAAACCCAAACCCAATATTCACCCAAAGATATGTGTGTCCTGAACTCTAACCCTAACCCTAACCCTTACCATATGGGCCCATTCATTCTAATGAATCTCATAGGCTATAATGGAGAATGGAAAAACATCCAAAATTCTTCCCCATCAAGAGTGTACCATTCAGTGTGATATTAAAAATTCATCTTACCCATCCCTAAACCCAAACCCAATATTCACCCAAACATAAGTGTGTCCTGAACTCTAACCCTAACCCTAACCCTTACCATATGGGCCCATTTACTCTAATGAATCTCATAGGCTATAATGGAGAATGGAAAAACATCCAAAATTCTTCCCCATCAAGAGTGTACCATTCAGTGTGATATTAAAAATTCATCTTACCCATCCCTAAACCCAAACCCAATATTCACCCAAGCATAAGTGTGTCCTGAACTCTAACCCTAACCCTAACCCTTACCATATGGGCCCATTCATTCTAATGAATCTCATAGGCTATAATGGAGAATGGAAAAACATCCAAAATTTTTCCCCATCAAGAGTGTACCATTCAGTGTGATATTAAAAGTACATCTTACCCATCCCTAAACCCAAACCCAATATTCACCCAAACATAAGTGTGTCCTGAACTCTAACCCTAACCCTAACCCTTACCATATGGGCGCATTCATTCTAATAAATCTCATAGGCTATAATGGAGAATGGAAAAACATCCAAAATTTTTCCCCATCAAGAGTGTACCATTCAGTGTGATATTAAAAATTCATCTTACCCATCCCTAAACCCAAACCCAATATTCACCCAAAGATATGTGTGTCCTGAACTCTAACAACCCTAACCCTTACCATATGGGCCCATTCATTCTAATGAATCTCATAGGCTATAATGGAGAAATGAAAAACATCCAAAATTTTTCCCCCACAAGAGTGTACCATTCAGTGTGATATTAAAAATACATCTTACCCATCCCTAAACCCAAACCCAATATTCACCCAAACATAAGTGTGTCCTGAACTCTAACCCTAACCCTAACCCTTACCATATGGGCCCATTCATTCTAATGAATCTCATAGGCTATAATGGAGAATGGAAAAACATCCAAAATTTTTCCCCATCAAGAGTGTACCATTCAGTGTGATATTAACAATACATCTTAACCAACCCTAAACCAGACCCCAATATTCACCCAAACATAAGTGTGTCCTGAACTCTAACCCTAACCCTAACCCTTACCATATGGGCCCATTTATTCTAATGAATATCATAGGCTATAATGGAGAATGGAAAAACATCCAAAATTTTTCCCCATCAATAGTGAACCATTCAGTGTGATATTAAAAATTCATCTTACCCATCCCTAAACCCAAACCCAATATTCACCCAAAGATATGTGTGTCCTGAACTCTAACCCTAACCCTAACCCTTACCACATGGGTCCATTCATTCTAATGAATCTCATAGGCTATAATGGAGAATGGAAAAACATCCAAAATTCTTCCCCATCAAGAGTGTACCATTCAGTGTGATATTAAAAATTCATCTTACCCATCCCTAAACCCAAACCCAATATTCACCCAAACATAAGTGTGTCCTGAACTCTAACCCTAACCCTAACCCTTACCATATGGGCCCATTCACTCTAATGAATCTCATAGGCTATAATGGAGAATGGAAAAACATCCAAAATTCTTCCCCATCAAGAGTGTACCATTCAGTGTGATATTAAAAATTCATCTTACCCATCCCTAAACCCAAACCCAATATTCACCCAAACATAAGTGTGTCCTGAACTCTAACCCTAACCCGAACCTTTACCATATGGGCCCATTCATTCTAATGAATCTCATAGGCTATAATGGAGAATGCAAAAACATCCAAAATTTTTCCCCATCAAGAGTGTACCATTCAGTGTGATATTAAAAATACATCTTACCCATCCCTAAACCCAAACCCAATATTCACCCAAACATAAGTGTGTCCTGAACTCTAACCCTAACCCTAACCCTTACCATGTGGGCCCATTCATTCTAATGAATCTCATAGGCTATAATGGAGAATGGAAAAACATCCAAAATTCTTCCCCATCAAGAGTGTATCATTCAGTGTGATATTAAAAATTCATCTTACCCATCCCTAAACCCAAACCCAATATTCACCCAAACATAAGTGTGTCCTGAACTCTAACCCTAACCCTAACCTTTACCATATGGGACCATTCATTCTAATGAATCTCATAGGCTATAATGGAGAATGCAAAAACATCCAAAATTTTTCCCCATCAAGAGTGTACCATTCAGTGTGATATTAAAAATACATCTTACCCATCCCTAAACCCAAACCCAATATTCACCCAAACATAAGTGTGTCCTGAACTCTAACCCTAACCCTAACCTTTACCATATGGGCCCATTCATTCTAATGAATCTCATAGGCTATAATGGAGAATGGAAAAACATCCAAAATTTTTCCCCATCAAGAGTGTACCATTCAGTGTGATATTAAAAATACATCTTACCCATCCCTAAACCCAAACCCAATATTCACCCAAACATAAGTGTGTCCTGAACTCTAACCCTAACCCTAACCCTTACCATATGGGCCCATTCATTCTAATGAATCTCATAGGCTATAATGGAGAATGGAAAAACATACAAAATTTTTCCCCATCAAGAGTGTACCATTCAGTGTGATATTAAAAATACATCTTACCCAACGCTAAACCAGACCCCAATTTTAAACCAAACATATGTGTGTCCTGAACTCTAACCCTAACCCTAACCCTTACCATAAGGGCCCATTCATTCTAATGAATCTCATAGGCTATAATGGGGAATGGAAAAACATCCAAAAATTTTCCCCATCAAGAGTGAACCATTCAGTGTGATATTAAAAATACATCTTACCCATCCCTAAACCCAAACCCAATATTCACCCAAGCATAAGTGTGTCCTGAACTCTAACCCTAACCCTAACCCTTACCATATGGGCCCATTCATTCTAATGAATCTCATAGGCTATAATGGAGAATGGAAAAACATCCAAAATTTTTCCCCATGAAGAGTGTACCATTCAGTGTGATATTAAAAATACATCTTACCCATCCCTAAACCCAAACCCAATATTCACCCAAACATAAGTGTGTCCTGAACTCTAACCCTAACCCTAACCCTTACCATATGGGCCCATTCATTCTAATGAATCTCATAGGCTATAATGGAGAATGGAAAAACATCCAAAATTTTTCCCCATCAAGAGTGTACCATTCAGTGTGATATTAAAAATACATCTTACCCATCCCTAAACCCAAACCCAATATTCACCCAAACATAAGTGTGTCCTGAACTCTAACCCTAACCCTAACCCTTACCATGTGGGCCCATTCATTCTAATGAATCTCATAGGCTATAATGGAGAATGGAAAAACATCCAAAATTCTTCCCCATCAAGAGTGTATCATTCAGTGTGATATTAAAAATTCATCTTACCCATCCCTAAACCCAAACCCAATATTCACCCAAACATAAGTGTGTCCTGAACTCTAACCCTAACCCTAACCTTTACCATATGGGACCATTCATTCTAATGAATCTCATAGGCTATAATGGAGAATGCAAAAACATCCAAAATTTTTCCCCATCAAGAGTGTACCATTCAGTGTGATATTAAAAATACATCTTACCCATCCCTAAACCCAAACCCAATATTCACCCAAACATAAGTGTGTCCTGAACTCTAACCCTAACCCTAACCTTTACCATATGGGCCCATTCATTCTAATGAATCTCATAGGCTATAATGGAGAATGGAAAAACATCCAAAATTTTTCCCCATCAAGAGTGTACCATTCAGTGTGATATTAAAAATACATCTTACCCATCCCTAAACCCAAACCCAATATTCACCCAAACATAAGTGTGTCCTGAACTCTAACCCTAACCCTAACCCTTACCATATGGGCCCATTCATTCTAATGAATCTCATAGGCTATAATGGAGAATGGAAAAACATACAAAATTTTTCCCCATCAAGAGTGTACCATTCAGTGTGATATTAAAAATACATCTTACCCAACGCTAAACCAGACCCCAATTTTAAACCAAACATATGTGTGTCCTGAACTCTAACCCTAACCCTAACCCTTACCATAAGGGCCCATTCATTCTAATGAATCTCATAGGCTATAATGGGGAATGGAAAAACATCCAAAAATTTTCCCCATCAAGAGTGAACCATTCAGTGTGATATTAAAAATACATCTTACCCATCCCTAAACCCAAACCCAATATTCACCCAAGCATAAGTGTGTCCTGAACTCTAACCCTAACCCTAACCCTTACCATATGGGCCCATTCATTCTAATGAATCTCATAGGCTATAATGGAGAATGGAAAAACATCCAAAATTTTTCCCCATGAAGAGTGTACCATTCAGTGTGATATTAAAAATACATCTTACCCATCCCTAAACCCAAACCCAATATTCACCCAAACATAAGTGTGTCCTGAACTCTAACCCTAACCCTAACCCTTACCATATGGGCCCATTCATTCTAATGAATCTCATAGGCTATAATGGAGAATGGAAAAACATCCAAAATTTTTCCCCATCAAGAGTGTACCATTCAGTGTGATATTAAAAATACATCTTACCCATCCCTAAACCCAAACCCAATATTCACCCAAAGATATGTGTGTCCTGAACTCTAACAACCCTAACCCTTACCATATGGGCCCATTCATTCTAATGAATCTCATAGGCTATAATGGAGAATGGAAAAACATCCAAAATTTTTCCCCATCAAGAGTGTACCATTCAGTGTGATATTAAAAATACATCTTACCCATCCCTAAACCCAAACCCAATATTCACCCAAACATAAGTGTGTCCTGAACTCTAACCCTAACCCTAACCCTTACCATATAGGCCCATTCATTCTAATGAATCTCATAGGCTATAATGGAGAATGGAAAAACATCCAAAATTTTTCCCCATCAAGAGTGTACCATTCAGTGTGATATTAAAAATACATCTTACCCAACCCTAAACCAGACCCCAATTTTAAACCAAAGATATGTGTGTCCTGAACTCTAACCCTAACCCTAACCCTTACCATATGGGCCCATTCATTCTAATGAATCTCATAGGCTATAATGGAGAATGGAAAAACATCCAAAATTTTTCCCCATCAGGAGTGTACCATTCAGTGTGATATTAAAAATACATCTTACCCATTCCTAAACCCAAACCCAATATTCACCCAAACATAAGTGTGTCCTGAACTCTAACCCTAACCCTAACCCTTACCATATGGGCCCATTCATTCTAATGAATCTCATAGGCTATAATGGAGAATGGGAAAACATCCAAAATTTTTCCCCATCAATAGTGAACCATTCAGTGTGATATTAAAAATCCATCTTACCCATCCCTAAACCCAAACCCAATATTCACCCAAAGATATGTGTGTCCTGAACTCTAACCCTAACCCTAACCCTTACCATATGGGACCATTCATTCTAATGAATCTCATTGGCTATAATGGAGAATGGAAAAACATCCAAAATTTTTCCCCATCAAGAGTGTACCATTCAGTGTGATATTAAAAATACATCTTACCCAACCCTAAACCAGACCCCAATTTTAAACCAAACATATGTGTGTCCTGAACTCTAACCCTAACCCTAACCCTTACCATATGGGCCCATTCATTCTAATGAATCTCATAGGCTATAATGGGGAATGGAAAAAGATCCAAAATTTTTCCCCATCAAGAGTGTACCATTCAGTGTGATATTAAAAATACATCTTACCCATCCCTAAACCCAAACCCAATATTCACCCAAACATAAGTGTGTCCTGAACTCTAACCCTAACCCTAACCCTTACCATGTGGGCCCATTCATTCTAATGAATCTCATAGGCTATAATGGAGAATGGAAAAACATCCAAAATTCTTCCCCATCAAGAGTGTATCATTCAGTGTGATATTAAAAATTCATCTTACCCATCCCTAAACCCAAACCCAATATTCACCCAAACATAAGTGTGTCCTGAACTCTAACCCTAACCCTAACCTTTACCATATGGGACCATTCATTCTAATGAATCTCATAGGCTATAATGGAGAATGCAAAAACATCCAAAATTTTTCCCCATCAAGAGTGTACCATTCAGTGTGATATTAAAAATACATCTTACCCATCCCTAAACCCAAACCCAATATTCACCCAAACATAAGTGTGTCCTGAACTCTAACCCTAACCCTAACCTTTACCATATGGGCCCATTCATTCTAATGAATCTCATAGGCTATAATGGAGAATGGAAAAACATCCAAAATTTTTCCCCATCAAGAGTGTACCATTCAGTGTGATATTAAAAATACATCTTACCCATCCCTAAACCCAAACCCAATATTCACCCAAACATAAGTGTGTCCTGAACTCTAACCCTAACCCTAACCCTTACCATATGGGCCCATTCATTCTAATGAATCTCATAGGCTATAATGGAGAATGGAAAAACATACAAAATTTTTCCCCATCAAGAGTGTACCATTCAGTGTGATATTAAAAATACATCTTACCCAACGCTAAACCAGACCCCAATTTTAAACCAAACATATGTGTGTCCTGAACTCTAACCCTAACCCTAACCCTTACCATAAGGGCCCATTCATTCTAATGAATCTCATAGGCTATAATGGGGAATGGAAAAACATCCAAAAATTTTCCCCATCAAGAGTGAACCATTCAGTGTGATATTAAAAATACATCTTACCCATCCCTAAACCCAAACCCAATATTCACCCAAGCATAAGTGTGTCCTGAACTCTAACCCTAACCCTAACCCTTACCATATGGGCCCATTCATTCTAATGAATCTCATAGGCTATAATGGAGAATGGAAAAACATCCAAAATTTTTCCCCATGAAGAGTGTACCATTCAGTGTGATATTAAAAATACATCTTACCCATCCCTAAACCCAAACCCAATATTCACCCAAACATAAGTGTGTCCTGAACTCTAACCCTAACCCTAACCCTTACCATATGGGCCCATTCATTCTAATGAATCTCATAGGCTATAATGGAGAATGGAAAAACATCCAAAATTTTTCCCCATCAAGAGTGTACCATTCAGTGTGATATTAAAAATACATCTTACCCATCCCTAAACCCAAACCCAATATTCACCCAAACATAAGTGTGTCCTGAACTCTAACCCTAACCCTAACCCTTACCATGTGGGCCCATTCATTCTAATGAATCTCATAGGCTATAATGGAGAATGGAAAAACATCCAAAATTCTTCCCCATCAAGAGTGTATCATTCAGTGTGATATTAAAAATTCATCTTACCCATCCCTAAACCCAAACCCAATATTCACCCAAACATAAGTGTGTCCTGAACTCTAACCCTAACCCTAACCTTTACCATATGGGACCATTCATTCTAATGAATCTCATAGGCTATAATGGAGAATGCAAAAACATCCAAAATTTTTCCCCATCAAGAGTGTACCATTCAGTGTGATATTAAAAATACATCTTACCCATCCCTAAACCCAAACCCAATATTCACCCAAACATAAGTGTGTCCTGAACTCTAACCCTAACCCTAACCTTTACCATATGGGCCCATTCATTCTAATGAATCTCATAGGCTATAATGGAGAATGGAAAAACATCCAAAATTTTTCCCCATCAAGAGTGTACCATTCAGTGTGATATTAAAAATACATCTTACCCATCCCTAAACCCAAACCCAATATTCACCCAAACATAAGTGTGTCCTGAACTCTAACCCTAACCCTAACCCTTACCATATGGGCCCATTCATTCTAATGAATCTCATAGGCTATAATGGAGAATGGAAAAACATACAAAATTTTTCCCCATCAAGAGTGTACCATTCAGTGTGATATTAAAAATACATCTTACCCAACGCTAAACCAGACCCCAATTTTAAACCAAACATATGTGTGTCCTGAACTCTAACCCTAACCCTAACCCTTACCATAAGGGCCCATTCATTCTAATGAATCTCATAGGCTATAATGGGGAATGGAAAAACATCCAAAAATTTTCCCCATCAAGAGTGAACCATTCAGTGTGATATTAAAAATACATCTTACCCATCCCTAAACCCAAACCCAATATTCACCCAAGCATAAGTGTGTCCTGAACTCTAACCCTAACCCTAACCCTTACCATATGGGCCCATTCATTCTAATGAATCTCATAGGCTATAATGGAGAATGGAAAAACATCCAAAATTTTTCCCCATGAAGAGTGTACCATTCAGTGTGATATTAAAAATACATCTTACCCATCCCTAAACCCAAACCCAATATTCACCCAAACATAAGTGTGTCCTGAACTCTAACCCTAACCCTAACCCTTACCATATGGGCCCATTCATTCTAATGAATCTCATAGGCTATAATGGAGAATGGAAAAACATCCAAAATTTTTCCCCATCAAGAGTGTACCATTCAGTGTGATATTAAAAATACATCTTACCCATCCCTAAACCCAAACCCAATATTCACCCAAACATAAGTGTGTCCTGAACTCTAACCCTAACCCTAACCCTTACCATGTGGGCCCATTCATTCTAATGAATCTCATAGGCTATAATGGAGAATGGAAAAACATCCAAAATTCTTCCCCATCAAGAGTGTATCATTCAGTGTGATATTAAAAATTCATCTTACCCATCCCTAAACCCAAACCCAATATTCACCCAAACATAAGTGTGTCCTGAACTCTAACCCTAACCCTAACCTTTACCATATGGGACCATTCATTCTAATGAATCTCATAGGCTATAATGGAGAATGCAAAAACATCCAAAATTTTTCCCCATCAAGAGTGTACCATTCAGTGTGATATTAAAAATACATCTTACCCATCCCTAAACCCAAACCCAATATTCACCCAAACATAAGTGTGTCCTGAACTCTAACCCTAACCCTAACCTTTACCATATGGGCCCATTCATTCTAACGAATCTCATAGGCTATAATGGAGAATGGAAAAACATCCAAAATTTTTCCCCATCAAGAGTGTACCATTCAGTGTGATATTAAAAATACATCTTACCCATCCCTAAACCCAAACCCAATATTCACCCAAACATAAGTGTGTCCTGAACTCTAACCCTAACCCTAACCCTTACCATATGGGCCCATTCATTCTAATGAATCTCATAGGCTATAATGGAGAATGGAAAAACATACAAAATTTTTCCCCATCAAGAGTGTACCATTCAGTGTGATATTAAAAATACATCTTACCCAACGCTAAACCAGACCCCAATTTTAAACCAAACATATGTGTGTCCTGAACTCTAACCCTAACCCTAACCCTTACCATAAGGGCCCATTCATTCTAATGAATCTCATAGGCTATAATGGGGAATGGAAAAACATCCAAAAATTTTCCCCATCAAGAGTGAACCATTCAGTGTGATATTAAAAATACATCTTACCCATCCCTAAACCCAAACCCAATATTCACCCAAGCATAAGTGTGTCCTGAACTCTAACCCTAACCCTAACCCTTACCATATGGGCCCATTCATTCTAATGAATCTCATAGGCTATAATGGAGAATGGAAAAACATCCAAAATTTTTCCCCATGAAGAGTGTACCATTCAGTGTGATATTAAAAATACATCTTACCCATCCCTAAACCCAAACCCAATATTCACCCAAACATAAGTGTGTCCTGAACTCTAACCCTAACCCTAACCCTTACCATATGGGCCCATTCATTCTAATGAATCTCATAGGCTATAATGGAGAATGGAAAAACATCCAAAATTTTTCCCCATCAAGAGTGTACCATTCAGTGTGATATTAAAAATACATCTTACCCATCCCTAAACCCAAACCCAATATTCACCCAAAGATATGTGTGTCCTGAACTCTAACAACCCTAACCCTTACCATATGGGCCCATTCATTCTAATGAATCTCATAGGCTATAATGGAGAATGGAAAAACATCCAAAATTTTTCCCCATCAAGAGTGTACCATTCAGTGTGATATTAAAAATACATCTTACCCATCCCTAAACCCAAACCCAATATTCACCCAAACATAAGTGTGTCCTGAACTCTAACCCTAACCCTAACCCTTACCATATAGGCCCATTCATTCTAATGAATCTCATAGGCTATAATGGAGAATGGAAAAACATCCAAAATTTTTCCCCATCAAGAGTGTACCATTCAGTGTGATATTAAAAATACATCTTACCCAACCCTAAACCAGACCCCAATTTTAAACCAAAGATATGTGTGTCCTGAACTCTAACCCTAACCCTAACCCTTACCATATGGGCCCATTCATTCTAATGAATCTCATAGGCTATAATGGAGAATGGAAAAACATCCAAAATTTTTCCCCATCAGGAGTGTACCATTCAGTGTGATATTAAAAATACATCTTACCCATTCCTAAACCCAAACCCAATATTCACCCAAACATAAGTGTGTCCTGAACTCTAACCCTAACCCTAACCCTTACCATATGGGCCCATTCATTCTAATGAATCTCATAGGCTATAATGGAGAATGGGAAAACATCCAAAATTTTTCCCCATCAATAGTGAACCATTCAGTGTGATATTAAAAATCCATCTTACCCATCCCTAAACCCAAACCCAATATTCACCCAAAGATATGTGTGTCCTGAACTCTAACCCTAACCCTAACCCTTACCATATGGGACCATTCATTCTAATGAATCTCATTGGCTATAATGGAGAATGGAAAAACATCCAAAATTTTTCCCCATCAAGAGTGTACCATTCAGTGTGATATTAAAAATACATCTTACCCAACCCTAAACCAGACCCCAATTTTAAACCAAACATATGTGTGTCCTGAACTCTAACCCTAACCCTAACCCTTACCATATGGGCCCATTCATTCTAATGAATCTCATAGGCTATAATGGGGAATGGAAAAAGATCCAAAATTTTTCCCCATCAAGAGTGTACCATTCAGTGTGATATTAAAAATACATCTTACCCATCCCTAAACCCAAACCCAATATTCACCCAAGCATAAGTGTGTCCTGAACTCTAACCCTAACCCTAACCCTTACCATATGGGCCCATTCATTCTAATGAATCTCATAGGCTATAATGGAGAATGGAAAAACATCCAAAATTTTTCCCCATCAAGAGTGTACCATTCAGTGTGACATTAAAAATACATCTTACCCATCCCTAAACCCAAACCCAATATTCACCCAAAGATATGTGTGTCCTGAACTCTAACCCTAATCCTAACCCTTACCATATGGGCCCATTCATTCTAATGAATCTCATAGGCTATAATGGAGAATGGAAAAACATCCAAAATTCTTCCCCATCAAGAGTGTACCATTCAGTGTGATATTAAAAATTCATCTTACCCATCCCTAAACCCAAACCCAATATTCACCCAAACATAAGTGTGTCCTGAACTCTAACCCTAACCCTAACCTTTACCATATGGGCCCATTCATTCTAATGAATCTCATAGGCTATAATGGAGAATGGAAAAACATCCAAAATTTTTCCCCATCAAGAGTGTACCATTCAGTGTGGTATTAAAAATACATCTTACCCATCCCTAAACCCAAACCCAATATTCACCCAAACATAAGTGTGTCCTGAACTCTAACCCTAACCCTAACCCTTACCATATGGGCCCATTCATTCTAATGAATCTCATAGGCTATAATGGAGAATGCAAAAACATCCAAAATTTTTCCCCATCAAGAGTGTACCATTCAGTGTGGTATTAAAAATACATCTTACCCATCCCTAAACCCAAACCCAATATTCACCCAAACATAAGTGTGTCCTGAACTCTAACCCTAACCCTAACCCTTACCATATGGGCCCATTCATTCTAATGAATCTCATAGGCTATAATGGAGAATGGAAAAACATCCAAAATTTTTCCCCATCAAGAGTGTACCATTCAGTGTGATATTAAAAATACATCTAACACAACCCTAAACCAGACCCCAATTTTAAACCAAACATATGGGTGTCCTGAACTCTAACCCTAACCCTTACCATATGGGCCCATTCATTCTAATGAATCTCATAGGCTATAATGGGGAATGGAAAAACATCCAAAATTTTTCCCCATCAAGAGTGTACCATTCAGTGTGATATTAAAAATACATCTTACCCATCCCTAAACCCAAACTCAATATTCACCCAAGCATAAGTGTGTCCTGAACTCTAACCCTAACCCTAACCCTTACCATATGGGCCCATTCATTCTAATGAATCTCATAGGCTATAATGAAGAATGGAAAAACATCCAAAATTTTTCCCCATCAATAGTGTACCATTCAGTGTGATATTAAAAATTCATCTTACCCATCCCTAAACCCAAACCCAATATTCACCCAAACATTAGTGTGTCCTGAACTCTAACCCTAACCCTAACCCTAACCATATGGGCCCATTCATTCTAATGAATCTCATAGGCTATAATGAAGAATGGAAAAACATCCAAAATTTTTCCCCATCAATAGTGTACCATTCAGTGTGATATTAAAAATTCATCTTACCCATCCCTAAACCCAAACCCAATATTCACCCAAACATTAGTGTGTCCTGAACTCTAACCCTAACCCTAACCCTTACCATATGGGCGCATTCATTATAATGAATCTCATAGGCTATAATGGAGAATGGAAAAACATCCAAAATTTTTCCCCATCAATAGTGAACCATTCAGTGTGATATTAAAAATCCCTCTTACCCATCCCTAAACCCAAACCCAATATTCACCCAAAGATATGTGTGTCCTGAACTCTAACCCTAACCCTAACCCTTACCATATGGGACCATTCATTCTAATGAATCTCATTGGCTATAATGGAGAATGGAAAAACATCCAAAATTTTTCCCCATCAAGAGTGTACCATTCAGTGTGATATTAAAAATACATCTTACCCAACCCTAAACCAGACCCCAATTTTAAACCAAACATATGTGTGTCCTGAACTCTAACCCTAACCCTAACCCTTACCATATGGGCCCATTCATTCTAATGAATCTCATAGGCTATAATGGGGAATGGAAAAACATCCAAAATTTTTCCCCATCAAGAGTGTACCATTCAGTGTGATATTAAAAATACATCTTACCCATCCCTAAACCCAAACCCAATATTCACCCAAGCATAAGTGTGTCCTGAACTCTAACCCTAACCCTAACCCTTACCATATGGGCCCATTCATTCTAATGAATCTCATAGGCTATAATGGAGAATGGAAAAACATCCAAAATATTTCTCCATCAAGAGTGTACCATTCAGTGTGACATTAAAAATACATCTTACCCATCCCTAAACCCAAACCCAATATTCACCCAAAGATATGTGTGTCCTGAACTCTAACCCTAATCCTAACCCTTACCATATGGGCCCATTCATTCTAATGAATCTCATAGGCTATAATGGAGAATGGAAAAACATCCAAAATTCTTCCCCATCAAGAGTGTACCATTCAGTGTGATATTAAAAATTCATCTTACCCATCCCTAAACCCAAACCCAATATTCACCCAAACATAAGTGTGTCCTGAACTCTAACCCTAACCCTAACCTTTACCATATGGGCCCATTCATTCTAATGAATCTCATAGGCTATAATGGAGAATGGAAAAACATCCAAAATTTTTCCCCATCAAGAGTGTACCATTCAGTGTGGTATTAAAAATACATCTTACCCATCCCTAAACCCAAACCCAATATTCACCCAAACATAAGTGTGTCCTGAACTCTAACCCTAACCCTAACCCTTACCATATGGGCCCATTCATTCTAATGAATCTCATAGGCTATAATGGAGAATGGAAAAACATCCAAAATTTTTCCCCATCAAGAGTGTACCATTCAGTGTGGTATTAAAAATACATCTTACCCATCCCTAAACCCAAACCCAATATTCACCCAAACATAAGTGTGTCCTGAACTCTAACCCTAACCCTAACCCTTACCATATGGGCCCATTCATTCTAATGAATCTCATAGGCTATAATGGAGAATGGAAAAACATCCAAAATTTTTCCCCATCAAGAGTGTACCATTCAGTGTGATATTAAAAATACATCTTACCCAACCCTAAACCAGACCCCAATTTTAAACCAAACATATGGGTGTCCTGAACTCTAACCCTAACCCTTACCATATGGGCCCATTCATTCTAATGAATCTCATAGGCTATAATGGAGAATGGAAAAACATCCAAAAATTTTCCCCATCAAGAGTGTACCATTCAGTGTGATATTAAAAATACATCTTACCCATCCCTAAACCCAAACCCAATATTCACCCAAGCATAAGTGTGTCCTGAACTCTAACCCTAACCCTTACCATATGGGCCCATTCATTCTAATGAATCTCATAGGCTATAATGAAGAATGGAAAAACATCCAAAATTTTTCCCCATCAATAGTGTACCATTCAGTGTGATATTAAAAATTCATCTTACCCATCCCTAAACCCAAACCCAATATTCACCCAAACATAAGTGTGTCCTGAACTCTAACCCTAACCCTAACCCTTACCATATGGGCGCATTCATTCTAATGAATCTCATAGTCTATAATGGAGAATGGAAAAACATCCAAAATTTTTCCCCATCAATAGTGTACCATTCAGTGTGATATTAAAAATTCATCTTACCCATCCCTAAACCCAAACCCAATATTCACCCAAAGATATGTGTGTCCTGAACTCTAACAACCCTAACCCTTACCATATGGGCCCATTCATTCTAATGAATCTCATAGGCTATAATGGAGAATGGAAAAACATCCAAAATTTTTCCCCATCAAGAGTGTACCATTCAGTGTGATATTAAAAATACATCTTACCCATCCCTAAACCCAAACCCAATATTCACCCAAACATAAGTGTGTCCTGAACTCTAACCCTAACCCTAACCCTTACCATATGGGCCCATTCATTCTAATGAATCTCATAGGCTATAATGGAGAATGGAAAAACATCCAAAATTTTTCCCCATCAAGAGTGTACCATTCAGTGTGATATTAAAAATACATCTTACCCAACCCTAAACCAGACCCCAATTTTAAACCAAACATATGTGTGTCCTGAACTCTAACCCTAACCCTAACCCATACCATATGGGCCCATTCATTCTAATGAATCTCATAGGCTATAATGGAGAATGGAAAAACATCCAAAATTTTTCCCCATCAAGAGTGTACCATTCAGTGTGATATTAAAAATTCATCTTACCCATCCCTAAACCCAAACCCAATATTCACCCAAACATAAGTGTGTCCTGAACTCTAACCCTAACCCTAACCCTTACCATATGGGCCCATTCATTCTAATGAATCTCATAGGCTATAATGGAGAATGGAAAAACATCCAAAATTTTTCCCCATCAAGAGTGTACCATTCAGTGTGATATTAAAAATACATCTTACCCAACCCTAAACCAGACCCCAATTTTAAACCAAACATATGTGTGTCCTGAACTCTAACCCTAACCCTAACCCTTACCATATGGGCCCATTCATTCTAATGAATCTCATAGGCTATAATGGGGAATGGAAAAACATCCAAAAATTTTCCCCATCAAGAGTGTACCATTCAGTGTGATATTAAAAATACATCTTACCCATCCCTAAACCCAAACCCAATATTCACCCAAGCATAAGTGTGTCCTGAACTCTAACCCTAACCCTAACCCTTACCATATGGGCCCATTCATTCTAATGAATCTCATAGGCTATAATGGAGAATGGAAAAACATCCAAACTTTTTCCCCATCAATAGTGTACCATTCAGTGTGATATTAAAAATTCATCTTACCCATCCCTAAACCCAAACCCAATATTCACCCAAAGATATGTGTGTCCTGAACTTTAACCCTAACCCTAACCCTTACCATATGGGCCCATTCATTCTAATGAATCTCATAGGCTATAATGGAGAATGGAAAAACATCCAAAATTTTTCCCCATCAATAGTGAACCATTCGGTGTGATATTAAAAATTCATCTTACCCATCCCTAAACCCAAACCCAATATTCACCCAAGCATAAGTGTGTCCTGAACTCTAACCCTAACCCTAACCCTTACCATAATGGGCCCATTCATTCTAATGAATCTCATAGGCTATAATGGAGAATGGAAAAACATCCAAAATATTTCTCCATCAAGAGTGTACC
Organism: Heteronotia binoei; assembly: GCF_032191835.1. Lineage (NCBI taxonomy): Eukaryota > Metazoa > Chordata > Lepidosauria > Squamata > Gekkonidae > Heteronotia > Heteronotia binoei. The sequence goes on from NC_083232.1 coordinate 40,458,645, forward strand.
ATTCAGTGTGACATTAAAATACATCTTACCCATCCCTAAACCCAAACCCAATATTCACCCAAAGATATGTGTGTCCTGAACTCTAACCCTAATCCTAACCCTTACCATATGGGCCCATTCATTCTAATGAATCTCATAGGCTATAATGGAGAATGGAAAAACATCCAAAATTCTTCCCCATCAAGAGTGTACCATTCAGTGTGATATTAAAAATTCATCTTACCCATCCCTAAACCCAAACCCAATATTCACCCAAACATAAGTGTGTCCTGAACTCTAACCCTAACCCTAACCTTTACCATATGGGCCCATTCATTCTAATGAATCTCATAGGCTATAATGGAGAATGGAAAAACATCCAAAATTTTTCCCCATCAAGAGTGTACCATTCAGTGTGGTATTAAAAATACATCTTACCCATCCCTAAACCCAAACCCAATATTCACCCAAACATAAGTGTTCTGAACTCTAACCCTAACCCTAACCCTTACCATATGGGCCCATTCATTCTAATGAATCTCATAGGCTATAATGGAGAATGGAAAAACATCCAAAATTTTTCCCCATCAAGAGTGTACCATTCAGTGTGGTATTAAAAATACATCTTACCCATCCCTAAACCCAAACCCAATATTCACCCAAACATAAGTGTGTCCTGAACTCTAACCCTAACCCTAACCCTTACCATATGGGCCCATTCATTCTAATGAATCTCATAGGCTATAATGGAGAATGGAAAAACATCCAAAATTTTTCCCCATCAAGAGTGTACCATTCAGTGTGATATTAAAAATACATCTTACCCAACCCTAAACCAGACCCCAATTTTAAACCAAACATATGGGTGTCCTGAACTCTAACCCTAACCCTTACCATATGGGCCCATTCATTCTAATGAATCTCATAGGCTATAATGGAGAATGGAAAAACATCCAAAAATTTTCCCCATCAAGAGTGTACCATTCAGTGTGATATTAAAAATACATCTTACCCATCCCTAAACCCAAACCCAATATTCACCCAAGCATAAGTGTGTCCTGAACTCTAACCCTAACCCTTACCATATGGGCCCATTCATTCTAATGAATCTCATAGGCTATAATGAAGAATGGAAAAACATCCAAAATTTTTCCCCATCAATAGTGTACCATTCAGTGTGATATTAAAAATTCATCTTACCCATCCCTAAACCCAAACCCAATATTCACCCAAACATTAGTGTGTCCTGAACTCTAACCCTAACCCTAACCCTTACCATATGGGCGCATTCATTCTAATGAATCTCATAGTCTATAATGGAGAATGGAAAAACATCCAAAATTTTTCCCCATCAATAGTGTACCATTCAGTGTGATATTAAAAATTCATCTTACCCATCCCTAAACCCAAACCCAATATTCACCCAAAGATATGTGTGTCCTGAACTCTAACAACCCTAACCCTTACCATATGGGCCCATTCATTCTAATGAATCTCATAGGCTATAATGGAGAATGGAAAAACATCCAAAATTTTTCCCCATCAAGAGTGTACCATTCAGTGTGATATTAAAAATACATCTTACCCATCCCTAAACCCAAACCCAATATTCACCCAAACATAAGTGTGTCCTGAACTCTAACCCTAACCCTAACCCTTACCATATGGGCCCATTCATTCTAATGAATCTCATAGGCTATAATGGAGAATGGAAAAACATCCAAAATTTTTCCCCATCAAGAGTGTACCATTCAGTGTGATATTAAAAATACATCTTACCCAACCCTAAACCAGACCCCAATTTTAAACCAAACATATGTGTGTCCTGAACTCTAACCCTAACCCTAACCCATACCATATGGGCCCATTCATTCTAATGAATCTCATAGGCTATAATGGAGAATGGAAAAACATCCAAAATTTTTCCCCATCAAGAGTGTACCATTCAGTGTGATATTAAAAATTCATCTTACCCATCCCTAAACCCAAACCCAATATTCACCCAAACATAAGTGTGTCCTGAACTCTAACCCTAACCCTAACCCTTACCATATGGGCCCATTCATTCTAATGAATCTCATAGGCTATAATGGAGAATGGAAAAACATCCAAAATTTTTCCCCATCAAGAGTGTACCATTCAGTGTGATATTAAAAATACATCTTACCCAACCCTAAACCAGACCCCAATTTTAAACCAAACATATGTGTGTCCTGAACTCTAACCCTAACCCTAACCCTTACCATATGGGCCCATTCATTCTAATGAATCTCATAGGCTATAATGGGGAATGGAAAAACATCCAAAAATTTTCCCCATCAAGAGTGTACCATTCAGTGTGATATTAAAAATACATCTTACCCATCCCTAAACCCAAACCCAATATTCACCCAAGCATAAGTGTGTCCTGAACTCTAACCCTAACCCTAACCCTTACCATATGGGCCCATTCATTCTAATGAATCTCATAGGCTATAATGGAGAATGGAAAAACATCCAAACTTTTTCCCCATCAATAGTGTACCATTCAGTGTGATATTAAAAATTCATCTTACCCATCCCTAAACCCAAACCCAATATTCACCCAAAGATATGTGTGTCCTGAACTTTAACCCTAACCCTAACCCTTACCATATGGGCCCATTCATTCTAATGAATCTCATAGGCTATAATGGAGAATGGAAAAACATCCAAAATTTTTCCCCATCAATAGTGAACCATTCGGTGTGATATTAAAAATTCATCTTACCCATCCCTAAACCCAAACCCAATATTCACCCAAGCATAAGTGTGTCCTGAACTCTAACCCTAACCCTAACCCTTACCATATGGGCCCATTCATTCTAATGAATCTCATAGGCTATAATGGGGAATGGAAAAACATCCAAAAATTTTCCCCATCAAGAGTGTACCATTCAGTGTGATATTAAAAATACATCTTACCCATCCCTAAACCCAAACCCAATATTCACCCAAGCATAAGTGTGTCCTGAACTCTAACCCTAACCCTAACCCTTACCATATGGGCCCATTCATTCTAATGAATCTCATAGGCTATAATGGAGAATGGAAAAACATCCAAACTTTTTCCCCATCAATAGTGTACCATTCAGTGTGATATTAAAAATTCATCTTACCCATCCCTAAACCCAAACCCAATATTCACCCAAAGATATGTGTGTCCTGAACTTTAACCCTAACCCTAACCCTTACCATATGGGCCCATTCATTCTAATGAGTCTCATAGGCTATAATGGAGAATGGAAAAACATCCAAAATTTTTCCCCATCAATAGTGAACCATTCGGTGTGATATTAAAAATTCATCTTACCCATCCCTAAACCCAAACCCAATATTCACCCAAAGATATGTGTGTCCTGAACTCTAACCCTAACCCTAACCCTCACCATATGGGCCCATTCATTCTAATGAATCTCATAGGCTATAATGGAGAATGGAAAAACATCCAAAATTCTTCCCCATCAAGAGTGTACCATTCAGTGTGATATTAAAAATTCATCTTACCCATCCCTAAACCCAAACCCAATATTCACCCAAACATAAGTGTGTCCTGAACTCTAACCCTAACCCTAACCTTTACCATATGGGCCCATTCATTCTAATGAATCTCATAGGCTATAATGGAGAATGGAAAAACATTCAAAATTTTTCCCCATCAAGAGTGTACCATTCAGTGTGATATTAAAAATACATCTTACCCATCCCTAAACCCAAACCCAATATTCACCCAAACATAAGTGTGTCCTGAACTCTAACCCTAACCCTAACCCTTACCATATGGGCGCATTCATTCTAATGAATCTCATAGGCTATAATGGAGAATGGAAAAACATCCAAACTTTTTCCCCATCAATAGTGTACCATTAAGTGTGATATTAAAAATTAATCTTACCCATCCCTAAACCCAAACCCAATATTCACCCAAAGATATGTGTGTCCTGAACTCTAACAACCCTAACCCTTACCATATGGGCCCATTCATTCTAATGAATCTCATAGGCTATAATGGAGAATGGAAAAACATCCAAAATTTTTCCCCATCAAGAGTGTACCATTCAGTGTGATATTAAAAATACATCTTACCCATCCCTAAACCCAAACCCAATATTCACCCAAACATAAGTGTGTCCTGAACTCTAACCCTAACCCTTACCATATGGGCCCATTCATTCTAATGAATCTCATAGGCTATAATGGAGAATGGAAAAACATCCAAAATTTTTCCCCATCAAGAGTGTACCATTCAGTGTGATATTAAAAATACATCTTACCCATCCCTAAACCCAATATTCACCCAAACATAAGTGTGTCCTGAACTCTATCCCTAACCCTAACCCTTACCATATGGGCCCATTCATTCTAATGAATCTCATAGGGTATAATGGGGAATGGAAAAACATCCAAAAATTTTCCCCATCAAGAGTGTACCATTCAGTGTGATATTAAAAATACATCTTACCCATCCCTAAACCCAAACCCAATATTCACCCAAAGATATGTGTGTCTTGAACTCTAACCCTAACCCTAACCCTTACCATATGGGCCCATTCATTCTAATGAATCTCATAGGCTATAATGGAGAATGGAAAAACATCCAAAATTTTTCCCCATCAAGAGTGTACCATGCAGTGTGATATTAAAAATACATCTTACCCATCCCTAAACCCAAACCCAATATTCACCCAAACATAAGTGTGTCCTGAACTCTAACCCTAACCCTAACCCTTACCATATGGGCGCATTCATTCTAATCAATCTCATAGGCTATAATGGAGAATGGAAAAACATCCAAACTTTTTCCCCATCAATAGTGTACCATTCAGTGTGATATTAAAAATTCATCTTACCCATCCCTAAACCCAAACCCAATATTCACCCAAAGATATGTGTGTCCTGAACTTTAACCCTAACCCTAACCCTTACCATATGGGCCCATTCATTCTAATGAATCTCATAGGCTATAATGGAGAATGGAAAAACATCCAAAATTTTTCCCCATCAATAGTGAACCATTCGGTGTGATATTAAAAATTCATCTTACCCATCCCTAAACCCAAACCCAATATTCACCCAAAGATATGTGTGTCCTGAACTCTAACCCTAATCCTAACCCTTACCATATGGGCCCATTCATTCTAATGAATCTCATAGGCTATAATGGAGAATGGAAAAACATCCAAAATTCTTCCCCATCAAGAGTGTACCATTCAGTGTGATATTAAAAATTCATCTTACCCATCCCTAAACCCAAACCCAATATTCACCCAAACATAAGTGTGTCCTGAACTCTAACCCTAACCCTAACCTTTACCATATGGGCCCATTCATTCTAATGAATCTCATAGGCTATAATGGAGAATGGAAAAACATCCAAAATTTTTCCCCATCAAGAGTGTACCATTCAGTGTGATATTAAAAATACATCTTACCCATCCCTAAACCCAAACCCAATATTCACCCAAACATAAGTGTGTCCTGAACTCTAACCCTAACCCTAACCCTTACCATATGGGCGCATTCATTCTAATGAATCTCATAGGCTATAATGGAGAATGGAAAAACATCCAAACTTTTTCCCCATCAATAGTGTACCATTAAGTGTGATATTAAAAATTAATCTTACCCATCCCTAAACCCAAACCCAATATTCACCCAAAGATATGTGTGTCCTGAACTCTAACAACCCTAACCCTTACCATATGGGCCCATTCATTCTAATGAATCTCATAGGCTATAATGGAGAATGGAAAAACATCCAAAATTTTTCCCCATCAAGAGTGTACCATTCAGTGTGATATTAAAAATACATCTTACCCATCCCTAAACCCAAACCCAATATTCACCCAAACATAAGTGTGTCCTGAACTCTAACCCTAACCCTTACCATATGGGCCCATTCATTCTAATGAATCTCATAGGCTATAATGGAGAATGGAAAAACATCCAAAATTTTTCCCCATCAAGAGTGTACCATTCAGTGTGATATTAAAAATACATCTTACCCATCCCTAAACCCAATATTCACCCAAACATAAGTGTGTCCTGAACTCTATCCCTAACCCTAACCCTTACCATATGGGCCCATTCATTCTAATGAATCTCATAGGGTATAATGGGGAATGGAAAAACATCCAAAAATTTTCCCCATCAAGAGTGTACCATTCAGTGTGATATTAAAAATACATCTTACCCATCCCTAAACCCAAACCCAATATTCACCCAAAGATATGTGTGTCTTGAACTCTAACCCTAACCCTAACCCTTACCATATGGGCCCATTCATTCTAATGAATCTCATAGGCTATAATGGAGAATGGAAAAACATCCAAAATTTTTCCCCATCAAGAGTGTACCATGCAGTGTGATATTAAAAATACATCTTACCCATCCCTAAACCCAAACCCAATATTCACCCAAACATAAGTGTGTCCTGAACTCTAACCCTAACCCTAACCCTTACCATATGGGCGCATTCATTCTAATGAATCTCATAGGCTATAATGGAGAATGGAAAAACATCCAAACTTTTTCCCCATCAATAGTGTACCATTAAGTGTGATATTAAAAATTCATCTTACCCATCCCTAAACCCAAACCCAATATTCACCCAAAGATATGTGTGTCCTGAACTCTAACAACCCTAACCCTTACCATATGGGCCCATTCATTCTAATGAATCTCATAGGCTATAATGGGGAATGGAAAAACATCCAAAATTTTTCCCCATCAAGAGTGTACCATTCAGTGTGATATTAAAAATACATCTTACCCATCCCTAAACCCAAACCCAATATTCACCCAAACATAAGTGTGTCCTGAACTCTAACCCTAACCCTAACCCTTACCATATGGGCCCATTCATTCTAATGAATCTCATAGGCTATAATGGAGAATGGAAAAACATCCAAAATTTTTCCCCATCAAGAGTGTACCATTCAGTGTGATATTAAAAATACATCTTACCCATCCCTAAACCCAAACCCAATATTCACCCAAACATAAGTGTGTCCTGAACTCTAACCCTAACCCTAACCCTTACCATATGGGCCCATTCATTCTAATGAATCTCATAGGCTATAATGGAGAATGGAAAAACATCCAAAATTTTTCCCCATCAATAGTGAACCATTCGGTGTGATATTAAAAATTCATCTTACCCATCCCTAAACCCAAACCCAATATTCACCCAAAGATATGTGTGTCCTGAACTCTAACCCTAACCCTAACCCTTACCATATGGGCCCATTCATTCTAATGAATCTCATAGGCTATAATGGAGAATGGAAAAACATCCAAAATTCTTCCCCATCAAGAGTGTACCATTCAGTGTGATATTAAAAATTCATCTTACCCATCCCTAAACCCAAACCCAATATTCACCCAAACATAAGTGTGTCCTGAACTCTAACCCTAACCCTAACCTTTACCATATGGGCCCATTCATTCTAATGAATCTCATAGGCTATAATGGAGAATGGAAAAACATCCAAAATTTTTCCCCATAAAGAGTGTACCATTCAGTGTGATATTAAAAATACATCTTACCCATCCCTAAACCCAAACCCAATATTCACCCAAACATAAGTGTGTCCTGAACTCTAACCCTAACCCTAACCCTTACCATATGGGCCCATTCATTCTAATGAATCTCATAGGCTATAATGGAGAATGGAAAAACATCCAAACTTTTTCCCCATCAAGAGTGTACCATTCAGTGTGATATTAAAAATACATCTTACCCAACCCTAAACCAGACCCCAATTTTAAACCAAAGATATGTGTGTCCTGAACTCTAACCCTAACCCTAACCCTTACCATATGGGCCCATTCATTCTAATGAATCTCATAGGCTATAATGGAGAATGGAAAAACATCCAAAATTTTTCCCCATCAAGAGTGTACCATTCAGTGTGATATTAAAAATACATCTTACCCATCCCTAAACCCAAACCCAATATTCACCCAAACATAAGTGTGTCCTGAACTCTAACCCTAACCCTAACCCTTACCATATGGGCGCATTCATTCTAATGAATCTCAAAGGTTATAATGGAGAATGGAAAAACATCCAAAATTCTTCCCCATCAAGAGTGTACCATTCAGTGTGATATTAAAAATTCATCTTACCCATCCCTAAACCCAAACCCAATATTCACCCAAAGATATGTGTGTCCTGAACTTTAACCCTAACCCTAACCCTTACCATATGGGCCCATTCATTCTAATGAGTCTCATAGGCTATAATGGAGAATGGAAAAACATCCAAAATTTTTCCCCATCAATAGTGAACCATTCGGTGTGATATTAAAAATTCATCTTACCCATCCCTAAACCCAAACCCAATATTCACCCAAAGATATGTGTGTCCTGAACTCTAACCCTAACCCTAACCCTCACCATATGGGCCCATTCATTCTAATGAATCTCATAGGCTATAATGGAGAATGGAAAAACATCCAAAATTCTTCCCCATCAAGAGTGTACCATTCAGTGTGATATTAAAAATTCATCTTACCCATCCCTAAACCCAAACCCAATATTCACCCAAACATAAGTGTGTCCTGAACTCTAACCCTAACCCTAACCTTTACCATATGGGCCCATTCATTCTAATGAATCTCATAGGCTATAATGGAGAATGGAAAAACATCCAAAATTTTTCCCCATCAAGAGTGTACCATTCAGTGTGATATTAAAAATACATCTTACCCATCCCTAAACCCAAACCCAATATTCACCCAAACATAAGTGTGTCCTGAACTCTAACCCTAACCCTAACCCTTACCATATGGGCGCATTCATTCTAATGAATCTCATAGGCTATAATGGAGAATGGAAAAACATCCAAACTTTTTCCCCATCAATAGTGTACCATTAAGTGTGATATTAAAAATTAATCTTACCCATCCCTAAACCCAAACCCAATATTCACCCAAAGATATGTGTGTCCTGAACTCTAACAACCCTAACCCTTACCATATGGGCCCATTCATTCTAATGAATCTCATAGGCTATAATGGAGAATGGAAAAACATCCAAAATTTTTCCCCATCAAGAGTGTACCATTCAGTGTGATATTAAAAATACATCTTACCCATCCCTAAACCCAAACCCAATATTCACCCAAACATAAGTGTGTCCTGAACTCTAACCCTAACCCTTACCATATGGGCCCATTCATTCTAATGAATCTCATAGGCTATAATGGAGAATGGAAAAACATCCAAAATTTTTCCCCATCAAGAGTGTACCATTCAGTGTGATATTAAAAATACATCTTACCCATCCCTAAACCCAATATTCACCCAAACATAAGTGTGTCCTGAACTCTATCCCTAACCCTAACCCTTACCATATGGGCCCATTCATTCTAATGAATCTCATAGGGTATAATGGGGAATGGAAAAACATCCAAAAATTTTCCCCATCAAGAGTGTACCATTCAGTGTGATATTAAAAATACATCTTACCCATCCCTAAACCCAAACCCAATATTCACCCAAAGATATGTGTGTCTTGAACTCTAACCCTAACCCTAACCCTTACCATATGGGCCCATTCATTCTAATGAATCTCATAGGCTATAATGGAGAATGGAAAAACATCCAAAATTTTTCCCCATCAAGAGTGTACCATGCAGTGTGATATTAAAAATACATCTTACCCATCCCTAAACCCAAACCCAATATTCACCCAAACATAAGTGTGTCCTGAACTCTAACCCTAACCCTAACCCTTACCATATGGGCGCATTCATTCTAATGAATCTCATAGGCTATAATGGAGAATGGAAAAACATCCAAACTTTTTCCCCATCAATAGTGTACCATTCAGTGTGATATTAAAAATTCATCTTACCCATCCCTAAACCCAAACCCAATATTCACCCAAAGATATGTGTGTCCTGAACTTTAACCCTAACCCTAACCCTTACCATATGGGCCCATTCATTCTAATGAATCTCATAGGCTATAATGGAGAATGGAAAAACATCCAAAATTTTTCCCCATCAATAGTGAACCATTCGGTGTGATATTAAAAATTCATCTTACCCATCCCTAAACCCAAACCCAATATTCACCCAAAGATATGTGTGTCCTGAACTCTAACCCTAACCCTAACCCTTACCATATGGGCCCATTCATTCTAATGAATCTCATAGGCTATAATGGAGAATGGAAAAACATCCAAAATTCTTCCCCATCAAGAGTGTACCATTCAGTGTGATATTAAAAATTCATCTTACCCATCCCTAAACCCAAACCCAATATTCACCCAAACATAAGTGTGTCCTGAACTCTAACCCTAACCCTAACCTTTACCATATGGGCCCATTCATTCTAATGAATCTCATAGGCTATAATGGAGAATGGAAAAACATCCAAAATTTTTCCCCATCAAGAGTGTACCATTCAGTGTGATATTAAAAATTAATCTTACCCATCCCTAAACCCAAACCCAATATTCACCCAAAGATATGTGTGTCCTGAACTCTAACAACCCTAACCCTTACCATATGGGCCCATTCATTCTAATGAATCTCATAGGCTATAATGGAGAATGGAAAAACATCCAAAATTTTTCCCCATCAAGAGTGTACCATTCAGTGTGATATTAAAAATACATCTTACCCATCCCTAAACCCAAACCCAATATTCACCCAAACATAAGTGTGTCCTGAACTCTAACCCTAACCCTTACCATATGGGCCCATTCATTCTAATGAATCTCATAGGCTATAATGGAGAATGGAAAAACATCCAAAATTTTTCCCCATCAAGAGTGTACCATTCAGTGTGATATTAAAAATACATCTTACCCATCCCTAAACCCAATATTCACCCAAACATAAGTGTGTCCTGAACTCTATCCCTAACCCTAACCCTTACCATATGGGCCCATTCATTCTAATGAATCTCATAGGGTATAATGGGGAATGGAAAAACATCCAAAAATTTTCCCCATCAAGAGTGTACCATTCAGTGTGATATTAAAAATACATCTTACCCATCCCTAAACCCAAACCCAATATTCACCCAAAGATATGTGTGTCTTGAACTCTAACCCTAACCCTAACCCTTACCATATGGGCCCATTCATTCTAATGAATCTCATAGGCTATAATGGAGAATGGAAAAACATCCAAAATTTTTCCCCATCAAGAGTGTACCATGCAGTGTGATATTAAAAATACATCTTACCCATCCCTAAACCCAAACCCAATATTCACCCAAACATAAGTGTGTCCTGAACTCTAACCCTAACCCTAACCCTTACCATATGGGCGCATTCATTCTAATGAATCTCATAGGCTATAATGGAGAATGGAAAAACATCCAAACTTTTTCCCCATCAATAGTGTACCATTAAGTGTGATATTAAAAATTCATCTTACCCATCCCTAAACCCAAACCCAATATTCACCCAAAGATATGTGTGTCCTGAACTCTAACAACCCTAACCCTTACCATATGGGCCCATTCATTCTAATGAATCTCATAGGCTATAATGGAGAATGGAAAAACATCCAAAATTTTTCCCCATCAAGAGTGTACCAATCAGTGTGATATTAAAAATACATCTTACCCATCCCTAAACCCAAACCCAATATTCACCCAAACATAAGTGTGTCCTGAACTCTAACCCTAACCCTTACCATATGGGCCCATTCATTCTAATGAATCTCATAGGCTATAATGGGGAATGGAAAAACATCCAAAATTTTTCCCCATCAAGAGTGTACCATTCAGTGTGATATTAAAAATACATCTTACCCATCCCTAAACCCAAACCCAATATTCACCCAAACATAAGTGTGTCCTGAACTCTAACCCTAACCCTAACCCTTACCATATGGGCCCATTCATTCTAATGAATCTCATAGGCTATAATGGAGAATGGAAAAACATCCAAAATTTTTCCCCATCAAGAGTGTACCATTCAGTGTGATATTAAAAATACATCTTACCCATCCCTAAACCCAAACCCAATATTCACCCAAACATAAGTGTGTCCTGAACTCTAACCCTAACCCTAACCCTTACCATATGGGCCCATTCATTCTAATGAATCTCATAGGCTATAATGGAGAATGGAAAAACATCCAAAATTTTTCCCCATCAATAGTGAACCATTCGGTGTGATATTAAAAATTCATCTTACCCATCCCTAAACCCAAACCCAATATTCACCCAAAGATATGTGTGTCCTGAACTCTAACCCTAACCCTAACCCTTACCATATGGGCCCATTCATTCTAATGAATCTCATAGGCTATAATGGAGAATGGAAAAACATCCAAAATTCTTCCCCATCAAGAGTGTACCATTCAGTGTGATATTAAAAATTCATCTTACCCATCCCTAAACCCAAACCCAATATTCACCCAAACATAAGTGTGTCCTGAACTCTAACCCTAACCCTAACCTTTACCATATGGGCCCATTCATTCTAATGAATCTCACAGGCTATAATGGAGAATGGAAAAACATCCAAAATTTTTCCCCATAAAGAGTGTACCATTCAGTGTGATATTAAAAATACATCTTACCCATCCCTAAACCCAAACCCAATATTCACCCAAACATAAGTGTGTCCTGAACTCTAACCCTAACCCTAACCCTTACCATATGGGCCCATTCATTCTAATGAATCTCATAGGCTATAATGGAGAATGGAAAAACATCCAAACTTTTTCCCCATCAAGAGTGTACCATTCAGTGTGATATTAAAAATACATCTTACCCAACCCTAAACCAGACCCCAATTTTAAACCAAAGATATGTGTGTCCTGAACTCTAACCCTAACCCTAACCCTTACCATATGGGCCCATTCATTCTAATGAATCTCATAGGCTATAATGGAGAATGGAAAAACATCCAAAATTTTTCCCCATCAAGAGTGTACCATTCAGTGTGATATTAAAAATACATCTTACCCATCCCTAAACCCAAACCCAATATTCACCCAAACATAAGTGTGTCCTGAACTCTAACCCTAACCCTAACCCTTACCATATGGGCGCATTCATTCTAATGAATCTCAAAGGTTATAATGGAGAATGGAAAAACATCCAAAATTCTTCCCCATCAAGAGTGTACCATTCAGTGTGATATTAAAAATTCATCTTACCCATCCCTAAACACAAACCCAATATTCACCCAAACATAAGTGTGTCCTGAACTCTAACCCTAACCCTAACCCTTACCATATGGGCCCATTCATTCTAAGGAATCTCATAGGCTATAATGGAGAATGGAAAAACATCCAAACTTTTTCCCCATCAAGAGTGTACCATTCAGTGTGATATTAAAAATACATCTTACCCAACCCTAAACCAGACCCCAATTTTAAACCAAAGATATGTGTGTCCTGAACTCTAACCCTAACCCTAACCCTTACCATATGGGCCCATTCATTCTAATGAATCTCATAGGCTATAATGGAGAATGGAAAAACATCCAAAATTTTTCCCCATCAAGAGTGTACCATTCAGTGTGATATTAAAAATACATCTTACCCATCCCTAAACCCAAACCCAATATTCACCCAAACATAAGTGTGTCCTGAACTCTAACCCTAACCCTAACCCTTACCATATGGGCCCATTCATTCTAATGAATCTCATAGGCTATAATGGAGAATGGATAAACATCCAAAATTTTTCCCCATCAAGAGTGTACCATTCAGTGTGATATTAAAAATACATCTTACCCATCCCTAAACCCAAACCCAATATTCACCCAAACATAAGTGTGTCCTGAACTCTAACCCTAACCCTAACCCTTACCATATGGGCCCATTCATTCTAATGAATCTCATAGGCTATAATGGAGAATGGAAAAACATCCAAAATTTTTCCCCATCAATAGTGAACCATTCGGTGTGATATTAAAAATTCATCTTACCCATCCCTAAACCCAAACCCAATATTCACCCAAAGATATGTGTGTCCTGAACTCTAACCCTAACCCTAACCCTTACCATATGGGCCCATTCATTCTAATGAATCTCATAGGCTATAATGGGGAATGGAAAAACATCCAAAATTTTTCCCCATCAAGAGTGTACCATTCAGTGTGATATTAAAAATACATCTTACCCATCCCTAAACCCAAACCCAATATTCACCCAAACATAAGTGTGTCCTGAACTCTAACCCTAACCCTAACCCTTACCATATGGGCCCATTCATTCTAATGAATCTCATAGGCTATAATGGAGAATGGAAAAACATCCAAAATTTTTCCCCATCAATAGTGAACCATTCGGTGTGATATTAAAAATTCATCTTACCCATCCCTAAACCCAAACCCAATATTCACCCAAAGATATGTGTGTCCTGAACTCTAACCCTAACCCTAACCCTTACCATATGGGCCCATTCATTCTAATGAATCTCATAGGCTATAATGGGGAATGGAAAAACATCCAAAAATTTTCCCCATCAAGAGTGTACCATTCAGTGTGATATTAAAAATACATCTTACCCATCCCTAAACCCAAACCCAATATTCACCCAAAGATATGTGTGTCTTGAACTCTAACCCTAACCCTAACCCTTACCATATGGGCCCATTCATTCTAATGAATCTCATAGGCTATAATGGAGAATGGAAAAACATCCAAAATTTTTCCCCATCAAGAGTGTACCATGCAGTGTGATATTAAAAATACATCTTACCCATCCCTAAACCCAAACCCAATATTCACCCAAACATAAGTGTGTCCTGAACTCTAACCCTAACCCTAACCCTTACCATATGGGCGCATTCATTCTAATGAATCTCATAGGCTATAATGGAGAATGGAAAAACATCCAAACTTTTTCCCCATCAATAGTGTACCATTAAGTGTGATATTAAAAATTCATCTTACCCATCCCTAAACCCAAACCCAATATTCACCCAAAGATATGTGTGTCCTGAACTCTAACAACCCTAACCCTTACCATATGGGCCCATTCATTCTAATGAATCTCATAGGCTATAATGGAGAATGGAAAAACATCCAAAATTTTTCCCCATCAAGAGTGTACCAATCAGTGTGATATTAAAAATACATCTTACCCATCCCTAAACCCAAACCCAATATTCACCCAAACATAAGTGTGTCCTGAACTCTAACCCTAACCCTTACCATATGGGCCCATTCATTCTAATGAATCTCATAGGCTATAATGGAGAATGGAAAAACATCCAAAATTTTTCCCCATCAAGAGTGTACCATTCAGTGTGATATTAAAAATACATCTTACCCAACCCTAAACCAGACCCCAATTTTAAACCAAACATATGTGTGTCCTGAACTCTAACCCTAACCCTAACCCTTACCATATGGGCCCATTCATTCTAATGAATCTCATAGGCTATAATGGGGAATGGAAAAACATCCAAAATTTTTCCCCATCAAGAGTGTACCATTCAGTGTGATATTAAAAATACATCTTACCCATCCCTAAACCCAAACCCAATATTCACCCAAACATAAGTGTGTCCTGAACTCTAACCCTAACCCTAACCCTTACCATATGGGCGCATTCATTCTAATGAATCTCATAGGCTATAATGGAGAATGGAAAAACATCCAAACTTTTCCCCCATCAATAGTGTACCATTCAGTGTGATATTAAAAATTCATCTTACCCATCCCTAAACCCAAACCCAATATTCACCCAAAGATATGTGTGTCCTGAACTCTAACAACCCTAACCCTTACCATATGGGCCCATTCATTCTAATGAATCTCATAGGCTATAATGGAGAATGGAAAAACATCCAAAATTTTTCCCCATCAAGAGTGTACCATTCAGTGTGATATTAAAAATACATCTTACCCATCCCTAAACCCAAACCCAATATTCACCCAAACATAAGTGTGTCCTGAACTCTAACCCTAACCCTAACCCTTACCATATGGGCCCATTCATTCTAATGAATCTCATAGGCTATAATGGAGAATGGAAAAACATCCAAAATTTTTCCCCATCAATAGTGAACCATTCGGTGTGATATTAAAAATTCATCTTACCCATCCCTAAACCCAAACCCAATATTCACCCAAAGATATGTGTGTCCTGAACTCTAACCCTAACCCTAACCCTTACCATATGGGCCCATTCATTCTAATGAATCTCATAGGCTATAATGGAGAATGGAAAAACATCCAAAATTCTTCCCCATCAAGAGTGTACCATTCAGTGTGATATTAAAAATTCATCTTACCCATCCCTAAACCCAAACCCAATATTCACCCAAACATAAGTGTGTCCTGAACTCTAACCCTAACCCTAACCTTTACCATATGGGCCCATTCATTCTAATGAATCTCATAGGCTATAATGGAGAATGGAAAAACATCCAAAATTTTTCCCCATCAAGAGTGTACCATTCAGTGTGATATTAAAAAAAAATCTTACCCATCCCTAAACCCAAACCCAATATTCACCCAAACATAAGTGTGTCCTGAACTCTAACCCTAACCCTAACCCTTACCATATGGGCCCATTCATTCTAATGAATCTCATAGGCTATAATGGAGAATGGAAAAACATCCAAACTTTTTCCCCATCAAGAGTGTACCATTCAGTGTGATATTAAAAATACATCTTACCCAACCCTAAACCAGACCCCAATTTTAAACCAAAGATATGTGTGTCCTGAACTCTAACCCTAACCCTAACCCTTACCATATGGGCCCATTCATTCTAATGAATCTCATAGGCTATAATGGAGAATGGAAAAACATCCAAAATTTTTCCCCATCAAGAGTGTACCATTCAGTGTGATATTAAAAATACATCTTACCCATCCCTAAACCCAAACCCAATATTCACCCAAACATAAGTGTGTCCTGAACTCTAACCCTAACCCTAACCCTTACCATATGGGCCCATTCATTCTAATGAATCTCATAGGCTATAATGGAGAATGGAAAAACATCCAAAATTTTTCCCCATCAATAGTGAACCATTCGGTGTGATATTAAAAATTCATCTTACCCATCCCTAAACCCAAACCCAATATTCATCCAAAGATATGTGTGTCCTGAACTCTAACCCTAACCCTAACCCTTACCATATGGGCCCATTCATTCTAATGAATCTCATAGGCTATAATGGAGAATGGAAAAACATCCAAAATTTTTCCCCATCAAGAGTGTACCATTCAGTGTGATATTAAAAATACATCTTACCCATCCCTAAACCCAAACCCAATATTCACCCAAACATAAGTGTGTCCTGAACTCTAACCCTAACCCTAACCCTTACCATATGGGCCCATTCATTCTAATGAATCTCATAGGCTATAATGGAGAATGGATAAACATCCAAAATTTTTCCCCATCAAGAGTGTACCATTCAGTGTGATATTAAAAATACATCTTACCCATCCCTAAACCCAAACCCAATATTCACCCAAACATAAGTGTGTCCTGAACTCTAACCCTAACCCTAACCCTTACCATATGGGCCCATTCATTCTAATGAATCTCATAGGCTATAATGGAGAATGGAAAAACATCCAAAATTTTTCCCCATCAATAGTGAACCATTCGGTGTGATATTAAAAATTCATCTTACCCATCCCTAAACCCAAACCCAATATTCACCCAAAGATATGTGTGTCCTGAACTCTAACCCTAACCCTAACCCTTACCATATGGGCCCATTCATTCTAATGAATCTCATAGGCTATAATGGGGAATGGAAAAACATCCAAAATTTTTCCCCATCAAGAGTGTACCATTCAGTGTGATATTAAAAATACATCTTACCCATCCCTAAACCCAAACCCAATATTCACCCAAACATAAGTGTGTCCTGAACTCTAACCCTAACCCTAACCCTTACCATATGGGCCCATTCATTCTAATGAATCTCATAGGCTATAATGGAGAATGGAAAAACATCCAAAATTTTTCCCCATCAATAGTGAACCATTCGGTGTGATATTAAAAATTCATCTTACCCATCCCTAAACCCAAACCCAATATTCACCCAAAGATATGTGTGTCCTGAACTCTAACCCTAACCCTAACCCTTACCATATGGGCCCATTCATTCTAATGAATCTCATAGGCTATAATGGGGAATGGAAAAACATCCAAAAATTTTCCCCATCAAGAGTGTACCATTCAGTGTGATATTAAAAATACATCTTACCCATCCCTAAACCCAAACCCAATATTCACCCAAAGATATGTGTGTCTTGAACTCTAACCCTAACCCTAACCCTTACCATATGGGCCCATTCATTCTAATGAATCTCATAGGCTATAATGGAGAATGGAAAAACATCCAAAATTTTTCCCCATCAAGAGTGTACCATGCAGTATGATATTAAAAATACATCTTACCCATCCCGAAACCCAAAACCAATATTCACCCAAACATAAGTGTGTCCTGAACTCTAACCCTAACCCTAACCCTTACCATATGGGCGCATTCATTCTAATGAATCTCATAGGCTATAATGGAGAATGAAAAACATCCAAACTTTTTCCCCATCAATAGTGTACCATTAAGTGTGATATTAAAAATTCATCTTACCCATCCCTAAACCCAAACCCAATATTCACCCAAAGATATGTGTGTCCTGAACTCTAACAACCCTAACCCTTACCATATGGGCCCATTCATTCTAATGAATCTCATAGGCTATAATGGAGAATGGAAAAACATCCAAAATTTTTCCCCATCAAGAGTGTACCAATCAGTGTGATATTAAAAATACATCTTACCCATCCCTAAACCCAAACCCAATATTCACCCAAACATAAGTGTGTCCTGAACTCTAACCCTAACCCTTACCATATGGGCCCATTCATTCTAATGAATCTCATAGGCTATAATGGAGAATGGAAAAACATCCAAAATTTTTCCCCATCAAGAGTGTACCATTCAGTGTGATATTAAAAATACATCTTACCCAACCCTAAACCAGACCCCAATTTTAAACCAAACATATGTGTGTCCTGAACTCTAACCCTAACCCTAACCCTTACCATATGGGCCCATTCATTCTAATGAATCTCATAGGCTATAATGGGGAATGGAAAAACATCCAAAATTTTTCCCCATCAAGAGTGTACCATTCAGTGTGATATTAAAAATACATCTTACCCATCCCTAAACCCAAACCCAATATTCACCCAAACATAAGTGTGTCCTGAACTCTAACCCTAACCCTAACCCTTACCATATGGGCGCATTCATTCTAATGAATCTCATAGGCTATAATGGAGAATGGAAAAACATCCAAACTTTTCCCCCATCAATAGTGTACCATTAAGTGTGATATTAAAAATTCATCTTACCCATCCCTAAACCCAAACCCAATATTCACCCAAAGATATGTGTGTCCTGAACTCTAACAACCCTAACCCTTACCATATGGGCCCATTCATTCTAATGAATCTCATAGGCTATAATGGAGAATGGAAAAACATCCAAAATTTTTCCCCATCAAGACTGTACCATTCAGTGTGATATTAAAAATACATCTTACCCATCCCTAAACCCAAACCCAATATTCACCCAAACATAAGTGTGTCCTGAACTCTAACCCTAACCCTAACCCTTACCATATGGGCCCATTCATTCTAATGAATCTCATAGGCTATAATGGAGAATGGAAAAACATCCAAAATTTTTCCCCATCAATAGTGAACCATTCGGTGTGATATTAAAAATTCATCTTACCCATCCCTAAACCCAAACCCAATATTCACCCAAAGATATGTGTGTCCTGAACTCTAACCCTAACCCTAACCCTTACCATATGGGCCCATTCATTCTAATGAATCTCATAGGCTATAATGGAGAATGGAAAAACATCCAAAATTCTTCCCCATCAAGAGTGTACCATTCAGTGTGATATTAAAAATTCATCTTACCCATCCCTAAACCCAAACCCAATATTCACCCAAACATAAGTGTGTCCTGAACTCTAACCCTAACCCTAACCTTTACCATATGGGCCCATTCATTCTAATGAATCTCATAGGCTATAATGGAGAATGGAAAAACATCCAAAATTTTTCCCCATCAAGAGTGTACCATTCAGTGTGATATTAAAAATACATCTTACCCATCCCTAAACCCAAACCCAATATTCACCCAAACATAAGTGTGTCCTGAACTCTAACCCTAACCCTAACCCTTACCATATGGGCGCATTCATTCTAATGAATCTCATAGGCTATAATGGAGAATGGAAAAACATCCAAACTTTTTCCCCATCAAGAGTGTACCATTCAGTGTGATATTAAAAATACATCTTACCCAACCCTAAACCAGACCCCAATTTTAAACCAAAGATATGTGTGTCCTGAACTCTAACCCTAACCCTAACCCTTACCATATGGGCCCATTCATTCTAATGAATCTCATAGGCTATAATGGAGAATGGAAAAACATCCAAAATTTTTCCCCATCAAGAGTGTACCATTCAGTGTGATATTAAAAATACATCTTACCCATCCCTAAACCCAAACCCAATATTCACCCAAACATAAGTGTGTCCTGAACTCTAACCCTAACCCTAACCCTTACCATATGGGCCCATTCATTCTAATGAATCTCATAGGCTATAATGGAGAATGGAAAAACATCCAAAATTTTTCCCCATCAATAGTGAACCATTCGGTGTGATATTAAAAATTCATCTTACCCATCCCTAAACCCAAACCCAATATTCATCCAAAGATATGTGTGTCCTGAACTCTAACCCTAACCCTAACCCTTACCATATGGGCCCATTCATTCTAATGAATCTCATAGGCTATAATGGAGAATGGAAAAACATCCAAAATTCTTCCCCATCAAGAGTGTACCATTCAGTGTGATATTAAAAATTCATCTTACCCATCCCTAAACCCAAACCCAATATTCACCCAAACATAAGTGTGTCCTGAACTCTAACCCTAACCCTAACCTTTACCATATGGGCCCATTCATTCTAATGAATCTCATAGGCTATAATGGAGAATGGAAAAACATCCAAAATTTTTCCCCATCAAGAGTGTACCATTCAGTGTGATATTAAAAATACATCTTACCCATCCCTAAACCCAAACCCAATATTCACCCAAACATAAGTGTGTCCTGAACTCTAACCCTAACCCTAACCCTTACCATATGGGCGCATTCATTCTAATGAATCTCATAGGCTATAATGGAGAATGGAAAAACATCCAAACTTTTTCCCCATCAATAGTGTACCATTAAGTGTGATATTAAAAATTCATCTTACCCATCCCTAAACCCAAACCCAATATTCACCCAAAGATATGTGTGTCCTGAACTCTAACAACCCTAACCCTTACCATATGGGCCCATTCATTCTAATGAATCTCATAGGCTATAATGGAGAATGGAAAAACATCCAAAATTTTTCCCCATCAAGAGTGTACCATTCAGTGTGATATTAAAAATACATCTTACCCATCCCTAAACCCAAACCCAATATTCACCCAAACATAAGTGTGTCCTGAACTCTAACCCTAACCCTTACCATATGGGCCCATTCATTCTAATGAATCTCATAGGCTATAATGGAGAATGGAAAAACATCCAAACTTTTTCCCCATCAAGAGTGTACCATTCAGTGTGATATTAAAAATACATCTTACCCAACCCTAAACCAGACCCCAATTTTAAACCAAAGATATGTGTGTCCTGAACTCTAACCCTAACCCTAACCCTTACCATATGGGCCCATTCATTCTAATGAATCTCATAGGCTATAATGGAGAATGGAAAAACATCCAAAATTTTTCCCCATCAAGAGTGTACCATTCAGTGTGATATTAAAAATACATCTTACCCATCCCTAAACCCAAACCCAATATTCACCCAAACATAAGTGTGTTCTGAACTCTAACCCTAACCCTAACCCTTACCATATGGGCCCATTCATTCTAATGAATCTCATAGGCTATAATGGAGAATGGAAAAACATCCAAAATTTTTCCCCATCAATAGTGAACCATTCGGTGTGATATTAAAAATTCATCTTACCCATCCATAAACCCAAACCCAATATTCATCCAAAGATATGTGTGTCCTGAACTCTAACCCTAACCCTAACCCTTACCATATGGGCCCATTCATTCTAATGAATCTCATAGGCTATAATGGAGAATGGAAAAACATCCAAAATTCTTCCCCATCAAGAGTGTACCATTCAGTGTGATATTAAAAATTCATCTTACCCATCCCTAAACCCAAACCCAATATTCACCCAAACATAAGTGTGTCCTGAACTCTAACCCTAACCCTAACCTTTACCATATGGGCCCATTCATTCTAATGAATCTCATAGGCTATAATGGAGAATGGAAAAACATCCAAAATTTTTCCCCATCAAGAGTGTACCATTCAGTGTGATATTAAAAATACATCTTACCCATCCCTAAACCCAAACCCAATATTCACCCAAACATAAGTGTGTCCTGAACTCTAACCCTAACCCTAACCCTTACCATATGGGCGCATTCATTCTAATGAATCTCATAGGCTATAATGGAGAATGGAAAAACATCCAAACTTTTTCCCCATCAATAGTGTACCATTAAGTGTGATATTAAAAATTCATCTTACCCATCCCTAAACCCAAACCCAATATTCACCCAAAGATATGTGTGTCCTGAACTCTAACAACCCTAACCCTTACCATATGGGCCCATTCATTCTAATGAATCTCATAGGCTATAATGGAGAATGGAAAAACATCCAAAATTTTTCCCCATCAAGAGTGTACCATTCAGTGTGATATTAAAAATACATCTTACCCATCCCTAAACCCAAACCCAATATTCACCCAAACATAAGTGTGTCCTGAACTCTAACCCTAACCCTTACCATATGGGCCCATTCATTCTAATGAATCTCATAGGCTATAATGGAGAATGGAAAAACATCCAAAATTTTTCCCCATCAATAGTGAACCATTCGGTGTGATATTAAAAATTCATCTTACCCATCCCTAAACCCAAACCCAATATTCACCCAAAGATATGTGTGTCCTGAACTCTAACCCTAACCCTAACCCTTACCATATGGGCCCATTCATTCTAATGAATCTCATAGGCTATAATGGAGAATGGAAAAACATCCAAAATTCTTCCCCATCAAGAGTGTACCATTCAGTGTGATATTAAAAATTCATCTTACCCATCCCTAAACCCAAACCCAATATTCACCCAAGCATAAGTGTGTCCTGAACTCTAACCCTAACCCTAACCTTTACCATATGGGCCCATTCATTCTAATGAATCTCATAGGCTATAATGGAGAATGGAAAAACATCCAAAATTTTTCCCCATCAAGAGTGTACCATTCAGTGTGATATTAAAAATACATCTTACCCATCCCTAAACCCAAACCCAATATTCACCCAAACATAAGTGTGTCCTGAACTCTAACCCTAACCCTAACCCTTACCATATGGGCCCATTCATTCTAATGAATCTCATAGGCTATAATGGAGAATGGAAAAACATCCAAACTTTTTCCCCATCAAGAGTGTACCATTCAGTGTGATATTAAAAATACATCTTACCCAACCCTAAACCAGACCCCAATTTTAAACCAAAGATATGTGTGTCCTGAACTCTAACCCTAACCCTAACCCTTACCATATGGGCCCATTCATTCTAATGAATCTCATAGGCTATAATGGAGAATGGAAAAACATCCAAAATTTTTCCCCATCAAGAGTGTACCATTCAGTGTGATATTAAAAATACATCTTACCCATCCCTAAACCCAAACCCAATATTCACCCAAACATAAGTGTGTCCTGAACTCTAACCCTAACCCTAACCCTTACCATATGGGCCCATTCATTCTAATGAATCTCATAGGCTATAATGGAGAATGGAAAAACATCCAAAATTTTTCCCCATCAATAGTGAACCATTCGGTGTGATATTAAAAATTCATCTTACCCATCCCTAAACCCAAACCCAATATTCATCCAAAGATATGTGTGTCCTGAACTCTAACCCTAACCCTAACCCTTACCATATGGGCCCATTCATTCTAATGAATCTCATAGGCTATAATGGAGAATGGAAAAACATCCAAAATTCTTCCCCATCAAGAGTGTACCATTCAGTGTGATATTAAAAATTCATCTTACCCATCCCTAAACCCAAACCCAATATTCACCCAAACATAAGTGTGTCCTGAACTCTAACCCTAACCCTAACCTTTACCATATGGGCCCATTCATTCTAATGAATCTCATAGGCTATAATGGAGAATGGAAAAACATCCAAAATTTTTCCCCATCAAGAGTGTACCATTCAGTGTGATATTAAAAATACATCTTACCCATCCCTAAACCCAAACCCAATATTCACCCAAACATAAGTGTGTCCTGAACTCTAACCCTAACCCTAACCCTTACCATATGGGCGCATTCATTCTAATGAATCTCATAGGCTATAATGGAGAATGGAAAAACATCCAAACTTTTTCCCCATCAATAGTGTACCATTAAGTGTGATATTAAAAATTCATCTTACCCATCCCTAAACCCAAACCCAATATTCACCCAAAGATATGTGTGTCCTGAACTCTAACAACCCTAACCCTTACCATATGGGCCCATTCATTCTAATGAATCTCATAGGCTATAATGGAGAATGGAAAAACATCCAAAATTTTTCCCCATCAAGAGTGTACCATTCAGTGTGATATTAAAAATACATCTTACCCATCCCTAAACCCAAACCCAATATTCACCCAAACATAAGTGTGTCCTGAACTCTAACCCTAACCCTTACCATATGGGCCCATTCATTCTAATGAATCTCATAGGCTATAATGGAGAATGGAAAAACATCCAAAATTTTTCCCCATCAATAGTGAACCATTCGGTGTGATATTAAAAATTCATCTTACCCATCCCTAAACCCAAACCCAATATTCACCCAAAGATATGTGTGTCCTGAACTCTAACCCTAACCCTAACCCTTACCATATGGGCCCATTCATTCTAATGAATCTCATAGGCTATAATGGGGAATGGAAAAACATCCAAAATTTTTCCCCATCAAGAGTGTACCATTCAGTGTGATATTAAAAATACATCTTACCCATCCCTAAACCCAAACCCAATATTCACCCAAGCATAAGTGTGTCCTGAACTCTAACCCTAACCCTAACCCTTACCATATGGGCGCATTCATTCTAATAAATCTCATAGGCTATAATGGAGAATGGAAAAACATCCAAAATTTTTCCCCATCAATAGTGTACCATTCAGTGTGATATTAAAAATTCATCTTACCCATCCCTAAACCCAGACCCAATATTCACCCAAAGATATGTGTGTCCTGAACTCTAACAACCCTAACCCTTACCATATGGGCCCATTCATTCTAATGAATCTCATAGGCTATAATGGAGAATGGAAAAACATCCAAAATTTTTCCCCATCAAGAGTGTACCATTCAGTGTGATATTAAAAATACATCTTACCCATCCCTAAACCCAAACCCAATATTCACCCAAACATAAGTGTGTCCTGAACTCTAACCCTAACCCTAACCCTTACCATATGGGCCCATTCATTCTAATGAATCTCATAGGCTATAATGGGGAATGGAAAAACATCCAAAATTCTTCCCCATCAAGAGTGTACCATTCAGTGTGATATTAAAAATACATCTTACCCAACCCTAAACCAGACCCCAATTTTTACCCAAAGATATGTGTGTCCTGAACTCTAACCCTAACCCTAACCCTTACCATATGGGCCCATTCATTCTAATGAATCTCATAGGCTATAATGGAGAATGGAAAAACATCCAAAATTTTTCCCCTTCAAGAGTGTACCATTCAGTGTGATATTAAAAATACATCTTACCCATCCCTAAACCCAAACCCAATATTCACCCAAACATAAGTGTGTCCTGAACTCTAACCCTAACCCTAACCCTTACCATATGGGCCCATTCATTCTAATGAATCTCATAGGCTATAATGGAGAATGGAAAAACATCCAAAATTTTTCCCCATCAAGAGTGTACCATTCAGTGTGATATTAAAAATACATCTTACCCATCCCTAAACCCAAACCCAATATTCACCCAAACATAAGTGTGTCCTGAACTCTAACCCTAACCCTAACCCTTACCATATGGGCCCATTCATTCTAATGAATCTCATAGGCTATAATGGAGAATGGAAAAACATCCAAACTTTTTCCCCATCAAGAGTGTACCATTCAGTGTGATATTAAAAATACATCTTACCCAACCCTAAACCAGACCCCAATTTTAAACCAAAGATATGTGTGTCCTGAACTCTAACCCTAACCCTAACCCTTACCATATGGGCCCATTCATTCTAATGAATCTCATAGGCTATAATGGAGAATGGAAAAACATCCAAAATTTTTCCCCATCAAGAGTGTACCATTCAGTGTGATATTAAAAATACATCTTACCCATCCCTAAACCCAAACCCAATATTCACCCAAACATAAGTGTGTCCTGAACTCTAACCCTAACCCTAACCCTTACCATATGGGCCCATTCATTCTAATGAATCTCATAGGCTATAATGGAGAATGGAAAAACATCCAAAATTTTTCCCCATCAATAGTGAACCATTCGGTGTGATATTAAAAATTCATCTTACCCATCCCTAAACCCAAACCCAATATTCATCCAAAGATATGTGTGTCCTGAACTCTAACCCTAACCCTAACCCTTACCATATGGGCCCATTCATTCTAATGAATCTCATAGGCTATAATGGAGAATGGAAAAACATCCAAAATTCTTCCCCATCAAGAGTGTACCATTCAGTGTGATATTAAAAATTCATCTTACCCATCCCTAAACCCAAACCCAATATTCACCCAAACATAAGTGTGTCCTGAACTCTAACCCTAACCCTAACCTTTACCATATGGGCCCATTCATTCTAATGAATCTCATAGGCTATAATGGAGAATGGAAAAACATCCAAAATTTTTCCCCATCAAGAGTGTACCATTCAGTGTGATATTAAAAATACATCTTACCCATCCCTAAACCCAAACCCAATATTCACCCAAACATAAGTGTGTCCTGAACTCTAACCCTAACCCTAACCCTTACCATATGGGCGCATTCATTCTAATGAATCTCATAGGCTATAATGGAGAATGGAAAAACATCCAAACTTTTTCCCCATCAATAGTGTACCATTAAGTGTGATATTAAAAATTCATCTTACCCATCCCTAAACCCAAACCCAATATTCACCCAAAGATATGTGTGTCCTGAACTCTAACAACCCTAACCCTTACCATATGGGCCCATTCATTCTAATGAATCTCATAGGCTATAATGGAGAATGGAAAAACATCCAAAATTTTTCCCCATCAAGAGTGTACCATTCAGTGTGATATTAAAAATACATCTTACCCATCCCTAAACCCAAACCCAATATTCACCCAAACATAAGTGTGTCCTGAACTCTAACCCTAACCCTTACCATATGGGCCCATTCATTCTAATGAATCTCATAGGCTATAATGGAGAATGGAAAAACATCCAAAATTTTTCCCCATCAATAGTGAACCATTCGGTGTGATATTAAAAATTCATCTTACCCATCCCTAAACCCAAACCCAATATTCACCCAAAGATATGTGTGTCCTGAACTCTAACCCTAACCCTAACCCTTACCATATGGGCCCATTCATTCTAATGAATCTCATAGGCTATAATGGGGAATGGAAAAACATCCAAAATTTTTCCCCATCAAGAGTGTACCATTCAGTGTGATATTAAAAATACATCTTACCCATCCCTAAACCCAAACCCAATATTCACCCAAGCATAAGTGTGTCCTGAACTCTAACCCTAACCCTAACCCTTACCATATGGGCGCATTCATTCTAATAAATCTCATAGGCTATAATGGAGAATGGAAAAACATCCAAAATTTTTCCCCATCAATAGTGTACCATTCAGTGTGATATTAAAAATTCATCTTACCCATCCCTAAACCCAAACCCAATATTCACCCAAAGATATGTGTGTCCTGAACTCTAACAACCCTAACCCTTACCATATGGGCCCATTCATTCTAATGAATCTCATAGGCTATAATGGAGAATGGAAAAACATCCAAAATTTTTCCCCATCAAGAGTGTACCATTCAGTGTGATATTAAAAATACATCTTACCCATCCCTAAACCCAAACCCAATATTCACCCAAACATAAGTGTGTCCTGAACTCTAACCCTAACCCTAACCCTTACCATATGGGCCCATTCATTCTAATGAATCTCATAGGCTATAATGGGGAATGGAAAAACATCCAAAATTCTTCCCCATCAAGAGTGTACCATTCAGTGTGATATTAAAAATACATCTTACCCAACCCTAAACCAGACCCCAATTTTTACCCAAAGATATGTGTGTCCTGAACTCTAACCCTAACCCTAACCCTTACCATATGGGCCCATTCATTCTAATGAATCTCATAGGCTATAATGGAGAATGGAAAAACATCCAAAATTTTTCCCCTTCAAGAGTGTACCATTCAGTGTGATATTAAAAATACATCTTACCCATCCCTAAACCCAAACCCAATATTCACCCAAACATAAGTGTGTCCTGAACTCTAACCCTAACCCTAACCCTTACCATATGGGCCCATTCATTCTAATGAATCTCATAGGCTATAATGGAGAATGGAAAAACATCCAAAATTTTTCCCCATCAAGAGTGTACCATTCAGTGTGATATTAAAAATACATCTTACCCATCCCTAAACCCAAACCCAATATTCACCCAAACATAAGTGTGTCCTGAACTCTAACCCTAACCCTAACCCTTACCATATGGGCCCATTCATTCTAATGAATCTCATAGGCTATAATGGAGAATGGAAAAACATCCAAACTTTTTCCCCATCAAGAGTGTACCATTCAGTGTGATATTAAAAATACATCTTACCCAACCCTAAACCAGACCCCAATTTTAAACCAAAGATATGTGTGTCCTGAACTCTAACCCTAACCCTAACCCTTACCATATGGGCCCATTCATTCTAATGAATCTCATAGGCTATAATGGAGAATGGAAAAACATCCAAATTTTTTCCCCATCAAGAGTGTACCATTCAGTGTGATATTAAAAATACATCTTACCCATCCCTAAACCCAAACCCAATATTCACCCAAACATAAGTGTGTCCTGAACTCTAACCCTAACCCTAACCCTTACCATATGGGCCCATTCATTCTAATGAATCTCATAGGCTATAATGGAGAATGGAAAAACATCCAAAATTTTTCCCCATCAATAGTGAACCATTCGGTGTGATATTAAAAATTCATCTTACCCATCCCTAAACCCAAACCCAATATTCACCCAAAGATATGTGTGTCCTGAACTCTAACCCTAACCCTAACCCTTACCATATGGGCCCATTCATTCTAATGAATCTCATAGGCTATAATGGAGAATGGAAAAACATCCAAAATTCTTCCCCATCAAGAGTGTACCATTCAGTGTGATATTAAAAATTCATCTTACCCATCCCTAAACCCAAACCCAATATTCACCCAAACATAAGTGTGTCCTGAACTCTAACCCTAACCCTAACCTTTACCATATGGGCCCATTCATTCTAATGAATCTCATAGGCTTTAATGGAGAATGGAAAAACATCCAAAATTCTTCCCCATCAAGAGTGTACCATTCAGTGTGATATTAAAAATACATCTTACCCAACCCTAAACCAGACCCCAATTTTAAACCAAACATATGTGTGTCCTGAACTCTAACCCTAACCCTAACCCTTACCATATGGGCCCATTCATTCTAATGAATCTCATAGGCTATAATGGGGAATGGAAAAACATCCAAAATTTTTCCCCATCAAGAGTGTACCATTCAGTGTGATATTAAAAATACATCTTACCCATCCCTAAACCCAAACCCAATATTCACCCAAGCATAAGTGTGTCCTGAACTCTAACCCTAACCCTAACCCTTACCATATGGGCCCATTCATTCTAATGAATCTCATAGGCTATAATGGAGAATGGAAAAACATCCAAAATTTTTCCCCATCAAGAGTGTACCATTCAGTGTGATATTAAAAATACATCTTACCCATCCCTAAACCCAAACCCAATATTCACCCAAACATAAGTGTGTCCTGAACTCTAACCCTAACCCTAACCCTTACCATATGGGCCCATTCATTCTAATGAATCTCATAGGCTATAATGGAGAATGGAAAAACATCCAAAATTTTTCCCCATCAATAGTGAACCATTCAGTGTGATATTAAAAATTCATCTTACCCATCCCTAAACCCAAACCCAATATTCACCCAAAGATATGTGTGTCCTAAACTCTAACCCTAACCCTAACCCTTACCATATGGGCCCATTCATTCTAATGAATCTCATAGGCTATAATGGAGAATGGAATAAACATCCAAAATTCTTCCCCATCAAGAGTGTACCATTCAGTTTGATATTAAAAATTCATCTTACCCATCCCTAAACCCAAAACCAATATTCACCCAAACATAAGTGTGTCCTGAACTCTAACCCTAACCCTAACCTTTACCATATGGGCCCATTCATTCTAATGAATCTCATAGGCTATAATGGAGAATGGAAAAACATCCAAAATTTTTCCCCATCAAGAGTGTACCATTCAGTGTGATATTAAAAATACATCTTACCCAACCCTAAACCAGACCCCAATTTTAAACCAAACATATGTGTGTCCTGAACTCTAACCCTAACCCTAACCCTTACCATATGGGCCCATTCATTCTAATGAATCTCATAGGCTATAATGGGGAATGGAAAAACATCCAAAATTTTTCCCCATCAAGAGTGTACCATTCAGTGTGATATTAAAAATACATCTTACCCATCCCTAAACCCAAACCCAATATTCACCCAAGCATAAGTGTGTCCTGAACTCTAACCCTAACCCTAACCCTTACCATATGGGCCCATTCATTCTAATGAATCTCATAGGCTATAATGGAGAATGGAAAAACATCCAAAATTTTTCCCCATCAAGAGTGTCCCTTTCAGTGTGATATTAAAAATACATCTTACCCAACCCTAAACCAGACCCCAATTTTAAACCAAACATATGTGTGTCCTGAACTCTAACCCTAACCCTAACCCTTACCATATGGGCCCATTCATTCTAATGAATCTCATAGGCTATAATGGGGAATGGAAAAACATCCAAAAATTTTCCCCATCAAGAGTGTACCATTCAGTGTGATATTAAAAATACATCTTACCCATCCCTAAACCCAAACCCAATATTCACCCAAGCATAAGTGTGTCCTGAACTCTAACCCTAACCCTAACCCTTACCATATGGGCCCATTCATTCTAATGAATCTCATAGGCTATAATGGAGAATGGAAAAACATCCAAAATTTTTCCCCATCAAGAGTGTACCATTCAGTGTGATATTAAAAATATATCTTACCCATCCCTAAACCCAAACCCAATATTCACCCAAACATAAGTGTGTCCTGAACTCTAACCCTAACCCTAACCCTTACCATATGGGTGCATTCATTCTAATGAATCTCATAGGCTATAATGGAGAATGGAAAAACATCCAAATTTTTTCCCCATCAATAGTGTACCATTCAGTGTGATATTAAAAATTCATCTTACCCATCCCTAAACCCAAACCCAATATTCACCCAAGCATAAGTGTGTCCTGAACTCTAACCCTAACCCTAACCCTTACCATATGGGCCCATTCATTCTAATGAATCTCATAGGCTATAATGGAGAATGCAAAAACATCCAAAATTTTTCCCCATCAAGAGTGTACCATTCAGTGTGATATTAAAAATACATCTTACCCATCCCTAAACCCAAACCCAATATTCACCCAAACATAAGTGTGTCCTGAACTCTAACCCTAACCCTAACCCTTACCATATGGGTGCATTCATTCTAATGAATCTCATATGCTATAATGGAGAATGGAAAAACATCCAAATTTTTTCCCCATCAATAGTGTACCATTCATTGTGATATTAAAAATTCATCTTACCCATCCCTAAACCCAAACCCAATATTCACCCAAAGATATGTGTGTCCTGAACTCTAACAACCCTAACCCTTACCATATGGGCCCATTCATTCTAATGAATCTCATAGGCTATAATGGAGAATGGAAAAACATCCAAAATTTTTCCCCATCAAGAGTGTACCATTCAGTGTGATATAAAAATTCATCTTACCCATCCCTAAACCCAAACCCAATATTCACCCAAACATAAGTGTGTCCTGAACTCTAACCCTAACC
Organism: Heteronotia binoei; assembly: GCF_032191835.1. Lineage (NCBI taxonomy): Eukaryota > Metazoa > Chordata > Lepidosauria > Squamata > Gekkonidae > Heteronotia > Heteronotia binoei. Next base: position 40,490,978 of record NC_083232.1, read on the forward strand.
CTAACCCTTACCATATGGGCCCATTCATTCTAATGAATCTCATAGGCTATAATGGAGAATGGAAAAACATCCAAAATTTTTCCCCATCAAGAGTGTACCATTCAGTGTGATATTAAAAATACATCTTACCCAACCCTAAACCAGACCCCAATTTTAAACCAAAGATATGTGTGTCCTGAACTCTAACCCTAACCCTAACCCTTACCATATGGGCCCATTCATTCTAATGAATCTCATAGGCTATAATGGAGAATGGAAAAACATCCAAAATTTTTCCCCATCAAGAGTGTACCATTCAGTGTGATATTAAAAATACATCTTACCCATCCCTAAACCAAAACCCAATATTCACCCAAACATAAGTGTGTCCTGAACTCTAACCCTAACCCTAACCCTTACCATATGGGCCCATTCATTCTAATGAATCTCATAGGCTATAATGGAGAATGGAAAAACATCCAAAATTTTTCCCCATCAATAGTGAACCATTCAGTGTGATATTAAAAATTCATCTTACCCATCCCTAAACCCAAACCCAATATTCACCCAAAGATATGTGTGTCCTGAACTCTAACCCTAACCCTAACCCTTACCATATGGGCCCATTCATTCTAATGAATCTCATAGGCTATAAAGGAGAATGGAATAAACATCCAAAATTCTTCCCCATCAAGAGTGTACCATTCAGTTTGATATTAAAAATTCATCTTACCCATCCCTAAACCCAAACCCAATATTCACCCAAACATAAGTGTGTCCTGAACTCTAACCCTAACCCTAACCTTTACCATATGGGCCCATTCATTCTAATGAATCTCATAGGCTATAATGGAGAATGGAAAAACATCCAAAATTTTTCCCCATCAAGAGTGTACCATTCAGTGTGATATTAAAAATACATCTTACCCAACCCTAAACCAGACCCCAATTTTAATCCAAACATATGTGTGTCCTGAACTCTAACCCTAACCCTAACCCTTACCATATGGGCCCATTCATTCTAATGAATCTCATAGGCTATAATGGGGAATGGAAAAACATCCAAAATTTTTCCCCATCAAGAGTGTACCATTCAGTGTGATATTAAAAATACATCTTACCCATCCCTAAACCCAAACCCAATATTCACCCAAGCATAAGTGTGTCCTGAACTCTAACCCTAACCCTAACCCTTACCATATGGGCCCATTCATTCTAATGAATCTCATAGGCTATAATGGAGAATGGAAAAACATCCAAAATTTTTCCCCATCAAGAGTGTACCATTCAGTGTGATATTAAAAATACATCTTACCCATCCCTAAACCCAAACCCAATATTCACCCAAACATAAGTGTGTCCTGAACTCTAACCCTAACCCTAACCCTTACCATATGGGCCCATTCATTCTAATGAATCTCATAGGCTATAATGGAGAATGGAAAAACATCCAAAATTTTTCCCCATCAAGAGTGTACCATTCAGTGTGATATTAAAAATACATCTTACCCAACCCTAAACCAGACCCCAATTTTAAACCAAAGATATGTGTGTCCTGAACTCTAACCCTAACCCTAACCCTTACCATATGGGCCCATTCATTCTAATGAATCTCACAGGCTATAATGGAGAATGGAAAAACCTCCAAAATTTTTCCCCATCAAGAGTGTACCATTCAGTGTGATATTAAAAATACATCTTACCCATCCCTAAACCGAAACCCAATATTCACCGAAACATAAGTGTGTCCTGAACTCTAACCCTAACCCAAACCATTACCATATGGGCCCATTCATTCTAATGAATCTCATAGGCTATAATGGAGAATGGAAAAACATCCAAAATTTTTCCCCATCAATAGTGAACCATTCAGTGTGATATTAAAAATTCATCTTACCCATCCCTAAACCCAAACCCAATATTCACCCAAAGATATGTGTGTCCTGAACTCTAACCCTAACCCTAACCCTTACCATATGGGCCCATTCATTCTAATGAATCTCATAGGCTATAATGGAGAATGGAATAAACATCCAAAATTCTTCCCCATCAAGAGTGTACCATTCAGTTTGATATTAAAAATTCATCTTACCCATCCCTAAACCCAAACCCAATATTCACCCAAACATAAGTGTGTCCTGAACTCTAACCCTAACCCTAACCCTTACCATATGGGTGCATTCATTCTAATGAATCTCATAGGCTATAATGGAGAATGGAAAAACATCCAAATTTTTTCCCCATCAATAGTGTACCATTCATTGTGATATTAAAAATTCATCTTACCCATCCCTAAACCCAAAGCCAATATTCACCCAAAGATATGTGTGTCCTGAACTCTAACAACCCTAACCCTTACCATATGGGCCCATTCATTCTAATGAATCTCATAGGCTATAATGGAGAATGGAAAAACATCCAAAATTTTTCCCCATCAAGAGTGTACCATTCAGTGTGATATAAAAATACATCTTACCCATCCCTAAACCCAAACCCAATATTCACCCAAACATAAGTGTGTCCTGAACTCTAACCCTAACCCTAACCCTTACCATATGGGCCCATTCATTCTAATGAATCTCATAGGCTATAATGGAGAATGGAAAAACATCCAAAATTTTTCCCCATCAAGAGTGTACCATTCAGTGTGATATTAAAAATACATCTTACCCAACCCTAAACCAGACCCCAATTTTAAACCAAAGATATGTGTGTCCTGAACTCTAACCCTAACCCTAACCCTTACCATATGGGCCCATTCATTCTAATGAATCTCATAGGCTATAATGGAGAATGGAAAAACATCCAAAATTTTTCCCCATCAAGAGTGTACCATTCAGTGTGATATTAAAAATACATCTTACCCATCCCTAAACCGAAACCCAATATTCACCCAAACATAAGTGTGTCCTGAACTCTAACCCTAACCCTAACCCTTACCATATGGGCCCATTCATTCTAATGAATCTCATAGGCTATAATGGAGAATGGAAAAACATCCAACATTTTTCCCCATCAATAGTGAACCATTCAGTGTGATATTAAAAATTCATCTTACCCATCCCTAAACCCAAACCAAATATTCACCCAAACATAAGTGTGTCCTGAACTCTAACCCTAACCCTAACCCTTACCATCTGGGCGCATTCATTCTAATAAATCTCATAGGCTATAATGGAGAATGGAAAAACATCCAAAATTTTTCCCCATCAATAGTGTACCATTCAGTGTGATATTAAAAATTCATCTTACCCATCCCTAAACCCAAACCCAATATTCACCCAAAGATATGTGTGTCCTGAACTCTAACAACCCGAACCCTTACCATATGGGCCCATTCATTCTAATGAATCTCATAGGCTATAATGGAGAATGGAAAAACATCCAAAATTTTTCCCCATCAAGAGTGTACCATTCAGTGTGATATTAAAAATACATCTTACCCATCCCTAAACCCAAACCCAATATTCACCCAAACATAAGTGTGTCCTGAACTCTAACCCTAACCCTAACGCTTACCATATGGGCCCATTCATTCTAATGAATCTCATAGGCTATAATGGAGAATGGAAAAACATCCAAAATTTTTCCCCATCAATAGTGAACCATTCAGTGTGATATTAAAAATTCATCTTACCCATCCCTAAACCCAAACCCAATATTCACCCAAAGATATGTGTGTCCTGAACTCTAACCCTAACCCTAACCCTTACCATATGGGCCCATTCATTCTAATGAATCTCATAGGCTATAATGGAGAATGGAAAAACATCCAAAATTCTTCCCCATCAAGAGTGTACCATTCAGTGTGATATTAAAAATTCATCTTACCCATCCCTAAACCCAAACCCAATATTCACCCAAACATAAGTGTGTCCTGAACTCTAACCCTAACCCTAACCCTTACCATATGGGCCCATTCATTCTAATGAATCTCATAGGCTATAATGGAGAATGGAAAAACATCCAAAATTTTTCCCCATCAAGAGTGTACCATTCAGTGTGATATTAAAAATACATCTTACCCAACCCTAAACCAGACCCCAATTTTAAACCAAAGATATGTGTGTCCTGAACTCTAACCCTAACCCTAACCCTTACCATATGGGCCCATTCATTCTAATGAATCTCACAGGCTATAATGGAGAATGGAAAAACCTCCAAAATTTTTCCCCATCAAGAGTGTACCATTCAGTGTGATATTAAAAATACATCTTACCCATCCCTAAACCGAAACCCAATATTCACCCAAACATAAGTGTGACCTGAACTCTAACCCTAACCCAAACCATTACCATATGGGCCCATTCATTCTAATGAATCTCATAGGCTATAATGGAGAATGGAAAAACATCCAAACTTTTTCCCCATCCATAGTGAACCATTCAGTGTGATATTAAAAATTCATCTTACCCATCCCTAAACCCAAACCCAATATTCACCCAAAGATATGTGTGTCCTGAACTCTAACCCTAACCCTAACCCTTACCATATGGGCCCATTCATTCTAATGAATCTCATAGGCTATAATGGAGAATGGAATAAACATCCAAAATTCTTCCCCATCAAGAGTGTACCATTCAGTTTGATATTAAAAATTCATCTTACCCATCCCTAAACCCAAACCCAATATTCACCCAAACATAAGTGTGTCCTGAACTCTAACCCTAACCCTAACCCTTACCATATGGGTGCATTCATTCTAATGAATCTCATAGGCTATAATGGAGAATGGAAAAACATCCAAATTTTTTCCCCATCAATAGTGTACCATTCATTGTGATATTAAAAATTCATCTTACCCATCCCTAAACCCAAACCCAATATTCACCCAAAGATATGTGTGTCCTGAACTCTAACAACCCTAACCCTTACCATATGGGCCCATTCATTCTAATGAATCTCATAGGCTATAATGGAGAATGGAAAAACATCCAAAATTTTTCCCCATCAAGAGTGTACCATTCAGTGTGATATTAAAAATACATCTTACCCATCCCTAAACCGAAACCCAATATTCACCCAAACATAAGTGTGTCCTGAACTCTAACCCTAACCCTAACCCTTACCATATGGGCCCATTCATTCTAATGAATCTCATAGGCTATAATGGAGAATGGAAAAACATCCAAAATTTTTCCCCATCAATAGTGAACCATTCAGTGTGATATTAAAAATTCATCTTACCCATCCCTAAACCCAAACCCAATATTCACCCAAAGATATGTGTGTCCTGAACTCTAACCCTAACCCTAACCCTTACCATATGGGCCCATTCATTCTAATGAATCTCATAGGCTATAAAGGAGAATGGAATAAACATCCAAAATTCTTCCCCATCAAGAGTGTACCATTCAGTTTGATATTAAAAATTCATCTTACCCATCCCTAAACCCAAACCCAATATTCACCCAAACATAAGTGTGTCCTGAACTCTAACCCTAACCCTAACCCTTACCATATGGGTGCATTCATTCTAATGAATCTCATAGGCTATAATGGAGAATGGAAAAACATCCAAATTTTTTCCCCATCAATAGTGTACCATTCATTGTGATATTAAAAATTCATCTTACCCATCCCTAAACCCAAACCCAATATTCACCCAAAGATATGTGTGTCCTGAACTCTAACAACCCTAACCCTTACCATATGGGCCCATTCATTCTAATGAATCTCATAGGCTATAATGGAGAATGGAAAAACATCCAAAATTTTTCCCCATCAAGAGTGTACCATTCAGTGTGATATTAAAAATACATCTTACCCATCCCTAAACCGAAACCCAATATTCACCCAAACATAAGTGTGTCCTGAACTCTAACCCTAACCCTAACCCTTACCATATGGGCCCATTCATTCTAATGAATCTCATAGGCTATAATGGAGAATGGAAAAACATCCAAAATTTTTCCCCATCAATAGTGAACCATTCAGTGTGATATTAAAAATTCATCTTACCCATCCCTAAACCCAAACCCAATATTCACCCAAAGATATGTGTGTCCTGAACTCTAACCCTAACCCTAACCCTTACCATATGGGCCCATTCATTCTAATGAATCTCATAGGCTATAATGGAGAATGGAAAAACATCCAAAATTTTTCCCCATCAAGAGTGTACCATTCAGTGTGATATTAAAAATACATCTTACCCAACCCTAAACCAGACCCCAATTTTAAACCAAACATATGTGTGTCCTGAACTCTAACCCTAACCCTAACCCTTACCATATGAGCCCATTCATTCTAATGAATCTCATAGGCTATATTGGGGAATGGAAAAACATCCAAAATTTTTCCCCATCAAGAGTGTACCATTCAGTGTGATATTAAAAATACATCTTACCCATCCCTAAACCCAAACCCAATATTCACCCAAGCATAAGTGTGTCCTGAACTCTAACCCTAACCCTAACCCTTACCATATGGGCCCATTCATTCTAATGAATCTCATAGGCTATAATGGAGAATGGAAAAACATCCAAAATTTTTCCCCATCAAGAGTGTACCATTCAGTGTGATATTAAAAATACATCTTACCCAACCCTAAACCAGACCCCAATTTTAAACCAAAGATATGTGTGTCCTGAACTCTAACCCTAACCCTAACCCTTACCATATGGGCCCATTCATTCTAATGAATCTCACAGGCTATAATGGAGAATGGAAAAACCTCCAAAATTTTTCCCCATCAAGAGTGTACCATTCAGTGTGATATTAAAAATACATCTTACCCATCCCTAAACCGAAACCCAATATTCACCCAAACATAAGTGTGTCCTGAACTCTAACCCTAACCCAAACCATTACCATATGGGCCCATTCATTCTAATGAATCTCATAGGCTATAATGGAGAATGGAAAAACATCCAAACTTTTTCCCCATCAATAGTGAACCATTCAGTGTGATATTAAAAATTCATCTTACCCATCCCTAAACCCAAACCCAATATTCACCCAAAGATATGTGTGTCCTGAACTCTAACCCTAACCCTAACCCTTACCATATGGGCCCATTCATTCTAATGAATCTCATAGGCTATAATGGAGAATGGAATAAACATCCAAAATTCTTCCCCATCAAGAGTGTACCATTCAGTTTGATATTAAAAATTCATCTTACCCATCCCTAAACCCAAACCCAATATTCACCCAAACATAAGTGTGTCCTGAACTCTAACCCTAACCCAAACCCTTACCACATGGGCCCATTCATTCTAATGAATCTCATAGGCTATAATGGAGAATGGAAAAACATCCAAACTTTTTCCCCATCAATAGTGAACCATTCAGTGTGATATTAAAAATTCATCTTACCCATCCCTAAACCCAAACCCAATATTCACCCAAAGATATGTCTGTCCTGAACTCTAACCCTAACCCTAACCCTTACCATATGGGCCCATTCATTCTAATGAATCTCATAGGCTATAATGGGGAATGGAAAAACATCCAAAATTTTTCCCCCTCAAGAGTGTACCATTCAGTGTGATATTAAAAATACATCTTACCCATCCCTAAACCCAAACCCAATATTCACCCAAGCATAAGTGTGTCCTGAACTCTAACCCTAACCCTAACCCTTACCATATGGGCCCATTCATTCTAATGAATCTCATAGGCTATAATGGAGAATGGAAAAACATCCAAAATTTTTCCCCATCAAGAGTGTACCATTCAGTGTGATATTAAAAATACATCTTACCCATCCCTAAACCCAAACCCAATATTCACCCAAACATAAGTGTGTCCTGAACTCTAACCCTAACCCTAACCCTTACCATCTGGGCGCATTCATTCTAATAAATCTCATAGGCTATAATGGAGAATGGAAAAACATCCAAAATTTTTCCCCATCAATAGTGTACCATTCAGTGTGATATTAAAAATTCATCTTACCCATCCCTAAACCCAAACCCAATATTCACCCAAAGATATGTGTGTCCTGAACTCTAACAACCCGAACCCTTACCATATGGGCCCATTCATTCTAATGAATCTCATAGGCTATAATGGAGAATGGAAAAACATCCAAAATTTTTCCCCATCAAGAGTGTACCATTCAGTGTGATATTAAAAATACATCTTACCCATCCCTAAACCCAAACCCAATATTCACCCAAACATAAGTGTGTCCTGAACTCTAACCCTAACCCTAACGCTTACCATATGGGCCCATTCATTCTAATGAATCTCATAGGCTATAATGGAGAATGGAAAAACATCCAAAATTTTTCCCCATCAATAGTGAACCATTCAGTGTGATATTAAAAATTCATCTTACCCATCCCTAAACCCAAACCCAATATTCACCCAAAGATATGTGTGTCCTGAACTCTAACCCTAACCCTAACCCTTACCATATGGGCCCATTCATTCTAATGAATCTCATAGGCTATAATGGAGAATGGAAAAACATCCAAAATTCTTCCCCATCAAGAGTGTACCATTCAGTGTGATATTAAAAATTCATCTTACCCATCCCTAAACCCAAACCCAATATTCACCCAAACATAAGTGTGTCCTGAACTCTAACCCTAACCCTAACCTTTACCATCTGGGACCATTCATTCTAATGAATCTCATAGGCTATAATGGAGAATGGAAAAACATCCAAAATTTTTCCCCATCAAGAGTGTACCATTCAGTGTGATATTAAAAATACATCTTACCCATCCCTAAACCCAAACCCAATATTCACCCAAACATAAGTGTGTCCTGAACTCTAACCCTAACCCTAACCCTTACCATATGGGCCCATTCATTCTAATGAATCTCATAGGCTATAATGGAGAATGGAAAAACATCCAAAATTTTTCCCCATCAAGAGTGTACCATTCAGTGTGATATTAAAAATACATCTTACCCATCCCTAAACCCAAACCCAATATTCACCCAAACATAAGTGTGTCCTGAACTCTAACCCTAACCCTAACCCTTACCATATGGGCCCATTCATTCTAATGAATCTCATAGGCTATAATGGAGAATGGAAAAACATCCAAAAATTTTCCCCATCAAGAGTGTACCATTCAGTGTGATATTAAAAATACATCTTACCCAACCCTAAACCAGACCCCAATTTTAAACCAAACATATGTGTGTTCTGAACTCTAACCCTAACCCTAACCCTTACCATATGGGCCCATTCATTCTAATGAATCTCATAGGCTATAATGGGGAATGGAAAAACATCCAAAAATTTTCCCCATCAAGAGTGTACCATTCAGTGTGATATTAAAAATACATCTTACCCATCCCTAAACCCAAACCCAATATTCACCCAAGCATAAGTGTGTCCTGAACTCTAACCCTAACCCTAACCCTTACCATATGGGCCCATTCATTCTAATGAATCTCATAGGCTATAATGGAGAATGGAAAAACATCCAAAATTTTTCCCCATCAAGAGTGTACCATTCAGTGTGATATTGAAAATACATCTTACCCATCCCTAAACCCAAACCCAATATTCACCCAAACATAAGTGTGTCCTGAACTCTAACCCTAACCCTAACCCTTACCATATGGGCGCATTCATTCTAATGAATCTCATAGGCTATAATGGAGAATGGAAAAACATCCAAAATTTTTCCCCATCAAGAGTGTACCATTCAGTGTGATATTAAAAATACATCTTACCCATCCCTAAACCCAAACCCAATATTCACCCAAACATAAGTGTGTCCTGAACTCTAACCCTAACCCTAACCCTTACCATATGGGCCCATTCATTCTAATGAATCTCATAGGCTATAATGGAAAATGGAAAAACATCCAAAATTTTTCCCCATCAATAGTGAACCATTCAGTGTGATATTAAAAATTCATCTTATCCATCCCTAAACCCAAACCCAATATTCACCCAAAGATATGTGTGTCCTGAACTCTAACCCTAACCCTAACCCTTACCATATGGGCCCATTCATTCTAATGAATCTCATAGGCTATAATGGAGAATGGAAAAACATCCAAAATTCTTCCCCATCAAGAGTGTACCATTCAGTGTGATATTAAAAATTCATCTTACCCATCCCTAAACCCAAACCCAATATTCACCCAAACATAAGTGTGTCCTGAACTCTAACCCTAACCCTAACCTTTACCATATGGGACCATTCATTCTAATGAATCTCATAGGCTATAATGGAGAAGGCAAAAACATCCAAAATTTTTCCCCAATCAAGATTGTACCATTCAGTGTGATATTAAAAATACATCTTACCCATCCCTAAACCCAAACCCAATATTCACCCAAACATAAGTGTGTCCTGAACTCTAACCCTAACCCTAACCCTTACCATATGGGCCCATTCATTCTAATGAATCTCATAGGCTATAATGGAGAATGGAAAAACATCCAAAATTTTTCCCCATCAAGAGTGTACCATTCAGTGTGATATTAAAAATACATCTTACCCAACCCTAAACCAGACCCCAATTTTAAACCAAACATATGTGTGTCCTGAACTCTAACCCTAACCCTAACCCTTACCATATGGGCCCATTCATTCTAATGAATCTCATAGGCTATAATGGGGAATGGAAAAACATCCAAAAATTTTCCCCATCAAGAGTGTACCATTCAGTGTGATATTAAAAATACATCTTACCCATCCCTAAACCCAAACCCAATATTCACCCAAGCATAAGTGTATCCTGAACTCTAACCCTAACCCTAACCCTTACCATATGGGCCCATTCATTCTAATGAATCTCATAGGCTATAATGGAGAATGGAAAAACATCCAAAATTTTTCCCCATCAAGAGTGTAGCATTCAGTGTGATATTAAAAATACATCTTACCCATTCCTAAACCCAAACCCAATATTCACCCAAACATAAGTGTGTCCTGAACTCTAACCCTAACCCTAACCCTTACCATATGGGCGCATTCATTCTAATGAATCTCATAGGCTATAATGGAGAATGGAAAAACATCCAAAATTTTTCCCCATCAATAGTGTACCATTCAGTGTGATATTAAAAATTAATCTTACCCATCCCTAAACCCAAACCCAATATTCACCCAAAGATATGTGTGTCCTGAACTCTAACAACCCTAACCCTTACCATATGGGCCCATTCATTCTAATGAATCTCATAGGCTATAATGGAGAATGGAAAAACATCCAAAATTTTTCCCCATCAAGAGTGTACCATTCAGTGTGATATTAAAAATACATCTTACCCATCCCTAAACCCAAACCCAATATTCACCCAAACATAAGTGTGTCCTGAACTCTAACCCTAACCCTAACCCTTACCATATGGGCCCATTCATTCTAATGAATCTCATAGGCTATAATGGAGAATGGAAAAACATCCAAAATTTTTCCCCATCAAGAGTGTACCATTCAGTGTGATATTAAAAATACATCTTACCCATCCCTAAACCCAAACCCAATATTCACCCAAGCATAAGTGTGTCCTGAACTCTAACCCTAACCCTAACCCTTACCATATGGGCCCATTCATTCTAATGAATCTCATAGGCTATAATGGAGAATGGAAAAACATCCAAAATTTTTCCCCATCAAGAGTGTACCATTCAGTGTGATATTAAAAATACATCTTACCCATCTCTAAACCCAAACCCAATATTCACCCAAACATAAGTGTGTCCTGAACTCTAACCCTAACCCTAACCATTAGCATATGGGCCCATTCATTCTAATGAATCTCATAGGCTATAATGGAGAATGGAAAAACATCCAAAATTTTTCCCCATCAATAGTGAACCATTCAGTGTGATATTAAAAATTCATCTTACCCATCCCTAAACCCAAACCCAATATTCACCCAAAGATATGTGTGTCCTGAACTCTAACCCTAACCCTAACCCTTACCATATGGGCCCATTCATTCTAATGAATCTCATAGGCTATAATGGAGAAGGCAAGAACATCCAAAATTTTTCCCCAATCAAGATTGTACCATTCAGTGTGATATTAAAAATACATCTTACCCATCCCTAAACCCAAACCCAATATTCACCCAAACATAAGTGTGTCCTGAACTCTAACCCTAACCCTAACCCTTACCATATGGGCCCATTCATTCTAATGAATCTCATAGGCTATAATGGAGAATGGAAAAACATCCAAAATTTTTCCCCATCAAGAGTGTACCATTCAGTGTGATATTAAAAATTCATCTTACCCATCCCTAAACCCAAACCCAATATTCACCCAAACATAAGTGTGTCCTGAACTCTAACCCTAACCCTAACCCTTACCATATGGGCGCATTCATTCTAATGAATCTCATAGGCTATAATGGAGAATGGAAAAACATCCAAAATTTTTCCCCATCAATAGTGTACCATTCAGTGTGATATTAAAAATACATCTTACCCATCCCTAAACCCAAACCCAATATTCACCCAAAGATATGTGTGTCCTGAACTCTAACAACCCTAACCCTTACCATATGGGCCCATTCATTCTAATGAATCTCATAGGCTATAATGGAGAATGGAAAAACATCCAAAATTTTTCCCCATCAAGAGTGTACCATTCAGTGTGATATTAAAAATACATCTTACCCATCCCTAAACCCAAACCCAATATTCACCCAAGCATAAGTGTGTCCTGAACTCTAACCCTAACCCTAACCCTAACCCTTACCATATGGGCCCATTCATTCTAATGAATCTCATAGGCTATAATGGAGAATGGAAAAACATCCAAAATTTTTCCCCATCAAGAGTGTACCATTCAGTGTGATATTAAAAATACATCTTACCCATCCCTAAACCCAAACCCAATATTCACCCAAGCATAAGTGTGTCCTGAACTCTAACCCTAACCCTAACCCTTACCATATGGGCCCATTCATTCTAATGAATCTCATAGGCTATAATGGAGAATGGAAAAACATCCAAAATTTTTCCCCATCAAGAGTGTACCATTCAGTGTGATATTAAAAATTCATCTTACCCATCCCTAAACCCAAACCCAATATTCACCCAAACATAAGTGTGTCCTGAACTCTAACCCTGACCCTAACCATTAGCATATGGGCGCATTCATTCTAATAAATCTCATAGGCTATAATGGAGAATGGAAAAACATCCAAAATTTTTCCCCATCAATAGTGTACCATTCAGTGTGATATTAAAAATACATCTTACCCAACCCTAAACCAGACCCCAATTTTAAACCAAACATATGTGTGTCCTGAACTCTAACCCTAACCCTAACCCTTACCATATGGGCCCATTCATTCTAATGAATCTCATAGGCTATAATGGGGAATGGAAAAACATCCAAAAATTTTCCCCATCAAGAGTGTACCATTCAGTGTGATATTAAAAATACATCTTACCCATCCCTAAACCCAAACCCAATATTCACCCAAGCATAAGTGTGTCCTGAACTCTAACCCTAACCCTAACCCTTACCATATGGGCCCATTCATTCTAATGAATCTCATAGGCTATAATGGAGAATGGAAAAACATCCAAAATTTTTCCCCATCAAGAGTGTAGCATTCAGTGTGATATTAAAAATACATCTTACCCATTCCTAAACCCAAACCCAATATTCACCCAAACATAAGTGTGTCCTGAACTCTAACCCTAACCCTAACCCTTACCATATGGGCGCATTCATTCTAATGAATCTCATAGGCTATAATGGAGAATGGAAAAACATCCAAAATTTTTCCCCATCAATAGTGTACCATTCAGTGTGATATTAAAAATTAATCTTACCCATCCCTAAACCCAAACCCAATATTCACCCAAAGATATGTGTGTCCTGAACTCTAACAACCCTAACCCTTACCATATGGGCCCATTCATTCTAATGAATCTCATAGGCTATAATGGAGAATGGAAAAACATCCAAAATTTTTCCCCATCAAGAGTGTACCATTCAGTGTGATATTAAAAATACATCTTACCCATCCCTAAACCCAAACCCAATATTCACCCAAACATAAGTGTGTCCTGAACTCTAACCCTAACCCTAACCCTTACCATATGGGCCCATTCATTCTAATGAATCTCATAGGCTATAATGGAGAATGGAAAAACATCCAAAATTTTTCCCCATCAAGAGTGTACCATTCAGTGTGATATTAAAAATACATCTTACCCATCCCTAAACCCAAACCCAATATTCACCCAAGCATAAGTGTGTCCTGAACTCTAACCCTAACCCTAACCCTTACCATATGGGCCCATTCATTCTAATGAATCTCATAGGCTATAATGGAGAATGGAAAAACATCCAAAATTTTTCCCCATCAAGAGTGTACCATTCAGTGTGATATTAAAAATACATCTTACCCATCTCTAAACCCAAACCCAATATTCACCCAAACATAAGTGTGTCCTGAACTCTAACCCTAACCCTAACCATTAGCATATGGGCCCATTCATTCTAATGAATCTCATAGGCTATAATGGAGAATGGAAAAACATCCAAAATTTTTCCCCATCAATAGTGAACCATTCAGTGTGATATTAAAAATTCATCTTACCCATCCCTAAACCCAAACCCAATATTCACCCAAAGATATGTGTGTCCTGAACTCTAACCCTAACCCTAACCCTTACCATATGGGCCCATTCATTCTAATGAATCTCATAGGCTATAATGGAGAAGGCAAGAACATCCAAAATTTTTCCCCAATCAAGATTGTACCATTCAGTGTGATATTAAAAATACATCTTACCCATCCCTAAACCCAAACCCAATATTCACCCAAACATAAGTGTGTCCTGAACTCTAACCCTAACCCTAACCCTTACCATATGGGCCCATTCATTCTAATGAATCTCATAGGCTATAATGGAGAATGGAAAAACATCCAAAATTTTTCCCCATCAAGAGTGTACCATTCAGTGTGATATTAAAAATTCATCTTACCCATCCCTAAACCCAAACCCAATATTCACCCAAACATAAGTGTGTCCTGAACTCTAACCCTAACCCTAACCCTTACCATATGGGCGCATTCATTCTAATGAATCTCATAGGCTATAATGGAGAATGGAAAAACATCCAAAATTTTTCCCCATCAAGAGTGTACCATTCAGTGTGATATTAAAAATACATCTTACCCATCCCTAAACCCAAACCCAATATTCACCCAAAGATATGTGTGTCCTGAACTCTAACAACCCTAACCCTTACCATATGGGCCCATTCATTCTAATGAATCTCATAGGCTATAATGGAGAATGGAAAAACATCCAAAATTTTTCCCCATCAAGAGTGTACCATTCAGTGTGATATTAAAAATACATCTTACCCATCCCTAAACCCAAACCCAATATTCACCCAAACATAAGTGTGTCCTGAACTCTAACCCTAACCCTAACCCTTACCATATGGGCCCATTCATTCTAATGAATGTCATAGGCTATAATGGAGAATGGAAAAACATCCAAAATTTTTCCCCATCAAGAGTGTACCATTCAGTGTGATATTAAAAATACATCTTACCCATCCCTAAACCCAAACCCAATATTCACCCAAGCATAAGTGTGTCCTGAACTCTAACCCTAACCCTAACCCTTACCATATGGGCCCATTCATTCTAATGAATCTCATAGGCTATAATGGAGAATGGAAAAACATCCAAAATTTTTCCCCATCAAGAGTGTACCATTCAGTGTGATATTAAAAATACATCTTACCCATCCCTAAACCCAAACCCAATATTCACCCAAACATAAGTGTGTCCTGAACTCTAACCCTAACCCTAACCCTTACCATATGGGCCCATTCATTCTAATGAATCTCATAGGCTATAATGGAGAATGGAAAAACATCCAAAAATTTTCCCCATCAATAGTGAACCATTCAGTGTGATATTAAAAATTCATCTTACCCATCCCTAAACCCAAACCCAATATTCACCCAAAGATATGTGTGTCCTGAACTCTAACCCTAACCCTAACCCTTACCATATGGGCCCATTCATTCTAATGAATCTCATAGGCTATAATGGAGAATGGAAAAACATCCAAAATTCTTCCCCATCAAGAGTGTACCATTCAGTGTGATATTAAAAATTCATCTTACCCATCCCTAAACCCAAACCCAATATTCACCCAAACATAAGTGTGTCCTGAACTCTAACCCTAACCCTAACCTTTACCATATGGGCCCATTCATTCTAATGAATCTCATAGGCTTTAATGGAGAATGGAAAAACATCCAAAATTCTTCCCCATCAAGAGTGTACCATTCAGTGTGATATTAAAAATACATCTTACCCAACCCTAAACCAGACCCCAATTTTAAACCAAACATATGTGTGTCCTGAACTCTAACCCTAACCCTAACCCTTACCATATGGGCCCATTCATTCTAATGAATCTCATAGGCTATAATGGGGAATGGAAAAACATCCAAAATTTTTCCCCATCAAGAGTGTACCATTCAGTGTGATATTAAAAATACATCTTACCCATCCCTAAACCCAAACCCAATATTCACCCAAGCATAAGTGTGTCCTGAACTCTAACCCTAACCCTAACCCTTACCATATGGGCGCATTCATTCTAATAAATCTCATAGGCTATAATGGAGAATGGAAAAACATCCAAAATTTTTCCCCATCAATAGTGTACCATTCAGTGTGATATTAAAAATTCATCTTACCCATCCCTAAACCCAAACCCAATATTCACCCAAAGATATGTGTGTCCTGAACTCTAACAACCCTAACCCTTACCATATGGGCCCATTCATTCTAATGAATCTCATAGGCTATAATGGAGAATGGAAAAACATCCAAAAATTTTCCCCATCAAGAGTGTACCATTCAGTGTGATATTAAAAATACATCTTACCCATCCCTAAACCCAAACCCAATATTCACCCAAACATAAGTGTGTCCTGAACTCTAACCCTAACCCTAACCCTTACCATATGGGCCCATTCATTCTAATGAATCTCATAGGCTATAATGGGGAATGGAAAAACATCCAAAATTCTTCCCCATCAAGAGTGTACCATTCAGTGTGATATTAAAAATTCATCTTACCCATCCCTAAACCCAAACCCAATACTCACCCAAAGATATGTGTGTCCTGAACTCTAACCCTAACCCTAACCCTTACCATATGGGCCCATTCATTCTAATGAATCTCATAGGCTATAATGGAGAATGGAAAAACATCCAAAATTTTTCCCCATCAATAGTGAACCATTCAGTGTGATATTAAAAATTCATCTTACCCATCCCTAAACCCAAACCCAATATTCACCCAAAGATATGTGTGTCCTGAACTCTAACCCTAACCCTAACCCTTACCATATGGGCCCATTCATTCTAATGAATCTCATAGGCTATAATGGAGAATGGAAAAACATCCAAAATTCTTCCCCATCAAGAGTGTACCATTCAGTGTGATATTAAAAATTCATCTTACCCATCCCTAAACCCAAACCCAATATTCACCCAAACATAAGTGTGTCCTGAACTCTAACCCTAACCCTAACCTTTACCATATGGGCCCATTCATTCTAATGAATCTCATAGGCTTTAATGGAGAATGGAAAAACATCCAAAATTCTTCCCCATCAAGAGTGTACCATTCAGTGTGATATTAAAAATACATCTTACCCAACCCTAAACCAGACCCCAATTTTAAACCAAACATATGTGTGTCCTGAACTCTAACCCTAACCCTAACCCTTACCATATGGGCCCATTCATTCTAATGAATCTCATAGGCTATAATGGGGAATGGAAAAACATCCAAAATTTTTCCCCATCAAGAGTGTACCATTCAGTGTGATATTAAAAATACATCTTACCCATCCCTAAACCCAAACCCAATATTCACCCAAGCATAAGTGTGTCCTGAACTCTAACCCTAACCCTAACCCTTACCATATGGGCGCATTCATTCTAATAAATCTCATAGGCTATAATGGAGAATGGAAAAACATCCAAAATTTTTCCCCATCAATAGTGTACCATTCAGTGTGATATTAAAAATTCATCTTACCCATCCCTAAACCCAAACCCAATATTCACCCAAAGATATGTGTGTCCTGAACTCTAACAACCCTAACCCTTACCATATGGGCCCATTCATTCTAATGAATCTCATAGGCTATAATGGGGAATGGAAAAACATCCAAAATTTTTCCCCATCAAGAGTGTACCATTCAGTGTGATATTAAAAATACATCTTACCCATCCCTAAACCCAAACCCAATATTCACCCAAGCATAAGTGTGTCCTGAACTCTAACCCTAACCCTAACCCTTACCATATGGGCGCATTCATTCTAATAAATCTCATAGGCTATAATGGAGAATGGAAAAACATCCAAAATTTTTCCCCATCAATAGTGTACCATTCAGTGTGATATTAAAAATTCATCTTACCCATCCCTAAACCCAAACCCAATATTCACCCAAAGATATGTGTGTCCTGAACTCTAACAACCCTAACCCTTACCATATGGGCCCATTCATTCTAATGAATCTCATAGGCTATAATGGAGAATGGAAAAACATCCAAAAATTTTCCCCATCAAGAGTGTACCATTCAGTGTGATATTAAAAATACATCCTACCCATCCCTAAACCCAAACCCAATATTCACCCAAACATAAGTGTGTCCTGAACTCTAACCCTAACCCTAACCCTTACCATATGGGCCCATTCATTCTAATGAATCTCATAGGCTATAATGGGGAATGGAAAAACATCCAAAATTCTTCCCCATCAAGAGTGTACCATTCAGTGTGATATTAAAAATTCATCTTACCCATCCCTAAACCCAAACCCAATACTCACCCAAAGATATGTGTGTCCTGAACTCTAACCCTAACCCTAACCCTTACCATATGGGCCCATTCATTCTAATGAATCTCATAGGCTATAATGGAGAATGGAAAAACATCCAAAATTTTTCCCCATCAATAGTGAACCATTCAGTGTGATATTAAAAATTCATCTTACCCATCCCTAAACCCAAACCCAATATTCACCCAAAGATATGTGTGTCCTGAACTCTAACCCTAACCCTAACCCTTACCATATGGGCCCATTCATTCTAATGAATCTCATAGGCTATAATGGAGAATGGAAAAACATCCAAAATTCTTCCCCATCAAGAGTGTACCATTCAGTGTGATATTAAAAATTCATCTTACCCATCCCTAAACCCAAACCCAATATTCACCCAAACATAAGTGTGTCCTGAACTCTAACCCTAACCCTAACCTTTACCATATGGGCCCATTCATTCTAATGAATCTCATAGGCTTTAATGGAGAATGGAAAAACATCCAAAATTCTTCCCCATCAAGAGTGTACCATTCAGTGTGATATTAAAAATACATCTTACCCAACCCTAAACCAGACCCCAATTTTAAACCAAACATATGTGTGTCCTGAACTCTAACCCTAACCCTAACCCTTACCATATGGGCCCATTCATTCTAATGAATCTCATAGGCTATAATGGGGAATGGAAAAACATCCAAAATTTTGCCCCATCAAGAGTGTACCATTCAGTGTGATATTAAAAATACATCTTACCCATCCCTAAACCCAAACCCAATATTCACCCAAGCATAAGTGTGTCCTGAACTCTAACCCTAACCCTAACCCTTACCATATGGGCGCATTCATTCTAATAAATCTCATAGGCTATAATGGAGAATGGAAAAACATCCAAAATTTTTCCCCATCAATAGTGTACCATTCAGTGTGATATTAAAAATTCATCTTACCCATCCCTAAACCCAAACCCAATATTCACCCAAAGATATGTGTGTCCTGAAATCTAACAACCCTAACCCTTACCATATGGGCCCATTCATTCTAATGAATCTCATAGGCTATAATGGAGAATGGAAAAACATCCAAAATTCTTCCCCATCAAGAGTGTACCATTCAGGGTGATATTAAAAATACATCTTACCCATCCCTAAACCCAAACCCAATATTCACCCAAACATAAGTGTGTCCTGAACTCTAACCCTAACCCTAACCCTTACCATATGGGCCCATTCATTCTAATGAATCTCATAGGCTATAATGGGGAATGGAAAAACATCCAAAATTCTTCCCCATCAAGAGTGTACCATTCAGTGTGATATTAAAAATACATCTTACCCAACCCTAAACCAGACCCCAATTTTAAACCAAAGATATGTGTGTCCTGAACTCTAACCCTAACCCTAACCCTTACCATATGGGCCCATTCATTCTAATGAATCTCATAGGCTATAATGGAGAATGGAAAAACATCCAAAATTTTTCCCCTTCAAGAGTGTACCTTTCAGTGTGATATTAAAAATACATCTTACCCATCCCTAAACCCAAACCCAATATTCACCCAAACATAAGTGTGTCCTGAACTCTAACCCTAACCCTAACCCTTACCATATGGGCCCATTCATTCTAATGAATCTCATAGGCTATAATGGAGAATGGAAAAACATCCAAACTTTTTCCCCATCAAGAGTGTACCATTCAGTGTGATATTAAAAATACATCTTACCCAACCCTAAACCAGACCCCAATTTTAAACCAAAGATATGTGTGTCCTGAACTCTAACCCTAACCCTAGCCCTTACCATATGGGCCCATTCATTCTAATGAATCTCATAGGCTATAATGGAGAATGGAAAAACATCCAAAATTTTTCCCCATCAATAGTGAACCATTCAGTGTGATATTAAAAATTCATCTTACCCATCCCTAAACCCAAACCCAATATTCACCCAAAGATATGTGTGTCCTGAACTCTAACCCTAACCCTAACCCTTACCATATGGGCCCATTCATTCTAATGAATCTCATAGGCTATAATGGAGAATGGAAAAACATCCAA
This sequence comes from Heteronotia binoei, assembly GCF_032191835.1. Taxonomy (NCBI): domain Eukaryota; kingdom Metazoa; phylum Chordata; class Lepidosauria; order Squamata; family Gekkonidae; genus Heteronotia; species Heteronotia binoei. Next base: position 40,511,784 of record NC_083232.1, read on the forward strand.
AATTCTTCCCCATCAAGAGTGTACCATTCAGTGTGATATTAAAAATTCATCTTACCCATCCCTAAACCCAAACCCAATATTCACCCAAACATAAGTGTGTCCTGAACTCTAACCCTAACCCTAACCTTTACCATATGGGCCCATTCATTCTAATGAATCTCATAGGCTTTAATGGAGAATGGAAAAACATCCAAAATTCTTCCCCATCAAGAGTGTACCATTCAGTGTGATATTAAAAATACATCTTACCCAACCCTAAACCAGACCCCAATTTTAAACCAAACATATGTGTGTCCTGAACTCTAACCCTAACCCTAACCCTTACCATATGGGCCCATTCATTCTAATGAATCTCATAGGCTATAATGGGGAATGGAAAAACATCCAAAATTTTTCCCCATCAAGAGTGTACCATTCAGTGTGATATTAAAAATACATCTTACCCATCCCTAAACCCAAACCCAATATTCACCCAAGCATAAGTGTGTCCTGAACTCTAACCCTAACCCTAACCCTTACCATATGGGCGCATTCATTCTAATAAATCTCATAGGCTATAATGGAGAATGGAAAAACATCCAAAATTTTTCCCCATCAATAGTGTACCATTCAGTGTGATATTAAAAATTCATCTTACCCATCCCTAAACCCAAACCCAATATTCACCCAAAGATATGTGTGTCCTGAACTCTAACAACCCTAACCCTTACCATATGGGCCCATTCATTCTAATGAATCTCATAGGCTATAATGGAGAATGGAAAAACATCCAAAATTCTTCCCCATCAAGAGTGTACCATTCAGGGTGATATTAAAAATACATCTTACCCATCCCTAAACCCAAACCCAATATTCACCCAAACATAAGTGTGTCCTGAACTCTAACCCTAACCCTAACCCTTACCATATGGGCCCATTCATTCTAATGAATCTCATAGGCTATAATGGGGAATGGAAAAACATCCAAAATTCTTCCCCATCAAGAGTGTACCATTCAGTGTGATATTAAAAATACATCTTACCCAACCCTAAACCAGACCCCAATTTTAAACCAAAGATACGTGTGTCCTGAACTCTAACCCTAACCCTAACCCTTACCATATGGGCCCATTCATTCTAATGAATCTCATAGGCTATAATGGAGAATGGAAAAACATCCAAAATTTTTCCCCTTCAAGAGTGTACCTTTCAGTGTGATATTAAAAATACATCTTACCCATCCCTAAACCCAAACCCAATATTCACCCAAACATAAGTGTGTCCTGAACTCTAACCCTAACCCTAACCCTTACCATATGGGCCCATTCATTCTAATGAATCTCATAGGCTATAATGGAGAATGGAAAAACATCCAAACTTTTTCCCCATCAAGAGTGCACCATTCAGTGTGATATTAAAAATACATCTTACCCAACCCTAAACCAGACCCCAATTTTAAACCAAAGATATGTGTGTCCTGAACTCTAACCCTAACCCTAGCCCTTACCATATGGGCCCATTCATTCTAATGAATCTCATAGGCTATAATGGAGAATGGAAAAACATCCAAAATTTTTCCCCATCAAGAGTGTACCATTCAGTGTGATATTAAAAATACATCTTACCCATCCCTAAACCCAAACCCAATATTCACCCAAACATAAGTGTGTCCTGAACTCTAACCCTAACCCTAACCCTTACCATATGGGCCCATTCATTCTAATGAATCTCATAGGCTATAATGGAGAATGGAAAAACATCCAAAATTTTTCCCCATCAATAGTGAACCATTCAGTGTGATATTAAAAATTCATCTTACCCATCCCTAAACCCAAACCCAATATTCACCCAAAGATATGTGTGTCTTGAACTCTAACCCTAACCCTAACCCTTACCATATGGGCCCATTCATTCTAATGAATCTCATAGGCTATAATGGAGAATGGAAAAACATCCAAAATTCTTCCCCATCAAGAGTGTACCATTCAGTGTGATATTAAAAATTCATCTTACCCATCCCTAAACCCAAACCCAATATTCACCCAAAGATATGTGTGTCCTGAACTCTAACCCTAACCCTAACCCTTACCATATGGGCCCATTCATTCTAATGAATCTCATAGGCTATAATGGAGAATGGAAAAACATCCAAAATTTTTCCCCATCAAGAGTGTACCATTCAGTGTGATATTAAAAATACATCTTACCCAACCCTAAACCAGACCCCAATTTTAAACCAAACATATGTGTGTCCTCAACTCTAACCCTAACCCTAACCCTTACCATATGCGCCCATTCATTCTAATGAATCTCATAGGCTATAATGGGGAATGGAAAAACATCCAAAAATTTTCCCCATCAAGAGTGTACCATTCAGTGTGATATTAAAAATACATCTTACCCATCCCTAAACCCAAACCCAATATTCACCCAAGCATAAGTGTGTCCTGAACTCTAACCCTAACCCTAACCCTTACCATATGGGCCCATTCATTCTAAAGAATCTCATAGGCTATAATGGAGAATGGAAAAACATCCAAAAAATTTTCCCCATCAAGAGTGTACCATTCAGTGTGATATTAAAAATACATCTTACCCATCCCTAAACCCAAACCCAATATTCACCCAAACATAAGTGTGTCCTTAACTCTAACCCTAACCCTAACGCTTACCATGTGGGCCCATTCATTCTAATGAATCTCATAGGCTATAATGGAGAATGGAAAAACATCCAAAATTTTTCCCCATCAAGAGTGTACCATTCAGTGTGATATTAAAAATACATCTTACCCAACCCTAAACCAGACCCCAATTTTAAACCAAAGATATGTGTGTCCTGAACTCTAACCCTAACCCTAACCCTTACCATATGGGCCCATTCATTCTAATGAATCTCATAGGCTATTATGGGGAATGGAAAAACATCCAAAAATTTTCCCCATCAAGAGTGTACCATTCAGTGTGATATTAAAAATACATCTTACCCATCCCTAAACCCAAACCCAATATTCACCCAAGCATAAGTGTGTCCTGAACTCTAACCCTAACCCTAACCCTTACCATATGGGCCCATTCATTCTAATGAATCTCATAGGCTATAATGGAGAATGGAAAAACATCCAAAAAATTTTCCCCATCAAGAGTGTACCATTCAGTGTGATATTAAAAATACATCTTACCCATCCCTAAACCCAAACCCAATATTCACCCAAACATAAGTGTGTCCTTAACTCTAACCCTAACCCTAACGCTTACCATGTGGGCCCATTCATTCTAATGAATCTCATAGGCTATAATGGAGAATGGAAAAACATCCAAAATTTTTCCCCATCAAGAGTGTACCATTCAGTGTGATATTAAAAATACATCTTACCCAACCCTAAACCAGACCCCAATTTTAAACCAAAGATATGTGTGTCCTGAACTCTAACCCTAACCCTAACCCTTACCATATGGGCCCATTCATTCTAATGAATCTCATAGGCTATTATAGGAAATGGAAAAACATCCAAAAATTTTCCCCATCAAGAGTGTACCATTCAGTGTGATATTAAAAATACATCTTACCCATCCCTAAACCCAAACCCAATATTCACCCAAGCATAAGTGTGTCCTGAACTCTAACCCCAACCCCAACCCTTACCATATGGGCCCATTCATTCTAATGAATCTCATAGGCTATAATGGAGAATGGAAAAACATCCAAAAATTTTTCCCCATCAAGAGTGTACCATTCAGTGTGATATTAAAAATACATCTTACCCATCCCTAAACCCAAACCCAATATTCACCCAAACATAAGTGTGTCCTGAACTCTAACCCTAACCCTAACCCTTACCATATGGGCGCATTCATTCTAATGAATCTCATAGGCTATAATGGAGAATGGAAAAACATCCAAACTTTTTCCCCATCAATAGTGTACCATTCAGTGTGATATTAAAAATTCATCTTACCCATCCCTAAACCCAAACCCAATATTCACCCAAACATAAGTGTGTCCTGAACTCTAACCCTAACCCTAACCCTTACCATATGGGCCCATTCATTCTAATGAATCTCATAGGCTATAATGGAGAATGGAAAAACATCCAAAATTTTTCCCCATCAATAGTGAACCATTCAGTGTGATATTAAAAATTCATCTTACCCATCCCTAAACCCAAACCCAATATTCACCCAAAGATATGTGTGTCCTGAACTCTAACCCTAACCCTAACCCTTACCATATGGGCCCATTCATTCTAATGAATCTCATAGGCTATAATGGAGAATGGAAAAACATCCAAAATTCTTCCCCATCAAGAGTGTACCATTCAGTGTGATATTAAAAATTCATCTTACCCATCCCTAAACCCAACCCAATATTCACCCAAACATAAGTGTGTCCTGAACTCTAACCCTAACCCTAACCTTTACCATATGGGCCCATTCATTCTAATGAATCTCATAGGCTTTAATGGAGAATGGAAAAACATCCAAAATTCTTCCCCATCAAGAGTGTACCATTCAGTGTGATATTAAAAATACATCTTACCCAACCCTAAACCAGACCCCAATTTTAAACCAAACATATGTGTGTCCTGAACTCTAACCCTAACCCTAACCCTTACCATATGGGCCCATTCATTCTAATGAATCTCATAGGGTATAATGGGGAATGGAAAAACATCCAAAATTTTTCCCCATCAAGAGTGTACCATTCAGTGTGATATTAAAAATACATCTTACCCATCCCTAAACCCAAACCCAATATTCACCCAAGCATAAGTGTGTCCTGAACTCTAACCCTAACCCTAACCCTTACCATATGGGCGCATTCATTCTAATAAATCTCATAGGCTATAATGGAGAATGGAAAAACATCCAAAATTTTTCCCCATCAATAGTGTACCATTCAGTGTGATATTAAAAATTCATCTTACCCATCCCTAAACCCAAACCCAATATTCACCCAAAGATATGTGTGTCCTGAACTCTAACAACCCTAACCCTTACCATATGGGCCCATTCATTCTAATGAATCTCATAGGCTATAATGGAGAATGGAAAAACATCCAAAATATTTCCCCATCAAGAGTGTACCATTCAGTGTGATATTAAAAATACATCTTACCCATCCCTAAACCCAAACCCAATATTCACCCAAACATAAGTGTGTCCTGAACTCTAACCCTAACCCTAACCCTTACCATGTGGGCCCATTCATTCTAATGAATCTCATAGGCTATAATGGGGAATGGAAAAATATCCAAAATTTTTCCCCTTCAAGAGTCTACCTTTCAGTGTGATATTAAAAATACATCTTACCCAACCCTAAACCAGACCCCAATTTTAAACCAAAGATATGTGTGTCCTGAACTCTAACCCTAACCCTAGCCCTTACCATATAGGCCCATTCATTCTAATGAATCTCATAGGCTATAATGGAGAATGGAAAAACATCCAAAATTTTTCCCCATCAAGAGTGTACCATTAAGTGTGATATTAAAAATACATCTTACCCATCCCTAAACCCAAACCCAATATTCACCCAAACATAAGTGTGTCCTGAACTCTAACCCTAACCCTAACCCTTACCATATGGGCCCATTCATTGTAATGAATCTCATAGGCTATAATGGAGAATGGAAAAACATCCAAAATTTTTCCCCATCAATAGTGAACCATTCACTGTGATATTAAAAATTCATCTTATCCATCCCTAAACCCAAACCCAATATTCACCCAAAGATATGTGTGTCCTGAACTCTAACCCTAACCCTAACCCTTTCCATATGGGCCCATTCATTCTAATGAATCTCATAGGCTATAATGGAGAATGGAAAAACATCCAAAATTCTTCCCCATCAAGAGTGTACCATTCAGTGTGATATTAAAAATTCATCTTACCCATCCCTAAACCCAAACCCAATATTCACCCAAAGATATGTGTGTCCTGAACTCTAACCCTAACCCTAACCCTTACCATATGGGCCCATTCATTCTAATGAATCTCATAGGCTATAATGGAGAATGGAAAAACATCCAAAATTTTTCCCCATCAAGAGTGTACCATTCAGTGTGATATTAAAAATACATCTTACCCATCCCTAAACCCAAACCCAATATTCACCCAAACATAAGTGTGTCCTGAACTCTAACCCTAACCCTAACCCTTACCATATGGGCCCATTCATTCTAATGAATCTCATAGGCTATAATGGAGAATGGAAAAACATCCAAAATTTTTCCCCATCAAGAGTGTACCATTCAGTGTGATATTAAAAATACATCTTACCCAACCCTAAACCAGACCCCAATTTTAAACCAAACATATGTGTGTCCTGAACTCTAACCCTAACCCTAACCCTTACCATATGGGCCCATTCATTCTAATGAATCTCATAGGCTATAATGGGGAATGGAAAAACATCCAAAAATTTTCCCCATCAAGAGTGTACCATTCAGTGTGATATTAAAAATACATCTTACCCATCCCTAAACCCAAACCCAATATTCACCCAAGCATAAGTGTGTCCTGAACTCTAACCCAAACCCTAACCCTTACCATATGGGCCCATTCATTCTAATGAATCTCATAGGCTATACTGGAGAATGGAAAAACATCCAAAAAATTTTCCCCATCAAGAGTGTACCATTCAGTGTGATATTAAAAATACATCTTACCCATCCCTAAACCCAAACCCAATATTCACCCAAACATAAGTGTGTCCTGAACTCTAACCCTAACCCTAACCCTTACCATATGGGCGCATTCATTCTAATGAATCTCATAGGCTATAATGGAGAATGGAAAAACATCCAAACTTTTTCCCCATCAATAGTGTACCATTCAGTGTGATATTAAAAATTCATCTTACCCATCCCTAAACCCAAACCCAATATTCAACCAAAGATATGTGTGTCCTGAACTCTAACAACCCTAAACCTTACCATATGGGCCCATTCATTCTAATGAATCTCATAGGCTATAATGGAGAATGGAAAAACATCCAAAATTTTTCCCCATCAAGAGTGTACCATTCAGTGTGATATTAAAAATACATCTTACCCATCCCTAAACCCAAACCCAATATTCACCCAAACATAAGTGTGTCCTGAACTCTAACCCTAACCCTAACCCTTACCATATGGGCCCATTCATTCTAATGAATCTCATAGGCTATAATGGAGAATGGAAAAACATCCAAACTTTTTCCCCATCAAGAGTGTACCATTCAGTGTGATATTAAAAATACATCTTACCCAACCCTAAACCAGACCCCAATTTTAAACCAAAGATATGTGTGTCCTGAACTCTAACCCTAACCCTAACCCTTACCATATGGGCCCATTCATTCTAATGAATCTCATAGGCTATAATGGAGAATGGAAAAACATCCAAAATTTTTCCCCATCAAGAGTGTACCATTCAGTGTGATATTAAAAATACATCTTACCCATCCCTAAACCCAAACCCAATATTCACCCAAACATAAGTGTGTCCTGAACTCTAACCCTAACCCTAACCCTTACCATATGGGCCCATTCATTCTAATGAATCTCATAGGCTATAATGGAGAATGGAAAAACATCCAAAATTTTTCCCCATCAATAGTGAACCATTCGGTGTGATATTAAAAATTCATCTTACCCATCCCTAAACCCAAACCCAATATTCACCCAAAGATATGTGTGTCCTGAACTCTAACCCTAACCCTAACCCTTACCATATGGGCCCATTCATTCTAATGAATCTCATAGGCTATAATGGAGAATGGAAAAACATCCAAAAATTTTTCCCCATCAAGAGTGTACCATTCAGTGTGATATTAAAAATACATCTTACCCATCCCTAAACCCAAACCCAATATTCACCCAAACATAAGTGTGTCCTGAACTCTAACCCTAACCCTAACCCTTACCATATGGGCGCATTCATTCTAATGAATCTCATAGGCTATAATGGAGAATGGAAAAACATCCAAACTTTTTCCCCATCAATAGTGTACCATTCAGTGTGATATTAAAAATTCATCTTACCCATCCCTAAACCCAAACCCAATATTCACCCAAAGATATGTGTGTCCTGAACTCTAACAACCCTAAACCTTACCATATGGGCCCATTCATTCTAATGAATCTCATAGGCTATAATGGAGAATGGAAAAACATCCAAACTTTTTCCCCATCAAGAGTGTACCATTCAGTGTGATATTAAAAATACATCTTACCCAACCCTAAACCAGACCCCAATTTTAAACCAAAGATATGTGTGTCCTGAACTCTAACCCTAACCCTAACCCTTACCATATGGGCCCATTCATTCTAATGAATCTCATAGGCTATAATGGAGAATGGAAAAACATCCAAAATTTTTCCCCATCAAGAGTGTACCATTCAGTGTGATATTAAAAATACATGTTACCCATCCCTAAACCCAAACCCAATATTCACCCAAACATAAGTGTGTCCTGAACTCTAACCCTAACCCTAACCCTTACCATATGGGCCCATTCATTCTAATGAATCTCATAGGCTATAATGGAGAATGGAAAAACATCCAAAATTTTTCCCCATCAATAGTGAACCATTCGGTGTGATATTAAAAATTCATCTTACCCATCCCTAAACCCAAACCCAATATTCACCCAAAGATATGTGTGTCCTGAACTCTAACCCTAACCCTAACCCTTACCATATGGGCCCATTCATTCTAATGAATCTCATAGGCTATAATGGAGAATGGAAAAACATCCAAAATTTTTCCCCATCAAGAGTGTACCATTCAGTGTGATATTAAAAATACATCTTACCCATCCCTAAACCCAAACCCAATATTCACCCAAACATAAGTGTGTCCTGAACTCTAACCCTAACCCTAACCCTTACCATATGGGCCCATTCATTCTAATGAATCTCATAGGCTATAATGGAGAATGGAAAAACATCCAAACTTTTTCCCCATCAAGAGTGTACCATTCAGTGTGATATTAAAAATACATCTTACCCAACCCTAAACCAGACCCCAATTTTAAACCAAAGATATGTGTGTCCTGAACTCTAACCCTAACCCTAACCCTTACCATATGGGCCCATTCATTCTAATGAATCTCATAGGCTATAATGGAGAATGGAAAAACATCCAAAATTTTTCCCCATCAAGAGTGTACCATTCAGTGTGATATTAAAAATACATCTTACCCATCCCTAAACCCAAACCCAATATTCACCCAAACATAAGTGTGTCCTGAACTCTAACCCTAACCCTAACCCTTACCATATGGGCCCATTCATTCTAATGAATCTCATAGGCTATAATGGAGAATGGAAAAACATCCAAAATTTTTCCCCATCAATAGTGAACCATTCGGTGTGATATTAAAAATTCATCTTACCCATCCCTAAACCCAAACCCAATATTCACCCAAAGATATGTGTGTCCTGAACTCTAACCCTAACCCTAACCCTTACCATATGGGCCCATTCATTCTAATGAATCTCATAGGCTATAATGGAGAATGGAAAAACATCCAAAATTCTTCCCCATCAAGAGTGTACCATTCAGTGTGATATTAAAAATTCATCTTACCCATCCGTAAACCCAAACCCAATATTCACCCAAACATAAGTGTGTCCTGAACTCTAACCCTAACCCTAACCCTTACCATATGGGCGCATTCATTCTAATGAATCTCATAGGCTATAATGGAGAATGGAAAAACATCCAAAATTTTTCCCCATCAATAGTGTACCATTCAGTGTGATATTAAAAATTCATCTTACCCATCCCTAAACCCAAACCCAATATTCACCCAAAGATATGTGTGTCCTGAACTCTAACCCTAACCCTAACCCTTACCATATGGGCCCATTCATTCTAATGAATCTCATAGGCTATAATGGAGAATGGAAAAACATCCAAAATTTTTCCCCATCAAGAATGTACCATTCAGTGTGATATTAAAAATACATCTTACCCATCCCTAAACCCAAACCCAATATTCACCCAAACATAAGTGTGTCCTGAACTCTAACCCTAACCCTAACCCTTACCATATGGGCCCATTCATTCTAAGGAATCTCATAGGCTATAATGGAGAATGGAAAAACATCCAAACTTTTTCCCCATCAAGAGTGTACCATTCAGTGTGATATTAAAAATACATCTTACCCAACCCTAAACCAGACCCCAATTTTAAACCAAAGATATGTGTGTCCTGAACTCTAACCCTAACCCTAACCCTTACCATATGGGCCCATTCATTCTAATGAATCTCATAGGCTATAATGGAGAATGGAAAAACATCCAAAATTTTTCCCCATCAAGAGTGTACCATTCAGTGTGATATTAAAAATACATCTTACCCATCCCTAAACCCAAACCCAATATTCACCCAAACATAAGTGTGTCCTGAACTCTAACCCTAACCCTAACCCTTACCATATGGGCCCATTCATTCTAATGAATCTCATAGGCTATAATGGAGAATGGAAAAACATCCAAAATTTTTCCCCATCAATAGTGAACCATTCGGTGTGATATTAAAAATTCATCTTACCCATCCCTAAACCCAAACCCAATATTCACCCAAAGATATGTGTGTCCTGAACTCTAACCCTAACCCTAACCCTTACCATATGGGCCCATTCATTCTAATGAATCTCATAGGCTATAATGGAGAATGGAAAAACATCCAAAAATTTTTCCCCATCAAGAGTGTACCATTCAGTGTGATATTAAAAATACATCTTACCCATCCCTAAACCCAAACCCAATATTCACCCAAACATAAGTGTGTCCTGAACTCTAACCCTAACCCTAACCCTTACCATATGGGCGCATTCATTCTAATGAATCTCATAGGCTATAATGGAGAATGGAAAAACATCCAAACTTTTTCCCCATCAATAGTGTACCATTCAGTGTGATATTAAAAATTCATCTTACCCATCCCTAAACCCAAACCCAATATTCACCCAAAGATATGTGTGTCCTGAACTCTAACAACCCTAAACCTTACCATATGGGCCCATTCATTCTAATGAATCTCATAGGCTATAATGGAGAATGGAAAAACATCCAAAATTTTTCCCCATCAAGAGTGTACCATTCAGTGTGATATTAAAAATACATCTTACCCATCCCTAAACCCAAACCCAATATTCACCCAAACATAAGTGTGTCCTGAACTCTAACCCTAACCCTAACCCTTACCATATGGGCCCATTCATTCTAATGAATCTCATAGGCTATAATGGGGAATGGAAAAACATCCAAACTTTTTCCCCATCAAGAGTGTACCATTCAGTGTGATATTAAAAATACATCTTACCCAACCCTAAACCAGACCCCAATTTTAAACCAAAGATATGTGTGTCCTGAACTCTAACCCTAACCCTAACCCTTACCATATGGGCCCATTCATTCTAATGAATCTCATAGGCTATAATGGAGAATGGAAAAACATCCAAAATTTTTCCCCATCAAGAGTGTACCATTCAGTGTGATATTAAAAATACATGTTACCCATCCCTAAACCCAAACCCAATATTCACCCAAACATAAGTGTGTCCTGAACTCTAACCCTAACCCTAACCCTTACCATATGGGCCCATTCATTCTAATGAATCTCATAGGCTATAATGGAGAATGGAAAAACATCCAAAATTTTTCCCCATCAATAGTGAACCATTCGGTGTGATATTAAAAATTCATCTTACCCATCCCTAAACCCAAACCCAATATTCACCCAAAGATATGTGTGTCCTGAACTCTAACCCTAACCCTAACCCTTACCATATGGGCCCATTCATTCTAATGAATCTCATAGGCTATAATGGAGAATGGAAAAACATCCAAAATTTTTCCCCATCAAGAGTGTACCATTCAGTGTGATATTAAAAATACATCTTACCCATCCCTAAACCCAAACCCAATATTCACCCAAACATAAGTGTGTCCTGAACTCTAACCCTAACCCTAACCCTTACCATATGGGCCCATTCATTCTAATGAATCTCATAGGCTATAATGGAGAATGGAAAAACATCCAAACTTTTTCCCCATCAAGAGTGTACCATTCAGTGTGATATTAAAAATACATCTTACCCAACCCTAAACCAGACCCCAATTTTAAACCAAAGATATGTGTGTCCTGAACTCTAACCCTAACCCTAACCCTTACCATATGGGCCCATTCATTCTAATGAATCTCATAGGCTATAATGGAGAATGGAAAAACATCCAAAATTTTTCCCCATCAAGAGTGTACCATTCAGTGTGATATTAAAAATACATCTTACCCATCCCTAAACCCAAACCCAATATTCACCCAAACATAAGTGTGTCCTGAACTCTAACCCTAACCCTAACCCTTACCATATGGGCCCATTCATTCTAATGAATCTCATAGGCTATAATGGAGAATGGAAAAACATCCAAAATTTTTCCCCATCAATAGTGAACCATTCGGTGTGATATTAAAAATTCATCTTACCCATCCCTAAACCCAAACCCAATATTCACCCAAAGATATGTGTGTCCTGAACTCTAACCCTAACCCTAACCCTTACCATATGGGCCCATTCATTCTAATGAATCTCATAGGCTATAATGGAGAATGGAAAAACATCCAAAATTCTTCCCCATCAAGAGTGTACCATTCAGTGTGATATTAAAAATTCATCTTACCCATCCGTAAACCCAAACCCAATATTCACCCAAACATAAGTGTGTCCTGAACTCTAACCCTAACCCTAACCCTTACCATATGGGCGCATTCATTCTAATGAATCTCATAGGCTATAATGGAGAATGGAAAAACATCCAAAATTTTTCCCCATCAATAGTGTACCATTCAGTGTGATATTAAAAATTCATCTTACCCATCCCTAAACCCAAACCCAATATTCACCCAAAGATATGTGTGTCCTGAACTCTAACCCTAACCCTAACCCTTACCATATGGGCCCATTCATTCTAATGAATCTCATAGGCTATAATGGAGAATGGAAAAACATCCAAAATTTTTCCCCATCAAGAATGTACCATTCAGTGTGATATTAAAAATACATCTTACCCATCCCTAAACCCAAACCCAATATTCACCCAAACATAAGTGTGTCCTGAACTCTAACCCTAACCCAAACCCTTACCATATGGGCCCATTCATTCTAATGAATCTCATAGGCTATAATGGAGAATGGAAAAACATCCAAAATTTTTCCCCATCAAGAGTGTACCATTCAGTGTGATATTAAAAATACATCTTACCCAACCCTAAACCAGACCCCAATTTTAAACCAAAGATATGTGTGTCCTGAACTCTAACCCTAACCCTAACCCTTACCATATGGGCCCATTCATTCTAATGAATCTCATAGGCTATAATGGAGAATGGAAAAACATCCAAAATTTTTCCCCATCAAGAGTGTACCATTCAGTGTGATATTAAAAATACATCTTACCCATCCCTAAACCCAAACCCAATATTCACCCAAACATAAGTGTGTCCTGAACTCTAACCCTAACCCTAACCCTTACCATATGGGCGCATTCATTCTAATGAATCTCAAAGGTTATAATGGAGAATGGAAAAACATCCAAAATTCTTCCCCATCAAGAGTGTACCATTCAGTGTGATATTAAAAATTCATCTTACCCATCCCTAAACCCAAACCCAATATTCACCCAAACATAAGTGTGTCCTGAACTCTAACCCTAACCCTAACCCTTACCATATGGGCCCATTCATTCTAAGGAATCTCATAGGCTATAATGGAGAATGGAAAAACATCCAAACTTTTTCCCCATCAAGAGTGTACCATTCAGTGTGATATTAAAAATATATCTTACCCAACCCTAAACCAGACCCCAATTTTAAACCAAAGATATGTGTGTCCTGAACTCTAACCCTAACCCTAACCCTTACCATATGGGCCCATTCATTCTAATGAATCTCATAGGCTATAATGGAGAATGGAAAAACATCCAAAATTTTTCCCCATCAAGAGTGTACCATTCAGTGTGATATTAAAAATACATCTTACCCATCCCTAAACCCAAACCCAATATTCACCCAAACATAAGTGTGTCCTGAACTCTAACCCTAACCCTAACCCTTACCATATGGGCCCATTCATTCTAATGAATCTCATAGGCTATAATGGAGAATGGAAAAACATCCAAAATTTTTCCCCATCAATAGTGAACCATTCGGTGTGATATTAAAAATTCATCTAACCCATCCCTAAACCCAAACCCAATATTCACCCAAAGATATGTGTGTCCTGAACTCTAACCCAAACCCTAACCCTTACCATATGGGCCCATTCATTCTAATGAATCTCATAGGCTATAATGGAGAATGGAAAAACATCCAAAATTCTTCCCCATCAAGAGTGTACCATTCAGTGTGATATTAAATATTCATCTTACCCATCCCTAAACCTAAACCCAATATTCACCCAAACATAAGTGTGTCCTGAACTCTAACCCTAACCCTAACCTTTACCATATGGGCGCATTCATTCTAATGAATCTCATAGGCTATAATGGAGAATGGAAAAACATCCAAAATTTTTCCCCATCAAGAGTGTACCATTCAGTGTGATATTAAAAATACATCTTACCCAACCCTAAACCAGACCCCAATTTTAAACCAAAGATATGTGTGTCCTGAACTCTAACCCTAACCCTAACCCTTACCATATGGGCCCATTCATTCTAATGAATCTCATAGGCTATAATGGAGAATGGAAAAACATCCAAAATTTTTCCCCATCAAGAGTGTACCATTCAGTGTGATATTAAAAATACATCTTACCCATCCCTAAACCCAAACCCAATATTCACCCAAACATAAGTGTGTCCTGAACTCTAACCCTAACCCTAACCCTTACCATATGGGCGCATTCATTCTAATGAATCTCAAAGGTTATAATGGAGAATGGAAAAACATCCAAAATTCTTCCCCATCAAGAGTGTACCATTCAGTGTGATATTAAAAATTCATCTTACCCATCCCTAAACCCAAACCCAATATTCACCCAAACATAAGTGTGTCCTGAACTCTAACCCTAACCCTAACCCTTACCATATGGGCCCATTCATTCTAAGGAATCTCATAGGCTATAATGGAGAATGGAAAAACATCCAAACTTTTTCCCCATCAAGAGTGTACCATTCAGTGTGATATTAAAAATATATCTTACCCAACCCTAAACCAGACCCCAATTTTAAACCAAAGATATGTGTGTCCTGAACTCTAACCCTAACCCTAACCCTTACCATATGGGCCCATTCATTCTAATGAATCTCATAGGCTATAATGGAGAATGGAAAAACATCCAAAATTTTTCCCCATCAAGAGTGTACCATTCAGTGTGATATTAAAAATACATCTTACCCATCCCTAAACCCAAACCCAATATTCACCCAAACATAAGTGTGTCCTGAACTCTAACCCTAACCCTAACCCTTACCATATGGGCCCATTCATTCTAATGAATCTCATAGGCTATAATGGAGAATGGAAAAACATCCAAAATTTTTCCCCATCAATAGTGAACCATTCGGTGTGATATTAAAAATTCATCTAACCCATCCCTAAACCCAAACCCAATATTCACCCAAAGATATGTGTGTCCTGAACTCTAACCCTAACCCTAACCCTTACCATATGGGCCCATTCATTCTAATGAATCTCATAGGCTATAATGGAGAATGGAAAAACATCCAAAATTCTTCCCCATCAAGAGTGTACCATTCAGTGTGATATTAAAAATTCATCTTACCCATCCCTAAACCCAAACCCAATATTCACCCAAACATAAGTGTGTCCTGAACTCTAACCCTAACCCTAACCTTTACCATATGGGCGCATTCATTCTATTGAATCTCATAGGCTATAATGGAGAATGGAAAAACATCCAAAATTTTTCCCCATCAAGAGTGTACCATTCAGTGTGATATTAAAAATACATCTTACCCATCCCTAAACCCAAACCCAATATGCACCCAAACATAAGTGTGTCCTGAACTCTAACCCTAACCCTAACCCTTACCATATGGGCCCATTCATTCTAATGAATCTCATAGGCTATAATGGAGAATGGAAAAACATCCAAAATTTTTCCCCATCAATAGTGAACCATTCGGTGTGATATTAAAAATTCATCTTACCCATCCCTAAACCCAAACCCAATATTCACCCAAAGATATGTGTGTCCTGAACTCTAACCCTAACCCTAACCCTTACCATATGGGCCCATTCATTCTAATGAATCTCATAGGCTATAATGGAGAATGGAAAAACATCCAAAATTCTTCCCCATCAAGAGTGTACCATTCAGTGTGATATTAAAAATTCATCTTACCCATCCCTAAACCCAAACCCAATATTCACCCAAACATAAGTGTGTCCTGAACTCTAACCCTAACCCTAACCCTTACCATATGGGCGCATTCATTCTAATGAATCTCATAGGCTATAATGGAGAATGGAAAAACATCCAAAATTTTTCCCCATCAATAGTGTACCATTCAGTGTGATATTAAAAATTCATCTTACCCATCCCTAAACCCAAACCCAATATTCACCCAAAGATATGTGTGTCCTGAACTCTAACCCTAACCCTAACCCTTACCATATGGGCCCATTCATTCTAATGAATCTCATAGGCTATAATGGAGAATGGAAAAACATCCAAAATTTTTCCCCATCAAGAATGTACCATTCAGTGTGATATTAAAAATACATCTTACCCATCCCTAAACCCAAACCCAATATTCACCCAAACATAAGTGTGTCCTGAACTCTAACCCTAACCCTAACCCTTATCATATGGGCCCATTCATTCTAATGAATCTCATAGGCTATAATGGAGAATGGAAAAACATCCAAAATTTTTCCCCATCAAGAGTGTACCATTCAGTGTGATATTAAAAATACATCTTACCCAACCCTAAACCAGACCCCAATTTTAAACCAAAGATATGTGTGTCCTGAACTCTAACCCTAACCCTAACCCTTACCATATGGGCCCATTCATTCTAATGAATCTCATAGGCTATAATGGAGAATGGAAAAACATCCAAAATTTTTCCCCATCAAGAGTGTACCATTCAGTGTGATATTAAAAATACATCTTACCCATCCCTAAACCCAAACCCAATATTCACCCAAACATAAGTGTGTCCTGAACTCTAACCCTAACCCTAACCCTTACCATATGGGCGCATTCATTCTAATGAATCTCAAAGGCTATAATGGAGAATGGAAAAACATCCAAAATTTTTCCCCTTCAAGAGTGTACCTTTCAGTGTGATATTAAAAATACATCTTACCCATCCCTAAACCCAAACCCAATATTCACCCAAACATAAGTGTGTCCTGAACTCTAACCCTAACCCTAACCCTTACCATATGGGCCCATTCATTCTAATGAATCTCATAGGCTATAATGGAGAATGGAAAAACATCCAAACTTTTTCCCCATCAAGAGTGCACCATTCAGTGTGATATTAAAAATACATCTTACCCAACCCTAAACCAGACCCCAATTTTAAACAAAGATATGTGTGTCCTGAACTCTAACCCTAACCCTAGCCCTTACCATATGGGCCCATTCATTCTAATGAATCTCATAGGCTATAATGGAGAATGGAAAAACATCCAAAATTTTTCCCATCAAGAGTGTACCATTCAGTGTGATATTAAAAATACATCTTACCCATCCCTAAACCCAAACCCAATATTCACCCAAACATAAGTGTGTCCTGAACTCTAACCCTAACCCTAACCCTTACCATATGGGCCCATTCATTCTAATGAATCTCATAGGCTATAATGGAGAATGGAAAAACATCCAAAATTTTTCCCCATCAATAGTGAACCATTCAGTGTGATATTAAAAATTCATCTTACCCATCCCTAAACCCAAACCCAATATTCACCCAAAGATATGTGTGTCCTGAACTCTAACCCTAACCCTAACCCTTACCATATGGGCCCATTCATTCTAATGAATCTCATAGGCTATAATGGAGAATGGAAAAACATCCAAAATTCTTCCCCATCAATAGTGTACCATTCAGTGTGATATTAAAAATTCATCTTACCCATCCCTAAACCCAAACCCAATATTCACCCAAAGATATGTGTGTCCTGAACTCTAACCCTAACCCTAACCCTTACCATATGGGCCCATTCATTCTAATGAATCTCATAGGCTATAATGGAGAATGGAAAAACATCCAAAATTTTTCCCCATCAAGAGTGTACCATTCAGTGTGATATTAAAAATACATCTTACCCAACCCTAAACCAGACCCCAATTTTAAACCAAACATATGTGTGTCCTCAACTCTAACCCTAACCCTAACCCTTACCATATGCGCCCATTCATTCTAATGAATCTCATAGGCTATAATGGGGAATGGAAAAACATCCAAAAATTTTCCCCATCAAGAGTGTACCATTCAGTGTGATATTAAAAATACATCTTACCCATCCCTAAACCCAAACCCAATATTCACCCAAGCATAAGTGTGTCCTGAACTCTAACCCTAACCCTAACCCTTACCATATGGGCCCATTCATTCTAATGAATCTCATAGGCTATAATGGAGAATGGAAAAACATCCAAAAAATTTTCCCCATCAAGAGTGTACCATTCAGTGTGATATTAAAAATACATCTTACCCATCCCTAAACCCAAACCCAATATTCACCCAAACATAAGTGTGTCCTTAACTCTAACCCTAACCCTAACGCTTACCATGTGGGCCCATTCATTCTAATGAATCTCATAGGCTATAATGGAGAATGGAAAAACATCCAAAATTTTTCCCCATCAAGAGTGTACCATTCAGTGTGATATTAAAAATACATCTTACCCAACCCTAAACCAGACCCCAATTTTAAACCAAAGATATGTGTGTCCTGAACTCTAACCCTAACCCTAACCCTTACCATATGGGCCCATTCATTCTAATGAATCTCATAGGCTATTATGGGGAATGGAAAAACATCCAAAAATTTTCCCCATCAAGAGTGTACCATTCAGTGTGATATTAAAAATACATCTTACCCATCCCTAAACCCAAACCCAATATTCACCCAAGCATAAGTGTGTCCTGAACTCTAACCCTAACCCTAACCCTTACCATATGGGCCCATTCATTCTAATGAATCTCATAGGCTATAATGGAGAATGGAAAAACATCCAAAAAATTTTCCCCATCAAGAGTGTACCATTCAGTGTGATATTAAAAATACATCTTACCCATCCCTAAACCCAAACCCAATATTCACCCAAACATAAGTGTGTCCTTAACTCTAACCCTAACCCTAACGCTTACCATGTGGGCCCATTCATTCTAATGAATCTCATAGGCTATAATGGAGAATGGAAAAACATCCAAAATTTTTCCCCATCAAGAGTGTACCATTCAGTGTGATATTAAAAATACATCTTACCCAACCCTAAACCAGACCCCAATTTTAAACCAAAGATATGTGTGTCCTGAACTCTAACCCTAACCCTAACCCTTACCATATGGGCCCATTCATTCTAATGAATCTCATAGGCTATTATGGGGAATGGAAAAACATCCAAAAATTTTCCCCATCAAGAGTGTACCATTCAGTGTGATATTAAAAATACATCTTACCCATCCCTAAACCCAAACCCAATATTCACCCAAGCATAAGTGTGTCCTGAACTCTAACCCCAACCCCAACCCTTACCATATGGGCCCATTCATTCTAATGAATCTCATAGGCTATAATGGAGAATGGAAAAACATCCAAAAATTTTTCCCCATCAAGAGTGTACCATTCAGTGTGATATTAAAAATACATCTTACCCATCCCTAAACCCAAACCCAATATTCACCCAAACATAAGTGTGTCCTGAACTCTAACCCTAACCCTAACCCTTACCATATGGGCGCATTCATTCTAATGAATCTCATAGGCTATAATGGAGAATGGAAAAACATCCAAACTTTTTCCCCATCAATAGTGTACCATTCAGTGTGATATTAAAAATTCATCTTACCCATCCCTAAACCCAAACCCAATATTCACCCAAACATAAGTGTGTCCTGAACTCTAACCCTAACCCTAACCCTTACCATATGGGCCCATTCATTCTAATGAATCTCATAGGCTATAATGGAGAATGGAAAAACATCCAAAATTTTTCCCCATCAATAGTGAACCATTCAGTGTGATATTAAAAATTCATCTTACCCATTCCTAAACCCAAACCCAATATTCACCCAAAGATATGTGTGTCCTGAACTCTAACCCTAACCCTAACCCTTACCATATGGGCCCATTCATTCTAATGAATCTCATAGGCTATAATGGAGAATGGAAAAACATCCAAAAATTTTCCCCATCAAGAGTGTACCATTCAGTGTGATATTAAAAATACATCTTACCCAACCCTAAACCAGACCCCAATTTTAAACCAAACATATGTGTGTCCTGAACTCTAACCCTAACCCTAACCCTTACCATATGGGCCCATTCATTCTAATGAATCTCATAGGGTATAATGGGGAATGGAAAAACATCCAAAATTTTTCCCCATCAAGAGTGTACCATTCAGTGTGATATTAAAAATACATCTTACCCATCCCTAAACCCAAACCCAATATTCACCCAAGCATAAGTGTGTCCTGAACTCTAACCCTAACCCTAACCCTTACCATATGGGCGCATTCATTCTAATAAATCTCATAGGCTATAATGGAGAATGGAAAAACATCCAAAAATTTTCCCCATCAATAGTGTACCATTCAGTGTGATATTAAAAATTCATCTTACCCATCCCTAAACCCAAACCCAATATTCACCCAAAGATATGTGTGTCCTGAACTCTAACAACCCTAACCCTTACCATATGGGCCCATTCATTCTAATGAATCTCATAGGCTATAATGGAGAATGGAAAAACATCCAAAATATTTCCCCATCAAGAGTGTACCATTCAGTGTGATATTAAAAATACATCTTACCCATCCCTAAACCCAAACCCAATATTCACCCAAACATAAGTGT
This sequence comes from Heteronotia binoei, assembly GCF_032191835.1. Classification (NCBI taxonomy): domain Eukaryota; kingdom Metazoa; phylum Chordata; class Lepidosauria; order Squamata; family Gekkonidae; genus Heteronotia; species Heteronotia binoei. Next base: position 40,532,822 of record NC_083232.1, read on the forward strand.
GTCCTGAACTCTAACCCTAACCCTAACCCTTACCATGTGGGCCCATTCATTCTAATGAATCTCATAGGCTATAATGGGGAATGGAAAAACATCCAAAATTCTTCCCCATCAAGAGTGTACCATTCAGTGTGATATTAAAAATACATCTTACCCAACCCTAAACCAGACCCCAATTTTAAACCAAAGATATGTGTGTCCTGAACTCTAACCCTAACCCTAACCCTTACCATATGGGCCCATTCATTCTAATGAATCTCATAGGCTATAATGGAGAATGGAAAAACATCCAAAATTTTTCCCCTTCAAGAGTTTACCTTTCAGTGTGATATTAAAAATACATCTTACCCATCCCTAAACCCAAACCCAATATTCACCCAAACATAAGTGTGTCCTGAACTCTAACCCTAACCCTAACCCTTACCATATGGGCCCATTCATTCTAATGAATCTCATAGGCTATAATGGAGAATGGAAAAACATCCAAACTTTTTCCCCATCAAGAGTGTACCATTCAGTGTGATATTAAAAATACATCTTACCCAACCCTAAACCAGACCCCAATTTTAAACCAAAGATATGTGTGTCCTGAACTCTAACCCTAACCCTAGCCCTTACCATATAGGCCCATTCATTCTAATGAATCTCATAGGCTATAATGGAGAATGGAAAAACATCCAAAATTTTTCCCCATCAAGAGTGTACCATTAAGTGTGATATTAAAAATACATCTTACCCATCCCTAAACCCAAACCCAATATTCACCCAAACATAAGTGTGTCCTGAACTCTAACCCTAACCCTAACCCTTACCATATGGGCCCATTCATTCTAATGAATCTCATAGGCTATAATGGAGAATGGAAAAACATCCAAAATTTTTCCCCATCAATAGTGAACCATTCACTGTGATATTAAAAATTCATCTTACCCATCCCTAAACCCAAACCCAATATTCACCCAAAGATATGTGTGTCCTGAACTCTAACCCTAACCCTAACCCTTACCATATGGGCCCATTCATTCTAATGAATCTCATAGGCTATAATGGAGAATGGAAAAACATCCAAAATTCTTCCCCATCAAGAGTGTACCATTCAGTGTGATATTAAAAATTCATCTTACCCATCCCTAAACCCAAACCCAATATTCACCCAAAGATATGTGTGTCCTGAACTCTAACCCTAACCCTAACCCTTACCATATGGGCCCATTCATTCTAATGAATCTCATAGGCTATAATGGAGAATGGAAAAACATCCAAAATTTTTCCCCATCAAGAGTGTACCATTCAGTGTGATATTAAAAATACATCTTACCCATCCCTAAACCCAAACCCAATATTCACCCAAACATAAGTGTGTCCTGAACTCTAACCCTAACCCTAACCCTTACCATATGGGCCCATTCATTCTAATGAATCTCATAGGCTATAATGGAGAATGGAAAAACATCCAAAATTTTTCCCCATCAAGAGTGTACCATTCAGTGTGATATTAAAAATACATCTTACCCAACCCTAAACCAGACCCCAATTTTAAACCAAACATATGTGTGTCCTGAACTCTAACCCTAACCCTTACCATATGGGCCCATTCATTCTAATGAATCTCATAGGCTATAATGGGGAATGGAAAAACATCCAAAAATTTTCCCCATCAAGAGTGTACCATTCAGTGTGATATTAAAAATACATCTTACCCATCCCTAAACCCAAACCCAATATTCACCCAAGCATAAGTGTGTCCTGAACTCTAACCCTAACCCTAACCCTTACCATATGGGCCCATTCATTCTAATGAATCTCATAGGCTATAATGGAGAATGGAAAAACATCCAAAAATTTTTCCCCATCAAGAGTGTACCATTCAGTGTGATATTAAAAATACATCTTACCCATCCCTAAACCCAAACCCAATATTCACCCAAACATAAGTGTGTCCTGAACTCTAACCCTAACCCTAACCCTTACCATATGGGCGCATTCATTCTAATGAATCTCATAGGCTATAATGGAGAATGGAAAAACATCCAAACTTTTTCCCCATCAATAGTGTACCATTCAGTGTGATATTAAAAATTCATCTTACCCATCCCTAAACCCAAACCCAATATTCAACCAAAGATATGTGTGTCCTGAACTCTAACAACCCTAAACCTTACCATATGGGCCCATTCATTCTAATGAATCTCATAGGCTATAATGGAGAATGGAAAAACATCCAAAATTTTTCCCCATCAAGAGTGTACCATTCAGTGTGATATTAAAAATACATCTTACCCATCCCTAAACCCAAACCCAATATTCACCCAAACATAAGTGTGTCCTGAACTCTAACCCTAACCCTAACCCTTACCATATGGGCCCATTCATTCTAATGAATCTCATAGGCTATAATGGAGAATGGAAAAACATCCAAACTTTTTCCCCATCAAGAGTGTACCATTCAGTGTGATATTAAAAATACATCTTACCCAACCCTAAACCAGACCCCAATTTTAAACCAAAGATATGTGTGTCCTGAACTCTAACCCTAACCCTAACCCTTACCATATGGGCCCATTCATTCTAATGAATCTCATAGGCTATAATGGAGAATGGAAAAACATCCAAAATTTTTCCCCATCAAGAGTGTACCATTCAGTGTGATATTAAAAATACATCTTACCCATCCCTAAACCCAAACCCAATATTCACCCAAACATAAGTGTGTCCTGAACTCTAACCCTAACCCTAACCCTTACCATATGGGCCCATTCATTCTAATGAATCTCATAGGCTATAATGGAGAATGGAAAAACATCCAAAATTTTTCCCCATCAATAGTGAACCATTCGGTGTGATATTAAAAATTCATCTTACCCATCCCTAAACCCAAACCCAATATTCACCCAAAGATATGTGTGTCCTGAAATCTAACCCTAACCCTAACCCTTACCATATGGGCCCATTCATTCTAATGAATCTCATAGGCTATAATGGAGAATGGAAAAACATCCAAAAATTTTTCCCCATCAAGAGTGTACCATTCAGTGTGATATTAAAAATACATCTTACCCATCCCTAAACCCAAACCCAATATTCACCCAAACATAAGTGTGTCCTGAACTCTAACCCTAACCCTAACCCTTACCATATGGGCGCATTCATTCTAATGAATCTCATAGGCTATAATGGAGAATGGAAAAACATCCAAACTTTTTCCCCATCAATAGTGTACCATTCAGTGTGATATTAAAAATTCATCTTACCCATCCCTAAACCCAAACCCAATATTCACCCAAAGATATGTGTGTCCTGAACTCTAACAACCCTAAACCTTACCATATGGGCCCATTCATTCTAATGAATTTCATAGGCTATAATGGAGAATGGAAAAACATCCAAAATTTTTCCCCATCAAGAGTGTACCATTCAGTGTGATATTAAGAATACATATTACCCATCCCTAAACCCAAACCCAATATTCACCCAAACATAAGTGTGTCCTGAACTCTAACCCTAACCCTAACCCTTACCATATGGGCCCATTCATTCTAATGAATCTCATAGGCTATAATGGAGAATGGAAAAACATCCAAACTTTTTCCCCATCAAGAGTGTACCATTCAGTGTGATATTAAAAATACATCTTACCCAACCCTAAACCAGACCCCAATTTTAAACCAAAGATATGTGTGTCCTGAACTCTAACCCTAACCCTAACCCTTACCATATGGGCCCATTCATTCTAATGAATCTCATAGGCTATAATGGAGAATGGAAAAACATCCAAAATTTTTCCCCATCAAGAGTGTACCATTCAGTGTGATATTAAAAATACATGTTACCCATCCCTAAACCCAAACCCAATATTCACCCAAACATAAGTGTGTCCTGAACTCTAACCCTAACCCTAACCCTTACCATATGGGCCCATTCATTCTAATGAATCTCATAGGCTATAATGGAGAATGGAAAAACATCCAAAATTTTTCCCCATCAATAGTGAACCATTCGGTGTGATATTAAAAATTCATCTTACCCATCCCTAAACCCAAACCCAATATTCACCCAAAGATATGTGTGTCCTGAACTCTAACCCTAACCCTAACCCTTACCATATGGGCCCATTCATTCTAATGAATCTCATAGGCTATAATGGAGAATGGAAAAACATCCAAAATTTTTCCCCATCAAGAGTGTACCATTCAGTGTGATATTAAAAATACATCTTACCCATCCCTAAACCCAAACCCAATATTCACCCAAACATAAGTGTGTCCTGAACTCTAACCCTAACCCTAACCCTTACCATATGGGCCCATTCATTCTACTGAATCTCATAGGCTATAATGGAGAATGGAAAAACATCCAAACTTTTTCCCCATCAAGAGTGTACCATTCAGTGTGATATTAAAAATACATCTTACCCAACCCTAAACCAGACCCCAATTTTAAACCAAAGATATGTGTGTCCTGAACTCTAACCCTAACCCTAACCCTTACCATATGGGCCCATTCATTCTAATGAATCTCATAGGCTATAATGGAGAATGGAAAAACATCCAAAATTTTTCCCCATCAAGAGTGTACCATTCAGTGTGATATTAAAAATACATCTTACCCATCCCTAAACCCAAACCCAATATTCACCCAAACATAAGTGTGTCCTGAACTCTAACCCTAACCCTAACCCTTACCATATGGGCCCATTCATTCTAATGAATCTCATAGGCTATAATGGAGAATGGAAAAACATCCAAAATTTTTCCCCATCAATAGTGAACCATTCGGTGTGATATTAAAAATTCATCTTACCCATCCCTAAACCCAAACCCAATATTCACCCAAAGATATGTGTGTCCTGAACTCTAACCCTAACCCTAACCCTTACCATATGGGCCCATTCATTCTAATGAATCTCATAGGCTATAATGGAGAATGGAAAAACATCCAAAATTCTTCCCCATCAAGAGTGTACCATTCAGTGTGATATTAAAAATTCATCTTACCCATCCCTAAACCCAAACCCAATATTCACCCAAACATAAGTGTGTCCTGAACTCTAACCCTAACCCTAACCCTTACCATATGGGCGCATTCATTCTAATGAATCTCATAGGCTATAATGGAGAATGGAAAAACATCCAAAATTTTTCCCCATCAATAGTGTACCATTCAGTGTGATATTAAAAATTCATCTTACCCATCCCTAAACCCAAACCCAATATTCACCCAAAGATATGTGTGTCCTGAACTCTAACCCTAACCCTAACCCTTACCATATGGGCCCATTCATTCTAATGAATCTCATAGGCTATAATGGAGAATGGAAAAACATCCAAAATTTTTCCCCATCAAGAATGTACCATTCAGTGTGATATTAAAAATACATCTTACCCATCCCTAAACCCAAACCCAATATTCACCCAAACATAAGTGTGTCCTGAACTCTAACCCTAACCCAAACCCTTACCATATGGGCCCATTCATTCTAATGAATCTCAAAGGTTATAATGGAGAATGGAAAAACATCCAAAATTCTTCCCCATCAAGAGTGTACCATTCAGTGTGATATTAAAAATTCATCTTACCCATCCCTAAACCCAAACCCAATATTCACCCAAACATAAGTGTGTCCTGAACTCTAACCCTAACCCTAACCCTTACCATATGGGCCCATTCATTCTAAGGAATCTCATAGGCTATAATGGAGAATGGAAAAACATCCAAACTTTTTCCCCATCAAGAGTGTACCATTCAGTGTGATATTAAAAATATATCTTACCCAACCCTAAACCAGACCCCAATTTTAAACCAAAGATATGTGTGTCCTGAACTCTAACCCTAACCCTAACCCTTACCATATGGGCCCATTCATTCTAATGAATCTCATAGGCTATAATGGAGAATGGAAAAACATCCAAAATTTTTCCCCATCAATAGTGAACCATTCACTGTGATATTAAAAATTCATCTTACCCATCCCTAAACCCAAACCCAATATTCACCCAAAGATATGTGTGTCCTGAACTCTAACCCTAACCCTAACCCTTACCATATGGGCCCATTCATTCTAATGAATCTCATAGGCTATAATGGAGAATGGAAAAACATCCAAAATTCTTCCCCATCAAGAGTGTACCATTCAGTGTGATATTAAAAATTCATCTTACCCATCCCTAAACCCAAACCCAATATTCACCCAAAGATATGTGTGTCCTGAACTCTAACCCTAACCCTAACCCTTACCATATGGGCCCATTCATTCTAATGAATCTCATAGGCTATAATGGAGAATGGAAAAACATCCAAAATTTTTCCCCATCAAGAGTGTACCATTCAGTGTGATATTAAAAATACATCTTACCCATCCCTAAACCCAAACCCAATATTCACCCAAACATAAGTGTGTCCTGAACTCTAACCCTAACCCTAACCCTTACCATATGGGCCCATTCATTCTAATGAATCTCATAGGCTATAATGGAGAATGGAAAAACATCCAAAATTTTTCCCCATCAAGAGTGTACCATTCAGTGTGATATTAAAAATACATCTTACCCAACCCTAAACCAGACCCCAATTTCAAACCAAACATATGTGTGTCCTGAACTCTAACCCTAACCCTAACCCTTACCATATGGGCCCATTCATTCTAATGAATCTCATAGGCTATAATGGGGAATGGAAAAACATCCAAAAATTTTCCCCATCAAGAGTGTACCATTCAGTGTGATATTAAAAATACATCTTACCCATCCCTAAACCCAAACCCAATATTCACCCAAGCATAAGTGTGTCCTGAACTCTAACCCTAACCCTAACCCTTACCATATGGGCCCATTCATTCTAATGAATCTCATAGGCTATAATGGAGAATGGAAAAACATCCAAAAATTTTTCCCCATCAAGAGTGTACCATTCAGTGTGATATTAAAAATACATCTTACCCATCCCTAAACCCAAACCCAATATTCACCCAAACATAAGTGTGTCCTGAACTCTAACCCTAACCCTAACCCTTACCATATGGGCGCATTCATTCTAATGAATCTCATAGGCTATAATGGAGAATGGAAAAACATCCAAACTTTTTCCCCATCAATAGTGTACCATTCAGTGTGATATTAAAAATTCATCTTACCCATCCCTAAACCCAAACCCAATATTCAACCAAAGATATGTGTGTCCTGAACTCTAACAACCCTAAACCTTACCATATGGGCCCATTCATTCTAATGAATCTCATAGGCTATAATGGAGAATGGAAAAACATCCAAAATTTTTCCCCATCAAGAGTGTACCATTCAGTGTGATATTCAAAATACATCTTACCCATCCCTAAACCCAAACCCAATATTCACCCAAACATAAGTGTGTCCTGAACTCTAACCCTAACCCTAACCCTTACCATATGGGCCCATTCATTCTAATGAATCTCATAGGCTATAATGGAGAATGGAAAAACATCCAAACTTTTTCCCCATCAAGAGTGTACCATTCAGTGTGATATTAAAAATACATCTTACCCAACCCTAAACCAGACCCCAATTTTAAACCAAAGATATGTGTGTCCTGAACTCTAACCATAACCCTAACCCTTACCATATGGGCCCATTCATTCTAATGAATCTCATAGGCTATAATGGAGAATGGAAAAACATCCAAAATTTTTCCCCATCAAGAGTGTACCATTCAGTGTGATATTAAAAATACATCTTACCCATCCCTAAACCCAAACCCAATATTCACCCAAAGATATGTGTGTCCTGAACTCTAACCCTAACCCTAACCCTTACCATATGGGCCCATTCATTCTAATGAATCTCATAGGCTATAATGGAGAATGGAAAAACATCCAAAATTCTTCCCCATCAAGAGTGTACCATTCAGTGTGATATTAAAAATTCATCTTACCCATCCCTAAACCCAAACCCAATATTCACCCAAAGATATGTGTGTCCTGAACTCTAACCCTAACCCTAACCCTTACCATATGGGCCCATTCATTCTAATGAATCTCATAGGCTATAATGGAGAATGGAAAAACATCCAAAATTTTTCCCCATCAAGAGTGTACCATTCAGTGTGATATTAAAAATACATCTTACCCATCCCTAAACCCAAACCCAATATTCACCCAAACATAAGTGTGTCCTGAACTCTAACCCTAACCCTAACCCTTACCATATGGGCCCATTCATTCTAATGAATCTCATAGGCTATAATGGAGAATGGAAAAACATCCAAAATTTTTCCCCATCAAGAGTGTACCATTCAGTGTGATATTAAAAATACATCTTACCCAACCCTAAACCAGACCCCAATTTTAAACCAAACATATGTGTGTCCTGAACTCTAACCCTAACCCTAACCCTTACCATATGGGCCCATTCATTCTAATGAATCTCATAGGCTATAATGGGGAATGGAAAAACATCCAAAAATTTTCCCCATCAAGAGTGTACCATTCAGTGTGATATTAAAAATACATCTTACCCATCCCTAAACCCAAACCCAATATTCACCCAAGCATAAGTGTGTCCTGAACTCTAACCCTAACCCTAACCCTTACCATATGGGCCCATTCATTCTAATGAATCTCATAGGCTATAATGGAGAATGGAAAAACATCCAAAAATTTTTCCCCATCAAGAGTGTACCATTCAGTGTGATATTAAAAATACATCTTACCCATCCCTAAACCCAAACCCAATATTCACCCAAACATAAGTGTGTCCTGAACTCTAACCCTAACCCTAACCCTTACCATATGGGCGCATTCATTCTAATGAATCTCATAGGCTATAATGGAGAATGGAAAAACATCCAAACTTTTTCCCCATCAATAGTGTACCATTCAGTGTGATATTAAAAATTCATCTTACCCATCCCTAAACCCAAACCCAATATTCAACCAAAGATATGTGTGTCCTGAACTCTAACAACCCTAAACCTTACCATATGGGCCCATTCATTCTAATGAATCTCATAGGCTATAATGGAGAATGGAAAAACATCCAAAATTTTTCCCCATCAAGAGTGTACCATTCAGTGTGATATTAAAAATACATCTTACCCATCCCTAAACCCAAACCCAATATTCACCCAAACATAAGTGTGTCCTGAACTCTAACCCTAACCCTAACCCTTACCATATGGGCCCATTCATTCTAATGAATCTCATAGGCTATAATGGAGAATGGAAAAACATCCAAACTTTTTCCCCATCAAGAGTGTACCATTCAGTGTGATATTAAAAATACATCTTACCCAACCCTAAACCAGACCCCAATTTTAAACCAAAGATATGTGTGTCCTGAACTCTAACCATAACCCTAACCCTTACCATATGGGCCCATTCATTCTAATGAATCTCATAGGCTATAATGGAGAATGGAAAAACATCCAAAATTTTTCCCCATCAAGAGTGTACCATTCAGTGTGATATTAAAAATACATCTTACCCATCCCTAAACCCAAACCCAATATTCACCCAAACATAAGTGTGTCCTGAACTCTAACCCTAACCCTAACCCTTACCATATGGGCCCATTCATTCTAATGAATCTCATAGGCTATAATGGAGAATGGAAAAACATCCAAAATTTTTCCCCATCAATAGTGAACCATTCGGTGTGATATTAAAAATTCATCTTACCCATCCCTAAACCCAAACCCAATATTCACCCAAAGATATGTGTGTCCTGAACTCTAACCCTAACCCTAACCCTTACCATATGGGCCCATTCATTCTAATGAATCTCATAGGCTATAATGGAGAATGGAAAAACATCCAAAAATTTTTCCCCATCAAGAGTGTACCATTCAGTGTGATATTAAAAATACATCTTACCCATCCCTAAACCCAAACCCAATATTCACCCAAACATAAGTGTGTCCTGAACTCTAACCCTAACCCTAACCCTTACCATATGGGCGCATTCATTCTAATGAATCTCATAGGCTATAATGGAGAATGGAAAAACATCCAAACTTTTTCCCCATCAATAGTGTACCATTCAGTGTGATATTAAAAATTCATCTTACCCATCCCTAAACCCAAACCCAATATTCACCCAAAGATATGTGTGTCCTGAACTCTAACAACCCTAAACCTTACCATATGGGCCCATTCATTCTAATGAATCTCATAGGCTATAATGGAGAATGGAAAAACATCCAAAATTTTTCCCCATCAAGAGTGTACCATTCAGTGTGATATTAAGAATACATATTACCCATCCCTAAACCCAAACCCAATATTCACCCAAACATAAGTGTGTCCTGAACTCTAACCCTAACCCTAACCCTTACCATATGGGCCCATTCATTCTAATGAATCTCATAGGCTATAATGGAGAATGGAAAAACATCCAAACTTTTTCCCCATCAAGAGTGTACCATTCAGTGTGATATTAAAAATACATCTTACCCAACCCTAAACCAGACCCCAATTTTAAACCAAAGATATGTGTGTCCTGAACTCTAACCCTAACCCTAACCCTTACCATATGGGCCCATTCATTCTAATGAATCTCATAGGCTATAATGGAGAATGGAAAAACATCCAAAATTTTTCCCCATCAAGAGTGTACCATTCAGTGTGATATTAAAAATACATGTTACCCATCCCTAAACCCAAACCCAATATTCACCCAAACATAAGTGTGTCCTGAACTCTAACCCTAACCCTAACCCTTACCATATGGGCCCATTCATTCTAATGAATCTCATAGGCTATAATGGAGAATGGAAAAACATCCAAAATTTTTCCCCATCAATAGTGAACCATTCGGTGTGATATTAAAAATTCATCTTACCCATCCCTAAACCCAAACCCAATATTCACCCAAAGATATGTGTGTCCTGAACTCTAACCCTAACCCTAACCCTTACCATATGGGCCCATTCATTCTAATGAATCTCATAGGCTATAATGGAGAATGGAAAAACATCCAAAATTTTTCCCCATCAAGAGTGTACCATTCAGTGTGATATTAAAAATACATCTTACCCATCCCTAAACCCAAACCCAATATTCACCCAAACATAAGTGTGTCCTGAACTCTAACCCTAACCCTAACCCTTACCATATGGGCCCATTCATTCTAATGAATCTCATAGGCTATAATGGAGAATGGAAAAACATCCAAACTTTTTCCCCATCAAGAGTGTACCATTCAGTGTGATATTAAAAATACATCTTACCCAACCCTAAACCAGACCCCAATTTTAAACCAAAGATATGTGTGTCCTGAACTCTAACCCTAACCCTAACCCTTACCATATGGGCCCATTCATTCTAATGAATCTCATAGGCTATAATGGAGAATGGAAAAACATCCAAAAATTTTCCCCATCAAGAGTGTACCATTCAGTGTGATATTAAAAATACATCTTACCCATCCCTAAACCCAAACCCAATATTCACCCAAACATAAGTGTGTCCTGAACTCTAACCCTAACCCTAACCCTTACCATATGGGCCCATTCATTCTAATGAATCTCATAGGCTATAATGGAGAATGGAAAAACATCCAAAATTTTTCCCCATCAATAGTGAACCATTCGGTGTGATATTAAAAATTCATCTTACCCATCCCTAAACCCAAACCCAATATTCACCCAAAGATATGTGTGTCCTGAACTCTAACCCTAACCCTAACCCTTACCATATGGGCCCATTCATTCTAATGAATCTCATAGGCTATAATGGAGAATGGAAAAACATCCAAAATTCTTCCCCATCAAGAGTGTACCATTCAGTGTGATATTAAAAATTCATCTTACCCATCCCTAAACCCAAACCCAATATTCACCCAAACATAAGTGTGTCCTGAACTCTAACCCTAACCCTAACCCTTACCATATGGGCGCATTCATTCTAATGAATCTCATAGGCTATAATGGAGAATGGAAAAACATCCAAAATTTTTCCCCATCAATAGTGTACCATTCAGTGTGATATTAAAAATTCATCTTACCCATCCCTAAACCCAAACCCAATATTCACCCAAAGATATGTGTGTCCTGAACTCTAACCCTAACCCTAACCCTTACCATATGGGCCCATTCATTCTAATGAATCTCATAGGCTATAATGGAGAATGGAAAAACATCCAAAATTTTTCCCCATCAAGAATGTACCATTCAGTGTGATATTAAAAATACATCTTACCCATCCCTAAACCCAAACCCAATATTCACCCAAACATAAGTGTGTCCTGAACTCTAACCCTAACCCAAACCCTTACCATATGGGCCCATTCATTCTAATGAATCTCATAGGCTATAATGGAGAATGGAAAAACATCCAAAATTTTTCCCCATCAAGAGTGTACCATTCAGTGTGATATTAAAAATACATCTTACCCAACCCTAAACCAGACCCCAATTTTAAACCAAAGATATGTGTGTCCTGAACTCTAACCCTAACCCTAACCCTTACCATATGGGCCCATTCATTCTAATGAATCTCATAGGCTATAATGGAGAATGGAAAAACATCCAAAATTTTTCCCCATCAAGAGTGTACCATTCAGTGTGATATTAAAAATACATCTTACCCATCCCTAAACCCAAACCCAATATTCACCCAAACATAAGTGTGTCCTGAACTCTAACCCTAACCCTAACCCTTACCATATGGGCGCATTCATTCTAATGAATCTCAAAGGTTATAATGGAGAATGGAAAAACATCCAAAATTCTTCCCCATCAAGAGTGTACCATTCAGTGTGATATTAAAAATTCATCTTACCCATCCCTAAACCCAAACCCAATATTCACCCAAACATAAGTGTGTCCTGAACTCTAACCCTAACCCTAACCCTTACCATATGGGCCCATTCATTCTAAGGAATCTCATAGGCTATAATGGAGAATGGAAAAACATCCAAACTTTTTCCCCATCAAGAGTGTACCATTCAGTGTGATATTAAAAATACATCTTACCCAACCCTAAACCAGACCCCAATTTTAAACCAAAGATATGTGTGTCCTGAACTCTAACCCTAACCCTAACCCTTACCATATGGGCCCATTCATTCTAATGAATCTCATAGGCTATAATGGAGAATGGAAAAACATCCAAAATTTTTCCCCATCAAGAGTGTACCATTCAGTGTGATATTAAAAATACATCTTACCCATCCCTAAACCCAAACCCAATATTCACCCAAACATAAGTGTGTCCTGAACTCTAACCCTAACCCTAACCCTTACCATATGGGCCCATTCATTCTAATGAATCTCATAGGCTATAATGGAGAATGGAAAAACATCCAAAATTTTTCCCCATCAATAGTGAACCATTCGGTGTGATATTAAAAATTGATCTAACCCATCCCTAAACCCAAACCCAATATTCACCCAAAGATATGTGTGTCCTGAACTCTAACCCTAACCCTAACCCTTACCATATGGGCCCATTCATTCTAATGAATCTCATAGGCTATAATGGAGAATGGAAAAACATCCAAAATTCTTCCCCATCAAGAGTGTACCATTCAGTGTGATATTAAAAATTCATCTTACCCATCCCTAAACCCAAACCCAATATTCACCCAAACATAAGTGTGTCCTGAACTCTAACCCTAACCCTAACCTTTACCATATGGGCCCATTCATTCTAATGAATCTCATAGGCTATAATGGAGAATGGAAAAACATCCAAAATTTTTCCCCATCAAGAGTGTACCATTCAGTGTGATATTAAAAATACATCTTACCCATCCCTAAACCCAAACCCAATATTCACCCAAACATAAGTGTGTCCTGAACTCTAACCCTAACCCTAACCCTTACCATATGGGCCCATTCATTCTAATGAATCTCATAGGCTATAATGGAGAATGGAAAAACATCCAAACTTTTTCCCCATCAATAGTGTACCATTAAGTGTGATATTAAAAATTCATCTTACCCATCCCTAAACCCAAACCCAATATTCACCCAAAGATATGTGTGTCCTGAACTCTAACAACCCTAACCCTTACCATATGGGCCCATTCATTCTAATGAATCTCATAGGCTATAATGGAGAATGGAAAAACATCCAAAATTTTTCCCCATCAAGAGTGTACCATTCAGTGTGATATTAAAAATACATCTTACCCATCCCTAAACCCAAACCCAATATTCACCCAAACATAAGTGTGTCCTGAACTCTAACCCTAACCCTAACCCTTACCATATGGGCCCATTCATTCTAATGAATCTCATAGGCTATAATGGAGAATGGAAAAACATCCAAACTTTTTCCCCATCAAGAGTGTACCATTCAGTGTGATATTAAAAATACATCTTACCCATCCCTAAACCAGACCCCAATTTTAAACCAAAGATATGTGTGTCCTGAACTCTAACCCTAACCCTAACCCTTACCATATGGGCCCATTCATTCTAATGAATCTCATAGGCTATAATGGAGAATGGAAAAACATCCAAAATTTTTCCCCATCAAGAGTGTACCATTCAGTGTGATATTAAAAATACATCTTACCCATCCCTAAACCCAAACCCAATATTCACACAAACATAAGTGTGTCCTGAACTCTAACCCTAACCCTAACCCTTACCATATGGGCCCATTCATTCTAATGAATCTCATAGGCTATAATGGAGAATGGAAAAACATCCAAAATTTTTCCCCATCAATAGTGAACCATTCGGTGTGATATTAAAAATTCATCTTACCCATCCGTAAACCCAAACCCAATATTCACCCAAAGATATGTGTGTCCTGAACTCTAACCCTAACCCTAACCCTTACCATATGGGCCCATTCATTCTAATGAATCTCATAGGCTATAATGGAGAATGGAAAAACATCCAAAATTTTTCCCCATCAAGAGTGTACCATTCAGTGTGATATTAAAAATACATCTTACCCATCCCTAAACCCAAACCCAATATTCACCCAAACATAAGTGTGTCCTGAACTCTAACCCTAACCCTAACCCTTACCATATGGGCCCATTCATTCTAAGGAATCTCATAGGCTATAATGGAGAATGGAAAAACATCCAAACTTTTTCCCCATCAAGAGTGTACCATTCAGTGTGATATTAAAAATACATCTTACCCAACCCTAAACCAGACCCCAATTTTAAACCAAAGATATGTGTGTCCTGAACTCTAACCCTAACCCTAACCCTTACCATATGGGCCCATTCATTCTAATGAATCTCATAGGCTATAATGGAGAATGGAAAAACATCCAAAATTTTTCCCCATCAAGAGTGTACCATTCAGTGTGATATTAAAAATACATCTTACCCATCCCTAAACCCAAACCCAATATTCACCCAAACATAAGTGTGTCCTGAACTCTAACCCTAACCCTAACCCTTACCATATGGGCCCATTCATTCTAATGAATCTCATAGGCTATAATGGAGAATGGAAAAACATCCAAAATTTTTCCCCATCAATAGTGAACCATTCACTGTGATATTAAAAATTCATCTTACCCATCCCTAAACCCAAACCCAATATTCACCCAAAGATATGTGTGTCCTGAACTCTAACCCTAACCCTAACCCTTACCATATGGGCCCATTCATTCTAATGAATCTCATAGGCTATAATGGAGAATGGAAAAACATCCAAAATTCTTCCCCATCAAGAGTGTACCATTCAGTGTGATATTAAAAATTCATCTTACCCATCCCTAAACCCCTACCCAATATTCACCCAAAGATATGTGTGTCCTGAACTCTAACCCTAACCCTAACCCTTACCATATGGGCCCATTCATTCTAATGAATCTCATAGGCTATAATGGAGAATGGAAAAACATCCAAAATTTTTCCCCATCAAGAGTGTACCATTCAGTGTGATATTAAAAATACATCTTACCCATCCCTAAACCCAAACCCAATATTCACCCAAACATAAGTGTGTCCTGAACTCTAACCCTAACCCTAACCCTTAACATATGGGCCCATTCATTCTAATGAATCTCATAGGCTATAATGGAGAATGGAAAAACATCCAAAATTTTTCCCCATCAAGAGTGTACCATTCAGTGTGATATTAAAAATACATCTTACCCAACCCTAAACCAGACCCCAATTTTAAACCAAACATATGTGTGTCCTGAACTCTAACCCTAACCCTAACCCTTACCATATGGGCCCATTCATTCTAATGAATCTCATAGGCTATAATGGGGAATGGAAAAACATCCAAAAATTTTCCCCATCAAGAGTGTACCATTTAGTGTGATATTAAAAATACATCTTACCCATCCCTAAACCCAAACCCAATATTCACCCAAGCATAAGTGTGTCCTGAACTCTAACCCTAACCCTAACCCTTACCATATGGGCCCATTCATTCTAATGAATCTCATAGGCTATAATGGAGAATGGAAAAACATCCAAAATTTTTTCCCCATCAAGAGTGTACCATTCAGTGTGATATTAAAAATACATCTTACCCATCCCTAAACCCAAACCCAATATTCACCCAAACATAAGTGTGTCCTGAACTCTAACCCTAACCCTAACCCTTACCATATGGGCGCATTCATTCTAATGAATCTCATAGGCTATAATGGAGAATGGAAAAACATCCAAACTTTTTCCCCATCAATAGTGTACCATTCAGTGTGATATTAAAAATTCATCTTACCCATCCCTAAACCCAAACCCAATATTCACCCAAAGATATGTGTGTCCTGAACTCTAACAACCCTAAACCTTACCATATGGGCCCATTCATTCTAATGAATCTCATAGGCTATAATGGAGAATGGAAAAACATCCAAAATTTTTCCCCATCAAGAGTGTACCATTCAGTGTGATATTAAAAATACATCTTACCCATCCCTAAACCCAAACCCAATATTCACCCAAACATAAGTGTGTCCTGAACTCTAACCCTAACCCTAACCCTTACCATATGGGCCCATTCATTCTAATGAATCTCATAGGCTATAATGGAGAATGGAAAAACATCCAAACTTTTTCCCCATCAAGAGTGTACCATTCAGTGTGATATTAAAAATACATCTTACCCAACCCTAAACCAGACCCCAATTTTAAACCAAAGATATGTGTGTCCTGAACTCTAACCCTAACCCTAACCCTTACCATATGGGCCCATTCATTCTAATGAATCTCATAGGCTATAATGGAGAATGGAAAAACATCCAAAATTTTTCCCCATCAAGAGTGTACCATTCAGTGTGATATTAAAAATACATCTTACCCATCCCTAAACCCAAACCCAATATTCACCCAAACATAAGTGTGTCCTGAACTCTAACCCTAACCCTAACCCTTACCATATGGGCCCATTCATTCTAATGAATCTCATAGGCTATAATGGAGAATGGAAAAACATCCAAAATTTTTCCCCATCAATAGTGAACCATTCGGTGTGATATTAAAAATTCATCTTACCCATCCCTAAACCCAAACCCAATATTCACCCAAAGATATGTGTGTCCTGAACTCTAACCCTAACCCTAACCCTTACCATATGGGCCCATTCATTCTAATGAATCTCATAGGCTATAATGGAGAATGGAAAAACATCCAAAATTTTTCCCCATCAAGAGTGTACCATTCAGTGTGATATTAAAAATACATCTTACCCA
Organism: Heteronotia binoei; assembly: GCF_032191835.1. NCBI lineage: Eukaryota > Metazoa > Chordata > Lepidosauria > Squamata > Gekkonidae > Heteronotia > Heteronotia binoei. The sequence continues at coordinate 40,550,415 of NC_083232.1, forward strand.
TCCCTAAACCCAAACCCAATATTCACCCAAACATAAGTGTGTCCTGAACTCTAACCCTAACCCTAACCCTTACCATATGGGCCCATTCATTCTAATGAATCTCATAGGCTATAATGGAGAATGGAAAAACATCCAAACTTTTTCCCCATCAAGAGTGTACCATTCAGTGTGATATTAAAAATACATCTTACCCAACCCTAAACCAGACCCCAATTTTAAACCAAAGATATGTGTGTCCTGAACTCTAACCCTAACCCTAACCCTTACCATATGGGCCCATTCATTCTAATGAATCTCATAGGCTATAATGGAGAATGGAAAAACATCCAAAATTTTTCCCCATCAAGAGTGTACCATTCAGTGTGATATTAAAAATACATCTTACCCATCCCTAAACCCAAACCCAATATTCACCCAAACATAAGTGTGTCCTGAACTCTAACCCTAACCCTAACCCTTACCATATGGGCCCATTCATTCTAAGGAATCTCATAGGCTATAATGGAGAATGGAAAAACATCCAAACTTTTTCCCCATCAAGAGTGTACCATTCAGTGTGATATTAAAAATACATCTTACCCAACCCTAAACCAGACCCCAATTTTAAACCAAAGATATGTGTGTCCTGAACTCTAACCCTAACCCTAACCCTTACCATATGGGCCCATTCATTCTAATGAATCTCATAGGCTATAATGGAGAATGGAAAAACATCCAAAATTTTTCCCCATCAAGAGTGTACCATTCAGTGTGATATTAAAAATACATCTTACCCATCCCTAAACCCAAACCCAATATTCACCCAAACATAAGTGTGTCCTGAACTCTAACCCTAACCCTAACCCTTACCATATGGGCCCATTCATTCTAATGAATCTCATAGGCTATAATGGAGAATGGAAAAACATCCAAAATTTTTCCCCATCAATAGTGAACCATTCACTGTGATATTAAAAATTCATCTTACCCATCCCTAAACCCAAACCCAATATTCACCCAAAGATATGTGTGTCCTGAACTCTAACCCTAACCCTAACCCTTACCATATGGGCCCATTCATTCTAATGAATCTCATAGGCTATAATGGAGAATGGAAAAACATCCAAAATTCTTCCCCATCAAGAGTGTACCATTCAGTGTGATATTAAAAATTCATCTTACCCATCCCTAAACCCCTACCCAATATTCACCCAAAGATATGTGTGTCCTGAACTCTAACCCTAACCCTAACCCTTACCATATGGGCCCATTCATTCTAATGAATCTCATAGGCTATAATGGAGAATGGAAAAACATCCAAAATTTTTCCCCATCAAGAGTGTACCATTCAGTGTGATATTAAAAATACATCTTACCCATCCCTAAACCCAAACCCAATATTCACCCAAACATAAGTGTGTCCTGAACTCTAACCCTAACCCTAACCCTTAACATATGGGCCCATTCATTCTAATGAATCTCATAGGCTATAATGGAGAATGGAAAAACATCCAAAATTTTTCCCCATCAAGAGTGTACCATTCAGTGTGATATTAAAAATACATCTTACCCAACCCTAAACCAGACCCCAATTTTAAACCAAACATATGTGTGTCCTGAACTCTAACCCTAACCCTAACCCTTACCATATGGGCCCATTCATTCTAATGAATCTCATAGGCTATAATGGGGAATGGAAAAACATCCAAAAATTTTCCCCATCAAGAGTGTACCATTTAGTGTGATATTAAAAATACATCTTACCCATCCCTAAACCCAAACCCAATATTCACCCAAGCATAAGTGTGTCCTGAACTCTAACCCTAACCCTAACCCTTACCATATGGGCCCATTCATTCTAATGAATCTCATAGGCTATAATGGAGAATGGAAAAACATCCAAAATTTTTTCCCCATCAAGAGTGTACCATTCAGTGTGATATTAAAAATACATCTTACCCATCCCTAAACCCAAACCCAATATTCACCCAAACATAAGTGTGTCCTGAACTCTAACCCTAACCCTAACCCTTACCATATGGGCGCATTCATTCTAATGAATCTCATAGGCTATAATGGAGAATGGAAAAACATCCAAACTTTTTCCCCATCAATAGTGTACCATTCAGTGTGATATTAAAAATTCATCTTACCCATCCCTAAACCCAAACCCAATATTCACCCAAAGATATGTGTGTCCTGAACTCTAACAACCCTAAACCTTACCATATGGGCCCATTCATTCTAATGAATCTCATAGGCTATAATGGAGAATGGAAAAACATCCAAAATTTTTCCCCATCAAGAGTGTACCATTCAGTGTGATATTAAAAATACATCTTACCCATCCCTAAACCCAAACCCAATATTCACCCAAACATAAGTGTGTCCTGAACTCTAACCCTAACCCTAACCCTTACCATATGGGCCCATTCATTCTAATGAATCTCATAGGCTATAATGGAGAATGGAAAAACATCCAAACTTTTTCCCCATCAAGAGTGTACCATTCAGTGTGATATTAAAAATACATCTTACCCAACCCTAAACCAGACCCCAATTTTAAACCAAAGATATGTGTGTCCTGAACTCTAACCCTAACCCTAACCCTTACCATATGGGCCCATTCATTCTAATGAATCTCATAGGCTATAATGGAGAATGGAAAAACATCCAAAATTTTTCCCCATCAAGAGTGTACCATTCAGTGTGATATTAAAAATACATCTTACCCATCCCTAAACCCAAACCCAATATTCACCCAAACATAAGTGTGTCCTGAACTCTAACCCTAACCCTAACCCTTACCATATGGGCCCATTCATTCTAATGAATCTCATAGGCTATAATGGAGAATGGAAAAACATCCAAAATTTTTCCCCATCAATAGTGAACCATTCGGTGTGATATTAAAAATTCATCTTACCCATCCCTAAACCCAAACCCAATATTCACCCAAAGATATGTGTGTCCTGAACTCTAACCCTAACCCTAACCCTTACCATATGGGCCCATTCATTCTAATGAATCTCATAGGCTATAATGGAGAATGGAAAAACATCCAAAATTTTTCCCCATCAAGAGTGTACCATTCAGTGTGATATTAAAAATACATCTTACCCATCCCTAAACCCAAACCCAATATTCACCCAAACATAAGTGTGTCCTGAACTCTAACCCTAACCCTAACCCTTACCATATGGGCCCATTCATTCTAATGAATCTCATAGGCTATAATGGAGAATGGAAAAACATCCAAACTTTTTCCCCATCAAGAGTGTACCATTCAGTGTGATATTAAAAATACATCTTACCCAACCCTAAACCAGACCCCAATTTTAAACCAAAGATATGTGTGTCCTGAACTCTAACCCTAACCCTAACCCTTACCATATGGGCCCATTCATTCTAATGAATCTCATAGGCTATAATGGAGAATGGAAAAACATCCAAAATTTTTCCCCATCAAGAGTGTACCATTCAGTGTGATATTAAAAATACATCTTACCCATCCCTAAACCCAAACCCAATATTCACCCAAACATAAGTGTGTCCTGAACTCTAACCCTAACCCTAACCCTTACCATATGGGCCCATTCATTCTAATGAATCTCATAGGCTATAATGGAGAATGGAAAAACATCCAAAATTTTTCCCCATCAATAGTGAACCATTCGGTGTGATATTAAAAATTCATCTTACCCATCCCTAAACCCAAACCCAATATTCACCCAAAGATATGTGTGTCCTGAACTCTAACCCTAACCCTAACCCTTACCATATGGGCCCATTCATTCTAATGAATCTCATAGGCTATAATGGAGAATGGAAAAACATCCAAAATTCTTCCCCATCAAGAGTGTACCATTCAGTGTGATATTAAAAATTCATCTTACCCATCCCTAAACCCAAACCCAATATTCACCCAAACATAAGTGTGTCCTGAACTCTAACCCTAACCCTAACCCTTACCATATGGGCGCATTCATTCTAATGAATCTCATAGGCTATAATGGAGAATGGAAAAACATCCAAAATTTTTCCCCATCAATAGTGTACCATTCAGTGTGATATTAAAAATTCATCTTACCCATCCCTAAACCCAAACCCAATATTCACCCAAAGATATGTGTGTCCTGAACTCTAACCCTAACCCTAACCCTTACCATATGGGCCCATTCATTCTAATGAATCTCATAGGCTATAATGGAGAATGGAAAAACATCCAAAATTTTTCCCCATCAAGAATGTACCATTCAGTGTGATATTAAAAATACATCTTACCCATCCCTAAACCCAAACCCAATATTCACCCAAACATAAGTGTGTCCTGAACTCTAACCCTAACCCTAACCCTTACCATATGGGCCCATTCATTCTAATGAATCTCATAGGCTATAATGGAGAATGGAAAAACATCCAAAATTTTTCCCCATCAAGAGTGTACCATTCAGTGTGATATTAAAAATACATCTTACCCATCCCTAAACCCAAACCCAATATTCACCCAAACATAAGTGTGTCCTGAACTCTAACCTTAACCCTAACCCTTACCATATGGGCGCATTCATTCTAATGAATCTCAAAGGTTATAATGGAGAATGGAAAAACATCCAAAATTCTTCCCCATCAAGAGTGTACCATTCAGTGTGATATTAAAAATTCATCTTACCCATCCCTAAACCCAAACCCAATATTCACCCAAACATAAGTGTGTCCTGAACTCTAACCCTAACCCTAACCCTTACCATATGGGCCCATTCATTCTAAGGAATCTCATAGGCTATAATGGAGAATGGAAAAACATCCAAACTTTTCCCCCATCAAGAGTGTACCATTCAGTGTGATATTAAAAATACATCTTACCCAACCCTAAACCAGACCCCAATTTTAAACCAAAGATATGTGTGTCCTGAACTCTAACCCTAACCCTAACCCTTACCATATGGGCCCATTCATTCTAATGAATCTCATAGGCTATAATGGAGAATGGAAAAACATCCAAAATTTTTCCCCATCAATAGTGAACCATTCGGTGTGATATTAAAAATTCATCTAACCCATCCCTAAACCCAAACCCAATATTCACCCAAAGATATGTGTGTCCTGAACTCTAACCCTAACCCTAACCCTTACCATATGGGCCCATTCATTCTAATGAATCTCATAGGCTATAATGGAGAATGGAAAAACATCCAAAATTCTTCCCCATCAAGAGTGTACCATTCAGTGTGATATTAAAAATTCATCTTACCCATCCCTAAACCCAAACCCAATATTCACCCAAACATAAGTGTGTCCTGAACTCTAACCCTAACCCTAACCTTTACCATATGGGCCCATTCATTCTAATGAATCTCATAGGCTATAATGGAGAATGGAAAAACATCCAAAATTTTTCCCCATCAAGAGTGTACCATTCAGTGTGATATTAAAAATACATCTTACCCATCCCTAAACCCAAACCCAATATTCACCCAAACATAAGTGTGTCCTGAACTCTAACCCTAACCCTAACCCTTACCATATGGGCGCATTCATTCTAATGAATCTCATAGGCTATAATGGAGAATGGAAAAACATCCAAACTTTTTCCCCATCAATAGTGTACCATTAAGTGTGATATTAAAAATTCATCTTACCCATCCCTAAACCCAAACCCAATATTCTCCCAAAGATATGTGTGTCCTGAACTCTAACAACCCTAACCCTTACCATATGGGCCCATTCATTCTAATGAATCTCATAGGCTATAATGGAGAATGGAAAAACATCCAAAATTTTTCCCCATCAAGAGTGTACCATTCAGTGTGATATTAAAAATACATCTTACCCATCCCTAAACCCAAACCCAATATTCACCCAAACATAAGTGTGTCCTGAACTCTAACCCTAACCCTAACCCTTACCACATGGGCCCATTCATTCTAATGAATCTCATAGGCTATAATGGAGAATGGAAAAACATCCAAACTTTTTCCCCATCAAGAGTGTACCATTCAGTGTGATATTAAAAATACATCTTACCCAACCCTAAACCAGACCCCAATTTTAAACCAAAGATATGTGTGTCCTGAACTCTAACCCTAACCCTAACCCTTACCATATGGGCCCATTCATTCTAATGAATCTCATAGGCTATAATGGAGAATGGAAAAACATCCAAAATTTTTCCCCATCAAGAGTGTACCATTCAGTGTTATATTAAAAATACATATTACCCATCCCTAAACCCAAACCCAATATTCACACAAACATAAGTGTGTCCTGAACTCTAACCCTAACCCTAACCCTTACCATATGGGCCCATTCATTCTAATGAATCTCATAGGCTATAATGGAGAATGGAAAAACATCCAAAATTTTTCCCCATCAATAGTGAACCATTCGGTGTGATATTAAAAATTCATCTTACCCATCCCTAAACCCAAACCCAATATTCACCCAAAGATATGTGTGTCCTGAACTCTAACCCTAACCCTAACCCTTACCATATGGGCCCATTCATTCTAATGAATCTCATAGGCTATAATGGAGAATGGAAAAACATCCAAAATTTTTCCCCATCAAGAGTGTACCATTCAGTGTGATATTAAAAATACATCTTACCCATCCCTAAACCCAAACCCAATATTCACCCAAACATAAGTGTGTCCTGAACTCTAACCCTAACCCTAACCCTTACCATATGGGCCCATTCATTCTAATGAATCTCATAGGCTATAATGGAGAATGGAAAAACATCCAAACTTTTTCCCCATCAAGAGTGTACCATTCAGTGTGATATTAAAAATACATCTTACCCAACCCTAAACCAGACCCCAATTTTAAACCAAAGATATGTGTGTCCTGAACTCTAACCCTAACCCTAACCCTTACCATATGGGCCCATTCATTCTAATGAATCTCATAGGCTATAATGGAGAATGGAAAAACATCCAAAATTTTTCCCCATCAAGAGTGTACCATTCAGTGTGATATTAAAAATACATCTTACCCATCCCTAAACCCAAACCCAATATTCACCCAAACATAAGTGTGTCCTGAACTCTAACCCTAACCCTAACCCTTACCATATGGGCCCATTCATTCTAATGAATCTCATAGGCTATAATGGAGAATGGAAAAACATCCAAAATTTTTCCCCATCAATAGTGAACCATTCACTGTGATATTAAAAATTCATCTTACCCATCCCTAAACCCAAACCCAATATTCACCCAAAGATATGTGTGTCCTGAACTCTAACCCTAACCCTAACCCTTACCATATGGGCCCATTCATTCTAATGAATCTCATAGGCTATAATGGAGAATGGAAAAACATCCAAAATTCTTCCCCATCAAGAGTGTACCATTCAGTGTGATATTAAAAATTCATCTTACCCATCCCTAAACCCCTACCCAATATTCACCCAAAGATATGTGTGTCCTGAACTCTAACCCTAACCCTAACCCTTACCATATGGGCCCATTCATTCTAATGAATCTCATAGGCTATAATGGAGAATGGAAAAACATCCAAAATTTTTCCCCATCAAGAGTGTACCATTCAGTGTGATATTAAAAAATACATCTTACCCATCCCTAAACCCAAACCCAATATTCACCCAAATATAAGTGTGTCCTGAACTCTAACCCTAACCCTAACCCTTAACATATGGGCCCATTCATTCTAATGAATCTCATAGGCTATAATGGAGAATGGAAAAACATCCAAAATTTTTCCCCATCAAGAGTGTACCATTCAGTGTGATATTAAAAATACATCTTACCCAACCCTAAACCAGACCCCAATTTTAAACCAAACATATGTGTGTCCTGAACTCTAACCCTAACCCTAACCCTTACCATATGGGCCCATTCATTCTAATGAATCTCATAGGCTATAATGGAGAATGGAAAAACATCCAAAATTCTTCCCCATCAAGAGTGTACCATTCAGTGTGATATTAAAAATTCATCTTACCCATCCCTAAACCCCTACCCAATATTCACCCAAAGATATGTGTGTCCTGAACTCTAACCCTAACCCTAACCCTTACCATATGGGCCCATTCATTCTAATGAATCTCATAGGCTATAATGGAGAATGGAAAAACATCCAAAATTTTTCCCCATCAAGAGTGTACCATTCAGTGTGATATTAAAAATACATCTTACCCATCCCTAAACCCAAACCCAATATTCACCCAAATATAAGTGTGTCCTGAACTCTAACCCTAACCCTAACCCTTAACATATGGGCCCATTCATTCTAATGAATCTCATAGGCTATAATGGAGAATGGAAAAACATCCAAAATTTTTTCCCCATCAAGAGTGTACCATTCAGTGTGATATTAAAAATACATCTTACCCAACCCTAAACCAGACCCCAATTTTAAACCAAACATATGTGTGTCCTGAACTCTAACCCTAACCCTAACCCTTACCATATGGGCCCATTCATTCTAATGAATCTCATAGGCTATAATGGGGAATGGAGAAACATCCAAAAATTTTCCCCATCAAGAGTGTACCATTCAGTGTGATATTAAAAATACATCTTACCCATCCCTAAACCCAAACCCAATATTCACCCAAGCATAAGTGTGTCCTGAACTCTAACCCTAACCCTAACCCTTACCATATGGGCCCATTCATTCTAATGAATCTCATAGGCTATAATGGAGAATGGAAAAATATCCAAAATTTTTTCCCCATCAAGAGTGTACCATTCAGTGTGATATTAAAAATACATCTTACCCATCCCTAAACCCAAACCCAATATTCACCCAAACATAAGTGTGTCCTGAACTCTAACCCTAACCCTAACCCTTACCATATGGGCGCATTCATTCTAATGAATCTCATAGGCTATAATGGAGAATGGAAAAACATCCAAACTTTTTCCCCATCAATAGTGTACCATTCAGTGTGATATTAAAAATTCATCTTACCCATCCCTGAACCCAAACCCAATATTCACCCAAAGATATGTGTGTCCTGAACTCTAACAACCCTAAACCTTACCATATGGGCCCATTCATTCTAATGAATCTCATAGGCTATAATGGAGAATGGAAAAACATCCAAAATTTTTCCCCATCAAGAGTGTACCATTCAGTGTGATATTAAAAATACATCTTACCCATCCCTAAACCCAAACCCAATATTCACCCAAACATAAGTGTGTCCTGAACTCTAACCCTAACCCTAACCCTTACCATATGGGCCCATTCATTCTAATGAATCTCATAGGCTATAATGGAGAATGGAAAAACATCCAAACTTTTTCCCCATCAAGAGTGTACCATTCAGTGTGATATTAAAAATACATCTTACCCAACCCTAAACCAGACCCCAATTTTAAACCAAAGATATGTGTGTCCTGAACTCTAACCCTAACCCTAACCCTTACCATATGGGCCCATTCATTCTAATGAATCTCATAGGCTATAATGGAGAATGGAAAAACATCCAAAATTTTTCCCCATCAAGAGTGTACCATTCAGTGTGATATTAAAAATACATCTTACCCATCCCTAAACCCAAACACAATATTCACCCAAACATAAGTGTGTCCTGAACTCTAACCCTAACCCTAACCCTTACCATATGGGCCCATTCATTCTAATGAATCTCATAGGCTATAATGGAGAATGGAAAAACATCCAAAATTTTTCCCCATCAAGAGTGTACCATTCAGTGTGATATTAAAAATACATCTTACCCATCCCTAAACCCAAACCCAATATTCACCCAAATATAAGTGTGTCCTGAACTCTAACCCTAACCCTAACCCTTAACATATGGGCCCATTCATTCTAATGAATCTCATAGGCTATAATGGAGAATGGAAAAACATCCAAAATTTTTCCCCATCAAGAGTGTACCATTCAGTGTGATATTAAAAATACATCTTACCCAACCCTAAACCAGACCCCAATTTTAAACCAAACATATGTGTGTCCTGAACTCTAACCCTAACCCTAACCCTTACCATATGGGCCCATTCATTCTAATGAATCTCATAGGCTATAATGGGGAATGGAGAAACATCCAAAAATTTTCCCCATCAAGAGTGTACCATTCAGTGTGATATTAAAAATACATCTTACCCATCCCTAAACCCAAACCCAATATTCACCCAAGCATAAGTGTGTCCTGAACTCTAACCCTAACCCTAACCCTTACCATATGGGCCCATTCATTCTAATGAATCTCATAGGCTATAATGGAGAATGGAAAAATATCCAAAATTTTTTCCCCATCAAGAGTGTACCATTCAGTGTGATATTAAAAATACATCTTACCCATCCCTAAACCCAAACCCAATATTCACCCAAACATAAGTGTGTCCTGAACTCTAACCCTAACCCTAACCCTTACCATATGGGCGCATTCATTCTAATGAATCTCATAGGCTATAATGGAGAATGGAAAAACATCCAAACTTTTTCCCCATCAATAGTGTACCATTCAGTGTGATATTAAAAATTCATCTTACCCATCCCTGAACCCAAACCCAATATTCACCCAAAGATATGTGTGTCCTGAACTCTAACAACCCTAAACCTTACCATATGGGCCCATTCATTCTAATGAATCTCATAGGCTATAATGGAGAATGGAAAAACATCCAAAATTTTTCCCCATCAAGAGTGTACCATTCAGTGTGATATTAAAAATACATCTTACCCATCCCTAAACCCAAACCCAATATTCACCCAAACATAAGTGTGTCCTGAACTCTAACCCTAACCCTAACCCTTACCATATGGGCCCATTCATTCTAATGAATCTCATAGGCTATAATGGAGAATGGAAAAACATCCAAACTTTTTCCCCATCAAGAGTGTACCATTCAGTGTGATATTAAAAATACATCTTACCCAACCCTAAACCAGACCCCAATTTTAAACCAAAGATATGTGTGTCCTGAACTCTAACCCTAACCCTAACCCTTACCATATGGGCCCATTCATTCTAATGAATCTCATAGGCTATAATGGAGAATGGAAAAACATCCAAAATTTTTCCCCATCAAGAGTGTACCATTCAGTGTGATATTAAAAATACATCTTACCCATCCCTAAACCCAAACACAATATTCACCCAAACATAAGTGTGTCCTGAACTCTAACCCTAACCCTAACCCTTACCATATGGGCCCATTCATTCTAATGAATCTCATAGGCTATAATGGAGAATGGAAAAACATCCAAAATTTTTCCCCATCAATAGTGAACCATTCGGTGTGATATTAAAAATTCATCTTACCCATCCCTAAACCCAAACCCAATATTCACCCAAAGATATGTGTGTCCTGAACTCTAACCCTAACCCTAACCCTTACCATATGGGCCCATTCATTCTAATGAATCTCATAGGCTATAATGGAGAATGGAAAAACATCCAAAATTTTTCCCCATCAAGAGTGTACCATTCAGTGTGATATTAAAAATACATCTTACCCATCCCTAAACCCAAACCCAATATTCACCCAAACATAAGTGTGTCCTGAACTCTAACCCTAACCCTAACCCTTACCATATGGGCCCATTCATTCTAATGAATCTCATAGGCTATAATGGAGAATGGAAAAACATCCAAACTTTTTCCCCATCAAGAGTGTACCATTCAGTGTGATATTAAAAATACATCTTACCCAACCCTAAACCAGACCCCAATTTTAAACCAAAGATATGTGTGTCCTGAACTCTAACCCTAACCCTAACCCTTACCATATGGGCCCATTCATTCTAATGAATCTCATAGGCTATAATGGAGAATGGAAAAACATCCAAAATTTTTCCCCATCAAGAGTGTACCATTCAGTGTGATATTAAAAATACATCTTACCCATCCCTAAACCCAAACCCAATATTCACCCAAACATAAGTGTGTCCTGAACTCTAACCCTAACCCTAACCCTTACCATATGGGCCCATTCATTCTAATGAATCTCATAGGCTATAATGGAGAATGGAAAAACATCCAAAATTTTTCCCCATCAATAGTGAACCATTCGGTGTGATATTAAAAATTCATCTTACCCATCCCTAAACCCAAACCCAATATTCACCCAAAGATATGTGTGTCCTGAACTCTAACCCTAACCCTAACCCTTACCATATGGGCCCATTCATTCTAATGAATCTCATAGGCTATAATGGAGAATGGAAAAACATCCAAAATTCTTCCCCATCAAGAGTGTACCATTCAGTGTGATATTAAAAATTCATCTTACCCATCCCTAAACCCAAACCCAATATTCACCCAAACATAAGTGTGTCCTGAACTCTAACCCTAACCCTAACCCTTACCATATGGGCGCATTCATTCTAATGAATCTCATAGGCTATAATGGAGAATGGAAAAACATCCAAAATTTTTCCCCATCAATAGTGTACCATTCAGTGTGATATTAAAAATTCATCTTACCCATCCCTAAACCCAAACCCAATATTCACCCAAAGATATGTGTGTCCTGAACTCTAACCCTAACCCTAACCCTTACCATATGGGCCCATTCATTCTAATGAATCTCATAGGCTATAATGGAGAATGGAAAAACATCCAAAATTTTTCCCCATCAAGAATGTACCATTCAGTGTGTTATTAAAAATACATCTTACCCATCCCTAAACCCAAACCCAATATTCACCCAAACATAAGTGTGTCCTGAACTCTAACCCTAACCCTAACCCTTACCATATGGGCCCATTCATTCTAATGAATCTCATAGGCTATAATGGAGAATGGAAAAACATCCAGAATTTTTCCCCATCAAGAGTGTACCATTCAGTGTGATATTAAAAATACATCTTACCCAACCCTAAACCAGACCCCAATTTTAAACCAAAGATATGTGTGTCCTGAACTCTAACCCTAACCCTAACCCTTACCATATGGGCCCATTCATTCTAATGAATCTCATAGGCTATAATGGAGAATGGAAAAACATCCAAAATTTTTCCCCATCAAGAGTGTACCATTCAGTGTGATATTAAAAATACATCTTACCCATCCCTAAACCCAAACCCAATATTCACCCAAACATAAGTGTGTCCTGAACTCTAACCCTAACCCTAACCCTTACCATATGGGCGCATTCATTCTAATGAATCTCAAAGGTTATAATGGAGAATGGAAAAACATCCAAAATTCTTCCCCATCAAGAGTGTACCATTCAGTGTGATATTAAAAATTCATCTTACCCATCCCTAAACCCAAACCCAATATTCACCCAAACATAAGTGTGTCCTGAACTCTAACCCTAACCCTAACCCTTACCATATGGGCCCATTCATTCTAAGGAATCTCATAGGCTATAATGGAGAATGGAAAAACATCCAAACTTTTCCCCCATCAAGAGTGTACCATTCAGTGTGATATTAAAAATACATCTTACCCAACCCTAAACCAGACCCCAATTTTAAACCAAAGATATGTGTGTCCTGAACTCTAACCCTAACCCTAACCCTTACCATATGGGCCCATTCATTCTAATGAATCTCATAGGCTATAATGGAGAATGGAAAAACATCCAAAATTTTTCCCCATCAATAGTGAACCATTCGGTGTGATATTAAAAATTCATCTAACCCATCCCTAAACCCAAACCCAATATTCACCCAAAGATATGTGTGTCCTGAACTCTAACCCTAACCCTAACCCTTACCATATGGGCCCATTCATTCTAATGAATCTCATAGGCTATAATGGAGAATGGAAAAACATCCAAAATTCTTCCCCATCAAGAGTGTACCATTCAGTGTGATATTAAAAATTCATCTTACCCATCCCTAAACCCAAACCCAATATTCACCCAAACATAAGTGTGTCCTGAACTCTAACCCTAACCCTAACCTTTACCATATGGGCCCATTCATTCTAATGAATCTCATAGGCTATAATGGAGAATGGAAAAACATCCAAAATTTTTCCCCATCAAGAGTGTACCATTCAGTGTGATATTAAAAATACATCTTACCCATCCCTAAACCCAAACCCAATATTCACCCAAACATAAGTGTGTCCTGAACTCTAACCCTAACCCTAACCCTTACCATATGGGCGCATTCATTCTAATGAATCTCATAGGCTATAATGGAGAATGGAAAAACATCCAAACTTTTTCCCCATCAATAGTGTACCATTAAGTGTGATATTAAAAATTCATCTTACCCATCCCTAAACCCAAACCCAATATTCTCCCAAAGATATGTGTGTCCTGAACTCTAACAACCCTAACCCTTACCATATGGGCCCATTCATTCTAATGAATCTCATAGGCTATAATGGAGAATGGAAAAACATCCAAAATTTTTCCCCATCAAGAGTGTACCATTCAGTGTGATATTAAAAATACATCTTACCCATCCCTAAACCCAAACCCAATATTCACCCAAACATAAGTGTGTCCTGAACTCTAACCCTAACCCTAACCCTTACCACATGGGCCCATTCATTCTAATGAATCTCATAGGCTATAATGGAGAATGGAAAAACATCCAAACTTTTTCCCCATCAAGAGTGTACCATTCAGTGTGATATTAAAAATACATCTTACCCAACCCTAAACCAGACCCCAATTTTAAACCAAAGATATGTGTGTCCTGAACTCTAACCCTAACCCTAACCCTTACCATATGGGCCCATTCATTCTAATGAATCTCATAGGCTATAATGGAGAATGGAAAAACATCCAAAATTTTTCCCCATCAAGAGTGTACCATTCAGTGTTATATTAAAAATACATATTACCCATCCCTAAACCCAAACCCAATATTCACACAAACATAAGTGTGTCCTGAACTCTAACCCTAACCCTAACCCTTACCATATGGGCCCATTCATTCTAATGAATCTCATAGGCTATAATGGAGAATGGAAAAACATCCAAAATTTTTCCCCATCAAGAGTGTACCATTCAGTGTGATATTAAAAATACATCTTACCCATCCCTAAACCCAAACCCAATATTCACCCAAACATAAGTGTGTCCTGAACTCTAACCCTAAGCCTAACCCTTACCATATGGGCCCATTCATTCTAATGAATCTCATAGGCTATAATGGAGAATGGAAAAACATCCAAAATTTTTCCCCATCAAGAGTGTACCATTCAGTGTGATATTAAAAATACATCTTACCCAACCCTAAACCAGACCCCAATTTTAAACCAAAGATATGTGTGTCCTGAACTCTAACCCTAACCCTAACCCTTACCATATGGGCCCATTCATTCTAATGAATCTCATAGGCTATAATGGAGAATGGAAAAACATCCAAAATTTTTCCCCATCAAGAGTGTACCATTCAGTGTGATATTAAAAATACATCTTACCCATCCCTAAACCCAAACCCAATATTCACCCAAACATAAGTGTGTCCTGAACTCTAACCCTAACCCTAACCCTTACCATATGGGCCCATTCATTCTAATGAATCTCATAGGCTATAATGGAGAATGGAAAAACATCCAAAATTTTTCCCCATCAATAGTGAACCATTCGGTGTGATATTAAAAATTCATCTTACCCATCCCTAAACCCAAACCCAATATTCACCCAAAGATATGTGTGTCCTGAACTCTAACCCTAACCCTAACCCTTACCATATGGGCCCATTCATTCTAATGAATCTCCTAGGCTATAATGGAGAATGGAAAAACATCCAAAATTCTTCCCCATCAAGAGTGTACCATTCAGTGTGATATTAAAAATTCATCTTACCCATCCCTAAACCCAAACCCAATATTCACCCAAACATAAGTGTGTCCTGAACTCTAACCCTAACCCTAACCCTTACCATATGGGCGCATTCATTCTAATGAATCTCATAGGCTATAATGGAGAATGGAAAAACATCCAAAATTTTTCCCCATCAATAGTGTACCATTCAGTGTGATATTAAAAATTCTTCTTACCCATCCCTAAACCCAAACCCAATATTCACCCAAAGATATGTGTGTCCTGAACTCTAACCCTAACCCTAACCCTTACCATATGGGCCCATTCATTCTAATGAATCTCATAGGCTATAATGGAGAATGGAAAAACATCCAAAATTTTTCCCCATCAAGAGTGTACCATTCAGTGTTATATTAAAAATACATATTACCCATCCCTAAACCCAAACCCAATATTCACCCAAACATAAGTGTGTCCTGAACTCTAACCCTAACCCTAACCCTTACCATATGGGCCCATTCATTCTAATGAATCTCATAGGCTATAATGGAGAATGGAAAAACATCCAAAATTTTTCCCCATCAAGAGTGTACCATTCAGTGTGATATTAAAAATACATCTTACCCAACCCTAAACCAGACCCCAATTTTAAACCAAAGATATGTGTGTCCTGAACTCTAACCCTAACCCTAACCCTTACCATATGGGCCCATTCATTCTAATGAATCTCATAGGCTATAATGGAGAATGGAAAAACATCCAAAATTTTTCCCCATCAAGAGTGTACCATTCAGTGTGATATTAAAAATACATCTTACCCATCCCTAAACCCAAACCCAATATTCACCCAAACATAAGTGTGTCCTGAACTCTAACCCTAACCCTAACCCTTACCATATGGGCCCATTCATTCTAATGAATCTCATAGGCTATAATGGAGAATGGAAAAACATCCAAAATTCTTCCCCATCAAGAGTGTACCATTCAGTGTGATATTAAAAATTCATCTTACCCATCCCTAAACCCAAACCCAATATTCACCCAAACATAAGTGTGTCCTGAACTCTAACCCTAACCCTAACCCTTACCATATGGGCCCATTCATTCTAATGAATCTCATAGGCTATAATGGAGAATGGAAAAACATCCAAAATTCTTCCCCATCAAGAGTGTACCATTCAGTGTGATATTAAAAATTCATCTTACCCATCCCTAAACCCAAACCCAATATTCACCCAAACATAAGTGTGTCCTGAACTCTAACCCTAACCCTAACCTTTACCATATGGGCCCATTCATTCTAATGAATCTCATAGGCTATAATGGAGAATGCAAAAACATGCAAAATTTTTCCCCATCAAGAGTGTACCATTCAGTGTGATATTAAAAATACATCTTACCCATCCCTAAACCCAAACCCAATATTCACCCAAACATAAGTGTGTCCTTAACTCTAACCCTAACCCTAACCCTTACCATGTGGGCCCATTCATTCTAATGAATCTCATAGGCTATAATGGAGAATGGAAAAACATCCAAAATTCTTCCCCATCAAGAGTGTACCATTCAGTGTGATATTAAAAATACATCTTACCCAACCCTAAACCAGACCCCAATTTTAAACCAAAGATATGTGTGTCCTGAACTCTAACCCTAACCCTAACCCTTACCATATGGGCCCATTCATTCTGATGAATCTCATAGACTATAATGGGGAATGGAAAAACATCCAAAAATTTTCCCCATCAAGAGTGTACCATTCAGTGTGATATTAAAAATACATCTTACCCATCCCTAAACCCAAACCCAATATTCACCCAAGCATAAGTGTGTCCTGAACTCTAACCCTAACCCTAACCCTTACCATATGGGCCCATTCATTCTAATGAATCTCATAGGCTATAATGGAGAATGGAAAAACATCCAAAATTTTTTCCCCATCAAGAGTGTACCATTCAGTGTGATATTAAAAATACATCTTACCCATCCCTAAACCCAAACCCAATATTCACCCAAACATAAGTGTGTCCTGAACTCTAACCCTAACCCTAACCCTTACCATATGGGCGCATTCATTCTAATGAATCTCATAGGCTATAATGGAGAATGGAAAAACATCCAAACTTTTTCCCCATCAATAGTGTACCATTCAGTGTGATATTAAATATTCATCTTACCCATCCCTAAACCCAAACCCAATATTCACCCAAAGATATGTGTGTCCTGAACTCTAACAACCCTAAACCTTACCATATGGGCCCATTCATTCTAATGAATCTCATAGGCTATAATGGAGAATGGAAAAACATCCAAAATTTTTCCCCATCAAGAGTGTACCATTCAGTGTGATATTAAAAATACATCTTACCCATCCCTAAACCCAAACCCAATATTCACCCAAACATAAGTGTGTCCTGAACTCTAACCCTAACCCTAACCCTTACCATATGGGCCCATTCATTCTAATGAATCTCATAGGCTATAATGGAGAATGGAAAAACATCCAAACTTTTTCCCCATCAAGAGTGTACCATTCAGTGTGATATTAAAAATACATCTTACCCAACCCTAAACCAGACACCAATTTTAAACCAAAGATATGTGTGTCCTGAACTCGAACCCTAACCCTAACCCTTACCATATGGGCCCATTCATTCTAATGAATCTCATAGGCTATAATGGAGAATGGAAAAACATCCAAAATTTTTCCCCATCAAGAGTGTACCATTCAGTGTGATATTAAAAATACATCTTACCCATCCCTAAACCCAAACCCAATATTCACCCAAACATAAGTGTGTCCTGAACTCTAACCCTAACCCTAACCCTTACCATATCGGCCCATTCATTCTAATGAATCTCATAGGCTATAATGGAGAATGGAAAAACATCCAAAATTTTTCCCCATCAATAGTGAACCATTCGGTGTGATATTAAAAATTCATCTTACCCATCCCTAAACCCAAACCCAATATTCACCCAAAGATATGTGTGTCCTGAACTCTAACCCTAACCCTAACCCTTACCATATGGGCCCATTCATTCTAATGAATCTCATAGGCTATAATGGAGAATGGAAAAACATCCAAAATTCTTCCCCATCAAGAGTGTACCATTCAGTGTGATATTAAAAATTCATCTTACCCATCCCTAAACCCAAACCCAATATTCACCCAAACATAAGTGTGTCCTGAACTCTAACCCTAACCCTAACCTTTACCATATGGGCCCATTCATTCTAATGAATCTCATAGGCTATAATGGAGAATGGAAAAACATCCAAAATTTTTCCCCATCAATAGTGTACCATTCAGTGTGATATTAAAAATTCATCTTACCCATCCCTAAACCCAAACCCAATATTCACCCAAAGATATGTGTGTCCTGAACTCTAACAACCCTAACCCTTACCATATGGGCCCATTCATTCTAATGCATCTCATAGGCTATAATGGAGAATGCAAAAACATCCAAAATTTTTCCCCATCAAGAGTGTACCATTCAGTGTGATATTAAAAATACATCTTACCCATCCCTAAACCCAAACCCAATATTCACCCAAACATAAGTGTGTCCTGAACTCTAACCCTAACCCTAACCCTTACCATATGGGCCCATTCATTCTAATGAATCTCATAGGCTATAATGGAGAATGGAAAAACATCCAAAATTCTTCCCCATCAAGAGTGTACCATTCAGTGTGATATTAAAAATTCATCTTACCCATCCCTAAACCCAAACCCAATATTCACCCAAACATAAGTGCGTCCTGAACTCTAACCCTAACCCTAACCCTTACCATATGGGCCCATTCATTCTAATGAATCTCATAGGCTATAATGGAGAATGCAAAAACATCCAAAATTTTTCCCCATCAAGAGTGTACCATTCAGTGTGATATTAAAAATACATCTTACCCATCCCTAAACCCAAACCCAATATTCACCCAAACATAAGTGTGTCCTCAACTCTAACCCTAACCCTAACCCTTACCATGTGGGCCCATTCATTCTAATGAATCTCATAGGCTATAATGGAGAATGGAAAAACATCCAAAATTTTTCCCCATCAAGAGTGTACCATTCAGTGTGATATTAAAAATACATCTTACCCATCCCTAAACCCAAACCCAATATTCACCCAAACATAAGTGTGTCCTGAACTCTAACCCTAACCCTAACCCTTACCATATGGGCCCATTCATTCTAATGAATCTCATAGGCTATAATGGAGAATGGAAAAACATCCAAAATTTTTCCCCATCAAGAGTGTACCATTCAGTGTGATATTAAAAATTCATCTTACCCATCCCTAAACCCAAACCCAATATTCACCCAAAGATATGTGTGTCCTGAACTCTAACAACCCTAACCCTTACCATATGGGCCCATGCATTCTAATGAATCTCATAGGCTATAATGGAGAATGGAAAAACATCCAAAATTTTTCCCCATCAAGAGTGTACCATTCAGTGTGATATTAAAAATACATCTTACCCATCCCTAAACCCAAACCCAATATTCACCCAAACATAAGTGTGTCCTGAACTCTAATCCTAACCCTAACCCTTACCATATGGGCCCATTCATTCTAACGAATCTCATAGGCTATAATGGAGAATGGAAAAACATCCAAACTTTTTCCCCATCAAGAGTGTACCATTCAGTGTGATATTAAAAATACATCTTACCCAACCCTAAACCAGACCCCAATTTTAAACCAAAGATATGTGTGTCCTGAACTCTAACCCTAACCCTAACCCTTACCATATGGGCCCATTCATTCTAATGAATCTCATAGGCTATAATGGAGAATGGAAAAACATCCAAACTTTTTCCCCATCAAGAGTGTACCATTCAGTGTGATATTAAAAATACATCTTACCCATCCCTAAACCCAAACCCAATATTCACCCAAACATAAGTGTGTCCTGAACTCTAACCCTAACCCTAACCCTTACCATATGGGCCCATTCATTCTAATGAATCTCATAGGCTATAATGGAGAATGGAAAAACATCCAAAATTTTTCCCCATCAATAGTGAACCATTCAGTGTGATATTAAAAATTCATCTTACCCATCCCTAAACCCAAACCCAATATTCACCCAAAGATATGTGTGTCCTGAACTCTAACCCTAACCCTAACCCTTACCATATGGGCCCATTCATTCTAATGAATCTCATAGGCTATAATGGAGAATGGAAAAACATCCAAAATTCTTCCCCATCAAGAGTGTACCATTCAGTGTGATATTAAAAATTCATCTTACCCATCCCTAAACCCAAACCCAATATTCACCCAAACATAAGTGTGTCCTGAACTCTAACCCTAACCCTAACCCTTACCATATGGGCCCATTCATTCTAATGAATCTCATAGGCTTTAATGGAGAATGGAAAAACATCCAAAATTCTTCCCCATCAAGAGTGTACCATTCAGTGTGATATTAAAAATACATCTTACCCAACCCTAAACCAGACCCCAATTTTAAACCAAACATATGTGTGTCCTGAACTCTAACAACCCTAACCCTTACCATATGGGCCCATTCATTCTAATGAATCTCATAGGCTATAATGGAGAATGGAAAAACATCCAAAATTTTTCCCCATCAAGAGTGTACCATTCAGTGTGATATTAAAAATACATCTTACCCATCCCTAAACCCAAACCCAATATTCACCCAAACATAAGTGTGTCCTGAACTCTAACCCTAACCCTAACCCTTACCATATGGGCCCATTCATTCTAATGAATCTCATAGGCTTTAACGGAGAATGGAAAAACATCCAAAATTCTTCCCCATCAAGAGTGTACCATTCAGTGTGATATTAAAAATACATCTTACCCAACCCTAAACCAGACCCCAATTTTAAACCAAACATATGTGTGTCCTGAACTCTAACAACCCTAACCCTTACCATATGGGCCCATTCATTCTAATGAATCTCATAGGCTATAATGGGGAATGGAAAAACATCCAAAATTTTTCCCCATCAAGAGTGTACCATTCAGTGTGATATTAAAAATTCATCTTACCCATCCCTAAACCCAAACCCAATATTCACCCAAAGATATGTGTGTCCTGAACTCTAACAACCCTAACCTTTGCCATATGGGCCCATGCATTCTAATGAATCTCATAGGCTATAATGGAGAATGGAAAAACATCCAAAATTTTTCCCCATCAAGAGTGTACCATTCAGTGTGATATTAAAAATACATCTTACCCATCCCTAAACCCAAACCCAATATTCACCCAAACATAAGTGTGTCCTGAACTCTAATCCTAACCCTAACCCTTACCATATGGGCCCATTCATTCTAACGAATCTCATAGGCTATAATGGAGAATGGAAAAACATCCAAACTTTTTCCCCATCAAGAGTGTACCATTCAGTGTGATATTAAAAATACATCTTACCCAACCCTAAACCAGACCCCAATTTTAAACCAAAGATATGTGTGTCCTGAACTCTAACCCTAACCCTAACCCTTACCATATGGGCCCATTCATTCTAATGAATCTCATAGGCTATAATGGAGAATGGAAAAACATCCAAACTTTTTCCCCATCAAGAGTGTACCATTCAGTGTGATATTAAAAATACATCTTACCCATCCCTAAACCCAAACCCAATATTCACCCAAACATAAGTGTGTCCTGAACTCTAACCCTAACCCTAACCCTTACCATATGGGCCCATTCATTCTAATGAATCTCATAGGCTATAATGGAGAATGGAAAAACATCCAAAATTTTTCCCCATCAATAGTGAACCATTCAGTGTGATATTAAAAATTCATCTTACCCATCCCTAAACCCAAACCCAATATTCACCCAAAGATATGTGTGTCCTGAACTCTAACCCTAACCCTAACCCTTACCATATGGGCCCATTCATTCTAATGAATCTCATAGGCTATAATGGAGAATGGAAAAACATCCAAAATTCTTCCCCATCAAGAGTGTACCATTCAGTGTGATATTAAAAATTCATCTTACCCATCCCTAAACCCAAACCCAATATTCACCCAAACATAAGTGTGTCCTGAACTCTAACCCTAACCCTAACCCTTACCATATGGGCCCATTCATTCTAATGAATCTCATAGGCTTTAATGGAGAATGGAAAAACATCCAAAATTCTTCCCCATCAAGAGTGTACCATTCAGTGTGATATTAAAAATACATCTTACCCAACCCTAAACCAGACCCCAATTTTAAACCAAACATATGTGTGTCCTGAACTCTAACAACCCTAACCCTTACCATATGGGCCCATTCATTCTAATGAATCTCATAGGCTATAATGGAGAATGGAAAAACATCCAAAATTTTTCCCCATCAAGAGTGTACCATTCAGTGTGATATTAAAAATACATCTTACCCATCCCTAAACCCAAACCCAATATTCACCCAAACATAAGTGTGTCCTGAACTCTAACCCTAACCCTAACCCTTACCATATGGGCCCATTCATTCTAATGAATCTCATAGGCTTTAACGGAGAATGGAAAAACATCCAAAATTCTTCCCCATCAAGAGTGTACCATTCAGTGTGATATTAAAAATACATCTTACCCAACCCTAAACCAGACCCCAATTTTAAACCAAACATATGTGTGTCCTGAACTCTAACAACCCTAACCCTTACCATATGGGCCCATTCATTCTAATGAATCTCATAGGCTATAATGGGGAATGGAAAAACATCCAAAATTTTTCCCCATCAAGAGTGTACCATTCAGTGTGATATTAAAAATTCATCTTACCCATCCCTAAACCCAAACCCAATATTCACCCAAAGATATGTGTGTCCTGAACTCTAACAACCCTAACCTTTGCCATATGGGCCCATTCATTCTAATGAATCTCATAGGCTATAATGGAGAATGGAAAAACATCCAAAATTTTTCCCCATCAAGAGTGTACCATTCAGTGTGATATTAAAAATACATCTTACCCATCCCTAAACCCAAACCCAATATTCACCCAAACATAAGTGTGTCCTGAACTCTAACCCTAACCCTAACCCTTACCATATGGGCCCATTCATTCTAATGAATCTCATAGGCTATAATGGGGAATGGAAAAACATCCAAAATTCTTCCCCATCAAGAGTGTACCATTCAGTGTGATATTAAAAATACATCTTACCCAACCCTAAACCAGACCCCAATTTTAAACCAAAGATATGTGTGTCCTGAACTCTAACCCTAACCCTAACCCTTACCATATGGGCCCATTCATTCTAATGAATCTCATAGGCTATAATGGAGAATGGAAAAACATCCAAAATTTTTCCCCTTCAAGAGTGTACCATTCAGTGTGATATTAAAAATACATCTTACCCATCCCTAAACCCAAACCCAATATTCACCCAAACATAAGTGTGTCCTGAACTCTAACCCTAACCCTAACCCTTACCATATGGGCCCATTCATTCTAATGAATCTCATAGGCTATAATGGAGAATGGAAAAACATCCAAAATTTTTCCCCATCAATAGTGAACCATTCGGTGTGATATTAAAAATTCATCTTACCCATCCCTAAACCCAAACCCAATATTCACCCAAAGATATGTGTGTCCTGAACTCTAACCCTAACCCTAACCCTTACCATATGGGCCCATTCATTCTAATGAATCTCATAGGCTATAATGGAGAATGGAAAAACATCCAAAATTTTTCCCCATCAAGAGTGTACCATTCAGTGTGATATTAAAAATACATCTTACCCATCCCTAAACCCAAACCCAATATTCACCCAAACATAAGTGTGTCCTGAACTCTAACCCTAACCCTAACCCTTACCATATGGGCCCATTCATTCTAATGAATCTCATAGGCTATAATGGAGAATGGAAAAACATCCAAACTTTTTCCCCATCAAGAGTGTACCATTCAGTGTGATATTAAAAATACATCTTACCCAACCCTAAACCAGACCCCAATTTTAAACCAAAGATATGTGTGTCCTGAACTCTAACCCTAACCCTAACCCTTACCATATGGGCCCATTCATTCTAATGAATCTCATAGGCTATAATGGAGAATGGAAAAACATCCAAAATTTTTCCCCATCAAGAGTGAACCATTCGGTGTGATATTAAAAATTCATCTTACCCATCCCTAAACCCAAACCCAATATTCACCCAAAGATATGTGTGTCCTGAACTCTAACCCTAACCCTAACCCTTACCATATGGGCCCATTCATTCTAATGAATCTCATAGGCTATAATGGAGAATGGAAAAACATCCAAAATTCTTCCCCATCAAGAGTGTACCATTCAGTGTGATATTAAAAATTCATCTTACCCATCCCTAAACCCAAACCCAATATTCACCCAAACATAAGTGTGTCCTGAACTCTAACCCTAACCCTAACCCTTACCATATGGGCCCATTCATTCTAATGAATCTCATAGGCTATAATGGAGAATGGAAAAACATCCAAAATTTTTCCCCATCAATAGTGTACCATTCAGTGTGATATTAAAAATTCATCTTACCCATCCCTAAACCCAAACCCAATATTCACCCAAAGATATGTGTGTCCTGAACTCTAACCCTAACCCTAACCCTTACCATATGGGCCCATTCATTCTAATGAATCTCATAGGCTATAATGGAGAATGGAAAAACATCCAAAATTTTTCCCTTCAAGAATGTACCATTCAGTGTGATATTAAAAATACATCTTACCCATCCCTAAACCCAAACCCAATATTCACCCAAACATAAGTGTGTCCTGAACTCTAACCCTAACCCTAACCCTTACCATATGGGCCCATTCATTCTAATGAATCTCATAGGCTATAATGGAGAATGGAAAAACATCCAAAATTTTTCCCCATCAAGAGTGTACCATTCAGTGTGATATTAAAAATACATCTTACCCAACCCTAAACCAGACCCCAATTTTAAACCAAAGATATGTGTGTCCTGAACTCTAACCCTAACCCTAACCCTTACCATATGGGCCCATTCATTCTAATGAATCTCATAGGCTATAATGGAGAATGGAAAAACATCCAAAATTTTTCCCCATCAAGAGTGTACCATTCAGTGTGATATTAAAAATACATCTTACCCATCCCTAAACCCAAACCCAATATTCACCCAAACATAAGTGTGTCCTGAACTCTAACCCTAACCCTAACCCTTACCATATGGGCCCATTCATTCTAATGAATCTCATAGGCTATAATGGAGAATGGAAAAACATCCAAAATTCTTCCCCATCAAGAGTGTACCATTCAGTGTGATATTAAAAATTCATCTTACCCATCCCTAAACCCAAACCCAATATTCACCCAAACATAAGTGTGTCCTGAACTCTAACCCTAACCCTAACCCTTACCATATGGGCCCATTCATTCTAATGAATCTCATAGGCTATAATGGAGAATGGAAAAACATCCAAAATTCTTCCCCATCAAGAGTGTACCATTCAGTGTGATATTAAAAATTCATCTTACCCATCCCTAAACCCAAACCCAATATTCACCCAAACATAAGTGTGTCCTGAACTCTAACCCTAACCCTAACCTTTACCATATGGGCCCATTCATTCTAATGAATCTCATAGGCTATAATGGAGAATGCAAAAACATGCAAAATTTTTCCCCATCAAGAGTGTACCATTCAGTGTGATATTAAAAATACATCTTACCCATCCCTAAACCCAAACCCAATATTCACCCAAACATAAGTGTGTCCTTAACTCTAACCCTAACCCTAACCCTTACCATGTGGGCCCATTCATTCTAATGAATCTCATAGGCTATAATGGAGAATGGAAAAACATCCAAAATTTTTCCCCATCAATAGTGAACCATTCGGTGTGATATTAAAAATTCATCTTACCCATCCCTAAACCCAAACCCAATATTCACCCAAAGATATGTGTGTCCTGAACTCTAACCCTAACCCTAACCCTTACCATATGGGCCCATTCATTCTAATGAATCTCATAGGCTATAATGGAGAATGGAAAAACATCCAAAATTTTTCCCCATCAAGAGTGTACCATTCAGTGTGATATTAAAAATACATCTTACCCATCCCTAAACCCAAACCCAATATTCACCCAAACATAAGTGTGTCCTGAACTCTAACCCTAACCCTAACCCTTACCATATGGGCCCATTCATTCTAATGAATCTCATAGGCTATAATGGAGAATGGAAAAACATCCAAACTTTTTCCCCATCAAGAGTGTACCATTCAGTGTGATATTAAAAATACATCTTACCCAACCCTAAACCAGACCCCAATTTTAAACCAAAGATATGTGTGTCCTGAACTCTAACCCTAACCCTAACCCTTACCATATGGGCCCATTCATTCTAATGAATCTCATAGGCTATAATGGAGAATGGAAAAACATCCAAAATTTTTCCCCATCAAGAGTGTACCATTCAGTGTGATATTAAAAATACATCTTACCCATCCCTAAACCCAAACCCAATATTCACCCAAACATAAGTGTGTCCTGAACTCTAACCCTAACCCTAATCCTTACCATATGGGCCCATTCATTCTAATGAATCTCATAGGCTATAATGGAGAATGGAAAAACATCCAAAATTTTTCCCCATCAATAGTGAACCATTCGGTGTGATATTAAAAATTCATCTTACCCATCCCTAAACCCAAACCCAATATTCACCCAAAGATATGTGTGTCCTGAACTCTAACCCTAACCCTAACCCTTACCATATGGGCCCATTCATTCTAATGAATCTCATAGGCTATAATGGAGAATGGAAAAACATCCAAAATTCTTCCCCATCAAGAGTGTACCATTCAGTGTGATATTAAAAATTCATCTTACCCATCCCTAAACCCAAACCCAATATTCACCCAAACATAAGTGTGTCCTGAACTCTAACCCTAACCCTAACCCTTACCATATGGGCGCATTCATTCTAATGAATCTCATAGGCTATAATGGAGAATGGAAAAACATCCAAAATTTTTCCCCATCAATAGTGTACCATTCAGTGTGATATTAAAAATTCATCTTACCCATCCCTAAACCCAAACCCAATATTCACCCAAAGATATGTGTGTCCTGAACTCTAACCCTAACCCTAACCCTTACCATATGGGCCCATTCATTCTAATGAATCTCATAGGCTATAATGGAGAATGGAAAAACATCCAAAATTTTTCCCTTCAAGAATGTACCATTCAGTGTGATATTAAAAATACATCTTACCCATCCCTAAACCCAAACCCAATATTCACCCAAACATAAGTGTGTCCTGAACTCTAACCCTAACCCTAACCCTTACCATATGGGCCCATTCATTCTAATGAATCTCATAGGCTATAATGGAGAATGGAAAAACATCCAAAATTTTTCCCCATCAAGAGTGTACCATTCAGTGTGATATTAAAAATACATCTTACCCAACCCTAAACCAGACCCCAATTTTAAACCAAAGATATGTGTGTCCTGAACTCTAACCCTAACCCTAACCCTTACCATATGGGCCCATTCATTCTAATGAATCTCATAGGCTATAATGGAGAATGGAAAAACATCCAAAATTTTTCCCCATCAAGAGTGTACCATTCAGTGTGATATTAAAAATACATCTTACCCATCCCTAAACCCAAACCCAATATTCACCCAAACATAAGTGTGTCCTGAACTCTAACCCTAACCCTAACCCTTACCATATGGGCCCATTCATTCTAATGAATCTCATAGGCTATAATGGAGAATGGAAAAACATCCAAAATTCTTCCCCATCAAGAGTGTACCATTCAGTGTGATATTAAAAATTCATCTTACCCATCCCTAAACCCAAACCCAATATTCACCCAAACATAAGTGTGTCCTGAACTCTAACCCTAACCCTAACCCTTACCATATGGGCCCATTCATTCTAATGAATCTCATAGGCTATAATGGAGAATGGAAAAACATCCAAAATTCTTCCCCATCAAGAGTGTACCATTCAGTGTGATATTAAAAATTCATCTTACCCATCCCTAAACCCAAACCCAATATTCACCCAAACATAAGTGTGTCCTTAACTCTAACCCTAACCCTAACCCTTACCATGTGGGCCCATTCATTCTAATGAATCTCATAGGCTATAATGGAGAATGGAAAAACATCCAAAATTCTTCCCCATCAAGAGTGTACCATTCAGTGTGATATTAAAAATACATCTTACCCAACCCTAAACCAGACCCCAATTTTAAACCAAAGATATGTGTGTCCTGAACTCTAACCCTAACCCTAACCCTTACCATATGGGCCCATTCATTCTGATGAATCTCATAGACTATAATGGGGAATGGAAAAACATCCAAAAATTTTCCCCATCAAGAGTGTACCATTCAGTGTGATATTAAAAATACATCTTACCCATCCCTAAACCCAAACCCAATATTCACCCAAGCATAAGTGTGTCCTGAACTCTAACCCTAACCCTAACCCTTACCATATGGGCCCATTCATTCTAATGAATCTCATAGGCTATAATGGAGAATGGAAAAACATCCAAAATTTTTTCCCCATCAAGAGTGTACCATTCAGTGTGATATTAAAAATACATCTTACCCATCCCTAAACCCAAACCCAATATTCACCCAAACATAAGTGTGTCCTGAACTCTAACCCTAACCCTAACCCTTACCATATGGGCGCATTCATTCTAATGAATCTCATAGGCTATAATGGAGAATGGAAAAACATCCAAACTTTTTCCCCATCAATAGTGTACCATTCAGTGTGATATTAAATATTCATCTTACCCATCCCTAAACCCAAACCCAATATTCACCCAAAGATATGTGTGTCCTGAACTCTAACAACCCTAAACCTTACCATATGGGCCCATTCATTCTAATGAATCTCATAGGCTATAATGGAGAATGGAAAAACATCCAAAATTTTTCCCCATCAAGAGTGTACCATTCAGTGTGATATTAAAAATACATCTTACCCATCCCTAAACCCAAACCCAATATTCACCCAAACATAAGTGTGTCCTGAACTCTAACCCTAACCCTAACCCTTACCATATGGGCCCATTCATTCTAATGAATCTCATAGGCTATAATGGAGAATGGAAAAACATCCAAACTTTTTCCCCATCAAGAGTGTACCATTCAGTGTGATATTAAAAATACATCTTACCCAACCCTAAACCAGACACCAATTTTAAACCAAAGATATGTGTGTCCTGAACTCTAACCCTAACCCTAACCCTTACCATATGGGCCCATTCATTCTAATGAATCTCATAGGCTATAATGGAGAATGGAAAAACATCCAAAATTTTTCCCCATCAATAGTGTACCATTCAGTGTGATATTAAAAATTCATCTTACCCATCCCTAAACCCAAACCCAATATTCACCCAAAGATATGTGTGTCCTGAACTCTAACAACCCTAACCCTTACCATATGGGCCCATTCATTCTAATGAATCTCATAGGCTATAATGGAGAATGCAAAAACATCCAAAATTTTTCCCCATCAAGAGTGTACCATTCAGTGTGATATTAAAAATACATCTTACCCATCCCTAAACCCAAACCCAATATTCACCCAAACATAAGTGTGTCCTGAACTCTAACCCTAACCCTAACCCTTACCATATGGGCCCATTCATTCTAATGAATCTCATAGGCTATAATGGAGAATGGAAAAACATCCAAAATTCTTCCCCATCAAGAGTGTACCATTCAGTGTGATATTAAAAATTCATCTTACCCATCCCTAAACCCAAACCCAATATTCACCCAAACATAAGTGTGTCCTGAACTCTAACCCTAACCCTAACCCTTACCATATGGGCCCATTCATTCTAATGAATCTCATAGGCTATAATGGAGAATGGAAAAACATCCAAAATTCTTCCCCATCAAGAGTGTACCATTCAGTGTGATATTAAAAATTCATCTTACCCATCCCTAAACCCAAACCCAATATTCACCCAAACATAAGTGCGTCCTGAACTGTAACCCTAACCCTAACCTTTACCATATGGGCCCATTCATTCTAATGAATCTCATAGGCTATAATGGAGAATGCAAAAACATCCAAAATTTTTCCCCATCAAGAGTGTACCATTCAGTGTGATATTAAAAATACATCTTACCCATCCCTAAACCCAAACCCAATATTCACCCAAACATAAGTGTGTCCTCAACTCTAACCCTAACCCTAACCCTTACCATGTGGGCCCATTCATTCTAATGAATCTCGTAGGCTATAATGGAGAATGGAAAAACATCCAAAATTTTTCCCCATCAAGAGTGTACCATTCAGTGTGATATTAAAAATACATCTTACCCATCCCTAAACCCAAACCCAATATTCACCCAAACATAAGTGTGTCCTGAACTCTAACCCTAACCCTAACCCTTACCATATGGGCCCATTCATTCTAATGAATCTCATAGGCTATAATGGAGAATGGAAAAACATCCAAAATTTTTCCCCATCAAGAGTGTACCATTCAGTGTGATATTAAAAATTCATCTTACCCATCCCTAAACCCAAACCCAATATTCACCCAAAGATATGTGTGTCCTGAACTCTAACAACCCTAACCCTTACCATATGGGCCCATGCATTCTAATGAATCTCATAGGCTATAATGGAGAATGGAAAAACATCCAAAATTTTTCCCCATCAAGAGTGTACCATTCAGTGTGATATTAAAAATACATCTTACCCATCCCTAAACCCAAACCCAATATTCACCCAAACATAAGTGTGTCCTGAACTCTAATCCTAACCCTAACCCTTACCATATGGGCCCATTCATTCTAACGAATCTCATAGGCTATAATGGAGAATGGAAAAACATCCAAACTTTTTCCCCATCAAGAGTGTACCATTCAGTGTGATATTAAAAATACATCTTACCCAACCCTAAACCAGACCCCAATTTTAAACCAAAGATATGTGTGTCCTGAACTCTAACCCTAACCCTAACCCTTACCATATGGGCCCATTCATTCTAATGAATCTCATAGGCTATAATGGAGAATGGAAAAACATCCAAACTTTTTCCCCATCAAGAGTGTACCATTCAGTGTGATATTAAAAATACATCTTACCCATCCCTAAACCCAAACCCAATATTCACCCAAACATAAGTGTGTCCTGAACTCTAACCCTAACCCTAACCCTTACCATATCGGCCCATTCATTCTAATGAATCTCATAGGCTATAATGGAGAATGGAAAAACATCCAAAATTTTTCCCCATCAATAGTGAACCATTCGGTGTGATATTAAAAATTCATCTTACCCATCCCTAAACCCAAACCCAATATTCACCCAAAGATATGTGTGTCCTGAACTCTAACCCTAACCCTAACCCTTACCATATGGGCCCATTCATTCTAATGAATCTCATAGGCTATAATGGAGAATGGAAAAACATCCAAAATTCTTCCCCATCAAGAGTGTACCATTCAGTGTGATATTAAAAATTCATCTTACCCATCCCTAAACCCAAACCCAATATTCACCCAAACATAAGTGTGTCCTGAACTCTAACCCTAACCCTAACCTTTACCATATGGGCCCATTCATTCTAATGAATCTCATAGGCTATAATGGAGAATGGAAAAACATCCAAAATTTTTCCCCATCAATAGTGTACCATTCAGTGTGATATTAAAAATTCATCTTACCCATCACTAAACCCAAACCCAATATTCACCCAAAGATATGTGTGTCCTGAACTCTAACAACCCTAACCCTTACCATATGGGCCCATTCATTCTAATGAATCTCATAGGCTATAATGGAGAATGCAAAAACATCCAAAATTTTTCCCCATCAAGAGTGTACCATTCAGTGTGATATTAAAAATACATCTTACCCATCCCTAAACCCAAACCCAATATTCACCCAAACATAAGTGTGTCCTGAACTCTAACCCTAACCCTAACCCTTACCATATGGGCCCATTCATTCTAATGAATCTCACAGGCTATAATGGAGAATGGAAAAACATCCAAAATTCTTCCCCATCAAGAGTGTACCATTCAGTGTGATATTAAAAATTCATCTTACCCATCCCTAAACCCAAACCCAATATTCACCCAAACATAAGTGTGTCCTGAACTCTAACCCTAACCCTAACCCTTACCATATGGGCCCATTCATTCTAATGAATCTCATAGGCTATAATGGAGAATGGAAAAACATCCAAAATTCTTCCCCATCAAGAGTGTACCATTCAGTGTGATATTAAAAATTCATCTTACCCATCCCTAAACCCAAACCCAATATTCACCCAAACATAAGTGCGTCCTGAACTGTAACCCTAACCCTAACCTTTACCATATGGGCCCATTCATTCTAATGAATCTCATAGGCTATAATGGAGAATGCAAAAACATCCAAAATTTTTCCCCATCAAGAGTGTACCATTCAGTGTGATATTAAAAATACATCTTACCCATCCCTAAACCCAAACCCAATATTCACCCAAACATAAGTGTGTCCTCAACTCTAACCCTAACCCTAACCCTTACCATGTGGGCCCATTCATTCTAATGAATCTCATAGGCTATAATGGAGAATGGAAAAACATCCAAAATTTTTCCCCATCAAGAGTGTACCATTCAGTGTGATATTAAAAATACATCTTACCCATCCCTAAACCCAAACCCAATATTCACCCAAACATAAGTGTGTCCTGAACTCTAACCCTAACCCTAACCCTTACCATATGGGCCCATTCATTCTAATGAATCTCATAGGCTATAATGGAGAATGGAAAAACATCCAAAATTTTTCCCCATCAAGAGTGTACCATTCAGTGTGATATTAAAAATTCATCTTACCCATCCCTAAACCCAAACCCAATATTCACCCAAAGATATGTGTGTCCTGAACTCTAACAACCCTAACCCTTACCATATGGGCCCATGCATTCTAATGAATCTCATAGGCTATAATGGAGAATGGAAAAACATCCAAAATTTTTCCCCATCAAGAGTGTACCATTCAGTGTGATATTAAAAATACATCTTACCCATCCCTAAACCCAAACCCAATATTCACCCAAACATAAGTGTGTCCTGAACTCTAATCCTAACCCTAACCCTTACCATATGGGCCCATTCATTCTAACGAATCTCATAGGCTATAATGGAGAATGGAAAAACATCCAAACTTTTTCCCCATCAAGAGTGTACCATTCAGTGTGATATTAAAAATACATCTTACCCAACCCTAAACCAGACCCCAATTTTAAACCAAAGATATGTGTGTCCTGAACTCTAACCCTAACCCTAACCCTTACCATATGGGCCCATTCATTCTAATGAATCTCATAGGCTATAATGGAGAATGGAAAAACATCCAAACTTTTTCCCCATCAAGAGTGTACCATTCAGTGTGATATTAAAAATACATCTTACCCATCCCTAAACCCAAACCCAATATTCACCCAAACATAAGTGTGTCCTGAACTCTAACCCTAACCCTAACCCTTACCATATGGGCCCATTCATTCTAATGAATCTCATAGGCTATAATGGAGAATGGAAAAACATCCAAAATTTTTCCCCATCAATAGTGAACCATTCAGTGTGATATTAAAAATTCATCTTACCCATCCCTAAACCCAAACCCAATATTCACCCAAAGATATGTGTGTCCTGAACTCTAACCCTAACCCTAACCCTTACCATATGGGCCCATTCATTCTAATGAATCTCATAGGCTATAATGGAGAATGGAAAAACATCCAAAATTCTTCCCCATCAAGAGTGTACCATTCAGTGTGATATTAAAAATTCATCTTACCCATCCCTAAACCCAAACCCAATATTCACCCAAACATAAGTGTGTCCTGAACTCTAACCCTAACCCTAACCCTTACCATATGGGCCCATTCATTCTAATGAATCTCATAGGCTTTAATGGAGAATGGAAAAACATCCAAAATTCTTCCCCATCAAGAGTGTACCATTCAGTGTGATATTAAAAATACATCTTACCCAACCCTAAACCAGACCCCAATTTTAAACCAAACATATGTGTGTCCTGAACTCTAACAACCCTAACCCTTACCATATGGGCCCATTCATTCTAATGAATCTCATAGGCTATAATGGAGAATGGAAAAACATCCAAAATTTTTCCCCATCAAGAGTGTACCATTCAGTGTGATATTAAAAATACATCTTACCCATCCCTAAACCCAAACCCAATATTCACCCAAACATAAGTGTGTCCTGAACTCTAACCCTAACCCTAACCCTTACCATATGGGCCCATTCATTCTAATGAATCTCATAGGCTTTAATGGAGAATGGAAAAACATCCAAAATTCTTCCCCATCAAGAGTGTACCATTCAGTGTGATATTAAAAATACATCTTACCCAACCCTAAACCAGACCCCAATTTTAAACCAAACATATGTGTGTCCTGAACTCTAACAACCCTAACCCTTACCATATGGGCCCATTCATTCTAATGAATCTCATAGGCTATAATGGGGAATGGAAAAACATCCAAAATTTTTCCCCATCAAGAGTGTACCATTCAGTGTGATATTAAAAATACATCTTACCCATCCCTAAACCCAAACCCAATATTCACCCAAACATAAGTGTGTCCTGAACTCTAACCCTAACCCTAACCCTTACCATATGGGCGCATTCATTCTAATAAATCTCATAGGCTATAATGGAGAATGGAAAAACATCCAAAATTTTTCCCCATCAATAGTGTACCATTCAGTGTGATATTAAAAATTCATCTTACCCATCCCTAAACCCAAACCCAATATTCACCCAAAGATATGTGTGTCCTGAACTCTAACAACCCTAACCTTTGCCATATGGGCCCATTCATTCTTATGAATCTCATAGGCTATAATGGAGAATGGAAAAACATCCAAAATTTTTCCCCATCAAGAGTGTACCATTCAGTGTGATATTAAAAATACATCTTACCCATCCCTAAACCCAAACCCAATATTCACCCAAACATAAGTGTGTCCTGAACTCTAACCCTAACCCTAACCCTTACCATATGGGCCCATTCATTCTAATGAATCTCATAGGCTATAATGGGGAATGGAAAAACATCCAAAATTCTTCCCCATCAAGAGTGTACCATTCAGTGTGATATTAAAAATACATCTTACCCAACCCTAAACCAGACCCCAATTTTAAACCAAAGATATGTGTGTCCTGAACTCTAACCCTAACCCTAACCCTTACCATATGGGCCCATTCATTCTAATGAATCTCATAGGCTATAATGGAGAATGGAAAAACATCCAAAATTTTTCCCCTTCAAGAGTGTACCATTCAGTGTGATATTAAAAATACATCTTACCCATCCCTAAACCCAAACCCAATATTCACCCAAACATAAGTGTGTCCTGAACTCTAACCCTAACCCTAACCCTTACCATATGGGCCCATTCATTCTAATGAATCTCATAGGCTATAATGGAGAATGGAAAAACATCCAAAATTTTTCCCCATCAATAGTGAACCATTCGGTGTGATATTAAAAATTCATCTTACCCATCCCTAAATCCAAACCCAATATTCACCCAAAGATATGTGTGTCCTGAACTCTAACCCTAACCCTAACCCTTACCATATGGGCCCATTCATTCTAATGAATCTCATAGGCTATAATGGAGAATGGAAAAACATCCAAAATTTTTCCCCATCAAGAGTGTACCATTCAGTGTGATATTAAAAATACATCTTACCCATCCCTAAACCCAAACCCAATATTCACCCAAACATAAGTGTGTCCTGAACTCTAACCCTAACCCTAACCCTTACCATATGGGCCCATTCATTCTAATGAATCTCATAGGCTATAATGGAGAATGGAAAAACATCCAAACTTTTTCCCCATCAAGAGTGTACCATTCAGTGTGATATTAAAACTACATCTTACCCAACCCTAAACCAGACCCCAATTTTAAACCAAAGATATGTGTGTCCTGAACTCTAACCCTAACCCTAACCCTTACCATATGGGCCCATTCATTCTAATGAATCTCATAGGCTATAATGGAGAATGGAAAAACATCCAAAATTTTTCCCCATCAAGAGTGTACCATTCAGTGTGATATTAAAAATACATCTTACCCATCCCTAAACCCAAACCCAATATTCACCCAAACATAAGTGTGTCCTGAACTCTAACCCTAACCCTAACCCTTACCATATGGGCCCATTCATTCTAATGAATCTCATAGGCTATAATGGAGAATGGAAAAACATCCAAAATTTTTCCCCATCAATAGTGAACCATTCGGTGTGATATTAAAAATTCATCTTACCCATCCCTAAACCCAAACCCAATATTCACCCAAAAATATGTGTGTCCTGAACTCTAACCCTAACCCTAACCCTTACCATATGGGCCCATTCATTCTAATGAATCTCATAGGCTATAATGGAGAATGGAAAAACATCCAAAATTTTTCCCCATCAAGAGTGTACCATTCAGTGTGATATTAAAAATACATCTTACCCATCCCTAAACCCAAACCCAATATTCACCCAAACATAAGTGTGTCCTGAACTCTAATCCTAACCCTAACCCTTACCATATGGGCCCATTCATTCTAACGAATCTCATAGGCTATAATGGAGAATGGAAAAACATCCAAACTTTTTCCCCATCAAGAGTGTACCATTCAGTGTGATATTAAAAAGACATCTTACCCAACCCTAAACCAGACCCCAATTTTAAACCAAAGATATGTGTGTCCTGAACTCTAACCCTAACCCTAACCCTTACCATATGGGCCCATTCATTCTAATGAATCTCATAGGCTATAATGGAGAATGGAAAAACATCCAAACTTTTTCCCCATCAAGAGTGTACCATTCAGTGTGATATTAAAAATACATCTTACCCATCCCTAAACCCAAACCCAATATTCACCCAAACATAAGTGTGTCCTGAACTCTAACCCTAACCCTAACCCTTACCATATGGGCCCATTCATTCTAATGAATCTCATAGGCTATAATGGAGAATGGAAAAACATCCAAAATTTTTCCCCATCAATAGTGAACCATTCAGTGTGATATTAAAAATTCATCTTACCCATCCCTAAACCCAAACCCAATATTCACCCAAAGATATGTGTGTCCTGAACTCTAACCCTAACCCTAACCCTTACCATATGGGCCCATTCATTCTAATGAATCTCATAGGCTATAATGGAGAATGGAAAAACATCCAAAATTCTTCCCCATCAAGAGTGTACCATTCAGTGTGATATTAAAAATTCATCTTACCCATCCCTAAACCCAAACCCAATATTCACCCAAACATAAGTGTGTCCTGAACTCTAACCCTAACCCTAACCCTTACCATATGGGCCCATTCATTCTAATGAATCTCATAGGCTTTAATGGAGAATGGAAAAACATCCAAAATTCTTCCCCATCAAGAGTGTACCATTCAGTGTGATATTAAAAATACATCTTACCCAACCCTAAACCAGACCCCAATTTTAAACCAAACATATGTGTGTCCTGAACTCTAACAACCCTAACCCTTACCATATGGGCCCATTCATTCTAATGAATCTCATAGGCTATAATGGAGAATGGAAAAACATCCAAAATTTTTCCCCATCAAGAGTGTACCATTCAGTGTGATATTAAAAATACATCTTACCCATCCCTAAACCCAAACCCAATATTCACCCAAACATAAGTGTGTCCTGAACTCTAACCCTAACCCTAACCCTTACCATATGGGCCCATTCATTCTAATGAATCTCATAGGCTTTAATGGAGAATGGAAAAACATCCAAAATTCTTCCCCATCAAGAGTGTACCATTCAGTGTGATATTAAAAATACATCTTACCCAACCCTAAACCAGACCCCAATTTTAAACCAAACATATGTGTGTCCTGAACTCTAACAACCCTAACCCTTACCATATGGGCCCATTCATTCTAATGAATCTCATAGGCTATAATGGGGAATGGAAAAACATCCAAAATTTTTCCCCATCAAGAGTGTACCATTCAGTGTGATATTAAAAATACATCTTACCCATCCCTAAACCCAAACCCAATATTCACCCAAACATAAGTGTGTCCTGAACTCTAACCCTAACCCTAACCCTTACCATATGGGCGCATTCATTCTAATAAATCTCATAGGCTATAATGGAGAATGGAAAAACATCCAAAATTTTTCCCCATCAATAGTGTACCATTCAGTGTGATATTAAAAATTCATCTTACCCATCCCTAAACCCAAACCCAATATTCACCCAAAGATATGTGTGTCCTGAACTCTAACAACCCTAACCTTTGCCATATGGGCCCATTCATTCTTATGAATCTCATAGGCTATAATGGAGAATGGAAAAACATCCAAAATTTTTCCCCATCAAGAGTGTACCATTCAGTGTGATATTAAAAATACATCT
The DNA here is from genome assembly GCF_032191835.1 of Heteronotia binoei. Taxonomy (NCBI): domain Eukaryota; kingdom Metazoa; phylum Chordata; class Lepidosauria; order Squamata; family Gekkonidae; genus Heteronotia; species Heteronotia binoei. The sequence goes on from NC_083232.1 coordinate 40,589,527, forward strand.
TACCCATCCCTAAACCCAAACCCAATATTCACCCAAACATAAGTGTGTCCTGAACTCTAACCCTAACCCTAACCCTTACCATATGGGCCCATTCATTCTAATGAATCTCATAGGCTATAATGGGGAATGGAAAAACATCCAAAATTCTTCCCCATCAAGAGTGTACCATTCAGTGTGATATTAAAAATACATCTTACCCAACCCTAAACCAGACCCCAATTTTAAACCAAAGATATGTGTGTCCTGAACTCTAACCCTAACCCTAACCCTTACCATATGGGCCCATTCATTCTAATGAATCTCATAGGCTATAATGGAGAATGGAAAAACATCCAAAATTTTTCCCCTTCAAGAGTGTACCATTCAGTGTGATATTAAAAATACATCTTACCCATCCCTAAACCCAAACCCAATATTCACCCAAACATAAGTGTGTCCTGAACTCTAACCCTAACCCTAACCCTTACCATATGGGCCCATTCATTCTAATGAATCTCATAGGCTATAATGGAGAATGGAAAAACATCCAAAATTTTTCCCCATCAATAGTGAACCATTCGGTGTGATATTAAAAATTCATCTTACCCATCCCTAAACCCAAACCCAATATTCACCCAAAGATATGTGTGTCCTGAACTCTAACCCTAACCCTAACCCTTACCATATGGGCCCATTCATTCTAATGAATCTCATAGGCTATAATGGAGAATGGAAAAACATCCAAAATTCTTCCCCATCAAGAGTGTACCATTCAGTGTGATATTAAAAATTCATCTTACCCATCCCTAAACCCAAACCCAATATTCACCCAAACATAAGTGTGTCCTGAACTCTAACCCTAACCCTAACCCTTACCATATGGGCCCATTCATTCTAATGAATCTCATAGGCTTTAATGGAGAATGGAAAAACATCCAAAATTCTTCCCCATCAAGAGTGTACCATTCAGTGTGATATTAAAAATACATCTTACCCAACCCTAAACCAGACCCCAATTTTAAACCAAACATATGTGTGTCCTGAACTCTAACAACCCTAACCCTTACCATATGGGCCCATTCATTCTAATGAATCTCATAGGCTATAATGGAGAATGGAAAAACATCCAAAATTTTTCCCCATCAAGAGTGTACCATTCAGTGTGATATTAAAAATACATCTTACCCATCCCTAAACCCAAACCCAATATTCACCCAAACATAAGTGTGTCCTGAACTCTAACCCTAACCCTAACCCTTACCATATGGGCCCATTCATTCTAATGAATCTCATAGGCTTTAATGGAGAATGGAAAAACATCCAAAATTCTTCCCCATCAAGAGTGTACCATTCAGTGTGATATTAAAAATACATCTTACCCAACCCTAAACCAGACCCCAATTTTAAACCAAACATATGTGTGTCCTGAACTCTAACAACCCTAACCCTTACCATATGGGCCCATTCATTCTAATGAATCTCATAGGCTATAATGGGGAATGGAAAAACATCCAAAATTTTTCCCCATCAAGAGTGTACCATTCAGTGTGATATTAAAAATACATCTTACCCATCCCTAAACCCAAACCCAATATTCACCCAAACATAAGTGTGTCCTGAACTCTAACCCTAACCCTAACCCTTACCATATGGGCGCATTCATTCTAATAAATCTCATAGGCTATAATGGAGAATGGAAAAACATCCAAAATTTTTCCCCATCAATAGTGTACCATTCAGTGTGATATTAAAAATTCATCTTACCCATCCCTAAACCCAAACCCAATATTCACCCAAAGATATGTGTGTCCTGAACTCTAACAACCCTAACCTTTGCCATATGGGCCCATTCATTCTTATGAATCTCATAGGCTATAATGGAGAATGGAAAAACATCCAAAATTTTTCCCCATCAAGAGTGTACCATTCAGTGTGATATTAAAAATACATCTTACCCATCCCTAAACCCAAACCCAATATTCACCCAAACATAAGTGTGTCCTGAACTCTAACCCTAACCCTAACCCTTACCATATGGGCCCATTCATTCTAATGAATCTCATAGGCTATAATGGGGAATGGAAAAACATCCAAAATTCTTCCCCATCAAGAGTGTACCATTCAGTGTGATATTAAAAATACATCTTACCCAACCCTAAACCAGACCCCAATTTTAAACCAAAGATATGTGTGTCCTGAACTCTAACCCTAACCCTAACCCTTACCATATGGGCCCATTCATTCTAATGAATCTCATAGGCTATAATGGAGAATGGAAAAACATCCAAAATTTTTCCCCTTCAAGAGTGTACCATTCAGTGTGATATTAAAAATACATCTTACCCATCCCTAAACCCAAACCCAATATTCACCCAAACATAAGTGTGTCCTGAACTCTAACCCTAACCCTAACCCTTACCATATGGGCCCATTCATTCTAATGAATCTCATAGGCTATAATGGAGAATGGAAAAACATCCAAAATTTTTCCCCATCAATAGTGAACCATTCGGTGTGATATTAAAAATTCATCTTACCCATCCCTAAACCCAAACCCAATATTCACCCAAAGATATGTGTGTCCTGAACTCTAACCCTAACCCTAACCCTTACCATATGGGCCCATTCATTCTAATGAATCTCATAGGCTATAATGGAGAATGGAAAAACATCCAAAATTTTTCCCCATCAAGAGTGTACCATTCAGTGTGATATTAAAAATACATCTTACCCATCCCTAAACCCAAACCCAATATTCACCCAAACATAAGTGTGTCCTGAACTCTAACCCTAACCCTAACCCTTACCATATGGGCCCATTCATTCTAATGAATCTCATAGGCTATAATGGAGAATGGAAAAACATCCAAACTTTTTCCCCATCAAGAGTGTACCATTCAGTGTGATATTAAAACTACATCTTACCCAACCCTAAACCAGACCCCAATTTTAAACCAAAGATATGTGTGTCCTGAACTCTAACCCTAACCCTAACCCTTACCATATGGGCCCATTCATTCTAATGAATCTCATAGGCTATAATGGAGAATGGAAAAACATCCAAAATTTTTCCCCATCAAGAGTGTACCATTCAGTGTGATATTAAAAATACATCTTACCCATCCCTAAACCCAAACCCAATATTCACCCAAACATAAGTGTGTCCTGAACTCTAACCCTAACCCTAACCCTTACCATATGGGCCCATTCATTCTAATGAATCTCATAGGCTATAATGGAGAATGGAAAAACATCCAAAATTTTTCCCCATCAATAGTGAACCATTCGGTGTGATATTAAAAATTCATCTTACCCATCCCTAAACCCAAACCCAATATTCACCCAAAAATATGTGTGTCCTGAACTCTAACCCTAACCCTAACCCTTACCATATGGGCCCATTCATTCTAATGAATCTCATAGGCTATAATGGAGAATGGAAAAACATCCAAAATTCTTCCCCATCAAGAGTGTACCATTCAGTGTGATATTAAAAATTCATCTTACCCATCCCTAAACCCAAACCCAATATTCACCCAAACATAAGTGTGTCCTGAACTCTAACCCTAACCCTAACCCTTACCATATGGGCCCATTCATTCTAATGAATCTCATAGGCTTTAATGGAGAATGGAAAAACATCCAAAATTCTTCCCCATCAAGAGTGTACCATTCAGTGTGATATTAAAAATACATCTTACCCAACCCTAAACCAGACCCCAATTTTAAACCAAACATATGTGTGTCCTGAACTCTAACAACCCTAACCCTTACCATATGGGCCCATTCATTCTAATGAATCTCATAGGCTATAATGGAGAATGGAAAAACATCCAAAATTTTTCCCCATCAAGAGTGTACCATTCAGTGTGATATTAAAAATACATCTTACCCATCCCTAAACCCAAACCCAATATTCACCCAAACATAAGTGTGTCCTGAACTCTAACCCTAACCCTAACCCTTACCATATGGGCCCATTCATTCTAATGAATCTCATAGGCTTTAATGGAGAATGGAAAAACATCCAAAATTCTTCCCCATCAAGAGTGTACCATTCAGTGTGATATTAAAAATACATCTTACCCAACCCTAAACCAGACCCCAATTTTAAACCAAACATATGTGTGTCCTGAACTCTAACAACCCTAACCCTTACCATATGGGCCCATTCATTCTAATGAATCTCATAGGCTATAATGGGGAATGGAAAAACATCCAAAATTTTTCCCCATCAAGAGTGTACCATTCAGTGTGATATTAAAAATACATCTTACCCATCCCTAAACCCAAACCCAATATTCACCCAAACATAAGTGTGTCCTGAACTCTAACCCTAACCCTAACCCTTACCATATGGGCGCATTCATTCTAATAAATCTCATAGGCTATAATGGAGAATGGAAAAACATCCAAAATTTTTCCCCATCAATAGTGTACCATTCAGTGTGATATTAAAAATTCATCTTACCCATCCCTAAACCCAAACCCAATATTCACCCAAAGATATGTGTGTCCTGAACTCTAACAACCCTAACCTTTGCCATATGGGCCCATTCATTCTTATGAATCTCATAGGCTATAATGGAGAATGGAAAAACATCCAAAATTTTTCCCCATCAAGAGTGTACCATTCAGTGTGATATTAAAAATACATCTTACCCATCCCTAAACCCAAACCCAATATTCACCCAAACATAAGTGTGTCCTGAACTCTAACCCTAACCCTAACCCTTACCATATGGGCCCATTCATTCTAATGAATCTCATAGGCTATAATGGGGAATGGAAAAACATCCAAAATTCTTCCCCATCAAGAGTGTACCATTCAGTGTGATATTAAAAATACATCTTACCCAACCCTAAACCAGACCCCAATTTTAAACCAAAGATATGTGTGTCCTGAACTCTAACCCTAACCCTAACCCTTACCATATGGGCCCATTCATTCTAATGAATCTCATAGGCTATAATGGAGAATGGAAAAACATCCAAAATTTTTCCCCTTCAAGAGTGTACCATTCAGTGTGATATTAAAAATACATCTTACCCATCCCTAAACCCAAACCCAATATTCACCCAAACATAAGTGTGTCCTGAACTCTAACCCTAACCCTAACCCTTACCATATGGGCCCATTCATTCTAATGAATCTCATAGGCTATAATGGAGAATGGAAAAACATCCAAAATTTTTCCCCATCAATAGTGAACCATTCGGTGTGATATTAAAAATTCATCTTACCCATCCCTAAACCCAAACCCAATATTCACCCAAAGATATGTGTGTCCTGAACTCTAACCCTAACCCTAACCCTTACCATATGGGCCCATTCATTCTAATGAATCTCATAGGCTATAATGGAGAATGGAAAAACATCCAAAATTCTTCCCCATCAAGAGTGTACCATTCAGTGTGATATTAAAAATTCATCTTACCCATCCCTAAACCCAAACCCAATATTCACCCAAACATAAGTGTGTCCTGAACTCTAACCCTAACCCTAACCCTTACCATATGGGCCCATTCATTCTAATGAATCTCATAGGCTTTAATGGAGAATGGAAAAACATCCAAAATTCTTCCCCATCAAGAGTGTACCATTCAGTGTGATATTAAAAATACATCTTACCCAACCCTAAACCAGACCCCAATTTTAAACCAAACATATGTGTGTCCTGAACTCTAACAACCCTAACCCTTACCATATGGGCCCATTCATTCTAATGAATCTCATAGGCTATAATGGAGAATGGAAAAACATCCAAAATTTTTCCCCATCAAGAGTGTACCATTCAGTGTGATATTAAAAATACATCTTACCCATCCCTAAACCCAAACCCAATATTCACCCAAACATAAGTGTGTCCTGAACTCTAACCCTAACCCTAACCCTTACCATATGGGCCCATTCATTCTAATGAATCTCATAGGCTTTAATGGAGAATGGAAAAACATCCAAAATTCTTCCCCATCAAGAGTGTACCATTCAGTGTGATATTAAAAATACATCTTACCCAACCCTAAACCAGACCCCAATTTTAAACCAAACATATGTGTGTCCTGAACTCTAACAACCCTAACCCTTACCATATGGGCCCATTCATTCTAATGAATCTCATAGGCTATAATGGGGAATGGAAAAACATCCAAAATTTTTCCCCATCAAGAGTGTACCATTCAGTGTGATATTAAAAATACATCTTACCCATCCCTAAACCCAAACCCAATATTCACCCAAACATAAGTGTGTCCTGAACTCTAACCCTAACCCTAACCCTTACCATATGGGCGCATTCATTCTAATAAATCTCATAGGCTATAATGGAGAATGGAAAAACATCCAAAATTTTTCCCCATCAATAGTGTACCATTCAGTGTGATATTAAAAATTCATCTTACCCATCCCTAAACCCAAACCCAATATTCACCCAAAGATATGTGTGTCCTGAACTCTAACAACCCTAACCTTTGCCATATGGGCCCATTCATTCTTATGAATCTCATAGGCTATAATGGAGAATGGAAAAACATCCAAAATTTTTCCCCATCAAGAGTGTACCATTCAGTGTGATATTAAAAATACATCTTACCCATCCCTAAACCCAAACCCAATATTCACCCAAACATAAGTGTGTCCTGAACTCTAACCCTAACCCTAACCCTTACCATATGGGCCCATTCATTCTAATGAATCTCATAGGCTATAATGGGGAATGGAAAAACATCCAAAATTCTTCCCCATCAAGAGTGTACCATTCAGTGTGATATTAAAAATACATCTTACCCAACCCTAAACCAGACCCCAATTTTAAACCAAAGATATGTGTGTCCTGAACTCTAACCCTAACCCTAACCCTTACCATATGGGCCCATTCATTCTAATGAATCTCATAGGCTATAATGGAGAATGGAAAAACATCCAAAATTTTTCCCCTTCAAGAGTGTACCATTCAGTGTGATATTAAAAATACATCTTACCCATCCCTAAACCCAAACCCAATATTCACCCAAACATAAGTGTGTCCTGAACTCTAACCCTAACCCTAACCCTTACCATATGGGCCCATTCATTCTAATGAATCTCATAGGCTATAATGGAGAATGGAAAAACATCCAAAATTTTTCCCCATCAATAGTGAACCATTCGGTGTGATATTAAAAATTCATCTTACCCATCCCTAAACCCAAACCCAATATTCACCCAAAGATATGTGTGTCCTGAACTCTAACCCTAACCCTAACCCTTACCATATGGGCCCATTCATTCTAATGAATCTCATAGGCTATAATGGAGAATGGAAAAACATCCAAAATTTTTCCCCATCAAGAGTGTACCATTCAGTGTGATATTAAAAATACATCTTACCCATCCCTAAACCCAAACCCAATATTCACCCAAACATAAGTGTGTCCTGAACTCTAACCCTAACCCTAACCCTTACCATATGGGCCCATTCATTCTAATGAATCTCATAGGCTATAATGGAGAATGGAAAAACATCCAAACTTTTTCCCCATCAAGAGTGTACCATTCAGTGTGATATTAAAACTACATCTTACCCAACCCTAAACCAGACCCCAATTTTAAACCAAAGATATGTGTGTCCTGAACTCTAACCCTAACCCTAACCCTTACCATATGGGCCCATTCATTCTAATGAATCTCATAGGCTATAATGGAGAATGGAAAAACATCCAAAATTTTTCCCCATCAAGAGTGTACCATTCAGTGTGATATTAAAAATACATCTTACCCATCCCTAAACCCAAACCCAATATTCACCCAAACATAAGTGTGTCCTGAACTCTAACCCTAACCCTAACCCTTACCATATGGGCCCATTCATTCTAATGAATCTCATAGGCTATAATGGAGAATGGAAAAACATCCAAAATTTTTCCCCATCAATAGTGAACCATTCGGTGTGATATTAAAAATTCATCTTACCCATCCCTAAACCCAAACCCAATATTCACCCAAAAATATGTGTGTCCTGAACTCTAACCCTAACCCTAACCCTTACCATATGGGCCCATTCATTCTAATGAATCTCATAGGCTATAATGGAGAATGGAAAAACATCCAAAATTCTTCCCCATCAAGAGTGTACCATTCAGTGTGATATTAAAAATTCATCTTACCCATCCCTAAACCCAAACCCAATATTCACCCAAACATAAGTGTGTCCTGAACTCTAACCCTAACCCTAACCCTTACCATATGGGCGCATTCATTCTAATGAATCTCATAGGCTATAATGGAGAATGGAAAAACATCCAAAATTTTTCCCCATCAATAGTGTACCATTCAGTGTGATATTAAAAATTCATCTTACCCATCCCTAAACCCAAACCCAATATTCACCCAAAGATATGTGTGTCCTGAACTCTAACCCTAACCCTAACCCTTACCATATGGGCCCATTCATTCTAATGAATCTCATAGGCTATAATGGAGAATGGAAAAACATCCAAAATTTTTCCCTTCAAGAATGTACCATTCAGTGTGATATTAAAAATACATCTTACCCATCCCTAAACCCAAACCCAATATTCACCCAAACATAAGTGTGTCCTGAACTCTAACCCTAACCCTAACCCTTACCATATGGGCCCATTCATTCTAATGAATCTCATAGGCTATAATGGAGAATGGAAAAACATCCAAAATTTTTCCCCATCAAGAGTGTACCATTCAGTGTGATATTAAAAATACATCTTACCCAACCCTAAACCAGCCCCCAATTTTAAACCAAAGATATGTGTGTCCTGAACTCTAACCCTAACCCTAACCCTTACCATATGGGCCCATTCATTCTAATGAATCTCATAGGCTATAATGGAGAATGGAAAAACATCCAAAATTTTTCCCCATCAAGAGTGTACCATTCAGTGTGATATTAAAAATACATCTTACCCATCCCTAAACCCAAACCCAATATTCACCCAAACATAAGTGTGTCCTGAACTCTAACCCTAACCCTAACCCTTACCATATGGGCCCATTCATTCTAATGAATCTCATAGGCTATAATGGAGAATGGAAAAACATCCAAAATTCTTCCCCATCAAGAGTGTACCATTCAGTGTGATATTAAAAATTCATCTTACCCATCCCTAAACCCAAACCCAATATTCACCCAAACATAAGTGTGTCCTGAACTCTAACCCTAACCCTAACCCTTACCATATGGGCCCATTCATTCTAATGAATCTCATAGGCTATAATGGAGAATGGAAAAACATCCAAAATTCTTCCCCATCAAGAGTGTACCATTCAGTGTGATATTAAAAATTCATCTTACCCATCCCTAAACCCAAACCCAATATTCACCCAAACATAAGTGTGTCCTGAACTCTAACCCTAACCCTAACCTTTACCATATGGGCCCATTCATTCTAATGAATCTCATAGGCTATAATGGAGAATGCAAAAACATGCAAAATTTTTCCCCATCAAGAGTGTACCATTAAGTGTGATATTAAAAATACATCTTACCCATCCCTAAACCCAAACCCAATATTCACCCAAACATAAGTGTGTCCTTAACTCTAACCCTAACCCTAACCCTTACCATGTGGGCCCATTCATTCTAATGAATCTCATAGGCTATAATGGAGAATGGAAAAACATCCAAACTTTTTCCCCATCAATAGTGTACCATTCAGTGTGATATTAAAAATTCATCTTACCCATCCCTAAACCCAAACCCAATATTCACTCAAAGATATGTGTGTCCTGAACTCTAACAACCCTAAACCTTACCATATGGGCCCATTCATTCTAATGAATCTCATAGGCTATAATGGAGAATGGAAAAACATCCAAAATTTTTCCCCATCAAGAGTGTACCATTCAGTGTGATATTAAAAATACATCTTACCCATCCCTAAACCCAAACCCAATATTCACCCAAACATAAGTGTGTCCTGAACTCTAACCCTAACCCTAACCCTTACCATATGGGCCCATTCATTCTAATGAATCTCATAGGCTATAATGGAGAATGGAAAAACATCCAAAATTTTTCCCCATCAATAGTGAACCATTCGGTGTGATATTAAAAATTCATCTTACCCATCCCTAAACCCAAACCCAATATTCACCCAAAGATATGTGTGTCCTGAACTCTAACCCTAACCCTAACCCTTACCATATGGGCCCATTCATTCTAATGAATCTCATAGGCTATAATGGAGAATGGAAAAACATCCAAAATTCTTCCCCATCAAGAGTGTACCATTCAGTGTGATATTAAAAATTCATCTTACCCATCCCTAAACCCAAACCCAATATTCACCCAAACATAAGTGTGTCCTGAACTCTAACCCTAACCCTAACCCTTACCATATGGGCGCATTCATTCTAATGAATCTCATAGGCTATAATGGAGAATGGAAAAACATCCAAAATTTTTCCCCATCAATAGTGTACCATTCAGTGTGATATTAAAAATTCATCTTACCCATCCCTAAACCCAAACCCAATATTCACCCAAAGATATGTGTGTCCTGAACTCTAACCCTAACCCTAACCCTTACCATATGGGCCCATTCATTCTAATGAATCTCATAGGCTATAATGGAGAATGGAAAAACATCCAAAAATTTTCCCCATCAAGAGTGTACCATTCAGTGTGATATTAAAAATACATCTTACCCATCCCTAAACCCAAACCCAATATTCACCCAAGCATAAGTGTGTCCTGAACTCTAACCCTAACCCTAACCCTTACCATATGGGCCCATTCATTCTAATGAATCTCATAGGCTATAATGGAGAATGGAAAAACATCCAAAATTTTTTCCCCATCAAGAGTGTACCATTCAGTGTGATATTAAAAATACATCTTACCCATCCCTAAACCCAAACCCAATATTCACCCAAACATAAGTGTGTCCTGAACTCTAACCCTAACCCTAACCCTTACCATATGGGCGCATTCATTCCAATGAATCTCATAGGCTATAATGGAGAATGGAAAAACATCCAAACTTTTTCCCCATCAATAGTGTACCATTCAGTGTGATATTAAAAATTCATCTTACCCATCCCTAAAACCAAACCCAATATTCACTCAAAGAAATGTGTGTCCTGAACTCTAACAACCCTAAACCTTACCATATGGGCCCATTCATTCTAATGAATCTCATAGGCTATAATGGAGAATGGAAAAACATCCAAAATTTTTCCCCATCAAGAGTGTACCATTCAGTGTGATATTAAAAATACATCTTACCCATCCCTAAACCCAAACCCAATATTCACCCAAACATAAGTGTGTCCTGAACTCTAACCCTAACCCTAACCCTTACCATATGGGCCCATTCATTCTAATGAATCTCATAGGCTATAATGGAGAATGGAAAAACATCCAAACTTTTTCCCCATCAAGAGTGTACCATTCAGTGTGATATTAAAAATACATGTTACCCAACCCTAAACCAGACACCAATTTTAAACCAAAGATATGTGTGTCCTGAACTCTAACCCTAACCCTAACCCTTACCATATGGGCCCATTCATTCTAATGAATCTCATAGGCTATAATGGAGAATGGAAAAACATCCAAAATTTTTCCCCATCAAGAGTGTACCATTCAGTGTGATATTAAAAATACATCTTACCCATCCCTAAACCCAAACCCAATATTCACCCAAACATAAGTGTGTCCTGAACTCTAACCCTAACCCTAACCCTTACCATATGGGCCCATTCATTCTAATGAATCTCATAGGCTATAATGGAGAATGGAAAAACATCCAAAATTTTCCCCCATCAATAGTGAACCATTCGGTGTGATATTAAAAATTCATCTTACCCATCCCTAAACCCAAACCCAATATTCACCCAAAGATATGTGTGTCCTGAACTCTAACCCTAACCCTAACCCTTACCATATGGGCCCATTCATTCTAATGAATCTCATAGGCTATAATGGAGAATGGAAAAACATCCAAAATTCTTCCCCATCAAGAGTGTACCATTCAGTGTGATATTAAAAATTCATCTTACCCATCCCTAAACCCAAACCCAATATTCACCCAAACATAAGTGTGTCCTGAACTCTAACCCTAACCCTAACCCTTACCATATGGGCCCATTCATTCTAATGAATCTCATAGGCTATAATGGAGAATGGAAAAACATCCAAAATTTTTCCCCATCAAGAGTGTACCATTCAGTGTGATATTAAAAATACATCTTACCCATCCCTAAACCCAAACCCAATATTCACCCAAACATAAGTGTGTCCTGAACTCTAACCCTAACCCTAACCCTTACCATATGGGCCCATTCATTCTAATGAATCTCATAGGCTATAATGGAGAATGGAAAAACATCCAAAATTTTTCCCCATCAATAGTGAACCATTCGGTGTGATATTAAAAATTCATCTTACCCATCCCTAAACCCAAACCCAATATTCACCCAAAGATATGTGTGTCCTGAACTCTAACCCTAACCCTAACCCTTACCATATGGGCCCATTCATTCTAATGAATCTCATAGGCTATAATGGAGAATGGAAAAACATCCAAAATTCTTCCCCATCAAGAGTGTACCATTCAGTGTGATATTAAAAATTCATCTTACCCATCCCTAAACCCAAACCCAATATTCACCCAAACATAAGTGTGTCCTGAACTCTAACCCTAACCCTAACCCTTACCATATGGGCGCATTCATTCTAATGAATCTCATAGGCTATAATGGAGAATGGAAAAACATCCAAAATTTTTCCCCATCAATAGTGTACCATTCAGTGTGATATTAAAAATTCATCTTACCCATCCCTAAACCCAAACCCAATATTCACCCAAAGATATGTGTGTCCTGAACTCTAACCCTAACCCTAACCCTTACCATATGGGCCCATTCATTCTAATGAATCTCATAGGCTATAATGGAGAATGGAAAAACATCCAAAATTTTTCCCTTCAAGAATGTACCATTCAGTGTGATATTAAAAATACATCTTACCCATCCCTAAACCCAAACCCAATATTCACCCAAACATAAGTGTGTCCTGAATTCTAACCCTAACCCTAACCCTTACCATATGGGCCCATTCATTCTAATGAATCTCATAGGCTATAATGGAGAATGGAAAAACATCCAAAATTTTTCCCCATCAAGAGTGTACCATTCAGTGTGATATTAAAAATACATCTTACCCAACCCTAAACCAGCCCCCAATTTTAAACCAAAGATATGTGTGTCCTGAACTCTAACCCTAACCCTAACCCTTACCATATGGGCCCATTCATTCTAATGAATCTCATAGGCTATAATGGAGAATGGAAAAACATCCAAAATTTTTCCCCATCAAGAGTGTACCATTCAGTGTGATATTAAAAATACATCTTACCCATCCCTAAACCCAAACCCAATATTCACCCAAACATAAGTGTGTCCTGAACTCTAACCCTAACCCTAACCCTTACCATATGGGCCCATTCATTCTAATGAATCTCATAGGCTATATTGGAGAATGGAAAAACATCCAAAATTCTTCCCCATCAAGAGTGTACTATTCAGTGTGATATTAAAAATTCATCTTACCCATCCCTAAACCCAAACCCAATATTCACCCAAACATAAGTGTGTCCTGAACTCTAACCCTAACCCTAACCCTTACCATATGGGCCCATTCATTCTAATGAATCTCATAGGCTATAATGGAGAATGGAAAAACATCCAAAATTCTTCCCCATCAAGAGTGTACCATTCAGTGTGATATTAAAAATTCATCTTACCCATCCCTAAACCCAAACCCAATATTCACCCAAACATAAGTGTGTCCTGAACTCTAACCCTAACCCTAACCTTTACCATATGGGCCCATTCATTCTAATGAATCTCATAGGCTATAATGGAGAATGCAAAAACATGCAAAATTTTTCCCCATCAAGAGTGTACCATTCATTGTGATATTAAAAATACATCTTACCCATCCCTAAACCCAAACCCAATATTCACCCAAACATAAGTGTGTCCTTAACTCTAACCCTAACCCTAACCCTTACCATGTGGGCCCATTCATTCTTATGAATCTCATAGGCTATAATGGAGAATGGAAAAACATCCAAACTTTTTCCCCATCAATAGTGTACCATTCAGTGTGATATTAAAAATACATGTTACCCAACCCTAAACCAGACCCCAATTTTAAACCAAAGATATGTGTGTCCTGAACTCTAACCCTAACCCTAACCCTTACCATATGGGCCCATTCATTCTAATGAATCTCATAGGCTATAATGGAGAATGGAAAAACATCCAAAAATTTTCCCCATCAAGAGTGTACCATTCAGTGTGATATTAAAAATACATCTTACCCATCCCTAAACCCAAACCCAATATTCACCCAAGCATAAGTGTGTCCTGAACTCTAACCCTAACCCTAACCCTTACCATATGGGCCCATTCATTCTAATGAATCTCATAGGCTATAATGGAGAATGGAAAAACATCCAAAAATTTTTCCCCATCAAGAGTGTACCATTCAGTGTGATATTAAAAATACATCTTACCCATCCCTAAACCCAAACCCAATATTCACCCAAACATAAGTGTGTCCTGAACTCTAACCCTAACCCTAACCCTTACCATATGGGCGCATTCATTCTAATGAATCTCATAGGCTATAATGGAGAATGGAAAAACATCCAAACTTTTTCCCCATCAATAGTGTACCATTCAGTGTGATATTAAAAATACATGTTACCCAACCCTAAACCAGACACCAATTTTAAACCAAAGATATGTGTGTCCTGAACTCTAACCCTAACCCTAACCCTTACCATATGGGCCCATTCATTCTAATGAATCTCATAGGCTATAATGGAGAATGGAAAAACATCCAAAATTTTTCCCCATCAAGAGTGTACCATTCAGTGTGATATTAAAAATACATCTTACCCATCCCTAAACCCAAACCCAATATTCACCCAAACATAAGTGTGTCCTGAACTCTAACCCTAACCCTAACCCTTACCATATGGGCCCATTCATTCTAATGAATCTCATAGGCTATAATGGAGAATGGAAAAACATCCAAAATTTTTCCCCATCAATAGTGAACCATTCGGTGTGATATTAAAAATTCATCTTACCCATCCCTAAACCCAAACCCAATATTCATCCAAAGATATGTGTGTCCTGAACTCTAACCCTAACCCTAACCCTTACCATATGGGCCCATTCATTCTAATGAATCTCATAGGCTATAATGGAGAATGGAAAAACATCCAAAATTCTTCCCCATCAAGAGTGTACCATTCAGTGTGATATTAAAAATTCATCTTACCCATCCCTAAACCCAAACCCAATATTCACCCAAACATAAGTGTGTCCTGAACTCTAACCCTAACCCTAACCCTTACCATATGGGCGCATTCATTCTAATGAATCTCATAGGCTATAATGGAGAATGGAAAAACATCCAAAATTTTTCCCCATCAATAGTGTACCATTCAGTGTGATATTAAAAATTCATCTTACCCATCCCTAAACCCAAACCCAATATTCACCCAAAGATATGTGTGTCCTGAACTCTAACCCTAACCCTAACCCTTACCATATGGGCCCATTCATTCTAATGAATCTCATAGGCTATAATGGAGAATGGAAAAACATCCAAAATTTTTCCCTTCAAGAATGTACCATTCAGTGTGATATTAAAAATACATCTTACCCATCCCTAAACCCAAACCCAATATTCACCCAAACATAAGTGTGTCCTGAACTCTAACCCTAACCCTAACCCTTACCATATGGGCCCATTCATTCTAATGAATCTCATAGGCTATAATGGAGAATGGAAAAACATCCAAAATTTTTCCCCATCAAGAGTGTACCATTCAGTGTGATATTAAAAATACATCTTACCCAACCCTAAACCAGACCCCAATTTTAAACCAAAGATATGTGTGTCCTGAACTCTAACCCTAACCCTAACCCTTACCATATGGGCCCATTCATTCTAATGAATCTCATAGGCTATAATGGAGAATGGAAAAACATCCAAAAATTTTCCCCATCAAGAGTGTACCATTCAGTGTGATATTAAAAATACATCTTACCCATCCCTAAACCCAAACCCAATATTCACCCAAGCATAAGTGTGTCCTGAACTCTAACCCTAACCCTAACCCTTACCATATGGGCCCATTCATTCTAATGAATCTCATAGGCTATAATGGAGAATGGAAAAACATCCAAAAATTTTTCCCCATCAAGAGTGTACCATTCAGTGTGATATTAAAAATACATCTTACCCATCCCTAAACCCAAACCCAATATTCACCCAAACATAAGTGTGTCCTGAACTCTAACCCTAACCCTAACCCTTACCATATGGGCCCATTCATTCTAATGAATCTCATAGGCTATAATGGAGAATGGAAAAACATCCAAAATTTTTCCCCATCAATAGTGAACCATTCGGTGTGATATTAAAAATTCATCTTACCCATCCCTAAACCCAAACCCAATATTCATCCAAAGATATGTGTGTCCTGAACTCTAACCCTAACCCTTACCATATGGGCCCATTCATTCTAATGAATCTCATAGGCTATAATGGAGAATGGAAAAACATCCAAAATTCTTCCCCATCAAGAGTGTACCATTCAGTGTGATATTAAAAATTCATCTTACCCATCCCTAAACCCAAACCCAATATTCACCCAAACATAAGTGTGTCCTGAACTCTAACCCTAACCCTAACCCTTACCATATGGGCGCATTCATTCTAATGAATCTCATAGGCTATAATGGAGAATGGAAAAACATCCAAAATTTTTCCCCATCAATAGTGTACCATTCAGTGTGATATTAAAAATTCATCTTACCCATCCCTAAACCCAAACCCAATATTCACCCAAAGATATGTGTGTCCTGAACTCTAACCCTAACCCTAACCCTTACCATATGGGCCCATTCATTATAATGAATCTCATAGGCTATAATGGAGAATGGAAAAACATCCAAAATTTTTCCCTTCAAGAATGTACCATTCAGTGTGATATTAAAAATACATCTTACCCATCCCTAAACCCAAACCCAATATTCACCCAAACATAAGTGTGTCCTGAACTCTAACCCTAACCCTAACCCTTACCATATGGGCCCATTCATTCTAATGAATCTCATAGGCTATAATGGAGAATGGAAAAACATCCAAAATTTTTCCCCATCAAGAGTGTACCATTCAGTGTGATATTAAAAATACATCTTACCCAACCCTAAACCAGCCCCCAATTTTAAACCAAAGATATGTGTGTCCTGAACTCTAAACCTAACCCTAACCCTTACCATATGGGCCCATTCATTCTAATGAATCTCATAGGCTATAATGGAGAATGGAAAAACATCCAAAATTTTTCCCCATCAAGAGTGTACCATTCAGTGTGATATTAAAAATACATCTTACCCATCCCTAAACCCAAACCCAATATTCACCCAAACATAAGTGTGTCCTGAACTCTAACCCTAACCCTAACCCTTACCATATGGGCCCATTCATTCTAATGAATCTCATAGGCTATAATGGAGAATGGAAAAACATCCAAAATTCTTCCCCATCAAGAGTGTACTATTCAGTGTGATATTAAAAATTCATCTTACCCATCCCTAAACCCAAACCCAATATTCACCCAAACATAAGTGTGTCCTGAACTCTAACCCTAACCCTAACCCTTACCATATGGGCCCATTCATTCTAATGAATCTCATAGGCTATAATGGAGAATGGAAAAACATCCAAAATTCTTCCCCATCAAGAGTGTACCATTCAGTGTGATATTAAAAATTCATCTTACCCATCCCTAAACCCAAACCCAATATTCACCCAAACATAAGTGTGTCCTGAACTCTAACCCTAACCCTAACCTTTACCATATGGGCCCATTCATTCTAATG
This sequence comes from Heteronotia binoei, assembly GCF_032191835.1. NCBI lineage: Eukaryota > Metazoa > Chordata > Lepidosauria > Squamata > Gekkonidae > Heteronotia > Heteronotia binoei. Next base: position 40,607,438 of record NC_083232.1, read on the forward strand.
AATCTCATAGGCTATAATGGAGAATGGAAAAACATCCAAAATTTTTCCCCATCAAGAGTGTACCATTCAGTGTGATATTAAAAATAAATCTTACCCATCCCTAAACCCAAACCCAATATTCACCCAAACATAAGTGTGTCCTTAACTCTAACCCTAACCCTAACCCTTACCATGTGGGCCCATTCATTCTAATGAATCTCATAGGCTATAATGGAGAATGGAAAAACATCCAAAATTTTTCCCCATCAAGAGTGTACCATTCAGTGTGATATTAAAAATACATCTTACCCAACCCTAAACCAGACCCCAATTTTAAACCAAAGATATGTGTGTCCTGAACTCTAACCCTAACCCTAACCCTTACCATATGGGCCCATTCATTCTAATGAATCTCATAGGCTATAATGGAGAATGGAAAAACATCCAAAAATTTTCCCCATCAAGAGTGTACCATTCAGTGTGATATTAAAAATACATCTTACCCATCCCTAAACCCAAACCCAATATTCACCCAAGCATAAGTGTGTCCTGAACTCTAACCCTAACCCTAACCCTTACCATATGGGCCCATTCATTCTAATGAATCTCATAGGCTATAATGGAGAATGGAAAAACATCCAAAATTTTTTCCCCATCAAGAGTGTACCATTCAGTGTGATATTAAAAATACATCTTACCCATCCCTAAACCCAAACCCAATATTCACCCAAACATAAGTGTGTCCTGAACTCTAACCCTAACCCTAACCCTTACCATATGGGCGCATTCATTCTAATGAATCTCATAGGCTATAATGGAGAATGGAAAAACATCCAAACTTTTTCCCCATCAATAGTGTACCATTCAGTGTGATATTAAAAATTCATCTTACCCATCCCTAAACCCAAACCCAATATTCACTCAAAGATATGTGTGTCCTGAACTCTAACAACCCTAAACCTTACCATATGGGCCCATTCATTCTAATGAATCTCATAGGCTATAATGGAGAATGGAAAAACATCCAAAATTTTTCCCCATCAAGAGTGTACCATTCAGTGTGATATTAAAAATACATCTTACCCATCCCTAAACCCAAACCCAATATTCACCCAAACATAAGTGTGTCCTGAACTCTAACCCTAACCCTAACCCTTACCATATGGGCCCATTCATTCTAATGAATCTCATAGGCTATAATGGAGAATGGAAAAACATCCAAACTTTTTCCCCATCAAGAGTGTACCATTCAGTGTGATATTAAAAATAAATGTTACCCAACCCTAAACCAGACACCAATTTTAAACCAAAGATATGTGTGTCCTGAACTCTAACCCTAACCCTAACGCTTACCATATGGGCCCATTCATTCTAATGAATCTCATAGGCTATAATGGAGAATGGAAAAACATCCAAAATTTTTCCCCATCAAGAGTGTACCATTCAGTGTGATATTAAAAATACATCTTACCCATCCCTAAACCCAAACCCAATATTCACCCAAACATAAGTGTGTCCTGAACTCTAACCCTAACCCTAACCCTTACCATATGGGCGCATTCATTCTAATGAATCTCATAGGCTATAATGGAGAATGGAAAAACATCCAAACTTTTTCCCCATCAATAGTGTACCATTCAGTGTGATATTAAAAATTCATCTTACCCATCCCTAAACCCAAACCCAATATTCACTCAAAGATATGTGTGTCCTGAACTCTAACAACCCTAAACCTTACCATATGGGCCCATTCATTCTAATGAATCTCATAGGCTATAATGGAGAATGGAAAAACATCCAAAATTTTTCCCCATCAAGAGTGTACCATTCAGTGTGATATTAAAAATACATCTTACCCATCCCTAAACCCAAACCCAATATTCACCCAAACATAAGTGTGTCCTGAACTCTAACCCTAACCCTAACCCTTACCATATGGGCCCATTCATTCTAATGAATCTCATAGGCTATAATGGAGAATGGAAAAACATCCAAACTTTTTCCCCATCAAGAGTGTACCATTCAGTGTGATATTAAAAATACATGTTACCCAACCCTAAACCAGACACCAATTTTAAACCAAAGATATGTGTGTCCTGAACTCTAACCCTAACCCTAACCCTTACCATATGGGCCCATTCATTCTAATGAATCTCATAGGCTATAATGGAGAATGGAAAAACATCCAAAATTTTTCCCCATCAAGAGTGTACCATTCAGTGTGATATTAAAAATACATCTTACCCATCCCTAAACCCAAACCCAATATTCACCCAAACATAAGTGTGTCCTGAACTCTAACCCTAACCCTAACCCTTACCATATGGGCCCATTCATTCTAATGAATCTCATAGGCTATAATGGAGAATGGAAAAACATCCAAAATTTTTCCCCATCAATAGTGAACCATTCGGTGTGATATTAAAAATTCATCTTACCCATCCCTAAACCCAAACCCAATATTCACCCAAAGATATGTGTGTCCTGAACTCTAACCCTAACCCTAACCCTTACCATATGGGCCCATTCATTCTAATGAATCTCATAGGCTATAATGGAGAATGGAAAAACATCCAAAATTCTTCCCCATCAAGAGTGTACCATTCAGTGTGATATTAAAAATTCATCTTACCCATCCCTAAACCCAAACCCAATATTCACCCAAACATAAGTGTGTCCTGAACTCTAACCCTAACCCTAACCCTTACCATATGGGCGCATTCATTCTAATGAATCTCATAGGCTATAATGGAGAATGGAAAAACATCCAAAATTTTTCCCCATCAATAGTGTACCATTCAGTGTGATATTAAAAATTCATCTTACCCATCCCTAAACCCAAACCCAATATTCACCCAAAGATATGTGTGTCCTGAACTCTAACCCTAACCCTAACCCTTACCATATGGGCCCATTCATTCTAATGAATCTCATAGGCTATAATGGAGAATGGAAAAACATCCAAAATTTTTCCCTTCAAGAATGTACCATTCAGTGTGATATTAAAAATACATCTTACCCATCCCTAAACCCAAACCCAATATTCACCCAAACATAAGTGTGTCCTGAACTCTAACCCTAACCCTAACCCTTACCATATGGGCCCATTCATTCTAATGAATCTCATAGGCTATAATGGAGAATGGAAAAACATCCAAAATTTTTCCCCATCAAGAGTGTACCATTCAGTGTGATATTAAAAATACATCTTACCCAACCCTAAACCAGCCCCCAATTTTAAACCAAAGATATGTGTGTCCTGAACTCTAACCCTAACCCTAACCCTTACCATATGGGCCCATTCATTCTAATGAATCTCATAGGCTATAATGGAGAATGGAAAAACATCCAAAATTTTTCCCCATCAAGAGTGTACCATTCAGTGTGATATTAAAAATACATCTTACCCATCCCTAAACCCAAACCCAATATTCACCCAAACATAAGTGTGTCCTGAACTCTAACCCTAACCCTAACCCTTACCATATGGGCCCATTCATTCTAATGAATCTCATAGGCTATAATGGAGAATGGAAAAACATCCAAAATTCTTCCCCATCAAGAGTGTACTATTCAGTGTGATATTAAAAATTCATCTTACCCATCCCTAAACCCAAACCCAATATTCACCCAAACATAAGTGTGTCCTGAACTCTAACCCTAACCCTAACCCTTACCATATGGGCCCATTCATTCTAATGAATCTCATAGGCTATAATGGAGAATGGAAAAACATCCAAAATTCTTCCCCATCAAGAGTGTACCATTCAGTGTGATATTAAAAATTCATCTTACCCATCCCTAAACCCAAACCCAATATTCACCCAAACATAAGTGTGTCCTGAACTCTAACCCTAACCCTAACCTTTACCATATGGGCCCATTCATTCTAATGAATCTCATAGGCTATAATGGAGAATGCAAAAACATGCAAAATTTTTCCCCATCAAGAGTGTACCATTCAGTGTGATATTAAAAATACATCTTACCCATCCCTAAACCCAAACCCAATATTCACCCAAACATAAGTGTGTCCTTAACTCTAACCCTAACCCTAACCCTTACCATGTGGGCCCATTCATTCTAATGAATCTCATAGGCTATAATGGAGAATGGAAAAACATCCAAAATTTTTCCCCATCAAGAGTGTACCATTCAGTGTGATATTAAAAATACATCTAACCCAACCCTAAACCAGACCCCAATTTTAAACCAAAGATATGTGTGTCCTGAACTCTAACCCTAACCCTAACCCTTACCATATGGGCCCATTCATTCTAATGAATCTCATAGGCTATAATGGAGAATGGAAAAACATCCAAAATTTTTCCCCATCAAGAGTGTACCATTCAGTGTGATATTAAAAATACATCTTACCCATCCCTAAACCAGACCCCAATTTTAAACCAAACATATGTGTGTCCTGAACTCTAACCCTAACCCTAACCCTTACCATATGGGCCCATTCATTCTAATGAATCTCATAGGCTATAATGGGGAATGGAAAAACATCCAAAAATTTTCCCCATCAAGAGTGTACCATTCAGTGTGATATTAAAAATACATCTTACCCATCCCTAAACCCAAACCCAATATTCACCCAAGCATAAGTGTGTCCTGAACTCTAACCCTAACCCTAACCCTTACCATATGGGCCCATTCATTCTAATGAATCTCATAGGCTATAATGGAGAATGGAAAAACATCCAAAATTTTTTCCCCATCAAGAGTGTACCATTCAGTGTGATATTAAAAATACATCTTACCCATCCCTAAACCCAAACCCAATATTCACCCAAACATAAGTGTGTCCTGAACTCTAACCCTAACCCTAACCCTTACCATATGGGCGCATTCATTCTAATGAATCTCATAAGCTATAATGGAGAATGGAAAAACATCCAAACTTTTTTCCCCATCAATAGTGTACCATTCAGTGTGATATTAAAAATTCATCTTACCCATCCCTAAACCCAAACCCAATATTCACTCAAAGATATGTGTGTCCTGAACTCTAACAACCCTAAACCTTACCATATGGGTCCATTCATTCTAATGAATCTCATAGGCTATAATGGAGAATGGAAAAACATCCAAAATTTTTCCCCATCAAGAGTGTACCATTCAGTGTGATATTAAAAATACATCTTACCCATCCCTAAACCCAAACCCAATATTCACCCAAACATAAGTGTGTCCTGAACTCTAACCCTAACCCTAACCCTTACCATATGGGCCCATTCATTCTAATGAATCTCATAGGCTATAATGGAGAATGGAAAAACATCCAAACTTTTTCCCCATCAAGAGTGTACCATTCAGTGTGATATTAAAAATACATGTTACCCAACCCTAAACCAGACACCAATTTTAAACCAAAGATATGTGTGTCCTGAACTCTAACCCTAACCCTAACCCTTACCATATGGGCCCATTCATTCTAATGAATCTCATAGGCTATAATGGAGAATGGAAAAACATCCAAAATTTTTCCCCATCAAGAGTGTACCATTCAGTGTGATATTAAAAATACATCTTACCCATCCCTAAACCCAAACCCAATATTCACCCAAACATAAGTGTATCCTGAACTCTAACCCTAACCCTAACCCTTACCATATGGGCCCCATTCATTCTAATGAATCTCATAGGCTATAATGGAGAATGGAAAAACATCCAAAATTTTTCCCCATCAATAGTGAACCATTCGGTGTGATATTAAAAATTCATCTTACCCATCCCTAAACCCAAACCCAATATTCACCCAAAGATATGTGTGTCCTGAACTCTAACCCTAACCCTAACCCTTACCATATGGGCCCATTCATTCTAATGAATCTCATAGGCTATAATGGAGAATGGAAAAACATCCAAAATTTTTCCCCATCAATAGTGTACCATTCAGTGTGATATTAAAAATTCATCTTACCCATCCCTAAACCCAAACCCAATATTCACCCAAAGATATGTGTGTCCTGAACTCTAACAACCCTAACCCTTACCATATGGGCCCATTCATTCTAATGAATCTCATAGGCTATAATGGAGAATGGAAAAACATCCAAAATTTTTCCCCATCATGAGTGTACCATTCAGTGTGATATTAAAAATACATCTTACCCATCCCTAAACCCAAACCCAATATTCACCCAAACATAAGTGTGTCCTGAACTCTAACCCTAACCCTAACCCTTACCATATGGGCCCATTCATTCTAATGAATCTCATAGGCTATAATGGAGAATGGAAAAACATCCAAAATTCTTCCCCATCAAGAGTGTACCATTCAGTGTGATATTAAAAATTCATCTTACCCATCCCTAAACCCAAACCCAATATTCACCCAAACATAAGTGTGTCCTGAACTCTAACCCTAACCCTAACCCTTACCATATGGGCCCATTCATTCTAATGAATCTCATAGGCTATAATGGAGAATGGAAAAACATCCAAAATTCTTCCCCATCAAGAGTGTACCATTCAGTGTGATATTAAAAATTCATCTTACCCATCCCTAAACCCAAACCCAATATTCACCCAAACATAAGTGCGTCCTGAACTGTAACCCTAACCCTAACCTTTACCATATGGGCCCATTCATTCTAATCAATCTCATAGGCTATAATGGAGAATGCAAAAACATCCAAAATTTTTCCCCATCAAGAGTGTACCATTCAGTGTGATATTAAAAATACATCTTACCCATCCCTAAACCCAAACCCAATATTCACCCAAACATAAGTGTGTCCTGAACTCTAACCCTAACCCTAACCCTTACCATATGGGCCCATTCATTCTAATGAATCTCATAGGCTATAATGGAGAATGGAAAAACATCCAAACTTTTTCCCCATCAAGAGTGTACCATTCAGTGTGATATTAAAAATACATGTTACCCAACCCTAAACCAGACACCAATTTTAAACCAAAGATATGTGTGTCCTGAACTCTAACCCTAACCCTAACCCTTACCATATGGGCCCATTCATTCTAATGAATCTCATAGGCTATAATGGAGAATGGAAAAACATCCAAAATTTTTCCCCATCAAGAGTGTACCATTCAGTGTGATATTAAAAATACATCTTACCCATCCCTAAACCCAAACCCAATATTCACCCAAACATAAGTGTATCCTGAACTCTAACCCTAACCCTAACCCTTACCATATGGGCCCATTCATTCTAATGAATCTCATAGGCTATAATGGAGAATGGAAAAACATCCAAAATTTTTCCCCATCAATAGTGAACCATTCGGTGTGATATTAAAAATTCATCTTACCCATCCCTAAACCCAAACCCAATATTCACCCAAAGATATGTGTGTCCTGAACTCTAACAACCCTAACCCTTACCATATGGGCCCATTCATTCTAATGAATCTCATAGGCTATAATGGAGAATGGAAAAACATCCAAAATTTTTCCCCATCAAGAGTGTACCATTCAGTGTGATATTAAAAATACATCTTACCCATCCCTAAACCCAAACCCAATATTCACCCAAACATAAGTGTGTCCTGAACTCTAACCCTAACCCTAACCCTTACCATATGGGCCCATTCATTCTAATGAATCTCATAGGCTATAATGGAGAATGGAAAAACATCCAAAATTCTTCCCCATCAAGAGTGTACCATTCAGTGTGATATTAAAAATTCATCTTACCCATCCCTAAACCCAAACCCAATATTCACCCAAACATAAGTGTGTCCTGAACTCTAACCCTAACCCTAACCCTTACCATATGGGCCCATTCATTCTAATGAATCTCATAGGCTATAATGGAGAATGGAAAAACATCCAAAATTCTTCCCCATCAAGAGTGTACCATTCAGTGTGATATTAAAAATTCATCTTACCCATCCCTAAACCCAAACCCAATATTCACCCAAACATAAGTGCGTCCAGAACTGTAACCCTAACCCTAACCTTTACCATATGGGCCCATTCATTCTAATCAATCTCATAGGCTATAATGGAGAATGCAAAAACATCCAAAATTTTTCCCCATCAAGAGTGTACCATTCAGTGTGATATTAAAAATACATCTTACCCATCCCTAAACCCAAACCCAATATTCACCCAAACATAAGTGTGTCCTGAACTCTAACCCTAACCCTAACCCTTACCATATGGGCCCATTCATTCTAATGAATCTCATAGGCTGTAATGGAGAATGGAAAAACATCCAAAATTCTTCCCCATCAAGAGTGTACCATTCAGTGTGATATTAAAAATTCATCTTACCCATCCCTAAACCCAAACCCAATATTCACCCAAACATAAGTGTGTCCTGAACTCTAACCCTAACCCTAACCTTTACCATATGGGCCCATTCATTCTAATGAATCTCATAGGCTATAATGGAGAATGGAAAAACATCCAAAATTTTTCCCCATCAATAGTGTACCATTCAGTGTGATATTAAAAATTCATCTTACCCATCCCTAAACCCAAACCCAATATTCACCCAAAGATATGTGTGTCCTGAACTCTAACAACCCTAACCCTTACCATATGGGCCCATTCATTCTAATGAATCTCATAGGCTATAATGGAGAATGGAAAAACATCCAAAATTTTTCCCCATCAAGAGTGTACCATTCAGTGTGATATTAAAAATACATCTTACCCATCCCTAAACCCAAACCCAATATTCACCCAAACATAAGTGTGTCCTGAACTCTAACCCTAACCCTAACCCTTACCATATGGGCCCATTCATTCTAATGAATCTCATAGGCTATAATGGAGAATGGAAAAACATCCAAAATTCTTCCCCATCAAGAGTGTACCATTCAGTGTGATATTAAAAATTCATCTTACCCATCCCTAAACCCAAACCCAATATTCACCCAAACATAAGTGTGTCCTGAACTCTAACCCTAACCCTAACCCTTACCATATGGGCCCATTCATTCTAATGAATCTCATAGGCTATAATGGAGAATGGAAAAACATCCAAAATTCTTCCCCATCAAGAGTGTACCATTCAGTGTGATATTAAAAATTCATCTTACCCATCCCTAAACCCAAACCCAATATTCACCCAAACATAAGTGCGTCCTGAACTGTAACCCTAACCCTAACCTTTACCATATGGGCCCATTCATTCTAATCAATCTCATAGGCTATAATGGAGAATGCAAAAACATCCAAAATTTTTCCCCATCAAGAGTGTACCATTCAGTGTGATATTAAAAATACATCTTACCCATCCCTAAACCCAAACCCAATATTCACCCAAACATAAGTGTGTCCTTAACTCTAACCCTAACCCTAACCCTTACCATATGGGCCCATTCATTCTAATGAATCTCATAGGCTATAATGGAGAATGGAAAAACATCCAAAATTTTTCCCCATCAATAGTGAACCATTCGGTGTGATATTAAAAATTCATCTTACCCATCCCTAAACCCAAACCCAATATTCACCCAAAGATATGTGTGTCCTGAACTCTAACCCTAACCCTAACCCTTACCATATGGGCCCATTCATTCTAATGAATCTCATAGGCTATAATGGAGAATGGAAAAACATCCAAAATTCTTCCCCATCAAGAGTGTACCATTCAGTGTGATATTAAAAATTCATCTTACCCATCCCTAAACCCAAACCCAATATTCACCCAAACATAAGTGTGTCCTGAACTCTAACCCTAACCCTAACCCTTACCATATGGGCGCATTCATTCTAATGAATCTCATAGGCTATAATGGAGAATGGAAAAACATCCAAAATTTTTCCCCATCAATAGTGTACCATTCAGTGTGATATTAAAAATTCATCTTACCCATCCCTAAACCCAAACCCAATATTCACCCAAAGATATGTGTGTCCTGAACTCTAACCCTAACCCTAACCCTTACCATGTGGGCCCATTCATTCTAATGAATCTCATAGGCTATAATGGAGAATGTAAAAACATCCAAAATTTTTCCCCATCAAGAATGTACCATTCAGTGTGATATTAAAAATACATCTTACCCATCCCTAAACCCAAACCCAATATTCACCCAAACATAAGTGTGTCCTGAACTCTAACCCTAACCCTAACCCTTACCATATGGGCCCATTCATTCTAATGAATCTCATAGGCTATAATGGAGAATGGAAAAACATCCAAAATTTTTCCCCATCAATAGTGAACCATTCGGTGCGATATTAAAAATTCATCTTACCCATCCCTAAACCCAAACCCAATATTCACCCAAAGATATGTGTGTCCTGAACTCTAACCCTAACCCTAACCCTTACCATATGGGCCCATTCATTCTAATGAATCTCATAGGCTATAATGGAGAATGGAAAAACATCCAAAATTTTTCCCCATCAAAAGTGTACCATTCAGTGTGATATTAAAAATTCATCTTACCCATCCCTAAACCCAAACCCAATATTCACCCAAAGATATGTGTGTCCTGAACTCTAACAACCCTAACCCTTACCATATGGGCCCATTCATTCTAATGAATCTCATAGGCTATAATGGAGAATGGAAAAACATCCAAAATTTTTCCCCATCAAGAGTGTACCATTCAGTGTGATATTAAAAATACATCTTACCCATCCCTAAACCCAAACCCAATATTCACCCAAACATAAGTGTGTCCTGAACTCTAACCCTAACCCTAACCCTTACCATATGGGCCCATTCATTCTAATGAATCTCATAGGCTATAATGGAGAATGGAAAAACATCCAAAATTCTTCCCCATCAAGAGTGTACCATTCAGTGTGATATTAAAAATTCATCTTACCCATCCCTAAACCCAAACCCAATATTCACCCAAAGATATGTGTGTCCTGAACTCTAACAACCCTAACCCTTACCATATGGGCCCATTCATTCTAATGAATCTCATAGGCTATAATGGAGAATGGAAAAACATCCAAAATTTTTCCCCATCAAGAGTGTACCATTCAGTGTGATATTAAAAATACATCTTACCCATCCCTAAACCCAAACCCAATATTCACCCAAACATAAGTGTGTCCTGAACTCTAACCCTAACCCTAACCCTTACCATATGGGCCCATTCATTCTAATGAATCTCATAGGCTATAATGGAGAATGGAAAAACATCCAAAATTCTTCCCCATCAAGAGTGTACCATTCAGTGTGATATTAAAAATTCATCTTACCCATCCCTAAACCCAAACCCAATATTCACCCAAACATAAGTGTGTCCTGAACTCTAACCCTAACCCTAACCCTTACCATATGGGCCCATTCATTCTAATGAATCTCATAGGCTATAATGGAGAATGGAAAAACATCCAAAATTCTTCCCCATCAAGAGTGTACCATTCAGTGTGATATTAAAAATTCATCTTACCCATCCCTAAACCCAAACCCAATATTCACCCAAACATAAGTGCGTCCTGAACTGTAACCCTAACCCTAACCTTTACCATATGGGCCCATTCATTCTAATCAATCTCATAGGCTATAATGGAGAATGCAAAAACATCCAAAATTTTTCCCCATCAAGAGTGTACCATTCAGTGTGATATTAAAAATACATCTTACCCATCCCTAAACCCAAACCCAATATTCACCCAAACATAAGTGTGTCCTGAACTCTAACCCTAACCCTAACCCTTACCATATGGGCCCATTCATTCTAATGAATCTCATAGGCTATAATGGAGAATGGAAAAACATCCAAAATTTTTCCCCATCAATAGTGAACCATTCGGTGTGATATTAAAAATTCATCTTACCCATCCCTAAACCCAAACCCAATATTCACCCAAAGATATGTGTGTCCTGAACTCTAACCCTAACCCTAACCCTTACCATATGGGCCCATTCATTCTAATGAATCTCATAGGCTATAATGGAGAATGGAAAAACATCCAAAATTCTTCCCCATCAAGAGTGTACCATTCAGTGTGATATTAAAAATTCATCTTACCCATCCCTAAACCCAAACCCAATATTCACCCAAACATAAGTGTGTCCTGAACTCTAACCCTAACCCTAACCTTTACCATATGGGCCCATTCATTCTAATGAATCTCATAGGCTATAATGGAGAATGGAAAAACATCCAAAATTTTTCCCCATCAATAGTGTACCATTCAGTGTGATATTAAAAATTCATCTTACCCATCCCTAAACCCAAACCCAATATTCACCCAAAGATATGTGTGTCCTGAACTCTAACAACCCTAACCCTTACCATATGGGCCCATTCATTCTAATGAATCTCATAGGCTATAATGGAGAATGGAAAAACATCCAAAATTTTTCCCCATCAAGAGTGTACCATTCAGTGTGATATTAAAAATACATCTTACCCATCCCTAAACCCAAACCCAATATTCACCCAAACATAAGTGTGTCCTGAACTCTAACCCTAACCCTAACCCTTACCATATGGGCCCATTCATTCTAATGAATCTCATAGGCTATAATGGAGAATGGAAAAACATCCAAAATTTTTCCCCATCAATAGTGAACCATTCGGTGCGATATTAAAAATTCATCTTACCCATCCCTAAACCCAAACCCAATATTCACCCAAAGATATGTGTGTCCTGAACTCTAACCCTAACCCTAACCCTTACCATATGGGCCCATTCATTCTAATGAATCTCATAGGCTATAATGGAGAATGGAAAAACATCCAAAATTTTTCCCCATCAAAAGTGTACCATTCAGTGTGATATTAAAAATTCATCTTACCCATCCCTAAACCCAAACCCAATATTCACCCAAAGATATGTGTGTCCTGAACTCTAACAACCCTAACCCTTACCATATGGGCCCATTCATTCTAATGAATCTCATAGGCTATAATGGAGAATGGAAAAACATCCAAAATTTTTCCCCATCAAGAGTGTACCATTCAGTGTGATATTAAAAATACATCTTACCCATCCCTAAACCCAAACCCAATATTCACCCAAACATAAGTGTGTCCTGAACTCTAACCCTAACCCTAACCCTTACCATATGGGCCCATTCATTCTAATGAATCTCATAGGCTATAATGGAGAATGGAAAAACATCCAAAATTCTTCCCCATCAAGAGTGTACCATTCAGTGTGATATTAAAAATTCATCTTACCCATCCCTAAACCCAAACCCAATATTCACCCAAAGATATGTGTGTCCTGAACTCTAACAACCCTAACCCTTACCATATGGGCCCATTCATTCTAATGAATCTCATAGGCTATAATGGAGAATGGAAAAACATCCAAAATTTTTCCCCATCAAGAGTGTACCATTCAGTGTGATATTAAAAATACATCTTACCCATCCCTAAACCCAAACCCAATATTCACCCAAACATAAGTGTGTCCTGAACTCTAACCCTAACCCTAACCCTTACCATATGGGCCCATTCATTCTAATGAATCTCATAGGCTATAATGGAGAATGGAAAAACATCCAAAATTCTTCCCCATCAAGAGTGTACCATTCAGTGTGATATTAAAAATTCATCTTACCCATCCCTAAACCCAAACCCAATATTCACCCAAACATAAGTGTGTCCTGAACTCTAACCCTAACCCTAACCCTTACCATATGGGCCCATTCATTCTAATGAATCTCATAGGCTATAATGGAGAATGGAAAAACATCCAAAATTCTTCCCCATCAAGAGTGTACCATTCAGTGTGATATTAAAAATTCATCTTACCCATCCCTAAACCCAAACCCAATATTCACCCAAACATAAGTGTGTCCTGAACTCTAACCCTAACCCTAACCCTTACCATATGGGCCCATTCATTCTAATGAATCTCATAGGCTATAATGGAGAATGGAAAAACATCCAAAATTCTTCCCCATCAAGAGTGTACCATTCAGTGTGATATTAAAAATTCATCTTACCCATCCCTAAACCCAAACCCAATATTCACCCAAACATAAGTGCGTCCTGAACTGTAACCCTAACCCTAACCTTTACCATATGGGCCCATTCATTCTAATCAATCTCATAGGCTATAATGGAGAATGCAAAAACATCCAAAATTTTTCCCCATCAAGAGTGTACCATTCAGTGTGATATTAAAAATACATCTTACCCATCCCTAAACCCAAACCCAATATTCATCCAAACATAAGTGTGTCCTGAACTCTAACCCTAACCCTAACCCTTACCATATGGGCCCATTCATTCTAATGAATCTCATAGGCTATAATGGAGAATGGAAAAACATCCAAAATTTTTCCCCATCAATAGTGAACCATTCGGTGTGATATTAAAAATTCATCTTACCCATCCCTAAACCCAAACCCAATATTCACCCAAAGATATGTGTGTCCTGAACTCTAACCCTAACCCTAACCCTTACCATATGGGCCCATTCATTCTAATGAATCTCATAGGCTATAATGGAGAATGGAAAAACATCCAAAATTCTTCCCCATCAAGAGTGTACCATTCAGTGTGATATTAAAAATTCATCTTACCCATCCCTAAACCCAAACCCAATATTCACCCAAACATAAGTGCGTCCTGAACTGTAACCCTAACCCTAACCTTTACCATATGGGCCCATTCATTCTAATCAATCTCATAGGCTATAATGGAGAATGCAAAAACATCCAAAATTTTTCCCCATCAAGAGTGTACCATTCAGTGTGATATTAAAAATACATCTTACCCATCCCTAAACCCAAACCCAATATTCATCCAAACATAAGTGTGTCCTGAACTCTAACCCTAACCCTAACCCTTACCATATGGGCCCATTCATTCTAATGAATCTCATAGGCTATAATGGAGAATGGAAAAACATCCAAAATTTTTCCCCATCAATAGTGAACCATTCGGTGTGATATTAAAAATTCATCTTACCCATCCCTAAACCCAAACCCAATATTCACCCAAAGATATGTGTGTCCTGAACTCTAACCCTAACCCTAACCCTTACCATATGGGCCCATTCATTCTAATGAATCTCATAGGCTATAATGGAGAATGGAAAAACATCCAAAATTCTTCCCCATCAAGAGTGTACCATTCAGTGTGATATTAAAAATTCATCTTACCCATCCCTAAACCCAAACCCAATATTCACCCAAACATAAGTGTGTCCTGAACTCTAACCCTAACCCTAACCTTTACCATATGGGCCCATTCATTCTAATGAATCTCATAGGCTATAATGGAGAATGGAAAAACATCCAAAATTTTTCCCCATCAATAGTGTACCATTCAGTGTGATATTAAAAATTCATCTTACCCATCCCTAAACCCAAACCCAATATTCACCCAAAGATATGTGTGTCCTGAACTCTAACAACCCTAACCCTTACCATATGGGCCCATTCATTCTAATGAATCTCATAGGCTATAATGGAGAATGGAAAAACATCCAAAATTTTTCCCCATCAAGAGTGTACCATTCAGTGTGATATTAAAAATACATCTTACCCATCCCTAAACCCAAACCCAATATTCACCCAAACATAAGTGTGTCCTGAACTCTAACCCTAACCCTAACCCTTACCATATGGGCCCATTCATTCTAATGAATCTCATAGGCTATAATGGAGAATGGAAAAACATCCAAAATTCTTCCCCATCAAGAGTGTACCATTCAGTGTGATATTAAAAATTCATCTTACCCATCCCTAAACCCAAACCCAATATTCACCCAAACATAAGTGTGTCCTGAACTCTAACCCTAACCCTAACCCTTACCATATGGGCCCATTCATTCTAATGAATCTCATAGGCTATAATGGAGAATGGAAAAACATCCAAAATTCTTCCCCATCAAGAGTGTACCATTCAGTGTGATATTAAAAATTCATCTTACCCATCCCTAAACCCAAACCCAATATTCACCCAAACATAAGTGTGTCCTGAACTCTAACCCTAACCCTAACCCTTACCATATGGGCCCATTCATTCTAATGAATCTCATAGGCTATAATGGAGAATGGAAAAACATCCAAAATTCTTCCCCATCAAGAGTGTACCATTCAGTGTGATATTAAAAATTCATCTTACCCATCCCTAAACCCAAACCCAATATTCACCCAAACATAAGTGCGTCCTGAACTGTAACCCTAACCCTAACCTTTACCATATGGGCCCATTCATTCTAATCAATCTCATAGGCTATAATGGAGAATGCAAAAACATCCAAAATTTTTCCCCATCAAGAGTGTACCATTCAGTGTGATATTAAAAATACATCTTACCCATCCCTAAACCCAAACCCAATATTCACCCAAACATAAGTGTGTCCTGAACTCTAACCCTAACCCTAACCCTTACCATATGGGCCCATTCATTCTAATGAATCTCATAGGCTATAATGGAGAATGGAAAAACATCCAAAATTTTTCCCCATCAATAGTGAACCATTCGGTGTGATATTAAAAATTCATCTTACCCATCCCTAAACCCAAACCCAATATTCACCCAAAGATATGTGTGTCCTGAACTCTAACCCTAACCCTAACCCTTACCATATGGGCCCATTCATTCTAATGAATCTCATAGGCTATAATGGAGAATGGAAAAACATCCAAAATTCTTCCCCATCAAGAGTGTACCATTCAGTGTGATATTAAAAATTCATCTTACCCATCCCTAAACCCAAACCCAATATTCACCCAAACATAAGTGTGTCCTGAACTCTAACCCTAACCCTAACCTTTACCATATGGGCCCATTCATTCTAATGAATCTCATAGGCTATAATGGAGAATGGAAAAACATCCAAAATTTTTCCCCATCAATAGTGTACCATTCAGTGTGATATTAAAAATTCATCTTACCCATCCCTAAACCCAAACCCAATATTCACCCAAAGATATGTGTGTCCTGAACTCTAACAACCCTAACCCTTACCATATGGGCCCATTCATTCTAATGAATCTCATAGGCTATAATGGAGAATGGAAAAACATCCAAAATTTTTCCCCATCAAGAGTGTACCATTCAGTGTGATATTAAAAATACATCTTACCCATCCCTAAACCCAAACCCAATATTCACCCAAACATAAGTGTGTCCTGAACTCTAACCCTAACCCTAACCCTTACCATATGGGCCCATTCATTCTAATGAATCTCATAGGCTATAATGGAGAATGGAAAAACATCCAAAATTTTTCCCCATCAATAGTGAACCATTCGGTGCGATATTAAAAATTCATCTTACCCATCCCTAAACCCAAACCCAATATTCACCCAAAGATATGTGTGTCCTGAACTCTAACCCTAACCCTAACCCTTACCATATGGGCCCATTCATTCTAATGAATCTCATAGGCTATAATGGAGAATGGAAAAACATCCAAAATTTTTCCCCATCAAAAGTGTACCATTCAGTGTGATATTAAAAATTCATCTTACCCATCCCTAAACCCAAACCCAATATTCACCCAAAGATATGTGTGTCCTGAACTCTAACAACCCTAACCCTTACCATATGGGCCCATTCATTCTAATGAATCTCATAGGCTATAATGGAGAATGGAAAAACATCCAAAATTTTTCCCCATCAAGAGTGTACCATTCAGTGTGATATTAAAAATACATCTTACCCATCCCTAAACCCAAACCCAATATTCACCCAAACATAAGTGTGTCCTGAACTCTAACCCTAACCCTAACCCTTACCATATGGGCCCATTCATTCTAATGAATCTCATAGGCTATAATGGAGAATGGAAAAACATCCAAAATTCTTCCCCATCAAGAGTGTACCATTCAGTGTGATATTAAAAATTCATCTTACCCATCCCTAAACCCAAACCCAATATTCACCCAAAGATATGTGTGTCCTGAACTCTAACAACCCTAACCCTTACCATATGGGCCCATTCATTCTAATGAATCTCATAGGCTATAATGGAGAATGGAAAAACATCCAAAATTTTTCCCCATCAAGAGTGTACCATTCAGTGTGATATTAAAAATACATCTTACCCATCCCTAAACCCAAACCCAATATTCACCCAAACATAAGTGTGTCCTGAACTCTAACCCTAACCCTAACCCTTACCATATGGGCCCACTCATTCTAATGAATCTCATAGGCTATAATGGAGAATGGAAAAACATCCAAAATTTTTCCCCATCAATAGTGAACCATTCAGTGTGATATTAAAAATTCATCTTACCCATCCCTAAACCCAAACCCTATATTCACCCAAAGATATGTGTGTCCTGAACTCTAACCCTAACCCTAACCCTTACCATATGGGCCCATTCATTCTAATGAATCTCATAGGCTATAATGGAGAATGGAAAAACATCCAAAATTCTTCCCCATCAAGAGTGTACCATTCAGTGTGATATTAAAAATTCATCTTACCCATCCCTAAACCCAAACCAAATATTCACCCAAACATAAGTTTGTCCTGAACTCTAACCCTAACCCTAACCTTTACCATATGGGCCCATTCATTCTAATGAATCTCATAGGCTTTAATGGAGAATGGAAAAACATCCAAAATTCTTCCCCATCAAGAGTGTACCATTCAGTGTGATATTAAAAATACATCTTACCCAACCCTAAACCAGACCCCAATTTTAAACCAAACATATGTGTGTCCTGAACTCTAACCCTAACCCTAACCCTTACCATATGGGCCCATTCATTCTAATGAATCTCATAGGCTATAATGGGGAATGGAAAAACATCCAAAATTTTTCCCCATCAAGAGTGTACCATTCAGTGTGATATTAAAAATACATCTTACCCATCCCTAAACCCAAACCCAATATTCACCCAAAGATATGTGTGTCCTGAACTCTAACAACCCTAACCCTTACCATATGGGCCCATTCATTCTAATGAATCTCATAGGCTATAATGGAGAATGGAAAAACATCCAAAATTTTTCCCCATCAAGAGTGTACCATTCAGTGTGATATTAAAAATACATCTTACCCATCCCTAAACCCAAACCCAATATTCACCCAAACATAAGTGTGTCCTGAACTCTAACCCTAACCCTAACCCTTACCATATGGGCCCATTCATTCTAATGAATCTCATAGGCTATAATGGGGAATGGAAAAACATCCAAAATTCTTCCCCATCAAGAGTGTACCATTCAGTGTGATATTAAAAATACATCTTACCCAACCCTAAACCAGACCCCAATTTTAAACCAAAGATATGTGTGTCCTGAACTCTAACCCTAACCCTAACCCTTACCATATGGGCCCATTCATTCTAATGAATCTCATAGGCTATAATGGAGAATGGAAAAACATCCAAAAATTTTCCCCATCAAGAGTGTACCATTCAGTGTGATATTAAATATACATCTTATCCATCCCTAAACCCAAACCCAATATTCACCCAAACATAAGTGTGTCCTGAACTCTAACCCTAACCCTAACCCTTACCATATGGGCCCATTCATTCTAATGAATCTCATAGGCTATAATGGAGAATGGAAAAACATCCAAAATTCTTCCCCATCAAGAGTGTACCATTCAGTGTGATATTAAAAATTCATCTTACCCATCCCTAAACCCAAACCCAATATTCACCCAAACATAAGTGTGTCCTGAACTCTAACCCTAACCCTAACCCTTACCATATGGGCCCACTCATTCTAATGAATCTCATAGGCTATAATGGAGAATGGAAAAACATCCAAAATTTTTCCCCATCAATAGTGAACCATTCAGTGTGATATTAAAAATTCATCTTACCCATCCCTAAACCCAAACCCTATATTCACCCAAAGATATGTGTGTCCTGAACTCTAACCCTAACCCTAACCCTTACCATATGGGCCCATTCATTCTAATGAATCTCATAGGCTATAATGGAGAATGGAAAAACATCCAAAATTCTTCCCCATCAATAGTGTACCATTCAGTGTGATATTAAAAATACATCTTACCCATCCCTAAACCCAAACCCAATATTCACCCAAACATAAGTGTGTCCTTAACTCTAACCCTAACCCTAACCCTTACCATGTGGGCCCATTCATTCTAATGAATCTCATAGGCTATAATGGAGAATGGAAAAACATCCAAAATTTTTCCCCATCAAGAGTGTACCATTCAGTGTGATATTAAAAATACATCTTACCCAACCCTAAACCAGACCCCAATTTTAAACCAAAGATATGTGTGTCCTGAACTCTAACCCTAACCCTAACCCTTACCATATGGGCCCATTCATTCTAATGAATCTCATAGGCTATAATGGAGAATGGAAAAACATCCAAAATTTTTCCCCATCAATAGTGAACCATTCAGTGTGATATTAAAAATTCATCTTACCCATCCCTAAACCCAAACCCAATATTCACCCAAAGATATGTGTGTCCTGAACTCTAACCCTAACCCAAACCCTTACCATATGGGCCCATTCATTCTAATGAATCTCATAGGCTATAATGGAGAATGGAAAAACATCCAAAATTCTTCCCCATCAAGAGTGTACCATTCAGTGTGATATTAAAAATTCATCTTACCCATCCCTAAACCCAAACCCAATATTCACCCAAACATAAGTGTGTCCTGAACTCTAACCCTAACCCTAACCTTTACCATATGGGCCCATTCATTCTAATGAATCTCATAGGCTATAATGGAGAATGCAAAAACATCCAAAATTTTTCCCCATCAAGAGTGTACCATTCAGTGTGATATTAAAAATACATCTTACCCATCCCTAAACCCAAACCCAATATTCTCCCAAACATAAGTGTGTCCTGAACTCTAACCCTAACCCTAACCCTTACCATATGGGCCCATTCATTCTAATGAATCTCATAGGCTATAATGGAGAATGGAAAAACATCCAAAATTCTTCCCCATCAAGAGTGTACCATTCAGTGTGATATTAAAAATACATCTTACCCATCCCTAAACCCAAACCCAATATTCACCCAAACATAAGTGTGTCCTGAACTCTAACCCTAACCCTAACCCTTACCATATGGGCCCATTCATTCTAATGAATCTCATAGGCTATAATGGAGAATGGAAAAACATCCAAAATTTTTCCCCATCAATAGTGAACCATTCGGTGTGATATTAAAAATTCATCTTACCCATCCCTAAACCCAAACCCAATATTCACCCAAAGATATGTGTGTCCTGAACTCTAACCCTAACCCTAACCCTTACCATATGGGCCCATTCATTCTAATGAATCTCATAGGCTATAATGGAGAATGGAAAAACATCCAAAATTTTTCCCCATCAAGAGTGTACCATTCAGTGTGATATTAAAAATACATCTTACCCATCCCTAAACCCAAACCCAATATTCACCCAAACATAAGTGTGTCCTGAACTCTAACCCTAACCCTAACCCTTACCATATGGGCCCATTCATTCTAATGAATCTCATAGGCTATAATGGAGAATGGAAAAACATCCAAAATTTTTCCCCATCAAGAGTGTACCATTCAGTGTGATATTAAAAATACATCTTACCCAACCCTAAACCAGACCCCAATTTTAAACCAAAGATATGTGTGTCCTGAACTCTAACCCTAACCCTAACCCTTACCATATGGGCCCATTCATTCTAATGAATCTCATAGGCTATAATGGAGAATGGAAAAACATCCAAAATTTTTCCCCATCAATAGTGAACCATTCAGTGTGATATTAAAAATTCATCTTACCCATCCCTAAACCCAAACCCAATATTCACCCAAAGATATGTGTGTCCTGAACTCTAACCCTAACCCAAACCCTTACCATATGGGCCCATTCATTCTAATGAATCTCATAGGCTATAATGGAGAATGGAAAAACATCCAAAATTCTTCCCCATCAAGAGTGTACCATTCAGTGTGATATTAAAAATTCATCTTACCCATCCCTAAACCCAAACCCAATATTCACCCAAACATAAGTGTGTCCTGAACTCTAACCCTAACCCTAACCTTTACCATATGGGCCCATTCATTCTAATGAATCTCATAGGCTATAATGGAGAATGCAAAAACATCCAAAATTTTTCCCCATCAAGAGTGTACCATTCAGTGTGATATTAAAAATACATCTTACCCATCCCTAAACCCAAACCCAATATTCTCCCAAACATAAGTGTGTCCTGAACTCTAACCCTAACCCTAACCCTTACCATATGGGCCCATTCATTCTAATGAATCTCATAGGCTATAATGGAGAATGGAAAAACATCCAAAATTCTTCCCCATCAAGAGTGTACCATTCAGTGTGATATTAAAAATACATCTTACCCATCCCTAAACCCAAACCCAATATTCACCCAAACATAAGTGTGTCCTGAACTCTAACCCTAACCCTAACCCTTACCATATGGGCCCATTCATTCTAATGAATCTCATAGGCTATAATGGAGAATGGAAAAACATCCAAAATTTTTCCCCATCAATAGTGAACCATTCGGTGTGATATTAAAAATTCATCTTACCCATCCCTAAACCCAAACCCAATATTCACCCAAAGATATGTGTGTCCTGAACTCTAACCCTAACCCTAACCCTTACCATATGGGCCCATTCATTCTAATGAATCTCATAGGCTATAATGGAGAATGGAAAAACATCCAAACTTTTTCCCCATCAAGAGTGTACCATTCAGTGTGATATTAAAAATACATCTTACCCAACCCTAAACCAGACCCCAATTTTAAACCAAAGATATGTGTGTCCTGAACTCTAACCCTAACCCTAACCCTTACCATATGGGCCCATTCATTCTAATGAATCTCATAGGCTATAATGGAGAATGGAAAAACATCCAAAATTTTTCCCCATCAATAGTGAACCATTCAGTGTGATATTAAAAATTCATCTTACCCATCCCTAAACCCAAACCCAATATTCACCCAAAGATATGTGTGTCCTGAACTCTAACCCTAACCCAAACCCTTACCATATGGGCCCATTCATTCTAATGAATCTCATAGGCTATAATGGAGAATGGAAAAACATCCAAAATTCTTCCCCATCAAGAGTGTACCATTCAGTGTGATATTAAAAATTCATCTTACCCATCCCTAAACCCAAACCCAATATTCACCCAAACATAAGTGTGTCCTGAACTCTAACCCTAACCCTAACCTTTACCATATGGGCCCATTCATTCTAATGAATCTCATAGGCTATAATGGAGAATGCAAAAACATCCAAAATTTTTCCCCATCAAGAGTGTACCATTCAGTGTGATATTAAAAATACATCTTACCCATCCCTAAACCCAAACCCAATATTCTCCCAAACATAAGTGTGTCCTGAACTCTAACCCTAACCCTAACCCTTACCATATGGGCCCATTCATTCTAATGAATCTCATAGGCTATAATGGAGAATGGAAAAACATCCAAAATTCTTCCCCATCAAGAGTGTACCATTCAGAGTGATATTAAAAATACATCTTACCCATCCCTAAACCCAAACCCAATATTCACCCAAACATAAGTGTGTCCTGAACTCTAACCCTAACCCTAACCCTTACCATATGGGCCCATTCATTCTAATGAATCTCATAGGCTATAATGGAGAATGGAAAAACATCCAAAATTTTTCCCCATCAATAGTGAACCATTCGGTGTGATATTAAAAATTCATCTTACCCATCCCTAAACCCAAACCCAATATTCACCCAAAGATATGTGTGTCCTGAACTCTAACCCTAACCCTAACCCTTACCATATGGGCCCATTCATTCTAATGAATCTCATAGGCTATAATGGAGAATGGAAAAACATCAAAATTTTTCCCCATCAAGAGTGTACCATTCAGTGTGATATTAAAAATACATCTTACCCATCCCTAAACCCAAACCCAATATTCACCCAAACATAAGTGTGTCCTGAACTCTAACCCTAACCCTAACCCTTACCATATGGGCCCATTCATTCTAATGAATCTCATAGGCTATAATGGAGAATGGAAAAACATCCAAACTTTTTCCCCATCAAGAGTGTACCATTCAGTGTGATATTAAAAATACATCTTACCCAACCCTAAACCAGACCCCAATTTTAAACCAAAGATATGTGTGTCCTGAACTCTAACCCTAACCCTAACCCTTACCATATGGGCCCATTCATTCTAATGAATCTCATAGGCTATAATGGAGAATGGAAAAACATCCAAAATTTTTCCCCATCAAGAGTGTACCATTCAGTGTGATATTAAAAATACATCTTACCCATCCCTAAACCCAAACCCAATATTCACCCAAACATAAGTGTGTCCTGAACTCTAACCCTAACCCTAACCCTTACCATATGGGCCCATTCATTCTAATGAATCTCATAGGCTATAATGGAGAATGGAAAAACATCCAAAATTTTTCCCCATCAATAGTGAACCATTCGGTGTGATATTAAAAATTCATCTTACCCGTCCCTAAACCCAAACCCAATATTCACCCAAAGATATGTGTGTCCTGAGCTCTAACCCTAACCCTAACCCTTACCATATGGGCCCATTCATTCTAATGAATCTCATAGGCTATAATGGAGAATGGAAAAACATCCAAAATTCTTCCCCATCAAGAGTGTACCATTCAGTGTGATATTAAAAATTCATCTTACCCATCCCTAAACCCAAACCCAATATTCACCCAAACATAAGTGTGTCCTGAACTCTAACCCTAACCCTAACCCTTACCATATGGGCCCATTCATTCTAATGAATCTCATAGGCTATAATGGAGAATGGAAAAACATCCAAAATTCTTCCCCATCAAGAGTGTACCATTCAGTGTGATATTAAAAATTCATCTTACCCATCCCTAAACCCAAACCCAATATTCACCCAAACATAAGTGTGTCCTGAACTCTAACCCTAACCCTAACCTTTACCATATGGGCCCATTCATTCTAATGAATCTCATAGGCTATAATGGAGAATGCAAAAACATGCAAAATTTTTCCCCATCAAGAGTGTACCATTCAGTGTGATATTAAAAATACATCTTACCCATCCCTAAACCCAAACCCAATATTCACCCAAACATAAGTGTGTCCTTAACTCTAACCCTAACCCTAACCCTTACCATATGGGTGCATTCATTCTAATGAATCTCATAGGCTATAATGGAGAATGGAAAAACATCCAAAATTTTTCCCCATCAAGAGTGTACCATTCAGTGTGATATTAAAAATACATCTTACCCAACCCTAAACCAGACCCCAATTTTAAACCAAACATATGTGTGTCCTGAACTCTAACCCTAACCCTAACCCTTACCATATGGGCCCATTCATTCTAATGAATCTCATAGGCTATAATGGGGAATGGAAAAACATCCAAAAATTTTCCCCATCAAGAGTGTACCATTCAGTGTGATATTAAAAATACATCTTACCCATCCCTAAACCCAAACCCAATATTCACCCAAGCATAAGTGTGTCCTGAACTCTAACCCTAACCCTAACCCTTACCATATGGGCCCATTCATTCTAATGAATCTCATAGGCTATAATGGAGAATGGAAAAACATCCAAAAATTTTTCCCCATCAAGAGTGTACCATTCAGTGTGATATTAAAAATACATCTTACCCATCCCTAAACCCAAACCCAATATTCACCCAAACATAAGTGTGTCCTGAACTCTAACCCTAACCCTAACCCTTACCATATGGGTGCATTCATTCTAATGAATCTCATAGGCTATAATGGAGAATGGAAAAGCATCCAAACTTTTTCCCCATCAATAGTGTACCATTCAGTGTGATATTAAAAATTCATCTTACCCATCCCTAAACCCAAACCCAATATTCACCCAAAGATATGTGTGTCCTGAACTCTAACAACCCTAAACCTTACCATATGGGCCCATTCATTCTAATGAATCTCATAGGCTATAATGGAGAATGGAAAAACATCCAAAATTTTTCCCCATCAAGAGTGTACCATTCAGTGTGATATTAAAAATACATCTTACCCATCCCTAAACCCAAACCCAATATTCACCCAAACATAAGTGTGTCCTGAACTCTAACCCTAACCCTAACCCTTACCATATGGGCCCATTCATTCTAATGAATCTCATAGGCTATAATGGAGAATGGAAAAACATCCAAACTTTTTCCCCATCAAGAGTGTACCATTCAGTGTGATATTAAAAATACATGTTACCCAACCCTAAACCAGACACCAATTTTAAACCAAAGATATGTGTGTCCTGAACTCTAACCCTAACCCTAACCCTTACCATATGGGCCCATTCATTCTAATGAATCTCATAGGCTATAATGGAGAATGGAAAAACATCCAAAATTTTTCCCCATCAAGAGTGTACCATTCAGTGTGATATTAAAAATACATCTTACCCATCCCTAAACCCAAACCCAATATTCACCCAAACATGAGTGTGTCCTGAACTCTAACCCTAACCCTAACCCTTACCATATGGGCCCATTCATTCTAATGAATCTCATAGGCTATAATGGAGAATGGAAAAACATCCAAAATTTTCCCCCATCAATAGTGAACCATTCGGTGTGATATTAAAAATTCATCTTACCCATCCCTAAACCCAAACCCAATATTCACCCAAAGATATGTGTGTCCTGAACTCTAACCCTAACCCTAACCCTTACCATATGGGCCCATTCATTCTAATGAATCTCATAGGCTATAATGGAGAATGGAAAAACATCCAAAATTCTTCCCCATCAAGAGTGTACCATTCAGTGTGATATTAAAAATTCATCTTACCCATCCCTAAACCCAAACCCAATATTCACCCAAACATAAGTGTGTCCTGAACTCTAACCCTAACCCTAACCTTTACCATATGGGCCCATTCATTCTAATGAATCTCATAGGCTATAATGGAGAATGGAAAAACATCCAAAATTTTTCCCCATCAATAGTGTACCATTCAGTGTGATATTAAAAATTCATCTTACCCATCCCTAAACCCAAACGCAATATTCACCCAAAGATATGTGTGTCCTGAACTCTAACAACCCTAACCCTTACCATATGGGCCCATTCATTCTAATGAATCTCATAGGCTATAATGGAGAATGGAAAAACATCCAAAATTTTTCCCCATCAAGAGTGTACCATTCAGTGTGATATTAAAAATACATCTTACCCATCCCTAAACCCAAACCCAATATTCACCCAAACATAAGTGTGTCCTGAACTCTAACCCTAACCCTAACCCTTACCATATGGGCCCATTCATTCTAATGAATCTCATAGGCTATAATGGAGAATGGAAAAACATCCAAAATTCTTCCCCATCAAGAGTGTACCATTCAGTGTGATATTAAAAATTCATCTTACCCATCCCTAAACCCAAACCCAATATTCACCCAAACATAAGTGTGTCCTGAACTCTAACCCTAACCCTAACCCTTACCATATGGGCCCATTCATTCTAATGAATCTCATAGGCTATAATGGAGAATGGAAAAACATCCAAAATTCTTCCCCATCAAGAGTGTACCATTCAGTGTGATATTAAAAATTCATCTTACCCATCCCTAAACCCAAACCCAATATTCACCCAAACATAAGTGCGTCCTGAACTGTAACCCTAACCCTAACCTTTACCATATGGGCCCATTCATTCTAATCAATCTCATAGGCTATAATGGAGAATGCAAAAACATCCAAAATTTTTCCCCATCAAGAGTGTACCATTCAGTGTGATATTAAAAATACATCTTACCCATCCCTAAACCCAAACCCAATATTCACCCAAACATAAGTGTGTCCTTAACTCTAACCCTAACCCTAACCCTTACCATGTGGGCCCATTCATTCTAATGAATCTCATAGGCTATAATGGAGAATGGAAAAACATCCAAAATTTTTCCCCATCAAGAGTGTACCATTCAGTGTGATATTAAAAATACATCTTACCCAACCCTAAACCAGACCCCAATTTTAAACCAAAGATATGTGTGTCCTGAACTCTAACCCTAACCCTAACCCTTACCATATGGGCCCATTCATTCTAATGAATCTCATAGGCTATAATGGGGAATGGAAAAACATCCAAAAATTTTCCCCATCAAGAGTGTACCATTCAGTGTTATATTAAAAATACATCTTACCCATCCCTAAACCCAAACCCAATATTCACCCAAGCATAAGTGTGTCCTGAACTCTAACCCTAACCCTAACCCTTACCATATGGGCCCATTCATTCTAATGAATCCCATAGGCTATAATGGAGAATGGAAAAACGTCCAAAAATTTTTCCCCATCAAGAGTGTACCATTCAGTGTGATATTAAAAATACATCTTACCCATCCCTAAACCCAAACCCAATATTCACCCAAACATAAGTGTGTCCTGAACTCTAACCCTAACCCTAACCCTTACCATATGGGTGCATTCATTCTAATGAATCTCATAGGCTATAATGGAGAATGGAAAAGCATCCAAACTTTTTCCCCATCAATAGTGTACCATTCAGTGTGATATTAAAAATTCATCTTACCCATCCCTAAACCCAAACCCAATATTCACCCAAAGATATGTGTGTCCTGAACTCTAACAACCCTAAACCTTACCATATGGGCCCATTCATTCTAATGAATCTCATAGGCTATAATGGAGAATGGAAAAACATCCAAAATTTTTCCCCATCAAGAGTGTACCATTCAGTGTGATATTAAAAATACATCTTACCCATCCCTAAACCCAAACCCAATATTCACCCAAACATAAGTGTGTCCTGAACTCTAACCCTAACCCTAACCCTTACCATATGGGCCCATTCATTCTAATGAATCTCATAGGCTATAATGGAGAATGGAAAAACATCCAAACTTTTTCCCCATCAAGAGTGTACCATTCAGTGTGATATTAAAAATACATGTTACCCAACCCTAAACCAGACACCAATTTTAAACCAAAGATATGTGTGTCCTGAACTCTAACCCTAACCCTGAACCCTTACCATATGGGCCCATTCATTCTAATGAATCTCATAGGCTATAATGGAGAATGGAAAAACATCCAAAATTTTTCCCCATCAAGAGTGTACCATTCAGTGTGATATTAAAAATACATCTTACCCATCCCTAAACCCAAACCCAATATTCACCCAAACATAAGTGTGTCCTGAACTCTAACCCTAACCCTAACCCTTACCATATGGGCCCATTCATTCTAATGAATCTCATAGGCTATAATGGAGAATGGAAAAACATCCAAAATTTTTCCCCATCAATAGTGAACCATTCGGTGTGATATTAAAAATTCATCTTACCCATCCCTAAACCCAAACCCAATATTCACCCAAAGATATGTGTGTCCTGAACTCTAACCCTAACCCTAACCCTTACCATATGGGCCCATTCATTCTAATGAATCTCATAGGCTATAATGGAGAATGGAAAAACATCCAAAATTCTTCCCCATCAAGAGTGTACCATTCAGTGTGATATTAAAAATTCATCTTACCCATCCCTAAACCCAAACCCAATATTCACCCAAACATAAGTGTGTCCTGAACTCTAACCCTAACCCTAACCTTTACCATATGGGCCCATTCATTCTAATGAATCTCATAGGCTATAATGGAGAATGGAAAAACATCCAAAATTTTTCCCCATCAATAGTGTACCATTCAGTGTGATATTAAAAATTCATCTTACCCATCCCTAAACCCAAACGCAATATTCACCCAAAGATATGTGTGTCCTGAACTCTAACAACCCTAACCCTTACCATATGGGCCCATTCATTCTAATGAATCTCATAGGCTATAATGGAGAATGGAAAAACATCCAAAATTTTTCCCCATCAAGAGTGTACCATTCAGTGTGATATTAAAAATACATCTTACCCATCCCTAAACCCAAACCCAATATTCACCCAAACATAAGTGTGTCCTGAACTCTAACCCTAACCCTAACCCTTACCATATGGGCCCATTCATTCTAATGAATCTCATAGGCTATAATGGAGAATGGAAAAACATCCAAAATTCTTCCCCATCAAGAGTGTACCATTCAGTGTGATATTAAAAATTCATCTTACCCATCCCTAAACCCAAACCCAATATTCACCCAAACATAAGTGCGTCCTGAACTGTAACCCTAACCCTAACCTTTACCATATGGGCCCATTCATTCTAATCAATCTCATAGGCTATAATGGAGAATGGAAAAACATCCAAAATTCTTCCCCATCAAGAGTGTACCATTCAGTGTGATATTAAAAATTCATCTTACCCATCCCTAAACCCAAACCCAATATTCACCCAAACATAAGTGTGTCCTGAACTCTAACCCTAACCCTAACCTTTACCATATGGGCCCATTCATTCTAATGAATCTCATAGGCTATAATGGAGAATGCAAAAACATGCAAAATTTTTCCCCATCAAGAGTGTACCATTCAGTGTGATATTAAAAATTCATCTTACCCATCCCTAAACCCAAACCCAATATTCACCCAAACATAAGTGTGTCCTGAACTCTAACCCTAACCCTAACCTTTACCATATGGGCCCATTCATTCTAATGAATCTCATAGGCTATAATGGAGAATTCAAAAACATGCAAAATTTTTCCCCATCAAGAGTGTACCATTCAGTGTGATATTAAAAATACATCTTACCCATCCCTAAACCCAAACCCAATATTCACCCAAACATAAGTGTGTCCTTAACTCTAACCCTAACCCTAACCCTTACCATGTGGGCCCATTCATTCTAATGAATCTCATAGGCTATAATGGAGAATGGAAAAACATCCAAAATTTTTCCCCATCAAGAGTGTACCATTCAGTGTGATATTAAAAATACATCTTACCCAACCCTAAACCAGACCCCAAATTTAAACCAAACATATGTGTGTCCTGAACTCTAACCCTAACCCTAACCCTTACCATATGGGCCCATTCATTCTAATGAATCTCATAGGCTATAATGGAGAATGGAAAAACATCTAAAATTTTTCCCCATCAAGAGTGTACCATTCAGTGTGATATTAAAAATACATCTTACCCATCCCTAAACCCAAACCCAATATTCACCCAAGCATAAGTGTGTCCTGAACTCTAACCCTAACCCTAACCCTTACCATATGGGCCCATTCATTCTAATGAATCTCATAGGCTATAATGGAGAATGGAAAAACATCCAAAAATTTTTCCCCATCAAGAGTGTACCATTCAGTGTGATATTAAAAATACATCTTACCCATCCCTAAACCCAAACCCAATATTCACCCAAACATAAGTGTGTCCTGAACTCTAACCCTAACCCTAACCCTTACCATATGGGTGCATTCATTCTAATGAATCTCATAGGCTATAATGGGGAATGGAAAAGCATCCAAACTTTTTCCCCATCAATAGTGTACCATTCAGTGTGATATTAAAAATTCATCTTACCCATCCCTAAACCCAAACCCAATATTCACCCAAAGATATGTGTGTCCTGAACTCTAACAACCCTAAACCTTACCATATGGGCCCATTCATTCTAATGAATCTCATAGGCTATAATGGAGAATGGAAAAACATCCAAAATTTTTCCCCATCAAGAGTGTACCATTCAGTGTGATGTTAAAAATACATCTTACCCATCCCTAAACCCAAACCCAATATTCACCCAAACATAAGTGTGTCCTGAACTCTAACCCTAACCCTAACCCTTACCATATGGGCCCATTCATTCTAATGAATCTCATAGGCTATAATGGAGAATGGAAAAACATCCAAACTTTTTCCCCATCAAGAGTGTACCATTCAGTGTGATATTAAAAATACATGTTACCCAACCCTAAACCAGACACCAATTTTAAACCAAAGATATGTGTGTCCTGAACTCTAACCCTAACCCTAACCCTTACCATATGGGCCCATTCATTCTAATGAATCTCATAGGCTATAATGGAGAATGGAAAAACATCCAAAATTTTTCCCCATCAAGAGTGTACCATTCAGTGTGATATTAAAAATACATCTTACCCATCCCTAAACCCAAACCCAATATTCACCCAAACATAAGTGTGTCCTGAACTCTAACCCTAACCCTAACCCTTACCATATGGGCCCATTCATTCTAATGAATCTCATAGGCTATAATGGAGAATGGAAAAACATCCAAAATTTTTCCCCATCAATAGTGAACCATTCGGTGTGATATTAAAAATTCATCTTACCCATCCCTAAACCCAAACCCAATATTCACCCAAAGATATATGTGTCCTGAACTCTAACCCTAACCCTAACCCTTACCATATGGGCCCATTCATTCTAATGAATCTCATAGGCTATAATGGAGAATGGAAAAACATCCAAAATTCTTCCCCATCAAGAGTGTACCATTCAGTGTGATATTAAAAATTCATCTTACCCATCCCTAAACCCAAACCCAATATTCACCCAAACATAAGTGTGTCCTGAACTCTAACCCTAACCCTAACCTTTACCATATGGGCCCATTCATTCTAATGAATCTCATAGGCTATAATGGAGAATGGAAAAACATCCAAAATTTTTCCCCATCAATAGTGTACCATTCAGTGTGATATTAAAAATTCATCTTACCCATCCCTAAACCCAAACCCAATATTCACCCAAAGATATGTGTGTCCTGAACTCTAACAACCCTAACCCTTACCATATGGGCCCATTCATTCTAATGAATCTCATAGGCTATAATGGAGAATGGAAAAACATCCAAAATTTTTCCCCATCAAGAGTGTACCATTAAGTGTGATATTAAAAATACATCTTACCCAACCCTAAACCAGACCCCAATTTTAAACCAAACATATGTGTGTCCTGAACTCTAACCCTAACCCTAACCCTTACCATATGGGCCCATTCATTCTAATGAATCTCATAGGTTATAATGGGGAATGGAAAAACATCCAAAAATTTTCCCCATCAAGAGTGTACCATTCAGTGTGATATTAAAAATACATCTTACCCAACCCTAAACCAGACCCCAATTTTAAACCAAAGATATGTGTGTCCTGAACTCTAACCCTAACCCTAACCTTTACCATATGGGCCCATTCATTCTAATGAATCTCATAGGCTATAATGGAGAATGGAAAAACATCCAAAATTTTTCCCCATCAATAGTGTACCATTCAGTGTGATATTAAAAATTCATCTTACCCATCCCTAAACCCAAACCCAATATTCACCCAAACATAAGTGTGTCCTGAACTCTAACCCTAACCCTAACCCTTACCATATGGGCCCATTCATTCTAATGAATTTCATAGGCTATAATGGAGAATGGAAAAACATCCAAAATTTTTCCCCATCAAGAGTGTACCATTCAGTGTGATATTAAAAATACATCTTACCCATCCCTAAACCCAAACCCAATATTCACCCAAACATAAGTGTGTCCTGAACTCTAACCCTAACCCTAACCCTTACCATATGGGCCCATTCATTCTAATGAATCTCATAGGCTATAATGGAGAATGGAAAAACATCCAAAATTTTTCCCCATCAAGAGTGTACCATTCAGTGTGATATTAAAAATACATCTTACCCATCCCTAAACCCAAACCCAATATTCACCCAAACATAACTGTGTCCTGAACTCTAACCCTAACCCTAACCCTTACCATATGGGCCCATTCATTCTAATGAATCTCATAGGCTATAATGGAGAATGGAAAAACATCCAAAATTTTTCCCCATCAAGAGTGTACCATTCAGTGTGATATTAAAAATACATCTTACCCAACCCTAAACCAGACCCCAATTTTAAACCAAAGATATGTGTGTCCTGAACTCTAACCCTAACCCTAACCTTTACCATATGGGCCCATTCATTCTAATGAATCTCATAGGCTATAATGGAGAATGGAAAAACATCCAAACTTTTTCCCCATCAATAGTGTACCATTCAGTGTGATATTAAAAATTCATCTTACCCATCCCTAAACCCAAACCCAATATTCACCCAAAGATATGTGTGTCCTGAACTCTAACCCTAACCCTAACCCTTACCATATGGGCCCATTCATTCTAATGAATCTCATAGGCTATAATGGAGAATGGAAAAACATCCAAAATTTTTCCCCATCAAGAGTGTACCATTCAGTGTGATATTAAAAATACATCTTACCCATCCCTAAACCCAAACCCAATATTCACCCAAACATAAGTGTGTCCTGAACTCTAACCCTAACCCTAACCCTTACCATATGGGCCCATTCATTCTAATGAATCTCATAGGCTATAATGGAGAATGGAAAAACATCCAAACTTTTCCCCCATCAAGAGTGTACCATTCAGTGTGATATTAAAAATATATCTTACCCAACCCTAAACCAGACCCCAATTTTAAACCAAAGGTATGTGTGTCCTGAACTCTAACCCTAACCCTAACCCTTACCATATGGGCCCATTCATTCTAATGAATCTCATAGGCTATAATGGAGAATGGAAAAACATCCAAAATTTTTCCCCATCAAGAGTGTACCATTAAGTGTGATATTAAAAATACATCTTACCCAACCCTAAACCAGACCCCAATTTTAAACCAAACATATGTGTGTCCTGAACTCTAACCCTAACCCTAACCCTTACCATATGGGCCCATTCATTCTAATGAATCTCATAGGTTATAATGGGGAATGGAAAAACATCCAAAAATTTTCCCCATCAAG
Source organism: Heteronotia binoei (assembly GCF_032191835.1). NCBI lineage: Eukaryota > Metazoa > Chordata > Lepidosauria > Squamata > Gekkonidae > Heteronotia > Heteronotia binoei. Next base: position 40,641,966 of record NC_083232.1, read on the forward strand.
AGTGTACCATTCAGTGTGATATTAAAAATACATCTTACCCAACCCTAAACCAGACCCCAATTTTAAACCAAAGATATGTGTGTCCTGAACTCTAACCCTAACCCTAACCTTTACCATATGGGCCCATTCATTCTAATGAATCTCATAGGCTATAATGGAGAATGGAAAAACATCCAAAATTTTTCCCCATCAATAGTGTACCATTCAGTGTGATATTAAAAATTCATCTTACCCATCCCTAAACCCAAACCCAATATTCACCCAAACATAAGTGTGTCCTGAACTCTAACCCTAACCCTAACCCTTACCATATGGGCCCATTCATTCTAATGAATCTCATAGGCTATAATGGAGAATGGAAAAACATCCAAAATTTTTCCCCATCAAGAGTGTACCATTCAGTGTGATATTAAAAATACATCTTACCCAACCCTAAACCAGACCCCAATTTTAAACCAAATATATGTGTGTCCTGAACTCTAACCCTAACCCTAACCCTTACCATATGGGCCCATTCATTCTAATGAATCTCATAGGCTATAATGGAGAATGGAAAAACATCCAAAATTTTTCCCCATCAAGAGTGTACCATTCAGTGTGATATTAAAAATACATCTTACCCATCCCTAAACCCAAACCCAATATTCACCCAAACATAAGTGTGTCCTGAACTCTAACCCTAACCCTAACCCTTACCATATGGGCCCATTCATTCTAATGAATCTCATAGGCTATAATGGAGAATGGAAAAACATCCAAAATTTTTCCCCATCAAGAGTGTACCATTCAGTGTGATATTAAAAATACATCTTACCCATCCCTAAACCCAAACCCAATATTCACCCAAACATAAGTGTGTCCTGAACTCTAACCCTAACCCTAACCCTTACCATATGGGCCCATTCATTCTAATGAATTTCATAGGCTATAATGGAGAATGGAAAAACATCCAAAATTTTTCCCCATCAAGAGTGTACCATTCAGTGTGATATTAAAAATACATCTTACCCATCCCTAAACCCAAACCCAATATTCACCCAAACATAAGTGTGTCCTGAACTCTAACCCTAACCCTAACCCTTACCATATGGGCCCATTCATTCTAATGAATCTCATAGGCTATAATGGAGAATGGAAAAACATCCAAAATTTTTCCCCATCAAGAGTGTACCATTAAGTGTGATATTAAAAATACATCTTACCCAACCCTAAACCAGACCCCAATTTTAAACCAAACATATGTGTGTCCTGAACTCTAACCCTAACCCTAACCCTTACCATATGGGCCCATTCATTCTAATGAATCTCATAGGTTATAATGGGGAATGGAAAAACATCCAAAAATTTTCCCCATCAAGAGTGTACCATTCAGTGTGATATTAAAAATACATCTTACCCAACCCTAAACCAGACCCCAATTTTAAACCAAAGATATGTGTGTCCTGAACTCTAACCCTAACCCTAACCTTTACCATATGGGCCCATTCATTCTAATGAATCTCATAGGCTATAATGGAGAATGGAAAAACATCCAAACTTTTTCCCCATCAATAGTGTACCATTCAGTGTGATATTAAAAATTCATCTTACCCATCCCTAAACCCAAACCCAATATTCACCCAAAGATATGTGTGTCCTGAACTCTAACCCTAACCCTAACCCTTACCATATGGGCCCATTCATTCTAATGAATCTCATAGGCTATAATGGAGAATGGAAAAACATCCAAAATTTTTCCCCATCAAGAGTGTACCATTCAGTGTGATATTAAAAATACATCTTACCCATCCCTAAACCCAAACCCAATATTCACCCAAACATAAGTGTGTCCTGAACTCTAACCCTAACCCTAACCCTTACCATATGGGCCCATTCATTCTAATGAATCTCATAGGCTATAATGGAGAATGGAAAAACATCCAAACTTTTCCCCCATCAAGAGTGTACCATTCAGTGTGATATTAAAAATACATCTTACCCAACCCTAAACCAGACCCCAATTTTAAACCAAAGATATGTGTGTCCTGAACTCTAACCCTAACCCTAACCCTTACCATATGGGCCCATTCATTCTAATGAATCTCATAGGCTATAATGGAGAATGGAAAAACATCCAAAATTTTTCCCCATCAAGAGTGTACCATTCAGTGTGATATTAAAAATACATCTTACCCATCCCTAAACCCAAACCCAATATTCACCCAAACATAAGTGTGTCCTGAACTCTAACCCTAACCCTAACCCTTACCATATAGGCCCATTCATTCTAATGAATCTCATAGGCTATAATGGAGAATGGAAAAACATCCAAAATTTTTCCCCATCAATAGTGAACCATTCAGTGTGATATTAAAAATTCATCTTACCCATCCCTAAACCCAAACCCAATATTCACCCAAAGATATGTGTGTCCTGAACTCTAACCCTAACCCTAACCCTTACCATATGGGCTCATTCATTCTAATGAATCTCATAGGCTATAATGGAGAATAGAAAAACATCCAAAATTCTTCCCCATCAAGAGTGTACCATTCAGTGTGATATTAAAAATTCATCTTACCCATCCCTAAACCCAAACCCAATATTCACCCAAACATAAGTGTGTCCTGAACTCTAACCCTAACCCTAACCTTTACCATATGGGCCCATTCATTCTAATGAATCTCATAGGCTTTAATGGAGAATGGAAAAACATCCAAAATTCTTCCCCATCAAGAGTGTACCATTCAGTGTGATATTAAAAATACATCTTACCCAACCCTAAACCAGACCCCAATTTTAAACCAAACATATGTGTGTCCTGAACTCTAACCCTAACCCTAACCCTTACCATATGGGCCCATTCATTCTAATGAATCTCATAGGCTATAATGGAGAATGGAAAAACATCCAAAATTTTTCCCCATCAAGAGTGTACCATTCAGTGTGATATTAAAAATACATCTTACCCATCCCTAAACCCAAACCCAATATTCACCCAAACATAAGTGTGTCCTGAACTCTAACCCTAACCCTAACCCTTACCATATGGGCCCATTCATTCTAATGAATCTCATAGGCTATAATGGAGAATGGAAAAACATCCAAACTTTTTCCCCATCAAGAGTGTACCATTCAGTGTGATATTAAAAATACATCTTACCCAACCCTAAACCAGACCCCAATTTTAAACCAAAGATATGTGTGTCCTGAACTCTAACCCTAACCCTAACCCTTACCATATGGGCCCATTCATTCTAATGAATCTCATAGGCTATAATGGAGAATGGAAAAACATCCAAAAATTTTCCCCATCAAGAGTGTACCATTCAGTGTGATATTAAAAATACATCTTACCCATCCCTAAACCCAAACCCAATATTCACCCAAACATAAGTGTGTCCTGAACTCTAACCCTAACCCTAACCCTTACCATATGGGCCCATTCATTCTAATGAATCTCATAGGCTATAATGGAGAATGGAAAAACATCCAAAATTTTTCCCCATCAATAGTGTACCATTCAGTGTGATATTAAAAATTCATCTTACCCATCCCTAAACCCAAACCCAATATTCACCCAAAGATATGTGTGTCCTGAACTCTAACCCTAACCCTAACCCTTACCATATGGGCCCATTCATTCTAATGAATCTCATAGGCTATAATGGAGAATGGAAAAACATCCAAAATTCTTCCCCATCAAGAGTGTACCATTCAGTGTGATATTAAAAATTCATCTTACCCATCCCTAAACCCAAACCCAATATTCACCCAAACATAAGTGTGTCCTGAACTCTAACCCTAACCCTAACCTTTACCATATGGGCCCATTCATTCTAATGAATCTCATAGGCTTTAATGGAGAATGGAAAAACATCCAAAATTCTTCCCCATCAAGAGTGTACCATTCAGTGTGATATTAAAAATACATCTTACCCAACCCTAAACCAGACCCCAATTTTAAACCAAACATATGTGTGTCCTGAACTCTAACCCTAACCCTAACCCTTACCATATGGGCCCATTCATTCTAATGAATCTCATAGGCTATAATGGAGAATGGAAAAACATCCAAAATTTTTCCCCATCAAGAGTGTACCATTCAGTGTGATATTAAAAATACATCTTACCCATCCCTAAACCCAAACCCAATATTCACCCAAGCATAAGTGTGTCCTGAACTCTAACCCTAACCCTAACCCTTACCATATGGGCGCATTCATTCTAATAAATCTCATAGGCTATAATGGAGAATGGAAAAACATCCAAAATTTTTCCCCATCAATAGTGTACCATTCAGTGTGATATTAAAAATTCATCTTACCCATCCCTAAACCCAAACCCAATATTCACCCAAACATAAGTGTGTCCTGAACTCTAACCCTAACCCTAACCCTTACCATATGGGCCCATTCATTCTAATGAATCTCATAGGCTATAATGGAGAATGGAAAAACATCCAAAATTTTTCCCCATCAAGAGTGTACCATTAAGTGTGATATTAAAAATACATCTTACCCAACCCTAAACCAGACCCCAATTTTAAACCAAAAATATGTGTGTCCTGAACTCTAACCCTAACCCTAACCCTTACCATATGGGCCCATTCATTCTAATGAATCTCATAGGTTATAATGGGGAATGGAAAAACATCCAAAAATTTTCCCCATCAAGAGTGTACCATTCAGTGTGATATTAAAAATACATCTTACCCAACCCTAAACCAGACCCCAATTTTAAACCAAAGATATGTGTGTCCTGAACTCTAACCCTAACCCTAACCTTTACCATATGGGCCCATTCATTCTAATGAATCTCATAGGCTATAATGGAGAATGGAAAAACATCCAAACTTTTTCCCCATCAATAGTGTACCATTCAGTGTGATATTAAAAATTCATCTTACCCATCCCTAAACCCAAACCCAATATTCACCCAAAGATATGTGTGTCCTGAACTCTAACCCTAACCCTAACCCTTACCATATGGGCCCATTCATTCTAATGAATCTCATAGGCTATAATGGAGAATGGAAAAACATCCAAAATTTTTCCCCATCAAGAGTGTACCATTCAGTGTGATATTAAAAATACATCTTACCCATCCCTAAACCCAAACCCAATATTCACCCAAACATAAGTGTGTCCTGAACTCTAACCCTAACCCTAACCCTTACCATATGGGCCCATTCATTCTAATGAATCTCATAGGCTATAATGGAGAATGGAAAAACATCCAAACTTTTCCCCCATCAAGAGTGTACCATTCAGTGTGATATTAAAAATACATCTTACCCAACCCTAAACCAGACCCCAATTTTAAACCAAAGATATGTGTGTCCTGAACTCTAACCCTAACCCTAACCCTTACCATATGGGCCCATTCATTCTAATGAATCTCATAGGCTATAATGGAGAATGGAAAAACATCCAAAATTTTTCCCCATCAAGAGTGTACCATTCAGTGTGATATTAAAAATACATCTTACCCATCCCTAAACCCAAACCCAATATTCACCCAAACATAAGTGTGTCCTGAACTCTAACCCTAACCCTAACCCTTACCATATGGGCCCATTCATTCTAATGAATCTCATAGGCTATAATGGAGAATGGAAAAACATCCAAAATTTTTCCCCATCAATAGTGAACCATTCAGTGTGATATTAAAAATTCATCTTACCCATCCCTAAACCCAAACCCAATATTCACCCAAAGATATGTGTGTCCTGAACTCTAACCCTAACCCTAACCCTTACCATATGGGCTCATTCATTCTAATGAATCTCATAGGCTATAATGGAGAATGGAAAAACATCCAAAATTCTTCCCCATCAAGAGTGTACCATTCAGTGTGATATTAAAAATTCATCTTACCCATCCCTAAACCCAAACCCAATATTCACCCAAACATAAGTGTGTCCTGAACTCTAACCCTAACCCTAACCTTTACCATATGGGCCCATTCATTCTAATGAATCTCATAGGCTTTAATGGAGAATGGAAAAACATCCAAAATTCTTCCCCATCAAGAGTGTACCATTCAGTGTGATATTAAAAATACATCTTACCCAACCCTAAACCAGACCCCAATTTTAAACCAAACATATGTGTGTCCTGAACTCTAACCCTAACCCTAACCCTTACCATATGGGCCCATTCATTCTAATGAATCTCATAGGCTATAATGGAGAATGGAAAAACATCCAAAATTTTTCCCCATCAAGAGTGTACCATTCAGTGTGATATTAAAAATACATGTTACCCATCCCTAAACCCAAACCCAATATTCACCCAAACATAAGTGTGTCCTGAACTCTAACCCTAACCCTAACCCTTACCATATGGGCCCATTCATTCTAATGAATCTCATAGGCTATAATGGAGAATGGAAAAACATCCAAACTTTTTCCCCATCAAGAGTGTACCATTCAGTGTGATATTAAAAATACATCTTACCCAACCCTAAACCAGACCCCAATTTTAAACCAAAGATATGTGTGTCCTGAACTCTAACCCTAACCCTAACCCTTACCATATGGGCCCATTCATTCTAATGAATCTCATAGGCTATAATGGAGAATGGAAAAACATCCAAAAATTTTCCCCATCAAGAGTGTACCATTCAGTGTGATATTAAAAATACATCTTACCCATCCCTAAACCCAAACCCAATATTCACCCAAACATAAGTGTGTCCTGAACTCTAACCCTAACCCTAACCCTTACCATATGGGCCCATTCATTCTAATGAATCTCATAGGCTATAATGGAGAATGGAAAAACATCCAAAATTTTTCCCCATCAATAGTGTACCATTCAGTGTGATATTAAAAATTCATCTTACCCATCCCTAAACCCAAACCCAATATTCACCCAAAGATATGTGTGTCCTGAACTCTAACCCTAACCCTAACCCTTACCATATGGGCCCATTCATTCTAATGAATCTCATAGGCTATAATGGAGAATGGAAAAACATCCAAAATTCTTCCCCATCAAGAGTGTACCATTCAGTGTGATATTAAAAATTCATCTTACCCATCCCTAAACCCAAACCCAATATTCACCCAAACATAAGTGTTTCCTGAACTCTAACCCTAACCCTAACCTTTACCATATGGGCCCATTCATTCTAATGAATCTCATAGGCTTTAATGGAGAATGGAAAAACATCCAAAATTCTTCCCCATCAAGAGTGTACCATTCAGTGTGATATTAAAAATACATCTTACCCAACCCTAAACCAGACCCCAATTTTAAACCAAACATATGTGTGTCCTGAACTCTAACCCTAACCCTAACCCTTACCATATGGGCCCATTCATTCTAATGAATCTCATAGGCTATAATGGAGAATGGAAAAACATCCAAAATTTTTCCCCATCAAGAGTGTACCATTCAGTGTGATATTAAAAATACATCTTACCCATCCCTAAACCCAAACCCAATATTCACCCAAGCATAAGTGTGTCCTGAACTCTAACCCTAACCCTAACCCTTACCATATGGGCGCATTCATTCTAATAAATCTCATAGGCTATAATGGAGAATGGAAAAACATCCAAAATTTTTCCCCATCAATAGTGTACCATTCAGTGTGATATTAAAAATTCATCTTACCCATCCCTAAACCCAAACCCAATATTCACCCAAACATAAGTGTGTCCTGAACTCTAACCCTAACCCTAACCCTTACCATATGGGCCCATTCATTCTAATGAATCTCATAGGCTATAATGGAGAATGGAAAAACATCCAAAATTTTTCCCCATCAAGAGTGTACCATTCAGTGTGATATTAAAAATACATCTTACCCAACCCTAAACCAGACCCCAATTTTAAACCAAAGATATGTGTGTCCTGAACTCTAACCCTAACCCTAACCCTTACCATATGGGCCCATTCATTCTAATGAATCTCATAGGCTATAATGGAGAATGGAAAAACATCCAAAATTTTTCCCCATCAAGAGTGTACCATTCAGTGTGATATTAAAAATACATCTTACCCATCCCTAAACCCAAACCCAATATTCACCCAAACATAAGTGTGTCCTGAACTCTAACCCTAACCCTAACCCTTACCATATGGGCCCATTCATTCTAATGAATTTCATAGGCTATAATGGAGAATGGAAAAACATCCAAAATTTTTCCCCATCAAGAGTGTACCATTCAGTGTGATATTAAAAATACATCTTACCCATCCCTAAACCCAAACCCAATATTCACCCAAACATAAGTGTGTCCTGAACTCTAACCCTAACCCTAACCCTTACCATTTGGGCCCATTCATTCTAATGAATCTCATAGGCTATAATGGAGAATGGAAAAACATCCAAAATTTTTCCCCATCAAGAGTGTACCATTCAGTGTGATATTAAAAATACATCTTACCCATCCCTAAACCCAAACCCAATATTCACCCAAACATAACTGTGTCCTGAACTCTAACCCTAACCCTAACCCTTACCATATGGGCCCATTCATTCTAATGAATCTCATAGGCTATAATGGAGAATGGAAAAACATCCAAAATTTTTCCCCATCAAGAGTGTACCATTAAGTGTGATATTAAAAATACATCTTACCCAACCCTAAACCAGACCCCAATTTTAAACCAAACATATGTGTGTCCTGAACTCTAACCCTAACCCTAACCCTTACCATATGGGCCCATTCATTCTAATGAATCTCATAGGTTATAATGGGGAATGGAAAAACATCCAAAAATTTTCCCCATCAAGAGTGTACCATTCAGTGTGATATTAAAAATACATCTTACCCAACCCTAAACCAGACCCCAATTTTAAACCAAAGATATGTGTGTCCTGAACTCTAACCCTAACCCTAACCTTTACCATATGGGCCCATTCATTCTAATGAATCTCATAGGCTATAATGGAGAATGGAAAAACATCCAAACTTTTTCCCCATCAATAGTGTACCATTCAGTGTGATATTAAAAATTCATCTTACCCATCCCTAAACCCAAACCCAATATTCACCCAAACATAAGTGTTTCCTGAACTCTAACCCTAACCCTAACCTTTACCATATGGGCCCATTCATTCTAATGAATCTCATAGGCTTTAATGGAGAATGGAAAAACATCCAAAATTCTTCCCCATCAAGAGTGTACCATTCAGTGTGATATTAAAAATACATCTTACCCAACCCTAAACCAGACCCCAATTTTAAACCAAACATATGTGTGTCCTGAACTCTAACCCTAACCCTAACCCTTACCATATGGGCCCATTCATTCTAATGAATCTCATAGGCTATAATGGAGAATGGAAAAACATCCAAAATTTTTCCCCATCAAGAGTGTACCATTCAGTGTGATATTAAAAATACATCTTACCCATCCCTAAACCCAAACCCAATATTCACCCAAGCATAAGTGTGTCCTGAACTCTAACCCTAACCCTAACCCTTACCATATGGGCGCATTCATTCTAATAAATCTCATAGGCTATAATGGAGAATGGAAAAACATCCAAAATTTTTCCCCATCAAGAGTGTACCATTCAGTGTGATATTAAAAATACATCTTACCCATCCCTAAACCCAAACCCAATATTCACCCAAACATAACTGTGTCCTGAACTCTAACCCTAACCCTAACCCTTACCATATGGGCCCATTCATTCTAATGAATCTCATAGGCTATAATGGAGAATGGAAAAACATCCAAAATTTTTCCCCATCAAGAGTGTACCATTAAGTGTGATATTAAAAATACATCTTACCCAACCCTAAACCAGACCCCAATTTTAAACCAAACATATGTGTGTCCTGAACTCTAACCCTAACCCTAACCCTTACCATATGGGCCCATTCATTCTAATGAATCTCATAGGTTATAATGGGGAATGGAAAAACATCCAAAAATTTTCCCCATCAAGAGTGTACCATTCAGTGTGATATTAAAAATACATCTTACCCAACCCTAAACCAGACCCCAATTTTAAACCAAAGATATGTGTGTCCTGAACTCTAACCCTAACCCTAACCTTTACCATATGGGCCCATTCATTCTAATGAATCTCATAGGCTATAATGGAGAATGGAAAAACATCCAAACTTTTTCCCCATCAATAGTGTACCATTCAGTGTGATATTAAAAATTCATCTTACCCATCCCTAAACCCAAACCCAATATTCACCCAAAGATATGTGTGTCCTGAACTCTAACAACCCTAACCCTTACCATATGGGCCCATGCATTCTAATGAATCTCATAGGCTATAATGGAGAATGGAAAAACATCCAAAATTTTTCCCCATCAAGAGTGTACCATTCAGTGTGATATTAAAAATACATCTTACCCATCCCTAAACGCAAACACAATATTCACCCAAACATAAGTGTGTCCTGAACTCTAACCCTAACCCTAACCCTTACCATATGGGCCCATTCATTCTAATGAATCTCATAGGCTATAATGGAGAATGGAAAAACATCCAAACTTTTCCCCCATCAAGAGTGTACCATTCAGTGTGATATTAAAAATACATCTTACCCAACCCTAAACCAGACCCCAATTTTAAACCAAAGATATGTGTGTCCTGAACTCTAACCCTAACCCTAACCCTTACCATATGGGCCCATTCATTCTAATGAATCTCATAGGCTATAATGGAGAATGGAAAAAAATCCAAAATTTTTCCCCATCAAGAGTGTACCATTCAGTGTGATATTAAAAATACATCTTACCCATCCCTAAACCCAAACCCAATATTCACCCAAACATAAGTGTGTCCTGAACTCTAACCCTAACCCTAACCCTTACCATATGGGCCCATTCATTCTAATGAATCTCATAGGCTATAATGGAGAATGGAAAAACATCCAAAATTTTTCCCCATCAATAGTGAACCATTCAGTGTGATATTAAAAATTCATCTTACCCATCCCTAAACCCAAACCCAATATTCACCCAAAGATATGTGTGTCCTGAACTCTAACCCTAACCCTAACCCTTACCATATGGGCTCATTCATTCTAATGAATCTCATAGGCTATAATGGAGAATGGAAAAACATCCAAAATTCTTCCCCATCAAGAGTGTACCATTCAGTGTGATATTAAAAATTCATCTTACCCATCCCTAAACCCAAACCCAATATTCACCCAAACATAAGTGTGTCCTGAACTCTAACCCTAACCCTAACCTTTACCATATGGGCCCATTCATTCTAATGAATCTCATAGGCTTTAATGGAGAATGGAAAAACATCCAAAATTCTTCCCCATCAAGAGTGTACCATTCAGTGTGATATTAAAAATACATCTTACCCAACCCTAAACCAGACCCCAATTTTAAACCAAACATATGTGTGTCCTGAACTCTAACCCTAACCCTAACCCTTACCATATGGGCCCATTCATTCTAATGAATCTCATAGGCTATAATGGAGAATGGAAAAACATCCAAAATTTTTCCCCATCAAGAGTGTACCATTCAGTGTGATATTAAAAATACATCTTACCCATCCCTAAACCCAAACCCAATATTCACCCAAACATAAGTGTGTCCTGAACTCTAACCCTAACCCTAACCCTTACCATATGGGCCCATTCATTCTAATGAATCTCATAGGCTATAATGGAGAATGGAAAAACATCCAAACTTTTTCCCCATCAAGAGTGTACCATTCAGTGTGATATTAAAAATTCATCTTACCCATCCCTAAACCCAAACCCAATATTCACCCAAAGATATGTGTGTCCTGAACTCTAACCCTAACCCTAACCCTTACCATATGGGCCCATTCATTCTAATGAATCTCATAGGCTATAATGGAGAATGGAAAAACATCCAAAATTTTTCCCCATCAATAGTGAACCATTCAGTGTGATATTAAAAATTCATCTTACCCATCCCTAAACCCAAACCCAATATTCACCCAAAGATATGTGTGTCCTGAACTCTAACCCTAACCCTAACCCTTACCATATGGGCCCATTCATTCTAATGAATCTCATAGGCTATAATGGAGAATGGAAAAACATCCAAAATTCTTCCCCATCAAGAGTGTACCATTCAGTGTGATATTAAAAATTCATCTTACCCATCCCTAAACCCAAACCCAATATTCACCCAAACATAAGTGTGTCCTGAACTCTAACCCTAACCCTAACCTTTACCATATGGGCCCATTCATTCTAATGAATCTCATAGGCTTTAATGGAGAATGGAAAAACATCCAAAATTCTTCCCCATCAAGAGTGTACCATTCAGTGTGATATTAAAAATACATCTTACCCAACCCTAAACCAGACCCCAATTTTAAACCAAACATATGTGTGTCCTGAACTCTAACCCTAACCCTAACCCTTACCATATGGGCCCATTCATTCTAATGAATCTCATAGGCTATAATGGAGAATGGAAAAACATCCAAAATTTTTCCCCATCAAGAGTGTACCATTCAGTGTGATATTAAAAATACATCTTACCCATCCCTAAACCCAAACCCAATATTCACCCAAGCATAAGTGTGTCCTGAACTCTAACCCTAACCCTAACCCTTACCATATGGGCGCATTCATTCTAATAAATCTCATAGGCTATAATGGAGAATGGAAAAACATCCAAAATTTTTCCCCATCAATAGTGTACCATTCAGTGTGATATTAAAAATTAATCTTACCCATCCCTAAACCCAAACCCAATATTCACCCAAAGATATGTGTGTCCTGAACTCTAACCCTAACCCTAACCCTTACCATATGGGCCCATTCATTCTAATGAATCTCATAGGCTATAATGGAGAATGGAAAAACATCCAAAATTTTTCCCCATCAAGAGTGTACCATTCAGAGTGATATTAAAAATACATCTTACCCATCCCTAAACCCAAACCCAATATTCACCCAAACATAAGTGTGTCCTGAACTCTAACCCTAACCCTAACCCTTACCATATGGGCCCATTCATTCTAATGAATCTCATAGGCTATAATGGAGAATGGAAAAACATCCAAAATTTTTCCCCATCAAGAGTGTACCATTCAGTGTGATATTAAAAATACATCTTACCCAACCCTAAACCAGACCCCAATTTTAAACCAAACATATGTGTGTCCTGAACTCTAACCCTAACCCTAACCCTTACCATATGGGCCCATTCATTCTAATGAATCTCATAGGCTATAATGGGGAATGGAAAAACATCCAAAAATTTTCCCCATCAAGAGTGTACCATTCAGTGTGATATTAAAAATACATCTTACCCATCCCTAAACCCAAACCCAATATTCACCCAAGCATAAGTGTGTCCTGAACTCTAACCCTAACCCTAACCCTTACCATATGGGCCCATTCATTCTAATGAATCTCATAGGCTATAATGGAGAATGGAAAAACATCCAAAATTTTTCCCCATCAAGAGTGTACCATTCAGTGTGATATTAAAAATTAATCTTACCCATCCCTAAACCCAAACCCAATATTCACCCAAAGATATGTGTGTCCTGAACTCTAACAACCCTAACCCTTACCATATGGGCCCATTCATTCTAATGAATCTCATAGGCTATAATGGAGAATGGAAAAACATCCAAAATTTTTCCCCATCAAGAGTGTACCATTCAGTGTGATATTAAAAATACATCTTACCCATCCCTAAACCCAAACCCAATATTCACCCAAACATAAGTGTGTCCTGAACTCTAACCCTAACCCTAACCCTTACCATATGGGCGCATTCATTCTAATGAATCTCATAGGCTATAATGGAAAATGGAAAAACATCCAAAATTTTTTCCCATCAATACTGAACCATTCAGTGTGATATTAAAAATTCATCTTATCCATCCCTAAACCCAAACCCAATATTCACCCAAAGATATGTGTGTCCTGAACTCTAACCCTAACCCTAACCCTTACCATATGGGCCCATTCATTCTAATGAATCTCATAGGCTATAATGGAGAATGGAAAACCATCCAAAATTCTTCCCCATCAAGAGTGTACCATTCAGTGTGATATTAAAAATTCATCTTACCCATCCCTAAACCCAAACCCAATATTCACCCAAACATAAGTGTGTCCTGAACTCTAACCCTAACCCTAACCTTTACCATATGGGACCATTCATTCTAATGAATCTCATAGGCTATAATGGAGAAGGCAAAAACATCCAAAATTTTTCCCCAATCAAGATTGTACCATTCAGTGTGATATTAAAAATACATCTTACCCATCCCTAAACCCAAACCCAATATTCACCCAAACATAAGTGTGTCCTGAACTCTAACCCTAACCCTTACCATATGGGCCCATTCATTCTAATGAATCTCATAGGCTATAATGGAGAATGGAAAAACATCCAAAATTTTTCCCCATCAAGAGTGTACCATTCAGTGTGATATTAAAAATACATCTTACCCATCCCTAAACCCAAACCCAATATTCACCCAAATATAAGTGTGTCCTGAACTCTAACCCTAACCCTAACCCTTACCATATGGGCCCATTCATTCTAATGAATCTCATAGGCTATAATGGAGAATGGAAAAACATCCAAAATTTTTCCCCATCAAGAGTGTACCATTCAGTGTGATATTAAAAATACATCTTACCCAACCCTAAACCAGACCCCAATTTTAAACCAAACATATGTGTGTCCTGAACTCTAACCCTAACCCTAACCCTTACCATATGGGCCCATTCATTCTAATGAATCTCATAGGCTATAATGGGGAATGGAAAAACATCCAAAAATTTTCCCCATCAAGAGTGTACCATTCAGTGTGATATTAAAAATACATCTTACCCATCCCTAAACCCAAACCCAATATTCACCCAAGCATAAGTGTGTCCTGAACTCTAACCCTAACCCTAACCCTTACCATATGGGCCCATTCATTCTAATGAATCTCATAGGCTATAATGGAGAATGGAAAAACATCCAAAATTTTTCCCCATCAAGAGTGTAGCATTCAGTGTGATATTAAAAATACATCTTACCCATCCCTAAACCCAAACCCAATATTCACCCAAACATAAGTGTGTCCTGAACTCTAACCCTAACCCTAACCCTTACCATATGGGCGCATTCATTCTAATGAATCTCATAGGCTATAATGGAGAATGGAAAAACATCCAAAATTTTTCCCCATCAATAGTGTACCATTCAGTGTGATATTAAAAATTAATCTTACCCATCCCTAAACCCAAACCCAATATTCACCCAAAGATATGTGTGTCCTGAACTCTAACAACCCTAACCCTTACCATATGGGCCCATTCATTCTAATGAATCTCATAGGCTATAATGGAGAATGGAAAAACATCCAAAATTTTTCCCCATCAAAAGTGTACCATTCAGTGTGATATTAAAAATACATCTTACCCATCCCTAAACCCAAACCCAATATTCACCCAAACATAAGTGTGTCCTGAACTCTAACCCTAACCCTAACCCTTACCATATGGGCCCATTCATTCTAATGAATCTCATAGGCTATAATGGAGAATGGAAAAACATCCAAAATTTTTCCCCATCAAGAGTGTACCATTCAGTGTGATATTAAAAATACATCTTACCCATCCCTAAACCCAAACCCAATATTCACCCAAGCATAAGTGTGTCCTGAACTCTAACCCTAACCCTAACCCTTACCATATGGGCCCATTCATTCTAATGAATCTCATAGGCTATAATGGAGAATGGAAAAACATCCGAAATTTTTCCCCATCAAGAGTGTACCATTCAGTGTGATATTAAAAATACATCTTACCCATCCCTAAACCCAAACCCAATATTCACCCAAACATAAGTGTGTCCTGAACTCTAACCCTAACCCTAACCATTACCATATGGGCGCATTCATTCTAATAAATCTCATAGGCTATAATGGAGAATGGAAAAACATCCAAAATTTTTCCCCATCAATAGTGTACCATTCAGTGTGATATTAAAAATTCATCTTACCCATCCCTAAACCCAAACCCAATATTCACCCAAAGATATGTGTGTCCTGAACTCTAACCCTAACCCTAACCCTTACCATATGGGCCCATTCATTCTAATGAATCTCATAGGCTATAATGGAGAATGGAAAAACATCCAAAATTCTTCCCCATCAAGAGTGTACCATTCAGTGTGATATTAAAAATTCATCTTACCCATCCCTAAACCCAAACCCAATATTCACCCAAACATAAGTGTGTCCTGAACTCTAACCCTAACCCTAACCTTTACCATCTGGGACCATTCATTCTAATGAATCTCATAGGCTATAATGGAGAATGCCAAAACATCCAAAATTTTTCCCCATCAAGAGTGTACCATTCAGTGTGATATTAAAAATACATCTTACCCATCCCTAAACCCAAACCCAATATTCACCCAAACATAAGTGTGTCCTGAACTCTAACCCTAACGCTAACCCTTACCATATGGGCCCATTCATTCTAATGAATCTCATAGGCTATAATGGAGAATGGAAAAACATCCAAAATTTTTCCCCATCAAGAGTGTACCATTCAGTGTGATATTAAAAATACATCTTACCCATCCCTAACCCAAACCCAATATTCACCCAAACATAAGTGTGTCCTGAACTCTAACCCTAACCCTAACCCTTACCATATGGGCCCATTCATTCTAATGAATCTCATAGGCTATAATGGAGAATGGAAAAACATCCAAAATTTTTCCCCATCAAGAGTGTACCATTCAGTGTGATATTAAAAATACATCTTACCCAACCCTAAACCAGACCCCAATTTTAAACCAAACATATGTGTGTCCTGAACTCTAACCCTAACCCTAACCCTTACCATATGGGCCCATTCATTCTAATGAATCTCATAGGCTATAATGGGGAATGGAAAAACATCCAAAAATTTTCCCCATCAAGAGTGTACCATTCAGTGTGATATTAAAAATACATCTTA
This sequence comes from Heteronotia binoei, assembly GCF_032191835.1. Classification (NCBI taxonomy): domain Eukaryota; kingdom Metazoa; phylum Chordata; class Lepidosauria; order Squamata; family Gekkonidae; genus Heteronotia; species Heteronotia binoei. Next base: position 40,658,866 of record NC_083232.1, read on the forward strand.
CCCATCCCTAAACCCAAACCCAATATTCACCCAAGCATAAGTGTGTCCTGAACTCTAACCCTAACCCTAACCCTTACCATATGGGCCCATTCATTCTAATGAATCTCATAGGCTATAATGGAGAATGGAAAAACATCCAAAATTTTTCCCCATCAAGAGTGTACCATTCAGTGTGATATTAAAAATACATCTTACCCATCCCTAAACCCAAACCCAATATTCACCCAAACATAAGTGTGTCCTGAACTCTAACCCTAACCCTAACCCTTACCATATGGGCGCATTCATTCTAATGAATCTCATAGGCTATAATGGAGAATGGAAAAACATCCAAAATTTTTCCCCATCAAGAGTGTACCATTCAGTGTGATATTAAAAATTAATCTTACCCATCCCTAAACCCAAACCCAATATTCACCCAAAGATATGTGTGTCCTGAACTCTAACAACCCTAACCCTTACCATATGGGCCCATTCATTCTAATGAATCTCATAGGCTATAATGGAGAATGGAAAAACATCCAAAATTTTTCCCCATCAAGAGTGTACCATTCAGTGTGATATTAAAAATACATCTTACCCATCCCTAAACCCAAACCCAATATTCACCCAAACATAAGTGTGTCCTGAACTCTAACCCTAACCCTAACCCTTACCATATGGGCCCATTCATTCTAATGAATCTCATAGGCTATAATGGAAAATGGAAAAACATCCAAAATTTTTCCCCATCAATAGTGAACCATTCAGTGTGATATTAAAAATTCATCTTATCCATCCCTAAACCCAAACCCAATATTCACCCAAAGATATGTGTGTCCTGAACTCTAACCCTAACCCTAACCCTTACCATATGGGCCCATTCATTCTAATGAATCTCATAGGCTATAATGGAGAATGGAAAAACATCCAAAATTCTTCCCCATCAAGAGTGTACCATTCAGTGTGATATTAAAAATTCATCTTACCCATCCCTAAACCCAAACCCAATATTCACCCAAACATAAGTGTGTCCTGAACTCTAACCCTAACCCTAACCTTTACCATATGGGACCATTCATTCTAATGAATCTCATAGGCTATAATGGAGAAGGCAAAAACATCCAAAATTTTTCCCCAATCAAGATTGTACCATTCAGTGTGATATTAAAAATACATCTTACCCATCCCTAAACCCAAACCCAATATTCACCCAAACATAAGTGTGTCCTGAACTCTAACCCTAACCCTAACCCTTACCATATGGGCCCTTTCATTCTAATGAATCTCATAGGCTATAATGGAGAATGGAAAAACATCCAAAATTTTTCCCCATCAAGAGTGTACCATTCAGTGTGATATTAAAAATACATCTTACCCATCCCTAAACCCAAACCCAATATTCACCCAAACATAAGTGTGTCCTGAACTCTAACCCTAACCCTAACCCTTACCATATGGGCCCATTCATTCTAATGAATCTCATAGGCTATAATGGAGAATGGAAAAACATCCAAAATTTTTCCCCATCAAGAGTGTACCATTCAGTGTGATATTAAAAATACATCTTACCCAACCCTAAACCAGACCCCAATTTTAAACCAAACATATGTGTGTCCTGAACTCTAACCCTAACCCTAACCCTTACCATATGGGCCCATTCATTCTAATGAATCTCATAGGCTATAATGGGGAATGGAAAAACATCCAAAAATTTTCCCCATCAAGAGTGTACCATTCAGTGTGATATTAAAAATACATCTTACCCATCCCTAAACCCAAACCCAATATTCACCCAAGCATAAGTGTGTCCTGAACTCTAACCCTAACCCTAACCCTTACCATATGGGCCCATTCATTCTAATGAATCTCATAGGCTATAATGGAGAATGGAAAAACATCCAAAATTTTTCCCCATCAAGAGTGTACCATTCAGTGTGATATTAAAAATACATCTTACCCATCCCTAAACCCAAACCCAATATTCACCCAAGCATAAGTGTGTCCTGAACTCTAACCCTAACCCTAACCCTTACCATATGGGCCCATTCATTCTTATGAATCTCATAGGCTATAATGGAGAATGGAAAAACATCCAAAATTTTTCCCCATCAAGAGTGTACCATTCAGTGTGATATTAAAAATACATCTTACCCATCCCTAAACCCAAACCCAATATTCACCCAAACATAAGTGTGTCCTGAACTCTAACCCTAACCCTAACCAGTACCATATGGGCGCATTCATTCTAATAAATCTCATAGGCTATAATGGAGAATGGAAAAACATCCAAAATTTTTCCCCATCAATAGTGTACCATTCAGTGTGATATTAAAAATTCATCTTACCCATCCCTAAACCCAAACCCAATATTCACCCAAAGATATGTGTGTCCTGAACTCTAACCCTAACCCTAACCCTTACCATATGGGCCCATTCATTCTAATGAATCTCATAGGCTATAATGGAGAATGGAAAAACATCCAAAATTCTTCCCCATCAAGAGTGTACCATTCAGTGTGATATTAAAAATTCATCTTACCCATCCCTAAACCCAAACCCAATATTCACCCAAACATAAGTGTGTCCTGAACTCTAACCCTAACCCTAACCTTTACCATCTGGGACCATTCATTCTAATGAATCTCATAGGCTATAATGGAGAATGCAAAAACATCCAAAATTTTTCCCCATCAAGAGTGTACCATTCAGTGTGATATTAAAAATACATCTTACCCATCCCTAAACCCAAACCCAATATTCACCCAAACATAAGTGTGTCCTGAACTCTAACCCTAACCCTAACCCTTACCATATGGGCCCATTCATTCTAATGAATCTCATAGGCTATAATGGAGAATGGAAAAACATCCAAAATTTTTCCCCATCAAGAGTGTACCATTCAGTGTGATATTAAAAATACATCTTACCCATCCCTAAACCCAAACCCAATATTCACCCAAACATAAGTGTGTCCTGAACTCTAACCCTAACCCTAACCCTTACCATATGGGCCCATTCATTCTAATGAATCTCATAGGCTATAATGGAGAATGGAAAAACATCCAAAATTTTTCCCCATCAAGAGTGTACCATTCAGTGTGATATTAAAAATACATCTTACCCAACCCTAAACCAGACCCCAATTTTAAACCAAACATATGTGTGTCCTGAACTCTAACCCTAACCCTAACCCTTACCATATGGGCCCATTCATTCTAATGAATCTCATAGGCTATAATGGGGAATGGAAAAACATCCAAAAATTTTCCCCATCAAGAGTGTACCATTCAGTGTGATATTAAAAATACATCTTACCCATCCCTAAACCCAAACCCAATATTCACCCAAGCATAAGTGTGTCCTGAACTCTAACCCTAACCCTAACCCTTACCATATGGGCCCATTCATTCTAATGAATCTCATAGGCTATAATGGAGAATGGAAAAACATCCAAAATTTTTCCCCATCAAGAGTGTACCATTCAGTGTGATATTAAAAATACATCTTACCCATCCCTAAACCCAAACCCAATATTCACCCAAACATAAGTGTGTCCTGAACTCTAACCCTAACCCTAACCATTACCATATGGGCGCATTCATTCTAATAAATCTCATAGGCTATAATGGAGAATGGAAAAACATCCAAAATTTTTCCCCATCAATAGTGTACCATTCAGTGTGATATTAAAAATTCATCTTACCCATCCCTAAACCCAAACCCAATATTCACCCAAAGATATGTGTGTCCTGAACTCTAACCCTAACCCTAACCCTTACCATATGGGCCCATTCATTCTAATGAATCTCATAGGCTATAATGGGGAATGGAAAAACATCCAAAAATTTTCCCCATCAAGAGTGTACCATTCAGTGTGATATTAAAAATACATCTTACCCATCCCTAAACCCAAACCCAATATTCACCCAAGCATAAGTGTGTCCTGAACTCTAACCCTAACCCTAACCCTTACCATATGGGCCCATTCATTCTAATGAATCTCATAGGCTATAATGGAGAATGGAAAAACATCCAAAATTTTTCCCCATCAAGAGTGTACCATTCAGTGTGATATTAAAAATACATCTTACCCATCCCTAAACCCAAACCCAATATTCACCCAAACATAAGTGTGTCCTGAACTCTAACCCTAACCCTAACCCTTACCATATGGGCGCATTCATTCTAATGAATCTCATAGGCTATAATGGAGAATGGAAAAACATCCAAAATTTTTCCCCATCAAGAGTGTACCATTCAGTGTGATATTAAAAATTAATCTTACCCATCCCTAAACCCAAACCCAATATTCACCCAAACATAAGTGTGTCCTGAACTCTAACCCTAACCCTAACCCTTACCATATGGGCCCATTCATTCTAATGAATCTCATAGGCTATAATGGAAAATGGAAAAACATCCAAAATTTTTCCCCATCAATAGTGAACCATTCAGTGTGATATTAAAAATTCATCTTATCCATCCCTAAACCCAAACCCAATATTCACCCAAAGATATGTGTGTCCTGAACTCTAACCCTAACCCTAACCCTTACCATATGGGCCCATTCATTCTAATGAATCTCATAGGCTATAATGGAGAATGGAAAAACATCCAAAATTCTTCCCCATCAAGAGTGTACCATTCAGTGTGATATTAAAAATTCATCTTACCCATCCCTAAACCCAAACCCAATATTCACCCAAACATAAGTGTGTCCTGAACTCTAACCCTAACCCTAACCTTTACCATATGGGACCATTCATTCTAATGAATCTCATAGGCTATAATGGAGAAGGCAAAAACATCCAAAATTTTTCCCCAATCAAGAGTGTACCATTCAGTGTGATATTAAAAATACATCTTACCCATCCCTAAACCCAAACCCAATATTCACCCAAGCATAAGTGTGTCCTGAACTCTAACCCTAACCCTAACCCTTACCATATGGGCCCATTCATTCTAATGAATCTCATAGGCTATAATGGAGAATGGAAAAACATCCAAAATTTTTCCCCATCAAGAGTGTACCATTCAGTGTGATATTAAAAATACATCTTACCCATCCCTAAACCCAAACCCAATATTCACCCAAACATAAGTGTGTCCTGAACTCTAACCCTAACCCTAACCCTTACCATATGGGCGCATTCATTCTAATGAATCTCATAGGCTATAATGGAGAATGGAAAAACATCCAAAATTTTTCCCCATCAAGAGTGTACCATTCAGTGTGATATTAAAAATTAATCTTACCCATCCCTAAACCCAAACCCAATATTCACCCAAAGATATGTGTGTCCTGAACTCTAACAACCCTAACCCTTACCATATGGGCCCTTTCATTCTAATGAATCTCATAGGCTATAATGGAGAATGGAAAAACATCCAAAATTTTTCCCCATCAAGAGTGTACCATTCAGTGTGATATTAAAAATACATCTTACCCATCCCTAAACCCAAACCCAATATTCACCCAAACATAAGTGTGTCCTGAACTCTAACCCTAACCCTAACCCTTACCATATGGGCCCATTCATTCTAATGAATCTCATAGGCTATAATGGAAAATGGAAAAACATCCAAAATTTTTCCCCATCAATAGTGAACCATTCAGTGTGATATTAAAAATTCATCTTATCCATCCCTAAACCCAAACCCAATATTCACCCAAAGATATGTGTGTCCTGAACTCTAACCCTAACCCTAACCCTTACCATATGGGCCCATTCATTCTAATGAATCTCATAGGCTATAATGGAGAATGGAAAAACATCCAAAATTCTTCCCCATCAAGAGTGTACCATTCAGTGTGATATTAAAAATTCATCTTACCCATCCCTAAACCCAAACCCAATATTCACCCAAACATAAGTGTGTCCTGAACTCTAACCCTAACCCTAACCTTTACCATATGGGACCATTCATTCTAATGAATCTCATAGGCTATAATGGAGAAGGCAAAAACATCCAAAATTTTTCCCCAATCAAGATTGTACCATTCAGTGTGATATTAAAAATACATCTTACCCATCCCTAAACCCAAACCCAATATTCACCCAAACATAAGTGTGTCCTGAACTCTAACCCTAACCCTAACCCTTACCATATGGGCCCATTCATTCTAATGAATCTCATAGGCTATAATGGAGAATGGAAAAACATCCAAAATTTTTCCCCATCAAGAGTGTACCATTCAGTGTGATATTAAAAATACATCTTACCCAACCCTAAACCAGACCCCAATTTTAAACCAAACATATGTGTGTCCTGAACTCTAACCCTAACCCTAACCCTTACCATATGGGCCCATTCATTCTAATGAATCTCATAGGCTATAATGGGGAATGGAAAAACATCCAAAAATTTTCCCCATCAAGAGTGTACCATTCAGTGTGATATTAAAAATACATCTTACCCATCCCTAAACCCAAACCCAATATTCACCCAAGCATAAGTGTGTCCTGAACTCTAACCCTAACCCTAACCCTTACCATATGGGCCCATTCATTCTAATGAATCTCATAGGCTATAATGGAGAATGGAAAAACATCCAAAATTTTTCCCCATCAAGAGTGTACCATTCAGTGTGATATTAAAAATACATCTTACCCATCCCTAAACCCAAACCCAATATTCACCCAAACATAAGTGTGTCCTGAACTCTAACCCTAACCCTAACCCTTACCATATGGGCGCATTCATTCTAATGAATCTCATAGGCTATAATGGAGAATGGAAAAACATCCAAAATTTTTCCCCATCAATAGTGTACCATTCAGTGTGATATTAAAAATTAATCTTACCCATCCCTAAACCCAAACCCAATATTCACCCAAAGATATGTGTGTCCTGAACTCTAACAACCCTAACCCTTACCATATGGGCCCATTCATTCTAATCAATCTCATAGGCTATAATGGAGAATGGAAAAACATCCAAAATTTTTCCCCATCAAGAGTGTACCATTCAGTGTGATATTAAAAATACATCTTACCCATCCCTAAACCCAAACCCAATATTCACCCAAACATAAGTGTGTCCTGAACTCTAACCCTAACCCTAACCCTTACCATATGGGCCCATTCATTCTAATGAATCTCATAGGCTATAATGGAGAATGGAAAAACATCCAAAATTTTTCCCCATCAAGAGTGTACCATTCAGTGTGATATTAAAAATACATCTTACCCATCCCTAAACCCAAAGCCAATATTCACCCAAGCATAAGTGTGTCCTGAACTCTAACCCTAACCCTAACCCTTACCATATGGGCCCATTCATTCTAATGAATCTCATAGGCTATAATGGAGAATGGAAAAACATCCAAAATTTTTCCCCATCAAGAGTGTACCATTCAGTGTGATATTAAAAATACATCTTACCCATCCCTAAACCCAAACCCAATATTCACCCAAACATAAGTGTGTCCTGAACTCTAACCCTAACCCTAACCATTACCATATGGGCGCATTCATTCTAATAAATCTCACAGGCTATAATGGAGAATGGAAAAACATCCAAAATTTTTCCCCATCAATAGTGTACCATTCAGTGTGATATTAAAAATTCATCTTACCCATCCCTAAACCCAAACCCAATATTCACCCAAACATAAGTGTGTCCTGAACTCTAACCCTAACCCTAACCCTTACCATATGGGCCCATTCATTCTAATGAATCTCATAGGCTATAATGGAGAATGGAAAAACATCCAAAATTATTCCCCATCAATAGTGAACCATTCAGTGTGATATTAAAGATTCATCTTACCCATCCCTAAACCCAAACCCAATATTCACCCAAAGATATGTGTGTCCTGAACTCTAACCCTAACCCTAACCCTTACCATATGGGCCCATTCATTCTAATGAATGTCATAGGCTATAATGGAGAATGGAAAAACATCCAAAATTCTTCCCCATCAAGAGTGTACCATTCAGTGTGATATTAAAGATTCATCTTACCCATCCCTAAACCCAAACCCAATATTCACCCAAAGATATGTGTGTCCTGAACTCTAACCCTAACCCTAACCCTTACCATATGGGACCATTCATTCTAATGAATCTCATAGGCTATAATGGAGAATGGAAAAACATCCAAAATTCTTCCCCATCAAGAGTGTACCATTCAGTGTGATATTAAAAATTCATCTTACCCATCCCTAAACCCAAACCCAATATTCACCCAAACATAAGTGTGTCCTGAACTCTAACCCTAACCCTAACCCTTACCATATGGGCCCATTCATTCTAATGAATCTCATAGGCTATAATGGAGAATGGAAAAACATCCAAAATTTTTCCCCATCAAGAGTGTACCATTCAGTGTGATATTAAAAATACATCTTACCCATCCCTAAACCCAAACCCAATATTCACCCAAGCATAAGTGTGTCCTGAACTCTAACCCTAACCCTAACCCTTACCATATGGGCCCATTCATTCTAATGAATCTCATAGGCTATAATGGAGAATGGAAAAACATCCAAAATTTTTCCCCATCAAGAGTGTACCATTCAGTGTGATATTAAAAATACATCTTACCCATCCCTAAACCCAAACCCAATATTCACCCAAACATAAGTGTGTCCTGAACTCTAACCCTAACCCTAACCATTACCATATGGGCGCATTCATTCTAATAAATCTCATAGGCTATAATGGAGAATGGAAAAACATCCAAAATTTTTCCCCATCAATAGTGTACCATTCAGTGTGATATTAAAAATTCATCTTACCCATCCCTAAACCCAAACCCAATATTCACCCAAACATAAGTGTGTCCTGAACTCTAACCCTAACCCTAACCCTTACCATATGGGCCCATTCATTCTAATGAATCTCATAGGCTATAATGGAGAATGGAAAAACATCCAAAATTTTTCCCCATCAAGAGTGTACCATTCAGTGTGATATTAAAAATACATCTTACCCATCCCTAAACCCAAACCCAATATTCACCCAAACATAAGTGTGTCCTGAACTCTAACCCTAACCCTAACCCTTACCATATGGGCGCATTCATTCTAATGAATCTCATAGGCTATAATGGAGAATGGAAAAACATCCAAAATTTTTCCCCATCAATAGTGTACCATTCAGTGTGATATTAAAAATTAATCTTACCCATCCCTAAACCCAAACCCAATATTCACCCAAAGATATGTGTGTCCTGAACTCTAACAACCCTAACCCTTACCATATGGGCCCATTCATTCTAATGAATCTCATAGGCTATAATGGAGAATGGAAAAACATCCAAAATTTTTCCCCATCAAGAGTGTACCATTCAGTGTGATATTAAAAATACATCTTACCCATCCCTAAACCCAAACCCAATATTCACCCAAACATAAGTGTGTCCTGAACTCTAACCCTAACCCTAACCCTTACCATATGGGCCCATTCATTCTAATGAATCTCATAGGCTATAATGGAGAATGGAAAAACATCCAAAATTTTTCCCCATCAAGAGTGTACCATTCAGTGTGATATTAAAAATACATCTTACCCATCCCTAAACCCAAACCCAATATTCACCCAAGCATAAGTGTGTCCTGAACTCTAACCCTAACCCTAACCCTTACCATATGGGCCCATTCATTCTAATGAATCTCATAGGCTATAATGGAGAATGGAAAAACATCCAAAATTTTTCCCCATCAATAGTGTACCATTCAGTGTGATATTAAAAATTAATCTTACCCATCCCTAAACCCAAACCCAATATTCACCCAAAGATATGTGTGTCCTGAACTCTAACAACCCTAACCCTTACCATATGGGCCCATTCATTCTAATGAATCTCATAGGCTATAATGGAGAATGGAAAAACATCCAAAATTTTTCCCCATCAAGAGTGTACCATTCAGTGTGATATTAAAAATACATCTTACCCATCCCTAAACCCAAACCCAATATTCACCCAAACATAAGTGTGTCCTGAACTCTAACCCTAACCCTAACCCTTACCATATGGGCCCATTCATTCTAATGAATCTCATAGGCTATAATGGAGAATGGAAAAACATCCAAAATTTTTCCCCATCAAGAGTGTACCATTCAGTGTGATATTAAAAATACATCTTACCCATCCCTAAACCCAAACCCAATATTCACCCAAGCATAAGTGTGTCCTGAACTCTAACCCTAACCCTAACCCTTACCATATGGGCCCATTCATTCTAATGAATCTCATAGGCTATAATGGAGAATGGAAAAACATCCAAAATTTTTCCCCATCAAGAGTGTACCATTCAGTGTGATATTAAAAATACATCTTACCCATCCCTAAACCCAAACCCAATATTCACCCAAACATAAGTGTGTCCTGAACTCTAACCCTAACCCTAACCATTACCATATGGGCGCATTCATTCTAATAAATCTCATAGGCTATAATGGAGAATGGAAAAACATCCAAAATTTTTCCCCATCAATAGTGTACCATTCAGTGTGATATTAAAAATTCATCTTACCCATCCCTAAACCCAAACCCAATATTCACCCAAACATAAGTGTGTCCTGAACTCTAACCCTAACCCTAACCCTTACCATATGGGCCCATTCATTCTAATGAATCTCATAGGCTATAATGGAGAATGGAAAAACATCCAAAATTTTTCCCCATCAATAGTGAACCATTCAGTGTGATATTAAAGATTCATCTTACCCATCCCTAAACCCAAACCCAATATTCACCCAAAGATATGTGTGTCCTGAACTCTAACCCTAACCCTAACCCTTACCATATGGGCCCATTCATTCTAATGAATGTCATAGGCTATAATGGAGAAGGCAAAAACATCCAAAATTTTTCCCCAATCAAGATTGTACCATTCAGTGTGATATTAAAAATACATCTTACCCATCCCTAAACCCAAACCCAATATTCACCCAAACATAAGTGTGTCCTGAACTCTAACCCTAACCCTAACCCTTACCATATGGGGCCATTCATTCTAATGAATCTCATAGGCTATAATGGAGAATGGAAAAACATCCAAAATTTTTCCCCATCAAGAGTGTACCATTCAGTGTGATATTAAAAATACATCTTACCCATCCCTAAACCCAAACCCAATATTCACCCAAACATAAGTGTGTCCTGAACTCTAACCCTAACCCTTACCATATGGGCGCATTCATTCTAATGAATCTCATAGGCTATAATGGAGAATGGAAAAACATCCAAAATTTTTCCCCATCAATAGTGTACCATTCAGTGTGATATTAAAAATTAATCTTACCCATCCCTAAACCCAAACCCAATATTCACCCAAAGATATGTGTGTCCTGAACTCTAACAACCCTAACCCTTACCATATGGGCCCATTCATTCTAATGAATCTCATAGGCTATAATGGAGAATGGAAAAACATCCAAAATTTTTCCCCATCAAGAGTGTACCATTCAGTGTGATATTAAAAATACATCTTACCCATCCCTAAACCCAAACCCAATATTCACCCAAACATAAGTGTGTCCTGAACTCTAACCCTAACCCTAACCCTTACCATATGGGCCCATTCATTCTAATGAATCTCATAGGCTATAATGGAGAATGGAAAAACATCCAAAATTTTTCCCCATCAAGAGTGTACCATTCAGTGTGATATTAAAAATACATCTTACCCATCCCTAAACCCAAACCCAATATTCACCCAAGCATAAGTGTGTCCTGAACTCTAACCCTAACCCTAACCCTTACCATATGGGCCCATTCATTCTAATGAATCTCATAGGCTATAATGGAGAATGGAAAAACATCCAAAATTTTTCCCCATCAATAGTGTACCATTCAGTGTGATATTAAAAATTAATCTTACCCATCCCTAAACCCAAACCCAATATTCACCCAAAGATATGTGTGTCCTGAACTCTAACAACCCTAACCCTTACCATATGGGCCCATTCATTCTAATGAATCTCATAGGCTATAATGGAGAATGGAAAAACATCCAAAATTTTTCCCCATCAAGAGTGTACCATTCAGTGTGATATTAAAAATACATCTTACCCATCCCTAAACCCAAACCCAATATTCACCCAAACATAAGTGTGTCCTGAACTCTAACCCTAACCCTAACCCTTACCATATGGGCCCATTCATTCTAATGAATCTCATAGGCTATAATGGAGAATGGAAAAACATCCAAAATTTTTCCCCATCAAGAGTGTACCATTCAGTGTGATATTAAAAATACATCTTACCCATCCCTAAACCCAAACCCAATATTCACCCAAAGATATGTGTGTCCTGAACTCTAACCCTAACCCTAACCCTTACCATATGGGCCCATTCATTCTAATGAATCTCATAGGCTATAATGGAGAATGGAAAAACATCCAAAATTTTTCCCCATCAAGAGTGTACCATTCAGTGTGATATTAAAAATACATCTTACCCATCCCTAAACCCAAACCCAATATTCACCCAAACATAAGTGTGTCCTGAACTCTAACCCTAACCCTAACCATTACCATATGGGCGCATTCATTCTAATAAATCTCATAGGCTATAATGGAGAATGGAAAAACATCCAAAATTTTTCCCCATCAATAGTGTACCATTCAGTGTGATATTAAAAATTCATCTTACCCATCCCTAAACCCAAACCCAATATTCACCCAAACATAAGTGTGTCCTGAACTCTAACCCTAACCCTAACCCTTACCATATGGGCCCATTCATTCTAATGAATCTCATAGGCTATAATGGAGAATGGAAAAACATCCAAAATTTTTCCCCATCAATAGTGAACCATTCAGTGTGATATTAAAGATTCATCTTACCCATCCCTAAACCCAAACCCAATATTCACCCAAAGATATGTGTGTCCTGAACTCTAACCCTAACCCTAACCCTTACCATATGGGCCCATTCATTCTAATGAATGTCATAGGCTATAATGGAGAATGGAAAAACATCCAAAATTCTTCCCCATCAAGAGTGTACCATTCAGTGTGATATTAAAGATTCATCTTACCCATCCCTAAACCCAAACCCAATATTCACCCAAAGATATGTGTGTCCTGAACTCTAACCCTAACCCTAACCCTTACCATATGGGACCATTCATTCTAATGAATCTCATAGGCTATAATGGAGAATGGAAAAACATCCAAAATTCTTCCCCATCAAGAGTGTACCATTCAGTGTGATATTAAAAATTCATCTTACCCATCCCTAAACCCAAACCCAATATTCACCCAAACATAAGTGTGTCCTGAACTCTAACCCTAACCCTAACCCTTACCATATGGGCCCATTCATTCTAATGAATCTCATAGGCTATAATGGAGAATGGAAAAACATCCAAAATTTTTCCCCATCAAGAGTGTACCATTCAGTGTGATATTAAAAATACATCTTACCCATCCCTAAACCCAAACCCAATATTCACCCAAACATAAGTGTGTCCTGAACTCTAACCCTAACCCTAACCATTACCATATGGGCGCATTCATTCTAATAAATCTCATAGGCTATAATGGAGAATGGAAAAACATCCAAAATTTTTCCCCATCAATAGTGTACCATTCAGTGTGATATTAAAAATACATCTTACCCATCCCTAAACCCAAACCCAATATTCACCCAAGCATAAGTGTGTCCTGAACTCTAACCCTAACCCTAACCCTTACCATATGGGCCCATTCATTCTAATGAATCTCATAGGCTATAATGGAGAATGGAAAAACATCCAAAATTTTTCCCCATCAAGAGTGTACCATTCAGTGTGATATTAAAAATACATCTTACCCATCCCTAAACCCAAACCCAATATTCACCCAAACATAAGTGTGTCCTGAACTCTAACCCTAACCCTAACCATTACCATATGGGCGCATTCATTCTAATAAATCTCATAGGCTATAATGGAGAATGGAAAAACATCCAAAATTTTTCCCCATCAATAGTGTACCATTCAGTGTGATATTAAAAATTCATCTTACCCATCCCTAAACCCAAACCCAATATTCACCCAAACATAAGTGTGTCCTGAACTCTAACCCTAACCCTAACCCTTACCATATGGGCCCATTCATTCTAATGAATCTCATAGGCTATAATGGAGAATGGAAAAACATCCAAAATTTTTCCCCATCAATAGTGAACCATTCAGTGTGATATTAAAGATTCATCTTACCCATCCCTAAACCCAAACCCAATATTCACCCAAAGATATGTGTGTCCTGAACTCTAACCCTAACCCTAACCCTTACCATATGGGCCCATTCATTCTAATGAATGTCATAGGCTATAATGGAGAATGGAAAAACATCCAAAATTCTTCCCCATCAAGAGTGTACCATTCAGTGTGATATTAAACATTCATCTTACCCATCCCTAAACCCAAACCCAATATTCACCCAAAGATATGTGTGTCCTGAACTCTAACCCTAACCCTAACCCTTACCATATGGGACCATTCATTCTAATGAATCTCATAGGCTATAATGGAGAATGGAAAAACATCCAAAATTCTTCCCCATCAAGAGTGTACCATTCAGTGTGATATTAAAAATTCATCTTACCCATCCCTAAACCCAAACCCAATATTCACCCAAACATAAGTGTGTCCTGAACTCTAACCCTAACCCTAACCCTTACCATATGGGCCCATTCATTCTAATGAATCTCATAGGCTATAATGGAGAATGGAAAAACATCCAAAATTTTTCCCCATCAAGAGTGTACCATTCAGTGTGATATTAAAAATACATCTTACCCATCCCTAAACCCAAACCCAATATTCACCCAAACATAAGTGTGTCCTGAACTCTAACCCTAACCCTAACCATTACCATATGGGCGCATTCATTCTAATAAATCTCATAGGCTATAATGGAGAATGGAAAAACATCCAAAATTTTTCCCCATCAATAGTGTACCATTCAGTGTGATATTAAAAATACATCTTACCCATCCCTAAACCCAAACCCAATATTCACCCAAACATAAGTGTGTCCTGAACTCTAACCCTAACCCTAACCCTTACCATATGGGCCCATTCATTCTAATGAATCTCATAGGCTATAATGGAGAATGGAAAAACATCCAAAATTTTTCCCCATCAATAGTGAACCATTCAGTGTGATATTAAAGATTCATCTTACCCATCCCTAAACCCAAACCCAATATTCACCCAAAGATATGTGTGTCCTGAACTCTAACCCTAACCCTAACCCTTACCATATGGGCCCATTCATTCTAATGAATGTCATAGGCTATAATGGAGAATGGAAAAACATCCAAAATTCTTCCCCATCAAGAGTGTACCATTCAGTGTGATATTAAAGATTCATCTTACCCATCCCTAAACCCAAACCCAATATTCACCCAAAGATATGTGTGTCCTGAACTCTAACCCTAACCCTAACCCTTACCATATGGGACCATTCATTCTAATGAATCTCATAGGCTATAATGGAGAATGGAAAAACATCCAAAATTCTTCCCCATCAAGAGTGTACCATTCAGTGTGATATTAAAAATTCATCTTACCCATCCCTAAACCCAAACCCAATATTCACCCAAACATAAGTGTGTCCTGAACTCTAACCCTAACCCTAACCCTTACCATATGGGACCATTCATTCTAATGAATCTCATAGGCTATAATGGAGAATGCAAAAACATCCAAAATTTCTCCCCATCAATAGTGTACCATTCAGTGTGATATTAAAAATTAATCTTACCCATCCCTAAACCCAAACCCAATATTCACCCAAAGATATGTGTGTCCTGAACTCTAACCCTAACCCTAACCCTTACCATATGGGCCCATTCATTCTAATGAATCTCATAGGCTATAATGGAGAATGGAAAAACATCCAAAATTTTTCCCCATCAAGAGTGTACCATTCAGTGTGATATTAAAAATACATCTTACCCATCCCTAAACCCAAACCCAATATTCACCCAAACATAAGTGTGTCCTGAACTCTAACCCTAACCCTAACCCTTACCATATGGGCCCATTCATTCTAATGAATCTCATAGGCTATAATGGGGAATGGAAAAACATCCAAAAATTTTCCCCATCAAGAGTGTACCATTCAGTGTGATATTAAAAATACATCTTACCCATCCCTAAACCCAAACCCAATATTCACCCAAGCATAAGTGTGTCCTGAACTCTAACCCTAACCCTAACCCTTACCATATGGGCCCATTCATTCTAATGAATCTCATAGGCTATAATGGAGAATGGAAAAACATCCAAAATTTTTCCCCATCAAGAGTGTACCATTCAGTGTGATATTAAAAATACATCTTACCCATCCCTAAACCCAAACCCAATATTCACCCAAACATAAGTGTGTCCTGAACTCTAACCCTAACCCTAACCCTTACCATATGGGCCCATTCATTCTAATGAATCTCATAGGCTATAATGGAGAATGGAAAAACATCCAAAATTTTTCCCCATCAAGAGTGTACCATTCAGTGTGATATTAAAAATACATCTTACCCAACCCTAAACCAGAACCCAATTTTAAACCAAACATATGTGTGTCCTGAACTCTAACCCTAACCCTAACCCTTACCATATGGGCCCATTCATTCTAATGAATCTCATAGGCTATAATGGAGAATGGAAAAACATCCAAAATGTTTCCCCATCAAGAGTGTACCATTCAGTGTGATATTAAAAATACATCTTACCCATCCCTAAACCCAAACCCAATATTCACCCAAACATACGTGTGTCCTGAACTCTAACCCTAACCCTTACCATATGGGCCCATTTTTTCTAATGAATCTCATAGGCTATAATGGAGAATGGAAAAACATGCAAAATTTTTCGCCATCAAGGGTATACCATTCAGTGTGATATTAAAAATACGTCTTACCCAACCCTAAACCCAACCCCAATATTCACCCAAACATAAGTGTGTCCTGAACTCTAACCCTAACCCTAACCCTATGGGACCATATGGGCACATTCATTCTAATGAATCTCATAGGCTATAATGGAGAATGGAAAAACATCCAAAAAATTTTACCATCAAGAGTATACCATTCAGTGTGATATTAAAAATACATCTTACCCAACCCTAAACCTAACCCCAATATTCACACAAACATAAGTGTGTCCTGAACTCTAACCCTAACCCTAACCCTATGGAACCATTCACTGTAATGAATCTCATAGGCTATAATGGAGAATGGAAAAACATCCAAAATTTTTCTCCATCAAGAGTGTACCATTCAGTGTGATATTAAAATTACATCTTACCCAACCCTAAACCCAACCCCAATATTCACCCAAACATAAGTGTGTCCTGAACTCTAACCCTAACCCTAACCCTTACCACATGGGCCCATTCATTCTAATGAATCTCTTGGCTATAATGGAGAATGGAAAAACATCCAAAATTCTTCCCCATCAAGAGTGTACCATTCAGTGTGATATTAAAAATACATCTTATCCAACCCTAAACCCAACCCCAATATTCACCGAAACATAAGTGTGTCATGAACTCTAACCCTAACCCTAACCCTTACCATATGGGCCCATTCATTCTAATGAATCTCATAGGCTATAATGGAGAATGGAAAAACATCCAAAATTTTTCTCCATCAATAGTGTACCATTCAGTGTGATATTAAAAATACAACTTACCCAACCCTAAACCTGACCCCAATTTTAAACCGAACATATGTGTGTCCTGAATTCTAACCCTAACCCTTACCCTATGGGCCCACTCACTCGAATGAATCTCACAGGTTATAATTGGGGAATGGAAAAACATCCAAAATTTTCCCAAATCAAGAGTATACCCTTCAGTGTGATATGAAAAATTCATCTTATCCAACCCTAAACCAAACCCCAATTTTAAACCAAATTGTGTCCTGAACTCTAACCCTAACCTTAACTCTATGGGCCCATTCACTCTAACGAATCTCATAGGCTATAATGTAGAATGTAAACACATACAAAATTTTTCCCCATCAAGGGAATACCATTCAGTGTGATATGAAAAATACATCTTAGCCAAGCCTAACCCAAACCCCAAATTTAACCCGAACATAAGTGTGTCCTGAACTCTAACCCAAACCCCAACCCAATGGGCCCATTCACTCTAATGAATCTCATAGGCTATAACTGAGAATGGAAAAACATCCAAAATTTTTCCCCATCAAGAGTATACCCTTCAGTGTGATATGAGAAATTCATCTTACCCAACCCTAAACCAAACCCAAATTTTAACCCGAACATAACTGTGTCCTGAACTCTAACCCTAACCCTATGGGCCCATTCACTCTAATGAATCTCATAGATTATAATGGAGAATGGAAAAACATCCAAAATTTTTCCAAATCAAGAGTATACCCTTCAGTGTGAGATGAAAAATTCATCTTATCCAACCCTAAACCAAACCCAATTTTAACCCGAACATAACTGGGTCCTGAACTCTAACCCTAACCCTATGGGCCATTCACTGTAATGAATCTCATAGGCTATAATGGAGAATGTAAACATATCCAAAATTTTTCCCCATCAAGAGTATACCATTCAGCGTGATATGAAAAATAGACCTTAGCCTAGCCTAACCCAAAGCCCAATTTTAACCCGAACATAAGTGTGTCCTGAACTCTAACCCTAACCCTAACCCTATGGGCCCATTCACTCTAATGAATCTCCTAGGTTATAATGGAGAATGGAAAAACATCCAAAATTTTTCCAAATCAAGAGTATACCCTTCAGTGTGAGATGAAAAATACATCTTAACCAACCCTAAACCAAACCCAATTTTAACCCGAACATAACTGGGTCCTGAACTCTAACCCTAACCCTCACCCTATGGGCCATTCACTGTAATGAATCTCATAGGCTATAATGGAGAATGGAAAAACATACAAAATTTTTCCCCATCAAGAGTATACATTTCAGTGTGATATGAGAAATTCATCTTACCCAACCCTAAACCAAACCCCAATTTTAACCCGAACATAACTGTGTCCTGAACTCTAACCCTAAACCTATGGGCCCAATCACTCTAATGAATCTCATGGGCTATAATGGAGAATGTAAACACATCCAAAATTTCTCCCCATCAAGAGTATACCATTCAGTGTGATATGAAAAATACATCTTAGCCAAGCCTAAACCTAACCCCAATTTTAACCGGGACATAAGTGTGTCCGGAACTCTAACCCTAACGCTAACCCTATGGGCCCATTCACTCTAATGAATCTCATAGGTTATAATGGAGGATGGAAAAACATCCAAAATTTTCCCAAATCAAGAGTATACCCTTCAGTGTGATATGAAAAATTCATCTTATCCAACCCTAAACCAAACCCCAATTTTAAACCGAAGATAACTGTGTCCTGAACTCTAACCCTAACCGTATGGGCCCATTCACTCTAATGAATCTCATAGGCTATAATGGAGAATGGAAAAACATCCAAAATTTTTCCCCATCAAGAGTATACCATTCAGTTTGATATGAAAAATACATCTTAGCCAAGCCTAAACCAAACCCCAAATTTAACCCGGACATAAGTGTGTCCTGAACTCTAACCTTAACTCTAACCCCATGGCCCCATTCAGTCTAAGGAATATCATAGCTTATAATCGAGAATGGAAAAACATCCAAAATTTTTCCCCATCAAGAGTATACACTTCAGTGTGATATGAGAAATTCATCTTACCCAACCCTAAAACAAACCCCAATTTTAACCCGAACATAACTGTGTCCTGAACTCTAACCCTAACCCTATGGTCCCATTCACTCTTATGAATCTCATAGGCTATAATGGAGAATGTAAACACATCCAAAATTTTTCCCCATCAAGAGTATACCATTCAGTGTGATATGAGAAATAGATCTTAGCCAAGCCTAACCCAAACCCCAATTTTAACCAGAACATAAGTGTGTCCTGAACTCTAACCCTAACCCTAACCCTATGGACCCATTCACTCTAATGAATCTCATAGGTTTTAATGGAGAATGGAAAAACATCCAAAATTTTTCCAAATCAAGAGTATACCCTTCAGTGTGAGATGAAAAATTCATCTTATCCAACCCTAAACCAAACCCAATTTTAACCCGAACATAACTGGGTCCTGAACTCTAACCCTAACCCTAACCCTAACCCTATGGGCCATTCACTGTAATGAATCTCATAGGCTATAATGGAAAATGGAAAAACATCCAAAATTTTTCCCCATCAAGAGTATAGACTTCAGTGTGATATGAGAAATTCATCTTACCCCACCCTAAACCAAACCCCAATTTTAACCCGAAGATAACTGTGTCCTGAACTCTAACCCTAACCCTATGGGCCCATTCACTCTAATGAATCTCATAGGCTATAATGGAGAATGGAAAAACATCCAAAATTTTTCCCCATCAAGAGTATACAATTCAGTTTGATATGAAAAATACATCTTAGCCAAGCCTAAACCAAACCCCAAATTTAACCCGGACATAAGTGTGTCCTGAACATAGGGTGGCCATAATGTCTGAAGGCCAGCCAGGGACACCTTGGGGGGGGGAGGTAGGGGTGCGCGCGCGAAGCGCGTTCGCCGCCGGAAACAGGAAGTGACGTCACTTCCGGTGACGTCATGCCACCGCCGGGAAAAGGAAGTGACATCATTTCCCCCGCGCCACCTGCCGGAAACAGGAAGTGACATCACTTCCTGTGACATCATTTCCCCCCCCCGCGCCACCTGCCGGAAACGGGAAGTGACATCACTTCCTGTGACATCATTTCCCCCGCGCCCCCTGCCGGAAGCAGGAAGTGACATCAATTCCTGTGACATCATTCCCCCCCTCCCGCGCCACCTGCCGGAAACAGGAAGTGACTTCACAGCACTTCCTGTGACGTCCCCAAAAATCCCCCAAATATCACCGCCGGAAACAATTTTGTTCTCAAATCCTGTATATACTTCATCAGTATATGGGATAAGGCACTTTCTCAACTGTGCTGCATAATGCAGCCTATTTATTTTGTCCTTTTTGCTCTGTTGGCTCTATCTGCGCCACCTTCATCACTTTCGGGGTGTGGATCCCCCAGTGGGGTGGGCTCCCGACTCCCTCCGCCGGCTGTTTCTGATAGCCCTGCGCCCCCTCTTTCATTTGATATGTGTCCCGTGCGGGTGCCACCCTCCCGCCGGGAGATGCCGCAAAATGAGCCCCCTTGAGGCTTATGGCGGCAGGGCTCGGGGAAAGCGAGCTAGACTGCTGTTCTTTTGAGGGGTTATAGAGTGTTTCGAGCCCATCCCGGTGGCATCGGTCCCATCGTTGTGGGACCCAGGGGGCCGGCACAGCAGCACGCCGAAGCAGCCTGTCTCTAATAACACAGGTCGAGATGCAGGACAGGAACCCGGAAGTGACCGACAGGCTGCTTCAGTGTGCCGCTGCGCCGGCCCCCTGGGCCCCACAACGATGGGACCGATGCCACAGGGACGGGCTCGAAACACTCTATGACCCCTCAAAAGAACAGCAGTCTAGCTCGCTTCCCCCAAGCCCTGCCGCCATAAGCCTCAAGGGGGCTCATTTTGCAGCATCTCCCGGCGGGAGGGTGGCATCCGCACGGGACACATATCAAATGAAAGAGGGGGCGCAGGGCTATCAGAAACAGCTGGCGGAGGGAGTCAGGAGACCACCCCACTGGGGGATCCACACCCCGAAAGTGATGAAGGTGGCGCAGATAGAGCCAACAGAGCAAACAGGACAAAATAAATAGGCTGCATTATGCAGCACAGTTGAGAAAGTGCCTTATCCCATATACTGATGAAGTAAATACAGGATTTGAGAACAAAATTGCACTGCAGGCAAACACTGCCCATAACTCCTATCTGGCCTTTGCTGAAAGGATTTGGGTGGTATGTCTGAAAGCACCAGAAGACACAAACACAAAGCTCCCTTACACTGAATCAGTGTTTGGGTCCACCAAAGTCAGTATTGTCTACTCCAGGGGTGGCCAGAGTTGCTTAACAAAAGAGCAACACAGAATAAAGGTCAGATGTTTGAGAGCCGCAAGACATGAACATCGGATATTTGAGAGCCACGGAAGGAAGGAAGGAAGGAAGGAAGGAAGGAAGGAAGGAAGGAAGGAAGGAAGGAAGGAAGGAAGGAAGGAAGGAAGGAAGGAAGGAAGGAAGGAAGGAAGGAAGGAAGGAAGGAAGGAAGGATGGATCGATCCTGGGGATAGCTTCTCCAGGAGAAGCACTCCCAGCCAAGTCAGTGTGCAGCAAGGAGTGATCTCCTTCCTTGCCACAAGCAGATCCTGGGGCCAGTTTTTCTTTAAGCACAATTTAAACCATGCTGCAAGGAGAAGCCCCAGAGTCAGGGCGGGTTTTTTTAAAACTACAGATATTTTTCTTCTTGGGTCTATTGGACCCAGAAAAAATTGGGATTTCTGAAGAATCCAGGATCCAAATACCATACCGATACTGGGATCTGGGATTTTTCAGAAATACTGGATTTTTTTTAATCCTACAGACCTGAACCAAGAAATATGGGGGGGGGGGGGGTTGCATACCCTTAATCAAGAGATCCATAGCTGGGAAGCATTTTAACATTTGCAAAGACACTGATATATTTGCACAATCTAGCCAGAGCTAAACACTTCAGTCCTATTAACTTCAATTAAATAGTTAAGCATGGTCTTAAATGGCATGCATCAATGCTTAATTTTAAAGTGCTTAACTTTATTATTGTTACTGACCATACAGAACTTAATGGAGCTTTCTAGACAGTAATTCCAAAGCCACAATCACAAGTAGTAAAACTACATGTCCATTAGTTGCATTCTGTAAGATAACCAACAGATTTCAGTATTATATATACTTTCAGTACATGTCTTCCCTTGCTCCTATAGTGAGCTATCAAGTATCTGAACATGTTCCTTGTTATTTGCCTCCTTTTTTCAACTGAATTTTTCCATCTACTCATGCTCCAAGCACAATAAATTTAGTTCCGCTTTACACACCTTCAAAAATTGCCACTGTAGTAGTTAATGGTATACTGGTACAAATTCTCCAAAACAGTAATTTCTGACTCTGTGGTGACATCACATCACAATGTTTTTCATGGCAGACTTTTTACGGGGTGGTTTGCCACTGCCTTCCCCAGTCATCTACACTTTCCCCCCAGAAAGTACTCATTTTACCGACCTCGGAAGGATGGAAGGCTGAGCCAACCTTGAGCTGGCTACTTGAACCCAGCTTCCGCCAGGATCAAACTCAGGTCGTGAACAGAGGGCTTGGACTGTAGTACTGCAGCTTTACTAATCTGTGCTGCAGGAATACCATATTGGCTGCTGACTTAAAATTTGTGTACAATTCTTAGATGGAATGGCCAATGGAATTACCAAGCAGCAATATTAAAACTCTGGTCAATGTTAATTAGATAATTGGAGTGGATGGGACTTTGCAAATTTCTACCAGGTTTGCAGCTGTAGGAATATGCTCTTAAAGTAAAACCTCTGGGGCAAAATTTAAAAGAAGCAGGCAATCTTTTACTTTAAAAATTCATGTTGGAAAAACAACACTTTTTTCTGTTTTGGAAACAGATGTCTGAATCAATTTTATTGACACTAAATTAAAACAAAGCAAATTATAACTCTTATCATGCCACTATGCAAATATGAAAGAAAGGACTTAAGTAATGATCAAATAAAACTGGGATTTTTATTGCATGCCCAATCCATTACCTTTAGTTATGCAAAATTACACACAATGTTTTATAATGAGATGGAAATTCCATGTAAATTATTGTCTAACATACATGTATTTTATGCATCAGAGAAATGCATCTACCATAAGTGCTGGAAAGTTCAGTTAACAAGGAATGCTAAACCAAACACTGCAAATAGGCACATTTAACATATTAGAATATGACTACATTTGTCCCTGCAAAATGCATACCTAAGTGCCATGTTTATAAAAAATGTAGGGTGTGAATTGAGTCACAATACCTCCACTTTCAATGTATGTGCTCCCTGTATGGGTACTTCCTACTGCTGACCCCCTCCCCAGCAATCAAAGACCTCCTAAATCAGCAATCAAAGACCTCCTAAATCTGTGATAGAGCTAGGGTTACCAACTCTGGGTTGGAAATTCCTGGAAATTTGGATGTTGAAGCTTGAAGAGGACTATCCTGAGTGCTATTACACAGCAAGCACACAGAGGTAGTTTCTAGGCATCAGAGCTGATCTGAGTACAGTTCCAAAGTTCATATCAGTGCCAGTTTAAACCCTGTGGAGGCCGGGCCAGCTAGGGTTGCCAAGTCCAATTAAAGAAAAATCTGGGGACTTTGGGGGCGGAGCCAGGAGACTTTGGGGGTGGAACCAGGAGACATTGGGGGTGGAGCCAGGAACAAGGATGTGACAAGCATAATTGAACTCCAAGGGAGTTCTAGCCATCACATTTAAAGGGACAGCTCACCTTTTAAAATGCCTTTCTTCCATAGGAAATAATTAAGGATAGGGGCACCATTTTTGGGGCTCATAGAATTGGACCCTCTGGTCCAATCGTTTTGAAACTTGGGGGGTATTTTGGGGAGAGGCACTAGATGCTATACTAAAAATTTGGTGCCCCTACCTCAAAAAATAGCCCCCCCAGAGCCCCCAATACCCACGGATCAATCCCCCATTATTCCCTATGGGAATTGTTCTCCATAGGGAATAATAGAGTGCCTAGTAGACATTTCCCTCCCCCCCACACACACACACTTTCTAAAGGGGGGGAAGGGCCTCCATACCAAGGAATCCCCCCTCCCTGCCCCGGGCCCCCTCCCTCTCACACACACACACAAACACCTACCGTACTTGGTCTTCTTCCCTCTGACTGCTGTGAAAACGAAAGCAAAGAAAGGGAGGGGCCGTTCTCCGAAGCCCTTCCTGTTTCCTCCTTCCTGCCCAGGCCAGCCTTAAAGGGGCAGGCATTTTACAAACTGCTACACCTACAGGTATGTTCTCCCCCCCTCCAGCCCCCACCCCCACCCCCTCGCTTCCTGATTTCTGGAGACCCACCGGGGGATGAAGGGGGGGGTTGGGAAGCCTAGGGCCAGCAGGGAAGGCGAGGAGGGCCTCTCCCTCCGGCTACCAGCGCAGCACAGCTCCCCTCCCACCTTCCGCATCACCCCCGGAATTACCAAGTCCTTGGCTCGGAAGGCCAACGCGCCTCCGCCTCAGCCATGCCGCCTCCTCCTCCTCCGGCCGCCTCCTTCTCCTCCGAGGCCGGCCCAGCATGCCCCTTGCCGCCCGCACAGCAGAGGGGCCGGGCGGAGAAGTGAAGCAGGCCCACGCAGGCCGCCTTTACCCCTGCAGGGAGTGGAGGGGCGGGGCGCAAGTCCGGCCTGCTCCTGCTCCTCCAGCATTGCTGCTCAGGGTCCTAGAAGGACCCAGATTCGGGGCTTGCCACGCTTCTCCGCAGCTGCTCCTCCGAGATGGGCTCAGGCTGAGCCCATCTCGGAGGAGCAGCTACGGAGAAGAGGCAGTAGCAGCGCAGCCTCCCCTCGCTTCCTGGCCCCGCGCATGCCCGGCTCCTCTCGCTGGCTAAACCGGGACTTGTAATGGTCCTGGTATACGCAGGCCGGGAGGCGGGAATTTGGACCCAGAAGCGGGACTTTCCCGGGTGACCGGGATGGTCTGGCCACCCTACCTAAACACTAAACTTAACTCTAACCCCATGGCACCATTCACTCTAAGGAATATCATAGGTTATAATGGAGAATGGAAAAACATCCAAAATTTTTCCCCATCAAGAGTATTCCCTTCAGTGTGATATGAGAAATTCATCTTAACCCAGCCTAAACCAAACCCCAATTTTATCCCGAACTTAACTGTGTCCTGAACTCTAACCCTAACCCTTACCCTAACCCTATGGGCCCATTCACTCTAATGTATCTCATAGGCTATAATGGAGAATGTAAACACATCCCAAATTTTTCCCCATCAAGAGTATACCATTCAGTGTGATATGAAAAATACATCTTAGCCAAGCCTAAAACAAACCCCAATTTTATCCCGAACTTAACTGTGCCCTGAACTCTAACCCTAACCCTATGGGCCCATTCACTGTAATGAATCTCATAGGCTATAATGGAGAATGGAAAAACATCCAAAATTTTCCCCCATCAAGAGTATACCATTCAGTTTGATATGAAAAATACATCTTAGCAAAGCCTAAACCAAACCCCAATTTTAACCTGGACATAAGTGTGTCCTGAATTCTAACCCTAACTCTAACCCCATGGGCCCATTCACTCTAATGAATCTCATAGGTTATAATGGAGAATGGAAAAACATCCAAAATTTTTCCCCATCAAGAGTATACCCTTCAGTGTGATATAAGAAATTCATCTTACCCAACCCTAAAACAAACCCCAATTTTAACCCGAACATAAGTGTGTGCTGAACACTAACACTAACCCTAACCCTATGGTCCCATTCACCCTAATGAATCTCATAGGTTATAATGGTGAATGGAAAAACATCCAAAATTTTTCCAAATCAAGAGTATACCCTTCAGTGTGAGATGAAAAATTCATCTTATCCAACCCTAAACCAAACCCAATTTTAACCCGAACATAACTGAATCCTGAACTCTAACCCTAACCCTAACACTATGGGCCATTCACTGTAATGAATCTCATAGGCTATAATGGAGAATGGAAAAACGTCCAAAATTTTTCCCCATCAAGAGTATACACTTCAGTGTGATATGAGAAATTCATCTTACCCAACCCTAAAACAAACCCCAATTTTAACCCGAACATAACTGTGTCCTGAACTCTAACCCTAACCCTTTGGGCCCATTCACTCTAATGAATCTCATAGGCTATAATGGAGAATGGAAAAACATCCAAAATTTTCCCCCATCAAGAGTATACCATTCAGTTTGATATGAAAAATACATCTTAGCAAAGCCTAAACCAAACCCCAATTTTAACCCGGACATAAGTGTGTCCTGAATTCTAACCCTAACTCTATCCCCATGGGCCCATTCACTCTAATGAATCTCATAGGTTATAATGGAGAATGGAAAAACATCCAAAATTTTTCCCCATCAAGAGTATACCCTTCAGTGTGATATGAGAAATTCATCTTACCCAACCCTAAAACAAACCCCAATTTTAACCCAAACATAACTGTGTCCTGAACACTAACACTGACCCTAACCCTATGGTCCCATTCACCCTAATGAATCTCATAGGTTATAATGGTGAATGGAAAAACATCCAAATTTTTTCCAAATCAAGAGTATACCCTTCAGTGTGAGATGAAAAATTCATCTTATCCAACCCTAAACCAAACCCAATTTTAACCCGAACATAACTGAATCCTGAACTCTAACCCTAACCCTAACCCTATGGGCCATTCACTGTAATGAATCTCATAGGCTATAATGGAGAATGGAAAAACGACCAAAATTTTTCCCCATCAAGAGTATACACTTCAGTGTGATATGAGAAATTCATCTTACCCAACCCTAAAACAAACCCCAATTTTAACCCAAACATAACTGTGTCCTGAACTCTAACCCTAACCCTATGGTCCCATTCACTCTTATAAATCTCATAGGCTATAATGGAGAATGTAAACACATCCAAAATTTTTCCCCATCAAGAGTATACCATTCAGTGTGATATGAGAAATCGATCTTAGCCAAGCCTAACCCAAACCCCAATTTTAACCCGAACATAAGTGTGTCCTGAACTCTAACCCTAACCCTATGGTCCCATTCACCCTAATGAATCTCATAGGTTATAATGGTGAATGGAAAAACATCCAAAATTTTTCCAAATCAAGAGTATACCCTTCAGTGTGAGATGAAAAATTCATCTTATCCAACCCTAAACCAAACCCAATTTTAACCCGAACATAACTGAATCCTGAACTCTAACCCTAACCCTAACACTATGGGCCATTCACTGTAATGAATCTCATAGGCTATAATGGAGAATGGAAAAACGTCCAAAATTTTTCCCCATCAAGAGTATACACTTCAGTGTGATATGAGAAATTCATCTTACCCAACCCTAAAACAAACCCCAATTTTAACCCGAACATAACTGTGTCCTGAACTCTAACCCTAACCCTTTGGGCCCATTCACTCTAATGAATCTCATAGGCTATAATGGAGAATGGAAAAACATCCAAAATTTTCCCCCATCAAGAGTATACCATTCAGTGTGATATGAGAAATCGATCTTAGCCAAGCCTAACCCAATCCCCAATTTTAACCCGAACATAAGTGTGTCCTGAACTCTAACCCTAACCCTATGGACCCATTCACTCTAATGAATCTCATAGGTTTTAATGGAGAATGGAAAAACATCCAAAATTTTTCCAAATTAAGAGTATACCCTTCAGTGTAAGATGAAAAATTCATCTTATCCAACCCTAAACCAAACCCAATTTTAACCCGAACATAACTGGGTCCTGAACTCTAACCCTAACCCTAACCCTATGGGCCATTCACTGTAATGAATCTCATAGGCTATAATGGAGAATGGAAAAACATCCAAAATTTTTCCCCATCAAGAGTATACACTTCAGTGTGATATGAGATATTCATCTTACCCAACCCTAAACCAAACCCCAATTTTAACCCGAACATAACTGTGTCCTGAACTCTCTCTCTCTCTCTCGGCTTGCCTTCGCGAACGAAGATTTAAGAAGGGTGCAGTAGTCCACGTCTGCTGCAGGCTCGCTTGTGGCTGACAAGACCAATGCGGGACAGGCACGTCCGGCCACAGTGGCTGCAGGGAAAAGTCTGATTTAGGATTGGTGCTGTAGCAGTGCGATTCTTCCTCAATCTCCTTTTGTCCTCAAGACCAGCTATGCGTGCGTTCTCAAAGGAAGAGACAGCCTGGTGGATGGTGTGTCTCCATGCTTTGCGATCTGAGGCTAGGTCACACCACTGGTGATGGTTGATGCGACAGGTGCCAAGGGATTTCTTCAAGGAGTCCTTGTACCTCTTCTTTGGTGCCCCTGTATTTCGATGGCCGGTGGAGAGTTCGCCATACAGGGCAATCTTGGGAAGGTGGTGGTTTTCCATCCTAGAAATATGCCCTGCCCAGCGCAGCTGCGTCTTCAGCAGCAGTGCCTCGATACTGGTAACCTCCGCCCGCTTGAGGTCTTCAGTGTTGGTCACAAAGTCACTCCAGTGGATGTTGAGGATGGTGCGAAGGCAGCGCTGATGAAAGCGCTCGAGGAGTCGCAGGTGATGACGGTATAAAACCCACGATTCGGAGCCGTAGATGAGGGTTGTCATCACTACCGCTTTGTAAACATTGATCTTTGTGCCTTTTTTCAGATGCTTGTTGCTCCACACTCTTTTGTGCAGTCGGCCAAATGCACGGTTTGCCTTTGCCAGCCTGTTGTCAATCTCCTTATCGATCTTGGCATCTGAGGAGATGATGCACCCCAAGTAGCTGAACTGCTGGACTGTTTTCAGAACTGATTCACCCACAGTGATGCAGGGAGGGTGATAATCTTCCTGGGGTGCAGGCTGGTGGAGAACTTCTGTCTTCTTCAGACTAACTTCTAGGCCGAATAGCTTGGCAGCAGGACGTCATATGCTGCAGAGCTGATACCGAGTGGGAGACGAGTGCAGCATCATCAGCAAACAGTAGCTCTCGGATGAGTTTTTCCATCGTCTTGGAGTGGGCCTTTAGTCGCCTCAGGTTGAACAGGCTGCCATCGGTGCGATAGCGGATGTAGACACCATCGTCATCATCTAGATCTACTGCGGCTCTTTGAAGCATCATGCTAAAGAAGATCGTAAAGAGAGTTGGCGCGAGAACGCAGCCTTGCTTTACACCTGTGCCTATTGGGAAGGTCTCCGAGAGGTCGTTGCAGTGTCTGACTTGGCCTCGCTGGTCTTCGTGTAGCTGGATGATCATGCTGAGGAACCTTGGGGGACATCCTAAACGTTCCAAGATTTGCCACAGGCCTTTCCTGCTAACGGTATCGAAGGCTTTAGTGAGGTCGACAAAAGTCACATACAGAGCCTTGTTCTGTTCCCTGCATTTCTCTTGGAGCTGCCTGAGAACAAATACCATGTCGGTGGTGCTCCTGTTAGCTCTGAAGCCGCACTGGCTCTCTGGGAGGAGTTCTTCTGCAATGGTGGGCACCAGTCTGTTCAGGAGTATTCTGGCAAGGATTTTGCCTGCGATGGAGAGCAGGGTTATCCCCCGGTAGTTGGAGCAGTCTGACTTTTCCCCTTTGTTCTTGTATAGGGTGATGATGATTGCATCGCGAAAGTCCTGTGGTAATTTGCCTTGTTCCCAGCAGGTGACAAGTACTTTGTGAAGTGAGCTATGTAGTACTGTGCCCCCATGCTTCCAGATCTCTGGTGGAATTCCATCAACTCCTGCTGCCTTGCCACTTTTCAGTTGCTTGATGGCTTTAACAGTCTCATCTAGGGTGGGGATCTCATCCAACTCTATTTTCACTGGTTGAAGTGGGGTGAGGTGGATTGCTGAATCTTGAACTACGCGGTTGGCACTGAAGAGAACCTGAAAATACTCTGACCACTGGTTCAGTATGGATGCCTTGTCTGTGAGGAGCACTTGGCCGTCTGCACTACGCAAGGGACTCTGAGCCTGATATGATGGAGCATATACTGCCTTCAGGGCTTTGTAGAACCCTCTTAAATCACCAGTGTCTGCACACAGCTGGGTTCTCTCTGCAAGCTTGGTCCACCAATCGTTCTGAATGTCTCGAAGCTTGCGCTGGAGGTTGCTACATGCAGCGCGAAAGGTTGCTTTTTTCCCAGGACAGTAGGGCTGAGCAAGATGTGCTTGGTAGGCAGATCTCTTTTTTGCCAGTAAATCTTGGATCTCTTGATTGTTCTCTTCAAACCAGTCCTTGTTCTTCCTTGTGGAGAACCCGAGGACTTCTTCAGAGATCTGCAGGATGGTAGTTTTTAGGTGTTCCCAGAGTGCTTCTGGAGAAGGGTCTGTGGGGCAACTGGGGTCCTCAATTCTTGACTGGAGTTTTGCCTGGAAGGCAGCTTTAACTTCGACTGACTGGAGACTGCCAACCTGAAACTTCCTCCGAGGGATACCTCCTCTCCTGGGTGTGGGTTTAAAGTGAAGACGGAGATTGCAGCGTACAAGACGATGATCCGTATGACATTCTGCACTGGGCATTACTCGGGTGTGTAAGACATCTCGAAGGTCTCTCTGGCGCACCAGAATGTAGTCGATAAGGTGCCAGTGCTTGGACCGTGGGTGCATCCAGGTTGTCTTCAGACTGTTCTTCTGCTGGAAGATAGTGTTGGTGATGGTGAGCTGGTGCTCCATGCAGAATTCTAGCAGGAGGCGCCCGTTGTCATTGCAGTTGCCAATGCCGTGTTTGCCAAGTACTCCTTTCCAGGCTTCCGAGTCTTTACCTATTCTGGCATTGAAGTCGCCAAGGATGATCACCTTGTCCTCTGTAGGGGTCTTCCGTACGAGGTTGTGTAGATCAGCATAGAACTTGTTCTTTTCTGCAGGATCTGCTTGAAGGGTTGGGGCATACACACTGAAGAGTGTTGCATGCTGCTTGTTTTGAAGTGGGAGGCGCATGGACATGATGCGATCTGAGTGACCTGTTGGCAGGTTTTCGAGTTTGGAGGCAATGGAGTTCCTGACCATGAAGCCAACGCCAGAAAGGCGGCTCTCAGCCTTTGACTTACCCGACCAGTAGAGGGTATAGCCAGCACCGTGTTCTTGAAGACTACCTTCCTCAGGGAAACGGACCTCACTGAGAGCTGCTATGTCGATATTCAACCTGAGAAGTTCGTGGGCAACTAGAGCAGAGCGTCGTTCAGGGCGACCACTGTCTACTGTGTCAAGCATGGTTCTGATGTTCCAACACGCAAGCTTTAGTCTTTGCACACTTTGTGAGGCAGGTGCATGCCTTTTCTTTGTTGTTATTTTTTGACCGCAAGTAAGGATGCCCGTTGACCGCGGCTAGCCAACTGGGGTGGAGGAGACGAGCTTTGTTTAGGCCACCTTTTCTAGGCC
This sequence comes from Heteronotia binoei, assembly GCF_032191835.1. Classification (NCBI taxonomy): domain Eukaryota; kingdom Metazoa; phylum Chordata; class Lepidosauria; order Squamata; family Gekkonidae; genus Heteronotia; species Heteronotia binoei. Next base: position 40,690,845 of record NC_083232.1, read on the forward strand.
CCTCTCCGTGTGGAGCAAGCAGTGCTGTCCCTAGATAAGGCTGCTTGGTCGTTCAGGGTGCTGCCGAAAAATGCTTTCGTCTCCGGGTTAGCATCAGGCGACCAATACCCTGAACCGCCTACATGCAGGATCAGGACTGCGGCTTCCAGTGGCACCTTCCACCTGCCGTTTCGCCCCTTGCCCATCGCTGCAGGACTTGATGCGTTGTGGGTTGTGTATGTGGATATGCCCTTCAGGCCTGCGCAGAGGAATTTTTTAGGTGAAGCGCAGTGTGCGTGGTAACGGCTCCACCCTTTCACCTGGGGGTCATCTGCGATGGCCCAGTAAGCCGGGACGCCGGCAGAGAGTCCTCCAGGTGGTAGGTGTTACATTAACGAGCTCTATCTGCACGGGTTTGATGTTAGAGTTTTCCTTCTCTTAGGCTGGCGAGGTTGGTGGGCCCAGCCTGCCCATCCGGTTATACTGCCGGACAATTCGGTCGCACCATGACGTAGCAAACTCTGTGAAAAACGGGGGGGACCAGCGAGAAGGTGTTGCTAGGGATGCAGTAATGCAGGAGAGGCCATTGCAGTGACCATCTGCCAGGCATAGCCAGACAGTGACCACACGGCGTTCACTACACCGGGAGAGGAGAGGCTATGTATTGCGCATACACTTTCCCTGGGGGGGGGTAGGATACCCAGAGGGAGCCCACCCAACCCACCCTGAACTCTAACCCTAACCCTATGGGCCCATTCACTCTAATGAATCTCATAGGCTATAATGGAGAATGGAAAAACATCCAAAATTTTTCCCCATCAAGAGTATACGATTCAGTTTGATATGAAAAATACATCTTAGCCAAGCCTAAACCAAACCCCAAATTTAACCCGGACATAAGTGTGTCCTGAACTCTAACCTTAACTCTAACCCCATGGCACCATTCACTCTAAGGAATATCATAGGTTATAATGGAGAATGGAAAAACATCCAAAATTTTTCCCCATCAAGAGTATTCCCTTCAGTGTGATATGAGAAATTCATCTTAGCCCAGCCTAAACCAAACCCCAATTTTATCCCGAACTTAACTGTGTCCTGAACTCTAACCCTAACCCTATGGGCCCATTCACTCTAATGAATCTCATAGGCTATAATGGAGAATGGAAAAACATCCAAAATCTTTCCCCATCAAGAGTATACGATTCAGTTTGATATGAAAAATACATGTTAGCCAAGCCTAAACCAAACCCCAATTTTATCCCGAACTTAACTGTGTCCTGAACTCTAACCCTAACCCTAACCCTATGGGCCCATTCACTCTAATGTATCTCATAGGCTATAATGGAGAATTTAAACACATCCAAAATTTTGACCCAGCAAGAGTATACCATTCAGTGTGATATGAAAAATACATCTTAGCCAAGCCTAAACCTAACCCCAATTTTAACCTGGACATAAGTGTGCCCTGAACTCTAACCCTAACGCTAACCCTATGGGCCCATTCACTCTAATGAATCTCAGAGGTTATAATGGAGAATGGAAAAACATTCAAAATTTTCCCAAATCAAGAGTTTACCCTTAAGTGTGATATGAAAAATTCATCTTAGCCCAGCCTAAACCAAACCCCAATTTTATCCCGAACTTAACTGTGTCCTGAACTCTAACCCTAACCCTAACTCTATGGGCCCATTCACTCTGATGAATCTCATAGGCTCTAATGTAGAATGTAAACACATCAAAAAATTTTCCCCATCAAGAGTGTACCCTTCAGTGTGATATGAAAAATACATCTTAGCCCAGCCTAAACCACACCCCAATTTTATCCCGAACTTAACTGTGTCCTGAACTCTAACCCTAACCCTATGGGCCCATTAACTCTCATGAATGTCATAGGCTATAATGGAGAATGGAAAAACATCCAAAATTTTTCCCCATCAAGAGTATACCATTCAGTTTGATATGAAAAATACATTTTAGCCAAGCCTAAACCTAACCCCAATTTTAACCCGAACATAAGTGTGTCCTGAACTCTAACCCTAACCCTAACCCTATGGGCCCATTCATTCTAATGAATCTCATAAGTTATAATGGAGAATGGAAAAACATCCAAAATTTTCCCAAATCAAGAGTATACCCTTCAGTGTGATATGAAAAATTCATCTTATCCAACCCTAAACCAAACCCAATTTTAACCCGAACATAACTGAACTCTAACCCTAACCCTAACCCTATGGGCCATTCACTGTAATGAATCTCATAGGCTATAATGGAGAATGGAAAAACATCCAAAATTTTTCCCCATCAAGAGTATACACTTCAGTGTGATATGAGAAATTCATCTTACCCAACCCTAAAACAAACCCCAATTTTAACCCGAACATAACTGTGTCCTGAACTCTAACCCTAACCCTAACCCTATGGTCCCATTCACTCTTATGAATCTCATAGGCTATAATGGAGAATGTAAACACATCCAAAAATTTTCCCCATCAAGAGTATACCATTCAGTGTGATATGAGAAATAGATCTTAGCCAGGCCTAACCCAAACCCCAATTTTAACCCGAACATAAGTGTGTCCTGAACTCTAACCCTAACCCTATGGACCCATTCACTCTAATGAATCTCATAGGTTTTAATGGAGAATGGAAAAACATCCAAAATTTTTCCAAATCAAGAGTACACCCTTCAGTGTGAGATGAAAAATTCATCTTATCCAACCCTAAACCAAACCCAATTTTAACCCAAACATAACTGGGTCCTGAACTCTAACCCTAACCCTAACCCTATGGGCCATTCACTGTAATGAATCTCATAGGCTATAATGGAGAATGGAAAAACATCCAAAATTTTTCCCCATCAAGAGTATACACTTCAGTGTGATATGAGAAATTCATCTTACCCCACCCTAAACCAAACCGCAATTTTAACCCGAACATAACTGTGTCCTGAACTCTAACCCTAACCCTATGGGCCCGTTCACTCTAATGAATCTCATAGGCTATAATGGAGAATGGAAAAACATCCAAAATTTTTCCCCATCAAGAGTATTCCCTTCAGTGTGATATGAGAAATTCATCTTAGCCCAGCCTAAACCAAACCCCAATTTTATCCCGAACTTAACTGTGTCCTGAACTCTAACCCTAACCCAATGGGCCCATTCACTCTAATGAACCTCATAGGCTATTATGGAGAATGGAAAAACATCCAAAATTTTTCCCCATCAAGAGTATACCATTCAGTTTGATATGAAAAATACATCTTAGCCAAGCCTAAACCAAACCCCAAATTTAACCCGGACATAAGTGTGTCCTGAACTCTAACCTTAACTCTAACCCCATGGCCCCATTCAGTCTAAGGAATATCATAGGTTATAATGGAGAATGGAAAAACATCCAAAATTTTTCCCCATCAAGAGTATACAGTTCAGTGTGATATGAGAAATTCATCTTACCCAACCCTAAAACAAACCCCAATTTTAACCCGAACATAACTGTGTCCTGAACTCTAACCCTAACCCTAACCCTAAGGTCCCATTCACTCTTATGAATCTCATAGGCTATAATGGAGAATGGAAAAACATCCAAAATTTTTCCCCATCAAGAGTGTACCATTCAGTGTGATATTAAAAATACATCTTACCCAACCCTAAACCAGACCCCAATTTTAAACCAAAGATATGTGTGTCCTGAACTCTAACCCTAACCCTAACCCTTACCATATGGGCCCATTCATTCTAATGAATCTCATAGGCTATAATGGAGAATGGAAAAACATCCAAAATTTTTCCCCATCAAGAGTGTACCATTCAGTGTGATATTAAAAATACATCTTACCCATCCCTAAACCCAAACCCAATATTCACCCAAACATAAGTGTGTCCTGAACTCTAACCCTAACCCTAACCCTAACCCTAAGGTCCCATTCACTCTTATGAATCTCATAGGCTATAATGGAGAATGGAAAAACATCCAAAATTTTTCCCCATCAAGAGTATTCCCTTCAGTGTGATATGAGAAATTCATCTTAGCCCAGCCTAAACCAAACCCCAATTTTATCCCGAACTTAACTGTGTCCTGAACTCTAACCCTAACCCAATGGGCCCATTCACTGTAATGAATCTCATAGGCTATAATGGAGAATGGAAAAACATCCAAAATTTTTCCCCATCAAGAGTATACCATTCAGTTTGATATGAAAAATACATCTTAGCCAAGCCTAAACCAAACCCCAAATTTAACCCGGACATAAGTGTGTCCTGAACTCTAACCTTAACTCTAACCCCATGGCCCCATTCAGCCTAAGGAATATCATAGCTTATAATGGAGAATGGAAAAACATCCAAAATTTTTCCCCATCAAGAGTATACACTTCAGTGTGATATGAGAAATTCATCTTACCCAACCCTAAAACAAACCCCAATTTTAACCCGAACGTAACTGTGTCCTGAACTCTAACCCTAACCCTAAGGTCCCATTCACTCTTATGGATCTCATAGGCTATAATGGAGAATGTAAACACATCCAAAATTTTTCCCCATCAAGAGTATACCATTCTGTGTGATATGAGAAATAGATCTTAGCAAAGCCTAACCCAAACCCCAATTTTAACCCGAACATAAGTGTGTTCTGAACTCTAACCCTAACCCTATGGACCCATTCACTCTAATGAATCTCATAGGTTTTATTGGAGAATGCAAAAAACATCCACATTTTTTCCAAATCAAGAGTATACCCTTCAGTGTGAGATGAAAAATTCATCTTATCCAACCCTAAACCAAACCCAATTTTAACCCGAACATAACTGGGTCCTGAACTCTAACCCTAACCCTAACTCTATGGGCCATTCACTCTTATGAATCTCATAGGCTATAATGGAGAATGGAAAAACATCCAAAATTTTTCCCCATCAAGAGTATTCCCTTCAGTGTGATATGAGAAATTCATCTTAGCCCAGCCTAAACCAAACCCCAATTTTATCCCGAACTTAACTGTGTCCTGAACTCTAACCCTAACCCAATGGGCCCATTCACTGTAATGAATCTCATAGGCTATAATGGAGAATGGAAAAACATCCAAAATTTTTCCCCATCAAGAGTATACCATTCAGTTTGATATGAAAAATACATCTTAGCCAAGCCTAAACCAAACCCCAAATTTAACCCGGACATAAGTGTGTCCTGAACTCTAACCTTAACTCTAACCCCATGGCCCCATTCAGCCTAAGGAATATCATAGCTTATAATGGAGAATGGAAAAACATCCAAAATTTTTCCCCATCAAGAGTATACACTTCAGTGTGATATGAGAAATTCATCTTACCCAACCCTAAAACAAACCCCAATTTTAACCCGAACGTAACTGTGTCCTGAACTCTAACCCTAACCCTAAGGTCCCATTCACTCTTATGGATCTCATAGGCTATAATGGAGAATGTAAACACATCCAAAATTTTTCCCCATCAAGAGTATACCATTCTGTGTGATATGAGAAATAGATCTTAGCAAAGCCTAACCCAAACCCCAATTTTAACCCGAACATAAGTGTGTTCTGAACTCTAACCCTAACCCTATGGACCCATTCACTCTAATGAATCTCATAGGTTTTATTGGAGAATGCAAAAAACATCCACATTTTTTCCAAATCAAGAGTATACCCTTCAGTGTGAGATGAAAAATTCATCTTATCCAACCCTAAACCAAACCCAATTTTAACCCGAACATAACTGGGTCCTGAACTCTAACCCTAACCCTAACTCTATGGGCCATTCACTGTAATGAATCTCATAGGCTATAATGGAGAATGGAAAAACATCCAAAATTTTTCCCCATCAAGAGTACACACTTCAGTGTGGTATGAGAAATTCATCTTACCCCACCCTAAACCAAACCCCAATTTTAACCCGAACATAACTGTGTCCTGAACTCTAACCCTAACCCTATGGGCCTGTTCACTCTAATGAATCTCATAGGCTATAATGGAGAATGGAAAAACATCCAAAATTTTTCCCCATCAAGAGTATACGATTCAGTTTGATATGAAAAATACATCTTAGCCAAGCCTAAACCAAACCCCAAATTTAACCCGGACATAAGTGTGTCCTGAACTCTAACCTTAACTCTAACCCCATGGCACCATTCACTCTAAGGAATATCATAGGTTATAATGGAGAATGGAAAAACATCCAAAATTTTTCCCCATCAAGAGTGTACCATTCAGTGTGATATTAAAAATACATCTTACCCAACCCTAAACCAGACCCCAATTTTAAACCAAAGATATGTGTGTCCTGAACTCTAACCCTAACCCTAACCCTTACCATATGGGCCCATTCATTCTAATGAATCTCATAGGCTATAATGGAGAATGGAAAAACATCCAAAATTTTTCCCCATCAAGAGTGTACCATTCAGTGTGATATTAAAAATACATCTTACCCATCCCTAAACCCAAACCCAATATTCACCCAAACATAAGTGTGTCCTGAACTCTAACCCTAACCCTAACCCTAACCCTAAGGTCCCATTCACTCTTATGAATCTCATAGGCTATAATGGAGAATGGAAAAACATCCAAAATTTTTCCCCATCAAGAGTATACCATTCTGTGTGATATGAGAAATAGATCTTAGCAAAGCCTAACCCAAACCCCAATTTTAACCCGAACATAAGTGTGTTCTGAACTCTAACCCTAACCCTATGGACCCATTCACTCTAATGAATCTCATAGGTTTTATTGGAGAATGCAAAAAACATCCACATTTTTTCCAAATCAAGAGTATACCCTTTAGTGTGAGATGAAAAATTCATCTTATCCAACCCTAAACCAAACCCAATTTTAACCCGAACATAACTGGGTCCTGAACTCTAACCCTAACCCTAACTCTATGGGCCATTCACTGTAATGAATCTCATAGGCTATAATGGAGAATGGAAAAACATCCAAAATTTTTCCCCATCAAGAGTACACACTTCAGTGTGGTATGAGAAATTCATCTTACCCCACCCTAAACCAAACCCCAATTTTAACCCGAACATAACTGTGTCCTGAACTCTAACCCTAACCCTATGGGCCTGTTCACTCTAATGAATCTCATAGGCTATAATGGAGAATGGAAAAACATCCAAAATTTTTCCCCATCAAGAGTATACGATTCAGTTTGATATGAAAAATACATCTTAGCCAAGCCTAAACCAAACCCCAAATTTAACCCGGACATAAGTGTGTCCTGAACTCTAACCTTAACTCTAACCCCATGGCACCATTCACTCTAAGGAATATCATAGGTTATAATGGAGAATGGAAAAACATCCAAAATTTTTCCCCATCAAGAGTGTACCATTCAGTGTGATATTAAAAATACATCTTACCCAACCCTAAACCAGACCCCAATTTTAAACCAAAGATATGTGTGTCCTGAACTCTAACCCTAACCCTAACCCTTACCATATGGGCCCATTCATTCTAATGAATCTCATAGGCTATAATGGAGAATGGAAAAACATCCAAAATTTTTCCCCATCAAGAGTGTACCATTCAGTGTGATATTAAAAATACATCTTACCCATCCCTAAACCCAAACCCAATATTCACCCAAACATAAGTGTGTCCTGAACTCTAACCCTAACCCTAACCCTAACCCTAAGGTCCCATTCACTCTTATGAATCTCATAGGCTATAATGGAGAATGGAAAAACATCCAAAATTTTTCCCCATCAAGAGTATTCCCTTCAGTGTGATATGAGAAATTCATCTTAGCCCAGCCTAAACCAAACCCCAATTTTATCCCGAACTTAACTGTGTCCTGAACTCTAACCCTAACGCTAACCCTATGGGCCCATTCACTCTAATGAATCTCATAGGTTATAATGGAGAATGGAAAAACATCCAAAATTTTCCCAAATCAAGAGTATACCCTTCAGTGTGATATGAAAAATTCATCTTATCCAACCCTAAACCAAACCCCAATTTTAAACCGAAGATTACTGTGTCCTGAACTCTAACCCTAACCGTATGGGCCCATTCACTCTAATGAATCTCATAGGCTATAATGGAGAATGGAAAAACATCCAAAATTTTTCCCCATCAAGAGTATACCATTCAGTTTGATATGAAAAATACATCTTAGCCAAGCCTAAACCAAACCCCAAATTTAACCCGGACATAAGTGTGTCCTGAACTCTAACCTTAACTCTAACCCCATGGCCCCATTCAGTCTAAGGAATATCATAGGTTATAATCGAGAATGGAAAAACATCCAAAATTTTTCCCCATCAAGAGTATACACTTCAGTGTGATATGAGAAATTCATCTTACCCAACCCTAAAACAAACCCCAATTTTAACCCGAACATAACTGTGTCCTGAACTCTAACCCTAACCTTCTAACACCAAAACCCCAGCAGAAGAGAGGAGTTCACAATCAAGAGGATATAAAATGTGTCTTCAGCTGAGGCACCCTATAACGAAGTCCTCACTGCTCAGTGTGAGCACAGCAACAGGATGGTTCAGAGCCCTGAGTCCACCTAACACCCAAGCCCCAGCAGGAGAGAGGAGTTCACATTCACCATAAGGAATAAATGAATGTGCTCTGCTTTTAACAAGTTTCCTGCCTTTATGTCTATTTGCCAGCAAGCAACAGAGGAGAGGTTGTGGAACTGAGTTGAAGGTATATAAAGTATTCTGATCCCATAGAGCAGAATGGGAACGTTGTTATTGGCAGCCAGCAGAACCAATATGGCTCCTATTGGTGTTTTGAAAACTGGAGAAATCTGCTCCCCTGTTGCTTTGAAGTTTTGTAAATATTTTAATTGAGCGTAGACAATCTGTCTGGAAATGTATCCATTCACAAACCAGAACAAACCACCACAAACAGCATGAAAGCTTGTGCAATGTTTGTGCTGATTGCCCTGCAACAAACTTTGCATTATGAACCACAAACTGGCCAAAATTCATGATGAATTTGGTTTGCGAACTGGTTCATGTCCATCCCTATCCTTCATGGTGTGCAGTGAAGTTTACAGCAGCTCTTGGTAAGAAATTGGATTGCTGAGTAGGTTATAAGGGACTGTTTTGCTGTATCTGAGCAATAAGTAGGCAACAAAAGGCAGTAAAATTAGCAGAAAGGACAGCCGCAATCTTGGAAATGAGATTAGCAGCACAATTCCATAAAAGATCATGAAATTGCAGTCAATAGATGTTAGGGGGTGCCACCAAACCCAAGAACTCTGCGTCTTTTTCTCCCTTCTGTTTAATGTCTAATGTCTAGAAAACCATCCAGCACTGAGTGACATCATCAGTCTATTGGTTCCTCTACCCTACAGCACTTCACTATTCATTCTTTGTGGGATCAGAGAAATTTGTGCTGCAATGATATCACACCCTGCATTAAGAATCCCTATTTGTTACAGTGGCAAGAAGGAAAATGAAATATGAGGTTGTGGTTTTCTCTGGTAGCCTGATGTCATCCATAATGCCTATTTATACCCTTGGGAATTTTTGTGGTTAATTTTTGTTCTATTCACATGGATCTGTCTTTTTAACACTTTTTCAGATCATTAGCATTACATATAATCCCAGTTATATGCAGCTGTACTGGAATGGAGTGCAATGTATTTCATGTAGTCACAGTACAGATGGATGGCTCAGTGTGCTAATATCAGAGTACATAAATTGATGACTTTAAACATTTTTATGATGCCTATATTAGATTTTTACATTTTCTGTGTTTTAGCATTGTTTCATTATGCTTAATAAACTGTAACATGCGCCACAAAATTACTGCCTGGTTATACGGGAGCAGAACCTAATGACTTAATACCATTATCATCAGATAATACATACTTTATTAGAACTATTTGCTGGGCTGTGATGAGTGGATTATCATCCATATAACTTGATGTTACAATTACAAACACATAAAAACTAGAGGTAATGAATATATTTTTATAGAATGTATTAACAGACTGTGGTGTTCTAATTCTTTTTGCACCTACAGAGGGAACCAAAGGGTCCAGCAAGGGTATGGTTAAGTCAGAACACAGTTGCCCCAAGCCCACCATTTTATGCAAAATCGAAGCTCCAGTGTTCACATGAAGTTTCTCTGCTCACATTACATCCCTGTTCACTCTGTGGTACATTGTATCTCACTGCATACCGTGAGAAGTTCTGTGATACAAACTGGAAACCAAAATGGGTACTGAATGAATTACTGTATGGCAAGTTCAGAAGAACATGGGCTTGAGCCACCTGTGTAAAACAGTCACTCAGATTTGGTCACATTGCAAGAGGGCACATGCCTGTCCTGCATTCTCACATAAGCACAAATACAGAGTATTTTATCACTCCATAAAGGAGCTGCAATACCCATTGCAAAGGAATATCCCAAAGGTACAAGGTAATTTTATGGTGGGTCTTGGCTTTCCCCATTAATATGAAAACTTGCTCTTCAGGATCAGGTTAGCTGCAAGTCTGGAGAGCTTCTTGAACACAGGATATCCACATGCCCCTCAGTAACAGATCTTCCCCGATTCCCCAGTGGCCCCATTTTCTCACAGTCATGGCCTCCTTTCCCAGGGGTTTTTTGTAGCAGGAACTCCTTTGCATATTAGGCCAAACACCTCTGATGTAGCCAATCCTCCAAGAGCTTACAGAGCTCTTAGTTCAAAGCCTACTGTAAGCTTCAGGAGGATTGGCTACATCAGGTGTATGTGGCCTAATATGCAAAGGAGTTCCTGCTACAAAGAAAGCCCTGTCTTTTCCCAACACCATAATTAGCCCAGCATTTCCATTTGGTGATGCCAGGATGTGTGCCTTGACAAATAGCCAATTTTGCTGACCCCTCTACAGATCCAATAGTAGACCTTTCTCTGGTTTTGCTTTAGTGTAATTTTAACCTTTTAAAAAAGCACCCCATTCCTTTTAGTTTAAAGTACTGGTATACTGAAATATGTTTTTAAACATTATTTGTAATGTTTGAAAATTTTATAGTTTTAAAGCCCCATTGCAGTCTGGACATGTTTCCAGCTGGGAAGCTTATATGGTCCTCTAAGGCACGTGCTCCTCATAATAAACACAGGGGGCTGTGTATCTTCCCCACACAATACCATCTATTATGAGCTTCCTTGATGGCAGTCATGATGCGGAAGTTTCCAAGACAGTATAAACACTGAGTGTGTGCGGTATTTACACATAAAACAATTATGTTGATCTTCAGTGACAGAGATTTATGGAATATACTGCCTTAAATTCTGTTACCTGATGTAAAACAAACTGTTTCTATTCTGTAGACAAAGTCAATTTAAGGGGGGAAATACTTATTCTGCCGCATAAATGATCTCTACTCAGCTTTTATAAATAAAGTATGCTAGGTCTTTAGATAAAGCATATTTGTGACATTTACATCTGGATGATCCTTTCCTTTTTATTTCTAATCTTGCAGTTGGTGTAGAGTATGAATCATTAAGGACCATGGTAAATATTCTGCTGACAGAAACAGTGTTAGTAAACAATGAAATTTAGACTTTTTTGTTGAGTTTTTATTGTGAAATAATCTGATGGCAATATGCTGAAACGCAGCAAAAGAGATATTGAAGAAAAGAATACTATTGTTGCATAAGACACATATTTTTTGAAAGTTGCTGATCTAGACATTTCTTAAACCCATTTAAAGCTATCACTGTAGTATTTTCAAATTTTTCTCAATAGAAAAAAAGTTTTAGAAACCTTTGTTGTTTAACTCTTTAACTTGTTCATTAATGATTTGGAGTTGAGAGTAAGCAGTGAAGTGGCTAAGTTTGCAGATGACACTAAATTGTTCAGGGTGGTAAGAACCAGAGAGGATTGTGAGGCACTCCAAAGGGATCTGTTGAGGCTAGGTGAGTGGGCGTCAACGTGGCAAATGAGGTTCATTGTGGACAAGTGCAAAGTAATGCACATTGGGTCCAAAAATCCCTGCTACAAATACAAGTTGATGGGGTGTAAACTGGCAGAGACTGACCAAGAGAGAGATCTTGGGGTCATTGTAGATAACTCACTAAAAATGTCAAGACAGTGTGTGATTGCAATAAAAAAGGCCAATGCCATGCTGGGAATTATAAGGAAGGGAATTGAAAACAAATCAGCCAGTATCATAATGTCCCTGTATAAATCAATGGTGCGGTCTCATTTGGAATACTGTGTACAATTCTGGTCACCGCACCTTAAAAAGGATATTATAGCATTGGAAAAAGTCCAGAAAAGGGCAACTAGAATGATTAAAGGTTTGTAACACTTTCTCTATGAAGAAAGGTTAAAACACTTGGGGCTCTTTAGCTTGGAGAAACGTCGACTGCGGCGTGACATGACAGAGGTTTACAATATGCATGGGATGGAGAAAGTAGAGAAAGAAGTACTTTTCTCCCTTTCTCACAATAAAAGATCTCATGGGCATTCAATGAAATTGCTGAGCAGTCGGGTTAGAATGATTAAAAGGAAGTACTTCTTCACCCAAAGGGTTATTAACATGTGGAATTCACTGCCACAGGACGTGGTGGCAGCTACAAGCATAGGCAGCTTCAAGAGGGGTTTGGATAAAAATATGGAGCAGAGGTCCATCAGTGGCTGTTAGCCACAGCATATTATTGGAACTGTCTGGGGCAGTGATGCTCTGTATTCTTGGTGCTGGGGCTGGGGCAAGTGGAAGGGCTTCTAGCCCCACTTGTGAACCTCCTTTTTTTTTGGTCACTGTGTGACACAGAGTGTTGGACTGGATGGGCCGTTGGCCTGATCCAACATGGCTTCTCTTATGTTCTTAACAGAGCTTCCACTAAAAATGGTTTTTTGAATGAAACCTAAAGTTCATTGTGTATGCTCAAACATTGACAAAATTAAGGTAGGCTCATCAGTTCCTTCTATTTTTTTTACACACAAAGCTATAGCAGCAGCAATTAAATGCTATCACAAATATGATTTCACCAGTGCTAAAAGCAAGGTATTAGTTACACCAGTGCCAAAAGCAAGGTTAAAACGGATAAAAGGACAGGTTAAAATGGATAAAAGGAAGTACTTCTTCACCCAAAGGGTGATTAACATGTGGAATTCACTGCCACAGGAGGTGGTGGCGGCCACAAGCATAGCCACCTTTAAGTGGGGTTTAGATAAAAATATGGAGCAGAGGTCCATCAGTGGCTATTAGCCACAGTGTGTGTGCGTGTGTGTGCGTGTGTGTATGTATGTGTATGTATGTGTGTGTGTGTATATATATATATATATATATATATATATATATATATATAATTTTTTTTTGCCACTGTGTGACAGAGTGTTGGACTGGATAGGCCATTAGCCTGATCTAACATGGCTTCTCTTATGTTCTTAAGGTACCACATCTATGTAGGTAAAGGGTCATTATGACCTTTGTTTAAGATTGTTAACTAAAACTGGCCACATATGGGGCAGAATTCACTTCCAAGACAAGTGCCATTCAATTAAATGAAAGCTGCACACTACTGTAGTCTTGCGTGGTTTTTGTTCATTTCAGTAATGACTGGATAAGAAACAAATAAGGGCTGAGTATAATTCACCTTGTTGCAGGTGCATAGTTGTCTTGCTTTTGGCAGAATGAATAATACTTTACTCCTACTTTTGAAAGCTTTCTCATTAGAATTGGTGCAATAATCCGTTGCAATTGATAGATCAATAGCAAATTACCAGTCCTGCCAATTGGGAGTCAGTCTGACAACAGGAAAGGAATAAGGAATTGTTCATTTTCCTCAGAAGCCAAATCACCTTTCCAGGGTAGCCTGCCACTGTACATCTTTTATGTTTGCAACAGGAAGTGCAAGGGAAAAGTAGAGGTGAGTCACACAGCATCCTAAAGGCTTTTTTACTCTTCAAAGTACAGATATAGCTGTTCAGTTCTGTGAAATAGATATAGCAAACAGTTGGAATTGGATTGGTGGCAAGGATAGGCTTAGTTCACCTAATTGCATTCTCTGATTGCAATTTACAAGCAAAGAATTTTTGTGTAGTATCTTGAGACTTCTCCTTTATGGATCAGACCAATTACTTTTAGCCCAAACATAATGTTAATAACAATTCAAAATTCGCCAGACTGGTGTAGTGGTTAAGAGCAGTGGACTCTAACTTGGAGAATCAGGTTTGATTCCCCACTCCTCCACATGCAGCCAACTGGATGATCTTGGGTCAGCCATAGTTCTCTCAGAGCTGTTCTCTCAAGAGTAGTTCTCAAAGAGCTCTCTCAGCCCCACCCACCTCACAGGGTGTCTATTGTGCGGAGAGGAAGGGAAGGAGATTGTAAACCGCTCTGAGACTCCGAGTGAAAGGCAGGGTATAAATCTTCTTCTCTTCTTAAATATAAAAAAGTTAACACATGCAGATGATAAAAAAATACTATTTAACCTCTTGGATATGTTAATCATTTAATAAGTATTCCCACTATACTTGTATTCTGAAGTATTTCAGTCTACCTTATGAAGTTTGTGTGTGAGAGACAGAAGCTGCAGTGCTTGGTATAGCATAGGCGCATATGACTAAAAATGCCTTTATTTAGATCTCTATACAAAAAAAAAGTCTGTGGTCTGGGGGCTTGACTTCTACCATGCAAATTTTCATATTTGGTGTAAGTAGCTGTAGTAATCCAGAAATGTCATTTTGTTACTGACACTGCTGTTTAGCATTTAAATAATTCATCTTATTTTATTTATTTAACTGATGTAGACAAATAACTTTTCTTGTGTTATATTAGGATTGCTGGGTCCCCTTACCTTTCCAGCAAAGGCCTCGGGGGGGGGGCATTCCAGGGTGTGGGGGGCCTGGGTGGGTGGGGACCCAAAAGATGTTTTTGGACCACTTCCAGTAAAACCAGAAGTGGCCCAAAACAGAAAATGGTTGGCAGCCATATGAGTGGTCCCTAGGGAGATGCAAAAGGGACCACTCAAATGGCTACCAGCCATATCAAGGCCAGTTTCTCTGACCCCTCCCCCACTTCTAATTGAGGGGAGAGGAGCGAAACTGATTGCTGAAAAGGCTTGCAGACAGTTTAGGCTGTTAACCTAAACTAACTGCAATCTGTCTCAATGATCAGGGTAGCTGATGGTTTGAAGCTATTTGACTGGTCCCTTTTGCTTGTCTTAGGGGAGAAATGAAAAGGACCACTCAAATTGATGGCAGCTATTTGAGTGGTCTTTTTTGCTTCCCCACTCAAATGGCTGCTCTAGGGCAGCACTTCTGGGTTTTCAGCCTACTCTGGTTTTACTGGAAGTGCCCCAACCCCCCCCCCCTTTTGGGGGTGGAATTTTCCCCACCAGCCAGTTAGCTGGCAGCAGGAAGCCCTCCCCAAATCAGGGGATCTCCTACTGGAACTGGGGGACTGGGGTCAGTGTTCCCTCTAAGCTGTGTTAATGTGAGCTAGCTCACAGTTTTTTTTAGCCTCTGGCTCACACATTTTTGTCTTAGCTCAGGAAGGATGACCCTGGAGCAAACTAATTTATGCAGTAGCTCACGGCTTTAATGCCAGTAGCTCATGAAGTAGAATTTTTACTCACAAGACACCACAGCTTAGAGGGAGCATTGACTGGGATCTCATTTAGGAGTTAAATTCTACATTCAGATGTCCTAGTTAACTCCAGGAACATTCAGCTCCTCAGCAACCTGGCTTGTACTGGTCTTATACATGTACCTGGCTTCTGCATTTTCTCCTTGTCATATGGAGTCTAATAAAGGTGTGGTGGCTTAATACATGGTCTGGTGACCCATGACCTACAAGTGCAGGTATGCAGCTTAACTGGAGATAGTTTTCTGCAAACAAGCCAGTTTTCTTAAGCAGGGTTTAATCCTGGTTTAGGATTCCAGTTAGTGGAAGAAAAACTAACTCCTGTTAATATGTGCACCACATTTATATCACAGATACTTACATTCATATCATGTACATACATTTGTATCATGCTGGTATGAAACGTAAAGTACTAATCATTCCTGACGTGGAAAGGAAGGAGTAAAGCCAGGCATCCATATTTCATGTACAAACAAGATAAGTATGTTCCTGACGGGCATGATCTGAATTCAGTCAGAGTGTTGTGAAGTATGAATAGATGGCGACATCTCACGCAACAGTAACATGGCTTAGCACAACCACATCCTGCTCATGAACGGGTGCCTGGCAACTCTGTAATCTGAATAATTGATTCAGCATCTTGCTAACAAATGCTCTGGAAACTGAAGCATCACCAGTGCATACAGAACAAGTTTCAAAGGTCAAATCGAAACCACTTCAAAGTAAAATAACAACAAAAACTTAGAGCAAAAGACAAAAAAAAAATCCTAAAAGTCTCTTTAGACAAATACTCCTCAGCTATTTTGGTGCTAATTGGAAAAGAAAAAAAATTGGTAAGATATTCCTCGGCCTTGAGACATTATCAATGTCTATTTCCATTTACTTTACAGTTGTTCCTTGATATATTTGCCATAAAAGAACATTTAAGTTCCCTGATTTCCTTTTTGATAAAACCTTTCAGAGCCTTATACCATCCTTTTAAGATTCAAGAAGCAAAGGAGAAAAACTGAGGGAGTGCCTTCTTATATTAACAGAAACATTATCTCTTTCATAACTGTCTACTGGTCCAATGCAATTTCAATTGGCATTAATATTTGGGTCTCTGTGTGTGTGTTTGTCCATGCAGAAGGTGATGCAAGGTAGCCTTGTAATTTTAATTGGCATTATATGTCATAATTCAACAAAGTAAAGGCATCATTACAACAGATGCAGCTGCATTTCAGCAGAAGTAATACATCATCAATGTTTGCATCTCCACGAATGAGGATTCTGTTAAGCCTTAAAAGTACCCCAGTGTATAGTGGGAAACCACTTAATTTTAAAAAGCTCATTATAAACTGTAAACAAATCTTTACCTACAGGACAACATGGCTTTTGTGGAATTTTAAGGAAAACAAAGCGTTTATCTTGATAATTAAACAGCTGCATATGCATTAGATGTGTAACATACAGAAAGGCTAAACTGCCAAAAATATGCTTATTTTCCTGGTCTGAAGCCTGGTTTCTATGAGTAGGTAAGAATGGTGGGGGAAGAAAAACTCTGTTTTTGTGGAATGGATTAAAAGATATTAATAATAATCTCCTGTGGGCACTTTAGTGCAGCCTACAATTGTTGGCGCTACAAAAAAGAAAAAAAACCCCACTTCCCTCCAAGTGTCATTGTATGTCCCTGTCATTTCCTGTGGGACAGTGCTATGGCTCTGCATGATTGTTTACTATGAATATTAGTGTCCATTATCAAGGCAGTAGTAAAAATAATAGCTTACCAACAAGGCCCTATGGGAAGCCTCTTGGCTGAATCTCCCTCACTGTTTGTTTAACAGGCTGTTTCCTTATTCTCTTGTTCCTGTCATGTAAATAGAAACTGAAATCTTGCTGGGCAGAGACAATGCCGGTGCTATAGCTGCACACAGTTTGCACTGAGATGATTTCAAATGATCTATCAAGCAATTTACTTGCTATCCAATGAACTTCATAGCTGATTGAGTATTTGAAGCTGAATCCCTCGTATCCCAACCTAAGCCTTTAGCAACAATGCATCACTGGTGAGTAGTATGGGGTATTAATTATCAACAGCTTCCATGTGTCAAATATGTAACATTACTACATGTCAAATATTAAATAGCATCAGATGTCAAATACTAATGTTGAACAATGAATATTTAATATATAATCTGTCATTGTAATTCACAGTGGCACAATTTTTAAATGTATTCCAGCAGGAAAACTTTTTCTGCAACAAACCTTTTCGGAACTAAAGTATCCTCTTGATGAAGTCAAGAAACAGATCAACAAAGCCAGAGTGGTACACAGAGAAAACCTGTTGCAAGACAGGCTCAAAAAAGACAACAACAGAACATCACAAGTGGTCATATACAGCTCTCAACAGTTCAATGCATCATCAGTGACTTACAACTTCTACTGGATAATGACCGTTCTCTTTCATAAGTGTTTGGAGTGCAAAGCTTTTCTTGTTAACTGATACCCCCCCAATCTCCAACAGCTCCTCAGTAGTGGTTGGGGATGTCTTGTTTCACTGTATCTGAAGAAGTGTGCATTTACATAAAAGCTTATACCTTGAATAAAATTCTGTTGGTCTTAAAGGTGCCACTGATCTCAAACTTTGTTCTATTGCTTCAGACCAACATGCTACTCCCACCCCACCCCTGAATTGAAGATCTGGGTATTAAGACATAAAATATACATGGGAAGTTCTTGAGTAGGGTTTATAATGATAAGATGTTATGGTATCAGTCTTAATTTTGTATTCTGTTTATTTTACTATAGTGAAATGTACTCTTTAGAAATTTGTTTTGGATTATGCTTCTGTTGTGGTCCAACGTTTGATACAATCCTTACAGATGTAGGCTTTCTGTGATCTTATCTAGGAGGTTATAGACTTTTATAGCTGAAGATCTGAGATTTTAAGTTTTATGTAACAACTGACTTAATAATTTACCCACATATACCTGAGGGTACAGTGGATAATGGATTACTGTATCTCTAACAGTGGCAAAATGTTGTAAAAACAGGAACAGGTTGGACATCATAACCTCTGAACATGTTCTAGTGTTGTCTTGCAAAACAAATAACAACTGTTATAAGCAAATGTAATTTATCAGTACTACCTAACAACTAAAACACTCAGATGTATTTTTTCCAAATTCACGTTTGACATCAAATGTATAGCATTAAAGTTTATGAAAAGGTGTAGCTCTACAACAAGAACCCAAACAGTGATCAAAACAGTGGCACTTCTTCTGACAATAGTGGATATAAATGTATTTTTGGAAGATATCTATGCTGCTAGTTCATCCTCCATTCCATCAAATTATTTTATCTGTAAGAAGAAACAAAGATGGCCCCCCACAGACAACAGACTGTTATTTCTTATTTATTTGCAAAGAATCTGCATGTTTTTAAATGTGCAGCTTCTTAAAAAGATCATTTGTTACAAATAAGAATCCCCAGTGACTGTTGGATACTTTAAATTAAATTTTAATACATTTTCAAGAAGTCTCACTCTGCTGAAGAATGTACTTCTCTTAAGGAATTAGGAATTGATTTGGTTTTCTTGATCTTTCAGTGCTACTTGTTTGGAACTTGAAAATTAGTTTTAAACATTTTCTTTGTTTTTTCAAAAGATTATCAAACATGGGGCATGAATCTTGCCTACACGGTGCCCATGGGTGGAGGGATCCCCAAGGAACTTTACAGATCTCCCTATTTTCCCTGCTTACCTATTCACTACCCAGAGCAATTTAAGTAATGAAGTATCTGCATGCATTTCCTCAAACCTTACCCAGCCCTTCTTGACTGCTTGGTTAAGTTATACAAGCCTTGGGGTTCCACTGTGCTCTAAAGGGCATGCATAGACTCAACCCAAGTGGTAATGCATTATGCCTTTATTATTTAAAATATAATTTTCACAAACACTGTTTTCAACAGGAAAATGGACCAATGTAAGTTGTGTCTGTTCAATCCATTCTTTGAAATTATCCAGTCTTATTTGACCTAATGTTTTCATTATGAGTCCCCTTTCTTATAAGATTTTCAGTTATGGCATTGGCTACTTGTTTACAGTGGCAGTACTTTAATAAATGCTGATTGCTGTTAACAGTGTAACCAGAAATAGTTTGCTAGCTAGCCAAGACTGAATTGGCTTTTTGTGTCAAAGCAATAGAGAGAGCAAGGAAGGAAACAATTGCTTAACAGAACTACTGCACAGAACTAGCGACATTTTAAGTAGGATCTTTCAAATTGGTGCTAATGAGAGGAAATTGTTTGAAGCTTTATTATGGACTTAGTAGATATTCCAATTAGGCAAGTTAAGTGGAGTAAACTGTACTTCCTTCTTAAAAGAATGTGGTCCTACCAAACTGTACCATATGCCTAGAAGAACAGATGCCGACTGGCAGATGCAAAGGCCATCTGTAGACATGTCCACAAATAATCTATCTGGGCATTTCAGAAGAAATGATTAACATTTTATTATGCACTATGTTGAATTGAAGAAACACTTATCTCCTCCAGAGTAGAATCACTTGGTCATTTCTTGTTTGAGTACAGCTGTGGTTCAGCAGTTGGACATCTTTGCATGTAGAGGGTTCTACAATCCATTCCTGTCACCTCCAGATAAAGCAATCAGGTTGTAGCTGAACTGAAAGAGCTCTACCTGATAACCTGGAAAGCCAGGCAAAAAATACTAACTTTGATAGATCAATAGTCTAACTTAGTATATAGCAGCTTGCGTATGGACACAAAAGAAAGACAGACAACACAGAGTAGAATCACTTGATCATTTCTTATTATGAGTACAGCTGTGGTTCAGCAGTTGGACATCTTTGCATGTAGAGGGTCCTACAGCCCATTCCTTTCACCTCCAGATAAAGCGAGCAGGTTGTAGCTGAAGTGAAAGAGCTCTACCTGATAACCTGGAAAGCCAGGCAAAAAAATACTAACTTTGATAGACCAATAGTCTGACTTAGTATATAGCAGCTTGCGCATGGACACAAAGGAAAGACAGACAACACATCATGGTGCAAAAAAGAGACACAGGTTCATTGTTAAATAAAGTGCACAATGGGCATAATTAATGTGACTTCAGATCATGAACTTGGTGCATGTAGCCTGGCTAACATGGGTGAGACTTCTGTATTTTTATTGCCCCCACAGATGGAAGGAAGAGACGGACACAAGGGTTTGGGTAACTAAGGGCCACTTTCTTTATTATTAAAACAACAAGGGCTATAAACATAACAGGCAGCAGAGCAGGGCCAAGGGACAAAATACCCCTCCTCTGCCACATGATGGGCGAGCCCTAGGTATAACCAAAATGCATGGCTCATACCCGGCCGTTCTAGCAAAGGTTATGCCTTGGAGTTCCAACTTCCAGCCACACGGCTGAAGTGCTGATCAATCCATGCAAACCCGAGGCAGTCTGCTTGGTGACTAGTCCGCAAGGCCCAGGAATGATTTAGCTAGGCCCCATGCCCCAAAACTGGGGTGCTATTGGTGTTCACCAAGCTGCATAACAGAAGTTAGGCAAAAACCCCACCCACTGTGAGGCCAAGCCTCTGCTTAGGCAGCTGTGCCCACTAAACGCCTGGCACTTCCCAAAACCCACATTTTTAGTCATCCAAAAAAGTGTCGTTTCCCTTATCGAAAAGATGGACACCATCAATTCTGTATAAATCCGTGCAACCAGCATGGATCCCAGGATGAGGGAGAAAGTGGCCCAACCCCCCCTCAAGGGCATTTTTAATTTCTAAATTGGCTTTGTGGCAAGCTTGCTCAATTGCCCATGGATCCCATGCCCCATGCCATGCCTGGTGTGGGATCACAGCCGACCACACAATCAAAACCTGAAGTCAATGACTCCTAATGACTCAAAAGTCATCCTTGGTCAGCAGCACAAGGGCTTTACCCTTGAGCAAGCCTAGATCGTTTCCTCCCAAATGTATCACTACAACATGTGGTGGCAAAACATGAACATTTTCAAAAAGCAAGGGCAACAGGCCCAACCAATGGAGACCCCGCCGTCCACGCCACCCTATGGTAGCCCATTTGCTGAGCCCCAGCTGGACCTGGCCGAAGTCCTCCTGGCCCGATGGGCAGCCCAGAACATGAAGCTGGGCCCACATATGAAGATGCATCATCTCTCCCCACGGACAACAGCACCTGAGAAAAGAAGAAAACAGTGAATAACCACATCCTCAATAACCTGATGCCAGTTACTGCAGCGCCAGAGGGCAGACATAGCCTTTATAGGCTGAGGAATGCCACCTACCAAGCTTCTGAATAGACAGTGGGGAGTACCCCAGAGCCACTGTCATAGAAGCCTCCCCTATGCGGAAAGAATGAGTGTCAAACTTAACCCTTGCCAGGCCAAGCCTGGCGAGAGCTTTGACAGTCAGAGACCAAAAATGATGCTTTGTCAGGGGACTACCGTCCTCATGCCGGAACAACAGACCAGCCCCAGAACTTCAGGACACAGTTCCCCCTTGGAACAGGCACCCAAACTAATAGTGTTCTCCCGCTGCAACTGGTCAGTCTTAGAGCGATGCACTGTAATATATGCCTCTCCATCAGCATTGCAAATGTCTTGGGCCAACAAGGCCCTCCCAGAAACATCCCCTTTGGACTGAGCTACCAGCTCACTCACCCGGAGAGCCCCAAAAAGTGCCACAAGGGAGGCAGCAAGGGAGGAGTGAAATTGACTACCTTGCATCCGACCTAACCCCGGCATCTCTGACCCACCCTTAGAGTACCTTCCAAATGTGGAAATCACTAGTTAGTTCCTGTAACCCCATGGCTTTACTGGCAAAAGCCAAAGCAGACAACTGGCCCCGAATGGATTGAACTGCCAGGCCCCTGTGCTGCAAGGATACGTAATAGTGGAGTAAATGCTCCACTGGAAGAGGCCATTCCATGCTGTAACTTATGGTGCTCCTAAAATTCTCAAACTGGCTTACTGCCCTTGTGTATGATTTTCTAGTGCTAAGAGGAATAGCAATACTTATCACTCTGCTGGCCTCAACCCGCCAGTCCTCCAAATCTCTGGGGGCATCCTTGTAGGAAGAAGATCTGGGGCAAGCTGACGAAACCTCTGCATCCATTTGTGAGAGAGAGCGTCAGCCACCCCATTATCCATCCCAGGCATATGCCTGGCAAAAAATAAAATATTCCGCCACAGGCATTGCAGTGTGAAAGCCCGAACTAACCTCATAACCCTGGCTGATTTAGAAGTGAGGGAATTGATGACATGCACCACAGCTAAATTGTCACACCAAAAGTGGACTGTGTGGTCCACCAATTCATTTCCCCACAATCAAATGGCTACCAAGATCGGGAAGAACTCTAAGAATGTCAAGTCCCTGATCCACCCAGCATCTACCCATTCCATAGGCCAGTCCTCCATGCACCAGTGTCCACAAAATAGATGCCAAATCCCAAGAACCTTGCAGCATTGGATGTAATTTGAAGCTCGGCTTCCAACCTCAAATCCTGCCTCCAACAGGAGACACCATTAAATGAGGTCAAAAACTCCTGCCACAAGAAAAGGTCCTCCCGTATGCATCTGGAAATCCTAATTCTATGATGCGGCTGGCGTAGACCAGCTATCGCATCACACAGCCTCCTCAAGAAAGGATGACCAGGAGCGACCACCTTACAGGCAAAGTTTAGGTATCCCACTAACTGCTGCAGCTCCATCAAGGTTGCCTTCCACCGCAGCAAAAACTGGGCAACCATCTCCTGGATTCTCAAATTTTGTTCCCCTGGAAGGCGAGATGTTTACTGCAAGAAATCTAGTTCAACACCTAAAAATGTCAATTGCTGGGTAGGGCCCTCTGTCTTCTCAGGGGCTAGGGGGATGCCCAACTCCTCAGACTGTGCTGTAAAGGCCACCAGCAAGCGGGCACACTGGCTGGAGCCCAAAGGGCTGGCAAACAAAAAGTCATCAAGGTAATGCACCACATCGCTTAAACCAGCGTTCGGCACACCCATTCTAAAAAAAGAGCCAAAGCGCTCAAACGTTGCACAAAAAATGGAACACCCCATGGGCCAGGCCCTATCCATGTAAAACTGCCCATTGTATTGGAAACCCAGCAATTCAAAATCCAAAGGATGAACAGGGAGAAGGTGAAAGGCAGACTTTATATCGCATTTTGCCAACTCAGCACCCACCCCACAGCGCCTTACCATGTGAACTGCTGCATCAAAAGATGTGTACCGCACGGTACACAATACCTCGGGTATGGCATCGTTCACCGATTCCCCATGAGGGTAAGATAAATGGTGAATCAATCTAAACTCCCCTGGGGTATTCTTAGGCACAATGCCCAAAGGAGAGACCTGCAGAGAACTCACAGGAGGTGCAGGGAATGGGCCAATCACCCTGCCCTCAGCCAATTCTTTCCCTATTTTTTGTCGAACTATATGCTCCATACTTATAACTGACTTCAGGTTATTGGCCATAAACGGCCTCCTGGGACCCTGACAAGGAATTCTGAAACCGAATTTTAAACCGTTGAACAGGTAAACTCTGTCCTCAACCTTAGGATAATTACGGAGCCAGACCTCAAGCACTGTCACCCTTATTGGGCTGGGGCCCTTTTCCAAAAGGCTTATTTGTCCCACCAGAGCCCTGCTTGCACAACCCCCTCCTGGGTTTACCCCAGGAACAATTCATAAAGGAGTGAGACCCTCCGCACAGAGGGCACTAGTGCTTAAATGGGCAGTTTTCCCTTACACACATCCCCTGCTACCCAAACTCCCAGCAGAGCAAGTGAGGTAGAACCGCCTGCCCCGCATTACTGTGGGAACCAGAAGCAGCGGCTGTGCGCTGCACAACATGGCCGCTGTCTGACCTATCTCTGAGATTAGGTCTCACTGGAGACATAACCTGCAGCCACAGCTTTGGCTGAATTTGATTCCATTGAAGGGATGGGTTCAAGGTGGCCATCATCCTGAATTCCTCATCATACTGGAGCCAGGCAGGGTCACTAAAGCTGGTGTAGCTCTTGTATATGATATCAAAATACTGGAAACGGGAAGTGGCCCTCCATGGATGAGACCTAGAAATTATTCTGGCATAAATAATGAAGCCGGGCACCCAATTTGCCCAGGTCCTATCAACTTTATGCCATTTGATTTTCTCCTTTTCCCTATCATCAAGGTCCTCCTTATCCTTTTTCTCCAGCTCCCTGTAGAGCAGAGAAAAAAGGTCCACAAATTCACCCTTTAATATTTAATCCTTGGTGGCTGGCAACAAGTGATCCCCTAAGGGCAGAGCCAGATCACCAAAAGATAAGGCCTTAGCAGGCACCGAAGAACATGATGGGCCCCAGGGATAAGGGAAACCCCAACCACCGCAAGGGGCCGAGGATTGTCCAGGAAACTGGCCAGGCAGGCCACCCCAAGACGCTAGAGGGTTAGCCAGATTA
Source organism: Heteronotia binoei (assembly GCF_032191835.1). Lineage (NCBI taxonomy): Eukaryota > Metazoa > Chordata > Lepidosauria > Squamata > Gekkonidae > Heteronotia > Heteronotia binoei. Next base: position 40,715,819 of record NC_083232.1, read on the forward strand.
AAACCCCAAGCCCAAGGCTGAGGATTAGTAAACGCTGCAGACTGGCTATTGGCTCAAATGTATCTGACTGCCCCCACGGCCCCCAGGGCCAGGCTGTATTAGTGTGTTGTACAGACTCGCCTTTACCAAACTGCACACCTTGCCAGGCATCCACATCAGGAACTTCCACCGGAAGAGGTGACACTCCATCCATCTCAACAGGGCCGGACCTGCTCTCAAGAGAAGACATGCGGTTAAGGATCTCTTCTTGCAGCCGTTTCCTATCAGCAGCCTTGTCAGCTTTGGATGAGACGCCCTTCTTACCCCCAACCTCTGTGATAAGGGGCTTGCCACTAGAACCCTCCAAAGCAGCCAAACTGGCTAATACAGACTGCTCAAAGGAGTCATCCTCGTCATCAGATGACATAGGTTGAGGCGCTGGGCGCTTATAAGAAACTGGCTGGCAAGGGTGGGATTTTGGTGCAGGGCCCTTGGCCTTTGATTTTCCTTGCCCCTTTGGCATGGCTAGTGAGTCCAATATCTAGCCTGTAAAATGGGGGTGGTGGTGGTGTTTCTTCAGAGACTACTAATAAAAAATGGCTGCCACCCTGCCCAACAATAGGAGAATAATAAGCAGAGAAAATGGCTGCCACCCCGCCCAGCAACAGGGGAGTAATAAGCAGAGAAAGATGGCCACTGCCCTGCCCAGCAACAGAGAAGCAATAAGCAGAGAAACAGCCCTTAAAATGGCTGCCCAAAGACAGCCACAAAATGGCCTATGCCCCAACCCCAGCAACAAAGGGGGGGGGAGGCAAAAGGCAAAAAAACAAGGGGGGGAAGGCAAAAAAGCCCTCTTTTTAAATGGCCGCCCTCACCTCCCATAATGCCCTGCCCGCTCCTCCTCCTTACGAAGGGGGAAAATGGCCCCCGGAGACAAGGCTGTGCAGCCTGCCTCGGTTGGGAGCCGCATTATCTAGTGTCTTTCCACATCTAGGCAAACTGATCCTGGCTTGGAGCTTGGAACAATTTCCCATATTTCCTAAACTTCTTATAGCCTACACATGCAGATGTGTTAGGAGCAATGAGATCATGCATCCCAAACTACTAAGCTTTGGATAAGTTAAAAAGATGGTTAGGATGGCCCACCTCAGGAGACTGATGGTTTCCTGACATCACATGGGGATTTTAGTAAAGATACTGCTCGTTTCACATCCTTGGTTGACTTGTGGAATGCAGAGATGACCTGAGATACGGACAAGATCAATTTGGAGCACACACTATCCTCCTGCCAAGCCTGGAATTGTTCTACGTTTACTGTTTGTAGTAACAAAGCAGTTGGGCAGATGACTGGAGCACAAATGAAAGGGGGGAAAAACTTGAAGTGAATGTGACCGAGCACAGATGAGAGCACATTCTTGTGCCTATGTGGCAATAATAATGGCAAAGTGAGCTCATTTTTCTGCTATCATTGTGAAGTGCTATCCAGCTCAGTTTTCCAGATTATGAAGGGGCTCTTATCTCAGGCTCCTGTAACAGCAGACATGGAAAACATATTCCCTGAGTATATGCAGAAGAAGCTTTATTAATAGTTCAGATAGCAACCATTAGCAACATGCAATTTGCAAGACCATGTCTTGCCAGGCTAAGGTGGATGGGCAGTCCCCTTGGTAATATTATACCCTTGATATAATTAATGCCCCTCCATTTCCCCATGCCTGCCAAAGTAGGGTTGCCAAGTCCCTCCGCTGCTGCGGCAGGGGAACTGTTCTTCGAACATACAAAATGCACACAGTGCGATGATGTCACCCAAAAGTGATGTCATTGTGCTGGGGACATCATGCTAGGGATGCTCTAGGACTCGCAATAAAACTCTATGGTACCATACCACAGGACTGTTAACAAGGGAAAGAATTGTCTTATCTTGAATTTGTTTATAGAGGGGACAGCGGAAAAACACATGTTCCGTTGTTTCCACCTCCATTAGAGGGCAGGGGTAAATCCTCTCAGACTATGCCATCTTCTTATATCTCCCTTCCAAAATCATGGATGGCATGGCATCACACCTGGACAATGTAAAAATTCTCCTGTAAGAGGAGGGGGTTCTGCTCTTTCTTAACTACCTGATTCCTGAAGGTGCTGTTGGGGGATTGTAGCATTTATGCCATGGGATTCCTTAGACTTCATTTTCTCCTTCATTCATCAGAAAGCATGATCTAGCCACTGTGATCCATGCTCTGATCATATCCAGGTTAGATTACTGTAATTTTCAAAGGCTGCCTTTGAAAATGGTCTGGAAACTTCAGCTTTCAAAATGCAGTGGACAGTGACATCTGTTAATCAAGAAATTATTCAATACATTTATCTTTGATAAATCACTGAGAATTAAAGAATGCCTTTGTTATTGAGACTCGCTATGGTATTTCAGGTTTCACCCCTCCTGTGTGAGGTTTCCAGAACACATGCATATTTACACACAAACATAAAATGCTAGTTACTATTTCACTTCCAACCCCTCCCTCAGTGCCTGTCCTGGTAGTAAACATTCCAGAATATGTCCACACTAGCTACGAAGTAAACTTTTCATGAAGTGTTAACTAGCACACTCAATTTAATAAATTGGTGTAGGCCAGGCTATTGCAGTGTGAATTACTACAGTGACTAAAGAAAAATCTACAGCAGTATGAAATATAAAAACAATGGTTAGAATGTTGGACTAGGCCTGAATAAGTCTAAGTTTAACTCCCCATTCAGCTGCGGAGCTCACTTAAGTGATTTCGGGCCAACCAGCAATTCACTGTCTGACAAACCTATCACATACATGATTGTGGTGATAAAAAAAAGGGGGGGGGGGAGAAACATAAACATTGCCTTTGTAATAGACAATACGTGAGGGCAAGTTGCTCAAGCAGAACTTTAGTGTGAAAATAAATGTGTTACAAAGAACGCCTTTCATCTGGAAACTGTTGGAGGGTTCATAAAAGGCAGAAATGATCGAAAGAGGGCACACTTTGAGCCTGATATCAAAAGATTTCATGATGTCTTCTAACACAGAAACACAGAAGTTTAATTTATTCTTGATGCTCTTTCTTGCACGATCATTTTTAAAAATTCCAGCAGCTAAATTATACAGCTGTAATTAGATTTTACTCTATTCTCAACTTGAGTGCATAGCTAAGGCTAGAGTGGCAAGAAAGGAAATCAAAAGGGATCAGTTATTCTAACAAGTACTCCTTTAAAAAGAATAGTTTTTTTTATATAAACCACCTTTAGTTTTCCTTTCTTTCATAATTGTATCTGTTTTTCATTGCTAAACCATTCTTCATTCCAAGGTACTCTATTATTTCTGGAATTTGCAGAAAGGTTAGTGAGTCTCCTGAGTTGTGATTACTTTTTCTAGATGACATTTATTGATCTCATTACCTTCATGCTCATATTTCAAAAAAACTTTTTTCATTCTCTTACCATTTCAAAGATGACAGAGTCACTGCAGTATGCACTGTATTAGAACTGTGTGTAATTAAAATTTGTACTCTGTGCTTCATCAGAAGTTCACTGTCAAAACCTCAGCATGTGTTGTTTACAACTTAGATTGTTATAATTAGAACACAAAATGACTGGTAAAAGCAAGAGAGAATTTACATTCAAAGTAAGCATCTATGTTATTTATTGTGGTGTCCTTCATCATTGCAGTTATAGATGTGACTCTGCTAAGACTGAAGCAAATTCTGACTAGTTATTTACAAAATGTTAAAAATTATGCCCTTAGATGCTTCCATACCACAGTTTCTCAAAGTGAAGACCTAAAGATTTAATCCTAGGCATACATGCAGTAGAATGACTTCCAGGTAGATGTCTTTATGTTTTTTTGACCCCACTATCGGAATGCATGGAAGGATATATTGTTGTCAAATTAAAACTTTTTATGTTTAAGATTCTTTCTGAACAAACTTTAATTATCTTGAATTGATACCATTTTTTGCTAATACTGCTTCCCAACATCCCTCTTCATGGCCACGTTATATAGAGTCCAACCTTTTAAAACTCTGTTGTATATTTAAATTTCTCTTTCACCTTAATAGGCTGGCCTAATTGACCTCTCTCTTCTGGGGACCTATTAAAATAAGTTTTTTTTAAGTAATACTCATTTGTACTATCTGAGCTGTCCACTATCATTTATATCTTTTAGTTAGTGACATAAGGCTAGTTAGAGAGTGCTTTCAACTGCGTGTGAGGACAAAGACTTATTTTTGTCACATACTGCAAATAATGTGATGGGCTATCGGGACCATAGAGGAACTATTACAAGCACAACAGAAAACCTCTCTCTGTGCAAAAAAACCAAAGGCAACTGGACCAGTATATATCAACACTCTATATTCAGTATTAATTCAAAATTCAATATAAATAATGTGTCCATACAAATAATGAGAAATTATACAACAAATCACCATCCACGACAAGCCACTCTCATTGCTACTGACTCTTTCTTGGTGAACAACATCCACAATTGATGGTCTTAGCTGAAGTCCGACGCTCATAAAAAACCGGACCTTAGGTCGTTTCAAGACTTAAAGCTCTTCTTCCAGGGACCATCTGTTGTCAGTGTACTGTACAGTAGGTGAGTGGTGTCAAGATACGCCTTCCAATATTCTGTATGTCTCAATTCATTTTGCCTTTTTCATTAATTCCTAATGCATTATGCTGAAACATCTCTGCTAATTTCTTTCACATCTGTTCTCCAAATTGCAAATTGTGCCTACATCGGTTCTCCAAATTACAAATTGTACCTATTGTACAGTACACTGACAACAGATGGTCCCCGGAAGAAGAGCTTTAAGCTTCGAAACAACCTAAGGACCATTTTTTAATGAGCGTTGGACTTCAGCTAAGACCATCAATTGCTGTGGACGTTGTTCACCAAGAAAGAGTCAGTAGGAATAAGAGTGGCTTGTCGAGGATGGTGATTTGTTGCATGATTTCTCATTATTTGTATGGACACATTATTTATATTGAATTTTGAATTAATACTGAATATAGAGTGTTGATATATACTGGTCCAGTTGCCTTTGAGTTTTTACATACTGCAAATAAGCCATGATTTTTTTTTTGAATACTCCAGTTAAAACTTTAAATCACCACATTTAGTAATCTGTTGATTTCTTATAATGCAACAAATTATCTGAACACTATATAGAAGTATATCAGCAGTATTTCATGTTGTTGAGCAGTTTTTCAAAGGCAAAGGAATTCCACTTACTAACATGTTTACTTGTGCAATTGATGGGGTACTATCAATGACTGGTCACTGTCATCGGCAGGCCTTAGATTCAGTGGGAGCTCACAGGAGCACAGCTCCTGAACCTTTCTGAGAGTTCCACCTTCTGAGAGTTCCACCTCCTTGTCCATTAAATAGTAGGTGCAGCTGCATAATAATCCCTGGATAAGCTCCACCACCTGTTTTTCCATAAAATGATCCCTGGTCATGGGTGCGTTGCTTATTTGAAAAAAAAAAACCACTGCCAAATGTCTTTACCATTCACTGTGTCATTCATCACCAACATCTGGTTGCAAAAGATCTCAGTGATTGCCTGTACAAGTCATTATGCACTGTAATTACTGCACCAAAAAAAAAATTAAAGATCATGCTCTCAGTGATTGACTATTCTGGGAGTTCTATGTTGACTATCAAAAGGCAACTGTGTGAGATGTTTTTGTGACTTTTTAAATACTGTTGTGGAGTTTTTTTGAAGGCATCAATGCTGTGCTCAGTGATGAACTCAAAAACATCAAACATTGTTTTTTTATCAGAACTATTTACAAAAGTCAATTAAATGAATTTGCTGTTGCAAGGAAATTAGGTCAACTTTATTAAGGACAAATCTGTTGACTATATGTTTATTTCAAAGATTATTCAAATGCCAGATAGGCTGTCATGAGCTATACCTGTCTGAGCTGTTAGAGAAAGGTGATGATCTGCAAGTGTTTTGTTACCATTTGGATATGCTGCATCTGAGCAATTTGAGGGTTTGCATTGGATGAAAATTCCAGATTGGGTAATGAATCCATTTTAGATACTGATGGAGTTGGGGTAGTAGAGGAAGAATTAATTGAGATACAAAATGACATGGAGCTGAAGCCAACGTTTAAGAAATCACACCAAGAGTTTTGGTTACAGAAGAAAATTTCTGATTACAGAAGAAAATTTCTGCCTTATGGACAGTAGTTAAGAAGTCCCTTCTTACATTTTCAGCATCATATTTGGTGGAGGGTTACTGGATGTCCTCTTTTTAGAGGATATGTTCTCTTTTCTTGGTGTCCATCATCTTTTGGGCTCTTTTTAAAAAAAAAAAATTACGAAAACGTCCTCTTTCTGAGTTGGAAAGTTAGGAATATTCCTAGTTAGTAGCAATTATTACAATTTAAATAGTTGGGATATTTAAAATGAGATTTGTCATAGTGATCACTTGCTTGAAGCAATCAGTCGAGAAATATGTCCTCTTCTTTGCTTTTCAAAATATGGTAACCCTAGTGGAATGTGGTTTTACCATTGTCATTCAATTCCTCTCCAAGTAAAGAAAATCTACTCCAGACTACTAAACGTGGTGGTTTAAAAGAGGTTAAATTATCTGTTTATTGTATGTTGAAGAGAAATGATGCTGTTAAAAGAGATTAAATGTTGTCAGCTTTTGATACCTTTGTAGGATAAAAAATATTTCCAATAATTTTCTCAAAACTGATGACATAATAAAGAAATAATTTCAGTAAGATGGCCTTTAGGGATTTTTTATTATATAATATGCAGTTGTGAAAATTATTATATAATATACAATTGAGGAAAAATGCATTCATGGATTATGGACATTTAAAATAGTAAGTATTTTATCAAGGTTTAATACTTTTACTTTGGAGAAAGTATAAGTTCTTTGAAGACCCTCCCCCCAAAAAGAATGAAAAATAAAAACAATGGTTTGAATGTAACAGGACGTTATTTTAATTTATTACCTTATTTTAATACTTCTGTTTTTCTTTCATTTTCTTTCAATTCTCAATAAAGACAGTGTGTTATATTTTCTTTATAAAGATTTGTCTACAGAAAATATATCCCAACTTTCCCCAAACATTTTTATATATTTACCATATTTTTCCTCTTAGTGCCAGAATTTTTATAATTTATATACCATATATTTTCCCTTAAAAACACTTTGAAAACAGTTTTTTGAGAATTTTTAAATCTTTATTTAATTTTGAAGTATAAATATTGGATGGGCTGAACCAAAAATAACATTTATATAGTTTAAAAGATCACTTCATAATCACCAGGTTCAGTACCTGTGAATATAGGAAAATAAATACCAAACTCAATACTATTATATTAAAGACTTACCAGCAAAAACTTGAAAAATGGCAGAGATAGAATCACATATGGTGACAACAGTTTCTCAAAACTCAACATATTGGTCCAGTTAGAGCTCTGGTGATGTATTTACTAAAAATTCCAATAGTTTCCACCAGAATTCAGCACTATGCAGAGGCAGAAACTTGGAGTGCCATTTGCTAGCATGATGCTGTAGTCTGGCCAATTAGGAATAAGTGAACAACACAGTTCACTTCCATGCCCCCTGTCACCCCCTTGCCACTTAGCTCACCCTAAGTAAGCCCACTACCTCCAATGGGTGGAACCACCCACTTTGATAACCACTGCATTAGAACATCATATTGCAGCAGTTCCTGGCCTATAAGCATATCTCTATGCTGTGTTCATTGGCAAACTTTCTCTAAAACCTTTTTGTATCCTGCATGCAAGGGGTAAGGAGGAATCCTTGCACTTTATTCCTTTCTAATGGCAGTGGAAGCCTAGAAAAATAGAGAAAATAATCTGCTCAGAGAACAAAAGTATGTTGATGCATGTATTTTATACACGTGTGTGCACACACACAAACTTTATTTCATTAGCTCATAACCTTAGCAAATAACACCAAAAATACCAAAAGCAACATCAAAACTACAATACAGCAATCACAATAACAATCAAAATTGTTAATATCCATTACAACTTTATAAACAATTATTCAAATATCAGCAATGGCAACAGCGATTTAAGTTTAAAACAGCAACATTTTAGTCAGTCAGTCAACATAATACATCCATTTATTCATTGGCCACATTAACAGTGGATGATTTTGGCAAAGCTTTTATGACATGACATAATTATGGATGAACTGGGATAATGTAGCTATGTTTAATTTTATGTGAATCTTGATACAAGTTTGTATGTTGGACTTAATTTATCCTTGTTTCCTGGATGCCTCTTAATCTGAAAGTTCCACAGCGTTTTTTCATTGTCTAATGAGATACGCTAAAAAGTTGCCCATGATATTAGTTAAAACAACACCATTTTAATATGAACATCTTTTTAACCTAAGTGGTTTAATGTTGATTTGAGTGGCATATTGCTCAGCAAATACAAGATATTAACATATTTTAATTTAATTTACGGTAGTTTAATTTGCTATTTATACCCCACCTTATCCTGCACGGCGGGCTCAGGGCGGGTTACAACATTAAAACATTACAATAACAATAAATAAAACATATCCAATTAAACACAACAAATTTAAAATCTCATAAACATAATACATAAAATAGAGGGTCATAACTCCAACAATAATACAGTCAGCGGCCATAGTTCAGCAATTAGTATGATTTCAGCTGGTTGACACCACTTAACACAACTTCAGGTCATTGACAACACTTACAGTTGTAACTCAGACCCTTGACCCAACTCAAGCACAAGAATAGTAAAGTACCGGGGGAAGGTTTCAGAGGATGCCCGGTAGATTAAAAGCCTGGCGGAACAGTTCCATTTTACAGGCCCTGCGAAACTTAGCTAAGTCCCGCAGGGCCTGGATCTCCGAGAGCTCATCCCACTAGGTAGGGATCTGGATAGAAAAGGCCCTGACCCTTGTTGAGGCCAACTGGGTGTCCTTAGGACCAGGGGTCACAAGAAGATGTTGTGTAGATCAGTGGTCCCCAACCTTTTTGGCACCAGGGACCAGTTTTGTGGAAGACGGGGGGAGGGGGGGGCAATGGTTTCAGGATGACATAATTGTGAACTTTATTTGTTAGTTTGGTGTAATGATTAAGTGTGCAGACTCTTATCTGGGAGAAGTGGGTGTGATACCCCACTCCTCCACTTGCAGCTGCTGGAATGGCCTTGGGTCAGGAACAATGTTCCCTCTAAGCCATGGAGTCTTGGGAGCAAAAATTATACTTTGTGAGCTACTGGCATTAAAATTGTGAGCTCCTGCATAAGTTAGTTTGCTCTGGGGCCATTTTTCCTGAGCTGAGACAAAAATGTGTGAGCTGGAGGCTAAAAAATTGTGAGCTAGCTCACACTAACTCAGCTTAGAGGGAACTTTGGTCAGGAATAGCTCTCACAGAGTTGTCCCTGAAAGGGCAGCTTCTGTGAGAGCTCTCTCAGCCCCACCCACCTCACAGGATGTCTGTTGGGGTGGAAAATAAAGGAGATTGTGAGTCGCTCGGAGACTCTGAGATTTGGCATGGAAGGCAGGATATAAATCCAGTGTCGACTTCTTATTACATTGTAATATATAATGAAATAATTATACAACTCACACCCCGGTTGCTAAAAGGCCATGGAACAGTACCAGTCCACAGCCCAGGGGTTGGGGACCCCTGGTGTAGATGATCTCAAAGCCCAGAGGGGCTCATATAAGCTATACATATAAAAGAAGTATAGAGGTAAGAAGAAAATGTCGATAAACTGAACAAATGTAGATAACAAAGGATGTTCCATTCTATGAACATTGCTTTAAGAGAAAAGGGAAAAGTTTAAACAAATGGTTTGTAGCCTAGTTTACTTAAAAATAATGAAGATGTTTTGAATGCTTAAAAAACTTTTGGTGTTCCTATTACTTGACCATGTGATTGCTCTATTGAAGAAACGATTTTGCCTTTAGAAATTAGGTCACTTTTCAGCTTCTTTTCTGCTGCTTTCCCATCTTTTGTTGTGAAGTCAAACATTAACATTATAGCACAAATTTGAGCTGAATAAGGATTTAGAGCTTGGTTTGTAAAATGGAGATAATATTCACCTCAAGAGATTGTGAGGATTAATTAGCCTATGAAGTAATTTCATGATAACAAATGCTAAGCACAATTAATAACTGTAATGAAAACCTCTTTAAATTGAATGGACAGCTAAGCAGGCAAGCTTTTCAGAATGATTATTCCAATCCACTCTTTGTTCTAAAGTCGAACTCTTCACTGCCTTGTTCACAATAAATGTAACAGGTAAAGATCATGACACTGTTAACTATATTCTCTACAAAATGTTTAGAGCCAGGATTTGGGAAACATTTTCATAGATCATAATTACAGGTTGCCTTTGACTAACAAAAGTTAAGATAGAGTAATCCCACAGCATCAACTTTTATTTTTTATTTTTTTAAAAAAAACACATTGTCCTTCTGGCAGTTCTTAACCTCCTTTTCTGATAATTGCATATTCCAAATACTTTATGAATTCAAGTTTTGCTCTGGGATTATGCTTTGGGAGTCAACTCTAGCACCTTTGACTGTATCAACAATAGAGGATTAAAGGTGTCAGCACTGGAACTGAGAAAAACTTCTCTAAGGTTTCAGAGAATTCTCTCTCACACACACACAGACACACACGCAGAAAGGGAAGGGTGCAAAAGGCATTAAATGGTGGGAGCTGTTATTCACTGTCCTTAACACTACACCCTGAGAGAACTAATTCCAGAGCCCATGTTCCAAAATAAACGATACATCTTTGTAGCAGCTGGCTTATTTGTATTGACAACACTGAAGCATTTTTTGCTTGTGCCACAGCAGCTGCAGTAGGGGATACGATCAGCTTCCTTGTAATATTTCCTTGTTCTCCTGAGATTAGTGGATTATGAGTTCTGATTTATTTGAGTTTTCAGGTTTCAATAAGGTTGGTTTATATGTACTTCATTCACAGATAAAAATGAAAGCCAGGCAGGGCAGTATATGTTTTCCCCAGATCAGGAGCGCTATCCATGCTATTGGGCACCAGAGCTGTGCTTTTGGCTCACTACACATCAACATACTATACAAAATATTTCTTCTCTGCATAACAGGCAAAGAAAAAGTAGCCTAAATAAAGGAATTAATAAGCCTATGTTTATTTGTTTAAAATATTTATATATTACTTTTTTATGTTAACATGTATTCAAGGCACCAAACAATGTAGTTTTAAACCACTGAACAACAGCAAAGATCAAAAACTAAAAAGATGCAAATAAAAACTATTGGCAAGCTGAAGAGAAATTACAAATGTACAGAGAAAAATGGTAGGAGAAAAACAGTAAAAATCGCATTAAAACAGTAACCAACAAGCATAAGATTGCATATCTGACATCCACTAATAAAATTAGTACAACCTATATCAGGGTACAAACTTTTTGTAAGACTATGGGTGTTTTTACATTCAGTTTGATCCAGAGTTTTAGTGTCTTCAAATTGCCTGCCACTGTTCCACTTTAATTATTTTCCTTTTACATTTAAGCGTTTCAATGGGGGGGGGGGTTGTCTCTGATCAGAGGGCAGCTGGAATACCAGTGCTTAGTTAAATGTATATAATTGCTTGGAAATCATGTCAACACTGCAAAAACAATACAAATTTAAATTACTAGATGAGGCAAGCAATGATATGTAAAAATTTCAAATGCTGTCAGTTCTCATGCAAATTACTGCACCTTGTGGTGGCTTTTGGAGGAGTCTTTTAAAATGCAGGAGAACTTCGACAATACAAGTTTGAAACGCCTGTAGAGAAAAGACCAGACCAAAACATCTCACAGAGGTCTGAGAGGAGCAGAGCAGCTCTGATAGCTGAGACAGCTGGAGAAATTGCTGAGAATTTCTGAGTTTTGAAGGACTTCATTCTAAGGACTTCATTCTAAGGTTTGTGGGGCTGCCTAAAATTCTAAGGTGTGATAGCTGGAGAACTGCTCTTTGTTTGGTTGACTGCTCTTTGTTTGGTTGACTGGCCTAAGGGTGAAAGAGATTAAGAGTGATTGCTGCTGATTGCTGAGGAGTGCCTCTACTCCACCCTCTTTGCATTTTAAGCTGCGCCTTGCCAAAGGCGCGAGCCTTTGGCGCGAGCCGAAGGGCGAGAGAGCTAAAGGGCTCTTGGCCTGTGGCTCTTCGCCTAGGGCCTCTCTAAGGGCCAGGAACCCAGATCCCTGATTTCCTTGTTCTCCAAATAAGGTAAGTTCCCAATAAGGTAAGTTGAGGTAAGGTAAGTTGACCCTCCAGAAGGGGAGCCACTTAAACAAACAGCATTTAAAGAGGACTGTATATTTTAATATATATATATATCATGAAGATAGAATGCCAGCAGGGGGTTGGGGGCTTTCCAGTGTTTTGCACTGAGTGTCACATGTATGACTATCTGCCCAAAGGACAGAAGTCTTGGGTGTGTGCTCGATGCAAAGAGCTCCTGGTCCTCAGGGAACGAGTTCGTACCCTTGAGGCCGAGGTGACTGCCCTGGAGAAGCAGAGACGGTCAGTTAGGCACTTGGGGAAGACTCTCGGGGGCGTATTAGATGAGCCCCGCTCTGAATGTAGCAGCCCCGTTGCTGCCAGAGAGCGAGAGGGTCGAGAGGGAACAGGGCACCGTGCTGAGGACAAGGGGAATGCGCCCTCAGAAGGGACCTCTTCTTCGGTTGGTGAGCGGAAATCCTTTCGCGCCAAGGAACCATCCCTGAGCAGGGGGAGAGGGGGGGTTTTGGTAGTTGGTGATTCGATCCTTAGGCAAGTAGACAGCTGGGTGGCAAAACCGCGTACTGACCGTATGGTGACTTGCCTGCCTGGTGCGAAGGTAGCGGACATTACGCGTGTAGTAGATAGACTGATAGACAGTGCTGGGGAGGAGCCTGTGGTCGTGGTGCATGTTGGCACCAACGATGTGGGGAAATGCAGTCGTGAGGTCCTGGAGGAAAAATTTAAGCTGCTAGGCGGGACTTAAGGCCAGGACCTCCAAGGTAGCCTTCTCGGAAGTGCTACCTGTTCCACGTGCTGGGCAGGAGAGACAGGCACAAATTAGAAGTCTCAATGTGTGGATGAGACGATGGTGTAAGGAGGAAGGGTTTAAGTTTGTTAGGCACTGGGATGCTTTCTGGAACAAGCGGGAGCTGTACAAAAGAGACGGTCTCCACTTGTCCCCAGATGGAACCAGGCTGCTGGCGCTTAAAATCAAAAAGGTGGCAGAGCAGTTTTTAAACTAAATCTTGGGGGAAAGCCGACAGGAGATGAAATGTCTCTGGTTCGGGAGGACTCGTCTCAAAGAGATGAAGGGTTAGCTGCTATTCTTCTACCGGGTAACAGACCAGAGTTGTCCACTGTGAAGGCGACAAACAATATGGACTGTCTGCCAGAGTCTCGAGGTGGCAGGAGGAAGGTGGCGGGCCTAGCTCGCCTGGGAAATTATAGATGTTTGTATGCAAATGCTAGAAGTGTTCAAAGTAAAATTGGTGAATTGGAATGTTTAGTGTTGGGAGAAAACATAGACATTGTGGGAATTTCAGAAACTTGGTGGAATGAGGAGAATCAGTGGGACACGGTGATTCCTGGATATAAGCTATATCGGAAGGATAGGGAGGGAAGGGTTGGAGGTGGGGTGGCTCTGTATGTCAGAGAGGATATACGGTCCAGTAAGACTGAGGTCAGAGAATTAGATTCCCTTTTAGAAATGCTTTGGGTTGAAATAGAGGGCCCAAAAGGAAATTTAACTATGGGAGTTGGTTATCGCCCACCAAATCAAAAGAGAGAGGACGATTATAATATGATGGAAGGCTTAAAGATAGCGGCTAAACGTAAAAACTGTGTCGTAATAGGTGATTTTAACTACCCGCAGATTGACTGGGTCAATATGTGTTCTGGTCGAGAGAAAGAGATTGAGTTTCTTGATGCTCTCAATGACTGTACTATGGAGCAGATGGTCTCAGAACCTACCAGGGGTGGGGTGATCCTGGATTTGGTCCTAAGTAATGCCCAAGACTTGGTGAGAGATGTAAAAGTGATTGCGCCGCTTGGGAGCAGTGACCATAGTGTTATTGATTTCACCGTTTGTATAAATAGGGAGTTGTCCAAAAAGACCGCCACAACCACGTTTAACTTTAAAAGGGGTAAATACACTGAGATGAGGAGGCATGTGAGGAGGAAACTGAAAGGAAAGGTACATACGGTCAAAACCCTTGGGGAAGCTTGGACGCTATTTAAAACTATAATCCTAGAAGCTCAGATAAAATACATACCACAAGTTAGGAAAGGCACAAACAGGCATAAGAAAAGGCCTGCATGGTTAACAAACAAAGTAATGGAAGCTGTAAAAGGTAAGAAGGACTCCTTTAAGCGGTGGAAAACCAGTCCAAGTGAGATTAGTAAAAGGGAACACAGGCTGTGGCAAATCAAATGCAAGACTGTGATCAGGCAGGCAAAAAGGGACTATGAGGAGCATATTGCAAAAAACATAAAGACCAACAATAAAAATTTCTTCAAATATATTAGAAGTAGGAAACCAGCCAGGGAGGCAGTGGGGCCCTTGGATAACCATGGGGTAAAAGGATTACTGAAGGAGGATAGGGAAATGTCTGAGAAGCTAAATGAATTTTTTTGCCTCGGTCTTCACTGTGGAAGACGAGAACTTTTTGCCCGCCCCAGAACCACTAATTTTGGAAGGGGTGTTGAAAGACCTGAGTCAGATTGAGGTGACAAAAGAGGAGGTCCTACAACTGATAGACAAATTAAAAACTAATAAGTCACCGGGTCCGGATGGCATACATCCGAGAGTTCTGAAAGAACTCAAAGTTGAACTTGTGGATCTTCTAACAAAAATCTGTAATCTTTCATTGAAATCTGCCTCCATTCCTGAGGACTGGAAGGTAGCAAATGTCACCCCCATCTTTAAAAAGGGTTCCAGAGGAGATCCGGGAAATTACAGGCCAGTCAGTCTGACTTCAATTCCGGGAAAGTTGGTAGAAACCACTATCAAGGACAGAATGAGTAGGCACATTGATGAACACGGGTTATTGAGGAAGACTCAGCATGGGTTCTGCAAGGGAAGATCTTGCCTCATTAACCTGTTACATTTCTTTGAGGGGGTGAACAAACATGTGGACAAAGGCGACCCGATAGATGTTGTTTACCTTGACTTCCAGAAAGCTTTTGATAAAGTTCCTCATCAAAGGCTCCTTAGAAAACTTGAGAGTCATGGAGTAAAAGGACAGGTCCTCTTGTGGATCAAAAACTGGCTTAGTAATAGGAAGCAGAGAGTCAGTATAAATGGGCAGTCTTCGCAGTGGAGGACAGTAAGTAGTGGGGTGCCGCAGGGCTCGGTACTGGGTCCCATGCTCTTTAACTTGTTCATAAATGATTTAGAGTTGGGAGTGAGCAGTGAAGTGGCCAAGTTTGCGGATGACACTAAATTGTTCAGAGTGGTGAGAACCAGAGAGGATTGTGAGGAACTCCAAAGGGATCTGTTGAGGCTGGGTGAGTGGGCGTCAACGTGGCAGATGCGGTTCAATGTGGCCAAGTGCAAAGTAATGCACATTGGGGCCAAGAATCCCAGCTACAAATACAAGTTGATGGGGTGTGAACTGGCAGAGACTGACCAAGAGAGAGATCTTGGGGTCGTGGTAGATAACTCACTGAAAATGTCAAGACAGAGTGCGTCTGCAATAAAAAAGGCCAACGCCATGCTGGGAATTATTAGGAAGGGAATTGAAAACAAATCAGCCAATATCATAATGCCCCTGTATAAATCGATGGTGCGGTCTCATTTGGAGTACTGTGTGCAGTTCTGGTCGCCGCACCTCAAAAAGGATATTATAGCACTGGAGAAAGTCCAGAGAAGGACAACTAGAATGATTAAAGGGCTGGAGCACTTTCCCGATGAAGAAAGGTTGAAACGCTTGGGACTCTTTAGCTTGGAGAAACGTCGACTGCGGGGTGACATGATAGAGGTTTACAAGATAATGCATGGGATGGAGAAAGTAGAGAAAGAAGTACTTTTCTCCCTTTCTCAGAATACAAGAACTCGTGGGCATTCGATGAAATTGCTGAGCAGAAAGGTTAGAACGGATAAAAGGAAGTACTTCTTCACCCAAAGGGTGATTAACATGTGGAATTCACTGCCACAGGAGGTGGTGGCGGCCACAAGTATAGCCACCTTCAAGAGGGGTTTAGATAAAAATATGGAGCACAGGTCCATCAGTGGCTATTAGCCACAGTGTATGTGTGTATATAAAATGTTTTGCCACTGTGTGACACAGAGTGTTGGACTTGATGGGCCGTTGGCCTGATCCAACATGGCTTCTCTTATGTTCTTAAAACTAGTCTCGAAAAAAACGTTTTTGTGGCATCATCGAAACAAATGTAACAAATGTAAATGTAAACAAATGTAAATGTCTCAGGAAGCAACGGTGCAAAACCATTATGAGAACGTTATGAAATGTAAAAGGTGAGTTTAAAATGCGGAGATAGAGAGTCGCAAGCTGCCAGTTTAAAAACACCCAAAGACCTTTTCTGCTTGTTCAACTAACTCCTGATTTTCTTGGCAGCTCATCCACAAGCATTTGAATTGCTTGGACATGGTTCTTCTACATGCCTGCCCTCCTTGTGCATTTTCACAGCTGTGGAGACAGTTTATTTTCTTCCACATGTGCCTTAACTAATGAGAATTTTCAAGGGAGAATGTTGTTATGGGTGACATCATAACACCTCCTCCTCCTTTTTTTTTTTTTAAAGGCCCTAAAATATTGCTATATTGATGTACTGTTGCAATGATAGTTTAAGCAGGTTCTATCAATTCCCAGCCTTCATTTTTTAAAAAAGTAAGTTTCCAGTTCCTTCCCTCACGGATATATGGGGAAAGGCATATCATGGTGAAAGAAGGAGACAGAGACTTACTCTTTTTTAAAAATGAAAGCTGGGAATTCAGAGAACTTACTTAAATTATCATTACATTGATATAGCCATATTTGAGGGCCTTAAAAAAATAAAACTGAAACCACTTGGCTTCAGGATGGGGCGGGGGACAAGAAGTGGTTTGATGATGATGACAGTGCAATCATTGAAAAGTGGTATGGAAGTGAGTGGGACAAAGAAAACTAAGAGGAACATGCACACAAGAAAAAGTTGACTTAAAATCAGCTTCCAGAAAAAGATCAGGGTAAAAACAGTTTCAAAGGAACCAGGAAAAAAGAGGGGAATAACAAAAGAAGAAGAAACAAAAACTAACGGCACAAAAATGCATGTGTAAATCAGAGGGTAGAACTGATGGTAGGGGGGAATACAGAAAAACCTACGGCAAACGAACAAACCCAACAAAATTCCAAACAGGGTAGAATTTTAACACCAAGGAGGGGGCGAGGGGCTCCAAAATTCTCTGGTAAATAAAAATGCTTCTTCCTAGCACCTAGTTTGAACATTCATTGCTGGGGGAGCTTCTGTTGGAGTTCCTCAAATAGGCACCATAACAGAGAAAGCCCTGTTTCTGATACACAGATACCTTACTTCTGTTAGTGGGTACCCATAAAACAGAACCTCTGCAGAAAATTGTGACAAAGTGGTCCTTTCTGTATCCTGGGCAAAACAGTTTTACCTTTGCTTATATGTCATTTTTGCCTCTTATGCTTAGTGTTATTTTCTGTGATTTCATGAGCTACTGTGTTCGTCAGTTTGGGTTTGAGCCTTTGTTTCCCCATCATGATCTGGCATTTTAGGGAGAAAGTGTGATAATAGAATTCAGAGAGCAACTTAGCAATTCAAACAACACTCATTTCAATATCATGCAATAAAACTTGGTTCTCCTCAGTATCACCTACTCAGAAATTTGGCAACTGTTCTATGAACAAGGTACAAAATTAGTGTCATAACTGTAATTGAAGCAAGTTATGGATGAGCTAAATCAGAGGGGGGAAGCTAGCATTTTAAATAAAAAAACCCCTCACCAAATGCACCGTTTATTATTTTCTGGGCTATGTTGCTGACCTGTCAAAGAGTTTGGAATACTCAATATATGGGGCTCCAGATAAGCAGAAAGAACCATTGTATACTTGTCACACTCTGTCACTGCATAATAAAGAAGATTTCATTTAAGCAGGAACTTCATCTTCATTTGTCACTGTTCCTGAATGCTCCAAACTATGCAGACACACTGGACATAAACCCCTGTTGTTAACAGATAATATCAGGTGTGGTTTAGTGCTTAGAATGTTGGAGTAGCCTTAAAGCCCTGCTTTGCGATGAAGCTCATTTGCTGAGGCAGGATTGGCCACTATCTCTCAGCTTAACCTATTTCAAAGGATTGTTGTGTGCACAAACTGTTTGGCACCCTAGGCAAGGCTTACCACCCCCCTCTCCCCCGCACTGATAACCAATTTTCAAAAAAAGATGAATTGTGGAAAAAATGAAAAACTTGAAATTGCTCCTTGACCTGGATTGCTCAGGAAGCCTGATGTTGTCAGTTCCCCGAAGCTGAGCAGGGCCAACTCTGGCAAATATCTGGATGGGAGACCTCCTTGAAATAACAAAGTTGGGAAGGCAGGCTCTATTCAGCCACCTCTCTGAATATCCTCCTCTCTGCAGGGTCCATCCTCAGATCTCCAGGAATTGTTCTTGCACCCCTCGGCCACCCTGCAGCTCCTGCAGCATGAGCCAAACCCACTACTCCTTCACAGGCATGCAGTGCGTCTGAGACACTGGCACTGGAGCCAGCCCAAAGTGAGCTTTTGTTGCAACAGCTCTGGAGCAAGCAAGGGCTGGTACAACCAGGGCACACAACTTAAGTGTAGCAGTCATATGGGGGGCAATCAATTCAGCGCCCCTGGAAGGCTGGTGCCCTAGGCCTAATTTGGAGTACCATAAATTTGCCTAATTTGCCTAGTGGGCAGTCTGGCCCTGTGTGTGCATGAAAATTTGGAGTACCATAAATTTTGGCAAATTACCCATATTCAACATGTTACAGATACAAAACCAAGCCTCACACACTTTCATTAAGCGAGGAATTTTTGGGCCGGGAACTGGAGATTATATGCAGGGCTGGCTCCCCATTTTCCAGCCTCCTTTCTGGTCTTAATCAATCCTTGTCCTTGTCAAAGTTGTCTAAATATAGATTCGGCATTTTTGTTCATGTGACCTGATGCTGATAAGAGTCTGAGGAGCTAGTTCAGTTTGCCTCTCATCCAATGATCTATCACTGATTGTTCCCGTTGAGCAGGAAAGCATGTATCTTACCATGATTAGGCTGCACTAGTATTTCATGATGTTCCTCTTCTCAGAATCTTTCCTTGAAAAAAAATTGTAAGCTGATTTTGTGCATGTACTGTATATCTCCACTGACTTCCTTATGTAGAAAGAGAAGTTTGTTTCTGATCTTTCAGAACTTTGCCTGTATCATATTCCTCCCACATACACCCCTTTTTTTGCTTATGGGTTTATGAGTAGATTAGTGTTGGGGAGGATTTGAAAAACCCTAAGACTGAAGTCCTGAAAGGAAAAATAAAATGCATGTCATGGGAGGTGATGGGGTATGCATGCTATAAGCTAACATACTGTAAACATTGGTGAAATCGGGTAGATTGAGAGTGATGTATATTATAGGAGCTCCATATTGAGAATGAAGTATATTATGGGAGCTCCATAGAACATTTTATTCACATTCAACTCTGTTCTGGCCTACATATGCAATGGAATTAGATGGACTGAAGCACTTTAGAGTGCTAGTGGGATATGCCAACTCTGAATATTCTCTCACATAAAATTATTCACTGCCAGGTTGGGGGTTTTTTTATTTTGTTTTTTTAAAAAACCACATGAAGGACCTATATCCTTGTTTTGCTAGATTTTTACTTGCATGGGTTGGCATGTTACACCTGTATTATACACCTTGGGGAATATAGTTCAATCTTATCAGATCTTGGAAGATAAACAGGGTCAGTACTTGGATGGGAGATATCCCCGGGGAGTATGCATACTGGTCTGAATGTGGTACAAGTACCATAGACTTTATTTTGACATCCTACAATTTGCTCAGACACAAGAGGCATCTTGAAGTAGCATCTTGACAAGACAGTGACCATCTACCAATCACTTTGTAGCTCAACATCTGCAACCTACCAGAACGTATCTCTGAACAACTCAACACCAATCTGGAACCTGTTCTGAGCTACAGAAGGATAATCTGGTCTGAGAAAGTAGAACACCAATGCCAAAAATACTTTACCTCAGACAAAGCATCCTAGCTCCGAAATGTTGTGATTACAGCAATTGCCACAGACACAGCTATTACATCATACCAACATATTATTCTTGGCTGGACACAAACCCTCCGAAAGAAAACTCATTACTGCAATACCCAACCATTAAAGAAAAGCAAATTGAAGACCTGGTTTTATGCAGGCTGCCATGCAGCAAAAAACAACCTAGTGGTCAATTTCCAACAGTACAGGCTGCATTCAGAATTCCTCCAGAGCTCAAAACCCTAAAGCAGTGCTATAAAAACCTTTTAGAGAAGAAAAAAGAGGACAAAGAGACTCCTGGACCTGGCTGATCCAAGCCTCTAAATCATATACTCAGCAACCTTTGCCACTTAATCAGGGCTGAGCTCCATACAGTGCCCCCAAGAATAACCTGCAATATTGCTCCTTGGCTTTGGGAATCCCACTTCCACACACTCTATTTGTCTGAAATAGACCTACACACTCCTCCAAAGATTCAGCTACAAAACTTCCCACTATGGCCACTGGTAATAGCTAAAGAAGTTAAAAAAACAACAACCTAATAAATCAATTGAGATCTAGCAAGCCTCCTGGAAATGGTATGATAGCTCCAGAGATGATAAAACGCAACATTGACTGGTGGACTCAAATACTCTCTGCACTCTTTACCCACATTAATTGGCTCATATCTACTTAGACTGGGGGCTTGCAATTATCATTCATATATATATATTTGTTTGTTTCTGTAAATTTATAGTCTGCCCTTTTCCACAGTGGGCTCAGGGCAGATTCCAACATAGTAAAACAATTAAAACCAGCAATAAAACAATCAAACAGTTAAAACATTACACTTTGAGATCAGAATTAATTTAAGGCAGCATGGATAGTGAGAACACATAACTTAAAGACTTAATTGTCACAGGCAACATAGATGTCCAAAAGATGTCAACTGTATCAGCCCGATTTTTAGCAGTCAAGATGGCAATCAGTGTCGGGAGCCCGTTGAGTGGTGTACTAAAATAAGGATGCCTGCTTGCCTCAGCCATAGGCCTGGCGGAACAGCATCGTCTTACAGGCCCTCTGGAATAGTAACAAATCCGGTAGGCCCAGAACCTCCATAAGGAGTTGTTTCCACCAGGTCCTTTCTACAAGAAAGGAGAAAAATCAAAGCCCACCAACTACTGACCAATCAATCTCCTTAGCATTGTTAGCAGATTATATTCAAAATATTTATATTGGAAACTCCTTGACTGGCTAGATCAAGAAAACATTCTGATGGAGGAGCAAACAGGTTTCAGAGCTGGCTGTTCCACCATAGACCAGTGTCTGATTTTGCACCATCTAGTAGAGGAGTACAGCTCTAAGCCAAATGGAGCACTCTACACTGCTGTTGTGGATTTCAAAGCAGCATTTGACGGCATATCCAGAAAAAGACTCTAGTCAAAGTTTGAGAACATCTCAATAGACCAAATACTTTATATACTCATCCACTCACTGCACAAAGGAAACTTCCTAAAAGTCAGATGCAGTCTGCAAGGCCATCTCTCCAATAAGATCCCCCTTTATAAAGCAGCCAAGCAGGGTTGTATCCTGACCCCTCTACTTTTTAACTACTATATCAACTCCTCGGTGCAACATCTAAGAAACCTAAGCTTTACCAAAGCTGCCTCACTGTACTGTCATCCAGTCTCCATTCACAAGTGTGCCTTAGAAGAGCATTCTGTGCCTTCACTACACACTACAAGGAGGAGCAGCTGGTGATAAACTACCAAAAAACAAAACTCATCTTTACCAAAAAACACAGAACTCATAGATGGCAAATAGAGGGCCATAACATTGGACAAACAAAAATCTTTGACTATCTTGGTATTGTCTTCCAGTCGTCTAGACACTGGAGGGCTTAGGCAGTGCATGCCACAGAGACTGTTCACAGAGCATTCTTCACCACTGTAAGATTCTGCTTCACAAAAGGAGCCTCTTTATCTCTGCAGCAATTAAGGTATTCCAAGGAAAGGTTGTCTCCCAGTTCCTATAGTTCCCATCTCTGTATTTATAATGAAAAGGCGCTTACTGGAAGTGGTACAATCCAAGTTCCAATTATTGTTCTTTGGAGTCCCATAATGTATTCTGAATGCTCTTTTTAGATTAGAGACTGGGTTGATCCCCTTGAAGACTCATACGTAGCTATTTGCATCTAATTACTGACTAAAACTCATCTTCAACCCAGTGGGTCTAGCACTCGCTGATAACTGCCATTCAACCTGGCAAACAGGAATTGAGGGGAAACTCCAGGAACAAGGTCTCTTCCCCAAGTCCTACTGCATCTTGGGTACAAAATCCCAAAGAAACAATTAAACAGTGGCTCTGGGAACATGCCCTACAGATAGAGCACAGAAATATTTAATTATTCTGCAGCATACCAAGTGTTTCCAACCAGTAGATTATTTTAGATCCCTTGAGATCTCCAAATATTGAAGAATCTTTACCCTTGCACTCTCTAACATTCTACCCTCAGCCCTCCTGGAAGGCAAATACCATAGCATCCCATTCCCTCGACGGCTATGCCCATGCCATGCAGGGAAAGTAGAGTTTATAAACCATGTTCTGCTATACTGCCCATTCTGCAATGACATTCAATATCAGTATATAGCCCCAATCCTGTCAACTCTCAGGAAGATATGAACAACTTTACATCTGCCTCCTCCTTGCAGTTATCCCAGAACTATTAAAATAGCTAAAGTTTGCCTTAAGGGGTGTGGGATATGCAAGCAGCTGACTGAGTCTTAATAACCTCCCTGTTGGAAGAAGACACCATCTTTCTATCCTTCCAGCAACCAGCACTTGTTGTCTTG
This sequence comes from Heteronotia binoei, assembly GCF_032191835.1. NCBI lineage: Eukaryota > Metazoa > Chordata > Lepidosauria > Squamata > Gekkonidae > Heteronotia > Heteronotia binoei. The sequence continues at coordinate 40,738,937 of NC_083232.1, forward strand.
AGACTGTTGCACTGCCCCTTATTTTATTTTGGTATTTATCTTTATCATCAGTATTATTATTGATCTTGTATTGGAATAAATGTTTAACTGAACTGAAGGTAATGGCAAACTACTTCAGTTTCTCAGTTGCCTTGAAAACCTCTTGCTGGTGTTGTCATAAGCTGGCTGCAACTTGACAGTACTTTACACAAACATTATACATGTTGGAAATCACTTGTATTTCATCCCACTGTGTAGAGCAGATCTAAGAATCCCACTATACCTTCACAAGAATCATGGGGGGGAACCTATAAACTACTTTCAGGACTTACTGCAATCAAAATGTGGCAAATTAATGCCAATGTGCATAAATGACATAACTTCCTTCGTGCATACTTTGAAACTTGCAATTATGGTACACCGCAGCTGTCTCTTAAAGGAAGACGAGTTCCTATGCAGTTTTTGTTTATAGTGGAAGTTTCATAATTATATAGACAAAGCTTGGAGAATGGGTTGCCTCCAGTTAATTGCTCAGATGTGTGGGGGTTTTAACCAAATTAGCTGAATATATGCAGTATTTACACTAAGGCTGCAGAGACATTGCCTGTGTACTGAAGAAAGGAAGCTGAGTTTGCATATCAAGCTAAATGAGATTGATGGTGTGTATACCCTGCAGAGGAGAAAAATAGCAACCTGTTTTCAACTGCCTTAATGCTGGAAACATTTCATGCTTGCAAAACTATGTCAGTTATTTAGCTTGCAAATTATACCACACACACATACACATGCCCACACACCTACTTTCAGGAATGAAAGGGGTGAATGTGATGATCATTACAAATTCAGGATGGAGATTTATATGCAGACATGATTAACCCTTAATTAACCCCTCTCACTATTTTAGCCCCCATTTCATCAATATTAAGTTTTGCTGGTCATCTACTTTGGGGCTGTAATATGTTTATGTATGTCTGTATGGAATAAAATGACAACCACTTAAAAACATGTCATACAGCTTGATGATCATTTATACCTATACCCCATGTGATTTGACTTGAACTTCACAGTAAATAAGGCATCTGAGATATAGAGAATGTTTAATTCATAGGAAAAAAGAGATTTTGAGGCTCAACTCTTGAATGGCTTCTCTGAAAGTAGTTTCTGTTAAACATGTGAAGGGGGTTATTTTATTTATTCCAAATACCTGTATGCTGTTTTTTGCTTCAAGACAGCTCATAATAAAAAAGTATGAAGAATGTAACCAGTAAGCCAATAACAACATGCAGCAATGCTACTACTTAAAAACTGCATTTAAACTGCATAGATGCCACAAAATATATTTTTAAAAAAAACTTGAAAGGGAGATGAAGCTGAACTGGAAATCAAAGATCAAAGGCTGGACAAACGTGATAGATTTTTTTTTAATGTCCAAAAGGTTACAAGGACATCGTGTCATGTGATGGGGTATAGTTCATAATTGGGATCAACCACAGCTGGTGTCCTTTCTCTGGATGACACTCAGCTAATCTTTTGATGGATTATATGGAAGAAGATGATCTTTTAGATATCCTGGACTCAGACCATTTAGGGTCTTTATGATCAACACCAGCACTTTGAATGTTGCCCAAAAACAAACTGGAAGCCAGCTAGACCCAGATAAATGTGCTTTCTTTAGATAAATGTACTCAGCTATGTATGGCTTTGCTCACTGTGCTGGATTCCTCCTCTGATGACGTGTGCTTAAGAGCACACGAAAGCTTATGTTCTAAATAAAAATTGGTTGGTCTTAAAGGTGCAGCTTGACTCCTGCTTTGTTCAACTTTCTTTAGATAGTCCCTGTTAACAAGCTGGCTGGCTCTGTTCTAGTTACACTGTCCAATCTCTAGAACTTTGCACTTTCTGGGATGCACTTGATCCTGACTTGCGGCATAAATGAGCCCTGTACTCAGTTTGCTTTCCCCATTTAGCTTCCAAAAGTAGTTCTGGTTTCTGATCTCTGATCATCTCCCCACCCCCATTCCGCCCTCCATCTCTTCTGTGTTCAACTTTGGATGACTTGAAAAGGCCACTTATATTATCCAGCAATAGCTGGGAGCTTCGGAGAATATCCAATCTCCCTTCCACGCCAGTTCTGCAGATTTCGGGACCTTATTCGGGTTCCTGCTAGCTAGAAGTGCCCCACTATGGTGGCGACCGCACTTCAGCCTGAAGAGAAGGCGCGAGGTCCAAACTGGTTTCAAAGGGAGGAGAGTTGTTGTTGCTGGGGTTTTTTATAGTGGCTTTAATCGGAAGGCGAGGGCGACCCCGGGAGCCAATGTGTGTGAGGGGTGGGCGGGGGGGGGGAGAGCAGGGCGGAATCACCTTCCCCACACTCCCTCCACATCTCTTCCATTGAGCCCTTCTGCTGGAGCGCAGCAGGCAGGGGCTCTGAAGCCGTAATCACCCCGCCTCAAGGAGTTTGGGGGATAACAGCCCTGGGAATCCCCGAGCGGAAGCCAGGCAGAGGCAGGACTCTCCTTCCTGCGCGAGAGGCCAGCGTGCGCTTCCCTTCACAGCTGAGCAATTCCCGCCTCATTTCTCTGGCAGCAACAAACGCCTCAGCCAAGGAGGCGGGAAGCGGGAGCTGCGACCTCTACCTGCTGCTAGCCCCTTTCCTAATTCCCAGGCGGCCACGAGGGACGGGGGCGGGGGGGATCCTTTGCAGGCGCGCGCTCTTGCCTTCTTTCCCCCTCCGCGCTGAGGTGAAGCACTGGCTGGCTGTCACTGCCCGCTTGCCCGCCTGCAGCCGCGTTGAGGGACTTTGGCGCCAAGGACTCTCTCCTTCTCCCTTCGCAAGCAGTCGCTGCTGCTCAGCGCGGCGCACGGCATAGCCATGAGAAGCTGCCGCTCCCGAGGAGACCCTCCCCTCGGGACGTCCCTGCCGCCTCGGGACCTGCCGTGAGAGGGAGGGGGGGGGAGACTTGAGGAGGACCTCCCCCCACCTCTGCCCAACTTGCGCGCTCTCTCGCCTTCTCTCTCGCTCCGTCTTCTTCGGCGGAGCGACCCAGCCGCCGAGCAGCATGCGGACTGGCCTCCTGTCGCCCTCCAGTGCGCTCTGGCTGCCGCCGCCGCCGTCTTCAGTCCATCCTGCCGCCGGCAGCAGCACTCCGGGCGCTGGATGAGCGAGCGAGCCAGGGGGTGGGGGGGAGAGCAGGGAGTCGCGGCTGCTCCTTCTTCTTCTTCAGCGGCGGGGAGCCCTTGGCGGCGGGGGCTGCCGCCGAGGAGGAGCCAGGTCGCCTTGCCCGCCCACCCCCCTCCGCAGCCGGCGGCTTCTGGCGGACTGACCCACTGCCCCGCTCTCCAGCCGGCCCGGACCCGCATGGCGTGCTACCTGGTCATCAGCTCCAGGCATCTCAGCAACGGGCACTACCGTGGCATTAAAGGGATCTTCCGGGGACCGCTCTGCAAGAACGGCTCGGCCTCCCCGGTAACTGACACCGACTCGGTGCGCCGTTGGCACGCGGGCGAGCCGGAGCGGGGGCGGCGGCGGTGGAGAGGTGGGGGCGCCGCGTGTGGGCAGGGGGCGCCGGGCCTGCCTCTGCCTGGGAAGGCGCGCGGCCAGAGGGCTGCCCTTTTTGCGCGTCCGTCTCGATCTTGTTGCCTAGTTTGACTTCTGGCTTCTTGGAGGATGCTTTGCAAAGTTCTTGGGGAGGAGGGGGGGGTCCTTTCTAAAAGCGTAGAAAGATAGGCTGCTTGGGAATCTAAAAGTAGACCCGTTGGCTGTGATGGAGTGTGAAAGGGAACGTTTACCTAGAAGCAGGCATTGGGTACAGAGCGCTTGCACAGCGCTGCTGCTGAGGTCCAGAATGGCTGCGAGGCGGCTTGGTTGTCTTGCGGCAAAGTTATAGCGACTTTTAGATGGGCACGGAAAGTTGGCGTGAAGAGCTTTCAAGGCGTATGGAAATGAGTGGTGGAAACCTGAATGCCCGTGGAAAGCGGCGGGCGCATTTGGAAGGACCGCTGGAAAGGAAAGCAATGAAACGGAATTACACAACCGATGAATGGGCTCTTTAAATCCGTGCATAAAAGTAGCGCTGCCAAAGAAAGGGAAGTAGATGAATGGCATGTAGCTGAGAGAGAATGGCAATAAAGTTCAGTGGAGCTAGCAGAATGCGGAGGGGGGAAGACAGGGATGCAATAAAAACCATCAAGCGAAGTAGGAAAACCACACAAGAGGATACCCTGGAGTATCATTCAGGATTTTCAGCCCCCAGATCTGCCATAATCCCAACTTTCAAAATGGGGTCATTTTGGATTCTCTCTCTCTCTCACAGACACATGCATCTTTCCCTGTCCTTAGAAGACTAAGCATGACAGTGTTCTGTGTGTTTAGAGCAGAATGACAGCCTAGAAAACAGAAGTCCAATGTTCAAGTAAAATAAAGTGCAGTTCTTATAACAGAATTTTCATGACTGGAGGAGAATTCCTGTGGGATAACAAATCATTATTATAGGTTGACAGATGAATGACAAAACTTTTCACAACAGTAAAATGATGGATAGCTGAATGGATACTCTGTAAGTGCAATTGAATAATTATAGTTAATAATATTAGGTGGATGCTGCTTAAGGCCAGTTATTTACTATGTTGCCTACCTTTGTGAACTGTGCAGGAAAGATTTGTGCAAATAATAAATACAATTAATGGATTGCTGATGGGGGCAATTGTAACTTGGGCAGTGGTGTGATGCTGAGATGAAGGTTCTAACAGTGCTGAGAACACTTTCCTGGGAATAAGCCCCATTGAATAGACATAGACTGCTGACTAAGTGTTGGATAGCATTGAGTTTGTCAGTATTAAGATGAATTACACAAGGAGAGGCAGTATAAAGAAGAGGATGGGGAGATCCTGTAATGGAATGGTAGAAGCTTTGATGTTGAGAAGCTACAGACAGAATTATAAGGAGATGGTTATTGAAGGAGCTGATGGGATGGCAAAGACAATGAGAGGCCATGGAGGATGAATAGAGACATGATAGTTTACCAAGAGACCCATCACTGTAAAGAAGGTAATTATGTTTCTTAAAAACAACCCTAATGCCAATCTAATTGCCAAACTATAGCAACTACTCAGGCAATCATTAAGCATCCAAAATGGACAAAATAACTGGTTGGTTACTTCATCTCTATGAAAATACTTAGGTACCTTTAATTACTTTACTTTCTCTCCCCCACTTCCCAAATCTGAGGGAGAGAGAGTATGTGGGATGGGGATTTCCAAATTGTTCCTCCTTACATGATTTATCATGAGCTTCTAGCCTGTTGTCTTTGAAGAATCACTTAATGGCCTTTCTCTTCTAAATATTGTCATTCCAGTTGTGGAATCCCAGAGAGTACATATTCAGAAGGTCACAAATGTAAACTTGCTTTTGATTAAAAGATACTGACCTGGACATTATTTATATATCAATTAACATTTGTATGTAAAGTAATATATACACTATACATCCTATGATGAAAATACAATGCTACAATAGTAAAACAGGACATAAATGGTAGTTGTTTTTATTCCCTCATAAAACAGGACATATATGGTATTTGTTTTTATGACCTCATGAGATATTTAACGGGATCTGTAAACTATCTCCAGTGAGGATAGAGAATGGATAAATATAAAACCAAGTGTAAAACTAATCATGTATGTTTGTGTTATATAGACTAGTAAATGCAGCTTGCATTGTTATACTTCTGTGTGCCACTACAAATCCCTTATTCCCAATCAAAATGTGTTTCAAGTGTTTGAAGATGGACCTCCCACAGTCCAATATTCCATTCCATCTGTGCTTTGGCTTGCTGTCTGCTGGAGTGCTCTTTGGTGTTGTGAGGCAGCCTTACTATATAACCTTATACATTTTTATTCTGCACTAAATCCCATTTTATTAAATGGGGCTTACTTCCAGAAAGTGTTCTTAGTGCACTGTAAGTGTCCCAGGTTTTGAGGAAGACAGGTAAAATTATCCCTTTTCTGATTACTGTGATACCTTTGGGATATGAATGTACCATATCTCAGCTTTCTGTCTCTTAGTAAGTACCTTAAGAATTTTGATGCTTCTTTCATTTGTGGCTCAAGCACGTCAGTGCACAGCTATAGCTTTCACTTGTATCTGGTACATCCATCAGTTCACCTGCTCTGTCCTTGTAATGTTCTTGATGTTTGCATCTGTTCCTGCCATGGAGCTCTGCAACTTGTGCTGCACATACTCCATTCATTCTCACTTGAAAAGGAAGTTCTCTTGCTGTTGTTTGCTTTCTGCTGTTCCATCCTAATAACTACACAAGTGATAGGCCTTGAACATCCAGCCTTCTCAGCTGGAAGTTTCTTTTCTTTGCAACAGGTCCTTTATTTCTGTTAAGGCTGAGGTGGCAAAAAGTTATTTTAACTCATGCACGTGTGGGTAGTTAAAAAAAGCAACTTTTGTGAATTTATGTACAAAGTAGTTTTAGGGCTATCCCTGGAAATTCTTCCAGCCTTGTGGGAGCTGTCATCTTTCCCCTTTGCATTGTGATTCTTCATAAGGGAAACTATCAAAAGTACTTTCATTTCTATCCTTATGTTTTCTTGATTTTGTTGAAAGAAATAAGGATGCCCTGAGCAGGTCCTCTTGCATATATAAAGCTGATAGTGTGATGGTCAGTTCATCATCCCCTAGGGAGCAGAAATGCACCCCAAGGTATACACATGTCCTGGAGATTATGTCTGCCTCCACCATTTTCAAAAAGATTAGAACAACAACAAAAAGAATACAAATTATAATGTGCATTCGAAAACAACAGTAAAAGGATATTTGTGTTTGATTCTTTAACAACTGATAAAAAACACAGGCACTAAACACTCCATATTTGTTTCAGTTTTGCGGAGGTAATTGTCATAAGAACTTTTGCTTGTATCTTTGAAGGCTGTGAATTTTTTTTTTGCCATTTTTGAACTTTCAACCAAAATAACTTTTGAGGAAAATTCTCCTTCTTAATGTGAAAGTTGATTCTGAAGATGTTTGAAAGCTATCTGATGTTTTGGAATGATAGACACCCCTGTGGTGATGCGTTGCATGCAGAAATCAAGGAATTTAAAATGTCACATTACTCTGAAATTGTGCCTCCAACGATATTGTACATGAATATGACCTCTATTCTTGTTTGCCAAAGAAAATATGAATAGACACACTGTCATTGATGTAATTGTGTACTATAAACAGGATCCATAAACGGGATTTTGATATAGTGTGCATTTGAATTCATTGACTACCTAGACACTATTCAGATCTGGCTTTTTGTTTCTTGTATTTGAATAAAGTTTTTACGTTCGAATTGGAAATTCTTGGTACAACTTTTTAGTGGTGCCACTAACTTTGATGGACTTACAAAAGTTGTGAGTCCTTGGAGGATGGCACTGTAAATGGCTTAGCTGAGACTGTTTGCAAATTTAGTGCTTTTATCTTTTATCAATTTAAGCAATATTTTTAAAAAAAAAATCATTTGCAGAGGTTCATGAATTTCCATATAATCTTAAATAATCTGAGTGATCAAAAATAAGATGTTCATGTAATTAAAAAATCCTACATTTGTACTGGACAGGCTGTTTCATGCATGACTCCGTGTACTCTTTAATGTATAATGGTTACTATATTATATTTAAAATTTTCTATATTAACAGACCATGAAATGTCACCAGGCTTAAGGCTATACTTTCAGTTATCAGAATAGTAGTGAATATTTTAGATATCTTCATGAAATTTAATGTCTGTCTGAACAACCATCTATCCAGCTGGATATTTGTGTGTCTGTGTCTTGGAGCAGGTCAAGGTAAGTAGTTTCTGGGAGGCTACTAGCAAGCTCAGGCCACATCAGAAGCACTAACTTAAAGTGTCAACTCATCCACCACTTCCACTAACACTGTTACCAACCAGTGGTGGTGGAAGTCAAGTCAACTGATGTGCTGACACAGTCATTATTTGGGATCAGATGAGCTGGTTGCCACAGAAGCCTCTTGGCTTTAAAAAAAGCCAACCCAGGTTGAGGGGCATAGTGGTAATCAGATGGTGCCTGCCTGGTGGCTGAGACAGGCATAGGCAGCACAGACACAGGGCCGAGTGTTCACACTGCTCCTGGGCATACATGGTGTACTTGGGCTGATCACACAGCTGGAAATGTGCCACAGAGGTGCAGCAAGGACTTCACCACTGGGAAGTTCCTAGTGGCTCTTTAACCTTGTGGAAGTCATCTTACCATGGGGTAAGGATAAGCAGGCCACAGGGAGCAGATGTGCATGTGTGATTGTACACATTAAATCCGGGGATAACTATGGTGGGCCAAAAAGCCCATCTGATTGCAACTATCATTGCTACTGATGTCTCCAACTCAAATATTTATTTATTTATTTATTTATTCATTCATTCATTCTATGACTTGTATCCCGGCCTTCCCATAAAATTGGCTCAGGGCGGCTCACAACAGACGATAAAACAGAGTTTAAATTAACATTTACATATATAAACAGTTAAAAAGTCAGACATTTAAAACCTAAAAACTTTAAAACCTTAACATCAAATCTTATACAATATAATTAACAGGAGTCTAATAAGCTACATTTATTTCCCAGTCAGGTGAAGGCTAGCCGGAAGAGGGTTGTCTTACAGGCCCTGCGGAACTGAGTAAGGTCCCGCAGGGCCCTCACCTCCTCCGGCAGCTGTAGGGGCCATTATGGAAAAGGCCCTGTCTCTAGTTAACTTAAGACGGACTTCTTTAGGCCCGGGGATAGTGAGAAGGTTTTGAGTTCCCGACCTCAGTACTCTCTGGGGAATGTGTGGGGAGAGACGGTCCTTCAGGTAGGCAGGTCCCAGGCCATATAGGGCTTTAAAGGTAATGACCAGCACCTTGTACTGGACTCGGTATGTTATTGGGAGCCAGTGCAGAGCCCGAAGACCCGGCCTTTGCAATGCTGGACAGAGCTACTGGAATTTTACTCGGCTTGTTCTTGGCTAGCAGCAGCTCACCAGAAACATTCCTGGCAAGTTAACTGAGCAGACCACAACTGCTCTTACTAGTAATTCACAGCGAACCATGGAAGCTGGCAAATTAACTAGAAACAGTTGTGGGCATAGTATATAATGAAGGGGCAATCATTGAGTGTTGCTGAAAGGTTAGGTGGAATTATTGGCTAGCAAGGCGATCAGATAAAAGATTCCATTGCTATAAAGACTTCCATTGTGCCACATAAATAAAATTTTGACAAAATGCTAATAATCTTCAAGGATGGCTTTAACATGAAGGAAACTCTTAGGACTAATAAATATTTTTTTTTTAAAAGCAACAAAGCAAATATTTGATGTCCATGGCTCTCTGTCAAGAAGTTCATGAAAAGAGGCATACATTTGGCTATAGGCATGATAGTGCAGACTTGAACTCTGCGAAAGCAAAATACTGCTCACATTATTTCTTTTGTCCTAGGATGGTTTAAATCTTTTCCTCCATTGAATTAGTACTAGCAGTGCCATTTAGTCTATCATACACTAAAAGTTTTTAGCTGTAAATTGCCCACCTGGAAAGAAGCCCAAGATCCCTTTGTAAATATCCCTTTTTATAGCCTAGCTCCTGATGCCAATAGGGAAGCCCTGAGCAACTACACTTCAGGAAACCTCTTCTGAGTTAAGTAACCCTGCATCACTGCTTCCAATCACTAGAGTTGCCAACTGCCAAAAATTGGGCCAGAACCAAGAATCATGCAGAAAAGAAGCAGGCAACTTCATCTGTGGCTGCCTTTGGGTTCTTTGGGGGCTCACAGGATACTTTATTTTATTAATGTATTTTTCCACAAAGCAAAACTAGCATGTCCTGACATACAGCTTTGCAAAATGATAGGATCTTATGAAGGGTCTGGCAAGCTGCTATCCTGAACAGAATGGTTTACTCTCCATGTAAAGTTAGTAGCTAACTCCAAGGTTGCTATAAATGGCAAGGCTCTAGAGCGAATGACTGTCTGAAAAGAAGTGACACAAAAGGTTGAATTTTAAGAACAAGGTCAAAAGCTGCAGAATCCCAAGAGAAATACCTTGTTCAAGAGGTGCACTTCTGTTGATTCACTTTACCTTTCTTGATAGAATAAGAAATGCTCTTTGAGGATCCAAGGTATCTCTTCACTCAGTGAAATATGAGCCATATGCAAAATTCCTGCATTTACCAAAGATTTGTAATGCTCTGTGAGGAATACTTATGGCTAAGAATACATCATATTGATTACTAGGTTGCCTGGGGCTGCCACCGGCTGTTTTATGTTATCTGTGACAGATACATATAATACTAGCCCGGCTGCAAAAAACCCCACCCCTATCTGGGTCAGTATCTTGCCAGACTTCATGAGTTAAGCAAAGGTGAACTTGGTTTGGGTCTTGCAGAGGCACTGAGGAATCAGCAGATGGCTCTTTGTCTTATTCCTATTGATTCTGTGCTTCTGGGGTGCTTCAGGCTTTTCAACTGAGGTATAAAATTGGAGTCAGTTTTAGTTGCAGTTATTTAAAAATGCTTCACATTTATGCAGGTGCTGAAATGTTAAACTGGAAATTCATACCCACGGTGGGATTTATACTCTTTCATAAGGTTTCATTGAGATTTCAATGAAATATAGTAGCTGCCAGTCCTCTTTTCCCCAGAGAGAATGAGATTGTTAAGCAATTGATTACATTCTGCTTCAAAGGTGTCTTTGCTTCACTGCGGGTGTGATGGAATGGCCCTGGTTTGCCTACCAGACCCCATTCCCCTTTTTGGAGGGAGCTATTTCTCCTCCGGCCACTTGGGCTTGCTGCCACCACCTGCTCAGTCTAGGGGTTCGGACTGAGAGGAACAGGACTCCCAATCCCCCTCTCCAGCTCTGCCACCTTGTACTTGGGTATGACAAAGACCACAGCACTTCTTTGGGAAACCCCTGGAGGATTGGCACCTTATCCAACTACATGCCTTCCCCCTTTCCCCGAGGCCCTCTTCATAAAGGAGCATGGTCTAAAGCGGTTGGGGATCTATGTGGTAGAAAGTTTGACTGCCAGCATTCAAAACAGTAAAAAATATTTAATTAGAAGAGAAAAAGAAAAAAAAACAAAAACAAAAGCAGTTGCATGTAACAGTTTAGCACAGCACCCGAACAGCAACCAGAATGACAAATAAAAGGTGGATTTAAACGCACCTTCCCGTCCCTGGTCTAAACTTGCCCTGCCTTGTGGATGACTTACTGGGTCTGACTGCCTGAAGTCCTCTCCCTCTTGAGAAGGCTTCTCCCACAATCAGGAGCCCACAGACTGACAACCTCTCTCCTTGAGGGCCAGCCGAGAACTGACCTTTTCCCGCCTCACTGCAATAAAACAAAAGAACTTCCTGCCCCTCTAGGAGGCTTTCCCCCTAGAGTTGATGGTTTAACTCCGGAAGGGAGGAGGGAGTGAAGGGAAGGCTAGGCCACAAAGCCTGCCTTAGCAGTTTCATGTTCCCTCCCAACCAAGCACCACCATTAACTAAGATGGCGTTTCTCCACAGAGGGTCACAATGATTTTTCCTCCCACCTAAATGGCTGATCCAGGATCCATTGAATTTAATGGAAGTATCTCACAGGATTTACAGTTTTAACCACATATATCCCTGAACAGGGATGGAATGCTAGCAGGAGCTTCTTTGCATATTAGCCACGCCCCCTGATGTAGCCGATCCTCCAAGATTTTACAAGGCTCTTTTTTGTAAGCTCTTGGAGGATTGGTTACATCAGGGGTGTGTGACCTAATATGCAAAGGAGCTCATGCTAGAATTCCACCCCTGTCCCTGAAGGTATATTGGCTTCAAAGGACTTCTATTAGTACTATGGTGAAATGTTTTCTAATCTGGGAGAATATACACCTCAGTAATACTACTTAGCGTGGATATAGTTCTTTCACCATTCAAGGCAATTCACATACATCACAATCCTTATGACAGTCCTGTAAGGTAAGCCACTGTTATCTCCATGTTGCAAATAGGGTGCAAATCAGAAGTTTCATACAGGATTATTCTTTTTGCCCTAGCAGCAAAGAAAATTTAAGCCAAGTTAGAGTCAGTATAGGCCAGTTAAGATTCTAACTAATAGCTAACAGTCATTATGGGACTGTTGGAACTTGTATGAAATGTGCTCCAAAATGTAACTTTTATAGTGTTTTGATCTAGTTTTACTGTATTCTATTGTACATTATTTTTATTGTTTGTAATAGCCATTGGCCGTATGCAATAAAACTGATCTGAATCTGAAATAGGATACAAAGGGGAGAGGCTTGCTTAAGTCCACCTCATGAATTTGAGGTAGAAGCAACATTTGAACTGGGACCTTTCAAATATCTTAGGCACAACACATCTCATTGTCTTAGCAGTTACACTAGCTGATTTGATCATATTGACAGGACTGTAGGTTCAGGAATACATGAGGGATCTGTTGCCCTTAAGCTAGGATGCAAATAACAGAGGAAAATACAAAGAGCATTCACAACATGCTGAAGGAGTAGGCTGTATTTCAACATAACTTTAAAATACTGCAGCATGATTCTATGATATAAGTATTATCTGTTTGAGTTCAATGGGACTTTCTTTACAGGTACTCAAGAACATGAAAAAAAAGTCTTCTGCAGTGACTTCAATGGAAGCGTCAACAAATGAAAGAATGGTTAAAGGGAACAAGTGGACAAAATCAGATTCTGTAGTACAACTCTTTGGGCAAACAACCTTAAGAATATCCATTCATATGATAGCTCTGCAGTAAGAAAATGTGGTGTTCCATAATGAGCAAGTACAATGAGTGGTTTTCAGTTCCACTAAATTTAAAACTACAGGGTTAGGTGAATCCTTTGGAAAAGTATTTGCTATTTAATGTAAATTGGTGAAAACCTAAAACAGCTTGCCTTTTTAGTAGTGTAAGTGGCTGCTGTGAAAACTTTACAGAATGGAACAGATTGATTGTGCAGGACGCAAACAACACGGGAAAGAAATCATACATACTAAGAATATGTTTCTGTTCTCTGTTTTCCTTAAATTAGGGAACCCACACAGTTTATATCAGATCCCCAGTAATAGATTCACTATAATTAATGCTTGAGTTGGTCATGGAGAAGTGAATTCCTTGCTGAAAAGGGACTCCTGTCCACCAGATATTCTGTGCAATGTCTAGCCAGATTTTCTAGGATACCAGATATGCTGGCTGGGAAGAGATGCCTAGCAGTGGATTAATTTATCCTTAAATATCCTAGGCAGTTGTTTGGAGATGTGTTAGCAGGTGGCTATAATTTAAATTCAGTTTCAGTGGATGTACTGAGCAAACCTGTTGTGGCTTTATAAAAACCATAGCAGAGAAAAGATCGATGCCTGCTTTCAAAAAGCAAATACATACTGGACTAGCGTTTTGATCCAGCTAGGGTTAGCAACCTACAGGTAGGAAATGGAAAAACCCTAGAGTTCCAGCTGATCTCCAGACAACAGAGATGAGTTCCCCTGGAGGAAATGGCTGCTTCAGAGGCTGGACCGTATGGCATTATACCTGGCTGAAGTCCCTCTCTTCCCCCACCCCTCTCCCTAGGTTCTATCCCCATATCTCCAGGAGTTTCCCAACTCAGTCATCTAGCATACAAATATCAGGGCACTATTTAAATTAGTAGCTCAATTATAGAATAAGAACGCTTATATGAATGTTGCTCATCATCAGCTGTTATAATTCAGATTATTTCGTAAAACAAATGGCCTGTTAAAGCTTTTTAAAATAAAATGACAACCAACTGAATTCTTTTTAAGGTGTAAAGATTTTTTTGCCTTCATTTTATTTCTTTGATAGCACTTAAGCCTTAGAGAATGTTTTTGATGAACAATGCTTTTAAGCATATATTTTAAGCCCAATTTCCCCAGATTCCTATGAGAAATACAAATCATTTAGCACTATTGGGAACAACCCTTACAGTCTCTGGATGGGGGATGCACAGTAGTGGCAAGTCTCATCATCTTCTTTATTCTGGCTAGCTGTATTGAAGGAATCTGAAGACATTATGGGTGCGATTACACGAGAGATTTGGTACAACCTAGTCACGCCTTCCATTCAGATTTAATGTGCTCGATCACACAGGCTCATCTGCCTTGTGAGTTCTACCCCTTCCTACCTGGTCTGAGCAGAGAATCATGATGGAGATGTACTAGGGTTGCCAGTCTCCAGAGAGGGCCTGGAGGTGGAGCCTACGGAGGATGGGGTTTTGGGAGGGGGGGAACCTAAACAAGGTACACCTTGTGGAATCCACCCTTCAAAGCAGCCAATTCCTCCAAAGGAGCTGATCTCTGTTATCTGGAGATCAGTTGTAAAAGCAGGGGATCTTCAGACCCTATCTGGAGGTTTAGACAAAAAGGGGAAAGCCACGGAAGATAGAGGACTAGGAGAACTGACAGTGCCATTTGTAAGTAATTGACCAGCAACTTGGTGTGTATTCTATGGAGCACTGGTTCAAGGTTTAAATTACCAGACTGCAGCATAAACCACTTAAGAGAACTGTTGCCTTGGAAATTGACATGCATTTTGAATTAATTGAGTTTTGGTTCCAGAAAAAGTAATTTTTGTCAGATGAAGAGTTGCCATCGAAACATGACTGTTTACCGGAACCGTGTCACAACACTGTATTTTTCTGTATTTTATGGACTTTGGCACCATATAAAAGTGGACCTATTGCCTTTTCAGGTGTCAGTGGACCGTTCAGTTTTGTCTATGACAACTGTTATGTATATGAGCTGTATACTTTGTAAACATTGTTCAGTCATCTGATGTAAGTTCATGAAGAAGGATTAGTAATTGCTTGATTCTATGGTATGAATGGTTATCAGAAAATATATTAAGTCAGTTTAATTAGTGATACTTTGTAATTATATAAGCATGGTTTTCTCCTAGTCCCCTATCTGGAGGCTGGCAACCCTAGTACACCTCCATCACGATTCTCTGCTCATTTTTATTATTTGTGTATGTGTAGCACTACTCAAGAATATTGCAATAGTATACCTTTCAAAGAAAGTACCTGTGTATTAGCACAGTGCTGCTCCATATTAACATTGTATCTGAATCCTTTGGTAATGCTGATTGCTGACAGGTACTATGTGTTCCACAGTGGTCATCTACAATGAAAAGACTCATTGGCCTCCTGATGCTTGGGAGAAGGGGACAGAGATCACTTCAAGAAATTTTTCATATGCTAATATAGGGAGGCTGCTACAGACCATTGCAGAACTGGAAGTTTATGAAGTGCTCTGCATTCAGTACATCTGCTGGAATGCAGAAAGAACTGAACTTTAATTCATTATCTGTTGCTGTTTGTTGAAAAGTGACTTTCCTTTTACTTCTGCAATATCCTCATGGACCAGCTACACAGGCTACAGTTTAAGAATCACTGGGATACTGAATAAAAGTAAGCCTGCATATCTAAGAACAAGCCTTTATCAATGAATGCGAATGCAATATTAAGATAACAATTGCAATGCCTTTAGTGATAGACGAGACTGATGGTATTTTGATTTTATGTTACTTTTGTTCAAATACATGTAGAATAATGGATAAGATATATTTTTAAAATCCTTTGAAATTTTGGCTCAGCTTTCTAGTTAAGTACAGAGATAATTGACAATCTAGGTTAAGAAAGCAAAATAAGAAAATATTTGGTAAGCAGAGTGAACATACCATGAAAAACTGCACACATTAACCAGCTCTGATAACAGCCCCAACTGATTTCTTTGCAATACTATCTAAACCATATAGAATGTATTTGTGTCCTCAGAAATGCTCTTATCTATATTCTGTGCAGACTGAATCTGAGAGGGGTATTTGATGTTGCTGAAGGGGAAAAAAAGTCTTGAGTTGTTATCAGAAGTATATCTACGGCATTTCAGTAGCAGCCTAACAAGGGACAGATAATAAGAGCTCTCATCCAGGCATCTTTAAGATAGAACAGCCATGCTGTTGTCCACTAAAAAATTCCAAATCCTGGGTGGATGGAAACATATTGAAAACTTTTCTTGCACCCCAAATCTCGTACACATATATGGCAGTCTCTCTCTGTTTTTATCCTTCTGTGTTTCTAATGCTGAACTGCTGTACTATAATGCTGTTCTTGGATGCTAAAGCTGATATTTCCCCCCAAGGCACAAAACAGCTAATGTTTTTTATTTCCAACTTAGATTGTGGCAGTGGAGGAAATCTAATTAAACCAGTTTGAAAGAGAGAAAAATCTGAATATCTGACAGTAGTGATAATCTTTTAGGCAATTGAAAAAAGGAAGGAAGTGCTAGACTGAGCTAGAAATCCTGTACTGTATTGGCAGAAAAACAGGAAGTAAAAGGACCTCTTCTCCCTATAGTTGTCCATCTCCTCTTTGCAGTTTCTGGTAGCTATAATGCTAAGTGCACAAGAAGTAATTGCACAAGAAGCCCTTTTTCTTTTTTGAAAAGAGGGCAAATTGTATAATAATATTTTATATCTGAGCATTGAAAAATACTGGCACAGCAAATGTTATAATTAAGAAGAACATAGCTGTTATCTCTAAAATATAGGACCATCTACAAATTATAGTGTACTTTTTACTACCCTGAATGTTTCCTTTCATTGCACCAGATTAAAAAATAGGTCAGGCATCTGTAAAAAAGTATTATTAGTAAACTTACAGTACAATCATGAGCAGAGTTACACACTTCACACTGGACATTGGGGCAGTTACACTGTTTCCATGTATGATTATACTATTGAAATGTTTCTTTCCTTCATACACAGTTTTTCATTCCCCACCCCCTGAGCTTTCTACCCTTTCTTTCAATTTGATTAAAGCTTCTATGCCACATGTTGTGATTCCCAGTATGCAAGTCACCCTGGGATTGAGGCAGCCTGATTATGGACAAGTGGCTAGGGCAGGGTTGGGGAACAGTGGCTCTCCAAATGTTTTTTTGCCTACAACTCCCATCAGCCCCAGTCATGGGCCATGCTGGCTGGGGCTGATGGGAGTTGTAGGCAAAAACATCTGGAGAGCCACTGTTTCCCACCACTGGGCTAGGGGGAACTTGGCAACCCTAGCCATTAAGCTCCCCTTTGGCTAAACATGGAATATACAACACAAAATTTTATTGCTGAGTCATAACAATTATTCTTGCTGAAAAATAAAGAATAAGAACATAAGAGAAGCCATGCTGGACCATCCAATCCAACATTCTGTGTCACACAGTGGCAAAAACACTGAACAAACAGGTGCCATCAGGAGATCCATCAGTGGGGCCAGGACACTAGAAGCCCTCCCACTGTTGCCCCCCACAAGCACCAAGAATTAGGGGTGGAATTCTAGCAACAGCTCCTTTGCATATTAGGCCACACACCCCTGATGTAGCCAGTCCTCCAAGAGATTGGCTACATCAGGGGGTGTGGCCTAATTTGCAAAGGAGCTCTTGCTAGAGTTCTACCTCTGCCAAGAATACAGAACATCACTGCCTCAGACAGAGAGTTTCATCAATACCCTGTGCTAATAGCCACTGATGGACCTCTGCTCCATATGTTTATCCAAAAGATAGATAAGAGAAAGAAAGAAAGATAAAGAATGAAGTAAGATCATTTTGATTTGAAGACAAGGTGGGTGTTTGTGTATGGGACAAGTGGAAATACATTTTAAATCCAGAGATGGTTGATAGTATTGTTAAGAGATTTGTGGACCAAAAGAAGTTATTGAGTTTCAGCTAGGGTTGCCAGATCCAGCTCAGGAAATATCTGGAGACTTTGGGGGTGGAGCCTGGAGACTTTCCCATTCTCTAGAAATAAATAAATAAATACAAATATGGCACTGTAGTTCCCCTGAATACAGTCTTCATTTCCTCCTCTTTTTTGCCTTTCCCCAGCAGCTGCACTTTCACTAAATGAAAGTGAACACACACACTCACTCACAAAGCAGCCAAACTAAACAGTTTGCAAGCCCACACTTTTGTGATCTCCCTAGGGCAATGGTATAGATTGCTTTACTCATGGGAGTTGTTGAATGTAACAATTTGCTGCATTTCAACTAACATCTTCAGATTAACAGGAAAATGAAAGTAAGTAAGGAGAGAGAGGTTTACGAGTCCATAATCAGGTTCTAATTAACTCTTTACTATCCATTTTACTATCCATATACTATGCCACTTCTGAAACAAATGCAAAACAGAGGGACTGTGTTCTCTCCCTCTCTCACACACTCACCAGGAAGAGTCACATGGCTCTGCCTGCTCCCCACCCCTCAACTTTAGTCTCCCTGGGATTGAAAGCCACACACACATTCCAAAACACAAGCAGTTTGCAAGCTTGTAAAGATCAAAAGGCACATAATGGCTATTAGAGTGGAGCTTCCTCCCCCCCCCCCCCCCGGCTGGTAGCAGGGAGGAGCCTGCCAAACTGGGGGATCCCCTGCCTAGACCTGGGGGCTGGCAAGAATAGTTTCAGGAAGTTTTGCTGATGCTTTGGGACTGCTATAGCTGTGAAAGTGATACTGACAATGATGGTGTGCTTATTTCTGTTACTCATAGAACTTGCTCAGCCTCATTTGTCAATAAACAGATTGTTATGTTGAATGATCACTACTCTTCAAAGAGGACTTAAGATTCTCTTTCTAAGCTCTGCTCTCTGACTCTCAACCTGTGAGTTGAACTGGGTGGCAACTGTGTTGCTTTTGGAAAGCCCTCCCCCTGAGGTTTACCTTGCACCTACCTTATTGTCAATTAGGCACTTGGTTAAAACATTTATTTTCACTGAAGGGTTATCAAGCCTTATAGTTGTTATTTTTATGGCTTGTGTTTGATTTCGAGACTGTGCTGCAACTACTATTTTATATTTGCTGCTAAAAATGCTTTATTACTGTTTTATGGTGTTAAATGTTGTTTTTATACTGCTCTAAGCTGTTTTTATGCCCCTAGAGGGTTCTATGTTAGGTTTATTACTGGTTTTATTATTGCTGTTTTTTATGTTTTGGATATTTTTATGATATTATTGTTAAACAGTCTTTACTTTGATAAGCTGCTTCAGGCAAGTATCTGAAGAGGTTCCCTATCAATTTTCTAAATAAATTAAAGGCCACCCTAAATTTCCAACTTGTTTTATTTATCTGGAAAACATGTGTTGGTAGATTAGGCTGTTGGTCAGGAAGTTTCACAGAAATGCTTACCCTGAACACCAGATTCCTATTTGAAAATAAATCGTATTGGCTTCATTGCAACTTAACTTTGAAGCAAATGTGCAAGAAAGAACATGAATCTAGGAATGTTATACCTCAAATCTTGGCTTACAGTGGAAAAGGCAGACAGTTAATAGAAATCAATACCTCCTTTAGGCAGCGATCCAGGAAGTTATTCTGCAATAGATGGCACAGCTCAAGTAGGTAGTTTAGGACAGATGTTTCTGATATCATCCTGGTCCCCTTTCCTCAACAAAGAATTTCAAATTATGAAGGACAATTATTTCCTTTAGCTTCTCTGGATACAGCTAGTCAATCTCCAATTCTGCTTTGTACCCATCAGATAATAAGAATCTTACTCCACCTCCTGTTGGCCAGAGTTAGAGTTGCTGTGCTGTGAGAAAGAAGGGTTAAAGGTCCTGTGGTGTAGAAGCAGACAGAGAACCACAGATTTCTGTTTTTTGGGGCAAGTAAAACAAGGTTGACAAAGCATTCCTCTCTCCCCTGATAGTGAAAAACAAGCCCTTCAGTTGCCCTTTCCCTTGCTGCCTCTTATGTATGGCAGGAGCAAAAGTGACACTCTTTCTGGCGATTATACAAATTAAGCATGCTAGAACAGTCAGGCTGATTTGCATAATATGCAAAACATCTTACTAGGATAGATGGGCCTTAGATAGGACAACCCTGTCAGCTAAAAAGCAGATCTTTGGCCTGGATAAATTAATTATGCTTGATGGTAAACCTAGGATTTTGAGAAGCCCCTTTAAACAACTGCCAGCTTAGTGATATCCTTGAGGTGGAAAGCAAAATTTTATTGGAAAGTAGAGAAGGAGAAAGCGGGTTTTAGCTGAAACACAGGGACAACTGAGGAAAGAGCTCAGATGAGATAGCAGAACTGAAAATGACAGAAGCTGACCCCAAAATATAAACAAGCAGGGTTTTTTTTGAAGCAGGAACTCCCTTGCATATTAGGCCACTCACCCCTGATGTAGCCAATCCTCCAAGAGCTTATAGGGATCTTATTACAGGGCTGGGCTTTTTTTGTAGAAAAAGCCCAGTGGGATCTATTTACATATTAGGCCACACCCCCTAATGCCAAGCCAGCCGCAACTATGTTCTTGCTCAAAAAGAGCCCTGCTATAGGGCCTACTGTAAGCTTCAGGAGGATTGGCCAAATCAGGGGTGTGTGGCCTAATATGCAAAGAGTTCCTGCTTTTAAAAAAAGCCCTGTAAAGGTGTTCAAAAATGTAGGGAGGTAGATTAAACTATCCCATGCACATATACATTCAGTCTACATAAATTTCCTTCTGAAAAAGAACACAAAGACAGTTGTACATCATTAAATGAGTCAGACATGGGAACTAGTGATAGGTGAACTCCTTATCTCATCCCTGGATTTAATCAGAATTGGGCTCAGCAATCCAAATTATTTTTTAAGAAGCCAAACCATGGAAAATAACTTGATTTTTCTGAGCCAGATTTCAAAATCTGGAAATCTCTATAGTGCTTCCACTACTATTATCAGGAGCACTATCAGGTTTTTGACTGTCCTCTTGGGAGACCCAGAACCCATCGACAGGAGTCTCTCTCAAGTTCGTTTACCTGTCTGCAGTGGCACCTTTCCCCAGCACTGTTCTATGAATACTGTTATGGCAATATCTTAGCTGGCAGGGATCCCAGGGCAACTGACACTGTACTGATGTAAAGGGCAGTGGAAATTATGGCCCTTTTCAGTAGTTACATCTGACCACACATACAGGACAAGGACGCTACGTGCAATCCTGCCAATATGCATAATTGCCATTTCTTATGAAAGGGGCTATCCATGTATATTCCAGCTTCACAACATGCATACCAAATCCCAAATTCATTTGTTGTATGATACATGTGTACCAAGGTGGAAAAATCCATGTGTTGACCCTCTGCAAAGAAATGGTGGTTGCATATATCCAGTGGTTTGCATGTAGCATGTTCATTCTGTACCTGCAGGCTCAACTCCAAAAATGTAACAACTGAGCAGATCTAGAGCACTCTAGGTGTCTTGGTGCCAGGAGCTTCAAAACATAGTTTTTGCTCCCAGAATACCTGATGTCTTCACTAGGAATGTTGCACCAGCAAAACTACATTTCGCAAGATCCTTGTCATTTAGGACAGTGCCATTGAAGTGTTCTACATACTATGGAGTGTGGGGGAGCGCGAGAACTTCCTGTCACTGATATTTCTGAAGGTGCAGCAGTAAATGTTAAATCACTCTGTAGTGAATATTTTGAATTACAAAATTTCAACACTAATAGGAACTGTTCTGCAAATAGGCATGTGACTGATGAGAGGCAGAGGGGCAAAAGATGCCTTGACAGTTCTGGTGATGGAAGGGGACAGTGGCATCTCTGTGACTGGAAAAGGTGCTTTTCTCTGGATAGAGAGCATTCTTTACAACTGGCTGAGAGAACAAGTAGCCATTTGATGTATTAATACTTCTTGATTAGAGGGTCCATGTTCAGCCCTGGGACCTAGCACCCAGATTGGGCAAGAGTCCTGGAGTGGGGCAGGGTCTAAAAAGGGGAGCTGTTCCTTTGTCTTTGTGTGTGTTTAGCTTTCATCAGGGGAGCTGTCTCTACTGTGCATTTTGCCATGAAGGATAAGAGGGGAATGATTGCAGAAGCACTAGGGCAGGGGTGTTATGAGGGCCGAATATGACATAAATGAGACCTTGTTGGGCTGGGCCATGTCTGGTTGGGCCAAGCTATGTTGGGCTGGGCCATGTGTGTACCTATTTAAGATTAGGTAGCAGAGATAAAAATTTGTATAAAGAACACAGACACACACAAATATATATTTTTAAAAACTTAAAGACATGCTTAAAATGTTAGCATTCATTGGTCTTAAAGATGCTTTCTTTGTATTTCTCCCATGGGATCAAGGGAATTGGTCAAAGGAAGCTCTGGCTGTTTCCTTCCTTCCCCAGGAGACTGGGGGGAGGGAGGAGCCTCAGTGAATAGAAGGAAGAGAGGCTTGGCTTAGTAGCTCCACTGTGCAATTGAGAGAGCCTGGAAAAGCAAGCAATTTCTCTCCCCTTCCTCCCCAAGGGAGGAGCCAAAGCCAATGGAGAAGATAGAAGCTTTGCTCTCTAGTAGGGGTGTGCATTCAGTTCGGCCGAACCGCATAGACCACCGAATCACCCCTGATTCAGAAGTATACGGCACCGTATACTTCCGATTCCATTTTGCTTTGTGCATCTAGATCTGTTCCTTGTAGTACTTTTGAATTTGCTCATTTTAGAAATAAAGATGTTTAATTACAGAGAGTCTGCACATGTCCTCATCTGGCTGTCTTGGCTGCTTGGCATGCTACAGTAATATACTTCCATGATAGATCAATGTAGTCAGTCATGTTGGTCTGAAGCAGTAAAACAAATTTTGAGTTCAGGGGCATCTTTAAGACCAAGTGTGAGCTTTTGTGTGCATGCACACATATAAGGAAGTGTTGGTTTCTAAGTCTACTATCAATAAAAACCACACTTGCACTGAGCCTTTGGATGAAATGCTAATATTCAAGCATATTAACATATGAAACCACCTGAGGACAAGTTTCTTATGACTCTCATAAAAATATGTGTGCTATTTGGGACTACATAATTAAGGGTCTTGTACATACAGATCTGTTTGGTTGATTTTGGCTCAAGAAATACTAGACATTTATTCAACATTTTCTGCCTGCCTAGATAAATTATGAGTAAAGATCACTAGAAACCAGTATTTGCCTCTCAAATTGACTTCATGCTCTACACATTTTTTTTACTAGTCATCAAACATGTTAGGTCTTGGGTAATTGATCTGATCTGAAGTAGTGGAGGTTCTCTAGAGCAAGAAGCTTGAGAATGGCAGCCCATACATGAACTTCTAGATGATAATGAGCAATAAAACTGTCTTTTCTTAAGCTAACTAATTAACATAGCAAGCTGTGCCCACGGAATACTCTGGGTATGTTAATAAACATAAAATTGAATCAGTATCAATGCATTATCCTCCCTCAAAAACCTGCCCCCAAACTCAACCCAAATAGATCCATTTTGATAACAGTTGCTTTCAATCAGCAGTACAAATAATGTTTCCCCCCCTGATTAATGGTTTGCTTGTTGTTTTAAGTTATTTTGCAGCAAGCACACATTTACAAATTAAAAATTATTTTCTTAGGGAAAATTTGGTGAGAGGCACAAGTTATTTTCAGACCTTATAATTTAGCACGCATGAAATTTGTGATTACCATTCACCTCTTATTTACTCAAGTACATTATAGGTAAGCTTGAAGATGATTAGCAATGACATGCAAGGTAAGCATTAATCGTTTTCAAAAATAGGCTTACTAAAAATAGTACATCATCATCAGGGGCCAATTATTATCAGATGCTCTAAGATATACAGAAGAACACCACTCTAGAACTTTTGGGATTAAGGGTTGCTGCTTCATGCATTTTGTGGCAGTAAATCTCACTAAGGAGCTGTGGCTAATAAGAATGTGCAGTTGAGAATGTTTTAATCAACAGCTGACTTGAACTATATAGACTTTGTAAATGGTCAAAAATCCAAATAAAATTATTCCTGAAAACTGGGAGTAATTAGAGATCTCCCAACTGGTTTATTTTACTGCTTGCTGACTGATTGCATTTGCATGGACGGGGTAAAGAGGGGAGACAGTGGGTGCAATCAGATGGGCATTTGGCCTGCCATAGCCATCCCCACCTCCAGATTTAACAACACACACATCTGTCCCCAATGGTCCACTCCCAGTGCAACAGCCCAGGAATGGATTAAACGGCCACCAGGAACTTCCTGGTAGCAAAGACCTTGTGGAGTTTCCAGCTGTGTGACTGGCCTGGGGGTACCATGCACATGCAAGAGTGGTGTGAATGCGCCACTCTGTGTGTGTGTGTGTGTGGCTAGTGTGTGTGTGGCTAGTGTGTGTGTCACCAGTCAGGTGGGCATGGTCTGATTGCCGCAGTATGCCTCTAACAGTATCGGCTTTTTAAAAGTTGAGAGATCATTAGGGTTGCCAAGTCCAACCCCAGAAATATCTGGGGACTTTGGGGGTCGAGCCAGGAGACTTTGGGGGTGGAGCCAGGAGACACTGGGGTGGAGCTAGGGGGAGGGGGGAAACGGCGCCGGGGAGCGTGGCGAGCTGCCGCGCCGCTCCGCCTCTGGGGTGGAAGCGGAGGGGGGGTGGAGGCGGGCCGAGGGCGTGGCGAGCCGCAAGTCTGGGTCCTAGAAGGGCCCGGATTCGTGGCTTGCCATGTTCCTGGCCTGCCTCGCCCTCCCCTGCGCTGCTACCACCTCTTGGCTGCTCCTCCGAGATGGGCTCAGCCTGGGCCCATCTCGAAGGGGCAACTGCGGTGGGCGGGGAGGGGGCAGCAGTGGCGCGGCACGGCGGCCTCGCCCGCTCCAGGATTGGGCGGCTCACCATGCTCCCCGGTGCCGTTTCCCCCTCCCCCCGCTTCCGTTTTTTTGGGGAGCGGGGAAGAGGGTGGAAATCCTGGGGTCCCCCACCAGGGCGGGAGGGTTGGGAAGCCTAGAGACCATCACAACAAACGGCTTGTCTGATCCCACCCAGTATCTGATCAGATATGTACATGACAGAGACTGACACAGATTTTGGAGCATTTCCAGTTTCTATGCCATACCTCCACAGGAATGTAAAAAACATTTATTTGTGAAGTTTGTTGCCCCAACCCATGAGATTCCAGGACCAGAAATTTTAATTGTCAGTTGGATCTCTCTATTCTGTTGAAGCCACCATATGAACAGTGCAATCATTAATCGAGAGGATTCGATGTAACCACAGTCCACGAATACCCAAGTTAGTTTGTTATCTGGAACTGTGATGTTTACATGCCAGCACAATATCTACAAGGGCAATGGATCTCTGCTGTGCATACTAAATAAACATGAGTGCTTTGTGTGGGTTGCGTTATGACCCTGAGCCTCTGCGAAGTCATACAGGAAAGCTCTTTGTCTTGCAAGCATATTTAAATCAAAGCTTATTCTGGTGCATTGAAGAGTTTTTACCCAAGCTAAGCTTTGCTACACAAAGTCAGGCAGGCAGGAGAAAAATGCTAAATGAAACAGAGTAAACAAGGAAAGGTAGGGAACAGGAATAGATCCCTTCACTTTTGCAGTCCATATATGTGCAAAAAAACTCATCCTCTGTAATAAGGTAGGATTCAAAAACAAAAGTCAATGCAATAGTTTATTGCCAAACAATCCAACTTCCCTACTGCCATATTTTCCCAACTTTCCTGTTGTGTCGGGCATTCGTCCTGGGAAGTACAGCACAGTGCACCTGTGGGGGGTGCCTGGAAGGGATGAATGCAGCCTGCCTATGACTTTCAGTTGCGGGAAGTTTAACTGGCAAGGATTGAACCTGACCAGGAAGAAGGTTGTTCCAGGAAATGTATATAACAGGAGACCCAGCCCCGCCATGTTGTCTTTGTGATGTACTCGCTAATAAAGCATGTTGCCATCTGAACATCTCTGATATCAGTACATTCCCTATTTCCATAATAAGCTCCTCCCTCCTAGCCAGCAGATATTATCAGGAAACTCCCACTTTCTTTGTTCCTATAAGGATGCATCTTTACATTACAACAATCACTAGATCCTCTGCCTGCTGGGAGGGTGTGAAAAACTAAGTTACTAAGTTACTAAGGGGAGGGACGGTGGCTCAGTGGTAGAGCATCTGCTTGGGAAGCAGAAGGTCCCAGGTTCAATCCCTGGCATCTCCAAAAAAGGGTCGAGGCAAATAGGTGTGAAAAACCTCAGCTTGAGTCCCTGGAGAGCCGCTGCCAGTCTGAGAAGACAATACTGACTTTGATGGACCAAGGGTCTGATTCAGTATAAGGCAGCTTCATATATTCATGTACTTGCTTGTGCTTGTGCTTTCATGTATTTTGATTGTAAATATTAGATGGAAGCTTTCTCCTATCTACCTGCAGTTTGGTAAGGATGATCCCTTGGATAAAGGGTGTAATACATGACACTTTTCATCAAATCTTGAAAGTAATCCAGAAGCATGTTTTCCATTGAAACTAGCAGAAACACCTATTGACTTCTTAACTGATATTCAAGTATACAGCTCTAGTTTTAAAAGCAACATATACCTCAACTCTAGCCTAATTTCATCAGATAAAAGATGCTAAGCAGGGTCAACCCTGTTACTATCTGAATGGAAGAACACAAAAGAAGTCCAGGGTTGTTCCTTGAAAACCTTACGGAGTTGTCATGAGCCAACTGTGACTTGACAGCACTTTCCCAACACCACCATGTCACAGCTGCTTCTCCCCCCCTCTAATGTCAGTCTCTTGTTCAAATTAGGATCTTTGTATGACATATGTATTTATCACATTCACATTTTACTGAGCCCGCCTCGGTGGGGAGGGCGGGATATAAATTGAATAAATAAATAAATATGAAATATGCACATGGTAAAAATATGTATCTAAATCTGTTTTTTTTTAAATGAAACAGAAATAATCAGCATATTATTGGTAGATATAAGAAAAGAAGAAATCACACTGGTTTGGACAGGTAGAGAAAATTCTGTGCTAGGAGACTTGAACGTCAGACTCAGAGTGGAATTATTCTGCAAAAATGCAATCAGGATACATGTGATTCTGTTTATATGCACATACTGATTATCTGGTCATTGGTGATTTTATTACAGTTCTAATAGCAGCACTGTGGTGAATGGCTAGACTGTTTGTCACGGAAACATTAACGAGTAAACAAACTGAATTTGCAGTTCAATACCAACACATTTTCCAGGTCTGCCTCAGAGGTGGGCTATCAAGAGACTTATCTGTTGTACTTGCTGGTGAACTATTGGGAAATGACTCATTCTAGGAATACTTAAATGCTTAACAAGTGGTCTCTGACTAGGGATCACTTTAAATAATTTGCCCTCTGTACAGCATGGTAATTGCTGGATCTTCAATAATTTTCTGCGTAGGATGATGTTTAAAAGAGCAAATCAAGCACTTATATTACAAAAGTTGTAAAATGGTATCGACTGTGACTTATACACTGCAACTGCAATAAGGAATCAGAGAATCAGGGTGACAATATCCTGACATTTTCAGTTTGTTTCTGGAGTTTTACTACCTTCTTTCTTTTCAGATATGTTTTTTCTCACGGGGGAAAGTATGTGTAATTTCTTTATCTGTCAATATATCTGTGTCTGCAAGTACAGTACAGTGGTAATGGGGTTCCCACATGGCAGATTTCCCTGTGGTTTCCCAGTCCCAGTCCCCTAACAGCAACCATCCCTGCCTCATGTAACTGGGACATCTACGTATTTAAAAAAATAAGCACATTAATATCATTATATTGTTGGGACAGTGTAACTATCTGTGTATTGGGTTCTCTAAACTCCCCACTTTCATTTTTCTAGTCTCTATCCACTTTCATTGAGGAGATATATGCCTCTTCAATTAAAGGGGCTGTGGATCTACATTAAAAATTAAAACTGGGAATTCAGAGAACCTGATATACTGATTGTTATAACAATATGTTAGTACTGACTGCTGGTTCAAAAACAAAAAAAGCTTCTTATGACAGGAGTGGGGGAAGATGGCTGCTGTGGTGACAGGGGTAGGGGAAATGGCTGCCATGTGGAACTGGGAAAGTCCAAACTCTCTTACCTACATGGCAGCTGGCCCAGGCCTCTGTCTCTCTTTCTGTCTCTGTCTCTCTCTCGTGAAAGACTTTTATTTGAGACCTGAGAGAACAGCTATCAGCCAGAGTAGACAAGATGGACCTTGGGAGACCAATGATCTGACTCAGTCCAAGGCAGCCTCATATGCTCAGTTGCCCTGCAATTATAAAAGAAAACGCTTTTTTCAACTCGTTCCTCTCTCCATACTATTTCCTACCTTTCTCTTTTCTACAGCAATTAGATAATTTAACATGGAAGGGAGGTTGGGCCAAGAGACCAGGAGAGGAGCACAAAAGGAAGAAATGTGATCTCGTATTTTGCAGCTGTGGGCACTTAAAGAAACAAGATATTAGCCCCCCATATCTGTTAATAATAGATCTCTTGAACTAGTCTGAATGTTTAATTTTTGTGGGATATCCTGAATTTCTTAAAAAAATAACTATTTTTCCCCCTCCCAGATGCATTACTCTGGCTGCTGACCACTGTCACCTTGTCTTCTCCCACCACCAAGCTGCCCTCAACAAAGCCAAGCCACCCCCCTCTCTCCAATGTGTGACTTGGTCTCCCACCTCATCCTATCCTGCTGCCTTCTTTCCTGGTGTGACCAGCAAGCACATTCTCACAATTTTTTAAATAACATATCACATTTTTTAAAAAAAATTAAAAATCAGTAAATCAAAAATGTGAAAAGTTTCAAGTTTGGCACTCTTCATTTTCCCTATATTTTTTAATGATGGGGGGGGGGCGCTAGTGGGTGATTCGCCTAGGGTGCCAGAAAGTCTAGCACCGGCCCTGTCTGAGAGCTGGGAGCAGACCACAACATTAGAATTTATTTTGCTGGGCTCCAGAGTGGTCAGAGGTTAGCAAGACAGTAAACCAAAGTTACAAAGAAACACTTTGTTATGAGGGGTGGAAAATCCCGTACATAGCATGTATTCAAATTTATACTGCTATTAAAATCTGTTTTAGAATGTTTGTATTTTGAGTAAAAAATAACATCTTTAATAGGATTTGCCTGTGTCCTTTATAAAGTTTATATCTCCAGTACATGTCATTACATCATACAGGGACATAATGCACAGCCTCTGTCATCTGGCAGTAAGGCAGGGGTTTTTTTGAGCAGGAACACACAGGAACGCAGATCTGGCTGGCTTGGTGGCAGGGGGTGTGGCCTAATATGCAAATGAGTTCCTGCTGGGCTTTTTCTACCCAAGAAAAAGCCCTGAATAAAGGTAATTACCAGTTACTCATGGATCGGTTAACAGCCCTGGTTGAGCCATGGGCCACTTTCAGCCCATGGGCTACATGTTTGACACCCCTGATCTAGGCTAACTGCAACTAATTTAGATTCAGGTGGGTAGCTATATTGGTCTGAAGCAGCAGAGCAAAGTTTCAGTCCAGTGGCATCTTTAAGGCCAACAAAGCTCATACATTGAATAAAGTGTTCTTTTTCAACTAATAAAACAGCAAATTGAACTCCAACTAGTGTAATTAATTATCATGGTATACTTAAAAATCTAATGACACATGTCATTTTATTACAGTGAATTAGAAAATGAGTTCAGAAACCAACTAATTAAAATGCCAGTTTCATTCATTCCTGTTGATAGAAGCAGACCTGTTTGGGGAGACTTTTGTTCCCTGAAATTGCAGTTGTAAACACACAAAAAGCGAATACAAATGTTTTGGCTTTTGCTCACAGGGACATAGCATCATTAAGGGAAATATAGCTATGCATTAACCACTGTTGTTTATTCCACTTCATACTAAATATGGAGGACCAATGCCTCAGCAATGACATAGATCTGTACTGTGAAAAGTACCAGAAATCACCTTTTCCAGAAACTACCAAGTATTGCAAAATTGGACTAATGTCTTCTAGCCCTTCTATAAACCTTCTAGCCCTTCTATTACTGTTGTCCTATAGCTCCTAAAACAAGTGCTCAGTTGAAGGGCAAAGAAGACATCTAATTCAAACAAGTGGAGCAATGACAAGAAGTCATCAACTTCCGAAATGTACAGAACTTGGTTCAAATATATTTATATCTGAATTTCTGTAATGCAGTCTTTAAAGGTTATTCTAAAACGTGACATTTTTTAAAAGTTCACAGCTTTAAAACACAGGTTCAGCACAAAGTTTAAAACTCTTAACCATACAAATTTTCAGATTTGTAGGTATACACGGTGAGATTTAATCTGAAAGTATTGTAAGTGGCTTTAGATTTGTAGTCTGAAATTTATCCAGACAGATTTATGAAACAGATAGCTGTGTGATTTCATGAACAGAGTCACAACTGTCTGTTTGCATAAGGTAGTATACTTCATCTTTGTTTATAGTAAGATAAAGCAACATAAGAAGGTTTTAAGCCAGTGTTAAGATGGCTTTAAATACCGAAGTGCTTAAGTGATACTTCACATAAATTAAGGTTCATCTGTGCTTACAGTTTCACAATAATCATACAAGACTAGGAGCAGGACAGTATTTATTCAGCCCCACCCCCCAGCCCTCATAGACAGACTGCACAATCAACACTGGCTTTCTCATTCATCCCCAAGTACTGGCAAAAGCCACTTTGGTCTGTAGCATCCTTCCTTCATATAATGTGGAAGGAACCTGATGTATTCAGAGAATATATATGTTCATCTGTGTCATGTAAAGAGAAAAAAATTCAGGCCTGGCCCTTTGCTTCCAGCACCTGATCTGAATTGTTAATCAATAATCAATATGAGGCTAGCAACAGTATTCTTGGGAGGGGGTCTCTGACCCTTACAGGGCTGATGGCAAAGGCTGATTGAGGGAGATGACTTCCCAATAAGAGCCTGTTTCATTTTCAGAGGAGTGTGCAACTTGTATTGCTCAAGATGGATAGCAGTTTTAGTCTATCTGTAACAGCAGTAGCACCTTAAAAACTAACAAAATTTGTGGCAGGGTATGAGCCTTGTCACAAAATTTGTTAGTCTTTAAGGTACTGGTGGACACTTGCTCTTTTCTACCACCTTGTATTGGTGCGTGCATTTCTGAAGTGAGGAAGCTCAAATTCTGCCCCTGCAATCCTTCCTCTTTAGCAAATTCAGTAGGCCTAATCTCAAGGACATGTCGATAGAACTGCAGTCTTTGAACATTAAGAGTTTTGCTGGGTCATCTGGTCCATTATTCAGCCAGATGCATTTGAAAGACCTCTAAGAGGGGCATTATGAAGATAACTGTGTGTGATAATCACATATCAAATATGTATAGAGTTGCCAATCCCCAGGTTGGGGCAGGGGATCCCCCGGTTTGGAGGCCCTCCCCCTGCTTCAGGGTCGTCAGAAAGCAGGGGGAGGGGAGGGAAATGTCTGCTGGGAACTCTATTATTCCCTATGGAGATTTATTTCCATAGAAAATCATGGAGAATTGATCCATGGGTATCTGGGGCTCTGGGGGGGCTGTTTTTTGGGGTAGAGGCACCAAATTTTCAGTACAGCATCTAGTACCTCTCCCCAAAATACCCCCCCCCCCAGTTTCAGAAAGATTGGACCAGGGGGCCCAATTCTATGAGCCCCAAAAGAAGAGGCCCTATCCTTCATTATTTCCTATGGAAGGAAGGAATTGAAAAGGTGTGCAGTCCCTTTAAATGTGATGGCCAGAACTCCCTTTGGAGTTCAATTATGCTTGTCACAGCCTTGATCTTAGCTCCACCCCTAATGTCTCCTGGCTCCACCCCCAAAGTCCCCAGATATTTCTTGAATTGGACTTGGCAACCCTAAATATGTAGCCTCTTAATTCCAATTAGATGTCCTGGCTAACTGCTGCCAATTTCCCCATCTTCTATGGAATAGGAAGTGGAACTAGGGGAGAGGGTCTCCCTGTGATTGCCACTGAGTTGTAAGGTCCCTCAGGGAACGATCTTCTCCCCAATGTTATTTAACATCTGCATAAGCCTTTTAGGCCCTGAACAGCCAGGCACCAACATACCGGCGGGACCACTTCTACCCATATGTCCAACAAAGGGCCTTAAAATCAGCTGATCATGATTGGCTGGTGGTATTCCTCAGGCCAAAAGAAGTCCATTTGGCTTCCACAAGGGCCACGGCCTTCTTGGCTTTTGCTCCAACCTGGTGGAATGAGCTCCCCATAGTGATCAGGACCCTGTGGAACCTGCTACAGTTCTGCAGGGCCTTTAAGATGGATCTCTTCCACCAGGTTTTTAGCTTAGGCCATGGACATTTGATAGATTGGCCCCTCCTGCTGAAATTAGCCCAGACATGCCTCTTAACTGCTCATGAATGATGTAAATTGAACTGAATTAGATCCTGTATATTGATGAGCAGACTAAGGAGCTATCGCCATCTTTGTTGTTCTATATTGTTATGTACACTGTTTTATACTGAGAATTTTTTATCTTTTATATTCTTATGTTTTACTGATGTATTGTATTTTATTCTGTTCTATCCCACCCTAAACCTGCTTTGGTGGGATGCGCAGGATAGGAATCCCATAAATAAAATAAATAGATAATAAATAATTACAGGTAAATAAGTAGTCCAAAGAGTACTATTGCAAGAGGCGGTATTTTCAGCTGAGGGAAGACCCTGATGGAGGCCAGCACTATGCCTTAATTGTAATCATTTACAACTGCATTTACCCATAAACTTTTCCTCAGATGCACTTGCAGACGTACATCCATTTGCCAACCATCAGGTAGTAGCTGGAGATCTGCTGCTGTTGCAACAGGTGTCCAGGAGATAAGAGATCAGTTCACCTGGAGAAAATGTCCACTTTGGAAGGTGGACTCTATGGCATTATGTCCTATTTAAGTCCCTCCCCTCCCCAAACCCCACCCTCTTCAGGTTCCACCCCCCAAAACTGCAGGTATTTCCCAACTCTGACTTGGCAACCCTACATGTACAACTACTACAAAAGGATAAAACTAGTTATACTAGTTTGGAATTTGGCTTCCAGGACCCAAATTTTTGGGTTGGTGTTGGTATTTATTTATTTGTGTGTGTGTGCATATGAGTGTGTGGGTGTGCATGCACCCGAAAGTCATGTCAACCTCTGGTGACCGACCCCTACTGGGGACCTGGAGGATATTCAGAAAGGTGGCTAAATGAAGCCTGCTCCTGCCTCCTGGTTTTCCAAGGGGGTCTCCCATCCAAGTACTTGCCAGAGTTGACCCTGCTTAACTTTTGAGATCTGATGAGATCTTGGTAGGGTTGCAAAGTCCAATTCAAGAAATATCTGG
This sequence comes from Heteronotia binoei, assembly GCF_032191835.1. Lineage (NCBI taxonomy): Eukaryota > Metazoa > Chordata > Lepidosauria > Squamata > Gekkonidae > Heteronotia > Heteronotia binoei. The sequence continues at coordinate 40,772,069 of NC_083232.1, forward strand.
GGACTTTGGGGGTGGAGCCAGGAGACTTTGGGGGTGGAGTCAGGAGACATTGGGGCGGAGCCAGGAACAAGGGTGTGACAAGCATAATTGAACTCCAAGGGAGTTCTTGTCATCACATTTAAAGGGACAGCACACCTTTTTAAATGTCTTTCTTCCATAGGAAATAATGAAGGATAGGGGCACCTTCTTTTGGGGCTCATAGAACTGGACCCCCTGGTCCAATCATTTTGAAACTTGGAGGGTATTTTGGGGAGAGGCACTAGATACTATACTGAAAATTTGGTGCCTCTACCTCAAAAAATAGCTCCCCCAGAGCCCCCGAAACCTCCAGATCAATTCCCCATTATACCCTATGAGAAATATTTCACATAGGGAATAATGAGGTTTCCCTCTCCTCCACACACACCCCTTTTCGCAGATCTGATGTAGGGGATTGGCTCTCTACTCACCAGCCAGCTTCTTCACAGTAACAAACACAAAGAAAGTTGAAGACTTTCACCACCTCCGGAGGTGCAAAGGCACATGGTCCTTTGGGGCGGGGCAGGAAGCAGCCTGGGAAAGCTCCGGCTGCTGTGATGGAGCTGGGTGGGAAGGGGAGGAGCAAGGAGAAGCTGCTGCAATCGGAGGTGAGAAGGGAAGGGAGGAGGAGAAGCATCAGGGATCGGTGGGAAGGGGAGAGGAGAAGCTGCTGGGTTCTAGGCTGCATGGGAAGGGCCGCCATTCCCCCCCCGCTTTCTGGATTTTTGCCAAGCGGGGGGAGGAGGCTCCAAATCGGGGGTCCCCCGCCCAGGCGGGGGATTTGGGAAGCCTAGATCTTGGGCTTGCCTGGGCTATCCATGTCAGGGCCCAAATGTAGAATTTAATCAGCATTTTCTCTTCTAAGGTAAAGAAAAATATAATTTCACTGGTAAACAGTGAAGTACTATTTTACTGATTCATAGTGAGCAAGTAATTTGGTAACGGCACAGACAACAATAGAACAACCCTTCTACCTCTCATTTGGAATCTTAAAGCTGCTTTTAAAATTTATTTATTTATTTCGATTTATATCCTGCCCTCCCCCCCAGAGCAGGCTCAGGGCAGCTTACATGTCTATGTATATACATGAAATATAAAAGTACATTAAGACATAAAAAACATAAAATCATAAAAATTAAAACATTTCAAGTGCTATATTAATCTATGGGTGGCAATCAGTTGGATAAGATGGATAGCTGCCTATGGGCTATGGATGTTGCTGTATGTCAGGAACAGCCTTCTCGGGGCTTTGCATAATTTATCAAATTTTCAGGAGTGATGAACAAGAAGGGGAGTGGCAGGCCTTGTATACACTAAGAAGCTATGGCAGCACAAAAGTTTGTTGCAGTCTTGGTATGGTAGAAAAAAAGTCTGATCCTATACTGAGTTCAGCAGACCACTGTGCAAGTTCTACTTTTCGTGGTATATATGACACACAACAGGCTGTTCTTTCTGGCTTACCATTCCCCAGTGACCATCTATAACACAGTGTGAAATGTCATCATGCTGTGCCTGCTTGCCACAGCTGCTTAGTATCTGGATCAGGTAAAGCTGAATATGTGATGTGGCTGTGTGTGAGTGGATTGGATAGTTTTTACATTTGGAAATGGGTTCGCTGGCTTCTTTTCTAAACTCTTAGACTCAAAACCAAAGCAATATCCTTTTGAGTTCAGTTCAAGCCCTGAGTGACATACCTTAGGAATTCTGCAGTATTCCTAAAAGAATTCAAGGCTTGAGGATTTTTTACATCCTCTTTAGAGCTGTTTTCTGGTGCCACTTCAATGTTCTGACCTTTGCTTCGATGCCCTCAGTGGATGAGAGTCTATGGGCAACCACAGAGTCACTAAGTTAACTGCTCTTCTCTTGAGGTATGAAGTTCAAAATTGTAATGCCTGAAGACTCACTGGCCAGAAATAAAGCACTGGTTGAAAAGAATAATTTTCAAAGCCTAACAACAACATTCAAGCATTTAATTCCCACTGGCTTTCAACTGAAGTTAGATTCTTATACATCAGGGGCCCTTGGGTAGCTGCCATGACAGATCTCATTTTGTGGTGTTATACTTCAAAAGAATTCAACATTCATGCTCAAACAGATGTCTGAGCATTTTCTCTAAAAACTGTACTGAGGATGTATGATAATGGATTCCTGATTCGTACATTGCGCCTGACAGGGATCCACTAGAATGCACATTGTGCTAGTTGTGTTAGTCTGCTGGTACACTAGGGAGTTATACATGGGGCACTGACAGGCAATTTGATCTCTGGCTGCCAGGGCCAATTAATGTGACCTTTTACCACATTAGAAAAATAGACTTTGTAAGTCTGCAATAAAGTGGACCCAAGGTGTGCCACTTTTGTAAGCTAAGAACATCTATCTGTTCAACTCATGTTTAATGTGCTACTCCCAGGGACATGTGTCCTATGTGAAATAACATACACAATAAACAATGGCATGGCTGTTTCACCAGTGAGCTTTTCTGCGCCCTTTCCTTTCAACCCTAGAAGCTCATAGATACATTCTTGAGCAGCAGAAAATTTCTAGAAAAAATAGAAAATTATTTTTGAAGCCAAGAGTTAAAAAGACTGATACATATTTAGCCACACTCAATCTAAGTTTTGAGTAAGCAGATAACAGTTTTTGAACAGTAGGGAGGTAAGTGATTGATTAATAGGAGCATAATATATTGGTTCCTGAGAATCAAAAACATAGGGCACTTGAACAACATATGGAAAGGCCGGGTGTATCCAGGGGTCATTTTGCAGAAAAATAGGTGGTGGAGCTCATCTAGGGATTGTTATGCAGCTGCACATACTATTCAATGGACAAGGAGGTGGAAATCTCAGAAGGAGGAGGTGGAACTCTCAGAAAGGTTCAGGAGCTGAATCTAAGGCCTGGGTATCAGTCATTTGCAGGCCACAAGGGCAGATTCTTTCAGAATATATTTTGCCAGCAAACTTGCTCTATAAAACCATGGAAGGAATGATGTTCAACCTAACAAACAAGAATGTCTTACAAAAGCATGAAACTGAGAGATAATAGAAATAGGTTAGGCTTGCTTGCACCCTTCAGACTATACCCTCAAATAACTACTGCAGAAGTTGCAAATTTGAAAATGTTGGAGATTTCCACTGTAATTTTTTTTGCTCTACTGCAGGACTTGCCTTCCTTCAGAAGACTATCCAGGTCTCATTTCAAAACAAAAAATTCATCCTTGAGTGGGGCACACATGACATATGATCCACAAAAATTAGCCCAGCAACTATATTTAACTTGCTTTGAGTACTTAATAAGAACTGGTTATTGCTTCCTGCTGCGAAATGTGAAATGAACTCTGTGTGTATGCGTATGTGTGTTTGTGTCTGTTTGTCTGTTAGAATTCTCAGCCCAGTACTGGCAACTGGCGGGGGGCGGGGGGCTGTAGGAGGGGATATGGAGGGGGACCTGCAGTGCCATGTCATGTTGCTTCTGGTAAAAAAAGGAGTTACATAGGTATCTGTAAGAATTGCTGGATTCCTAGAGCTACTTTATGTCACATCCATGTTTTTACTGGAAGTGACATTAATGCTACAGCTGTCATTAACCCCCCCCCCCGCTGCTGCTGAGAGAAGCAGTGGGCAATGGGAGTGAGGGGGGTAGAGTTTACTTGCCCAACTGGAAGGCAGGCAGCCCCGTGTGGAAGCTTTGTGGGGGCAGGGAAATGAAAACTGCAATGGTCTGAGAGCACAACGTCACTTCTGGTATGAACTAGTGTCAGGGAAATGCTCTAGGAATCCACTGAAACTCACACCAAGCAGCATCAGGAACTGGGGGCCACCTGGCAGCCCTAATTTTGGCAGCTTGATTTGGTAGGCCAAATTGTGCAAGCCTGCAGAGAATTGTGGTGCAGGCAATTGCAAGCTTTGCCTTTTGCATCTCCCGTTTTCCACATGTACCGTAAAAGATCAGTGTAATATAGAGATAAAGATATATTCATTGTGCACTCAAGTCTAGTTGAAGCAATAATGTTCCAGTGTTAGGCAGTGAAAATAACGGAACTCTTCCAGCCCGCTGTTCATCTGGAAAGAGGATGGGATTTGAAGTCACATTTTCTTGTGTGCCATGGCAGAAAGAGAAGCTAAAGGATAGCTGATAAAACCAGTGAAATGTATAGATTATTATAGGTCTTAAGAGTTTGGGAGAGAATTTGTGTTCCATAGAGAGGAATAATCAGAAACTGTCTAGTTATTTTTGAACATGAATGTGATATTTAACGTTGCAAGTCTTTATAGATCTTACAAAGTAGACAGTTTCTGTTTCTACAAGCAACAAGGATACACTCTGCAGTGCTTAAAATGAAAATGTAAGATAAGGGAAATGAGCTAAAAATTTCACTCTGCTGTAGTCAAGGTTTTTTTTAAAAAAAATACAAGAGGTTAAATGATAAAAAATGTAAACTAAGCACCCTCACATTCCCCCCCCCCCCCGTAGTATGTATGTTCCGCTTTTAGTAATACAAATTTACCATTGTGAGGTCATCAATTCTTTACTTTTGCTGTTTCAGCAGCACTGCATTTTATGTAAATTCAGCACCATTAAGTACCTTTTTTTTTGGATTAATGACGTGAAATTATTGTATCTCTTTACCACACCACTTAGGGGGGGAATTATATAAGGAAAACATGTTACCGACTAAAGTGGCTGATTTTGAAGCATAAGCTTCAGGCATCTTATTCAGGTCCCTCTATGATACAACAAAGGATCCAAAGACTGTAATTTTTATGGCTGACAAAATATGTAAAATCTTACAGTATTTATTATAAATCTTTTTTCTTCTTCTAGACAGCCAAAATCATTCTAACAGTCAAAAATCTCTGAAGCAGAACAAAGAACCTGAAAGTTCTAACTACTTAAAAGAAGAAGCTGCATCAGCCTACTTTTTCTGTTAGGTAACTCAAGGCAGCAAAGTATATTCTGAATAAATGATTATGCCAGGACAATTTGTCACCGTTAAGTGTTTACCCTGGAACTTTTTAAAGTGACTGCTTTTTTCCTTCCAAATGTTGCACTTCTATTAGTGATATTACCTGCTGATCTTTATTATAGGGAATTGTGGTTTTTTATGCTATATATGTAGTTAACTTTCTTCCCACATGTTTGATCTGAAGTGCTGGGAACAGTAGGGTCTATCAGTCATTTTTATAGTACTTACATTTCCATATATTTTTATCCGTTCTCAGTTTTTAATGCAAAACCATGTACCATTATGCAAATAACAAATGGACAGAATTAGTGAGGTCCTGTGCTTTAAAAAGTTACTGACAATTTTATAAGGTTTTTGCTGCATTAATTGCATCATAATATAATTGAAAGAGCCCCGTGGTGCAGAGTGGTAAAGCTGTAGTACTGCAGTCCTAAACTCTGCTCATGACCTGAGTTCGATCCCGGTGGAAGCTGGGTTGAGGTAGCTGGGTTGAGGTTGACTCAACCTTCCATCCTTCTGAGGTCGGTAAAATGAGTACCCAGCTTGGTGGGGGGAAAGTGTAGATGACTGGGAAAGGCAATGTCAAACCATCCTGTAAAAAGTCTGCCGTGAAAATGTTGTGAAAGCAACATCATCCCAGAGCCGGAAATGACTGGTGCTTGCACAGGGGACTACGTTTACCTTTAGAATTGCATTAGAGTGACTGAACTATGGAAAAGAAGGGTGCCAGCCACAAGGTGGGATAAAATATCATAAGTGGTCAACACAATATAAATACAATGGAATGTAAGAACAACTGTATGAATTCTAAACAAAAATTCAATTACAAATAATTGAAATTTTATTTGGAATCCATACAGTTGTTTTTGCATTCTATTAGCCTCAAGGTGGGGCCTGGAGTTCTCCAAGAATTGCAGCTGATCTCCAGGAGGAAATGACAAGTTTGGATGGCAGACAATAGGGCTAACCATAGAGTCTAGGAGAAATGGATAGAGTGGTTTAGTACTTTAATACTTACACTCAGAAGGGGAAGACATAGAAGTAGTGACATATTTCACATTTCTGGGATCCAAGATCACTGCAGATGGTGACTGTAGCCATGAAATTAAAAGATGTTTGCTCCTTGGGAGGGCAGTTATGGGCAAACCTAAGCAGTATAATAAAAAGTAGTGACATCACCCTGCCAACCAAAGTCTGTATAGTCAAGGCCAGGGCTTTTTTTTTTGAGCAGGAACGCAGTTCCGGCTGGTTTGGGGTGTGGCTTAATATGAAAATGGTCAGGGGGTGTGGCTTAATATGAAAATGAGTTCCTGCTGGGCCTTTTTAATAGAAAAACAATGTGCAAAACAATGATGACATCAGAGGATGTGGCCTAATATGCAAATGAGTTCCTGCTGGGCTTTTTCTAAAAAAAAGCCCTGGTCAAGGTGATAGTATTTCAAGTAGTAATGTATGGCTGTAAGAACTGGACCATAAGGAAGGCCAAGCGCAGAAGAATAGATGCTTTTGAGCTGTGGTGCTGGAGAAGAATCTTGAGAGTCCCTTGGACTGCAAGAAGATCAAATCAGTCAGTCCTAAGGGAAATCAACCCTGACTGTTCCCTGGAAGGTCAGATGCTGAAGCTGAAGCTCAAATACTTTGGCCACCAAATGAGAAGGGAGCACTCACTGGAGAAGACCCTGATGCTGGTAAAGACAGAAGGCAAAAGAAGGGGACAGCAAAAGATGCAATGGATGGACAGCATTACTGATATAACCAACATGAATTTGAGCGGACTTTGGAGGATAGTGGAATACAGGAGGGCCTGGCATGACTTGGTGCATGGGGTCACAAAGAGTCGGACTCAGCTGTGCGACTAACAACACTTCCACTCATCCTAGGGTATACAATAGAGACTAAGAGAAACTGATTGACTGTCACCTGTCAAGACACCAAAGGCTAGAGCAGTGTCTGATTGGGGACTGTGAGAAAAATGGGACTGTGTTGGCTGGTATTTTAAGAGGTTTTCTAGGTTGAGTGGAATATGACAGGAGAGTGGCTATTATAAACAGCACAAATATTTAGCATCAAAAGATTAGACTACAGTACACATGTATATAGAAGCCTACAAATGATGTAAAACGAAAGAAAAGGGTGGAGAAGAGAGATATGAGGTGAACATTTTAAAATTAAAGTTTCTGTTTTGGTTGGAGAAAGTGATCTTGCAGGAAGGGTAGGAGCTGGAGGAACTGACCTTTGACCTGGGCATGGCTCCATTATACCCTGTGGGGAGTATTATAATCAGTGGTCCCCGTAGGGAATAATGAAGAATCAATCTGGGGGGCTGTTTTTTGAGGTAGAGGCACCAATTTTGCAGCATAGCTGCTGGTACCTCTCTTCAAATTCTCCTCTAAGTTTCAAAAAGATTGGACCAGGAAGTCCAATTCTGTGTGATCCCAGAGAAGGTGCCCCTGTACTCCATTGGTTTCAGTGGAGGGGAAAAGACATTTAAAGGGATTGCAGTTTTTTTTGTCACGCTGCAGTGAACTCAGAAGGTGTTTAAAGGTTTCACAGTCCCTTTAAATGCCTTCTCCAAGTGGCAAGTTTACCTGAAGGGATTTAAAGGGATTGTGAAATATCAGCTGTTTATCCAGATAGCCGAAAAAAAATAGATTCAGGGCTTTTTTTGTATCAGGAACTCCTTTGCATATTAGGCCCCACACACCCCTGATGTAGCCAGTCCTCCAAAAGCTTACAGGTCTCTTTTTACAGGGCATACTGTAAGCTATGGATTGGCTTACGTCAGGGGTGGCCTAATATTGGAGGATTGGCTACGTCAGGGGTGTGTGGCCTAATATTCAGAGGAGTTCCTGCTACAAAAAAAGCCCTCCTCAGATCTATACGCAGTTGAAAGAATATGGTATTTTTTGACTATTTCTCATATCAGATATAGTGGAATGCACACCCCTAGCCATGGGGGAGATCCATCTGAAACACTTGCACAAATACTTGAATTGCTTCTGGCTTAGGTAATCAGGTGGTATTTGAAAGCCAATCTCATACCATTTTCTTGTAGAGCATCCAGAATGGCTACATTTCTGCAGCATGAGCAATTTCTTCCTGAGTAAGGCCAATGGATTACTCATACCAGAATAAAGATCTGTCTTCTGCTTAGATGATCTGTCTGATTAGGCATCTGTATTTGTATCATATGCAAATAAATGACTTTTAATGTCTTTGTCCATGCAATGTTTTGTAGTCACTAACAGCTTTAGATCATCACCAAAGTTCCTAAACATTTATATTTCATCCTCAGGGAATGATGAACTATATGGAAACAAGTAGTGGAAATTTCCATTTGTCCTTTGGTTTATTCATGTAGCCATGTGACATGTGGGACAGACTGGGAGCAGCATCACAACCGTGCTAGAGTGATATGAGGTGCTTAGGAATGAAGCCCTCCTGCAGATGCAAAGGTTAGAGGTATGTGCCTGGAGGAAAAACAAATCATCCTATGAACCGCATCTCTTTGCTCTGTCTGCTGCTGGTAGATAAGCCTTCAGGCAAAATAAGGTGGTTATGTATGCCCAGGGTGTAAAGTATTAATAGTCAGGGGTGCTGTTTCCTTCTTCCACTGTCTATTTCTCCCACAGTAAATGCTTCATTTGCTAGGCCTGATATTCTAGTGAAGATGCAGGAATAGGAACCAGCTATAGTTCCCCCAAATATCACAGTTAACTAGGTACAAATTAAAGCTGTCTCTCTGCTAAGCTACAAGACAGTTTTAACTTGTATGATTCCTTGCACCGCTTTAACATTGATTAAAAAAATAAATCTGTGCAAGATAAATCCTCATTCAGCCATAACTCACTCTTGCCAACATACTTTTGACATAATCTTCATATCCTCTTATGATTAAATTAGTAGAGACACCTTCTGCCTCCAGTTACTTTTCCTCTTGTATGTTTTCCAGATATTGATATGCTCATGGCCCAGTGTTGAGGAATTACTCTGAAATCTATTCTGTTTTCTATACCTTTGCCTGCTTTCCTGTGCTCATTTATTTCTTGATTGTATGGATCCAGTTTGATCATATACAGACCATCTGAATTAATGCAAAGACATGTGAATAGAAAGATGAAGCAGGCAGAGAAAATTGCAATATAATAACTAAAGTGCTTAATGTGATAGTATCACTATAGATCTAACACCATATCACTCTTGCTGACAATACAAAATATAGTGATATTGATATGGTTTCATGATTCATATGTTTATCAAGGGTTTAAAGTGGAGGCAGAGCCACATGGTACACTTCATGCCTTATTCAGTCATTTGGGGTCATTCTCATTGAATAAGGACCTGAAATGTTAATTTTTAAACTTCTTTACCCCTTGCCTATAATAAGAACAGTATTCTGTCATCTTAAGATGCAATGTGCATAGGCAGTCTTATATAACATGCTTCTAAAGGTCTAAAAGTAGAGAAAAATTGAGAAAATAATTTTTTAAAAAAAATTAAGTATAGAACTGTACTACAACTGATCCATGGAGCTGTCTGAACATATAAATGCTCAAATGCTAGTTATCCAGGTACATTTGGAAATATTAAGCTAAAGAAAGAATGGGAATAAAGCACGCACTTATTCTTGGCAAAAGTTTTTCATAAAGGATTTAGCAATAAACCAAGTTACAAGGTCTACCCTATTATCATTTCATTCTGTGGTTCTCTGCATGCCTATGTATATAAAATATTCTGTACCAACCTTTAATGTGTGCCATGAAAAAAACCCTTTCTGAAATGTCATTAGATTTAATCGCTTGTTCTTCCATCTGCTCAGCCCAGTACTAAAATAAAACCTAGCATGGAACCATGGTAGGTTTGCCAGATCTAAGTTGAGGAATACCTGGAAATTTGTGTGTGTGTGTGCTTGAGGAGGGTGGGGTTTGAAGAGAGGAGGGAGCTCGTTTGGGTATAATGCCATAGAGTCCACCTTCCAAAGCAGGCATTTTCTCCAGGTAAATATCACCTGGAGATCAGTTGGATTCAAAGGAGATCTCCATCCACCACCTGAAGCTGCAACCTGGAATCATGCTGCTGTATTATCCCCTTCTTACTTGCTCTCAAACGTACCTTATTTTCTGAAATGAATGCATTGTTCATTCCTCAACTGGCAAGATGTTTCAGGGTCTAGGCTCACCTAGGCTCTTGAAAGGAGGGAGTACTAGAGTCTTATGGATTTGAACAATTGTTTTATTGTTGCATTGTTTTCTTACTCTGTAAGCCTATTTCAGTGTTTGTCTTATGATGTCTGATGACATCATTTCATACCTTAAGCTTCAGTTAAATAAATAATACACTTACAATAATGTTAGCAGAGTTTAAGAAGAACACAGTAGAAGCAGATCTGCTGCCCAATATCAGATCTGGTGCTTGTGACATCCCTTGACCTCTTGCACACAGTGCCTACCACCCTCTTCAACCTCTGTTCTTCAGGTTATGGTTTATAATAAGCAGGTTAGGATATTACACTTGCCATCCTTCTAGTCTCTTTTAAAATCTGCAGAGAGTCATGACCATCTCACAGTTCAGGTAATCTCTCTCACTTCCAGAAACTTTCAATACAGGGTAGCCCAGCCTCCTATATAATCAGCCCTCATTCATACAGAGCTCTGCACCATTGAACCCCCTGCTTTCTTCTTCCTGCTGCTTTTCATGGCGAGCAGAAAGCAGGGTTTTAAAGGACTCACAAACTGATATGAACCAGTTTCGTTTGTGAAACAACATATTGGTTTGTGATTCAGTACGTGGCGCAGCCATGAACCATGAACTGAACCACAAAAAAGCAGGTTGTGCCCATTCCTATATATGTGTACAGACTGAGATATTAAATTGCGTGTGTATGCTTCTTTTCCTTAGACATGCAGTCCACAAGGTTAATCAAAACAAGAAACTTTTATTTATTAGAGCAAAACACTGAGGAAAGTAAAGTCTAAGAAACAATGTTATGGTTATGACATGCAGAAATGGTCAGGAGTTTGGGATGTCAGAGAGGCTGTAGCCTCCATTTCTAATGCGCCAGAATTCCCCAGGAGCAGCATTTTTGTGGATTTCAGAGGGCTGCAATGGGAGGGGAGGAAGGAAATTGAAGAATTGTTTACCCAGCTGCTGCTTGAAGACTGCCCCTCACTGGCAGGCTTCAAGCAGTGGCTGGACAAACACTTATTAGGGGTACTTAGGCTGATCCTATATTGAGCAGGACACTGGATTAGATGGCCTGTATAGCCCCTTCCAACATTGTGATTCTATGATTCAGCTACTGGAACATTAAAACAGATTCCACCCCAATGTATTATTGTTGAGTCCATTGTTAACAAGGTAAAAGTAAAGGTAGTCTCCTGTGCAAGCACCAGTTGTTTCCAAATCTGGGGTGACGTCGCATCATGATGTTTTCACGGCAGATTTTTTACGGTGTGGTTTGCTATTACCTTCCCCAGTCATCTACATAACCCTGAGATTATTGAGACTATGGCTCAATATCTGTGCTATGCTTCTAAGAGAAGAGGAATGTTTCAGTTGTTTACCCCAACAATGTTTACTCCCTTGCTGATTGTACACATCTATGCTGTTATGCCAATAAAGGTTGTTGTTGTTGTATTGTAATGTCTTTTGTGGGTGGCTTTTCTCGCCTTAGTATTTATTATTTTTTTCCATTCCACCTCTCATCTTCACCAATTTTTTGCGTGTGTGTATGTTTTGATGGGAATAGTAGCACTGATGTGGGGATAATACTATGGAGCTGCTTTCAAGATTGCTGAGATAATGTGTTTGAAGCTTTTCAAACATTAAGAATGTAAGAACATAAGAGAAGCCGTGTTGGATCAGGCCAATGGCCCATCCAGTCCAACACTCTGTGTCACACAGTGGCCAATATATGTGTTTGTGTGTGTGTGTGTATATATATATATATATATATATATATATATATATATATATATACACACACACACACACATGCATACATATATATAAACACATATATACACACACACACATATATATATACTGTGGCTAATAGCCACTGATGGACCTCTGCTCCATATTTTTATCCAATCCCCTCTAAAAGCTGGCTATACTTGTAGCCACCACCACCTCCTGTGGCAGTGAATTCCACATGTTAATCACCCTTTGGGTGAAGAAGTACTTCCTTTTATCCATTTTAACCTGACTGCTCAGCAATTTCATTGAATGCCCAAGAGTTCTTGTATTGTGAGAAAGGGAGAAAAGTACTTCTTTCTCTACTTTCTCCATCCCATGCATAATCTTGTAAACCTCTTATCATGTCACCCCGCAGTCGACATTTCTCCAAGCTAAAGAGCCCCAAGAGTTTTAACGTTTCTTCATAGGGAAAGTGTTCCAAGCCTGTAATCATTCTAGTTGCCCTTTTCTGCACTTTTTCCAATGCTATAATATCCTTTTTGAGGTACGGTGGTCAGAATTGTATACACTATTCCAAATGAGACTGCACCATCGATTTATACAGGGGCATTATGATACTGGATGATTTGTTTTCAATTCCCTTCCTAATCATTCCCAGCATGGCATTGGCCTTTTTTATTGCAATCGCACACTGTCTCGACATTTCAGTGAGTTATGTACCATGACCCCAAGATCTCTCTCTTGGTCAGTCTCTGCCAGTTCACACCCCGTCAACTTGTATTTGTAGCTGGGATTCTTGGCCCCAATGTACATTACTTTGCACTTGTTCACATTGAACCTCATCTGCCATGTTGACGCCCACTCACCCAGCCTCAACAGATTCCTTTGGAGTGCTTCACAATCCTCTCTGGTTTTACCACCCTGAACAATTTAGTGTCATCTGCAAACTTCGCCACTTCACTGCTTACTTCCAACTCCAGATCATTAATGAACAAGTTAAAGAGCATGGGACCCAGTACTGAGCCCTGCGGCACCCCACTGCTTACCGTCCTCCACTGTGAAGACTGCCATTTATACTCACTTTCTGCTTCCTATTAATTAGCCAGCTTTTGATCCTCAAAAGGACCTATCCTTTTACTCCATGACTCTTGAGCTTACTAAGGAGCCTTTGATGAGGAACTTTATCAAAAGCTGTCTGGAAGTCAAGGTAAACAACATCTATTGGGTCCCCTTTGTCCACATGTTTGTTCACCCCCTCAAAGAACTGTAACAGGTTAGTGTGGCAAGATCTTCCCTTACAGAACCCATGCTGAGTATTTCTCAATAACTTGTGTTCATCAATGTGCCTACTCATTCTGTCCTTGATAATGCTTTCTACCAACTTTCCCGGTATTGAAGTCAGACTGACTGGCCTGTAATTTCCCAGATCTCTTCTAGAACCCTTTTTAAAGATGGGGGTGACATTTGCTACCTTCCAGTCCTCAGGAACAGAGACAGATTTCAATGAAATATTACATGTTTTTGTCAGGAGATCCACAAGTTCGACTTTGAGTTCTTTCAGAATTCTTGGATGTATGCCATCAGGACCTGGTGACATATTAGTTTTTAATTCATTAATCAGTTGTCGGACCTCCTGTCTTGTCACCTCAATTTGACTCAGGTCTTTCAACACCTCTTCCAAAATTAGTGGTTCTGGAGCGGGCAAACACTTCTCATCTTCCACAGTGAAGACTGAAGCAAAAAATGCATTCAGCTTCTCAGCCATTTCTCTATCCTCCTTCAGTAATCCTTTTACCCATTGGTGATTCAAGGGCCCCACTGCCTCCCTGGCTGGTTTCCTGCTTCTAATATATTTGAAGAAATTTTTATTGCTGGTCTTTATGTTTTTTGCAATATGCTCCTCATAGTCCCTTTTTGCCTGCCTGATCACAGTCTTGCATTTGATTTGCCACAGCCTGTGTTCCCTTTTATTAATCTCACTTGGACTAGCTTCCACCGCTTTCCACTGGCCTGCCATCTGTTTATATAAAATGATATGTTATTGGTTTTAAGCTGCATTGTTTTTATGAATTGAAATGTATTGGTTTTAATGTTTAAATGTGAAGTATTTAATTGTTTATATTTAAATTGTTAAATTGTTATTGTTGGAAGCCGCCCTGAGCCACTCGTGGGAAGGGCGGGATACAAATCCCGAATAAATAAAAAAAATAAAAAAAAATTAAAAGAGTCCTTCTTACCTTTTACAGCTTCCATTACTTTGTTTGTTAACCATGCAGGCCTTTTCTTTTACCTGTTTGTGCCTTTCCTAACTTGTGGTATATATTTTATCTGAATTTCTTGGATTGGACTTTTAAATAGCCTCCAAGCTTCCCCAAGGATTTTGACTGTATTTACCTTTCCTTTCAGTTTCCTCTTCACATGCCTCCTCATCTCAGAGAATTTACCCCTTTTAAAGTTAAATGTGGTTGTGCTGGTCTTTTGGAGCAACTCTCTATTTATACAAATGGTGAAATCAATAACGTTATGGTCACTGCTCCCAAACAGTGTGATCACTTTTACATCTCTCACCAAGTCTTAGGCATTACTTAGGACCAAATCCAGAATCGCCCCACCCCTGGTAGGTTCTGTGACCATCTGTTCCATAGCATAGTCATTGAGAGCATCTAGAAACTCAGTCTCTTTCTCTCGACCTGAACACATATTGACCCAATCAATCCGCGGGTATTTAAAATCACCTATTACGACACAGTTTTTACATTTAGCCGCTATCTTTAATCCTTCCATCATATATAATCATCCTCTATCTTTTGATTTGGTGGGTGATAACAAACTCCCATAGTTAAATTTCCTTTTGTGCCCTCTATTTCGACCCAAAGCATTTCTAGAAGGGAATCTATTTCTTTGACCTCAGTCTTACTGGACTGTATACCTTCTCTGACATACAGAGCCACCCCACCACCAACCCTTCCCTCCCTATCCTTCTGATATAACTTATATCCAGGAATCACTGTGTCCCACTGATTCTCCTCATTCCACCAAGTTTCTGAAATTCCCACAATGTCTCTGTTTTCCCCCAACATTAAACATTCCAACTCACCAAGTTTACTTTGAACACTTCTAGCATTCATATACAAACATCTATAATTTTTCTCACGACTGCATCTTCCTCCTGCTGCCTTGAGACTTTGGCAGACACTCCATACTGTTTGTCACCATCTCAGTGGACAACTCTGATCTGTTACTCGGTAGAAAAGTAACAGCTAACCCTTCATCTCCTGTCGGCTTTCCCCCAAGATTTAGTTTAAAAGCTGCTCTGCCACTTTTTGATTTTAAGTGCCAGCAGTTTGGTTCCATCTGGGGACAGGTGGAGACCATCTCTTTTGTACCACTCCCGCTTGTTCCAGAAAGCATCCCAGTGCCTAACAAACTTAAACCCTTCCTCCCTACACCATCGTCTCATCCACATATTGAGACTTCTGATTTGTGCCTGTCTCTCCAGTCCTGCACGTGGAACAGGTAGCACTTTTGAGAAGGCTACCTTGGAGGTCCTGGCCTTAAATCTCCTTCCTAGCAGCCTAAATTTTTCCTCCAGGACTTCACGACTGCATTTCCCCACATCATTGGTGCCAACATGCACCACGATCGTTTTTTAAAAAATAACATATAGCAGTCAGATAGGAGAGGCAGCAACCAGAAGGCAGTAACCTTTCCATACTCCAGTTTCCACGGCACCAGTTCAGAATCATAAACTGAGGAAGGCATTATGTGATTAGATGTTATGGCAAAATTTGGGCCATATTGACCACATTGTATTAAGTGAGTCTGAGGAAGAGAAATGGGAGTTAGATATGTACTCCAGGGGTGGCCAACGGTAGCTCTCCAGATGTTTTTTGCCTACAACTCCCATCAGCTCCAGCCATTGGCCATGCTGGCTGGGGCTGATGGGAGTTGTAGGCAAAAAAAAAAATCTGGAGAGTTACCGTTGGCCACCCCTGATGTACTCTATGTGGCTGTTTATTAAGATCCCACTTAACTTTAAAAAGTAACCAATCCAATTACAGAGAAGGAAATTATTATTATTTTTAAAAAGAGTATCCAATCTATGTATAGATTGGGGAAATAATTTTCTTCTTTTTAAAAACAAATTTTATATTTTTGTAAGCTCAGACATTTTCCAACCAAGTGGGAAAGTGTTGGCTGCTGTTTGCTCTCGATGGAGAGTGGGGTGTAAAATTGCACCAAATTGCAAATAGTTTCATTTTTTTGCTCAGCAGGCTACTGTAGTGATGTTTCAGACAAAAATCAACTTAATTAAATTGGCAAAATTCTCCTTTTGCAGATGGAAGGGATGAAATATTTTAATGTAAAATGTATGCTAAACTAAACACAGCAAGCTCATTTATAGATAAGGTTGCACTTGTTATAAATTATTATTTAGGGTTGATTTTGAAAATTAAAATTGACTTTGCTGTGTTGCAGGCAGCGCTTGAAGAGGGGTGATACTCTATTCTTTTTCTCTTTAGGTGCACTGAAAATAATCCAGCTTCTTTTTCAATGGATGAAAGCTGTCCTGGGATGGAAACAGGTCAAACCAGTGTTGCCGAAAGTCACTCAAAATGTTTCATGCTCATGCCTGTGAGGGAAAGGCTGTCTGGAAATAGGCTGCACTGAGCTCAGGGCTTCAGCTGTTCGAAGAAGATAAAGCTGTCTCTGGGCGAGGCTAATGGGAATAACTTGGGTCCTATCTATCTAAACTGCTTCAGGTCAGAGCTATTTATGGAGCTGGGTTTGTGAGAAAGAGGTATTGCAGAGGCAGGCACTTGGAGCCTGATGAGTCTTCAGAAGCTGTCTTTCCAAGTGCCCACCTCTACAGTGCTTGCTGACCTTCCCAGCCCCACTAACATCTCTGGTTTAGGAAGGGCCATAAGATGGAAATACGCTTTGCAATGTTTTCCCAACAGACATAATAGTTTACAAAGCAAAGATGGTGAATACACCACTAAAGAATTCGGCCTAATTTGAAATAAATCCATCCCACTTCAAGCTCTGCTTACAGGTGTGAGTGGATCAATCTGAAACATTAACAAAAATGACACACTACATAAATTGGTAAAAAACCATGATCTGAAGTGAATAGGGTTGCCAACTCCAGATTAGGACATTTCTAGAGATTTAGGAGTGGATCCTGGGAACTGTGAGTTTTGAGGGGGGGAGGGATCTCAGCAGAATATATTGCCATTGATTTCACCTGCCAAAGTAGCAATTTTTTCCAAGGAAACTGGTCCCTGTTATCTGGAGATGAGTCGAGATCTCTGGGGCCCAGCTGGAGGCTAGCAACCCTCGACGTAGAATATCCCTTTGAAAAAATGGAACCATGTCCATATTGGTCATGCTTATCTACTTCCATTTTGGGAAGTGTGCATGCACACAAAAGCTAACACCTGAAATAAAACTGTTGGTCTTAATGGTGCCACTGGATTCAAACTTTGTTCAATCCCTTCTTGTAAGAGATAAGTCTCAGTCTGAATTATTAACCAAAGTGGAAACCTTAATTGCAAATAGTATAATGTATTGTGACATTTGAATGATATCCCCAGTATGTTTAAAAAAGAGAGAGAAATCTGGGACATATTATCCCATGGTAAGACTGAATTTTATTTAAAATCATTAAACTGGTAATTTTTTTTTTAAATTTCTATTGGCATTTTATACATTCTAGTCTGGGCAGTGTTTAGAATATGGCATAAGATTTCTGATGGGACTACCAGGGAAACTGTACAAGCATTTCACACATTCTTTGGAGCTGCCTTGTTATAAGAAAGTACTGGAAAGAAATACTGCAACTGATTAAGAAGATGACAGGGTAAATATTGCTGTTTGACCCTAAAATAATTTCATTGGCATTTATGAAAGGGCTAGCCAAGAAGTCATACTTGGAACATAGTATGAATGAAATTAATAACAGCAGCTAAATTAGCATTGCTTTATACTGGGAAAAAGCAGATTGCCATGTATTTCAGACTGGTGTATTTTTTGCTCCTTCTTCCCGAATACTGCAATGGCAACCTGATATTAACCATACCTTGAAGTCATTGTATCCAAGAGAGTACTCCATGGGATCCCTAGACTGCGCAGCAAGAGTGGAGGACCAGACCGATATTTAGAAAATGTTTGCTATTTGGAAAAGGAAGATCAGCAAATTCCTGGTATGCTCTATGTCAGGAAATAGTAAAGGAAACACCACTTGCCTAGTTTCATCTTGCCTTGCCTCCCTCCTGTTTATTTGCTCCATTTTTCACAATGTCCACTTTGCCTAGCTGGGCCAGCCATCTCTCTCCCCTCTGTCTGTGCCCACCTGTCCTTCCCTCCCTCCCTCCTGGATGGATGGATGTCACATTGCATGGATTGGGCAGTTCCTCTGTTGCCATTTGTCACCATCCTACTCCACCACAAGTGTGTGACTCTTTCACCCAAGCAGCCTATATTTACTAAGGGATAAAGAAAAGGCATGCTTGATGGGTCCCCCCCCCCTTTGTAGGTACAATTGTGAGGGAGAGGGAGGAAAGGTTATAAATGTAGGTCAGCAGTGCTACAACAAGGAGAACTGTTTCTGGTGAGGCATTCTGTACACATAAGCTAGATTCTAAGAGCCCATTTCCAATCATGCTTTATTTAGAGTCCTGAAGCCTTCAGCAGGACTTACTTTTGAATAAATATGCCTTGATCATGAAGGCAGAATTAAGCACGCTTTTAATTAGATATGCTTTCTTGGGAATGAGTCACCAATGAAGTTCATGGGGTACAGCCTGATCCCATGTGTGTTTACTTGGAAGAACCTCCCAAGTACTTACTGCCAGGTAGATTTGTTTAAGATTCCAACCTAAGGCAAGATGAAACTTGGATTTTTCTTTGTCAAATTTAAATCAGGGTCAACAGATCAGCAGGGGTGGGTGGGATTTGCAAAAATTTTAACAAGGAGTCTGCAGGTTGAAAAAGTTTAAAAGCTACAATATACTTGCATTCTATAGTACATGGCTTTCACAGTACAATCATAGGCAGAGTTGTCCTGGTCTAAACCTGTTGAAATTAATGGCTTTAGATTGGGTCTACTCTTCATAGGAACGCACTTTAATTCTTCTAGCGTTCTATTATTGTGTAACATTTCATAAGAACATAAGAGAAACCATGTTAGATCAGGCCAATGGCCCATCCAGTCCAACACACAGTGGCAAAAATTTATATATATACACACACACACACACACACACACTGTGGCTAATAGCCACTGATGGACCTCTGCTCCATATTTTTATCTAAACCCCTCTTGAAGGTGCTATGCTTGTGGCCGCCGCCACCTCCTGTGGCAGTGAATTCCACATGTTAATCACCCTTTGGGTGAAGATGTACTTCCTTTTATCCGTTTTAACCTGTCTGCTCAGCAATTTCATCGAATGCCCACGAGTTCTTGTATTGTGAGAAAGGGAGAAAAGTACTTCTTTCTCTACTTTCTCCATCCCATGCTTTATCTTGTAAACCTCTATCATGTCACCCCGCAGTCGACGTTTCTCCAAGCTAAAGAGTCCCAAGCATTTCAGCCTTTCTTCATAGGGAAAGTGTTCCAGCCCTTTAATCATTCTAGTTGCCCTTTTCTGGACTTTCTCCAATGCTATAATATCCTTTTTGAGGTGCGGCGACCGGAACTGCACACAGTACTCCAAAAGAGACCACACCATCGATTTATACAGGGGCATTATGATACTGGCCGATTTGTTTTCAATTCCCTTCCTAATAATTCCCAGCATGGCGTTGGCCTTTTTTATTGCAAACGCACACTGTCTTGACATTTCAGTGAGTTATCTACCACGACCCCAAGATCTCTCTCTTGGTCAGTCTCTGCCAGTTCACACCCCATCAACTTGTATTTGTAGCTGGGATTCTTGGCCCCAATGTGCATTACTTTGCACTTGGCCACATTGAACCGCATCTGCCACGTTGATGCCCACTCACCCAGCCTCAACAGATCCCTTTAGAGTTCCTCACAATCCTCTCTGGTTCTCACCACCCTGAACAATTTAGTGTCATCCGCAAACTTGGCCACTTCACTGCTCACTCCCAACTCTAAATTATTTATGAACAAGTTAAAGAGCAGGGGACCCAGTACCAAGCCCTGCGGCACCCCACTGCTTACCATCCTCCACTGTGAAGACTGCCCATTTATACTCACTCTCTGCTTCCTATTACTCAGCCAGTTTTTGATCCACAAGAGGACCTGTCCTTTTACTCCATGACTCTCAAGCTTTCTAAGGAGCCTTTGATGAGGAACTTTATCAAAAGCTTTCTGGAAGTCAAGGTAAACAACATCTATCGGGTCTCCTTTGTCCACATGTTTGTTCACCCCTTCAAAGAAATGTAACAGGTTAGTGAGGCAAGATCTTCCCTTACAGAACCCATGCTGAGTCTTCCTCAATAACCCGTGTTCATCAATGTGCCTACTCATTCTGTCCTTGATAATGCTTTCTACCAACTTTCCTGGTATTGAAGTCAGACTGACTGGCCTGTAATTTCCCGGATCTCCTCTGGAACCCTTTTTAAAGATGGGGGTGACATTTGCTACCTTCCAGTCCTCAGGAACAGAGGCAGATTTCAATGAAAGATTACAGATTTTTGTTAGAAGATCCACAAGTTCAACTTTGAGTTCTTTCAGAACTCTCGGATGTATGCCATCCGGACCCGGTGACTATTGGCGGTGCATGTGCAGAGTGTAAAACAGAGTGCTGTGCAAGAGTATGCTCTGGGAAGAAGGTGAGCCACACACCAGCACCTAGTATAAAAGTAGTGTATTTACAGACTGTATACAGTACAACTAGTGCGGTGAATAATATTAAGCTGACAAAGTGCTACACCAGGAACCAACTCTCGACTGAGAGAAATACAGTCTGGCACTATAGTGCTTATATATACATGTCAGTCAATCATGGCAGTCCATACAGTTGCTGACTTCAGCAGGTACTTTCCCCTGGTAACAGTCCAGCCAGAACCGGCTTGCTGACAAGGTTGATCTGACCTCACCTGTCAGATAGATCCACCTGCTTCTTCTTGCTTCTGTCATGCTGTGGAAGGAGGACTCAATACACTGACAGTGACTTATTAGTTTTTAATTTGTCTATTAGTTGTAGGACCTTCTGCATGGACTATTATAATTGTTTGCCTGTGAATATTATCAAGAATATTATCTAGATACTTACACCATTACTCTCCAGATTTAAGTTATTCAAATATTATATTGACTTTAACCCTGAAATTCTTTAGAAATACCTTTTAGAAGACAGTCAAACATTTGTATCTTAAACAGCAAAATTTTGTGCATTAGCTCTCAGAAAGTGAAATTGTCTGACCAAGGTAAATGTTAATTGCTGAAATATGAATTTCCTTTTATCTGTGATCCTACATTAACATATCATTTATAAAAACTGTTATTTAAATCTGTTTTTAACCATGCTGGTCTTTTGATGGTAATAAGCCTGATTTGATTTGATAATTGTCTGCTTTCTTCTTTTCTATAAGAAAATAAAGAAAAGAGAAACAATTCCTTTCCTTTCATCTCCACATTTGGCTCATGAAACTTCCACTTTGTAATTACACACAAAGGAAATGAACATAAAAACTTATGGTTGATTATGTCTGTTTAGGATCTTGATATCATTGTAAGATACCCTATCTCAAGGGTCTCATCCTCATTTATCAGAACTATGAAGCACTTCCCAACAGTATGGTTATACATCACCGAGAGCCTTATTTTGTAGGGAATAGGCAATCCATAAAACAAATAAATAAATGGACATTTCTTCGGCAGGAGGAGAGATACTGTACCGATATGTTGCAGTTCCATAACAAAGTGACAGTCATGCTACTGAAGTAACAACAGAATAACATTATGCTTTGTCTTAAATCATATGAATATTAAATAAATGTTCCAGATCAATTGTCATAACATTACAACACATCCTGTTGCATCTCACCAAGATTCTGTCCTCTTAAAATTATAAACTGCCATCAAATGCCCCCCCCCCCTTTCCTGTAAATACTAGTACATAGAGGGCAGTATCTTGCCTTGGCCTAGAGGAAGTTTCTACAGCCAAAGAGTCTTCCTCCAACTTAAGTGGTTCTGCCACCGAAAGAAGAACTACTCCAGTTGGATGCAGGGCTGGCCCTGCCACTCAGCAAACTAGGCAATTGCCTAGGGTGTTGACTTTCTGAGGGCACCAAATTGGACACCCCCCCATGTGACTCTGTGATGTTATCAGTGCAGGGGGATGGGCAGAAGTTAGCCTTGCCTAGGGTGCCAAACAGTCTAGGGCTGGCCCTGGTTGGATGAAGTCATTGAACTCTGCTTACTGGAGTGGCAGAACAGAAGCCAAAATATAAAAAGCAAACATAAATATCAAATACTAAATAAAGTACTCTCTTAAATGGTACTTGAGATGTGCTAACTGTCTATATCCAAAATACTATAAATGATAAATGTGGCTTGTTTTCCTGTTAGAATTACCAAACATCAGGTAGGGTCTGGAGATCTGCTATTACAACTGATCTCAAGTTGACAAAGGTCAGTTTCCATGGAGACAATGCTTGCTTTGGAGGGTGGACTCTATGGCACTCTATTCTGCTGAAATCCCTCTGTTCCCCAAGCCCAGCCATCCCTAAATCCCACCCTCTCAAATTTAGAAGTACTTCCCCATCCATAGCGGGCATCCCTATTTCCTGTGCTGTGTTGTTTCTATGATAAGAGATTATTCAACCAAAGATTAATTACCTTTTGGAAGAAGAAGGTACAATAGGCTACTAAGAGCCTTAAAAAACACTCTTTTAAACATTTAAATAATACCCCTTGCATCTCATAAGAGCAGCTCACTGAATTACACTTACTTGGTCATTCCACGCATTTCCCATTAAACATTTTTACTCCATCATGTTTCTGTAATGGTGGTAAGCCCTGGCGCTTCTATCCGAGAGCATTTGCTTTCTGCATGCTGTCTCACATCTCTCCTGATTAACTTTACTGTATTCAGTACTTCAAGGCCACAGCCTGGTTTATTATATCTATGAAACAATCTGCAATTTGTCAGCTGGGCGATGATGCCAGCAATTTCTGGCACAATCAGCAAGTGAATCAGGTGGGAAGACTTAAAGTCAGAGAGAGTGCACATTGAATGTGGTTCTGCTAAATTGAGGCCACTGTCATTTCTTGTGCAGCTTTGCCTGCTTCTTGCATACTGTTTTTACCCTTCATTAAATGGTTTCTGCCACCTTGCCACTCTGATTTTCCTGCCCATTTATTGGCAATCACTCCCTGCTGTTCTGGATCTCTTCTTTTTGCACCTCACTATATTTTTTAGGGGGGGGGGGGTTGTACATTGTTCAAATAACTCTGCTCAACTGTTTTTGTACTTTGGCAATCACTTCCTGTGGGGTGTGTGTAAAGTAATACTGTGAGGATGCAGAGCAGTGTAATTTGAAGCACAAAGTGAATTAGGCATTTACACCATGCTGTCACAGGTGTGTCCAGATAGTGACCATGTTCCAGCGTCTTTCTGCTGTCATAACAATGTGTTACAATCAAATGTGTAATGCTGAAAATGGAGAAATTAATATATCTTTGGAGATTTTCATTGAACTCAGAGGGAAGCTTCCCCAGTGATGAAGATAAAAGCAACCCGTCTTGCTGCATTAAAGAGATGGCGTAGTAGGCAAGATCTTGAAGGATTTTGTGTGAAGAATTTATATAATCAATACCACATCATTCCACCTGACAGAAAATTCACAGGCAACAGCCTGTGTGCTTCAAAGGCAAGAGGCTTCTTTGAAAAGTAAAGAACTGGCCTGGCTGTAGATAGCTTCTTTTTTTGTCCAATAAGGGAACCTCCTGATCGGCCAGATTTCTCTGACTTGCTGTTTGATTGACACTTGGCCTCTCAGACCACAGTGCCAGCTGAATTATCAGTTATCTGAAGAAGAGTTACACCCTCCTATGTCCATTGACTTCATGGATTTAGAAAGTTTTACTTCTGCTTAGGGTGGCATTGTACAGCTCAGTCATATATTTTTATATTTTGTATTTAATTTAATTCATTTATAGTCCACCTTTCTCACTGAGATTCAGGGTGGATTCAGGGTGGCCTTGGGTCAGCCATAGCTCTGGCAGAGGTTGTCCTTGAAAGGGCAGCTGCTGTGAGAGCCCTCTCCAGCCCCACCCACCTCACAGGGTGACTGTTGTGGGGGAGGAAGGTAAAGGAGATTGTGAGCCGCTCTGAGACTCTTCTGAGTGGAGGGCGGGATATAAATCCAATATCTTAAATCTCTCTTAAATTACACAGTAAAAAAATGCAATAGGAACAATTTGTAGCAAACAATAAAAACTAAATCCATATAGACCATGTAATTGGATTAAAACAATCAGAACACACTAGAAAAAACCTATATAATATCTCAAACAGTAAGTATGTATGCATGTCTGTGCGTGTGCATGTGTGTGTATGTGTATATATACACACATATATATAATTTATATCCCGCCCTCCCCGCCCAAGGCAGGCTCAGGGTGGCTCACAAACTGAGGGTCTACACAAGCACATTAGTGTGACCAGTAAAATAAACAACAATAAAAACAAAAAACAATTGGTTAAAACATTTTGCATGTGCTACTATAATAGTTTCAGGCAGCGATTGAATTCTGGTGGTTAGCTGTACTCAGAGGTCTCAGGTTTGCCATAGTGTGATAAGATAGGCCATTGGTGGTGTTCTTATGGGCCAGTCCCATTGCTGCAGATGTTACCATCATGTAAATGCCTGGCAGAAGAGTGTCATTTTGTGGAACTGTAAAAGCTCTTGCAGGGCCCTAACCTCTGGCAACTCATTCAACCAGCTAGGGGCAGCATTGTAAAAGTCCCTGGCTCTCGTTGTTTTGAGCCTTGCTTCTCTGATGCTGGGGACTGTCAACAGGTTTTGAGACCCTAACCAAAGTGCTCGCCTGGGCATGTACAGGGAAAGGTGGTTCCTAAGGTATGCAGGACCCTGGCCATATAGGGCTTTAAAGGTAATGACCAGCACCTTGAAGCGAATCCGCTTCCCTATCGGTAGCCAGTGCACAGGCTGAATGTGTTCCCGTGGAGGAACTCCCATTAACAGCTTGGCTGCAGCATTCTGCACTAGCTGAAGTCACCAGATTTGGGACAAGGGCAGCTCCATGTAGAGAGCATTGCAGTAATCAAGTCTCGAGGTGATCGTCACATGGATCACTGTTGCCAAGTTGTCACATTCCAGAAAGGGGACCAACTGCTTTGCCATCCGCAGATGGTAAAAGGCTGACTTAGCAGTGGCAACTACTTGGGCCTCCATTGTTAAAGAAGGATCCAAGAGCACCCCTAAGCTTTTAACCCTGGGTGCCAGCATGAGCTAAGCTCTGTCAAAGTTCGGTAAACAGACCTCCGGTCCTGGATCACAGTGACTCAGATACAGGACCTTCGTCTTCATTGGATTTAATTTGTCTACTCAACCTGAGCCACCCTGCCACAGCATACAATGCTGTGGACAGATCTTCCGGGGTGGAGTCGGGCTGGCTGCCCATCAACAGTTAGAGCTGGTTGTCATCCGCATACATCTGTATATATGTATATATGTTTTCTTCACAAATCAGTGATTAGTTTTAAATTTTCAAGGCAAAATATTTGAATGAATTGATTCTTTCCATGCACCTTCGTTGTAAGTTCTTCAAAGAATGATTTATTTATCTATTAGGTTTATATCTCACTCTATCCCAAAAAGGGCTCAGGGTGTCTCACAACATCTTGATATAAATAATAAAGACCATTTTAAAATCAGTTAAAATCACAGTCTGATAAGCAGCATGTACAATACAATAAACAAGATGGCAATAACAGAATAAGACTAAGGGCAGTCCTTGATAACTCCTGTGGGATGATAGTCACGTTGTTACTGAAATCATTCTGCAAGCAGTAGATCCATGGGGCAGGGGAGGCTGAGCTGAAGTAAATGCCCACCGCCCTAGCCAAAGGTCTGGTGGAACAGCTCCATTTTATAGGCCCTGCAGGAGAGTAACAGGTTCTGCAGAACCCTGATCTTACATGGGAGTATGTTCCATCAGAACGTAGTTAGGGTGGAAAAAGCCCTGGCCTTGGTTAAGGCTAAGTGGACATCTTTTTGGCCAAGACTACCAGTAGATGTTGTTCAGCTGAATGTATAGTTCTCCAGGGCACACAGGAGATGAGACAGTCCCACAGATCTGCTGATCCCAGGTTGCATAAAGTTTTAAAGATGAATACCTTGAACCAGATCTAGTACTCTGCAGCTGGCGTAGCACTGGCGTCCACTGAATGTGCGTCCACATAGGCATTGCCATCAGCAAGCACACTGATGCACTCTGAACTAGCTAAAGTTTCCAGATCAGGTTCAAGGGTAGCCCTGCATAGAGCAAGTTGATGGAAATTATGGATGGAAAATGTTTGGAACTCACATTCAGTTTATTTTGGAAATGTCTATACAGGCACTCCAGATCACATGGTTATAAGATTATGAAGTGTTAGGTTTGCACTATGCACTGTTGTGTTCCTGCCTTTCATACTGATGCATTGATTCCCCCCCACACCCTTGTATTTGTTCTAAACATGTTAGCACCATGGCAAGCACAACTGAATATGGAAGCAATATTTATTGGAGTTTCACCTTAATGAGATGCAGTAGAATCAACGATTTTATTGTTTGTTTCCCATTAAGTAATAGCCTGTTGTTTCCCATGTCACATTTGTGATAGATAAACTACCTGTTCCTGTTTCTTTTTTTAAAATGGAGGCTAATTTTGTATGAGGATCTTAGCTGAACGAAGCATCATTTGTTCAAGATCAGGAGGTCATGTAAGCATCCATTCTTCTGAAAGTATCACTGGACTGCAACTTTCCCAGGAAGTCTTCTACATATACCTGGGAGTACTTGTGTTGTTCTTCCATAGAACTGGGGAAAGAGCTCACATCTCCAGATATGTACACTGTGAAACCAGTGTTTGGGATTACCAGGTTTCTGGATTTGGAACAGTAGATAGAACACCTCTGGTTGAGGTTCTTATGTTTATCTGTGAATATTTGCTTTTGTATTTTCATAAGGAGTTTCTTCAACAAGCCCTATAATGTTTTTTCTTTTGTTATTGTTGTTCCTCAGTGAGGCTTGCGGAATGTGGTGTTTTTTGTATATCATCTGATAATGGTGGTGGAAAGTGCTGTCAAGTTGCAGACTATTTAATGGTTACTCTATAGAGCTTTCAAGGCAAAAGATGAATCAAGGTGGTGGTTTGCTATGACCTGCTTCTATGTAGCAATGTTGGACTTCCTTGGTAGACTCCCTCCCATTAAAGTAGTAACCAAAGCCAACCCTGCTTAGTTTCTGATAAGATTGGGCTAGCCTGGGTTATCCAGGTCAGGGAAAATCTGATAATAGCATAGAATTATTTAATTTTTCAGTATGTTTTTCCCCTGTCTCTTCAGACTGGGGAAGAGGGAAGGTTGGTAGTAAAAAGAAACTTCTAGGTAGTGATAATTCTTCTTTTCCCCAAATAAGAGTTTGTGCTTATAAAGGCAGCAGGGTCTTAAAAAGCAGGAGCATTAATGTTTATCAGTGTCCTGTTTACAGCTTAGATCGGTGGAAGCTATTGACGCTCAATTGCTGCAAGTATAAATTGCCTTTCTTTGCTGTTTTCCTGTACTGACAATAATTTGGGTTCTGTTCTTATAAAATACTAATTTATCTATATAACCCTGCTGTGCACTTCTGTATCTAAATTCCTCTGTATATTCTTACATAATGGTTGATTAAACACTACAGATTCAGTTTAATTTCTGGTTGCTGAGTCTGGACCAAGGTTGCACACTTCCTAAAAATTGATTTTCCAAGGTTCCACATCCTTCTGCAGAGCAGCTGCTCCATGGAAATTTTATTGGATTTGGCTCTTAGTTAGGGCAGCTTTGTTCTATGCACTTAACATCAAGATGCAGTGAACTTCACGATGTGCACAAAACCCCACACATACCAGGGCTGTGCTTTCCAGTAAATATCAAATAAGTTGCATAAAGATACCAAACCTCCCAAATGCTGTTATGATGTCTTTTAAGTGTGTTACTCAAAATGATGAGAAACATACAATTCCAGACATAAAAGGGGGAGGGGAGTATTTAGAATGTGAACTGTAGGGTCTAAGGTGCTACAAATCTTTATGACAGAGTTCTCTGGCAGGAGAGTTAGAAGCTGGTGGGCTCATTAGAAAGTCATATGCCACCCCTAACATTTCTTCCTCTAAGTTTTGAGAAGCTTTCAGGTTGATTATTTAATTTTAACTGAATCTCCATACTTTTGAAGTACATTTAGTTCTCATCAGATCATTCAGTCTGTTTGGTGTAGTAGTTAAGTACGTGGTGTAGTGGTTAAGTGCGTAGACTCTTATCTGGGAGAACCGGGTTTGATTCCCCACTCCTCCACTTGCACCTGCTGGAATGGCCTTGGGTTAGCCATAGCTCTGGCAGAAGTTGTCCTTGAAAGGGCAGCTGCTGTGAGAGCCCTCTCAGCCCTACCCACCTTACAGGGTGTCTGTTGTGGGGGGGTGGGGCGGAGAGAAGATATAGGAGATTGTAAGCTGGTTTGAGTTTCTGATTCAGAGAGAAGGGTGGGGTATAAATCTGTAATTCTTTAAAATTTTTGTTTAATTACAACATAATGGTTTTTTCTTGCAAACGCAGAGAGCCCCCCAAGTTTCTAGAGAATGGGGGTTGTGCATTGTTTGCTTTTGCTGCTTTTGTGCTTGGCATGGGGACAGTTACTTTAGTACATTGTCACATCTATTTTGTTCCAAGACAACTGGAAGATTCTAAGCCAAAGTGGAATGAAGCTGGGTTTAGACTTAAGCCAAGACATTCTGAGCCTACCTTCCATACCTAGCTCATATAAATGATGTACACCTACATTTTACAGGTTAGCCTTTAGTTTGAATATTTTTGTGTCCAAGTAAATGCCACTTGTTGGATTAAGATCTCTGTTCAGTATAATTTCTCATCTGTAGTGATCATAGCCATCCATCCTTTATTTAGCTAGAATCATCCAGTTTCCTCACCATTTGATATGAACAACAGTCTGTTTCAATACAACAGATTTTAAAATAGAAAAATAGATCATGTATTTTTTAGCAACTACTTGCAATTGTAGCACAGTATTCTATATCCCCACCCCTTTGCAGGTGGCTTGAGTGAAAGCTCCCAGCAACAGTCTAAGCAGCCTTTATAAATTGGAAATCCGATTCTAGCTTTGGTTGCATTACGAAGACAAGTTATTATATACTTCAGTGCTTTCTTGCTAGCTTTATTACTTTTTACTATGTAAAAAGTAATCAGATCTAATTTAAGTCAATAAACACAGAAGAGTGAAAAGTATGAAAAAGGCAATGATCCACAGCACAAAGGTTTGGATAATTTATTATAGAAATATCATGCACATCATATTCTTGTTTTGCTTGTCCTTCTGCAAAAGGTAAAATAATAGAGTGCAATCAAATGGAAAATTTAAATTGGATTTGATTTATGTGAAACTATGAGTTGATTTGGAAAACTATCAATTAATCTTAAAAGGCGGAAAGGAAATGCAGTAAGGACAATTAACTCCGAATCTTGAATTTTACATCTAGAACTAGCACTAAATCCTTTCTTTTGTTACATTTTCACCAGGAACCTAATGAGATTTACTTAGGGCCATCCCAACAATGTAATTCACATCTCTAGAGTCTTATTTTAGCAATGCATCAGTATTCCTCAGATAGTGGCATAACAGGGTTTTTTTGTTGTTTTAACTTTTCTGAGGGATACTTACAAAATCTTGGGATCCATTCCATGCCCGTTTGGAAAGATGAACTTCAGCAGAGTTCAACCCAAGGTCTCCCCTCTGGTCTTCCTAGTTTCTCGAAACTTACCCTGGGAGAGTGCAGAAAAGCAGGCTTGTCTACAGTTGCTGCAGCACCCATTCCTTGTTTCTTAAGACTCTGGTATTAGTGGGCAGAGGAGATGGCTCAGTGACAAAGCATCTGCTTTACGTGCAGAAGGCTTCGGGTTCAATCCTTGGCATATCTAGTTAAAAGTAGTAGGTGATGTGAAGGGCTATCTAAGGTCCCAAAGAACCCATGCCATTCCACATATGCAAAACTGACCTTGATATACCAGTTGCCAAACTCTCTGATTTATTTTAAGTTAGCTCAGATAGCTGTCAATATGCCTGTTAATACAATTCTCAAGGCCTCTCTGCTTAACGAGAGCTGGAAAGTGTTAGGATGTTGATTTCCCAGATTTCCCAGTAGCAGTTTTTAAGTTTCTGCCTCCGGTTCTTCTGTGATTAGGAACCTAGCAAAAACTACACAAGTGTGGCATCCTTTGGAACAGATTGTGCATAGTTACTGAAATCCCAAAAGGAAGCTAGATGTAATGAAACAGTCCCTTAGATGTATTCATTATCACAAAGATTTAGAACTGTCTTTCAGAGGAATCACTTTAAGTCAGTTTTTTGGAAAGTTTTGCAACTACAAAGCTGCTTGGCATGGTGCTTTTGTTGAAGCAGCCCCATCAATGTCAGACGGCAGACAGTGAAGATGAGACAAGTTTATCTGAGGCTCAGCTCACGAGTGATCATGGTTGTCAAAAACAGTATGTTTGCCTGCCAAACATGTTCACAGAAAATTTCTCAACAAGGTGGTGATGGTGGAGAGACTGGTTATAGGAGAAAAGCCTGATGGTGGAGAGTGGTAGTACCAAAGCAGATAATTATTAGCTGAGCCCTCAATTTAGGAGGATTTGTGTTTGTCTTATAACTGCACACCATTTTCTGATGGGTGTGTGTGTCATATATAATCCCTCCATTTTGGTGCCACCTCTTATGTTAATCATACTACAATTAAACTTAATGAAAGTTAGGAGCAACCATGGCACCAGCTGAACTTCCAGAGCTCTAACCAGAGCATCTACCAAAGACTCACTGCAAAAATAAATCAATAAATCTGATGTGGTTTTTTTTTTCATATGTTGTGACCATCACAGCTTGAGTCAGATCAATGGTGGCTGTAGCAGGTAGGGATGTGAATCCTTTTAAAAAGTATTTATTTATTTATTTATTTATTTTTAAAATCTGGATATCAGGGAGCAGAAAAATATCAGTATTCCCAGTTATCTGGGTACCAAATACCAATCTGGGTCCTGTCTGTCACCTAAATAATCTCCAAGTTTCAAGTGAATTGGGTCCGTTTTTATGGGTCCGTTTTTATGGGTCCGTGAAAAGGTGCCCTGAGCTATTCTTCATTGTTTTCTATTGGGGAAAAATGCCAAGCTTTCTCCAGGACAAAGAGTAAACACACACTCAAGAGAAAGCAAAGCAACCACTGGGCAAAAGCCTCCCAATGCAAACAGAATAATTAAGCCCAAAGAACCAATGCAGAATCAGGGAATCCCAGCAGAAGCACAGGACAATGTGGCAAGCCTAACACAGCAAATATAAAACCAGAGAATCCTCCAAGCAAAACCAGGTAGGGAGTAGGGACATTGATTCAAGCCCAACAAATGTAAAATCAGAGAATCCACCCAACACACAACCCAAAAACCTAAGGCAATGTCAAACCTGAGAATCTACAATAAACATACAAAAACGAACTCAAGCAAAAATGTAACGTTGCAAGTCCAACCAAACCAATTTAAAAGGGCACAATCAAAGTCAAACCAACATGACAAGCTGATACCAAGACCCAGGAAGACATAGAGAAACACAGTAAAATTAAAGGGAAAAAAATCAGTCTTGGGAGCCTTAAACCTCTGGGTCCCAAAATTCCTCGTTACTCCTGAATATTTATTGGATTTCTAGGGACTCATTTCCTGGTATACTTAAAAATCCTAGATATCATCTGGATACTTGACTATATCTGTAAAATTTTGATAAAGCATTTTTCAGATATATATTCACACTGGATTTATCCAAATCAACATCCGTTCTAGCAGCAATAAAGTCTTGAAGCAAGCCTAGACTAGGAGTCCCACAAAACAATCAGTCCAAGCGTCTCTAACACCAAACCTGAGACCACCTCCACTAGAACAGAAAGGGCATCCAATAAAATACCTAATCTGCCCCTGGATCCTAACACTAAGAACAGAAAATAATGCTCAACTGGTTTTAACAGGAATCAGCAAAATAAGAAATATGCAGTTTACTTTCTGTAAATTGGCATGCTGTTTCCAATGTGTTTTATAGGTGTTTATTGTTCCTGATTAATAAATATTTTTATTTTCTGATTCAAAATATTTTTGTGATCCACTTTGAATCTTTCTTGAGAAAAGCAGACTACAAATAAATAATAAATAATACTTTGCTTACATAAGATGGAACTACTTTTCTTAGCTATTTCCGCCTCTTTCTATCTTAATATGTATGAAAAGGAATCATGTACCTTCTTTAGATTTATGGGAAAATTTCATAGGACATATCTAGAGGCAAATAGATTGGCAATCATAGCTTCTTTCTGGCATTCTTTGCCACAAGTGCTTTGGATAAATAGGAGGAACTCAGTGTGATTCCATACAGTCTACACTCTGAAGCTTCCATTTACTCCATCTGGAGGATGGCAACTCCATCCCCTCAATGGCATTTCCCATTGTTTCTCTGAGTAGGTGTGGGAGAAAAATAAAATTAAAGAAATGGTCACTGGCTGATAGCATGACCACTTCCAGGAAAACCTGAAATGATCCTCACATATCTCTAGGAATTCACCAAAGCTCTATGGTAAATGTCAGTCCCCTCTAGGAATTGCTAGAAAATCTATGGTTTTACCATAAAGTCCAGTCAATTCCTAGAGAGGCTTGATGTAATTTTCAGTTTTCCTGGATGGCACATCATTGGCTATCAGTTACCCCCATGTCCACCTCCATCTCCCACAAGTTGCTTGGCAACCCTAGGCTTGTGAAAGGCTTCAAACATTACTGAGCAGAGTGGTAAGATATATGCTATTATTGGCTATGTACTAGGGAATGCACTATCCCCCACAAACAAAACTGACCTGGGGGGGGGGGAACACATTCCATACCACAGTTGAGTAAAAAAGTACATATTAGTTGACTACTCAAAAAAGTGTGGTATTAAAAAAATTCTCTGCAAATTCATATGACCACAGTTTGATCTTTGCTTTTTATTTCAGAATTCTATGTCCCCTTGGTTATCATATTTCAGTGGAAGTAGTACTACAGAGGTTAAAAGGTTGTTTTTCTAATGTAGTTATAAATACAATTTCTGCTGCATCTTTTTTAAAAGTGCAGAGAAGCCAATAAACAACTTTTCAAGCTATGAGGCCAAGGCTCTCTAGAGAAGCTGTGACCTCCTCTTAATGTAAGAGCAATCCAGCCCAGGAAAAATTAAAAATAAAGCAATATATTTTATTTCTCATGGAACTACTCTCAGCAAAAGTAGAATTCAGCACAGAGTACAGGAGTATAGCTACCTGAATGCTATTTATCCTTATATGGACATGACCCATAAGGAAAGAAAGCAATTTCAGTGCACCTTGTTCATCCTTTTTGAAATTACATATGAAAAATGACCTTTCTTTCCAAGGTAGTTTCTACTGAGTCATTAATAATATGCTGACATTAGAGAAGGCTGGTAGTTGCAGTAGTACTAAGCATATATTTAAGAAACTTTACTTTGGACATTAATATAACGATGCAGTTTTTTGAGTTATGTTAATTTGCATTTCATCATAATGGGAAAAATTGCTATTTAGAACTTTCCAACCAGTTCAGCAGTTCCTGAAAAGTAAGACTGCCACTTTGGTGGAAGGTAAATTCCTGTGATTTCAGCTGGTGCTCAAAAGTCCACTCTCATTAATTCACAGGTTGCAGAAATCTAGAGGCAACTGATACAAAAAAGAAAAAAAAATTGCTCTCCTGAATTTTCATTATGCAAACCGTTATACTGTAAGAGCAGAGAAAGGCACTTCTGTGCTTAACTGCAAAACTGCCCTCTTCCAGCTAGCTTTTTAAGACAGAACTCCTGATAAGATCAGTAATACCGAGCCATCTTATACGCCATTCAACTGTATTTTAATGTCATACTGTTTTATTGGTTTTATTGTTTAAATTATTAATTATATTATCTATTGTTTATCTGTATCATGGTTTTACCATGTCTTGTTAGCTGCCCTGAGCCTGCCTAGGCGGGGAGGGCGGGGTATAAATAAAAGTTTATTATTATTATTATTAACTAGTAACTATTTTTACAAAATTACCTGGAAGAAATTTAGAATTACTTTTAAAAAGCTTTGTCTTTGGGCCTAGCACAGGCCTGATTTATGTATGCAACTAGGGTTTCTAACTCAGACTTAGGAAATTCCTGGAGGTTTGAGGACAGTGCCCATGGAGGACAAAGTTTAGGGAGGAATGGGAGCTAGACCATATGCATCACTTTGATGCTCAACATCACCTCTGCCACAAAACTGCCACTTTGGAGGAAGGTTTCTTAAGCTGGTGTGACATCATTGCATTGAGGTGACACTCTAGGATTCCCCTCAAAATGCTTTGGTTTTATCATAGAGTTTTGTTGGGATCCTAGCACTTTGCCCAATATGATGAAGTCATTTCTGATTTCAAGCCAGAAGTGATGTTTCAGTTCAAAGTTGTCATATTTAAATGCTCCTGCCCCAGAAATCTCCTAGATGTTGCCAGAGCTGGGCTGGTGTGACAAGTTGGGCTGGCTGGAGTGGGTACTAACAAACTTTTTATGGCAGGAATCTCTCCCTCCCACCCAAATCCAGTGCCTTGTCCCTCAATAGTACCATGTATTGATCTGGGGATTAACTGAGGACTACTGTGTATATCTCAGTTCCCTGCCATGCCGCCAAGCACACCTGTGAAAGACTGTTTATTTACTGGTCTGCCATATTTGGCACTATTTCTTGCTAGTCACCCCTAATATAAATCATGATGATGTTCCTGAGGTATCCTCTTCCTCACCTTGGTAAAACCCATTTATAACCTTTTCCCCTCTTACCAAGGAAATTTAACGCAACAAGAAAAAATTATTTGACAGTGTGGGGAAATTAAACTAAAGATATTTAGGACCAACTTTATACTTATTACTGCAGGACAGTTTTTTTATTGGGAAAGTAGTTATGGTTCTCCACAGGTTTCCTAAGCATTTAGATGACTACTAGAGCCTTTATAGAATGCACACCTCTGCTTGTCCCATAACTTCCCAGTCATCCAGAAAGACTACATATAAGACTCATATACCAGTATGTGCCATACTAGGCTTCCACACTAAACAGTCCACTTCCACCAGAAGTGACTGGAAACAGAACAAGATCTCTCAACCAGCCTAAGAAACCGCTATCCCCCTTTTACTCAAACAACGCCTGTTAAATAACTATTTTCCTCTTCTGCTGCTCCCCTTCCTTTCTCCCTCTGAAGGTTCCTAGGGCTGAGATTGACTGTTGCTGGCTTTCTCGGCAGAACACAAGGTTATCAAATGGATTGGCAGATATTTATTATATTTATCCTGTAGCAGAGTTAAACACAGGAAGCATATAATAATATAAATTATGTATCCAAGTTGATACAGCAGGTATGCAAACTGATTGGGCAGTTCCTCTAAATACCAATATCTAAAATTTCAATCCACACAATTGCAGTGGGGGAGAGTTCAAAGAGCCCTGTCATATCACCCTGGAAAGCACAACACTCACATTCCTGTGACAGATGGAAAATAGGTTGGTGGACTGTGCCAGAATTGCATTTGTGCCCTGGTAGTTTACCCCATTTAAAGAACAGGTCGACATAGCTATCAAAGCCTGTTCGCATTCTATTAGCCATCTTCCATACTTTATGTGGCAAGTCAAATCCTGCAGGCCTTTCATTGGTGTTTATCAAGTTATGGATATCAGGTGGAACTGATTGCATCCATGTTCACAAAATTTTGTGATTGCAGGATTTGTTCAGATCTTATTGCTGGGTGCTGGGATCTGGATAGGCCTGCATCAGCCATGTCTTTGTGGATGGGCAACTTTCTGTTGTTAGTGACCTTTCACTGAAGATCACCTTGTCTTCAGAGATATGGAGGAGAGATGTGGCACGACATGGTAGCCAATAGGTTGGAGTGGGCTTCATACATCCACTGATGGTTCTCATTGTACTGACTTGCAGATCAAGTTTGTGAAGTGTATTCCATAGTACTATACACCAACCCCAAACTGACAGATAAGAAAAAAGGAAACAGACTTGACTCTGTCCATCACAGTTAGCAACCCTAGGGAGCTCAGCAGGGATGTGATGCCAGGGCTTTTTTTGTAGCAGGAACTTTGCATATTAGGCCAAACCCTCCTGATACAGCCAATCCTTCAAGAGCTTATAGGGCTCTTCTTACAGGGCCTTCTGTAAGTTTCAGGAGGATTGGCTACATCAGGGGTGTGTGGCCTAATATGCAGAAGAGTTCCTGCTACAACCCCCCCCCCCCAAAAAAAAAACCCTTGTGTGATGCCATAGAGTCCACCTTCTGAAGCTGCCATTTCCTCCAGGGTAATCTTTATAGTCTGGAGATTTAGTAATTCCAGGTGAATTTCAAGCCTTACCTTGAGGATCATAACCCTTTAAGCAGCAAAATGAGGCAAGAATAAGGTGGTAGAATGTCGAGGTGGTAGACTAGAATGTACCACTTCAAACTACAGGTGGAAATTCATGGAGATTCATATTGTAGAATGTTTCTTCTGTTAAATGTGCCATTGTAAGCAGAAAACTA
This sequence comes from Heteronotia binoei, assembly GCF_032191835.1. NCBI lineage: Eukaryota > Metazoa > Chordata > Lepidosauria > Squamata > Gekkonidae > Heteronotia > Heteronotia binoei. The sequence continues at coordinate 40,808,826 of NC_083232.1, forward strand.
TTATAGAGTTCTTCAGAACTCTCCATCAGGCTGTATGTTAAGTGAAACAAAACAAAAAATAGCAAGGGAGATATTTTAGGCCATTATCTCCAGGACTCTTTGAAAGCATCCTGTATGGAATGTTTCCTGACTTCTATGTGCACAGAAAGTGGCTAGAGCCAGGTTGCACTCCTGACATGCAGAAAATAGAACGGTCTCACAGATCCTAGCCTGACACACTCACTACTATGCTGTGCTGGTTGTCATACATCTTTTGAAAGAACTGCATTCTGGGTTTTCCCTGGAAGTTCTTTATAGGATAGTCAGTCAGTGATGCTCTGTATTCCTGGTGCTTGGGAGAGCTTCTGGAGTCTGACCCCACTGGTGGACCTCCTGATGGCACCTGGTTTTTGGCCACTGTGTGACACAGAGTGTTGGACTGGATGGGCTGTTGGCCTGATCCAACATGGCTTCTCTTATGTTCTTATAAGTGCCTTATAGTATAGTCTGTCTGTCACTATGCGATGGGCTTAGTCAGACCATTGGTCCACCTAGTTATTGCCTGCTGTGACTGGCAGTGACTTTCAAAGTCTCAAATGAGAAAGGCCTTTCTGAACTCAAGATCTAATTGGTGATGTTAGGGACTGAACTTGGGAAATTCTGCATGTAAAGTATGTACTCCTGTACTGAGTGATGACCCTTCCTTGAATGGAGCACCTCCATCTCTCTGTTTCAGTTCCTTTTTGTAGATGGAATTACGTTTTTTTCACTGGCAATGAATGATCAAATCCTTGCCTGTATTGCTCAAGGTATTGGTCACCTTGGCGACAGCTGTTGTCAGATGCAGGCAGAATCTCAGTAAACAGAGGGCGGTTTTCTTTGCTTTTGGCTTTTCAAGTGTCAGAGTCTGCATGCTGGTATTGCCAGGGAAGCTCTGACTTCTACTACAAGTCCTCACATATGGTGACCACTTTTACTTGGTACTATTCATTTACTGAGTGGATTACTATGCTGACTTTGTTAGGTTTTTTATAGAGAAGAAAGAGAGATTCTGAATTCACGAAAGATTTACATGTATTTCACTTGTGAGCTACTGCACAGAACTTGAGAATGTCTTTATGTACAGATAGTTTGTAATCGACATTAGAAAGGCAAAAGAAGATTAGAGGGAGAGATCTATTGGGATACATGTTAATTTATTAGCAAAAACATGAAATGAAAAAGTCCTATTTGGTGTTACTATCATAATTAAAATGCATAATTGGAAAAGTAATTATATTTGTTGCTATTGATCAATATTGATTTTTCTGGCACCTGGATATCTTGTCTAGATAATTCAAACTGAGTTCATTTGCAGAAGCTGGAGAGAGAATGACAGGGAATTTTCTAATCAACATTAAAGCAAGTCTTGTAGCAAAAGAGATTTTTTTTTCCAGAGTTTCCACTGATTGTTGCTGACTTAGGAAGGGCTTCCTTGATTCTGGATGGGTAGGAGTTCAATTTTTTTGTGTATGTTAGTACTGTTCTTATACAAACTGGTTATATTGTGAACTGTTTCCAAACTTTGCGTCTGATCCATGACCTCATGCCTGGAGTGGAAGAAGATTTAAGTTGCCCTGGGGCCCTCCTGGCTCTTATTGGGCTGCTCCAAGTGCTCCTGGTCCTCTCTCTGTACCAGGTCTTTACTGTATGCTCCTCAGCCTTGGACTGACAAGCTTTATATGCCCCCAAACTAATCCCATCTTCTCCTTTCTTGTCTCACAAGGTCCTTAGGCCTCATGATTCTCTGATTTATTTGTAGACTGAGGAAGCTGTCTGGTTCCCTCTGGTGGCCAGTGGCCCCATTGCAACTGCCGGGTCCACTGAGAAAGTCAGCTGCTGGGGGAGGTGCTGTTGAGTGCGCCACGCTGGCTTGTTTCTTCAGTGTTGCTGCAGTTGCAAATGGGAGTCCTGGGAGCCACCTGAGTTGTTTGAGTGGTGGTGGACTGCGTTCTCCTCTTGATGGTGAGTGTGCCAGAGGTGAGAGAATATTGGGGGTGGGGGTGAGGAAAAGTCCGGGTGGCCGGACAGTCAGCCAGTGAATTCCATACTCTGCCTATAAGAGTGTAAAAGGGCCTGACTACATCATCACTAATATACACAAATCCAGAGACTGGAGCCATGAATGGACAAGACAAACCTTTCTACAAAACTGAAGAATTCTCTAGGTTTGAAGAAATCTGAACACAAACACACAAACACACGTATGGGAACTTACCCTACCCAAATAATAGAAGCAGCACCTGTAACCCAAAGAATCAAAAGTCCTCTCAGTGGCTTTTGCCAGACAACCACTGGGGTTGCCAGTCCCCTGGCTAGGTTGGGGGCTCCCTCTGTGGGAAACCCCACCCCAAACAGCCCCCTCCCATATCAAAGTCATTGACATGATGATGTCAATACACTGGGCATGTCGCACAGGGACATTCTAGCATTGGGGGCAAAACTTTATAGAGTTTTGACCAAAATGCTAGAATGTTGCCATGGGATGTGCCCAGCGTGATGATGTCATTTCCGTGTGGTGTCATTGTGCTGACAACGTCATATGATGTCATTGCATCAACAATGTTGCCCTGCCCTCCCCACTCCTGGAAGGCTCGTTCCCACTCTTCTGCCAGCAGAGTAAGTAGACCTTGCAGCCCTAGCAACCACACAGCATTGCCTTGCTTTCCAGCCTTGATTTCTGTTGATAAAAGGCAGGTGGAGGGGCAGGGCCCATTCCAAGGCTGCTTAGGCCTTTGAGGGAGGATTCATCAGGGCCAGGGCCTGATAGCAACCAGCAGGCAACTCATTGCTACAGGCCTTGCATGACTAACTCAGGAATAGCTGGTTGCTACTGATCAGTAGCAGCCCCCTTCCCAAGTCAGTGTGGTGTCAAAATGAAAGTACAGACTAGGACACTCAAGTTCGAATCACCACTCTGCTGTGAAAGCTCACTGGGGGAGGAAAGAAGGGGGAGCTGAAGACAGGGGGCAGATGAAGGTATGTTGGCTGGTGGGTGGGAAGAAGAGAAGAAAGGTAAATGGGAGCTTTCAGGGAAAGGAAAGAGGAAATACTCGGGGAGGAGAAATGCTATGAAATGCCCTCCCTGCCTCTGGAATGGTTACCTGCTAACCTCTGTGCCTGCTTTTAAACCCTGCTTGCCTTTCTTAAGGATCCAAGCACCTGTGCCTACTTTGAAGTTCTACTCTTTTTTTTTTTTAAAAAAAACATTATTTATAGTTCACCTTTCTCACAGGGGCTCAAGGCGAATTACACATAGTGAGTCAGTACAATCAGCAAAATGGGACATTCATTAACCACTGCATTAGGATTTCAGAAATCTGGAACCACCAGATAGAACTGAAGCATGCATTATTATTAACATGACACATTAAGTGGTACAGAAATTACATAATAGGATCCTACTTACAATAAGCTGGCTATACATAGCAGTATAGACCACAGTCCCCATCATTTATCCAAACAAGTTTGTGAACCATTTTGTACAGTGCAAATGTATTACCTGTGAAGAAAAGCCTCCCTGAACAATTCAGTTTTACATAACTTGTGGAAGGCCAGGAGAGTGGAGCTTTTCTGACCTCCTTGGGCAGTCCATTCTACAAGGTGGGGTTCCACAATGGAGAAGGTACGTGCATGGGCGAGTGTTGATTTTGCCCATTTGCAGATTGCACCTGCAGACACTTCTGCTCATATGAGCAAAGTTTTTGTGGAGGAGCATAGGGAGAGAGGCAGTTCTGCAAATAAAGAGGCCAAGGCCGTGAAAGGCTTTGTATGTGATAGCCAATACCTTAAACCCAATCCAGTAACTAACTGGAAGCCAGTGACGTGCCTGCAGAATACTTGCATTCAAGAGTCCCCCCTGTTTTCCTCTGGATTGGTCTATAGGTGGCAATTTTTATTGCCTATGAAAATGAGACCCTTTCTTGCAAAATTCAGCAGAGAGAATACCTTGAGTGGCACTTGCAAGTCATAAGAATTTTATCCACAGTGATGGCAGATGAAGAAGGTATAGCAAGAGAATGCCGTGACAAGAAGAAATGAAATTAAAATGACTGACATTTTGGAAGCAGCACTGGAATAAAAAAGAAAAAGAAACCCATCTGTACACCACTTGAAGTCAGGGATTGATAAAGGAAACAGAATGGGATAAAGATGTTTTAATTCCAGGATCTTACCAAGGGCACATTGAAAACGTACACTGTAACGCCCAACGCACGGCGCTCGCTCTGCAGGAGTTTTACACCTCCAAGGGCGCTTATAACGCCTTAGCGGCGATTAAGGTTTATAACGCTAAGGTTATACCCCAATTAATGTACGGAGCTGAGATTTTCCTGTATAACAAAATAACCAAATTGGAGATGGTTCAATCGAAGTTTGTACGATGTATCCTTCAGGTGCCAAAATATGCCTCATCTATTGCAAACAGGCTGGAAACGGGGCTTCCAAGCCTCTCCACAGTAATGTGGAATAGAGGTTTGAGTCTCCTTTTAAGAGTGCTGGCCAATCCGGATGACATTGTACACCAAATCTTCTACGACTCATTTGTCAGCAATTGGTTGAGGAAATTAAATTCCAAATTAGAGGAATGTGATCTGAATATTGATTCCCTAGCCCTCATGTTCAAGAACGGGGCAAAAGAAATTATCAGAGACCGATTACTGGAATTGGAGTTAAAACAATCTCTGGCCAAAGTTGGGGGGATGTATATCCCAACCTTTTTTACAAGTGACCTTAAATGTGCCAGGTATCTAGAAAAGATACAGCCAATTAAGATCAGGCGGATGCTGTCCTTGGCACGCCTGAACATTCTGGACACAGCAGTACTGAGGGGCCGTTTCCACAAGATCCCGTTAGAAGACAGGATCTGTCCGTGCGGCCTGGAGGAGGTCGATACGGTTTCCCACCTTATTCTGAACTGTCTTTTCCATACAGAGGCAAGGTACAGACTTTTGCGGAACCATCTAATGCTAGCTGAATCTTTAAATCAGGCCCAAACCATTTACTTCCTCTTAGGGGATGGGAGTGATCAACTTTCTTTGGATCTTGCTAAGTTTCTATATGTTACCGACCTTGACAGGAAGAAACTTAATGCTGTCTGTATTTGAAAGAAGATGCTTTTAGTTAAGTGTTGCCTACGTCAGCTAATTTTATTACCACTTTGATGGATGTACAAGTTTTATATTGTTATGTTATATTTCAACTTGGTGTTGTGTTGTACTGTTATTGATGAGTTGTGTTGTTGCTGTCGATTGGCCTAGAGCCGCAATAAACTGACTGACTGACTGACTGAATTCCAGCAGTGGTGCTGAGAAGGGAAATGATGGCAGTGCAGGCAAAGCTTAGCTGGAAAAGGTTTTTTTATTTATTTAGCAGAGACCTAAAAAAACAAGCTGGGGGTGAAGCATGCATGTGTGTGTGTGTGAGAGAGAGAGAGAGAGAAAGTGCCATTATACTGATGCTTCTGACAGTTTAATATTAGTCTTTCTGGGTGCCATTTGCTGATATTATTTACCAGAATCCAACTCCCTTATTATTATATTATTATTATTATGAAGCTCACCCATATCATTTTGTTGGGAGATGCTGTACTCTGGGCAGTGGTTGCTAGGAATGCAGAGTGGGAGACAAAAACTTATGGGGCAAATCACATGGTGAGTAATTGCTGGGATGTGCATCATGGTTCTCAAAGAGCTAACATGCTCCTGCTCTTATTTATCCTTACTGATTTTATTATTTAATTATTAATAAAAAAATTTTTTTTTATCCTGCTTTTTCCTTGTATCTTCCAATTCCAAGGATAAAAATATATGGTATACAAAATAACAGATACAGTGCTTTTTACCTGCTCTGCAAATGCCATATCCTCTCCACTTACTACGAGTGAGTTCAGTTCTTCCAAAGCATCAGTCTTGCCATCTAGAATTACCTTGGTCTTGTCTGGATTCAGATTCAGATTACTCTTCCTCATCCACTGGACCACAGCATTAAGCTACAGGAGTACAAAAGCACTCAGCTTATTTCTTCATTCTGTAACAAATCCTAACTTTATTTATAGCTGCAAAATCCCTCTAACACTGAATCAATTTTGACCACATTGGATACTTTATTATGGACAACACACAGGCCCCTAGCCAGAGAATTTTAGGTGGGGGAGAATTTTAGGGGATACTTTATTATGGACAACACACAGGCCTGTAGCCAGAGAATTTTAGGTGGGGGAGAATTTTAGGAGATACTTTATTATGGACAACACACAGGCCCCTAGCCAAAGAATGTTAGGTGGGGGAGAATTTTAGGGGATACTTTATTATGGACAACACACAGGCCTGTAGCCAGAGAATGTTAGGTGAGGGAGAATTTTAGGGGATAAAATTTTTGGTGGGGTAGCCATGGGGCCCAAAATGACACTTGACACATCACAGACGTGTCCAGATGGGAAAAGGAGGAATCTGTGGCAGGCAGGCCAGGGAGGGAGATCTGTCCCATAATGACTCTCTTGGAATGCAAATGGGATAGAGGTGGTTTCCACGCCACAAACTAAGCCTAACACACACACAATTCTCCCCACACATGTACCATGTGTTCAGAGTGGCGGCGAGCAAAGGGGGCAGATTGGGAGCCCTCCAATGGGGGGGCCATACAGGTGGAAGGAGGGCTGATTGGAGTTGCCTGCCCTAGGGGTGTGCAAAAAAAAATACGGAATTACACGGATTCAGAAATACACGGGGCCAAAAAAATATGGAATACCGTGTATTTCCTATTACCGTACTCGGAATAGCCGCATATGGTAGATGTGCAGCTATTTCCGAATATACGGCCCCATTATACCATATGGCAAAATAGGCAAAATGGCAAAAATAGGGTATATTGGAAGCCGCCTGGAGGAGAGGGGGTTTGAGGGAGAGACCCCAAATTTGTAGGTGACCTGCAGAGGACTCTCCCCTACAAATGCCCCAAGTCCCAAAAAGATTGGGCCAGGGGGTCCCATCCCTCTATCCCACCATTATACCCTATGGGCCATTGAAATCAATGGCAACATAGGGCATAATTAGAGGCTACTGGGGGGCAGGGGGTTTGAGAGAGAGCCCCAAAAACTGCAGGGCAGCTTCAGGGGATTCACCCGCATGCAACCCCCCTGGCCCAAAAAGACTGCACCCATCTGTGGGCACCCCAAAAGAAACACTGCTCCCAATGGTGAGAAAAAACCAATTAGAGCCACTTCCTCACTGTAATTGGCGTGGGAAAAGTGGCTCTGGGGAGCAGGAGATTTTGAGGAGAGCCCCCCAAACTGCTGTGCGGCTTCAGGGCACTGTTCCACACAAAACCCACAAGGCCAAAAAAAAATTGGACCAGGGAGTCCAATTCCTGGGGCACCCAAAGCCAAACCTAACTTCACACCAGAGAATCTCTATAGGACCCAAATGCACTACATCCCTCTATCTACTCAATGAACCCTGCAGGCCTGGAACCAATATAAACCCAGTTGCCAATGTCACTGCCACACAAAACACAATCTGCTCAAGGTCTGCTCTGCAGACCTGGCTGCAGCAAACCCAGATGCCAGCTCTCCAGCCCTGCCCCAAACAACACGGGGAGAGTTTGCCAAACACAACAAGCCTGCTGGTTCTGAGTCTCTCACCCAGGTGCCAGCTTCCCTGCCACAGAACACACAATCTACAGATGCCAGCTCTCCAGCTCTGCCCCAAACAACACGGGGAGAGCTGGCCAAGCACAACAAGCCTGCTAGTTCTGGGTCTCTCACCCAGGTGCCAGCTTCCTCCCCCCCAAAACCAGAACCAGGAAAAGGGACAACAGGAGAAGGCCAAGAAACTCAACTGTTAAAAAAGTGGCCTTTTAAACAATGAAAATTAAGCCAAACAGGCCCCCCCCGCAAGAACCAGAAGAGAAAAGGAACAACAGCAGCACAACACAGCAGCAACAAATCAAACACAGAATCCTTTTAAAACAGTAAAAAACTTAACTTTTAACAATACAGGAACTTTACCAACCCCTCCCCCCCAAAAAACCCTTCACCCTAACCCCAAGAAATCCAAGCCACCCAAATCAAGAAAAGTAAAAGGACACTGCACTTTTAAAACTCCTCTCACTAAAGTAAGATACGGGCAAATTGGCAAACCCCCCACCAACCCCAGGCCCCCATCCCCAGCAGAACCCCCTAACCCCAAATAAGCTACCCAGTACTCATCCACCCAAATCTGGATAAGTAAAGGGACTCTGAGTCTTAAAAAGTCCTTTTACTTACTAAAATAAAAACAAGAACCCCAAGACGGTCTTACTTTAGAGATGTCTTCTCTTCTCCAGGCAGGTCAGGAAAGGCTGAGAGAGAGCAGCAGCAGCTGAGGCCAAGGGCCAGTGCAGCACAATCTCTCTCTCTCACACCAACACACCAAACAACAGCAATGGAATGGAGTCCAGCCAGGCAGACTCTGACACTACACAGAGCAGTTTCAAAAAATAGCACTGCTCTGTGATTGGCCAGATAACACTGTTTACTTGGATACCCAAGTAAACAAAAGAACAACAATGTAGCTGATGGCTGAGGGATTAGCCCAGCCATCAGCTACACAAAAGCCCTGCAAAGCATGCATTTGCAATGCATTTTGCAAATGCATGCTTTGGATTGGCTGCTGGGGCTCCTGATCCCAGGGAGGCTATGGGAGAGGTGGGAAAAGGCTTCCAAAGGCGGGAAAGGAAGCAAGCAGCTCCCCTGAGGCTGCAGAAGCTCCTTTCCCGCCTTTTCCATTGACTTCCGTATACTTCCGAATATCTATACGGAAGTACACGGGGAGCCATATACGGCTTCTGTTTACTGACCTGAAAATGGAATCGGAAGTATACGGTGCCATATACTTCTGAATCAGGGGTGATTCGGTGGTCTATGCGGTTCGGCCGAGCCAAATGCACACCCCTAGCCTTCCCCCCAGGCTCCACTGTAGCTACAGGCCTGGCAACACAGCCTCTTAAAATAGTTGTGACTGAAACTCAAATTAATTGGATAGCTACAATACCTCTGTTCTGCTAGGGTTAAAACTCCTTGCAGGGGTGAATGAGGTTCTGTGAGGAGGGGAGATTCTACCAGCTTCTCTGTGAAGCTGATTGTGTTGTGTGGTTTTTTTAACCACACAAGTTCTCCAACACCTTCCTTCTATCACCTTTTGTGTGCTCATACAAAGCTACTGGGAGAAGGGGAAAGTAGAAAGATCTGCTACTATAGGATTCAAACCAGCTAAAGAATCCAACCCAGGTTTGGATGAAGGCTGATAGATGAACAGCACTTATATTCATCCCCCCACCCCCCTATTTTTCCCTCCTACTGAGTAGAGCAGTTCACATCCTAAGCAGAATATCCTGCAGAGAGGGTGGGATAGAAATTTGAAGTAAATAAATATAACTGCTGCAATCTTAAAATGGGCAATAGGCAGCACAAGACGCTGCAAAGCTCCAGATTGCAGCTGAAGGGGGCTTCCTGTGTTAATGAGTGGCTGCTCATGCACACAGGTTAGAGGGAACACTGTTTGGGTGCGGGAACTCAGAAGGAAACACCTACCTTTCCCCTTGCCAATGCTTCCAGAGACGAGGAAGGGAGAAAAGAAAGAACCAAGTGGAGGTATGACAGACAGATTCTATCCTCATCTAGTGCTTATGAGCATTGGAAAGCCTCTTTGCAAGTAGCCTACTTATGAATAAAGCTATGAGTTGGGCGAAGGAGACAAGAAGTAGATATGGCTGGGAAGCTATAGATAAGAGGTAAATGCGAGGCTAAAGAGAAAGGATCTCCGTTGTCATTTTTAAATCAGGGAAGGAACCATGAACTTTGCTCAAGAAAACAGCAACTGTGAGGTTCCTAAACTAATTTTTTAAAAAAAATCTGAACTATATTGAACATCTGCTATAAAAAGCAAGCTCCTTCAGATGTTTCTTGTTCCTGCTTTAAAAGATTTAGTAAATAGGATCAGAGCAGAAAACAAACTCAGTCTCAAATTCTGGAAAGATAGCTTAACTGTTTCAGGCCAAGCAGCAGAAGTCTTGTAGCTCCTTAAAGTTTTACTGTAGCATAAGTTTTCTATGGGCAAGATCCCACTTTATCATATGCCTAAAACTCAGCCCCAGGTGCCATATAGCAATGACAAACCAAGGTGATCTCATGAAAGCAGAAATCAAATCTGAAAAAAAGGAGTCAGGCACTGAAATTGAAATCCCTCTGATATGCTTATGCAATAAGACAGCTGGGTAGCAAAATCCATTAGACTGTGAACACTTGTAGAAAAAAATATATGGTCTTCAGGCACATAGAAACCCCTCTAGCTATAGTGTGGAATGGATCTTAAGAGCCATTTTATTATACCGAAGTGCAGACCCTGCCTAGGGAAGGCAAGGAAAGGCAGGAAAGAAAGGAAATCTGAACTACTTATATCACACCAAGGAGTTAAACATAACCATTTTGTTCACTTTTTTTTTCATTCTTTCATTCTGAAGTAAGCTGAAGTAGCTAACAAATTTTGACATAGTTACAATAAAGTAAAACCAGAAGGCTAATAATTAATGTACAAATCCATAAATGTTAAAAACACTCCTTTCTAGAAGATTAGCAGTGTTGGGCTTTGGCCTTTGGGGTGGGGGTAGGAAATTCCTTCCACATATATCCAGGCCACAGTAAAAGGGAGTTCTCAGTACCGAAGGCTTTGCTTTGAGTGCTCACAAGTTTAACACAACCAAACTTTGGGACTTGTAAGAATCTTCCTTTCCAGGTCTCAGTGAACAGTAGAGAGGTTCTCCCACAAATTAATGTATGGTTAAATAAATTAGTATCTTTTAGACCATCAAGATGGTGACAAGGCAGGAGCTCCAGCGCTAGGGCTCCTGTAAACGAAAAATGCCTACACCTAGCACACCCTGCGTTTTGCAATTTTAAAAGGCAGACTGGATAATATGCTGCTAGGGGAAGGTGCAGTGTGAAATACAAGACCTTGGTAGGCTTCCAACTCCCCAAAGAGACAAAAGAAGCATCGCTTACCATTCTGGCGAATTGGGCCTGACGCCGACGCAAAGGGCTGCTGCGACGGTGGTCTGGAGTATAGGCGGGGCTGAGTGGTGAGCGGGGCCAAGTGGGGAACAGAGTGCTGGGGTGCCGGCGGTGGTCGGTTGCCAGAGAACATGGCCGGCTGTGGGGTATCGGAGAGGAGACATCAGTGGTGACAGGGCTGCCAGATGAGGCATTGGGGAAGCAGCGGAGAGCCCCCAGACAGCCATGAAGCAGAGCCTCTATCTGCTGCAAATTGATCAGCACTTCTCTGGTGGTGGTGGCTGGCTGAGGCTGTAGCTTCGACCCAGGCTGGGAACACTGCAATCAGCCATCTGGGTGCCGGCTGGTCCCACTGTTATTGCAGCTAGCGGAACTTTTGGAGACCTTGACTGCGTGGTGAGGAGGTGTGAGGGGGACCTTACCCCCCCCCCCCCGGGTCTACTGAGCTGTGCAGGGGCGTCGATGGGCAAAAAACCTACGCTGGAAATGATGAAAGAACTGAAGACCCTACTTTGCACAATTGTTCTTTGAAGGATTGGAGACCCTGCTTTGCACAATCGCACTTGGAGGACATTCCATACAACATCTGCATTAATAAGGCACAGCAGCACTTTATCTTGTCACAACATTTACCTCCAACTTCCTCCAAGCTGCTAATTTATGATTGATCTTAACTGCTAAATTGATGGACTGTTTTGGTTAACTAAAGTTGTAGATGTATTTATTGATTAACTAATTAGCGATCTGATAAAACATAATATTTTTGGCAAATTAATTAAGGGGTTTATTGTTGGGGAGGGTTTTTGTAATTAATACGCCATTAGAATTAATTTAAGTATTTTTAGCTAATTTAAAAGGGAGATTGTGGGTTGGGCTTAAATTGGTTAGTTAACTTTGGAATTGGCAGATACTGATAAATTAAGGAGAATTTGGATTGGCAAGGACGGAGAGGGCTGGGGAGTTAATTAACCGCAGGGTTTGAGTTGTGCTCTTCTACATTTGGTCTGAGGCTGAAGCGGAGACTAGTGGGGGATGACCGGTCTGAGGATTCCAGTACTCCTGGGGAGGGGAAGGCATGACAGTGGGAACAGACATCGATGTAAAGGAAGGAGGCTGAGACGAGGTGGTGCTCAGCCACCTTCCAGTCTGTGTCCCATCCCGACGGTGACAGTAGTGGGGTCAGGCTAAATTGCTCGCCTCCGTCATTGGTGTTATGCAACGCCAGGTTGCAATAAGACCTCAGTTCTCCGAGAGTTCCTACTCAAGCAGGACGTGGACCTGGCTTGCGTGACTGAGACCTGGGTGCGAGAGGGAGAGACTGTGGCCCTCTCCCAGACGGCTTCCCCAAGTTACTCAGTCTTTCACCAATCACGAACTAGCAGGCGGGGGGGGGGTGGCGGCTCTATTCATATGAGAGGCTTACTCCTTTCGGGCTCTCCCGGCTCCAGAGATCAAAGGTATTGAATGTGCTGGCCTGGCACGGGACATTGGGGAGGGGTTGATGATATGGCTGGTGTATCGTCCGCCTAACGCACCAGTCAGCGCCTTACCATGCCTGATGGAGGCCATAGCAGGCTGGGCATTGGAGTACTCAAGGCTTGTGACCCCAGGTGACTTCAGTGTCCATGCTGACGATGCAGCCTCCAGTCAGGCGATGGACCTAGTGCCATCCATGGTGACACTGGGGCTCTCCCAATTTGTTATATCGCCCACTCACCAGGTGGCGCACATGTTAGATTTGATCTTTGTGGCCGGGGTTTTGGTGGACGATATTACTGCTGAGACTGGTGCCATGGTCGGATCACTTTGCCCTTAAGGCTCGTGTGGATGTCCCACCCCAAGCCTGTTTGGGTGGCGAGCTTATTTTGGCTCACCTGCGGAGTCTGATGGACCCTGAGTGGTTCCAAACGGCCCTGCAGGAACCCTGGCCCCCTGGCGATTCTCTTGATGACCTGGTTGAGTCTTGGGATGGCCAACTCTCCAGGGCCATTGATAAGATTGCACCTCGGTGCCCTCTGTGTCCTCATGTTAAGCTGGCTCCATGGTATACCCCGGAGTTGCAGCAGCTTAAACGAGGGCTCAAACTGTTAGAGAGGCAATGGCAGCGTACTCGAGACGAAGCAACTAGAACTTCTTGTAGAGAGTTTATGAGATGGCAGTCAAAGCCACAAAGAAGACCTACTTTGCGGCCAAGATTGCATCTGTAAATTCACGCCTAGCACAATTGTTTAGGATAATTCGGAATCTGGCAATACTGCCGCAAGGCAGGCCAAATGCTAGGGAATTGGAGATAGGCTGTGAGGCTTTTGTGAAATGTTTTGCAGATAAGATCTCATCGCTCTGCCACGACCTTCCAGCCACATTGGATACAGTATGTGAACTTGAGGCCCTGTGCCTGTCTTCTGGATTAGTTCTGGATCGGTTCAATGTGCTCAGGTTGGAGGAAGTTGACAGAATCCTCTCCACTGTATGCCCAGCAACTTGTGATCTGAACCCGTGCCCCTCCTGGCTAATTAAAGCTTGCCAGAGGGAGCTCAGATGTCCTATACGGGACATCATAAATAGATCCCTCTCAGAAGGGCTTTTTCCAAAGAGGCCGTGTTCTGTCTTATCTTGAAAAAGACTACATCAAATCCGACCAAATTGGCTCATTACCAGCCAGTCTCAAATTTACCCTTTTTGGGCAAAATTACTGAGAGGGCAGTAGCATTACAGTTACATAGTTTTCTGGATGTTGCTTCCGTCTTAGATCCCCACCAGTCCGGCTTTCGCCCAGGTCATGGGATGGAGACAATGCTGGTCACTTTGGTGGATGATCTCCAGCGGCATCTGGATCGAGGCAGCTTGGCGGTACCGATGTTGTTAGACCTATTGGCTGCGTTCGATACGGTTGACCATCAATTGCTGACCTGCCGCCTCGCTGACGCGGGGATTCAGGGCTTGGCCTTGCAATGGCTTTTCTCTTTCCTTGATGGTCGTGGACAAAGGGTGGTGATTGGGGGTGAACTGTCCCAGAGGCACCCACTTAATTGAGGAGTGCCACAGGGGGCGGTGCTCTCCCTGATGCTATTTAACATCTACATGCGCCCCCTTGCCCAGATTGCCCAGAGGTATGGGTTGGGTTGTCACCAGTATGCTGATGACACCCAACTCTATCTACTGATGGATGGCCGGCCTGACTGCGTCCCAGAAAATTTGGACCCACTGTTGCAAGCTGTGGCAGGATGGCTCAGGCTGAGTAGGTTGAAGCTGAATCCAGCAAAGACAGAGGTCCTTTGCCTGAGCCGTGGTGGTCTGAGTTTGGGGGTCCTGCTGGAGCCTGCCTTGTCAATGGAGGCCCAGATAGCAGCCACTGCTAAATCCGCCTTTTTTCATCTCAGGCAGATGAGACAGTTGGCTCCCTTCCTGGAGCGTGACAACCTGGCATCAGTGATCCATGCAACGGCCACCTTGAGGTTGGACTACTGTAATGCACTCTACATGGGGCTGCCCTTGTGCTGAACCCAGAAACTGCAGCTAGTGCAGAACGCCGCAGCCAGGTTACCGTTAGGGCTCTCTAGGTGGGAGCACAAACAGCCGAGGCTGCGGGAACTGCACTGGCTGCCAATAGTGTACCAGATCCGTTACAAGGTGCTGGTTATTACCTTTAAAGCCCTATATGGCTGAGGACTTGCCTACCTTAGGGACCATCTCTCCCCATATATTCCCCAGAGGGTACTGCGTTCTGGCTCTCAAAACCTTTTGGCAGTCCCCGGGCCGAAGGAGGCCAAACTAAAAGTCACCAGGGAAAGGGCCTTCTCGTTTACAGCTCCCCACTGGTGGAACCAATTACTGGAGGAGGTGAAGGCTACCCTCTTCCAGCTGGCCTTTGTTTAATATGGAATTTACTGTAGAAGAAATACCGTCACCACGGAACAATTGTAAGATGGTCAACACCGAGATTTTAGCACCAAATTAATTTGATGGTTTTAATTAGATGATTTTAATGTAGGATAACAATATGTTTATATGATCTGTAATATGTTTTGTATACACCTTGTTTTAACTGTTGAAATGTAGCATACTATGTTATGCCATGTGAGCCACCCTGAGCCTGCTTCGGCGGGGAGGGCGGGTTACAAATTAAAGATGATGATGATGATTATCCTGAACTGTGCCCATATGGACAGTTAATGCATCTCTTTCAGCACTATATTCCCTGCAGCCCAGCACCATAAGAGAGGGGGATTTTCATAGGATTTTCTACTAGATTCAATGGCATGATTTTGCCACGTACATTATGTAATCATCAATCCCCTTGAGGTTACAGGAGCATAGATAGCCACAAGATGTCTACCTTCCAGCAGTGACCAGAGCTGACATTCTAAATGCAGTATAAGCTGAACAAAACAGCACTGCTGTTTGTAACTGGTGTTTGAACTTCTGTGGAAAGAATAATGCTGTTTTGACCATTCCACCATTGTGTATTGAATCAAGAGGGAATCATGTTATTGATTCTTGTCTAGGTTCTTTGATGTAACGTGAAGTGAGGGCTATTTAAAAAAAAAAACAACCCAAGAACTTATTCCCCCCCCCTCCGCAATTTAACTCTGGAAGAAGAACTAAAGTTAGTAAAAAATGCCTGCATACTAATATATTTCTTTAGTATCACTTTAGTGACTTGTCCTCCATGGCACATTTATAGGAGAAAGAATGTGGTATTTTGAGGATGTCAGTCAAAGTGAATCAATTCATTTAAAGGTTTCTGATTTGCAGTTTCAGTACAGTGGTTCTCAGTCTCAATTACCACATTGTGTCTCTCACTTGGCAGAGGGCTTTTGTCATTCACATCACTTTATATTTCCTCTTTATTGAATCCTGAAATTCTGAGCACAGATGCATCTTATCATTCCTATTGGCATACTATTGCCTTTGACAGAAAAACAGCTCTCTGCCCATGACTCTTCTGACATCTTACAGTATCAAAATTATTTAACTAATTTTTATTGTATAAGTGGACATTGATCAAATAATATGACTAACAAAACAAGGGAGCACTTTAACCCAGTGCCGTCCTTCTTCTTAGCTATTTCCTCTGAAAATCTATTGGCAAGAGAAAGTCAGCACAGACTATGTTTTCTAAATATGTTGAATGGTCAGTTGCATTCTCATTTTTAATTTTTTCAAGGGTTGATGATGTACGTGTGATGAGCTCTCAGAATCAACCCACCACTTCATGTTCCATCTTTTTTTCACCTTTGACATTTCTTTATTGCATAGCCAGCCCCCTAGTCTTGCTTCCTGGCCTCAGTCACCATGTCCATACCTGAATTTCTTCCTCAGTTTCCTTCTCCTGAGCACAAAAACATCCATCCATCCTTCATCTCCTGGTCCAACTATTTACCTTCTGCCAGTGCTGGGTTTTAAAGTAGAGATGCAGACTACTGTGCTGATCTTCCTCTCAGTTCTATTGAGGAGAGAGGAAGTAAGATTATCAACCTCAAGGGGCACCTGGAGTTTTTCTGGAATTACAACTGACTTTCAGGCTACAGAGTTCTGTTTCTGTAGAGGAAATGGCAGTTTTATAGGGTGGACTCTATCATATTCTATAGATTCTATAACAGAATTACGGAGAAACAGAGGTCCTAGAGTACACACAGAGGGTGAGTGTTCTAGTTCTTCCATTTCTTCTGTGGTATTCCATGAAGAAAAGAAGAAACTGAATGAGTACCCCTTGTAAAGGCCAGAGGTTGGTTGGGGATTGAGATAGGAATGGGATTGCTGTCGGCTGGCATGCTCCTGCATTCTTTAAGAGTAGATTTTCTCCTTGACTTTGAGAACAATGTGAGGAGGATTTTGAGAAATTTATTTGGGTGGAGTGGAACATAACTAGGTAGCAGCCAGTAGTGCCAGTACAAATATTTAGGATCAACCAGTTTGCATGACATAAAGAACTCATGCATACAGGTGATGGAAGAAAGAGGGAAGTGAGAGGAAATGACCTTTGACCCAGAGCAAACAGCACATGATTTGATACAACATCCCTGCTGAACCCTCTCCACTCCCTAAACTCCACCCTCTTTGGCCCTGCCTCCAAATCTCCAGGAATTTCCCAAGCAAGAGTTGGCAACTTTAGAAGGAAGATTCATAGCCAGAACAGCCCAAAGGGAAAGGAGTAATGAATGAAATTTCAATTTCCTCTGGAATTAGAACTGATCTCCAGTCTACAGTTCCCCTAAAGGAAATGGAAGTTTCAGCGGGTAGACTCCATCCACGCTGAGCTCCTTCTCTATCCAAACTTGATCCTCTCCAGGTGCTGCCCCTAAATCTCTAGATATTTCCAAAGCTGGAGTTGGCAACCATAATAGAATCAGAAGTCTCTGGAAATTCTCATAGAATTATTTAATTTTATTAATTAATTTACTTTACTTATATTACATTCTCATTGAGACTTAAGGCCAATTATATGGTATAAAACAGTGTCATCAAATAGCATGGCAGCTATACATATCCTTATCCAGATCTCCTGGTGATACAGTAGAGGTCCTAAATTGCTGCCTAGCAGCTGTGGTTAAATGGCTAAGAATAAACAAATTCAAACCAAACCTTGGAAAGACAGAGGTAATGCTGGTTGTGAAGGTGGAGGTCTTGAAGGTCAGTATGATCCTAATTATTGATGGAGTTCAGCTGACCCTTGCTGACTTGGTAAAGAGCCTCGAGGTTATACTGGACACAAAATTATTGCTGGAGAAGCACATTAATGCATTCTTTTTAAAAGTCTTTCATTGCTATAGTTGAACTGGCCACCCGAATCTATGCCACAGTGACATTGAGACTAGACTACTGTAATGCACGGTACATTAGTTTCCCGTTAAAATCAGTTTGGAAACTCCGGTTGGTACAGAACGCTATGGCTAAGTATTATTAGAAACTAGGTGGCAAATGCATATTACTCTTATTCTGCAGTCACTCCAATGGCTGCCCATCAATTACCGAACTCAATTTAAGGTATTGGCTACCCATACAAAGTCCTTTGTGGCCTTGGACCTTCATATTTGCAAGACTGTCTCTCTCCCTATGCCTCTCCACATGAGCTTCACTCTCCCTATGCTTTGCCACATCAGTTGGGCATTCTGCAGGTGCCAAACTGCAAATGGGCAAAATGTCCAATACCTGTCCATACATGTGTCTTTTCTGTTGTGGCCCCCACCTTGTGGAATGATCTGCCTTAGGAGTTCAGGAAGACTCCCACTCTCCTGGCTTTAAGCAATTTGTGCAAACTGAATTATTCAAGAGGGTTTTTTAAACATAGATAATAAGGTAGCACTGAACAAAATGATTCACAAAGTTACTTGGATAAATCATTAAGGACTGTGGTCTGTACTACTGTGTTTAGCTGAAAGTAGAATCCTATTATGAAATTTTGCACCTTTTAATGTTTTGTGTTAACATTTGCTTCAGTTCTGTTTTTAGACTTCTGGTTGGTTCTACAACCCTAATTCCTATTACATTGTTTGTTGACCAGGCCCCTGATCAGCCTTGTCACTCTCCTCTGCATCCACTTCATTCTGTCCATATTCTTCTTGAAGTGAGGCCTCCAGAACTGCACACAATACTCCAGGTGTGGCCTGACTAATGCAGTGCACAGTGGAACTATGACATTTTGCAATTTGTATGTTATGCCTCTGTTGATACACCCCAAGATGCCATTTCCCTTTTTTGTTGCTGCATTACACTGACTGCTCATATTTAACTTATGGTTCACCTATCTATCCAAAAGTGTATCCCCTATCCAGTATATGCGTTTCTCATTTTTGTTACCCAGATGTAGAACTGGGCACTTATCCTTGTCAAATTGCATCTTGTTCACTTCTGCCCACTTTCCCAGCATGTTCAGATCTAGTTGAATTCTATATCTTGTGATGTGTTTGTTGCTCCTCCCAATTTGGTGTCATCTGCAAATTTAATGAGTAGCCCTTCCACACCCTCATCCAGATTTTTTATAAAAATACTGAAAAGTATCAGGCCCAGAAATGAGTCCTGTGGCACCCCACCAAACACCTCCTTCCATTCAGATGAAATGTCATTGACAACTACTCTGAGTGCAATTCTCCAACCAGTTCCCTATCCACCTAACTATCCTAGAGTCCAATTCACAGTCTTCTAGTGTACTCATCAGAACATGATGTCAAAAGCTTTACTGAAACTGAGGTAAACATCAGTAAGCTCGTCATTCAATCAAAGAAGGAAATGAGGTTAGTTTGGCAGGACCTGTTGGGGACAAATCTGTGCTGACTCCCCCAGATCACCAAGTTGTCCTTCAGGACCATGTGGGTTAGATCTGGAACAGGTTGAATATAGCATTTTATAAAGCCATTCAGATCTAGAATTTAGACTTCATAGCAACCTTTTACTTGATCTTGTATTTTAAAAAATACTAAATTGGGATATTGGAATTGCACAGACTGATAGCTTTCTCTATCATACAAAAAGTGTCAGGCTGGCAGAACTATTATTCATTTTTTTAAAAAAATTCTTAATGCCTCACTGCATCCTCATGTCAGATGGGAGATAATTCTCCTGTTTTCTTTTTTCTGACTCCCAGCAGGCATGTTATGCATACATAGTTAGATCTGTTTCAGGGGCCTGTTTCTCTGAAGAGATGATAATTCTCACACTCAGAATTAGCATCCCAACCCTATAGTTGTGTCTAGTAGTGATAGGAAGCAATTGCATATCTAGCACATCTTATGATTAACTGGGGGAGGTGTTTCACAGTTACCTGCAAATTACCATTTCATTTTAGAAGTCTACTTCTAGCTCTGTGTATTCATTTGCGAGTGGAGGCAAAAAGACCAAGCTTGTATCTTAGCAAGCTTAAATAGCCTCAGTTCCCGTGCTTGGCTTCAAACCAATCCCAGCACTTTCCGTGGGAGCTGAGGATTGGTCTGGACTGACTGGGCTCCCCACTTCCCTGGCTGTGGCACAAAAGCCGTCTACAGACTCCCCCCCCCCAATCACCCACCTCCAGGAGCCACAAACGACAGCGAAGGTAAGTGCTCCAGCTGTGCTTCCCTAGGTGAAATAGCAGCTTTATGGAGCAGATGATATAATAAATAATAAACACTCAAGGCTAGAAGTATGCCTTAAATCTAGGCAAAACAGAAGTCCTCGAGTGATATTCCATCCCCTCTAATATCCCACCCTTCCTCAAACTGTACTCTCCTTAAGCACCATTCCCCAAACCCCCCAAATCCCCCATCCCCCAAATCCAGAAATTCACTAAGTAAAAGTTGGCAATCCTAGCTAGATTCCCTGTTCTTTTGACTTTGCACCAGACTGGCATTGGTGATAAACCACTACAGACTGTGACATTGCATTGCTACAATACTCATTGAATCTCAGTTACACTTAGCTGTCAATGCAGCTGTTCATAGCATCAGCCATAAATGCCGTAATCCATAAGTGAACCTGTCAGCAGGCACTCACCTGCAGAAGAGCAAACTCTCTCAATAACGACTTTCACTGTGATTGTCAATGTAATGAAAATCAGGCATCTTCAACTACTGTGTTCAAACTGCGTTTAAATGAATGGAATTGGGCTGGTCTGGGGAGGTGTGAAGCCTAGCATCTAAAACCTTAGCGGACAAATTATTTTTTCTTTTGAAGTGCCGATAACAGAAATAGAGCTTTAAACACTTTTCTGAACAGTTAAGATAGTGTGTTAAACTATTTATTAGATTTAGAATTCACCCTACCCAAAGGATTCTGGTGAACAGAATTTTCAAAGTTAGGCTTGGATTCAATAGAACCACAGGTGGTGTGCCACTCAGAATGGGACTTTCTTACCCCACCATTCCTGAGGGCTGGAGGAACTTCTAGACTACATCCATTATGATACAGAATAAGAAATGGAGAAAATTTAAGCCCTTTGCATGAGCTGAAGTGTACTGAGTATCAGCTATAAGAATTGCAGAAATTAAGCAATATAACTGAGCCAAGACCAATTTTTAGAAATATTTTTTGGTAAATAAGCATTCCCTCTCCTTTCTTTCCTGAATAGTTCTGTTCATCATTTGTCTGCCTAGTAATCTCAAATATTCCTTATCTTACCTTGTTTGTTGCAGCTATGGAGAATGCAGGAAAATGAATGCAAAGAGATGTTATGCCAATAAAGATTTTTGGAATTTGGAATGCAAAGAGATCATGACCTTAGGAGAGTGGGCACAAGGTTTAAAAGCAGCAAGTTTAAGTTTGTTCAGAAAGCTGATCTTCAATCAGAAGTTCCTCGTATGTGTTAAAGAAAATTGGTAGTTTTTAGGTTAGATGTTATGCATCCTTTTCATCTGTGCAAGAAGGCTTCCTTTGGTACAAGAAAGAAGTCTTCCTTTAGTACAAAGGGCCAAGTGGTTCCCTAATTACTCCTCCACACTGCAGTTGCCTGTTTCAGATCTTCTTTTTATCCATGCAAGTCTCCCAATCTTGAGCATCACCTTTTCAGCCCTTACAGTCAGCTGCTGGGAGAAAAGCAAGGTGGAAAAGATCTAGTTCCGCCAGTGCACCATCACCACCACCACCACTACTACTGTTGTTGTTGAAATATGTCTCACAGTCCCCACCCCCAATATCTCACAGCTTGACCATTAGCTCCTCATAGGATCCAATCTACTATAAGAAACATGATAAAACTGTTTAGTTTCAAAGTAAATAAAATATTCACAAGAAATACCCTAAACAACTTTGGTGGGCATGAACTAGTTGATGCAATGGGAGTGCAGTAGTATTATTTCTTCAGTTCTATCACCATCATCTCATACATCTTGTTGTTGGAATGTCAGTATACAGAGATTCCACATCCATGGTGGCTAAAATAGTATTATCTGGAAAGTTGTTCAAAGATTGTATTTTCCTCAGAAAGTCTGCAAGTGACTTGAATCTGCAAGAATAATGGAATTTCCAGAACTTAGCAGGAATATTGTTTCATATCTGACTTTATATTCAGCCCTGACATCTGTATTCTTACAGTTCCCCAGAACGGCCATATGTCCTCTTTATTTTCTTATTTGGAATAACAAATTAGAATAGTAGATTGTAATGTAACATAATGAATAGTAGAATGTAGTGTAGTTTGGAAAGATAAATTGGAATATATTGCTCTGGTTTGGGGAAAGGAGAGATAACGCTACACAGCCAGTTGTCCAACCTGAGGGGAGATGGATGGAGCTTAAGGGCAGGGTCTCAGTCAATTACTCAAAACATTCCACAATTAAGAATGCATTTGCCCATCAATCTCCAATTTTGACATATTTATTTCCTTCACTATGGTAGCCATATAAAATAAGCTTGTTATTCCTGTTTTATGCTTGAATCTGTTAAACATCTTCATTATGCCGCATGGTAATTTACTGCTCAGCCTCTACCTACATGTATGGATGGGTAATTTCCATTTCATTGTCTCTGAGGAAGTGTGTGTGCACACAAAATCTTATACTTTGGATTTGTTGGACTTAAAGGTGCCACTGGACTCAAACTTATGGCTCAATATGTGGAGTAGGTTGATAATTTCACACTTACTTGACACCTCCAAAATTGAAAATATTTAAAACTGCTACAGAAGTAACCTATTAATTTCCTTCTCTATGCCTTTTTATCATACTGCAATACATTTTTGGAGACTCTTGCTGGTTCTTCAAAACTTCAACAAGGCAGACATTTTAAAATCCACTTAGGAGCAATAAGACTAGTTTTCAAACTTGCATCTTATAGCTCTGGCTTTCCTTTCAAGTTTCGTTTTTTTTTTCTTCTGATGTGGAACCAGTTCTATTCATATTACACATAGGTAAGTTTAAGTTCAGTCAGGCTTGAAACCATTTCCTGCTTGACTATATTTGATGCAACATGCTTAATGAAATTAGATAATGTGCCAAGCTCAGGATTGCAATTAAATCTCTTACTGAACCGCAATTAAAGATTAAAGAATGCATAAATGAGCTAAAGAACTGGATTCCACAAATAGAAATGCATCTCTCCCCTACTGTAGAATTTATGAGTTTTGCTTCAGAGGAAGGAAGAATATACTAAGCACATTCAGAGGACAACAAAAAGCCAGAAATGTATGTGGGACCCAGAGGATCCCAGTACACCTTCTAAAACATGTTTAGAACTCAGCTATAAAACCTTCCATTTTGTTAGTGTTTTTGATGATGTGGGCTCTCTGACCCACAAAAGTTTATTCCACAATAAATGTGCTAGTCTTTAAAGGACTTTTAATGCATTGACTCTTGTAAACAGAGAGATTTAAAGGAAGTAAGGATAATAAGGAAGGAATATATCCCCTTTGTTAGTCAATAAGTCAGTGAATCCAATACCTTTATTGGCATATTTTGCTTGTTTCTAAGAATTTTTCGGGTAATATTCTAAAGTAACATGTAAAATAAAATCTTGCAAGCAGATTCTTGAGTCTTAATTGAATATAATGCAGTATTTTATTGATTGTAGTGTCCCTCCTTGCATTCTTCAAATCAAAGATGTAAATAGTTCTGGAATACTAGTTTGGGAGTTTATAAACCGGATCCTTAATCATAAAATAAATTATGTTCCTCAGGTGACATTATATTAATGCCAGCATACATTCTGGGGTTAAGAGATTAGTATTTTTAACAGCAGTTGGAATTTGATAAGACAACTAACTGTGAGTGTTTTACTTGATGTTTATAAACATACAAGAGTCTGCAACACAAAGGATACTGAATAACATGGGACTTACTTCTGATAGCCCTTCTTAGGATCAGGGGTCATTTCATAGAAAAAGAGGTGCTGGAGCTCATTTGCATAACTCATTTGCATATGTCACACACCCCTGACATCACCGGAAGGCGTACTAATTATATCAGCTCAACATCTGTCTTAAAATACTTCCTGAATCATAATTGTCATAATAAAACCCTACTAAAAGTAGACTTTTTGACATTGAATGCCAGGAATTATATAGTCTGGCCAATAAAACCTGATCTCCACTGTGTTTTGAGATTCCTCTCACCATGGGGAAAATGGCTTCATACTTTTCCCTTTTATTGACACCCCAGCACCGAAGAGCTTTCTCTCTTGCTAGATGTAATGCTCTGCCCTCTGCCATACTTCTTGGCAGAGTGGTGACCACACATCCATTGAAACAGTCCCTCATGTCTTGCTCCACTGTTTGCTATATTCACAGCTTCATAAATCATTTCTGCATCCCATTTTAGAGAAATCAGGAGACTGCTCAGATGCCTTGAAAGTCTGTAGGCTTCTGAGTGGTTTCTTCCCAAAATACACTGAAATAGTAGCCAAGTTCATTTTTCTGGCCACCATGATACACCAGGCCTCAGATTCAGTGGGAGCTCATAGGAGCACAGTTCCTGAACCTTTCTGAGAGTTCCACCTTCTCCTCCTGAGATTTCCACCTCCTTGTCCATTGAATAGTATTGCAGCTGCATAACAATCCCTGGATGAGCTCCACCACCTATTTTACTACAAAATGACCATTGTGATACGCCAAAGGATTTTGTAACCATAGTTTGAATTGGTAATGATATTTCTAAATTTTAACTGTATCTTTTGCATTTTATGGGTAATTTTTGTTCTGTATAATTTGGCAATAAAATCTTATTCCCATCATAGTTTTAAAATTACTTTCTCCTATGTGGCCACAGTGGCATGATATTGAAGAAGATATTGGATTTATATCCCGCCCTCCACTCCGAAGAGTCTCAGAGCGGCTCACAATCTCCTTTACCTTCCTCCCCCATGAGGATTACCAGATGAATGATTTATATGTTTTAGTTATTTTTCCATTTTTTGTAGGGAAAATATTAGAAAGTTTGTCAAACCTTAGAGTTCAGTAAAATTCTCACAGGGGTTTGAACAATGGAGCCCATAAGCAAGTTTTTTTTTTTTGAGGGGGAGGGTATAAGAAATAAAGCACAATAAAATTTAGAGGTTCTGGAGCTCTGCCCCTGTGAGCTCCTGCCCAAAATGAGGCCTGCTTAGGACTGTCTTCTGAATCTATGTATTATATATAGGGATGGGCACAAACTGGGAAAATGGTGGTTCATGTTGATTTGTGGCTTGATTGCCCAAACTTGTGGTTTATTTTGGTTCGTGGTTCATTTGATTTCTCAAAATTGGTTCATTGATAATTTGGTTTGGGAGGTGGTAGAACAACCCCCCTCATGAGTTAAACTCACAGGAAGTCTTCAGCAGTCTCTCCTGCACCAGACCTCCATGTTTGGCAACGATTGGATTTGGTATGTCCAAGTTATAGCCACCCAAAACAGGTGCCCCCAGGAGCCCTCCATGCAAATTGCCAAGCCACCTCTTTCCTCCGCCCGGAAATGGGCATGGAAAAGAGCTGCCATGGGGCCTCCTCTTCGCAAGGGAGACCCCTGCCGGGTGGCTGGAATTGAACTCTGGCGGTTTTATCGAAGGGCTTGTCACGGACCTTCTGGGGGAGGGGGAATAGGGCACGGGATTGGCCGTCACTTCAAGGAGGAAGAGAGCCCCGTTGGGGGGGAGGACATGGCAAACAGATGGGGGAAATTTGGGCGCCCCTATCCGAGCATCTGTTGCCAGCCAGATCCTAGTAGGCGCGTTTACTTGAAAGCAGACCCTGGGGACAAGGAGGGCTTGCCAGCATAGTGAGTGAATGAACGAGGGGTGATTTTTAAAAACCTTTCCCCCCTCTGCAGTCGGTGCCTTTTCTGTCTTTTAACAAGGAAGGAGCGCTCTTTAAAGGGCGTTGGCCCAGAAACAAGGTGACCGACCCGCAGGATATTTCAGAGGCTCCGAGGTGGTTCTGATCTCGGGCTGCTTTCCTGCAGGGGAGGCAGCCCAAGAGCGAAGCTGAGCCATCTCTTTCCTCTGCCTGAGTCTTGGGCAGGGAAAGAGCTGGTGCAGGAGCTCATCCTTGCTCCCGGACTTTGTTCCCTGCAGGGGAAGCCGCTCGGAAGCGAGGCTGAACTGCCTCTTTCCTCCGCCCGAGTTTCAGGCGGGGGAAAGAGACAGAGCTGTGCCAGCTGACATGTGGGGAGCAGGTGCCTTGGGGCGCCCTGTAGGCCATGTAGTGCCCTTGGCAGCTGCCTACATGGCCTACTCCCATGCGCCGGGCCTGGTCTTCTGACAACCAGGGCTGCTTCTTTATTTTTTTGTAGCAGGAACTCCTTTGCATATTAGGCCACATATCTCTGATGTAGCCAATCCCCCTGGAGTTTATAATAGGTCCTGTACTAAGAGCCCTTTAAGCTTTTTAAGGATTGGTTATATCAGGGATGTGTGGCCTAAAATGCAAAGTAGTTCCTGCTACAAAAAAAAGCCTTGCTGACAGCCTTTGGCTGTATGGTGGATTGAATGAAGAGCTAACTAGAAATCAAGTGCATAGCCATATATGTCTATGAACAAAATGAGCGTTATAGGTCATTCTACTGAGACTGCAAATTGCTAGTTAATGCTGCACTTGATTGTGTACAACTCTACTCATAAAACATAGAGGTACACATACAATCTGTCACAGTGGCAGGCTCCAATGTAGTCATTTTGATAATGATTTTATGATAGAAAGAATATTCTGCTACAAAATTAGAACTACATTAATTAGTTATTTGTGTTTCAGAATAGGCATTGGTCTTAGATGAATCTTGGCAAGTCTATCTGTGGCTTAGAGAGATGATCAAACAGTGTTTTCCTTCTCACAAGCAAAGAAGAGGAGTCGGAAGCTGTGCTCGTCTAGTTAATGTACAAGACTAAGCAATAAGTCAGACCATCTATGTGCACTTTATGGAGAACAGTATAAAGGAGACAGCAAGGATTCATAAAAATAAAACACGTCAAGCTTGCTTGGTTTCCGCTTTTGACAGAATAATAAGCTTGGCAGGAAGGGTGAACAAAGTGGACATATCTTTTGACTTAAGCAAGGCATTTGACATGATTCTACATCGAACTCTGAAAAGGAAATAAAAAGGCAGTTGAAAAATACTTGTAAGCTGATTTTTTAAAAAGAATTGAGTTACAGGATAAACACATTAATTTCTGAAACAATTGCTAAAAGCGTCCACAGTAGTGCAGCAGGAGTTAACTGTGTAATGGATCAGTGGTTAGCTGTTCAAACTGAAAGATGTGTGATACAACTTTCTTTCATGCATAGTCAATTATATTCTCCCTAACTGAATGCAGCAGGACATCATAGCTAAATGAAAGCAGTAGAGGAGGAGGGGAGAAGCATACATTTATGTAGCCATATCCCCACCAGCAAGTTGCTCATATGTTTATTTATATGCTTTTCATTTAATTTCAGGGACGCACAGGTGAACAATATGGAGATACATAAAAGACTGGATGCTGCTAGATAAACTTGTGTATCTTGCCACTTATTCACCATGTGAAACATTCAAAAACACAAAGCACAACAAAGGATAGGGCTGGGATGTTAGGATAACAGTGGAGAGCTGTGATAAAAACACAGAAGGCTGCATGTGGGTAGAAGCTACAAACAAATGACTCACCAGTTAGAGCTGCCTCTGATCAGCTGGATTCAAAGTAGCCCAGAGATCACACAGATCAGCTGCTCTGCATCTTGTGTCTCTATAATAAACAAACAGAAAACAATAATTTTGCAAACTTTGTTTGCAAGATCTGATGACATCATAACTTTGCTTTTATCTCCAGGTGAATTTGTTTTTTCCAATGCTGATGAACACTGCCCCCAAGAACTGAACTAGGGAGGATGTACTTTTGTTCACTATGAAGTTCATAACTGATATGTTGCTGCAATTCAATTCCCCAAAGGACAGATACTCAATTGAAATCTTTTAGCAACTCATTAAGCTGCAATATGTGTCAGTGGGCAGCATGTACCTGTTCGAGTGTATCGAACAAAGTCAAACATCAAAGTTTTCATTAGAAGCCTTTCTTAATTATTAATCTTTAGATCACTCATTAAAGTTACATGTTTCTCTAGATTAAAGATCACTACAACATTATATTACATTCATAATCTTTTTAGCCCCTTGGTCTTCTGAGACTATTTTAAGCCACAGCAGTATATTAGGATAGCTCTGAAAAGGCCACAGGACTGTGGACAGTTGTATAAGGCAGTGTGCTGAATCACAGTTGGAATGCCATCTTAAGCAGAGATGCCCTCTTCTGAACCCACTGTCTACAGTGGGTTTAAAAAGAAATATAGTGATTTATGATAATCTTCAGTGGACCTCTGGAACAGACTAGGAGGAGGAAGGAAATTCCCTCTTTACTCTTCATCTTTTACTTCCATCCTGTATTGATACATTTTTTCCTCTGGCAGGTTTAGGAGTGAAGAAAATCTGTTTTTAGTGGAGGGGAAAGGTGATTTGAAGGCATGTATCTGACTTCAGGAAAGAGTGACAGATCAATATTTCAGAAGGATGGACCCTCCCTGGTCTGATCCAACAGGATTCTTCTGATGTTCTTCCCAGGGGAAGGCCTCAGCCTCAGTTTTTTGGGGGGGTTTGGCCACTGTTTGACACAGAGTGTTGGACTGGATGGGGCATTGGCCTGATCCAACATAGCTTCTATTATGTTCTTAAGGACAAGGAACTGTTGGCTCATGCTGTAGGGTGGAATGTATCTGAGTGTTCCTTGGATCCCACTTGGCCTCAGATTCAGTACAATTAATGGCCATGGTTGCTAAATCAAGCTTGCATTTCAGAACAACATTAAAAGCATGAGAAGACAGTTTATTCTGGAATAGGTTAGTTGTTGTCAGTCTGTCTGCAATTAGAGTGTTCATGAAGGAGGCTATGAAACCAAGCTAGCTTGTGATCCTCAAGACATTCTGCTTTTACAACTTGTGATTTCTGAATAGGTTTGCCAGGCAAATTGGGGGGGAGGATATGAGGGGAAAGGTGATTTGAATGAGGCATTCTCTTGAATCTTCTGGTGAAGTGAGAATCCTTCTTCAGGAGAACACTAACTTCAAGAACACAATTACACTTAGACAGAGACAGGGCCACCAAGAGCCACCTTGGGACCCCAGACAAAGATTCCCTCTGGGCAGCCCACTAATACTACTGAGACCCAGTCCAAACAATACATGACAACAAGTGATCGAAGTTCCTGTTAACTTCAAAACTGTAAGATGTTTCTTAATGAAGAAAAGCTAATATGTAAACTGTGACACAGAGTCATTTTTACACATGAGTAAGTCAACTCTTCCCTATCCACATATACACAGAGTTCTGCAAGCCACCATAGAGCCAGCAGAAAATGTAAGAGAGAGCTTAAGAAGACTGAGGCTGTTCATGTCTTCCATGGTCATAGCTGGTGTCAGAGTCCAAGTGCTGCTGGCTGAGAAAGGATGGAGATCAACTGCCCAAGCTAGGAAGGAAGGTAGCAGTCAAATAAATTTGGCTGCCAGTTCCTGTCTTGCTAGTCAGCTATTAAAATAGTTAAAAACTAGTCAGCCATTAAAATGGTTACATTTTTGCAGAAGAATAAGAAAGGAAAAGCAGACTTTTTAAAAATCTTATTTCCCATTTACTTCCAACACAAGGTTTTGCTGTGGTATCACTGAGAGTTCTTAGTGTGTTCTCTGAAATTGGGACAGTGCCAAGCAAAGGCACTGTTCACACAGCTTGTTGAGTCCATGTTAAACTGACTGGGTTCTGTTCCGAATATCTTTGTTCTGGATATTATCAATCAGACTGCCATATGGCAATTCGAATCACTCCGTGGTGAAACCGTCTTCTGCCGTCCACACAACGGCACCATGCAGTTCTTTTTTTTTTCTCCCACTATTATGCGCATATGTGGTTATGCACATATCACTAAGTAGTAAAAAAAAAATGGCGACCATAAACCGGATGTCTGAAGCTCTTTTTGCTCTGGGACAGCCTTCAGATGTACGGAAGTTGGTTAATATTGCAGCAGAACTATCGAGATAGAGAAAACTACAAGGTGAAATTGGTGAAAAAACACCGCAAAGGAGCAGGTAACAAAATAATCCAGTACAGAGAAGGATTGGGGGGGGGGGGGAATGATTGACTACCAGGAGGCAGATGTTGCTGTCTGATCAGCTACTTTTAATCCGGTAGGAAACAGCAGCAACAACTGATTAAACCGTGCATCTGAACAGGCCGAAACAGAGACAATGGGTTCAGTCTTACTGCTTTCAATTTATCATGAACAGTTTGTCCAGCTACCCAGGCATCCAAGGCAACTTGGGCCCTTCTCTCATGGTGGCCTTGATCTACAAGAGGCAAACTTCTAGATATTAAGTAAAATATGGACTTTAGAAAGTGAGAGACCAGAGAGACATAGAAATCCAGAGCAGCAGTATCTTAAGAAGCAGAACAGAAATTGTAAAAGTGTTCTTTGCAGAAAGTAAAACATGACTCACAAAACAATTAAGTGGGAGAAATGCAGAAGGTGGAAAGGGGCTATGGGTCATTATGGACATAGGTTGTTATATTATCAAATAAAAATGATCATATGGAAAACAACAGAAAGGTAGATAGGCAGGAGCTATAAACTTGACAAATGAAAACATATTCTTAAATTAACTGAACAGGCATAAGAATAGAAAATAAATCTTGGCCTACATGGAGTACCTGAAGGTTTAGAAGGTGAGCAGCAATCATTGTTTTCAAGGAAAACTGAGGCTGCTGTCAGATGAGCAGTTCACAGTGATATAGTAGCATTACCTTTGCAGATTTAAAGAGGATGATCAGATGACAACATTTGCCTTCTGTATCCTAGTTGTCGGCACCCTGCCTTGCCACACTATGGAAAAGAGTAATCAGGTACCGGGGAAAGTCCAGTATTTACTGATGCTAGCACTTCTACTCCATGTTTCCAGGCAAGTGAACTCCTCTATCATGAAATGAAGCCACACAGAAAGTCTGAATTGGCAGATCTGTTTTGGCCCATTTTTGGGGTGGGGAGGGGAGTTACTACCGATAGTGGGCAGTGCACTCCATGGTTGATATGCTGCAGTAATGTAAATGCCTCATCACTAGATGAGTGTGTGGGGAAACCACCACAGGGTATGCTGTCTGGTCTGTCCTTCCCGCAACAATTTAAACTGGCATAGTTAGAGGCGCACCCAGACTGCACTAGGCCTCCAGAGTGATCACAACCTGAATTGCATCACTGAAGTAACTGAGAAGCAGGATTGAGAGGTCTCTTTGAATCAGACAAGTAACACTGGGATATTCTGAATGACTTATTTGGAAAAGTCAAATTTTAATAATAGCTATTGTGGCAAAAAACCTGGTACAATGATCCAATGGTCTCTAGTGCAATTGATACCTGACCTTTCCCTAGAAATGCTTTGAAACACAGGTCATTATGGGGTTTTTTAATGTTGTTTGACAACTGTATTACAATAATGTAAGACACATTATCAATGAGGTGATCTTTCCCAACTACTAATGTTATTAATAAAGGTCAGGACATTTTTATCAAGACTGCTAAGCAATGTCCAGCATGTTTAGATCAATGGCAGTCTACAAAAATTGTTAATGATGTAGTGGTGTAAATTGTTAATGATGTAGTGGTATAACTGGAAGGAAGAGTGGATTCAACATAAGGGCCAGATCATTTATATTAGCATAGTACTGGAGGGCTCAGATCAAAAAAATCAAAGCTTTTAGCCACAATTAGCTTTTAGATAATGATGGGCTAACCATTTGTCTAACATGAGTGCTCCTGAGTTTTGGGTATACTACAAACCTAAAGTGATTGAATAATAATTCCCTTTCCTCAGGGAAGCCTGGGGACTGTAATTCTATAAAAGAAGCTAGATAGCTATAGCAGAAGTTAGAGTACTCTAATCAAATTACAGTTCTCAGAATTCCTTGGATGAAGGCATGATAATTAAACTGGGATAAGGCTGAAAGTGTGTTTACATTACCCTTTGAGCAGCAGTTAATTCTAGCAGTAACCTCGGGAGTAAAGTACTTCTAGGTAGATGTGGACAAGCAAATGGAAGCAATTTAATCCTCTCTGCACTGGCAATACAGTTCTATTACCAAAAAAGACGAAGAGATACACCTGAAGTTATTGCTGGAATAAACTACTGATGTTTGCAATCATGTTTAAAATAAGAACATGTATTGAAATAAATATGTAGTTTGTTTGTTTGTTTAGAGTTTTAGATATGTCCTTTGTTCTCATTTAGATAGAGATTTATGTAACAAGCAGATGGGAGTGTGTAATGTATAATTATTCATGGGTTACTTGCCATGGATATATATCTAGATTCTTTTATATAGTTGTATTCTATTTTATGTTGTGGTAGTTAGGAAAGATTCCAGGGATAAGGCAGCCCATTTTAAGTGACTATTTATGGGCCTGTGATATTTCAGTTATACATATTCCTAGTTGGAGATTTGGGTCTTTCCATTTTAGACTGATATCTGTACTGTCATTTCCCCCACTGCCTTTTGTTTCTCTTCACTATGATGGATGAGAATGATCTGTTTTGATATAAAATCAGAGCAGTGTAAGACTCTTTTTTAACCAACAAGCAGCTTGCTCACCTTCTGTTTGATGAATTGGAAGTTCCTGAAGGCAGATGTATTTGTTTTAATAACTGATTCCCTGTCACTGCATACTGTTAAAAAGATCTGCAGCAATAGCTACCTGTTTTTCTCTTTGTGGCCTAGTAATTCTCCTCCAAAATGCGTATGTTATCACAGCAAGAAACAGAACTCATTTTCATTTAGCTGTTTTCCTCATTGGTGCCCCAAATAGACTATGACATGTTCAGCATTCCAGATAATCTGTTTAGATGTAAAACAAAAAATTTGCCATGTGATATGGAAGGGGCAAAATAGATGGTGTTACAAAACCATCAGAAGGGGAAATGAAATACAAAGAATGTCAACTTCCATTCCTTCTTAAACACTTTTCTAAGGAGGACTTTCCCTTGTGCTAAGACAAAATGTGACAAGGGTAAAGGAAGAAGAAATAAGGACTCTTTCAAATTCATGCACGCAAAACCCAAACTGCTAAATAGTTTTTGCCACTTAATTTTCAATTGGATGAGCATATAATATAGGCCTCCAATAAAGATGTAAATGTCTTTTCCCTTGTGTGTGTGTTAAGTGCTGCCAAGTCACTTCTGACTTAATGCTGACCCTATGAATTAATGTCCTCTAAAACGTCCCATTGTTAACAGCCATTCTCAGGTCTTGCAAGGGGAAATGAAATACAAGGAAATCCTGCTTCATTGGCTGAGTCCTGGATTAAAAAGCTGATCAGTATTTATTTTGATTATTTAAATATTTATTCAACATGTACAAAAATTATTTTGTGACTGACATGTCTCCTTGGTGGAGAAAAAAAAATAGATCTACAAAAAGTAACACCAAAAATCAACATCCTAACATTTCATTAATGTGACACAATATATTTCAATTTTTAATATTTTGTATTTAGCATAAACACAGAGCTTGTTTGGTGAATAGTTTGCACTTTTTTTGACACAGTGTTGCTTATCTGTTTGTCCCAAGTAATCAGGAGCTCTGAGAACGGAAGATTCTATTCACTTACCGTGAAGTCTTCCTTCTCTGTGGTCCCGGAGTGATCCAGTCCTCATTCGTGGGATCTCAGCTCCTCCTCTTCCATTGCAGGGCTTAACAGACTTGACCCGAAGGGGAGGTGCTGGATCCTCAGCAGTCAGTTCTTCTGCCAGCTATCCTACCTCCCTAATAACAACTCCAAGAACAATAGGGGAGAACATCTCTGGGGAAACAAAACCGTCCCCTCCCTCCAGAGCTTATCCTGAACCCTTCCACAAGGGGCTCTAGCGAGGGACCCAGTAACCAACACAGTGTCCACCTCCAACTCCGAAGTCTCCGGACAAAGCCCATACCCCCTCACACAACTGGGTGGGTAGGACTGGACCACTCCGGGACCACAGAGAAGGAAGACTTCACGGTAAGTGAATAGAATCTTCCGTTCTCCAGTGGTCCCAGGAGTGGGCCAGTCCTCATTCATGGGACATAAAAAAGCCGAGTCCCTGGGCGGGCACCTCAGCTTTGTCCTGAGACCACGTGTTGGAGCGCCTTCCTACCGAACGCAGCCTCGGCCGAGGCCGCCTTATCGATCCTATAGTGCTTAGTAAAGGAGTGAACTGACTTCCAGGTCGCTGCCTTACACACTACCTCCAAAGAAGGAAAAGCCCTATAGGCTGCTGACGTGGCTGTTCCTCTGAGGGAATGAGCTGTCACCCCTGTCGGGGGCTCCAAACCTCTTGCCTTGTAAGCCTCACAGATGCACCCCCTAATCCACCTACTAATGGTGGAGGCTGACACCTTGCGACCATTGTTTGAAACCCTAAAGGAAACAAACAAAGAGTCGGACTGACGAAACCCCTTGGTCCTGTCCAGATAGAAACTAAGGGCTCTACGGACATCTAGACAATGCCACAGCTTCTCTGTCTCATGGACTGGATTGGGGCAAAAGGAAGGCAGCACGATGTCCTCCGCCCTATGAAAGCGTGAGTTCACCTTCGGGATGAATGCAGGGTCAGTGCGAAGCACAACTTTGTCCTGATGGAAAACACAGAGATCCTTATGAATCGAGAGAGCCTGAAGCTCCGACACTCTGTGTGCCGAGGTGATGCTCACTAAGAAAGCCACCTTAAAGGTCAGCAACTTGAGACTACACGCTGCCATGGGTTCAAAAGGTTTGCCGCAAAGCGCTTTTAGTACCGTGTTCAGATTCCATGAAGGAAACCTATGCACCTGCGGTGGATTAACCAAGGACACCCCCTTCAGGAACCTCCTGATATGCGGGTGTGTGGAGATAGACCTGCCCTTCCTAGACCCTCTGACCGCTGCTATGGCGGCCACTTGCCTCCGCAGTGTACTAGTGCTAAGGCCTTTTTCTAGCCCCTCCTGCAGAAAGGATAGTACAACGGAAACTGAGGCATGCAACGGGTCTTCCCCCTTATTCGCACACCAGATACGAAAAACCTGCCAGGTAACATTATAGCTCCTGTTAGTGGAGCTCTTCCTTGAGGACAACATGGTGTCTACCACCTTATCTGAATAACCCAGACTAATCAACTGTTGCCGCTCAATCTCCAGGCAGTGAGCTGCAGCATTTCCGGTCGTGGATGATGCAGTTTGCCTTGAACTAGAAGATTCCCTCTCAACGGAATTCGCCACGGCTCCAGTACTGACAGACTTTGAAGGTCCTGGAACCAGGCTCTCCTGGGCCAAAAGGGGGCCACTGCAATCACCTCCGCTTTCTGCTCCCGAACCCTCTGCAGAAATCTCTGGATGATCTGGAACGGGGGAAAGGCGTATAACAGCTTTCTCGGCCAGTCTGAGTTCAGAGCGTCGACAGCCGCCGCCCTTCTGCTTCTTGTTCTTGAAAAATACTGCGGCACCTGGTGATTGTCGTCCGAGGCGAAGAGATCCACTTCCGGGGTCCCGAATCTTTGGCAGATCTCTTGAAACGATTCGCGATGAAGAGCCCATTCCGACTGGTCCAAGGATTGCCGACTCAGCCAGTCTGCTACTACATTGTCCCTTCCTGCCACATGGATGGCTCTGATGGATCGAAGATGGGCTTCCGCCCATCTGAACAGGACCTGAGCTTCGTCCTGAAGTTTCCGGTATCTGGTGCCTCCCTGACGATTCACATAGGCCTTTGCCGTCATATTGTCTGTTTGGACCAGGACATGAGCTCCTGTTAACTTTTGTCTCCACTGAAGCAAGGCTAGACGTATGGCTCTCAACTCCAGAAGATTTATGCTTTCCTTGGCCTCTTGGACGGTCCACTGACCCTGTGTCACCGCTCCAGTCGTGTGCGCTCCCCAGCCAAAAAGGCTGGCATCTGTGGTCAACACCACCCTCTTGGGTTCCCGCAATTCCTGACCCCAGGAAAAGCGGTCGGGCGCCTGCCACCATCCGAGATCCTTCAACAGGCCAGGTGGTAATGTCAGTGAAATCGGACTTTTGGAACCTATTTGCTTCTGGAAGGGCAACAGGAATTTCTGGAGTGGCCTCGTGTGGAACCGTGCCCACTGAACTATGTCCTGACACGACACCAACATCCCCAACAATCTTGCCAGTAACATCAGCTTGACCCGCTTCCGTTGCGGGACTTCCAAAATCAGCTGCGAGATCTTTGACTGTCTTCCTGGCGTCAGAAAAACCCTGTCCAGACTGGAGTTGATCTGAACCCCCAAGTGTGTCAGAGACTGGGACGGCTGAAGCCAGCTCTTCTGAACGTTTATTACAAATCCGTGCAATCTGAGGGTCCTCATGGTCAACTCTAGGTCCAGTTTCGTCTGCTCCTCCGACGGGGCCTTGACCAGAATGTCGTCCAGAAACGGAAACAGGGAAACCCCCTGTAGCCGGAGGACCGCCACGAGGGTGACTAATACTTTTGTGAACACTCTGGGCGAGGACTTTAAGCCAAAAGGCAGAGCTCTGTACTGGTAATGACGCCCGTCGTAGGAGAAGCGAAGAAACCTGCGGTGCCCCTTGGCTATAGGAATATGAAGGTAGGCCTCCGACAGATCTATGGAGGCCATGAAGTCTCCCTTTTGAACAGCTAGCAGTATGGATCTCAGAGTCTCCATTCGAAACTTCTTTGTAACGACCGACTTGTTTACCCACTTCAGGTCCAGAATCGCCCGAACATCTCCGTTCTTTTTGGGCACTACAAAGAAGACGGAATAAACACCTTGAAACTTCTCCGGCACTGGTACCGATTCGATGGCTCCTATCTGAACTAGATGATCGATGGCCCTTAGTAGTGTACGATGTTTCTCGAGAGATTGAGCTCTCTGTACCTCCAGGAACCGATGACGTGGAGGAGAAGAAAATTCTAGGGAGTAACCGTTGGTAACTGTGTCCAAAACCCATCTGTCCGAAACCGTTTGATGCCACACGTGGGAGAATCTTTGAAGCCGTCCCCCTATCCGATCGTGGTCCATTGGGACCGCCCAGTCATGCTGAGGTGGACTTCTTCTGTCCCCTAATTGGTTGACTTTGTTTTCCTCCAAAGGAAGGTCTGCCGTCTCTGGCCTTTGGTTGCCACTTTGCCCTGTATTGTTTGAAGGAGGTTTATCTGGAATCTCTCCTATTTCCACGAAAGGACTGGGACCTCTGCCTCGTCCTGTTCTCACGTCTCTTGGAGGGCAGGACTTTTTTCTTATTTCTGTCCTCTATGAGATATCTGTCTAGACCTTCCCCGAAGAGCGAGGCCCCTTTAAAGGGAACTGCAGCCACTTTTGCTCTGGCTGAGGGATTAGCATCCCAATTACGGAGCCAGGTATTCCGCCTAGCTGTAACGCTAGAGGCCATAGCCCTAGCAGAGAGTTGAACTGCTTCGAGGGTCGAATCTGATGCAAAGGCAGTGGCTAGCGTAATTTTCTTAAGTGAGTCCTTAACATCCCTAGGCAGATCCTCTCTCTTAGCTAGGACGGAAAGCCACATGTACGAAGCCCTACAGAAGAGAGACGTGGTAGCTGACACTTTTAGAGCACTGGCGGAGGCTTCAAAATCGCGACGTAAGGCCTGCTCTATGCGCTTGTCCGTTGGATCCCTTGGCATCCCATCCGCATCCATCGGTAGAATGGAATTAGAAGCCAAGCTGTTGACCGGGTCATCAACTACTGGCAACTTAAGCCTCTTGGGCGCCTCTGGGATGAAGGAGAAAAACCTAGAGAAGTTTGATGACACCGTCTTAGGCTTGGCTGGATGTTCCCACTCAGATCTAATTATTGAGAAAAACCCAGAGGGCAACGGGACCTGTAGTGGTTTTGAACCTGACTTGGGTATAATATCCTCCATTGCAACAGGAAACTCAGCATCCTCCTCATCCTTGGATTTTGGAGTATACTGTATCTGCAATGTCCTAATCACTTTTGGCAGTAGGCGTGGATACACGTCTGCTGGAAACAGTTTGGAATGAGTAGAGGCCGGCCCCTCCTCTTCCTCAGAGAGTTCTCCTGAGTCAGGTGACGAAGAGCCCTCAGACAAGTCAGAATCCTCTTCTTCTTGATCAGAGGGAGCTGAATGCAATTCTAACCTACTGCGCTTGGGAGGCCTGGAGGAAACCCCTTCCTTTTCCTTATCTACCTCTCTGTGTTTCTGTTTGGCTGCCCTCTTAAGTGACAGGGTTGGGGTGGCCACAGAGGCAGCTTGAACCTCTTTTTTGACCAGCTCTTGGATCCAAGAAAGAAGATTAGACTTAGCTTCATCTGCTGAAAGATCAGCCTGATGCACTTCTGTCCCCTCTTCCTGTGCTGGTGAATCAGCCAGCTCCAACTCGCATGTGCCCTCCTCCAGCATTGCTCCCATAGGAAATCTAGTGGGGGCGGCCATCTTAGAGTGAATGGCCCTATAAGACACAAGTAGTATAAGTAAAATGGCTTCCATTCCTGCCAAAAACCTCCCCCCCCCACCAGCTCCTGACTGGTTTTTTAAAACTCCCTTTCCCTTTTCAGGGACCCCTTCCAGCCGAGGTCACCCCTCCTGGATGCAGGGGCAAACAGGGAAGCCGGAGGGAAGAAGGGAATGAGGGGAGGGGATGGGGGGGGCGCTGAATAGTGACATCTGAACCCAGCTTCCTTTACAGCCCTGTGGGCTTAAGCTGCCAGCACCGACAAGAGGGGCTCTGGGAGTCTACAGATCTCCTCTCCCCCTGGAAATCCCCTAAGGGTTCCCCCCCTTCCCATAGAGCTTACCGCTGCTTCTGGGAACCACCGCGCCGTCGCACTGTCCACGGCGCTTCAGGAGGGCAACGTGAAGCACACGAGTCCTCTCCCTTTTTCCCTGGCCTCAGCTGGTCTTCCCTTTGACTTGCTGCCCTGCAGGCCCCCGGGGTTGCCGGTGTGCCTTTGCTGGGAGCCGCTGGGAGAGACTATCCACAGCCCCGTGCGTCCGTCGGGCTGGGAAGAGGCCAGGAAGAGCAATTAGGCGCGAACGCGTGCCTCGACAGAGAGGCTACTGCGGTGCATCGTTCAAGCGTGGGAGGGATTTTTCCCTCCCCGCTTTCCCTGAGGAGAAAAAACAGCGGCTCGTCCTAATCTCCCTGCTGGGTGATTTCTGCCACTGACTCCAGGTATTCTTCTTTCCTTCCTTCCTTCCTTCCTTCCTTCCTTCCTTCCTTCCTTCCTTCCTTCCTTCCTTCCTTCCTTCCTTCCTTCCTTCCTTCCTTCCTTCCTTCCTTCCTTCCTTCCTTTCTTTCTTTCTTTCTTTTTTTGTATTATCTCGGGTCAAAGAGCCTCAAGGGGGCTCTAAAGCACGTCCTGCTTGGATTGCAGGGCTAACAAAACTGACTGCTGAGGATCCAGCACCTCCCCTTCGGGTCAAGTTTGTTAAGCCCTGCAATGGAAGAGGAGGAGCTGAGATCCCACGAATGAGGACTGGCCCACTCCTGGGACCACTGGAGAATGATGGTTCTACTCAGGGTTTTTTTTTAGCAGGAACTTCTTTGCATATTAGGCTACACCCTCCTAATGTAGCCAATCCTCCAAGAGCTTACAATAGGCCCTTTAAGAAGAGCCCTGTAAGCTCTTGGAGGATTGGCTACAATGGAGGGGGAGGTGTAGCCTAATACGCAAAGAAGTTCCTTCTACCAAAAAAACCCTGGTTCTACTTGGGTCTATTCAGATCTGTTCAAAGGGGCTTGCTCCCAGGACAGTGTCCTGAAAATTACCTGTCCCTTGACTGAAAGTATAATCAAAGGATGTGAACGTTGTCTTCTGTGACTTGTCCATAACCTGACTGGTCTTCAAGGAATCTAAAGTACTGCACAAACTAGATTTGGATTAGAAATTAGATGTCATATATATCACTTGCTTTGGATGTAGTAACCTTGACTGCCTTAGCATCTTGGCATAAATGCATATGGATTATTAGTTTCTTGCTGTCTTTTTTAAAGTACTTACTTAGTAACTTAGCATAATTTATAGTTCACCTGTTTCTCTCATAGCCAAGGTGTATAGAATTAAGAAATGCAATAAAATGATATAATGCATGAAACAAACAATGCAACAGAACTAGATTCCAGGGTTTTTTTTTACATCTTTACATCTCTGCCTTAACTAGATTTCTGCAGCTATCCTAGGATAAAGAGGATTTGTCATCCTTTAAAACACAAAGCTACCAAGCACCAAGGGCAACTTCACACTTGCTGATGAAATAATAAAAGAAATGTGAACATCCTTTTTCTGTCCTGCTTCCAGGTCTTATAAAGATGGCAGAAATACCATTTTTCCTCTTGTGAGGACATAACAGGGATTCTTCTGTGCGGGCTATGCATAAGTATTTCATTTTGCATGACAACTGGAAGTGGGGAAGAAAGAAATGCATCCCTTGCCTCTTCTTTGCTATCTACAAAACAGCCCTTAGAAGATTACACACATGCAAAAATGGACTTTTGAGAATGGAAAGGAGCTTTTTGCTGCTCAGTTAAGATTAAAACTGGAATAGTCCCTATGGAAGTGTTGGTAGATAAGAATCTACTTGCCATTTTTCATGATTAAAGCAGCACAATAAACTACATTTTCTCTGTTACATCACTATAACCCAATACAAACCAATTATCCTATGTTGCAGTAGGCATATTTTTCCTAATTAAAGTGTGGCACTATTACTGTAACATATGAGTCCCTGCCCAGGTTTGTTTATGTGTTTATCCATTAGTGAATGATTCTGAATACGCATTTTCTTATTTATTCTGCCAACATTCGAAGACTAGTTCAAAAAGGTTCTGAGAAATAGGATTGCTAGTGTTTAGTGCCTCAGCTCATGTGTCTGTAACATCAGTTTGACACTCAGTACTGTACTAGTTTCATCTTTTCCCATCAATTTATTGTCATTAAAGAAAAAAAATCAACTGTCTTAATTTGAATTGTCTTGTTAATGGAAAAGACAAGGGCTGTAAAACTATTGGTGTAACCTAGGGCAATGACAAAACAAGATTGTTATGTATGAAAAGAATCAGGAGAAATAGGCCTCATGATCAGCTTGTTGAACGAAGTTAGAGTTCATTGGCATCTTTAAGACTAACAAAGTTTTGTTCAAGGTATGAGTTTTCTTGTGTGTGCACACTTTCTCAGACACATTGAAATAGAAACAATTCATATATACAGACAAATGCCTCCAGCATACAACTTAATGAAGATGTTTTGATATATGCAAAGTCATATATCAAAAGAGAGCAAGTTTGGTGTAGTGATTAAGTGTGCAGACTCTTATCTGGGAAAACCAGGTTTGATTCTCCACTCCTCCACTTGCACCTGCTAGCATGGCCTTGGGTAGGCTTCCTAATCCCCAGATCCCAGCGGGGGATTCCCTGGTTTTACAGGCTTCCCCCTGCCCCCAGCCAGCTGGCCGGCAGGGAAAGCTCCTCCCCCCGCAGCCACCACGTACCTTTAGATCTTGGGCAGGACCTGCAAACAGGTCCGGTTTTAAAATGTGTGTATGCCTTTAAATTGGAGTAGGAAGTACTTCATGGGGAAGGGTTAGAAACTGCAGACCTCATCAGAGTGCAGCCCCTGTGTTTTGTTTTGCTTTCGTTTCGGACAATGAGTGTGCGTGTAAAAAGAGCATCGTAGCCCCTGTACTTTCCAGACCTCGTTGTGGAGGCACCAGAGACTTCTGCTTTGTTCTGCTTCAGACCAACACGGCTGCCCACTTGCACCAGAAACAGTTAAGTGTGTGTGAGAGTGGTGAGTGTGAGTGAGAAAGAGAAAACGGGGGGAGGGAACTCTATTATTCCCTATGGAGACTTATTCTCATAGGAAATAATGGAGAAATGATCCGTGGGTATCTGGAGCTCTGGGGGGGCCCTGTTTTTTGAGGTAGAGGCACCAGATTTGCAGCATAGCATCCAGTACCTCTCCCCAAAATACCCCCCAAATTTCAAAAAGATTGGACCAAGGGGTCCAATTCTATGAGCCCCAAAAGAAGGTGCCCTATCCTTCATTATTTCCTATGGAGGGAAGGGATTTAAAAGATGTGTGATCCCTTTAATTGTGATGGCCAGAACTCCCTCGAAGTTCAATTATGCTTATCACACCCTTCCTCCTGGCTCCACCCCAATGTCTCCTGGCTCCACCCCCAAAGTCTCCTGGCTCCACCCCCAAAGTCCCCAGATATTTTTTGAATTGGACTTGGCAACCCAAGCCATGGGTCAGCCATAGCTCTGGCAGAGGTTGTCCTTGAAAGGGCAGCTGCTGTCAGAGCTTCTCCAGCCCCACCCACCCACCTCACAGGGTGTCTGTTGTTGGGAAGGAAGGTAAAGGAGATTGTGAGCCACTCTGAGACTCTTCGGAGTGGAGGGCAGGATATAAAGCCAATATCTTCTTCTTCTTCATCATCATCTTGTTGTCACTATATTTGGACTAGGACTAAATTTTGGGGTAAGCCCAGTCAGCTCTGAAAGAAGAAGAGGAGGAGGAGGAAAAAGAAGAAGAGTAGGAGAAGGATGAGGAAGAGGAAGAGGAGGAGGATATTGGATTTATATTCCACCCTTCACATGGAGTCTCAGAGTAGTTTATAATCTCCTTTCCCTTCCCCTCCCCACAACAGACACTCTGTGAGGTAGATGGGGCTGAGAGAGCTCTTTTGAGAACTGCTCTTGAGAGAACAACTCATTCAAGAACTGGGACTGACCCAAGGTAACTCCAGCACCTGAATGTGAAGGAGTGGGGAATCAAACTTACTCAACAAGCTTTTGATTCTGTGGAAATTTGGTTTTGCTCTTGATGCTTGCAAAATGGGATCAAAAGAAATATGTCTCCTGGTTCCAAACTTTGCTTAATCAAAAAATGATTCATACCAGGGATTAAAATCTCCTTATTTGACTAATGGAAAATGGCAGGCATTATGACTCTCCAAGATATTTCATCTAATTCTTCATTACTTTCTAAGACTGAGTTGGACAAAAAATAAATAGCCAGATTCCATAGTTCCAGTACTTCCAACTTGGACAAAAAATAAATAGCCAGATTCCATAGTTCCAGTACTTCCAACTTTCTCATCTGTGCTCACAGATCAGTCTCTCTAATATCTTAAAACAACCCAAAATGATTATTTTAAAAAGTACATATATCAAAAAATCACTCAATCCCAGCAATTTATGAATCAGTTTCCTCCTCTGATAAAGACAAGAATACTGCAATATCAATTAACTTGGCATATGTTTTGTGATCAAATCTTTACACCATATGGCAGTCTGTATGGTCCCCCCATTTAACTCTAAAGTTGTGGAAGTTAAATTGCAGGCATTCAAGATTTTCTCCCTTTGATAGGTCATACCCATGAAATCAGCTCACATAGACTCTTCTGCCACTACCTTGTGTTGGAAAAAATGCAATGAGAGAAGGAACTACCACCATTGCAGGATAAGTTGTCCTAAACTTCAAATTCTGAGAAACAATTATAGATAAGATTAAGATGTTATTTGGACATTCCATTAACTCCCGACAGTATATTTTTAATTGCTGGGCATCAATAGGGTATGTGTCATAAAAACTAGATATAGTTTCTCTCCTCATTTCTGCAACCAAAGCAGTATTAGTGTCACTCTGGAAAAAGTTATAAGGTCCCTACTACATCCCTCTGCCATAAGAAATTACGGAATTATTATTTGAAGGCTAAAATAACATATTTATTCTTGAGCACCCTACCTCTCAATCCAATTTCTCAGCTATTTGGCTTCCTATTCTTGAGTTTCAAACTTTATGATATAAAATTCCTAGACTGGTAGATGATTTGTGCTTATGGTGAATCATACTGGATCAAACTTTATAGATTTACCGTATTTTTCGCTCCATAAGACGCACCTGAGCATAAGACGCACCTAGTTTTTAGAGCCGTTTGTGTGAATTTAGAGGCATTTGTGTGAATTTTTTGCAGTATTCGCTCCTTAAGACGCACACACTTTTCCCTCCACATTTTTTTGGGGGAAAAGTGAGTCTTATGGTGCAAAAATACTGTACTTTCTACATGTATTTACATTCCATATTGGTGTAATCCTATACCTACTTTAGTAATATATGATATATTAATGTCTATTTGTATATTATGTTTATTTCTTCTATTACAAATTTATACTATTTTCCCAATATTAAGTCATAATCCTCTGCAAATCTATGATTGCTCTTGATTTTACTTAATTGTGTTTGATTTCTTTTATTGAAATGTAATATGTACTGATTTAAAATTCAATAAAACTATATTTGACAAAAGAAAGAAAGAAAGAAAGCCTTTAGTTTGCAAGACCTGAGCAAGGATGTTAGTATGTTTTGGAGGAGATTAATTCCTACTGTTGCCATAAGTCAAAAGCAACTTGGTGGCACTTAACACATACACGCACACTCTGGAGATCAGTTGTAATTCCACTATACTGTCGGGGCCCACTTTGAGGTTGGTGACCCTAGAACTGTTTAATTCTTTCCCTTCCTGATATTTGTCCAATCAAACTTATTTCCCCAAATGCACATGCCTGTACATCATTTCCACACTGCAAGAGAGGGCTTGTTCTGAGATTAGTAAAACCATATCTAAATTTCTATTGTGTCCAGCTCAATTATTAAAAGTGGTTTGCGAACTGATAACTCCTAAATCTGACCCTGTGGGTAATGAAAATCCCTCCCCTCCACACACAGCTGTGATATTTCTGAAAGATTATTTGCTGGCAAAATCTTTCTCATTTGTTCTGTCTTGGAGGCCAAATTGAGGGCAGATCCAGTGCCTGAGATGTCCGAAGGACTTGCTTGGCCTTTTGTTATGGATAGTTTTAGATTGATCTACCTATGGATTCTAAGGGGGCCCTTAGAAGTGTGAGGGCCATCATGCGTTCTGGATCAATGCGCATAATGACTTTAAAATCTTGGTACCATCAGTGAAAAT
Organism: Heteronotia binoei; assembly: GCF_032191835.1. Lineage (NCBI taxonomy): Eukaryota > Metazoa > Chordata > Lepidosauria > Squamata > Gekkonidae > Heteronotia > Heteronotia binoei. The sequence continues at coordinate 40,853,766 of NC_083232.1, forward strand.
AATAAACTCCTCCCTGAATGAGAGGGCTCTCCCTAGGCCTTTGAAAGAGGCAGTTATTAGACGTCTGTTCAAAAATCCTTCATTGGCTAGGGATGAGGTAACCAATTACAGGCTAGTCTCCAATTTATTTTTTTCTAAGGAAGGTGATCCAAAAGGAAAGGTAGGATATAAATGTTTTAATAAATGAGCAAATAACTAGATTAAGTGTATCAGCCATAGAGAAAGAAATACATATTTTCCTATCAAAGCCCTAAGGTGGAACCTGGCCCACAGTGTCACATACTGACTCATTGCAATGATGGGAGGAAAGACACAAATGTATAGAATCTGGGGGATTTTTGCACCCTTTCTAGATAGTGTCATTATTTATCAAGCTGCAAACTAAGTAAAATAAAGGATTTGTTTGTGTTGTGTCCTTCTTATGATTGTTAGCTGCCCAGAGTCTGCTTGCAGAGTGGGTGGCATATACATCCAAAGTAAATAAATAAATTAAAACAATGCAAGCACACATTTATACAAGTGTTAACTTGCACAAATATCTCTTCATTTGCTTGCCATGCTATTGTGTCTATATAATTTTTTTTAAATTGTGAATTTCAGAATTGGTGGTTTAATTCAGGAGCTAGTTATACTTCAACAAGTCTGCAATGGGGTAATTTCTGACAAAATGACTAATACAGAAGACTTCTATTAAGTGAAGCTTTTATATTTAAACCAGGTTCACCCCTGAAATATCCTGACCTCTTGCGATGCTTATTCTCATGTAAGCTTGCATCCAGGCCTCAGATTCAGTGGGGGCTCACAGGAATGCAGCTCCTGAACCTTTCTGAGAGTTCCACCTCCTCCTTCTGAGAGTTCCACCTCCTTGTCCATTAAATAGTATGTGCAGCTGCATAACAATCCCTCGATGAGCTCCACCTCCTGTTTCTCTACAAAATGACCGCTGCTTGCATCTAAAATCTGTAATTGCTTTGATTTTAGTTCTGGATATTACTGTTAGTATTGTACAAGAAGGGACCTGTGATACTTGTGTGGGGGAATCCCTCCCCAACTGATGCTGATTCCCTCCTTATGGCTTAGTGGGGAGAGACTTGTGGGGGGACCCCTTTCCCGCATTGCCAAACAGCTCTAGGCCCATTACCTCCTATTGAGACTTGTGACTGGGCTGGAGCTAGTATCCTCCATCACTGGGGCCAATCTGGAGCAGCTGTTGGCATGCTCCTCCACTGCTGCCAGGCCCAGAGGAGCAGCTGGAGTCCTCCACTGCCATAGCTGGCCAGAGCAACTGCTAGCAGGGTTCCTAGGTTGCACCACTGCCAGACCCAGTGAGGCTTCCCTGGCTGGGCCCCTGCTGCTGCTGAACTCAGCATGGCTCCCCGACCTGCTGCTGACCCTCTGAGATAAGTCCATTCTGCTCGCTTGTGCAGAGAATGCTACTTTACTTTTGGGGGGATTTAATCCCCCCCCCGGTACATATATTTTTAAATTTTCAGAATTTTCTGCAAACTGAGGGTAGTCCTTTCAGAGGTTGCTGAAAAATCTTTTTAGCCTCCATATGGCCCTGATCCATGAATTTAAATATCTGCAATTGATAGCCACACATGTGACTAATATTATATAGATTTGCATAATGTTCTTTTGTTCAAAGATGTAAAATGTCTACTTGACTAAGCAGATCATAAGGTGAACATGACCTCTATTAAGAAAATTTGTGTTGTAATGATAATTGTCTTCTCACAAATGCATTAAAGTGACAATTTTCTCTGCTTTCTTGGGCATGGCAAAGTGACAGTATTATTAGCGGGAATGATTCGATAACTTTGATTTTAATACACATCATCATAATATTCAGAGGTGGTTGGTCAGCTGCATCATTTCTCTGTTTGCATGTATGAAAGTGAATTTTTCATGGATCACTGTTTACAATTTACCAGATTATAATAACTAGGGTTCTGGACATTTACAGGGCTTTTTAATCATGCCATCTGAGTGGAAACAGGATTACTACTAAATTCTGCTGTGTTGGTGGAACAAAATATTATGCCAACATAGTGGATTTGCAGCAGCATAGGATTGTTGTTGCTCCAGCTGTAACCAATGCCTGTATAGCAACTCTGCTAGCAGGTTACTACCAGTACAAAGAGGGGCAATGAACTGTCGAGGACATAGCAATGGAGGAGTAGGCCTTAGTCAGAATTCTGAGGTCAGATCTACACTAATGAAAGCACAACTGTATGCCTACAAAAGAGCACCAGTGTGATGCAAGACATGTAGAGCTGAACTAGAATACGTTTTATGTTTTTAAAGTAGTGAAGTAAGATTAGATCAGCTAATAAAGTATTATAGGTAGGTAGGTAGGATCATATGAGAGTAGGTAAGCTGGTCCCTGGCCACATAGGGCTTTAGATATTCCGGTTCTCCCCCCATTTTGGCCCAAAATTTTTCATGACTTCAACATTTCAAGACAGTTTACATCTTGATGTTTGATGTATATTGAAGCTGGCTGTTAGAAATGTTTGTATGTGATTGCTTGGATTAACGTGTTTCATGACTCTTGTGAACTTGCTGTAAATCACCAAGATTTTTTTGCTGAAGGTGCATTCATACATACTTGCACGTATCTTGCTTTTTACTTTTGTTGGACAAACATTATCGTGTTTGTCCAATTTGTCTCTATCTTTCCCATGTTACCAAAATTTTGGGGGCTGGTTCATACATATATGTTTGCTTCAGGATTACAATACTAAATCTGTAAACTGATACTAATTTATGTATTTAACCTGTCTTTAATAAAAACAATAAAACTAACAAACATCTCTAGCCATCATCAAAAACTATTAGGTGCCAGTGTCAAAAGTTCTCCTGAATTACACACTTATCGAACTCAGCCAAGTTGAATCTTTCCTAAAAGCTTTAGGAAGACAATGTCATAGAATAAAGGCAGCAACTGAAAAGTGCTAGATCTATCACTGGCCAGTCTAACAACCCTACAGGAGGAGAGGAGCTGCCTCATAGGTTAATACTGAGAGACCTTCTGGTATGTGGGTCCATGCCATCAAGGCCTTTAAATGTAGCAAGCATATCTTAAACTGAATTTGAGAACAGACTGGAAATCAGTGAAAAGTTCCAAAAAATGTGTAAAGTGCCAAGAAGCCAGTCGTGGCTAGTAAACAGGCTGCTATGCAGTGTTTCCCATTTGCAGGGTCATGACCCGGTACCGGGCCATGGAAACCTCACTACCGGGTCACAAGAAAAGCCAAAGCTAGCCCCTCCCCCTGCAAAGCTAGCCCCGCCCCGTCTCTGTGTTGTGCAGAGAGGAGCTGGGCTGCCTCTCCTTCCTTCTCCCCCGCTCCCAGTGTTTGAGAGAAAAGCTAGCATCCACTGGCACTTTAGACCCATGAAGTGTTCTCCAAGGTATGAGCTTTCATGTGCCTTGCAGTATGTTCTTTTGGGGAGATTTCCCCAGGAGGCCTGGGCAGCAAAGAAGGGTTTGTGTGTTCTTTTCAGCCAGGAGGGGTGGGGAGTGGGCATTTCAGTAGCTACTTTTTTTACCAAACGACCCCTGGGCAGAATTTTTGCTGGCTGGGGTCATCTGATGGTGAGGAAGGCTTTTTTTTCCTTTGCCCCTCTTTCTTTCTTTCTTTCTTTCTTTCTTTCTTTCTTTCTTTCTTTCTTTCTTTCTTTCTTTCTTTCTTTCTTTCTTTCTTTCTTTCTTTCTTTCTTTCTTTCTTTCTTTCTTTCTTTCTTTCTTAGTGATGCTCTGTCTGTATTCTTGGTGCTGGGAGGCGGGGGGGAAGCAACAGTGGGAGAGCGTCTGGTGCCCTGGCCCCACTGGTGAACATTCTGGTGCTTTTGGGGCATTGTATGAGGGAATTTTGGACTGGATAGTCCATTGGTCTGATCCAACATGGCTCCTCTTATGTTTATGTTTTTCTTTCCATGTCTTTCTCTTCTTTTCTTTTCCTTTCCTTCCATTTCATTATTCCCTTTTCTTTCTTTCCCTTTCTCTTTCTTTCTTTCCTTCCAATTTTACTGGATGAAACTTTTTTGTTCATCATACTGTTGTTGTAGACATAGGAGCTCTGCCAATGAAAACTTGGCACCCCCAGTTGTAGCCAGGTGGCCTTCTATGAGATTTCTCTGTGTGTGAGTGAGAATAAGAGGTGTGGGGCAGAAAGAGATTATTGGAGATTACTGCGGTATATCTCAACAGCACTGGAAGAGATGGTACTATGAACTTGGCAACATTTTACTGATCCTGCTTTTAACAGCTGTCTGATAAACTCCTCCTATAGATATTAAAATGGATGAAAGTAGTTCACTGGCTAAGTATCTGCACAACAGGTTGCTTTAATGGCATGGAAAACACAACCAGTAAAAAACTGCAAGCCCCTCATAAATATCCTTTTTGGGATAACTGCAGAAAAGCTTGTATGAACTTCATATAACCTGAAATTAATTAATTAATTGCAATACAGTTCTCTGCTACTTTTCAAAGCAATTTCCCCGTGTTTTAACAAAAGAAAAGTATGAAAAATAGATTTTCTTGAAACCAAGCAAGCTTGGTTGTAGCTTGAGGCAGGATTCCAGTAGTAGCAGCTGAAGGAAGGGCCTACTAAATGTGTCAGCATATTTTGAGGTAGAGCAGCTGCCAGGGCCCAGTGTGGGTGGTACACAGTGTTGGCATTCCTGATGACAATGACAACAGCACTCCCAATTGCATACACTGGCCAGTGCTGTTGAGGAAGGGATGTGTAGGTGGTGCAGGCAATTGAACATGGGCATTAGGAGTGCTTGCAAGCTGGAGAATACACAAATAGATAGGTGCATGCATGAGTTTCAGAGAGATTTTTCTGAAAATGAATTTACTTCCAAAGAAGAGGCAGGTTTCGGGGAGTGCCCTGGAAGTGACATCACAGGAAAAGGTGGAGTTTTGGTTCAGTGTACCCTGGAAGTGACATCACTTGGTCCTTGACACCACAGGGAATGACACAATTCCTGGCTCCACCCGCAAAGTCTCCTGGCTCCACCCCCAAGTTTTAGTGGGCCACGAAGGAGAAGTGTAAAAATAACCGGGCCATAGGAAAGAAAAGTTTGGGAAACCCTGCTGTAGATGAATTGTCTTCAAGTGAAATCTTCATCCAGTCTAGGCTTTAATTTTCTGTCACATCAATAAGAGTGGCCAGATTTGCTGGGTCCAAAGAAAGATCATCCTCCAAACTAGCTGTAATATTTAGAAGGCACTTTTTGCTGCCCTATCAACCTGCTTCTTCAGTTATAAAGCTGAGTCTAAAACTGCTCCCAAACTCTTACTAGGGATGCCAGCCTCCAGGTGGGACCCAGGGATCCCCAGGAATTACCACTTATCTTCAGACTACAGAAATCAGTTCCCCAGGGGAAAAATGGGTGCTTGGAGGGGGGTGGATTCTATGGCCTTTCACCTCAAGCTCCATTGCCAAATCTCCAGGAGTTTCCCAACATGGATCTGGCAACCCTATCCTGCATTCCCTGCCCATGGCCAGGGGGTACCTGGCAACCCTATAACTAAGCCTGATACAAGCAAACTTACCTCATCAAGCTGGGAGAGTACAATGGCCTCCATGTTTTCAGTTTTGCAGCAAGAATCATGTCCATCATGTCTGGATTACGTTTTAGAATGCTTAGCCACTTGGCCACAACAGCCAGGCACAAGCCCAGGACACAGACAGGTATAGTACCACACGGGGTTTTTTTGCTTTTAAAAAAGCAGGAACGCACAGGAACGCAGTTCCGGCTGGCTTGGTGTCAGGGGATGTGGCCTAATATGCAAATAAGTTCCTGCTGGACTTTTTCTACAAAACCCCCTGTGTGAAACAATTGTGACATCAGGAGGTGTGGCCTAATATGCAAATGAGTTCCTGCTGGGCTTTTTCCTACCAAAAAAGCCCTTTTACCACAGATTGTTCAATATATGTCACCTTCACTACAGTGCTTTTCAAAAAAGTGAGTTTTGCTGCCTTGCCTTATAATATAAACCAGGGGAGATCATCTCCCCAATCCCCAGAAATGTTTACTGACCCCTCCATCATGGAAGTTAAATGAACTGACGTTGGCAGACAAATGGGCATTGGCAATTGACCTCATGACTGGAGACTAGAATGAAGAAGTGTTAGTCTTCACGAGCAGTAATTCAGCTGAGCCTGTAAGATGGCATCTTTGGCCTTTAAGTAAAAAGGGATTGTTTCCTCCCCGCCTTGTTCTGCATTGCTTCTGCATCACTTTGAATGATCTGCTGCTTTCCTCAGTATGCAATATAAAGAAACATCTCCAATGTTATGAATAATGCACAGGGTAAAAGTGCTTAACTGAGGTTATAAATGTTTTGAAATTACTGCATCACAAACATGGATAGAACATGCCTGATTGCTTTTTTGTTCACTGGGAATCCAATTTGGAAGGCATAGAATACTCTTGTAATTTATATGTGTGTGCATGTTTATAGGAAATAGTTTGTGGTGCTTTCTTCCTTTTTCCCTGTTTAATTTAAGATGATTGCTATTGATTTCAGTCGTTTGTTCATTGTTGCTCAAGCACACTGATTACTGAGACACCATTTATTGTATTAATATTCTTGACTGCCCCTTCTTTACGTGGTTGCTTATTTATTTCATACTACTGCATAGTGTTTTCCCTCCTCATGGTTCATTGCACAATGCATCCTTCCAGCTTTTTGTTTCTGAAATTTCTCTTTTCTGTTGTATGCAGTGTCCTCTTTACCTCATTACCAAAATAAATTAAGAGTTCTGCATTCATATAGCATCTCCCATTCCATACAAAATACCATAGCTAGTCTAAAGCAACAGATAAAGAGTAAACATACTGACTCAGTAGAAACTGATAAAGTGAAGACATTGCCTGCAGCTATCACAGCAGACTTAACCTGTACATCAATTTTATCTCATCTTGGGTATTTTCCCCTGCTTGCTTTTAAACTAGGTCGCTAAAAGATATTCTCTGTTTCTAAAAGCAATTTTTGGTCACCAGCGATAAGCACAAAAATCTTTCCCAATACTTGTGATAGTTAGCAGCTCAACTTCTCTGCTTTCATTTATAATGAGCTATGGAGCACAGAGGACATTCTGCTCTTGTGCTGGTGACAAAGCTGCAGTCACTGTGTTGAGTTCAAGATAAGGGCCCAAAGTGTGTTTCACTTCCTTCTCAATCCTTATATTTACACTTCTCAGGGGAGCTTCAATGCATGTGTGTTCTTTTTAGGTGATTTTCTGAGCAATCCAGGGGGGGTGGGGAAACCGCCGTGGAAGTGGACTTACCACTACACCGGCGGTCTGGAGATTTACACTGGCAGATCCTCCCCCGTGTCGGCAAAAATGGGACGTGTGCCACTGCAGCATGCCGGCACCACAGCCTGATGGTGGAGCACTGCTGCACCGCACTGGGGGCGCAGCAGAGATGCAGGGTGGCATGTCGGCGTGGGAGGGGGCCGACCCAGGGGCATGGCCATTGCTGGTCGGCTCCCACAAAGTTTTTGGTGCGGGCCCACCCCCCCGCCAGGTGCAAACCTGCGCCACGAAAAATGCCGGCGTACCCCATAGGCAGTAGTGGAAGCAGGAGGCACATGCTGGCGGCGCTGGCACGGCAATGCAGAAACCCCTTTGGTAGCCGTGTTATTGGCCCACCAATCCCCTCCTGCTGCGGGCTGGCCACAGCCCCCCTTCTGCAGCCAATCAGTTTCCCCCCCCCCCACCACCCTACAAAGGTTCTGACTCTGGCTATGCACAACTCCCCAGGGACGGCAGGGCGCATGGCACAGCACTCTGCCCCAGAGGGCCACGCTGTGTGGACTTAGCACGAGGAGGGGTGCACTTGGTGGTGGGAGCGGCACATAGAAGGATGTTACTTAAGTTATAGTTGTGGGACTTGGGGGGAGGTGAGCTAATTCTGGGCTGTCTGCTTAACCACTTATGCTTCCTAGCCCTAATAGATCTTGCTCCCGGAGCCCCCCGTATAGACAGATAAGTCCGGCTTGGAGTCCTCGTGGTCCCCAGACCCCAAGACCGGCCAGCATGGTTGCAGCTCCAGACGGGGTGCTGGCCCCCGCACATGCACATGTGGGGGTGCACCCTGGCCGCACATCCCGCTGCCATTCCCCGCACCCCGTGTCTTGGCCATCCCCGTGCTGGGGGGAGGGGGTGCGATATGTTGCGGCTTTCCCCAGCCCAGCCTTTGACTCGCCATCTAGGGCAGGTCCTGGTGCTTGCGCCAGACCCCGCTGAGGCTGCAGTGATTGCAGTCTTGAATGCGATGCAGCTGGCCCATGATGCAGGACAGGTGGAAATATGTAGGATGGCTCCACCGGAGGCAGCCAAGACACTCGCCCTGCTTGCCACAGCCGCAGCCGCAGCCTCGGCCAGGGTTGGAGTTCTATACTTGCAGCCAGCGAGGTCCCCCCGTCTCTTTGTCTTTCAGGTGTGTGTGCTGCACACCAGCCTCTGCAGCTGCCAGAGCACAGCCACCTGACCCCAGCAACCCTGCAGCTGTGGGAGTGTCCTCCACCAACGGCATCTCGGACTGCGAGATCCAGGAACCTTCGTGCATGAGCTTGATCTCCCCACTAGCGAATAAATAAACTTAGCCCAGCGTGCCCATCTTGTCTCATGTATCTTTCAGTTTTCCCACCTCGGCCTGGCCCCCTGTATCCCCTGCGCATGCTGCTTGTTGCTGTACCAGGGGCATGGCTCTGCGGCCGGGGGGACTCTTGGGGCAACCACTTAGTGCAGATGTGTGGGAACTGCAGTGGGCGATATCGGTGACGGGTGGGAGCTGATAGGCTGCGAGGCAAACACTTGTCCAGGGCCAAACCATTGGTCCATGCCATATGGGTCTGTGATGCAGCTGTTAGGGGTGCCATGGTCGGGGTGTGTGCCCACAGAAAAGGGGGGGGCACCCAGGTAGGGGACTTGACCAACCAAAAATCATGGTGGCTGGATGGCAGGCTCAATAAAGAGGGAAGCTGGCCATGTCAGCTTTCGTGCCGCAGGGTGGGCTCGAACCCACGGTCCCAGCATTATGAGGTGGGGGATTAGCTCGCTAAGCCAAGCCACCTCCGCTGTGTGCTTAGGCGGCTTACAGCCAATACATGCCGGGGTCAGGGTTGGTCCTGGTTGAGAGTGTTGGCATGATCGGCTCCTCACGACCCCCTTTTGGAGCGGCCTCAGTGGGGTCACATGGGGCCACAAGCAGCGGGCAGTGTAGGCCGCCGCAAGGGGCTTCTGGATATGCAAATGAGGGACACCTGCGGACTTGAAGGTGCGCCTGCTCAGCCCAGACAGCATGTGAGAAGGTGTGAGTGGCAGCTATCATCCCCTGGGAGTCGAGTCTGTGACCACTCACACCTCACAGAATGCCTGCTGTGGTGCCCTGCCTGACAATCCCATGGCCAAGGCATGCGGGAACCCTCCCGAAGTGCTCCCGGCTCCTGGCATTGCAGAGGGGTTCCCGGGTCCCCTCCCCATGTTTTTCTACCTTGTCATTGTTTTTTGTGTCTCCCTACAGGACTTCAGCTCTGCCTGTCATTTTGTCGTCTTCCCCATACCTTTTCCAACAAGTGCATGAATTTTTGAAGGGATCCTGAGAGTGGTCCCAACAATTCTTGTTTAATAATAGATTGAAGTGCCCAATAAGCAGCAGCATACATGGGAGTGCATGGGGTCCCCCTGGTGGCCCCAGGCATGTGAGTAGCTGCGCACCTGATTCAAGTGCCCCCCAAAGTCCTGCCTGTGCTACCGCCTCCACATTCTCCCGCATCGGCAACCTGGGATTTGGGAAGGGAAGGTCCTGGGGGGCCGGCAAGCATTGGTGGGTGGTGATGTTGTGCAGAATGACGCAGACAGCCACCAGCTTAGCCACAGGCAGGGGCTGCATGCTGCATCAGCTGCCCGTGTGGTGCAGGCAGCGGAACCTCATTTTCAGCTGCCCAAAGGCACGCTCGATGACCATGAGAGTGGCCCCGTGTGCCTGGTTGTATGCTGCCTGGACCTCAGGTGTGTCCTCCTGGTCCAGCATCAGCAGCAGTGGGTACCCTCAGTCACCTGTGGAGGACAGGAAGGTGAGGACAGGGGATGGGAAGAGTGCCCCACGCCGCCGCCTGGTGGCCTTACCTAGCAACCACCCCTGGCCATCCGGCCAGGCTGCCAGGAGGCGGTTGAGGCTTGAGGATATGAAGATCTGGGTGTCGTGCACGCTCCCTGGGTATTTCGCCACCAGATCTGTGAAGATGCCTGCACGTTGAGGCTGTAGATGTGGTGCCTGTTTCGGTACACCATGGGATCCTCCCACGGGGCCACCAGGGCGACATGCGTGCAGTCCACAGCCCCCACGACATTGGGGAACCCCACGACCGACGCAAAGCCAGCTCTGGCAGTCCGCAGCTCCTCCTCACCTATTGGGAACCACATGGCGTCCAGGAAGGAGTGCAGGCAGTGGCTGGTTGATGACTGGGAGACCTCCAGGACCTTGGCCACCATGCCCTGGAAGGAGCTGGTCACCAAGAATCGTAGGGAGATGAAGATATGCTGTAAGACAGGGATGGGGCGGGGGCCAGCTACCTGGCTGCAGAGGCTCGCCCCAAGCTGCTTGCACAGGTCCTGGATGGCGGCACGGTGCAAGCGGAAGCGGTCCAGACAGGTGGCATCCTCAAGACGCAGAGTGCTCAGGCGCTCCCAGTATCTGCGCACCCAACAATGTCTCCGCTGTCACCGTGCGACCCACACATAGAGAGCAGGGAAGATGTGCAGCGTCCACATCCAGGGGGGGCCTCTGGCGGTGGGATGAGGGGGCACCACCCGTCCACAGGCTCCCATGGTTTGCGCGATGTGGCGCTGTCTGCGGTGGCCTAGCTGCCATCCCGATATGCTCCACCGCTGCTTTCAGACACCACTGGAACTCTGAGGGGCCCTGGCCAAGCAGAGGCATGGGGCTGCCGAGACCACCGGATGCCCTACTGGTGTACCGTGGGAAAGCTGGGCGGGGCGGAGTGAGAGAGCCCACTATCAGCCAGCTGTGGTCAGCAGCCCCCGCATTCCACTGAACGTAGGAGGAATGGCGGCAGACAGAGCGGCACTGACTGAGTCACTGACAGCTGAACTGAACTGAGGCAGAGAAGGCGCTCCTCTTTGGCTTGGTGGCCGAGAATGCCACAGTGGTGCTCGCTGGCACAAGAGCTGGGGGGGGGGGTGAACTCCCACCGCCATGGTTTCTGGCATATGGCGTCGGAGTGAGTGTCCGCCATGAGCCAGGTTCCCCGCACAGAGCAGTCCACCCTGAAGCACTAGAACGACTCATTTGGCCCTGCCAAGAAGCGGGTCTCATTGCTGAGGGCTTGACCTATGAGGAGGCGGTGGCCTGGGTGCTGACCGGCTCTGAGGCAATCATGGGACCCCTCATCCGCCCTGTGGCTGTAGCTGGCCACGGCATTGAGGTGATTCGCAGTAGGTTAGCACCCTCCCCGCCCCTCCTTACCACCATGGGACTGCCACAATCTGATGGAGACACTCTTTCCCCCCAGGTGACTCCCAGGACTCCTCATGGACTGGCACGAGCTCCACTGTAGACTCGGAGGTGGGCAGCCTCTCTAGTGAGGCAGCCGAGGACTGGAACTGGCCACTCAGCACCTGGGGGGAAAGAGGTCCAGCACCCCCCGCCACCCCCAGAACATCTGGACAGCCATCAGGAGATGCTGAGTCCGGGGGAAGGGCACATCCAGTGAGGAGGTCATGGATGCCGCGAGTGCGGCACACAGCCACTTCAACATCATCGCTCGCCCCTCATGGGTGTCCAATTCTCTGCGGGTGGGCACCATCGGAAGCCACCACGGGGACTGCTGCCAGCACCTTTGGGCCATGGGTGCCTGCAGCAGGTGGCCTACTGTGTCCTGGCAGGCAGCCCCCGCAGCATCTGGAAGGCCATCCTCCCATGCAGGACATGGAGGGAACACTGATCGGGGCTCGGCTTCACCCCTTTGATGGGTAGCCTGCTCCATGGAACTAGCGGTAGGTTCTGACCGGATGCTTCCCCCAAGGATTACACACCATGGGGCTCGGTGTGTGTGTGAGCGGGGTGGGCCATGCGGGCAGCCTACCGCCAGGAACGCTCTCTTTGGTGGCAGGCATCACGTGGGCCAGCTCCCCTGCCACCATCCTCCAATCCCTGCCATCCCCGCGGAAGCGCCCCCCTCCTGACTCCGCCCTTGTGGTGCTCAGGGAGGCCACACTGTAGCATATCTTATGTGTCTACTGGTGGCAGCCGTCGTTTGGACACGCTGCGCCTCCTGAGCCCCTTTGGAGGCTGACTAGCGGTGCCGTAGATCCGCCCACACCCAATCGACCGCCCGCCACATATGTCTGGATTGGGCTGTTAATTGTTCAGTCCAACACACTGACATTCATATTAATTATAAAATATATTAAAACGCATGCAAAGGTGTCAGTGAAACATAGGAACAAATTCCAAGCTTTTGTTTCCAACTGCTCCATCAGCAAATCCTACATTTTTTTTAATATTCCGCTTTCACACATGGGACCAACTAGGGTGGCCAGACCGTCCCGGTCTCCCGGGACATTCCCGGATCTGGCCACCCAATCCCGGATCCCGGGCTGCCTATACCGGGACCATTAAAGGTCCCGGTTTAGGCAGCCCAGGAGCCGGTGGGCCGCGGGCGCGGGCGGGGAAGGCGGGGAGTGAGGGAGGGAGCGTCCCTGCGCCTGCGCAGGGCCCCTGCGCACGCGCAGGGACGCTCCCTCCCTCACTCCCCGCCTTCCCCGCCCGCGCGCGGGGCCGGCAGCGGTGGGGGAGGCCTCTCCGCGGCCTCCGCTGGTCGCTGGGGGCCTTCCAGAGTGTCTGGAAGGCCCCCAGCGACCAGCGGAGGCCGCGGGGAGGCCGCGGAGCACCCGGCGCTGGTCCGGGAAGGCCTTCCAGAGCCTCTGGAAGGCCTTCCCGGGCCAGCGCCGGCCAGCGAAGGCCTCCCCGCGGCCTCCGCTGGTCGCTGGGGGCCTTCCAGAGTGTCTGGAAGGCCCCCAGCGACCAGCGGAGGCCGCGGGGAGGCCGCGGAGCACCCGGCGCTGGTCCGGGAAGGCCTTCCAGAGCCTCTGGAAGGCCTTCCCGGGCCAGCGCCGGCCAGCGAAGGCCTCCCCGCGGCCTCCGCTGGTCGCTGGGGGCCTTCCAGAGTGTCTGGAAGGCCCCCAGCGACCAGCGGAGGCCGCGGAGCACCCGGCGCTGGTCCGGGAAGGCCTTCCAGAGCCTCTGGAAGGCCTTCCCGGGCCAGCGCCGGCCAGCGAAGGCCTCCCCGCGGCCTCCGCTGGTCGCTGGGGGCCTTCCAGAGTGTCTGGAAGGCCCCCAGCGACCAGCGGAGGCCGCGGGGAGGCCGCGGAGCACCCGGCGCTGGTCCGGGAAGGCCTTCCAGAGCCTCTGGAAGGCCTTCCCGGGCCAGCGCCGGCCAGCGAAGGCCTCCCCGCGGCCTCCGCTGGTCGCTGGGGGCCTTCCAGAGTGTCTGGAAGGCCCCCAGCGACCAGCGGAGGCCGCGGGGAGGCCGCGGAGCACCCGGCGCTGGTCCGGGAAGGCCTTCCAGAGCCTCTGGAAGGCCTTCCCGGGCCAGCGCCGGCCAAGGAAGGCCTCTCCGACGCCTCCCTGGCCTCGCCGCCGCCCCCGCCGCTGGACTCGCCGCCGCCGCCCGACCCGCCGCCGCCGCCCGACCCGCCGCCGCCGCCCGACTCGCCGCCGACCGCCACCGCAGGTAAGGGGGCCGAAAGCGGGGGGGGGGGCGGCCTTCCTTTCTTCCCTCCCTCTTCCCTTCTTTCCTTTCTTCCTCCCTTCCTTCCCTCCCTTCCTTCCCTCCCTTCCTTCCCTCCCTCCCTTCCCTTCCTTCCTTCCCTCCCTCCCTCCCCCCTTCCTTCCTTTCTTTCTTCCTTCCCTCCCTCCCTTCCTTCCTTCCTTCCTTCCTTCCTTCCTTCCTTCCTTCCTCCCTTCCCTTCCCTCCTCCCTTCCCTCCTCCCTTCCCTTCCCTTCCCTCCTCCCTTCCTTCCCTCCCTCCTCCCCTCCCTCCTCCCTCCCTCCCTTCCTTTCTTTCTTCCTTCCTTCCCTTCCTTCCTTCCTTCCTTCCTTCCTTCCTTCCTTCCTTCCTTCCTCCCTTCCCTTCCCTTCCCTTCCCTTCCCTCCTCCCTTCCCTCCTCCCTTCCTTCCCTCCTTATGTTCTTATGTGGCGCAGAGTGTTGGACTGGAGGGGCCACTGGCCTGATGCAACAGGGCTTCTCTTATGTGACACAGAGTGTTGGACTGGATGGGCCACTGGCCTGATCCAACAGGGCTTCTGTTATGTTCTTATGTGACGCAGAGTGTTGGACTGGATGGGCCACTGGCCTGATCCAACAGGGCTTCTGTTATGTTCTTATGTGACGCAGAGTGTTGGACTGGATGGGCCACTGGCCTGATCCAACAGGGCTTCTCTTATGTTCTTATGTGACGCAGAGTGTTGGACTGGATGGGCCACTGGCCTGATCCAACAGGGCTTCTCTTATGTTCTTATGTGACGCAGAGTGTTGGACTGGATGGGCCACTGGCCTGATCCAACAGGGCTTCTCTTATGTTCTTATGTGACGCAGAGTGTTGGACTGGATGGGCCACTGGCCTGATCCAACAGGGCTTCTGTTATGTTCTTATGTGACAATACTGACTTTGGTGGACCCAAGCACTGATTCAGTGTAAGGGAGCTTTGTGTTTGTGACTGGAGTGGACAATACTGACTTTGGTGGACCCAAGCACTGATTCAGTGTAAGGGAGCTTTGTGTTTGTGTCTTCTGGTGCAATTTTGTTCTCAGATCCTGTATTTACTTCATCAGTATATGGGATAAGGCACTTTCTCAACTGTGCTGCATAATGCAGCCTATTTATTTTGTCCTGTTGGCTCTGTTGGCTCTATCTGCGCCACCTTCATCACTTTCGGGGTGTGGATCCCCCAGTGGGGTGGGCTCCCGACTCCCTCTGCCGGCTGTTTCTGATAGCCCTGCGCCCCCTCTTTCATTTGATATGTGTCCCGTGCGGGTGCCACCCTCCTGCCGGGAGATGCCGCAAAATGAGCCCCCTTGAGGCTTATGGCGGCAGGGCTCGGGGGAAGCAAGCTAGACTGCTGTTCTTTTGAGGGGTTATAGAGTGTTTCGAGCCCCTCCCTGTGGCATCGGTCCCATCGTTGTGGGACCCAGGGGGCCGGCGCAGCGGCCCGCTGAAGCAGCCTGTCAGTCACTTCCGCATCTCGACCTGTGTTATTAGTGACAGGCTGCTTCGGCAGGCTGCTGCGCCGGCCCCCTGGGTCCCACGACGATGGGACCAATGCCACAGGGAGGGGCTCGAAACACTCTATAACCCCTCAAAAGAACAGCAGTCTAGCTTGCTTCCCCCGAGCCCTGCCGCCATAAGCCTCAAGGGGGCTCATTTTGCGGCATCTCCCGGCAGGAGGGTGGCACCCGCACGGGACACATATCAAATGAAAGAGGGGGCGCAGGGCTATCAGAAACAGCCGGCGGAGGGAGTCGGGAGCCCACCCCACTGGGGGATCCACACCCCGAAAGTGATGAAGGTGGCGCAGATAGAGCCAACAGAGCCAACAGGACAAAATAAATAGGCTGCATTATGCAGCACAGTTGAGAAAGTGCCTTATCCCATATACTGATGAAGTATATACAGGATTTGAGAACAAAATTGTTTCCGGCGGTGATATTTGGGGGATTTTTGGGGACGTCACAGGAAGTGCTGTGAAGTCACTTCCTGTTTCCGGCAGTGGCATTTGGGGGAAATGATGCCATTTGGGGGAAATGATGTCACAGGAAGTGATGTCACTTCCTGCTTCCGGCAGGTGGCGCGGGGGAAATGATGTCACAGGAAGTGATGTCACTTCCCGTTTCCGGCAGGTGGCGCGGGGGAAATGATGTCACAGGAAGTGATGTCACTTCCTGTTTCCGGCGGTGGTATGACGTCGCCGGAAGTGACGTCACTTCCTGTTTCCGGCGGCGCGCGCGCTTTGCGCGCGCGCACTCCTGCCTTCCCCCCCCCAAGGTGTCCCTGGCTGGCCTTCAGACATTATGGCCACCCTAGGACCAACCATTCCAAAGATAGCAAAACAGTCAAAATCCATTAGTTTTAGTGCTGAATATCCTGACCATTTTGTGTCTCATAACAAAATTGTGGGTGTGCTGCTAAGTTGATACAATGCTCTCTTTACTTCTAGACACAACACACTCTTGTTTTTGCATATTTGCTCTTTTGGTTATATTTGCACTTTATATTAATCTATGAACATTAGAACACAAAATTCAATATATGTGTATTTGTGGCACCCCAGAGGAAATAAAGATATATAGATATAGATATATAGATATATATACACACACACATACACATGCACATACAGGTCTTTTTTTTACCAGGAACGCAGTTCCGGCTGGCTCGGAGTCAGAGGGTGTGGCCTAATATGCAAATGAATTCTTTCTGGACTTTTTCTATAAAAAGCCCTATGTGGAACAATGGTGACATCAGGGCTGTGGCCTAATATGCAAATGAGTTCCTGCTGGGTTTTTTCTACCCCCAAAAGCCCTGAATGTATATATAAAAGGATTGACCCTGCATTGTCATCTTAAACACAATCATACAGAAGACCAGGGCTGGATTAACAATTAGGCCAAATAGACACTGGCCTATGGGACCCCATGCCTTCAGGGGCCCTGGGCCAGCTTTTCCCCCTGGTTTCCCCCCTGCTTGCAGCTCTCCCAGCCTGCATGCACAGCCAGCAACTAAGCTGCTCTTTACCTGACTTGCCTGGTGTGGCCGTTGCTGGCGTTGCCGCCGAGTTTGCCTCTCTCTGTCTCTCTCCTGCAGCTTTGTCAAAGGGGCTTTTGAGAAGGTGCTTGCAGGCTGCAGTGGAGGCCACAGGCAGTGGGGTGGGTGCTCCAACTCTGAGATAATTTGTGAAGGGGCCTCCAAGATTTTGACTGCCTAGGGGCCTCCACAGAGTTTAATCTGGCACTGAAAAGAGTCACTGAAGTCAATGGGTTTAAAAAGGTGTAACTCTGTTTAGGATGGCATGGTTGGGCTTGCATGCATCAGAGCAAAAATTGAATGCAAATTATAGTCTCTGCTGATCTAAGATAGCAGTTAGGTGACTTCACCCAATAGCAGTGGTTTAGGCAAATTGATGTTTTATTTCAAGATGTAGTCCTACTCCTAAGAAACTGACAGTTGATGCAATTTTATAATATATTTGCAGACTAACAGAATACTTGTCCAGTTACTTGTAGCATGCAGATCTGCAAACAGAGCTCCCAAGACTGCTGTCTTCAAAGTCAGTGATTAGGAATGTATACAGTAAAAGTTAGATCTAACACATTATCTGTAAGAAAACAATCTATGGGTGGTTCAGGATGACCACTTTCTCATGCTATGTGATTGCTTCTTGAAAATTGAATATGGTCACACATGCAAACTTAGATGGAGCCAGTTTCATCAAGTGAGAGAGAAAATGTTCTCAAGTAGATGCTATAATATAAAGGTTGATCACCATATACTGGATATTAGTTTGTAGACAAGGTGCTGTTGAAATTTCCACCGACTGTGGACACTTATAAAAATGTCTTTACTATTTAGCATAAGGATAGTATTTTTTCATATCTTGTACACAGACTGTGGAACTTTCAGCCCCAGAAGGCTCATGTGGCCCTCTCTCTCACTACCTTTGACCATTTCTTTTAAACATTCTTATTTCAGAGGGCATTGAAATTAGTATCTTTATGATACTGCTGTTCATGTTTTATTTTGTTTTAAATATTCATTAAAAAAAGAATACAAAGCATTACAAATTCATCTCCAATTCTATAAACAAAGCATATAGACATTATTAAGTTAATTTGATCAAGCTGGTCAAAATAATTTTTCATTTATCTAATTCCCCCACCCCATGTAAGATACAAGTTAGTTTACTCAAATGTACACGTTAGTTTTCCCTAACATTCTTCTTTGTTTGGAATTGTGTTACTTTCCCATTTTCTAGCAAAAACTAACCTTGCAAAGGTTATTATGACATGTAAAACAAATTCTTGAATGTCCTCAGAAAGGAAAGTGGCATAATTAAATGGGATTCCCACTCCACCAATATTCTTTAGTTTTACTGCATTTCTATCCCATATGTATACAAGTGGCATCAGCAGCTCTACAAATTAAACAAGATTTTTAACCCAATTAATTTTAGCTAATTAATGAGGTTAAATGTCACAGATTAAACAATTTCATCATATTATCTTTAGCAGCGATTCATTGAAAAATGTAAGTCATTAAATGCTGATATCCTTAATTCAAGTTTTAGATTCAAAATCTATAGTTTTACAGATTTTTCTCCTGATCACTGTCTAAATCTAACAAAAAAACAACTATATATCTTAGAAAACAGGTTTCTTTCTTCAGCTGTTGCTGATTTTCTCAAAATCCATCTTTTAACCAACAAATACCGGAAGAAAGGAATCTGCCCACTATTTAGGGATGGAATGTCTTTGAAGGTAATAACCTTTTATGCATTAGGAACTAAAGATTTATAAGATTTATAATATAAATCCCCCAATCTTGCCATATTTTAACATTACCTTTTTTCACTTCTTGGCTAAAAGTGCTGGATCTTATTACTGATGATAAAGGTGAAATTGCAATTGCTAATTTTTATCTAACCTTGGCCCAGACATAATCTAAGACATTAATTACATCATTATTTTTACTGGAGATTTTTAGCAATGGTGAGTTCTTATCTTCTGCCATTCATTTAATGGACCATTCAAATTTAGGGGAGTAATAATACTTTTAGAGATTAGGAATACCTATATCTCTTTTTGCTATTCTTATCATATTATATACTATTATTATATAAATGTTCCAAACCAGGAAATTCAATGTAGGTATAAATGACATTTAAATTAAATTAATTTTACCTCACAATGATAAAGTTAATCTGCTTTTATCTCCCTCATAAATTTATCAAAATTTAGATGATACACATCTTTACTGTTTCTGGATATGTAAATTCCCAAATACTTGACAATATTTATTTGTTTACACAGCAGAATCTTGTTATATAATTCATTTTTAATATCCAGACGTGTTTCCAGATTTTTCTATTATATCTTATATATATCTTCTTATGTCAAAGTTTAACATCTTTAACATCATTAACATATAGTACAATATCTTTTGCATATACATTTAATTTAAAACAAGAATAGTTTACAGGCATTCTTTTTATTTGTTTGTTTGCATTTGTCTGTGCATGTGTGTGCCCATGCCTGGAAGTCATGGCGACTTCTGGCATATTGGGGCATGGAGAATGTTCACAGAAGTAGCTTGATAGCCTGCCTCTGTCTCCTGACCCTGGTATTCTCTGGAGGTCTCCCATCTAAATACTTGCCAGGATTGACCCTGTTTAGCTCCCAAGATCAGGCTTGCCTGGGCTATCCAGGTCAGGGCTGTTTGTTTGCTTATTAAATTACTTATATATCTTCTGTCCTCTTCATTCATAGGATTGCCAATTTCTAGGTGATACCTGGAGACCTCCCACTTAAATATTGTTCTCTAGACAACCAAGATCAGTTCTCCTGGGAAAAATGGCTGCTTTGGAGGGTGGACTCCAAGGCATACCTACTGAGATCCTTCCTCTCCCTAAACCATGCCCTCCCCAAGCTCCACCCCCAAATCTGCAGAAATTTTTCAATTTGGAGTTGACAAAATCCCCAGATAAAATCAAAGATAAAACAGTAAGCCTCAAATCCCCCTTAAAAGACACCTGCTCTTCAAAACCCCTAAAAAACCCTGGCAAAAAAAAGCATGCACTTCCAAAGATCTTCAAGGAGGCAGGCACTCCTTCAGGGACCCCATTCCACAGTGCCAGAACCATGATGGAGCAGGCCTAAAGTGGCCTGTCCATGCCAGACAGGCCATCCTATGTGATGGGATAGCTAACTGATGGCTGCAATTGGTGTACAGGGGCATATGGAAGGAGATATAGGCCCCAGTTCATGGAGGGCTTTAAAAGTCATAACCAGCACTTTGAATTGAACTCAGAAACAGACTAGAAGCCATAATCTGAGATAGCTGACAAATCTTTGTTGCAAAAGGTTCTAAATATATGCTGAATAGTATGGCAGCCAATGGAATCTTTGTTTTATACTTCTCATTACTTCAGTCTGATCAGAACTCTTTATGAATGCTGTTCGGCTACAGAACTAGACTGTATTCTTACTGACCATTTTATGTAGTGCTTGCCAAAGCCAAATCTGTGCAAGCATTTAATCAGGATCAAGAGTTTCAGCAAACGATCACAGGCGTTTTCAGAATCTAAATACAGAAAGTCAACGGAAATATGTTTTTAAATGTATGCATTTAAAGACAAAGTTGAATGTCTTTATGGTATAAATGTTTTGCTGTTTTTAATTGGCTTTATTAGTTGCTGCTTTAATCTTTATTATCTTTTAATGCTGTTGTAAGATTCTATTTCTTTTTATTTTTGATGTTATTAGGATAGTTTTATAAATTGTCAACTGACTCATAGATCATATATATACCAGAACAGCAAGATATTAAAATGCTAAATAAATACATGAGGAATTCTAATGTGACTGGATTACAGTTGTATGTAGGAGGGACAGGGTTCTGTACAAAGAAGTCCACCACTGCCTGAGATAGAAAAACATTTTCTAAATTTTTCACAGACATATGCTAATTTGTGTAAACATATACAAATATAAAATATCCCATTAGTACTGAAAGTGAGCTGATTGACTTAATGATCTTTTGACAGATTGTGGTTAAATTTTGAACTTTCAGAAGACATAGCAGTTGCTATTTGTGTTAGTAAGACAGGAGATTGACTAAAAGTTTGAGACTGATTCCTCACTAGCAGTTGCCCCACCCCTGGGTTTCTGCTTTCCCTGACTCATGTGATCAATTATCCACTAGTTGCCGGGTGGGTGCATTTTGATCCACAGCTCCCTCCAATTTCCCTCGTGGCTTCTGGAAGTCTAAAAAACAAGAGTAGGAAGCTTCAAAGAAAATTGGAGGGAGCCACAGATCAAAATGTGCCTTAGCAGCAACTGGTTTGGGATTGAACACTTGAGCAGGGGAAAAAAGAAGCTCGGTAGAAGAGCAACTGCTAGTGAGGAATCGTTCTGAATCTACATAAGTAATTATGAAAGAACAAAAGAAAAAATTCTTCAGTTGCATTCTGAAAAGGCATAGCCTGAGATAATTTCTCAGTTAATATTTAAGTAGCATCAAATGTTAACTTTTTAATGTTTTAAACTGTTTTATGGTTTTTATGCCTTTTATATATTTTATACTCATGCATATGCATGAGCATGTAAGGCACCCTAAGCTCACTTCGGTGGGTGGCATATTAAATAAATAAATAAATAAATAAATAAATAATTTAAAAAGTGTGAAAATGCCCACAAAATCCAGAAGGGGATGATGCATGAGCATTCTACCACTTGGTGAATGTGGCAATTCTTTCCTACCCTAAACAATCCTATAAACACACCCTATTGGTTTGAAGGATGTAGTGCTAAATATTCCCAAGCAATTGTTTCTCAGATGTAAAATTTAGAAGTCACAGAAGTGAAATTTGACCTTTATCCATCAGACTACTTTTCCTCTTTGAATGGGGGGGGGGGGATTACTTAACAAAGAACAATTGATGGTGAGGGGTTAGGAGACCAAGTCCTACAAAGAAAGTTTGAAGGAGATGGGCATGTTTAGCCTGGAGAGGAGGCCGCTGAGATATGATCACCATCTTCAAGTTCTTGAAGGGCTGTCATATAGAGGATGGTGCAGAATTGTTTTCTGTGGCCCCAGAAGGTAGGACCAGAACCAGTGGGTTGAAATGAAATAAAGAGTTTCTGGCTCAACATTAGGAAGAACTTCCTGACCGTTAGAGTGGTTCCTCAGTGGAACAGGCTTGCTTGGGAGGTGGTGGGCTCTCCTTCTTTGGAGGTTTTTAAACAGAGGCTGGATGGCCATCTGACTGCAATGCAGATCCTGTGAATTTTTTTGGGGTGGGGTATTTGTGAATTTCCTGCATGGTGCAGGGGGTTGGACTAGATGACCCTGGAAGTCCCTTCCAACTCTATGATTCTATGGTCTATTTGGTCAATATAGCTAACAGATATATTGCCTGTATAGAGCAATACATTCTTTAATTGTGTTTTGTTTTCAGGCATACCTGCCCCTTTAAAACTAAGGAACATGTAGCAATCCTAATTCCTTCACCCTCTTTACTTTGATATGATAATGCAGATATGCATTTATGCCAATATAATTATTAATGCCTTTTTAATTTGTGACTCTTACAGACACTACAATTGTTTCAAAAACTCCTGGAGGAAATTAAGGAAAAAACACCTAGTATAGGTTATATCCACTCTCACTGATTTTCCTTCCTTTTACTGGAGTAGACATTGTGTCCTAGCCTCCACAAAATGTTCCCTCACTGGGGACCTGGCCCAAAAGACATTGAAGTCTATGATAAGTTGGCTTCTGTCTTTCAAGCCTTTGAATCAAACTCTAAAGGCTTTATTTACCAGGTACTTAATGTAATATGTGCAACTCAATGTTGGCATACAAACTTCTTTAGGATACAATGGGCCTTCCTCTCCCATCAACCCTCATTAAGTAACTAAGCATGATGCTTTTTCACCTCCTCAGAACATCTATTAATCTGGATATTTTCCAGTTTCCCAAACATTAAATTACCAGAAAAGTAAATGGAAAATGTCATTCAATTGTAGTGTTTAAATTCTTCTAACAGAGTCTGGAGAGTGCTTCAAGCAAGAAACAAAGCAAATAATAAAAGCTCAAGCAATCCTTGAGTTCTCATTTGTCTCCTGTTAAAAGGAACAAACCCTCCATCCCCATTTTCTGAAGAGCACTCTACAGATAGATAAGAATAATCTTCTCCGACAGTTCTATTCAGGAGGAAGAATAGTCCTCCAGTTATAATTTCTCTAGAGGCATTATTGCATAAATTGTGCATTTGCACTGTAAGAGGGTTAATGGGTCCAGAATATTTAGTCAGAGGGCATGTTAGTATGAATGGAAACAGTGACGAATATCCAAGTCAGTGAATGCTTTTTGCTCTTGTCTGTGGCTAGAGTTTTACAACATCAAAATTCTGACCTTCCCCTTGACTCTCCCACTTCCCACTTGTGAAGTAGGGTTGTCAGGTCTCCCCTGGCCACTGATAGAGGATGAGGGGGTAGGGTGGCCAGATCAAGATTGATGTACTCCTGGAGATTTGAAGACTAAACTTGGTGAGGACAGGGACTTCCGTGGGGTATAGTGCCATAGAGTCCACCCTCCAAGGCATCCATTTTCTCCAAGGGAACTGATCTCTGTAGTCTGGAAATGAGCTGTAATTCCAGGGGATCCCCAGGTCCTATCTGGAGGCTGATATCCCTATGAGGCAAAACACTCTTGACCAAGGGTTAATGTGAATGGTAATGGGCTCATTTCATTCATCAGGTGTTACCAGGGCTTTTTTCCCTAGAAAAGCCCAGCAGAAGCTCCAGAAAGCTGCTGCTGCAGCGCAGCTTGGCTCTGTAAGCCTGGCCAGTGATAATTGCTGGCCTGGGAGCATGTGACTGCCTTTGCTCAGGAGACCTTTTTTTGAGCTGGAGCCCTGATCAAGCCAGCCAGAATAGCACTCTGGTGCGCTCTGGCTCAAAAAAAAAGCCCTGGATGTTACTATTGGTTCTTTGGCCTACACAGCCCTTATCATCTTCAAGGCCAGAGCTGGAAATGTGGTAATTAGCTTCTCATGAGAACCTGTGGTCCATAGAATGGGATGGGGGGGGGGAGGAATCAAGGATGATGAGATAATTTTTTCGAGCGTTCCATCAAGAACATGTCTTGATTGGGTGTCATCATCACTTGATGCTACTTGCTCAAAAATCTATAACTGAGCTAAGAGCCTAGAGAAAGAAGACTAGTTTGGATTCTGATAGACTGAAGGCCTGGACTATGATATGCTTATATTGCAATAGATAGCAACGCATGAGCTATGGCTTTTGGCTCTTGGTCTTAAGGTTTGTGTCATTTAATGCAGGTTTTGAAATGTTTTAGTTAAGCTAGTTTTCTTGTGTGTGTATATGCGTTTGCTGTGTGACTTCAGAGTGCTGTTTTGCCTTTAGATTAATTTTTTTGTTTTGATAGAAATTAAATAAAGCTTCATATAATTTTTAAAATAATAATAAAAAAGCTTTGGTTACTTGTGTACAACAGCCCTGGGGATCCACGGAGTCCAGGCTTGAATTCCCTGATACCACCCCATCTAGTGTTATACTTTTCCTATGAAAACATTTAGTTTTTTAATTGAATTGATAAATTCTGGTGGTTTGAACATAACTGAAAGGATACACTGAGGAGGCAGAAGAAGCTCTCTGAAACTTAGTAGCTAATAGCTATTTTTAACATGTAACCAGACCTTAATTTGGGCAGGAGCTCACAGGAGTGGAACGCCGTAAGCTCTAAAAATTTTAGTGCTCTTTCTTTCCTACTTCCCCCTCCCCTAATACTTGCTTTTGGGCTCCATTATTCCAACCCTCTTTGAGAATTTTGCTGAACTCTAAGATGTGACAAACTTTCTAATTTTTTCCCCCACAAACACACAAAAATGGAAAATAACCAAAACATGTAACTGTGGCCAAATAAAGAAAGTAATTTAAAAAGTCTGATGGGAGTAAAGTTTTATTATGACAATTATAATTCAAGAAGCATTTTAAGGTAGATGCTGAGCTGATATAATTTAGTACACTTTCTGGTGATGTCACGGTTGTGTGGCACATGCAAATGAGTTGTGCTAATGAGCTCCAGCACCCCTTTTTCTTCAAGATGACCTCTGCGTGTAACTAAGAAAAGGCAAGGCCTTTTAAAGAAGTGTAATTATTTTCTTTATAGAACATCCCTATTTTAATAACATTACTTACACAAGTTAACAGTTCTGCTTCCAGGCACAATTCAAAATGCTAATTCCTAATGAAGTCCTATATGGGCTGGGACCAGGTGCCATATTCTGTACTGAGCCTTCCACCTGGTAAGATCTGAGCCTGGTTCTGTGTACCATCTATATCAGAATTAAGGTAGGTGAAGACCAACTCCTGGACAACTTAGGTGATAGGCAAAATTATTTTCCTTTCCACCAGCTTAAAAATACTTTTTCAATTTAGTTTACAACAGTCAAGGCAATCGAATTAGTGTAGCAGCTTTAATGAACCATAGTGATAGTTTCCACAACTTTTTAAAAAATCAAATATTTTCCTGTTTAGATGCTTCCTCTGTCTTGGTACCTTAGCATTTCTTATGCTTGAAAACTTTTGGAAAAGTTATGGCAATATTAAAAGAGTCAATAACTGATGTCTGTATGGATTATAAACATAAAGTTTAAGAACATAAGAACATAAGAGAAGCCATGTTAGATCAGGCCAATTACTTGGCAGGCTTTTTAGTCAGGCCTCTCTCAGTCCTCCCCCACCTAAATGAATGGCTGCCTGCATTCTAAGTAAGTTAAGATAGAGCTCACAGTCATGAATAGGCAAAAAAATATAGAACACTCTGTGAGGGTTTTTACTAAAACATATAATACCAAAGCAATTTTTTACTAAACAATATTCAATAGTATTCCAAAAATCCCTTTTTTACAAAAAATTGTACAATGTTCTCTTTTTGTTTCCAGAGCTACACAAAGTCCAAGAATTTCCAAAATAGATATGACTGCTTCCCACGGTGTGGCTGCAAATGGCCTGGGCTTCTGTCTTCTTTTCGGAGTTTCCTTCTTCAGGCAGCTCACCAAAAGAGCTGCATGTCATAAAAATTACAGCATGATAAACAACATTTAAATTCATATTTACTTGAGTCTTATTCAAGATACTCCCAAGTATATTCACTAAAATTATTTCAATTGGCTGTGCTCTATATTTTTTTGCATTCTAAGTCTGAAGTCAAATGAATCTGTATGTCCAGAATCAACACAATAATCATGTCCTTGAACATCATAACCCCATCTCTGGTTTGATCTCTGGTTCTTTAAATTTCCATTGACCCACTCTCTGTATTTTTTTTACCAAGTAAGATAATAATGTTGGTTTTTTAACCTAACTTGGATATGTCCAAGTCTTCCATGTGGCTTAGGAGAAGAATAGCTATGCTCTTGTATATAATGAAATCTTTGACCAGTATCTTTGGATTTCAGGTCAACCAACCACTGATGTATAAGAGTCCCTTTTCTACTGCATTTCTTCCAGCAAACTCTCAGCTTGTTCTCATAACATGTTTGATACTTAAGGAACCATCTGCTCATAAATATATTACATAAATATTTAATAAAGTCTTCAAGTGTGTGTGTGTGTGTGTGAAGCACCATCAAGTTACAGTTGATTTAGGTCGACCCCACCAAGAGGCTTTCAATGCAAGTCAGAAGCAGAGGTGGCTTGCCTTTGCCTTCTTCTGTAGAGACTTCCCTGGAGGTCTCCCTTCTAAGTTCTGACCTTGCTTAACTTGAGATCTGATGAGATTGAGCTATGCCATGCTGCCTTCCCTCCAGAGCTTCAAGAGCACCTTGCAGACCAAATCTTGGACTGAATAAAACTATTTTCTTACGTTTCTTTTTAATTTGACATTCACAGCATTAATGCTGTGGAGCATTTTACCTTGCCTTTTCCAAAGAAGGTACAAGAGCATCTTGCAGACCAAATCTTGGACTGAATAAAACTATTTTCTTATGTTTCTTTTTAATACTTTTTCATATATGTAAACACCTTCTGGGTCAGAGTCCCCCAGTGTTTATATAAATGGGAGACTTCTCCTTTAAAGTGGTATTCTGAATTTGATTTTCAAACAAATCTATATTAATGTGGAAATAGCATGCGTAATCTCAGAAATTTACAGCTGTGATAAAAGCTCTGCTGTGCACAGACTCTTTCCTAAATCTCCAGGAATTTCCCAATCCACACTTGGCAATCCTAAATTCTATTTTGAATGTCATTACAATTCCATTGCTGGCAGATGTGGCATCAAACCAACTGTGATGCTTGTTGTTGTTGTTAACCATTGTCATGTCTGACTCTTGGCAATTCTAGTGATGCTTGTACATGAAGACGATGATGTGAACAGACTATATGCTATGTGGATGGATGCAATAAGTTTAGAACTTGAGTATATACCGATCAGGGCTTTTTTTGTAGCAGGAACTCTTTGCATATCAGGCCACACACCCCTGATATAGCCAATCCTTCAAGATCTTGCAGGACTATTCTTACAGGGACTACTGTAAGCTCTTAGAGGATTGGCTACATCAGGGGTGTGTGGTCTAATATGCAAAGGAGTTCCTGCTACAAAAAAAAAGTCTTGTGAATCATACTGCATATAAAGCACAGGAGCAAATAATAAATTCCTTTTTTGAAAACTTTGATATCTCTGGTTTGTTATTAGAGGAAATAAAAGCAGAACTTTCACCACATTTACCACCTGGATGTGGGTCTGAGAATCAGATTACAATGACAAAGATTTCAGGCTTTCATTATGACAATGTAAATGCTTGTAACCTGGGCCCACATTATACAACATTTTCTAATATAGAAGACACAAGAACTATAAAAATCTGTTTGGCTATGCATGGAATTACATTGAATAAAATCTTTGAATAGAAGCTAGCCATTGCATTTTCATTGGAAAATATGAGCAGACATTAAGAACAAATCATGGGTGTCTAAACATAATGGGTGAGATGTTGGGGGCATTTGCAAATGAATGATAACAGAAGGACACCATAGTACAGATTATGAATTGAGTGTTCAACTGATTCCCTGGGCAGGATTTTCAGTAATATACTCCTGGTAGCCCACTGAAAACTGAAAATACAACAAAAAGTTAAAAGCAGTGTATATTTAAAGCCAGTATTTTTGAAACAAGCCAATATCTTAAAAAAAAAAAATTGCAAGGGTCCATCCATCAGTGCTGTGAGACAGCAAATGACTTATAATTCATAGCTGATAGTTTTTAGGATTTCCACAAAGGAAAACTAGTTATATTTTTCAGAACTGTAGTATGGTATTACTGGAATACACAGAAGGGACATTCACAGCATTAATGCTGTGGAGCATTTTACCTTGCCTTTTCCAAAGAAGGTACAAGGCAGGATTGGCCAGGGCTGGAGAGTAGCCAACAAATGGTTAGAGGTCATCATGCAGCTTATGAGGAGTTAGTCGTTTCTATATTTAAAGGGAAAGATGAATATGACTGCCTTATATATGTGATAAGTATGGACTAGGCATTTTAGACTTCTTCTGTCTGCAGCTTCAAACTCACTCTAGTACAGTTCATGTTTTTACATTTTGTGCCTTCTTTGACCATCAAGGAAAAGAAGAAACTGTTTTGGCATTCTGAAATTACTGAAATGAGAAATCATAGTTCATTTGCCATTTATCACAACTGGCCAACTGAACACCAGAGACAACTGTTTAAATTTGACTTCATATGGGTAAATCAAGACCTCCCAGAAAGGAAGGCTTATGCACTGTTCTAAAGTTAATTCGTGGTTTCTTATAGGCCCATAAGAAGGAAGATAAAATGCTTTGCCAGTTATTAAATAACGATTCTCTAATGAGGATTGGAAGCGCCCATGAGAAAACCAAGAATTTAGGTCTTGATTTACCCCCTTTGAAACTCTATCATCAAGCTTCAATCCTTGCTAATATTATACACATTCTTAATTCTGATGTACTGTTAGATTGGATGCTTATTGAACAATCTTCTGTTGCTCATTAACGTTTGAAGAGATTTTTTGGCTTCCATGGTTTCATCGTCCTAGATTGCTTCAGCACGATGTCTTTCTATGGACTATGTTACAACTTTGGCATCATAAAAAGACCCTTTTGACTCCTGATATTTCCCCATTTTCTGTATTTACAAATCAATTTTGGTTCTTGCCTGGTATGGTTCCTGGTGCCTTTGAGGACTGGTTACAAGTGGGCATTAATTGGTTAATAGACTTCACACTTAATGGTAGATTGAGAGCAAAATCTCATTTTGACAGATTGCTAGATAATAATATCCCTTGGTTTCATTATCTACAATTGAAAAATATGATCAAGCAGCTCTCAAATTTAGGAACTTTTTGCAGGTCTTACACAAAATTCAAAATACTTCTGGCTGCATCTACGCCTATCAAGGGTCCTTTAACAAACTTATATAAAATCTTGATTGAATCAGACTCGTCTTCATTATACTTTTAGAGAGCTTGGGAATAAGATCTTAATAGAAATATTCACTCTACCTCATGGCAAAAAATTTGGAACTCCCCTACAAACTCTTCGATTTTCAATATTAAAATGCAATTCTTTAAGATTGACACACTGGTATTTTCATCCTAGAAAACTTCATCAGATCAATCCGCGACTCACTCCTTGATGCTGGAAGAATTGCAGTCTTGTTGGCACATAGTTTCACTCTTGGTGGGAGTGCCCCTTTATTCAACATTTTTGGTTGGATATTTTGCAACAAATCTCTTTAATAACTTCACAAATACTGCCTCTCTCTCCTGAACTTCTTTTAGATTTATGGGATGAGTCAACTGCAAATGTTTATCATAAGGATTTCATTCGTATTCTTTTGGCTACTGCACGTCTTACTATTGCATCATCTTGGAAATCCTCCTCACCCCCAACTAGGCTGGAGTGGTTTGACAAAATTTGGGACCAATTTGTCATGCAGAAGATTATGTGGATCATGCTAACTCTGCTTCCAATGGTCCCCATGACAGATTGGTTTCTACATCGATTCCTGCATTGGACTTTATGTCACAGCATGAACTTTTGCCTTCAAACGGGACATATCACTCTTGGCTACATTTTTAATTTAATTTAATTTCTCTTTTTTATCTACTTGTCTTTCTTAATAATGTATTCTAGGGGTGGTCAACAGTAGCTCTCCAGATATTTTTTGCCTACAACTCCCATCAGCCCCAGCCCTTAGCCATGCTGGCTGGGGCTGATGGGAGTTGTAGGCAAAAAACATCTGGAGAGCTACCATTGGCCACCCTTGACATATCCCTTCCTCTTTTTTTTCTTTTGTCTCAGGTATCCCCACTATTGGGCACATGGTTATTTATTTTTGGCTTATTTTATGCCCTATAGTATCTCATTTTGACCACTGGAACATTTTAGGCTGATGCATCTTGGTCTATGTTAATAGTATTTTTATTATCACTCAGGGTTATCATATTTGCAAGTCATTTATTTGCCCTATGTTGAGACACTCCTTTTACTTTGTTTATTTGCATTTCTTACTAATTACCTTTTGTTAATCTTTATTCATTTGTCAGGGTGAGGTTTGGCTTTCTAAACAGCTGGGGAAGTTGCTGAGAATTTCTGAGTGTGTGTGACTGTGTGATTGCTGAAAATTCTGAGTTTGTGGTTGCTGGGGAACTGCTGTTTGTTTGGTTTGAGTGGGCTGAAGGTGATTGTTGCTGATTGATTAGGAGTGGCTGTGTTCCTGAGGCAGACTGAGGCCCCAACCTCTTTGCATTATTAAGCTGCGCCTTGGCAGAGGTGCGACCCAAAGGGCGAGAGCTAAAGGGCTCTTGGCCTGGGGGCTGTGTAAGGACCAGGAACCCAGATCCTGATTTTCCTTGTGTTCCCAATAAGGTAAGTAGACTCTCCAGAAGGAGAGCCACATAAACAAACAGGATTTAAAAGGGAACTGTATATTTTTAAAAAACTATCATGAAGGTAGAATGCCAGCAGGGGGGTTGGGGGCTTTCCAGTGTTTTGCACTGAGTGTCACATGTATGACTATCTGCCCATAGGACAGAAGTCTTGGGTGTGTGCTCGATGCAAGGAGCTCCTGGTACCCAGGGAATGAGTTTGTACCCTTGAGGCTGAGGTGACTGACCTGGAGAAGCAGAGACAGTCAGTTAGGCACTCGGAGAAGACTCTCAGGGATGTATTAGATGAGCCCCACTCTGAACGTGGCAGCCCTGATGGTCGAAAGGGAACAGGGCACCGTGCTGAGGATAAGGGGAATGCGCCCTCAGAAGGGACCTCTTCTTCAGTTGGTAAGCGGGTATCCTTTCACGCCAAGGAGCCATCCCTGGGCAGGGAGAGAGAGGGGGGGTCTTGGTGGTTGGTGATTCGATCCTTAAGCAAGTAAACAGCTGGGTGGCAAAACCGCATACTGACCATATGGTGACTAGCCTGCCTGGTGCGAAGGTAGCGAACATTACGCGTGTTGTAGATAGGCTGATAGACAGTGCTGGGGAGGAGCCAGTGGTCGTGGTGCATGTTGGCACCAACGATCTGGGGAAATGCAGTCATGAGGTTCTGGAGGAAAAATTTAGGCTGCTAGGCAGGAGACTTAAGGCCAGGACCTCCAAGGTAGCCTTCTCAGAAGTGCAGGGCTGGAGAGACAGGCACAAATTAGAAGTCTCAATGTGTGGATGAGACGATGGTGTAGGAAGAAAAGGTTTAAGTTTGTTAGGCACTGGAATGCTTTCTGGAACAAGTGGGAGCTGTACAAAAGAGATGGTCTCCACTTGTCCCCAGATGGAACCAAGCTGCTGGTGCTTAATATCAAAAAGGTGGCAGAGCAGTTTTTAAACGAAATTGTGGGAGAAAGCTGACAGGAGATGAAATGACTCTGGTTTGGGAGGACTCATCTCAAAGAGATGAAGGGTTAGCTGTTACTTTTCTACCGGGTAATGGATCAGAGTTGTCCACTGAGATGGTGACAAACAGTATGGAGTGTCTGCCAAAGTCTCAAGGCAGCAGGAGGAAGGTTGTGGGCCTAACTTGCCTGGGGAATTATAGATGTTTGTATACAAATGCTAGAAGTGTTCGAAGTAAAATTGGTAAGTTGGAATGTTTAGCGTTGGGGAAAAACATAGACATTGTGGGAATTTCAGAAACTTGGTGGAATAGGTGATTTTAACTACCCGCAGATTGACTGGGTCAATATGTGCTCAGGTCGAAAGAAAGAGATTGCGTTTCTAGATGCTCTCAATGACTGTGCTATGGAGCAGATGGTCTCAGAACCTACCAGGGGTGGGGTGATCCTGGATTTGGTTCTAAGTAATGCCCAAGACTTGGTGAGAGATGTAAAAGTGATCGCACCGCTTAGGAGCAGTGACCATAACGTTATTGATTTCACCAGTTGTATAAATAGGGAGTTGCCTCAAAAGACCAGCACAACCACGTTTAACTTTAAAAGGGGTAAATTCTCTGAGATGAGGAGGCATGTGAAGAGGAAACTGAAAGGAAAGGTAAATACAGTCAAAATCCTTGGGGAAGCTTGGAGGCTATTTAAAAGTCCAATCCTAGAAGCTCAGATAAAATATATACCACAAGTTAAGAAAGGCACAAACAG
Organism: Heteronotia binoei; assembly: GCF_032191835.1. Lineage (NCBI taxonomy): Eukaryota > Metazoa > Chordata > Lepidosauria > Squamata > Gekkonidae > Heteronotia > Heteronotia binoei. The sequence continues at coordinate 40,886,247 of NC_083232.1, forward strand.
GTATAAGAAAAGGCCTGCATGGTTAGCAAACAAAGTAATGGAAGCTGTAAAAGGTAAGAAGGACTCTTTTAAGTGGTGGAAAGCTAGTCCAAGTGAGATTAATAAAAGGGAACACAGGCTGTGGCAAATCAAATGCAAGATTGTGATCAGGCAGGCAAAAGGGGACTATGAGGAGCATATTACAAAAAGCCATGAAGACCAACAATAAAAATTTCTTCAAATATATTAGAAGCAGGAAACCAGTCAGAGAGGCAGTGGGGCCCTTGGATGACCATGAGGTAAAAGGATTACTGAAGGAGGATAGGGAAATGGCTGAGAAATGGCTGAATGCATTTTTTGCTTCAGTCTTCATTGTGGAAGATGAGAAGTGTTTACCCGCTCCAGAACTGCTAATTTTTGAAGGGGTGTTGAAACACCTGAATCAAATTGAGGTGACAAGAGAGGAGGTCCTACAACTGATCGACGAATTAAAAACTAAGTCACCAGGTCTGGATGGCATACATCCAAGAGTTCTGAAAAAACTCAAAGTCGAACTTGTGGGTCTCCTGACAAAAATACGTAATCTTTCATTGAAATCTGCCTCCGTTCCTGAGGACTGGAAGGTAGCAAATGTCACCCCCATCTTTAAAAAGGGTTCCAGAAGAGATTTGAGAAATTACAGTCCAGTCAGTCTGACTTTATTACCAGGAAAGTTGGTAGAAAGCATTATCAAGGACAGAATGGGTAGGCACATAGATGAACACAAGTTATTGAGAAATACTCAGCATGGGTTCTGTAAGGGAAGATCTTGCCTCACTAACCAGTTACAGTTCTTTGAGGGGGTGAACAAACATGTGGACAAAGGGGACCCAATAGATGTTGTTTACCTTAACTTCCAGAAAGCTTTTGATAAAGTTCCCCATCAAAGGCTCCTCAGTAAGCTTGAGAGTCATTGTCACGGCTGGGGCTGGGTCAGGCAAAGTCCAGGGGCAGTCCGAGGTCTGTAGCCAGTAAGCAGGAGGGTCCGAGGCGCCAAATCCAAATCACTGTACAAGTATCGCAGGTCCGAGGTCCAGAAGCCGAGGTCAGGGAGTCCAGAAGTCACAAGCCAAAGTCAGGGAGTCCAGAAACCAAAGTCAAGCCCGAGTGGATGCTAGAACATCACGGAGATGACTAGTTGCTTCCACAAAGCCTCCTCCCAAAGCCTACAGCTATATAGCCCTCTGCTGGCTGTTGCCCATTTGGGCTAATTGCTGGCTCAGAGAGGCAGCCAGGATCCTGTTGCAACTCAAGCATCCTTGCTCTTAGAAGGGCCAGAATCCTCTCAAAACTCAGGGCTCAGGGAGCGTCTTGCTTGTGAGCGTGCCGCCCTCCTCCGATCCCTGAGGTCCTGACGGAGGCGGTCACGCACACGCGCCACCCGAGGGGGCGAGGCAGGGGGGCTGGGATCTTCTCCAGCAGGAGGCAGGGGCATTGGTGCAGGTGGCAGGGGCACAGATTCTTCTGCAGGCTCAACTTCCTCTGCAGGGTCCCCAGCACCCATGACAGTCATGGAGTAAAAGGACAGGTCCTCTTGTGGATCAAAAACTGGCTAATTAATAGGAAGCAGAGAGTGAGTATAAATGGGCAGTCTTCACAGTGGAGGACGGTAAGCAATGGGGGTGCTGCAGGGCTCAGTACTGGGTCCCATGCTCTTTAACTTATTCATTAATGATCTGGAGTTGAGAGTAAGCAGTGAAGTGGCCAAGTTTGCAGATGACACTAAATTGTTCAGGGTGGTGAGAACCAGAGAGGATTGTGAGGCACTCCAAAGGGATCTGTTGAGGCTGGTTGAGTGGGCGTCAACGTGGCAGATGAGGTTCAATGTGGCCAAGTACGAAGTAATGTACATTGGGGCCAATAATCCCAGCTACAAATACAAGTCGGTAGGGTGTAAACTGGCAGAGACTGACCAAGAGAGAGATCTTGGGGTCGTGGTAGATCTCTCTCTCTCTCTCGGCTTGACTTCGCGAACGAACGAAGAGATAACTCACTGAAAATGTCAAGATAGTGTGCGATTGCAATAAAAAAGGCCAACGCCATGATGGTAATTATTAGGAAGGGAATTGAAAACAAATCAGCCAGTATCATAATGCCGCTGTATAAATCGATGGTGCGGCCTCTTTTGGAATACTGTGTACAATTCTGGTCACCGCACCTCAAAAAGGATATTATAGCATTGGAAAAAGTGCAGAAAAGGGGACCTAGAATGATTACAGGTTTGGAACACTTTCCCTATGAAGAAAGGTTAAAATGCTTGGGGCTCTTTAGCTTGGAGAAACGTCGACTGCGGGGTGACATAAGAACATAAGAGAAGCCATGTTGGATCAGGCCAATGGCCCATCCAGTCCAACACTCTGTGTCACACAGTGGCAAAAAATTTTATATATACACACACACTGTGGCTAATAACCACTGATGGACCTGTGCTCCATATTTTTATCTAAACCCCTCTTGAAGGTGGCTATACTTGTGGCCGCCACCACCTCCTGTGGCAGTGAATTCCACATGTTAATCACCCTTTGGGTGAAGAAGTACTTCCTTTTATCCGTTTTAACCTGTCTGCTAGACATGATAGAGGTTTACAAGATTATGCACGGGATGGAGAAAGTAGAGAAAGAAGTACTTTTCTCCCTTTCTCACAAGTGGGCATTCAATGAAATTGCTGAGCAGTCAGGTTAAAACGGATAAAAGGAAGTACTTCTTCACCCAAAGGGTGATTAACATGTGGAATTCACTGCCACTGGAGATGGTGGTGGCTACAAGCATAGCCAGCTTTAAGAGGGGATTGGATAAAAATATGGAGCAGAGGTCCATCAGTGGCTATTAGCCACAGTGTGTGTGTGTGTGTGTGTGTATATATATATATATGTGTGTGTGTGTGTGTGTGTGTGTATGTGTGTGTATGTATGTATGTATATGTGTGTGTGTGTATATATATACACACACACATATATTGGCCACTGTGTGACACAGTGTGTTGGACTGGATGGGCCATTGGCCTGATCCAAAATGGCTTCTCTTATGTTCTTTTGTTGTTATGTCATGATGCATTTTGATTAAATAAAGTTTATTTTTAATTTTAAAAAAATTGACTTCATATAATGGTGGTGGTTAATGTTTGTGAGTAGCTGAATATGACGGAGATATCGTGTGCTATTCTAGTGACTAGAATCTGAAGTACTGTATTGGTTAGAGAGAAACTGATTGCCATATTGACGATCTCTACAATACTGATGCTCATATATGGAAGTGGTTTGATGCCCATACAAGCATAAACAAGATTACGGAGAACACTTGTTGGTAATAAGAATGAGACTTTATTGTCTAAATTCAATATTAACTGTGACGTTTGATATGTAGGAAAAGAAATGTTTTAGTATGGCAAAGGGTAAGCCAAGTCACTAAAACAATACAAAATACCAGAGGACACAGATGAGAAGAATGCGCTGAAGGAACTTTAGCTCATTCCACAGCAATGTTTTTCCATTTCATGTAAATGGGAATCAGTCAAAGCATGTGTTTTGGAATGGTTTAGTGCTTTCTTCTGCCTTCATGGAGGTTTTCTTCCTACCTTGACCAATGTGGTAAAGTGGATCCATTAGGGTTGTCAGGCCCCTGCTCCAGGGCCCTTCCCCCCCAGTAGTGAGCAGCAAAGGAGGTTTAGGTTTCTGTCGCTGGCATTATTCCCTTGACAAAGGAAACGGAGTTGTAATTTAAATTGTCTGTGAAAAATTTCAGGCAATTATTTTTCTCATCCAATCATATTGCATTTTTTATTGGGTTGTATTTTGTTCAAGAAGTACAAAGTAATGTCATGGCCTGTTTTATTTAGCCATCATCACATCGCTGGAGATGCAGGGACACTCTGGTATTTGGACAAAAACTCTATGGTAAAAATGGCTTCTACCATGGAGTTTTTGCCCAGATACTAGAGTGTCCCTGAGTCACTGCCAATGCCAGCCTCGGCTTCTCTTTGTTCCTTGTAAGTCCCTACCCCACCTCCAGCTGCCAGGGGATAACTGGCAACCCTAGGATACATGGCAAAATAACCTCAACATGAGGCTAATATAACATACTATCGGTGCAGTCATATGCAGAGTTACTCCAGTGAATCATTCTATTAAGGCAGCAGGGATGTAGTAAAATTGAATTGTTTAGGAGGGCATTTTTGATAAAGGGAACAGAGTTGTAGTTTAAATTGTCTGTGAAAAATTGCAGGTGGTTATTTTTCCCATCCCATCATATTACATTTGTTATTGGATGTATTATACTGCTTTTATTTCATTGTTCTGCAATCAAGTTTTATTGCATTGTTGTTAAGATTTCTTTTATATATTATACTGGGTTTTATTTTATTGTCTCAAAGAGAAAGGTGAATGCTGTAATGAATTTGAGGATCAACATGTTGAAATCATAACTAACTGTAGGTGAGCTTTTCACCTGAATTCTTAAGTGAAGGCCTCATACAGTTAGACCACTTAATGGGAGGGGACACCTCATTTGAACATAGCAAAAATAAAAGAGGATGAAAAGAGAAGAATGGGGTCTTATGTGGTGTAACTAAGATTGCATTTCATATAAGAAGTACAAGATAATAAGTCATGGCCTATTTTATTTAGCCAGCAGACAATAAACAATGGTCAATACCCTGCTTCCTCTATCAGTCACCTTCGTCAAACTGAGAGATTTGATTGCTTTTTAATGCCTGCTGATCTTCCTGCAGTTCATAGAGTGTTTCCAAAAGCTCACATAATATCCTTAATTCTGCTTGCATTGTCTCTCATGTTTCAGGGATCAATACAAGGGGTTTACTTACTTTTCAAGAGGGGACAGCATATGTTGCAAAACAGGACTACATTGCTCAAGATGATTAAAACCGGATAATGAGCAAGAAATGGTAAATCTTACTTACTCCGATTTTCTGCCCATCCTAATAATAATAATAACACTCTATTAAAAAGAATGATTGTATAAAGAATGGAAGGGCAATAAATTCAGAGCTGATGGAATTCAGAGCTGTTTTCAGATAGTAATTGTATTGCTTTAGTTCTTTTTTATTCAACAAATCCCTGAGCTGAATCCTACAATCTCTTCCACTAAGTAAGGTAGTCTTCCTCTGCTGGAGCTAGACTTTTACCACAGCAAGGCTCCTCATTTAGCAGGAAAGTGTCATATGCTACAGCACAGCTTTTGTTGTGTAAAGAGTTTGTGATTAATTAGTATATGATTTCTGTTCTAATATTATCACAATAAAAGATTATTACAAAATGCTGAAAGCTCTTCAATTTAGAGCAAGCTACTGGTTGGTTTACCATTTGTCAGCTTATGGTAGGAGCAGGGCCATAGCTAGAAATTTTGGGGTGCTGGGGCAAGGAAGCAGGCAACTTAATTAGATTAACTTAATTAGATTACTAGTTAAACCAGGCTGGCCGGTAGAGGTGGGGGGAGGGCCACCTTGACTCCTTGCCTCCCCCTGGGGCTACCTATGGAGCATCTTCCCAGAGCTGGCCAGGAGCACCTCACCAGGCAGCTGCCAGGGTTTCCCATGTGTGCAGCTGCCTAGTGGTTAACATGCAGGGTTTCCCACTCAAGGACACTGATTGGCCCAGCAAGGCAGCCCCGTGGATTAACTCCCTCACCACAAGGACCCCTCCGGGCATAAGCCAGGAGGGTGAGGGCCCCAGGCAAGCCAGGCTGGGGCAGAGCTGGCTGGAGCACCCATGAACTGAGGTAGTAAGCCAGGCTGGGCTGAGGTAGAGCTGACTGGAGTCTCCACTAGGGTTGCCAAGTCCAATTCAAGAAATATCTGGGGACTTTGGGGGTGGAGCCAGGATACTTTGGGGGTGGAGCCAGGAGACATTAGAGGTGGAACCAAGATCAAGGCTGTGACAAGCATAATTGAACTCCAAAGGGAGTTCTGGCCATCACATTTAAAGGGACGGCACACCTTTTCAATTCCTTTCTTCCATAGGAAATAATGAAGAATAGGGGCACCTTCTTTTGGGGCTCATAGAATTGGACCCCCTGGTTTTGAAACTTGGGGGGTATTTTGGGGAGAGGCACTAGATGCTATGTGGAAAATTTGGTGCCTCTTCCCCAAACAACAGTCCCCCCAGAGCCCCAGATACCCGTGGATCAATTCTCCATCATTTTCTATGGGAATAAATCTCCATAGGGAATAATAGAGTTCCCAGCAGACATTTCCCTCCCCTCCCCCCGCTTTCTGACAACCCTGAAGCGGGGGGAGGGCCTCCAAACCAGGGGATCCCCTGCCCCACCTGGGGATTGGCAACCCTAGTCTCCACAGACTAAGTAAAAAGGAAGGAGGGACAATGAGAAGAGTGTCAGGTGGGGAAAGGATCAAGTGACTCATGGTGACTGGGTCACATGATGCCTCCCCTGGCACAGGTGCATTGCAGAGAGGCCTGCCTGCCTGATCTGCCTGATCCACCCACTCCTCACCTGCCTGCTTGACTCACTTGCCACTGCCCTGGCTGGTGCCTGGCCTGAGAGAAGGAGAGCCAGCTGGAATGCACTCTCTACTGCAGAGCGAAGAGTGTGCTGGCTGGCTCTCTTTCTGTAGGACAGTCCTATTGTGTTTATGACTTGTGTCAGGTGGAGCAAGGCTACAAGTGATCCCAGGGCTTTACCCTCTTCCCAATTTTTTGCTGCTTTTTCACCCTCCTTCCCTGTATATCAGTTGTTACGAGTCTTATTACTGTTTACTTTTATTGTCACAGTTTGGGGTGATTTGGTCATGGGATGGATCCTTTTGGCTGAGTAGGTGGTACCTATGGACCTGCATCCTGCATTTCTGGGGACTCCCTTAAGGGTGTTTGGTATGGAGCCCATTCAGTAACATGCCCATTTTGGAGCTGTCAGCAGGGCTCTCAAAACCAAGTGGCAAAAGGACCATGCAGGGTTGGTGTCCAAATGGCTCCCAGGGATCTTCTTCGTGGTCTCTGTGCAGTCCCACACATGGGTCTTGCCGCAGGCAACGGATCCATACCTCGGAGCTCCAATAGCTCGTTTATAACGTCTTTTGGCGCGCTTTCCTCCCGCCCTGGGGAGCAGGCAGCGACTGCGCATGCCTGGAGCGGGGGGAGAGCGCCCATTCCACTCAGTTTCTTCCCTTCCGCCGCCCGGACAACACCTACCTCGTTGCGTTCCTCCTCTGGCTCGTCTCTTGGTATCGTACTATCTCTCTTACTTCTCCTTTTCTATTTTCTTCGTCCCTTTAATATATATAAAAAAAAAAGGTAGATCCCGACTTCTGCGCTTTTGCCTTTTTTTTCCTTTCTACCCCCCCCCCCAACCCCGTCTCTCCCTTCCCTCCTTCCCCTGTCCGGAACGGATGGAAGGGAAAATCACCTTCAAAAGGTGCAGGCAGTGTGCTGCTAAAATCCCGTCATCCGACGGTCACTCGCTCTGCCTTTTTTGCTTGGGGGAATCCCATAGAACCGATAACTGTCACCACTGCGCTTGCTTCGGTAAGCAGGCGCGTAAGAACAGAGCGGCTCGTCTTCGTAGCTTCCTCATTGAGTCTTCTCTCCGCGGGATGTCTACTTCAGATCCGCCGCCTCCCCCACTTAGAGCGGGAGATTCGGCAGCGTCGGCCCTTCCTACCGCTCCTAGGAAACATAAGTCCGACAAAAAGGCCTCTAAACACTCTGAGGGGCATAAGGCGCCTAAACAAGCCCGTCAGGGCGAATACTCGGCTCCGAAAACCTCCAGTCCGAGCACCTTGGCGCCTAAGAAGCACGACCCGTCAGCTTCTACCTCCGCGCGCCCTAGTACTTCCGCTTTTGCTACGGCTGCGCAATCGGCCTCGGCGGCTGCGCAATCGCAATCAGTTGCTTCGGCGGCACAAGCGGCTTCTGCGCAGTCGACTCCGATTCTACCTATCGAACTTTCGGCTCCTTCTGACGTCATCTCGGAAATGCCTCGCCTCACTCAAACTTCTCTTGAAGTTATCCCGATTGGCTCTAGATCGCCCTCGGTGCACAGCCTTCCTCCCAGCGATATCCTCGACTCCGAGGCTCCACCTCTCAGACCGGAATCCTTCCTCGACATCACTACGCCAGTGCTGAAGGACGTTACAACTCCGGTACTCAAGGATTCCACAACACCATTGCTTAAGGACAATACTACCCCACTGCTTGTCGAATCTTCTACTCAGGTCTCTTCGCATCGGCTCCGATCTCGATCTCCGCGGCCCCGCTCTCGCTCGCGGTCTCCGCTTCGCCCAAGGTCTCCGCTCCGGGATCCTCCGCTTCGTCCTAGGTCTCCGATCCGAGATCCTCCGCTCCGTCCCAGGTCTCCGATCCAACATCCTCCCAATTCTCCACATCGGGAGGACTACCATGACTTTCGACGCGACCGCTCTCGGTCCCGGTACGGCGACTACTATCGCGACTATCGACAAGACCGCTCTCCATCCCGGTCTCCGTCACCTCGCCTTTACTCACGTTACCATCGGTACCAGAGTTCGCCTTCGCGCCACAGCTACAGGCATCTCTCTGACTTCGATCCGGACTCCTTTCACAGAGATGTCTATATGCCTCGACTCAGGGACTATTATTCTCCCGGACCCCGCGACTACTATCGTGCACGCGATCAGCGATCTCCTTTGCACCGTCACCTGTCTCCGGATCGCTATGGGGATTACCAACATTACTATTCCCCCCGACGGGAGCCTACTCCCCGCACCCGAGATGATGCGGCAGCCCTTCGGAACCGAGACACTTTCGACTCCCAGACTGCACCCGATCCACACGATGTTCTGCAGCCTCCTGTCCGTCCTCGGGACCGAGTTTCTCCTAGAACCGCATCCGCATCGGTTTCTAAACCGCCTGCTTCGCCTCTCAAACGCCCTCGGGACCCTTCACCTGTCGAGCCCAAGTCACCACAGCATCCACTCTCGACTTCTGACAGAGACACTTCTGATCACTCCGACTCCGAGGAGGCCCCAGCCTCCCCCGCATCGGACCAACCTCCTAGGCTCTCACCATCTGACAGTTCCAAGGCCTACCTTAATCTCATAACAACTATGGCTTCCGCACTAAACATTCCTATGTCCTCTGACTCACCCAAGATCTCGGATGTGGTACATGACCTAGTCCGTTCAGACTTCCCTGACAGCTCTTCGCTTCCTATGCTCCCTGTACACTTGGAGGGCCTCCAAGAAGCCTGGGATAAGCCGGCCTCGATCCCTACGCTTTCCCGACGCCTGGATTCCCTTTACAGGGTTCAAGCAGCTGACTGCAAATTCCTCGCCTCCCACCCGGCGCCCAACTCCATCGTTGTTCATTCGGCCACCAAGAACAAACAATCTCGCCACCCTGTTCCTCCTGACCGCGAGGGCCGTAAACTGGACACTCTGGCTAAAAAGATCTATAGCTTCTCCTCGACTAATTCCAAGCTGAACAATTACTTGGCCTATTTTGCTGCCTACACCTTCAACCTGGCGAACCAGATCACCCCGCATATCACATCCATGCCTGACTCCTCTCAGAAAGCGGTCTCGTCTCTCGTCTCTGAGCTTTCCCGTGTCTCCAAACAACAGATCAACTCCATTCGCCATGCGGTCTCCTGTTCCTCCCGAGTGTTTGCGACATCTGTAGCCTTACGTCGCCATGCCTGGCTCCGCTCTACCAACCTTCAACCAGATATCAAGCAGCGTATAGAGGACCTTCCTTTCGATGGCCTGGGTCTATTCCATGCGTCCACGGACGAGGTCCTAGCTTCGGTCGATGACGGCCGTAAGAGAGCCAAACGCCTCGGCGTCACACAACCTACCTCCCTGCCCTCTAACAGGCAGAGACCCTGGAAGCCATCCTTTCAGCGTCGTCAACGATCGCCTAAATCTCAGGAGTTCTGGAAAAGGAAACCCCTGCCTAAACAGCCCTTTCATCAGAGGCCACGGACTCAGCCCTCTAAGAAGCAGTCCCAGACAGGCAAACAGTCTCTTTGACTCTCCCAAGGGGCAGACCAGACTATTCCCCTTTTACCCTCGTTGGAGTTCCATCACCACCGACTCTTGGGTCCTTACCATCGTGCGTTTAGGTTACGCAATAGAGTTCGTTTCGCCACCACACCACCACCACTTCATAGCCACCCCTCCATCTGCACTCCTCCAGCAGGAAATCCTGGACTTGCTCCAGAAGAATGCCATAGAACCCGTTCCTCCTCAACACCGAGGGACGGGATTCTACTCAAGATACTTCCTGGTCTCCAAACGGGATGGAGGGAAGCGCCCTATCCTCGATCTTCGGAAGCTGAACAAATTCATAGAATACAGGAAGTTCAGAATGATCTCCCTACAGGGCATCCTGCCTCTTATCCCCAGGGATTCCTGGATGGCTTCCCTAGATCTTCAGGACGCTTACTTCCATGTGACAATTCGACCTCAGCACCGGAAGTACCTGCGATTCGCTGTGGGGAGAGACCACTTCCAGTACGTCTCCCTGCCCTTCGGCCTCTCCACTGCGCCAAGGGTATTCACCAAGTGCATGGCGGTGGTGGCAGCGGCTCTCAGACTTCGAAACATCACAGTTTTCCCGTATATCGACGACTGGCTCCTCATAGCACCAAGCCAGCGTCGGTTGCAGGCCAACATCAGCACAACACTCTCTCTTCTCGATTCCTTAGGGCTTCGGGTGAATGCATCCAAATCCCATCTCGAGCCCACCCAAGACATCAAGTTTATAGGGGCTCTCCTCCGCACTTCTCTCCACCGTGCCTTCCTCCCAGGGGATCGAGCACTTACTATCATCACCTTAGCCAAGTCGATTCAGCATCAGCCTTACCAGTCGGCATTCATCATACAACGCTTGCTGGGCCTCATGGCTGCCACGACTTCCGTCATCCACTTTGCCAAGCTACGGATGCGACAACTACAGCTTTGGTTTGTAAGAGCTTACCATCCTCAGTTGCAACCGCAGAATGTCCTACTTATGGTCCCCCAGAGAGTACTTTCATCCCTAACATGGTGGACGATACCCAGCAACCTCCTCGCGGGCATGCCATTTTTACCGGCACCCCCAGTGGCTGTTGTGACAACGGACGCCTCAAAGTGGGGATGGGGAGCCCACTTAGAGGACAAAACCGTCAGAGGCCTTTGGACCCCTTCCGAGAGGGCCATGCACATAAACTGCTTAGAACTGATTGCCGTGCACAGGGCCCTCTTATCCTTTCTCCCACTGATCAACGGGAGCCATGTCCAAATTTCAACGGACAACATGGCAACGGTGTACTATATCAACAAGCAGGGAGGAACCAGGTCGCTCCGGCTCTGCCGTATAGCCGTCTCACTCTGGGAATGGTGCCTGGAGCACAACATTTACCTGACCGCGATTCACCTCCCAGGTGTCGACAATGTTCTGGCCGACTCTCTGAGCAGGTTTCGTCTGGACGACCACGAATGGTCCCTCAATCCGACCTACCTTCGACCCATTTTCAGGTGCTTCGGAACACCCAAGGTGGATGTTTTTGCTTCCAAGGACAATGCCAAGTGTCCACGCTACTTTTCCAGGAGGCGGAACGACGCCTTCCTACACAGATGGACAGGTCCTCTCCACTATATCTTCCCACCAACCCCTCTACTAACTCGGGTGTTGATGAAGATAACACGAGACGACACGGACTGCATCCTGGTAGCCCCCTGGTGGCCACGGCAACCATGGTTCACGAGACTTCTCCAGTTATCTCATCACACTTACCGTCGTCTCCCGTTCGCGATCGACCTCCTCTCCCAAGCCAACGGTCAGATATTGCACCACAACCCTCAGGTTCTGGCCCTTACGGCATGGAGAATTCGACCTCCCACCTCTCCGCAGAGGTAGCCCACGTTATTCTTAATGCCAGGAAGCCCTCCACAAGGCTTTCGTACCGAAGGAAGTGGAAACGCTTCTCCTCGTTCGCGGCTACTAACCATCTACTTCCTGAATCGGTACCTCTCAATATGATCCTGGACTATTTGCTTTCACTGAAGAAATCAGGACTCTGTTACTCATCCCTCAAGGTTCATCTGTCCGCCATCTCCGCGTTCCACAATCCGGTAGACGGCAAGACAGTTTTTTCTCATCCCTTGTCCAAGTCCTTTCTCAAGGGCATGTTGCACCTCAATCCCCCTGTTAAACCTCTTGTTCCAACTTGGAGTTTATCCCTAGTTCTTTTCTCGCTTATGAAGGCACCATTCGAACCCATGGCCACCATAGACCTCAACCTTCTTTCCTGGAAGACAGCGTTGCTCGTTGCCCTCACCTCTGGTAAGCGGGCAAGTGACCTATGCGCTTTCCGCCACGATCCTCCTTACACCATTTTCCACAAGGAAAAGGTTGTCCTGAGACCGGACCCTGCGTTCCTTCCTAAAGTTGTCTCCCAGTTCCACTTGTCGACTGCAACCTCTCTGCCGACCTTTTTTCCCAACCCAACTGACCAGGGACAACGGGCCTTGCATTCTTTGGACGCAAGAAGAGCATTATCCTTCTACCTCCATCGTACACGGCCTTTCCGTAAGGACCCTAATTTATTTGTGGCATACGGAAACCCTTGCAGGGGACACAAGATCTCTACCCAGAGACTTTCAAAATGGGTAGTGAGTGCTATTAGGCTGTGCTACGAACTGGCTAAGCAGCCTCTGCCCGAAGGCCTTAAGGCGCACTCCACTAGAGCGGTCTCGACGTCTTCGGCCTTCTTGCACGGCGTCTCCATGGAGGACATCTGTGCAGCCGCATCCTGGTCCTCTCCCTCCACGTTCGTCTCCCATTACGCGTTGGACGTTCGTGCGAGACGTGACGCCTCCTTCGGACAAGCGGTCCTCAGATCCATCTTTCACTGAAATGGAGGTGAGTGCATCCGCTTATACTCCTATACCACACAGTCTTTGGTATGGGTCAGGTGACTAACTTTTTCTTTTCCAGCACCCTCCTCCAGGACTCTTAGCTGGCTAGTCACCCATGTGTGGGACTGCACAGAGACCACGAAGAAGATAAACAGGTTGCTTACCTGTAACTGATGATCTTCGAGTGGTCATCTGTGCAGTCACACACGCCCACCCAGCCTTCCCCGCTGCTGGCCTCTGGTACTTCTTGCTTTAACCTTTCTAGTCTTGCCAGTGGCGGCTGGAAGAAACTGAGTGGAATGGGCGCTCTCCCCCCGCTCCAGGCATGCGCAGTCGCTGCCTGCTCCCCAGGGCGGGAGGAAAGCGCGCCAAAAGACGTTATAAACGAGCTATTGGAGCTCCGAGGTATGGATCCGTTGCCTGCGGCAAGACCCATGTGTGTGACTGCACAGATGACCACTCGAAGATCATCAGTTACAGGTAAGCAACCTGTTTTTTTCCCACTCCTTAGTTGCACCCCCATCAGGCAAGCTGGGGTGTGTGATTAATCAGGCAGCAGGCAGGTTGCCCGATTCAAGATCCATCCCCATGCTATGCCAATTCTCCTGTGATGTGTTCAGTAAAAATGTGGCCTGTATTTCTCCTGATCACCGTGGTATCATTCCTCACCTGCGCTCCCCTCCATGCTCCTGGGCCCACAAACATAAACTGTGACAAAATTTTGTGGGTCCTTTTAAAGGTAGAAAGATGGCACAACATTAAAAAAATAAATCTCAAAGTTTGATCTGAATACTGCTATTAATAGCATGTAGTGGCCGCTTTACTAAGCATGCAGCTGATTTTTAAAAAACAAAACAAAAACACCTTGTTTCAGTGCTTGAGTGCATGTACTCAAGTGTGCAAATACATTCTGCTTAAAGCTGAAGGGCTGTCTTGACTAGTGTTTTGTTAAGAAAGTACTAACACCATCTAACAGAATAATATTAGGGTACTTTTCATTTCTGAGAGATATTGCTAGTTTCAACTGGGTCAAGTCAAAAGTATAAAAAACTATATTGCAAGATTTTCTCTGCCATGGGATGTTTCTTGTCCTGGCACATGAATATTTTAAAAGACAGAGGCAACACAAAGAAGGGAAGTCAAGGAAGAAAAATAAGTTTAACATCAAGGAAAAGGCAGAGATACTATTCATAAAATATATCCAACTCCCACCAACTCCTATCGACAAATAGCCAGTAAAGGTTCTCTTTTAATAGCTGGACTTCTTTATTGTATTACTTCTATTGCAACATTATCCAATGTTGCATGTTGTGTTTTTTGTCTTTGCTACAGTATCTCATACAATAACTGAGGGGTTATATGCCCTCTTCTAAATAAGAGGAGGGGTGTGTGTTGCCTTTACATGTTTGTGGTCTCCACAGATATAAACAGCAGCACCTGCTGGTTGATAGGACAGGAAACAACAACAAGAAAGATAAAGTTATGACCTGGGCCTAGGCTGTCTTACTGAATGATGCAGCAGTTATTGTACCTTGTTTGACAAGTAAGTTGTACTCAGTTAACATAAGAACATAAGAGAAGCCATGTTAGATCAGGCCAATGGCCCATCCAGTCCAACACTCTGTGTCACACAGTGGCAAAATTTTATATATATATACACACATATACACACACACTGTGGCTAATAGCCACTGATGGACCTCTGCTCCATATTTTTATCTAAACCCCTCTTGAAGGTGGCTATGCTTGTGGCCGCCACCACCTTCTGTGGCAGTGAATGCCACATGTTAATCACCCTTTGGGTGAAGAAGTACTTCCTTTTATCTGTTTTAACCTGTCTGCTCAGCAATTTCATCGAATGCCCACGAGTTCTTGTATTGTGAGAAAGGGAGAATAGTACTTCTTTCTCTACTTTCTCCATCCCATGCATTATCTTGTAAACCTCTATCATGTCACCCCGCAGTCGACGTTTCTCCAAGCTAAAGAGTCCCAAGCGTTTCAACCTTTCTTCATAGGGAAAGTGTTCCAGCCCTTTAATCATTCTAGTTGCCCTTTTCTGGACTTTCTCCAATGCTATAATATCCTTTATGAGGTGCGGCGACCAGAGCTGCATACAGTACTCCAAATGAGACCGCACCATCGATTTATACAGGGGCATTATGATACTGGCTGATTTGTTTTCAATTCCCTTCCTAATAATTCCCAGCATGGCGTTGGCCTTTTTTATTGCAGACGCACACTGTCTTGACATTTTCAGTGAGTTATCTACCATGACCTCAAGATCTCTCTCTTGGTCAGTCTCTGTCAGTTCACACCCCATCAGCTTGTATTTGTAGCTGGGATTCTTGGCCCCAATGTGCATTACTTTGCACTTGGCCACATTGAACCGCATCTGCCATGTTGACGCCCACTCACCCAGCCTCAACAGATCCCTTTGGAGTTCCTCACAATCCTCTCTGGTTCTCACCACCCTGAACAATTTAGTGTCATCCGCAAATTTGGCCACTTCACTGCTTCGCAGTTGCTTGATACACCAGTGCCAGCTGCTAACATATCTATTAAACAATCACATTTGTTTAAACCATAGAAAAATGCCAGATTTTGGACCTGAAGAGAGGATTATTGGGTCAGATTCAGGTCGGTATTACTGGCAACACGCAGGAGGGCTGTGGCAGAGATATGGGAACGGGGCATGACACTAACTGTGGCATTGCACCACTTCTGGTTAAAAGCTGGAAGTGATCAAGGTAGCTATAGTAATAACTGGTAAAACCACAGAGTTTTCAGCAATTCCTAGAGCTACTGCATCACTTTAAGGTTTTTATTGAAAAAGACACTACATTGCATGTGATGCTACTTTAAAAAAAATTCTTCTGCCTCTGCTTTTTAAAAAATTATTCTGCCACTGCCCATTTCCCCCATTCCTGTTGTCCGCTGCCAGAGGAGTGGCGATAATGTGACCCCTATTTTATTGTTTAAAAAATGACATGGGAAAATGCCTGATAAAATTAGGATTGAACTTCTAACATTGATCCTCCACTTTAGATTGACATGTCTTGGGCCTATAGTTTTAGGATACATGAACATTTACCAATTCAATCTCCATTGGTTGCATATCAAATATAGTACTATCATTTTTACTTGAAGCTGAGGAATGTAATTATGAGACCTCTTCTGTATAATGTTCAAGGTCTTTCAGAAAAGCAGCTAGTAGTGTACCTCTTGTTGGACAGAAATCCCCATATCACCTTTCAGGTGGCTGAATATTTGCTAGCTGCAATAAGGATCTGTGAACAATTTATGTATGCTTTTGGATAATTTTATCTTACTTTTTTATATCACTCTGTGTGTAATCTTACTTTACTGAATGTAAAATTTTCTCTTAAAGATGTCTCTTTGGGTTTGGTGAGACAAGTGCCTAATAAGGGTGATGAATAAATGAATGATTATCAAATACAGAGTGCTTCCTATAACTTTCAGACATTTGGGCCTGCCACTCTCATAATTTTCACGTGACCCAGGGCTAGAAACTTTATCAACCCTGTTGAATAACAGTGCAGACGTTTTAAGAATAAGAAAGAAGAAACTATAATATGGGTTATGATTTAATAAAATAATCCAGTGTGATATATAAAACATTAATTTTTATTGGACTGATTCTATTTCCATCCACGATAACTGGTATCAGCCTTTAAAAATGGTGGGGGTTGGTTGTCTGAAGAGCCATTGTGTAGCTGATAGAGCATCTGAGTTCATCTTCCTTAGATGACCTTGGATCAGTCAGTATCTCTAAGAGGAAACTAGGAAAGGCAAGTCTCCACTTACTCTATTGGAAACTCATATGGTTTCACATGAACACATGAAACTGCCTTATACTGAATCAGATCCTTGGTCATTCAAAGTCAGTATTGTCTACTCAGATTGGCAGCAGCTCTCCAGGGTCTCAGGCAAAGGTCTTTCATATTATCTGCTGTCAGATCTTTTAAATGGAGTACTGGGGACTGAACCTGTGATCTTCTGCATTCCAAACTGAGACTACTGGACCACTGTTTTAGATGATAGATAGATAGATAGATAGATAGATAGATAGATAGATAGATAGATAGATAGATAGATAGATAGATAGATAGATAGATAGATAGATAGATAGATAGATAGATAGATAGAAATAGTAATTCTGGTTCTAAATTAAAATTTCTTAGCATGAAAGTAAACAGGATAATCTTTGCAGAAACAATCTACTTGGCCATCAAGTTATAAGATTACAGAAGAATCCAAAATAATTCTAGGATGAAAGGAGAAAAAATTGAAGTTCTTAAGGTAAGATTTCTTTAAGACCACCCAAGTTAGCGATGTTAAGAAATGAAATATTGGCTTGATATTTATAAGGTTGCTGTGGTTTGGTTGCATGATGTACAAAAAAAAGGTAAAGTGAAAATGGGAGGTTAGAGGGCAGACAATGTCCAGAATAAGGTGGATTAGCTTGCTTGTGAATGGATTGTAAAGGAGGTGGTAAAGCTAGACAAAGGCCAAAAAGTTGGAAGCATTCTCACATTGGCATTGCACTAATTTATGAGAAACTGTGTTCACCACAATCTATAATGGAATATTGTTATATTAGACAACATATGTGACCCCAAAATAAGCAAGTACATGAGAGTGAATCTATGTTTGTGTAAAATCATGTATAAATTTTAAAATGTTGTTTGTTTTTAGTATGAAATTGAGAAAAAAGGGTTCACCAAGATTCTTACCTTGTACACTGTCATAGCTGAGCTTAAAATGCCTCCCCAAATGACCTCATATGATGAATAAAGTAGTTTTTTTTTACTCATGCTATATTTTTATTTTTAGGGCTCATTTATCCAGTCTAATTTATACTTAGTACTTCACAGCAAGAACTGCCTAAAAGGCAAAAGCTGAATTATATGCACACATTTATAAACAGACGACTTTTTAGTGTATTTGCAGTTTTGCTGTAAAAATGTCAAAGCACTTGAGCACACTAATTACGAGTGCTATAGAAATCCATAAGATAGATAAGTACTTTCTTCAGTCACGTAGCTCAGACAGATGCTGGTGGGAAACTATAATGTAATGGGAGGAAGAAAGGGTTGGGTTTTTTTTTCCTTCAAGGAAAACAATATTTGAAAAAGGAACTTTGCTTTTGCTTATACTAAATATAATCCTGTAGAATAGTTTTAGCACTGCACACTTTCATGTAGTGTGACAGCCATTTGTAAATTACTAATGACTGGTAGCATACTTATGCAGAAAGTTCCAGAATAAGTGACAATGTACTATAAAGTAGAATTTGCAATGGTCATCCTATAAAATCTAGCTGAAGCCAGAGTGTGAATAAAAACAGGCTGCTAGCTTACGACTTAGTGGGTTTTTCAACAAGTAGTTCCTTAGCTATAATATTTAAAATGTTGTGTAATTTTTTTCTTGCCATACATTCAACCAAGAAGTAAGGTACCCCATATTTCTGTACAATTGAATTTATCATCTGCATAATGTGGCTGGTGACACTGAATGGAATAGTTGTGTTCTCTTAGCTGCAGAATTTTATGGATGAAGCCTACCAGTTTTCAAATTTCACAAAACTAAATGTTATCTAATTACTGTCCCAGATCTGCCTAGCAAAATTCATCATCAGGTAAGGGTTAAAGTGGGAGAATGCTTTGTCTGGTACAACTTCAGTGGCGTTGAATATGTGAGATATATGTGGGAATACATGGGGCAAGCTGGAGGATTCCTGGGAGAGCCAATCTGGAAATGTGGATTCTAATCTGGGACAACCAGGTTTGATTCCCCACTTCTCCACATGCTCCTGCTGATTGACCTTGGGTCAGTCACAGTCCTCTCAGCTCTTTCAGTCCCACCTACCTTACAGGGTGTCTGTTGTGTGGAGAGGAAGGGAAAGGAGATTGTAAACTGCTCTGAGACTCCGAGTGAAGGGCAGGATATAAATCTAATTTCCTCATCATCATCATCCCACCCCACTACTTCACTGTTCACATTCATTTTTTTAGGACTGTTAAAGACAGTAACAGACCTTGTATTGAGGTCTCTGAGATGTTTAATATGACCAACTTCAACATCAATGTTGTTTCAGCGCTTGAAAAAACATTGGCGGGGGGGGGGAACAAGAGCATTTCAGCCAGTGGCCCAATCAGTATCAGGGCACATGGCATTTTAAAAAAATAATTTTTAAAATGGTGGCAGCATTCACAGGTCTGACTGGTAGATGCTGTCACTTCTAGCTTGATTTTTGGTCATGCTTGAATGTGAAGAAACGTTGATAGATTTATATGGAATGCTGGGGGTGGATCTTCATTATGTTAAAGTTTTGTATATTAAAGTTTTAAAATGTTTTCTGTTAATAGTATACTCAAAAGGCAACCAGCAGAGTGGATCACCTTCACTTTTTTTTAGCCTTTGTAATGGATCTTGCTAGATTAGGGTTGGCCTTATAGGAAATGATTGCACTGAATCCTACTGAATCCAACTATGTTGCACCCAAATACTTTTACTTAGCAATTTTCACTAAAAAATTAAATTACTATTCTTATATCTCAATGGGACTGAAGCTTGGAAACACAGCAATAGCTGGAGGATATGCTGTCTGTGCTAAATAAAAATGTGACAAATTGGGGGGGGGGGGGAGAATTTCAATAAAGTTTAAAGGTGTGTGAGAGAGGGTTTTCCCCCAGTTGAACTAACCAAAGATTTGGAGGGGAAATTTCTTGAAGAATTTCATCTTCTCTGAGGCTAATGCGTAGGCTCCTTATTTACATAATACTTTGAAGGTTTATCCTGAGAACCAAGGTCTTTATGTTCTGAGTATTTTTATATTACATTTTTTGTATCCATCATGCAGAGAACTTTCAGCCAGTTCACCTTAGACTTTGATCTAAACCAGTCTGTCCAAATACCTATTCAGATCATTGCATTCTGCTTGCTAAAGGGGAAAAATATATTCACTTGTCCAAACCACTGAGGAATAGTGATGCCATTAGACTTCTCTGCCAGGAAGAATTTGAAAGTTCAGTTTTCTGTTTTACACAGACCTCTTCTGTGTGCAACAGTAAAATGGTGGCAACAGTAAAATGTTGTTATACCATTTTTTCGCTTATGAAGAATGAACATGATCAAATCTGAGATGGTCAAATCAAATGAGATCTTATTTCAGGACACCCAGTAAAAATAATCCTGGGTCTGCTTTATTAGCTTTTCAATATTTTTGGATGAACCTTAAAAAGAGATCTCTGCATGACTAGAGATCATGCAGTCAAGGAAATAAAGTCTGACATTTTATGGCTTTTATTTTGGTTAGGAGATCTTAGCAAGTTCGACTGTAGGGCCACAATGGAATTCAGCTCCAGCCAGTGTCTGCATCCCAAACAGCTCCAGTAATTGATGATTCAGCAATGTTTCATGGGACAGGCTGAGTACATGACAGTTCTTGCTGTGGTGCCAAAATCTGCATGGAGACTGACAGCCATGGCAAAGCAGCCACAATGCCTTTTGAATGGTTATGAATTAGGCATTGGTATGCTTCTACATGCTTTGGTGAAGGGGTCTGTTCCTCGATCTCTAGAAATCAACACTCTTCTTGTTTCTTCCTGGAATCATTTATTTGCCTTTACTTTCTGTTGAGACAGTCCTCCTGAACTGAGAAAAGTGCAGTTCCTTACATAGTGTAAATCAGGGAAGCTTTATTGATTTCTATTGAGCTGCGGCACTTTATACCATTAACTGGGGATCTGATTACTCTTCTCATCTTTCTTCAAGGTTTCAGCTTTACTGTCCATGCCCGGACAGGCTTTAGCAGATCAAAATTGCTGATGTGAAGCTTAGTAGAGAATCTTTGGTATGCTAATGATACGTGTTGGAAAAAAGTATTTAAACGGCATGAATTCTAAGGAAATTACGAATTATTTATTTAACAGTTATGCATATAATGAGGCTGATCATGATAAAAACCTAAAAAAATGCAGAAAGCAACAATATTTGCTTACCATCCTAAAGAACAGAGGTAAGAATCTCTGCACTAGTTTCCTTTTAAAGTACAGTTCCTACTTTCTTCAATTCCATAATATCTGAGTTCATCCTGTTCTCCAAAACTATACAGATGGAGGTGAAGGGAAAAATTTCAGCCTTTAGGTCTGTTTTTCAGCATCCAGGATGAAAAATAACTGCAATGCAAAATCTGTCAGCTTTTTTTTTTTTTAATAGAGGAGATCTATTTTATCTCAGAGTAACAGCACATGAGGCAGAAGTTGCCATATAAGGGAAAGCCCAAGGATAGCACAATGAATGAGAGTTTTAGAGTTACAAGCAACCATTTAAAAAACCTGACTGTGTCTGAAGATAAAGTTGTCAGGTCATCCCCCTGCATCATCAGGAGTTTTGGAGATGGGAGCAAGGGGTAGAGATGTGAGACATCAATGCTGCTACCAGGGAAAAACTGGAAGAGTTAGCATAGAGCATCGGGGGGATACCAGAGCATTGCCTGGAGTGTCATCCAGAAGTGACACTGACATGTTACACAACATCATTTCTTCCTAGGCTTCCCATGTTTCCCATTATAGCTTCCTGGTAAACCTGCACTTTGCGCATTGGCATTTGAAATGCTGGTGGGAAAAAATGTGGCGGTAGTAGTACAAGTAAGTTGCAAATCTTCTTTTGATTTATTGACATTCATTACAGAAATCTCATGGTCACTGCTTTGAGCCAAAGACCCAGGGGAAAACATGAAATGGCTGGGTATTGCGAGCTTTTGTAAATGTTGCTTCATGTACTGGTCAGCCAATGGAGAAAATAGAGCCAGTAGCAGCAAATTAGAGCATGCGTGGATCCATGTTGTAAGGAGTAGGGCTGTGGCTCTGTGTACCGTTGGGAGAAAGAGGCTGAGGAAGAACTATTGAAACCATGAGGTTCCTTATTCTCTTTTTTAAAAGCGGTTCCTTATTCTCTCTGCACCACACGAGTGGAACACTAAGAATTTAAAGACTTCACCCACGTCTTCATTAAGTCCTATTTGAAGAGGCTATCATTCTTTGTGACTGTAGAGAGACTTTGTGGGGAAAATTTCAAGAATGTTCAGTGTTCCTTAGTTTTGTTTTTGTTTTACTTTACTAAAAACACATATTTACATGCTTTGCGTGAAAGTTTTATTGCTTCCGGTAGTTATCTTGTATTGCTTAATGGAGAAAATAGAGGCTTTGCTCTGTAGCTCCTCTGTGATTGAGCAAGCCTATCAAAGCAAGCTGTGATGCAGAAGGAAGCAAGAGAGAGATAAGGAAACAGATGACACTAAGTTGTTCGCAAGCCTGATAGGAGCCCTCCAGGGCCTGATCCATTCCTCGGCTTGCACGTTTGACACCCCTGTACTGAAGCATCTAGTGAATTATGCCACTTCTGGTTTTTAAGTGTACCAGGCAACAGCTTTTTTTGTTCCTGGATGGTGCTTGCTGAAGCCTGGCAACTGTTTTTCTGCTCCTTCATATTGTTTTCTTGCTGGCCTAGGTATGAGGGCAGGTGGGCAGGTATATGTATGGGGAGAAATATTCAAGTTCCTAATTTGTCTATAAAAACACAATAAAATTAGTGATGGGTAAACATACCAGTGCTTTTTTTTGGTTAGCTTTCCAAGAGAACACCCAATGGGCATTTGTGAACATTCAGAGGCATATACTCACCAAATAAGTATGCATGTACAGAGCTATGCTTGTTCCACATGCTCATTCTCTCCCCTCCAGTTTCCTGTGCCACAAACCATGCTTTCCTAAAGAGTGAGGCAGTAACTTAGCATGGGATTCTTTAAACAGAGAAAAGCCTTTGACTGCAGCCAACTTTCCTGTGAATTACTCTTACAAATCTTTATGTCATGGCTGATGGGAACTGTAGTTTTCACTGCCTCCAGAATTGAAGAGACAAGCAAATCCATCAATACCAGCAATCCAGTAAAGCTCAGCTTACCCTGACAGTGGCTATTGGCCAGCTGTCTGCCTATGTGTTGATATATGCCAACAACTGTAGAAGAAATCCACTCAAAACGCTAGTTGTTTTAAATTGATAACATCTGTGTGAGTGTATGGGTGCTTGCCATGGGAAACAACAGGTATGATGAACAGAGCAAGTTAAGGTTTTGACCATATTATTTGCTGGATTGCAGCAGCAGCATCAAAATACATTTTATTGTTGCATTAGTGGTATGAGCTCAAAGATAGTTATCAAGTGAGCACCAGGTTATAGGCAGCCTAAAATGACAGAAATAAGGGTTCTTTGATTAGATCTACTGCTTTGCAGAATAATGTTGATGTTAGAAAGGCAGATTCAATATGATTCATACATTGGAGGAAGACAAATGGGATTTAACTCTTTTTCTCCCTTTCTGTTTTATGGGACGTTTAAGCTAGATCTGATGTTTCAGCTGAATGAATATTTGTGCAGTTCCAGTAGCTGATTCAATAAAGGAAATTGTGGCCTTAAGTCTGCAAGATCTGACCAAGGCTGACAGTGAGAGGATGTTTTGAAGTTTAGTGGGAATGATGTGACAACATATGATATGCACACAAAACACCAGTACCTGTTCTACGTGTATGTTATGATAAAAGCTTTGTCCCTATGGTCAGCCATGATTATTCTTGTGTGGGAATTTTGTACCATTTCATTTTTTAAAAGAAATGGTAGGGTGACAAAGTATTTATACTTTATCAACACAAACAAACACAAATTAATCCTATTTTGGCTGGCACCTTCTTTTATTATGTATATGTTATATGCAATCTAGGTAATGTAGGGTGGAGAAAAAGAATCCACATGATTACTTATTATTGATTTTTCTGGCCAGATAGCAAATTCAGTGATTAGTCTCCAAGTACCACATGTCATATGTGAATAGTACAGTAAGAAATGAAAACAATGAAAAGAGAACCAATGATCTGTGTGACTGAAAAACTCGAAGCATATAAACTTCCTTCAAATATGGTCTTCTGGTGGTGCGTGTAATTTCCTATAGTATGCATATATTTGGCATGCCTTGTTTCAACAAAAATCAGAAATCTCTGCAGTGACATAATGGACAATAAATTAATTTCTAAATGAGTTTATCTTTACCTGCTCTTCCCCCCCCCCCTTATGTATCTACTGTATTATATCTAACTGCTTTGTTAACTTGTTTTCTCTAAATACATTACATAACATTAACAGGTGTTTTCTATTATTTTCATTGACTATACAAGAGAAAGCATTTAGCTTTTATCATTGGTCTTAAGCACCATTTATTGTGCTATTATGTGCATACAGAACAATCGATCTATTCAGGGCTTTTTTTATAGCAGGAACTCCTTTGCATATTAGGCCACACATCTCTGATGTAGCCAATCCTCCCAGAGCTTATAGTAGGCCCTGCAGTAAAACCCCTGTAAGCTCTTGGAGGATTGGCTACATCAGAGGCGTGTGGCCTAATATGCAAAGTAGTTCCTGCTACAAAAAAGTCCTGGATCTATTTGTTTAGATTCTTTTTTAAACACTAGGCAATTTAATATTTCTTACAGGTGTAATTTTCTCAAATACATCTTGCTACTAGAAGTTGTACCAACAAGTTATTGTACAGGGAGTTTGCAAAGATTAGTGCTACAGAATGATAGGAGGCATGACAACAGGCCAATGTTTCTTCCTACAACCCCCCCACTCACACCAGCATTGGCAAAAAACAGTCAGCCAGACCCAGCTTCTCCCATTGAAAGCATCAGCCTCTCTACCTTTTAGAGTTACTAGCTGCCAGGTCGAACTTAGAGATCTCCCAGAATTACAACTGATATCCAGACTACAGAAATCAGTTTCCTTGGAAAAAATGACAGCATTGGTTGATGGATTCTCCAGCATTAGACCCTGCTCCCAGAGGTACCTTCACTACCTCAAACCACACCTGTTCCAGGATCTACCCCAAATCTCCAGGAATTTCCAAATCCAAAGCTGGCAACCCTGTGTCCTTTCCCAAATTGCTTCAGGTGTCTCACATGGTACAAAATTATTAAGTACAGTAACTGTATCCATAGCTATGCAATCATGGTGTCAGATGGAGCAAATAAGATAATTTTAATTCCTCTAAACCCTTCCAGTTTGTGTGTACTCATTCCATAAACTGTGCATCATTGGTTGAACCCACCCAGCCGTTTCTGCTCATAAAAATGAATGGAGATATCCTCTTTGACCACCCAAAAAGGCTATGCTGAGACTCACGTGGCCTGTATATACAAAAGCTCTTTAGGATGGGGCAATAGTATGGCTGGATCCAGCCACATGCCCTTAAGGTTGATTGAACTGATTTTGTTTTGATGAAAGAATTTTGAATAAGGGCCAAATAGATTTTGTTTGTCATTTATTATTCATATATTATTAGTGTTTAGAAATTGCTGTCAAGACCAGAGACTTGTATACACACCAGCACACTAAGTTTATTCCTGTCCCATTCACTTATGCACATGCTGCACATATAAAAAAAACTAAACATGAAAATAGATGCTTTGCATAGGGGAAGCAAATCATCTTCATTTTTCATTTCTGACATTTTCAGAACTATAAATAATAAATATTTATCAATCACAGATTTTTATCAGTGTTGTGATAGCATACAAATTTAGGGAACTTCATACTTGCTCATCTTCTCTCTCACTTGTGGACAATTCAGTTTTTTTCCCCCTGAGATCAAATTTAATAATTAGAGGGAACTGTGGAGAATTTTGAGCTGTGTGCAATCTTAGTAGGGCTGAACACAGAACTTAATTCAAATTGCATTTGATTAAAGTCTTAGGTGTAATAACTCAATAGCCTTTTGTCATGCTAATAATTAATTACTTCCCGTAAAGAAGGATGAGCAATGTTGGGCTACCTTGCTATTTGACACTTGAGAATATTAATTCCTGTATTTTTGTTTTTTTAATGAAGGTAGTTCCATTTTTCTGCTTAGCAAATTCAGACTGATAGTGTGCCTTCATCTACAAAAGAATGTTTTAAATGTAAATATAGTTTGCCAGCAAAAACATAGCAAAAAACCCCAAAACAACAACAACAACAAAACCCCCAAACAATCCCAAACGAGACATATTGCCGATGTGAAGAATTATAGATGACATCTTGTGAAACAAATGCCACCCTGGGGGAGGCAAAAATATAAATTCAGCTTGACAAAATGACATTCTAGAGGCATGAATTGCTTTAAAAAGGTTACAGAGGGTGCAGCACCAACTGCTGTATCATTGTTGAAGCTAATCAGATGTAGAGCTGATCAGTCCCTTGAATGGGAGGCCATTGGGAGCAGAATAATTAAAATGAAACACCCAATTACAAAACTTAAACACTCACAGAGCAGGAGTTGCTATATTTTAGTGAATATGTCCAGGTCTATTCTAATTTCATCACCCATGATAAGATGAAAATCAGATGTCAGACAAGAGTGATTTTCTAGTTTCAAGTTTAACTTGTCCATGGTCTCTCCTTTTCACCCTTCGCTTGCACTGTATTGGAAGACTGACTCAACTCAAAGAGGTGGCAGAGTTGGAAGGCTCTAGACTTGTCAGAAAAATTTCCCTTTGCTCAGAAACTAGGAACAATGGGGTCTGAGATGGAGCAAATATTGGGTTCTTCTTCCTTGTAGATTGTATCTGTGTGTTTCTCATGACACACAAGTAAAAGGAGTATTCAGATGTATGGAACAGAGAGAAATCTTTAGGAAAAAGAGAATTTGTCCCAGATTCTGAGGAAACAGAATAATCCTTCTCACATACAACAAAACAGAGAACGAAATAGCATCAAATGTCATCTTTTGTCTGTGTGTCTGCTCCTCTTTCTATACTACAGTTTTATCATTTTTATACCTTTTTATCAGTCCTGATTGCAACCACGAATGTCTGGGAATTGGTGTTTTGTGAAGGAAATAAGGATTTCCAGCAGAAGTTGTTCCTGTGAAGGGTACAACTCAGTGATGAAAAGTCCACTCTTTGGCTCACCATTTGAAAGCTTGTTTAGTGCCCACTCTCAATAGGATCGGAATAAAGCTTCTTCATGTTATAAGGTTGTCATTTGCCTGCTCAGGCAACCCTACCCCCAAATCCCTGCCCTCACTCAGTAGAATGGTGAGGGGAAAATGGGAGTGAACAACATTACATGACACAATGATATCACTTCTAGGTAAAATTCCAGAAATAACATCACCACTAAGTCAAAGGACTCTTGTGTCATGGGCTGGGGGTGCAGGCGGGGGAAGAGACCAGGTTCAAGATGGGGTCTGAGTCCAAAGCAAAGAAGGAACCAAAGGGCAAGTCCAAAGCACAGAGTCCAATTCCAATCCGGGGTTAGAGTCAAAAGAGCAGAACAGGAACCAAAAGAGCAAAGTCCGAAACACGAACCAACTTTGGGGTTGTTCGAAGCAAGGAGTCAAGAAGCTGAAAGATCAGTTTTAAAGGCAAACCGAGGTGGATGTGAGTCATGCCAAACTGATGTGCTGCTTCCACAGAGACGCCAGCCCCGAGCAGGAGCTAAATGGGCCTCCGGTGGTGCTCCAATTAACAGCAGGGAAGGTCCCACTAATACTCAGGGCTAATTGAATGCCTTCCCCTGAGCCATACGTCCCTCCTCTGGGCTGCTAAGTCACAGTGTAGCCGTTCCCTTAATTGTGCTATGCGTGGGGGCAAGTCAGGCGGGCTCCCTGCTTGCAGCTGAACCTTGTCCTCCCCCTGCTCTGCTGCAGGGTCAGGCATGAAAACTGCTGGTGGCAGGTTGTCAACCTCTGGAGCACTAGAGGGACCGGTCGTAGGGCCAGATGCCAGCTCATCCTCATTGCCCACGACACTCTCTAAGAATCCCCGCATCATCTATTATTTTTACCATAGAGATTGGGAAAATTGCTAGTGTTACCCAATGTGGTAACATCACTTCCAAGTCTCTACCTGGAAGTGGCATCACTGTGTTGTTGCCCTCCACATCTCCTGCAGCCTAAATCTTCAACTGTGCTAGGGCTATACTTGGCAATTGTATCTATAAAATAACATTTTAATGTAGCTGTAGTTTGCTATTTAATAGAATGGAGCACGAGGCTTCTCTAGTGGTAGGATTTGACTGGTGCCTCATGGCTTAGCTTATGGGAGGCAAGGAAGGAAAGGCTACATAAACCTGCCTGACCTCCAGCTTGCAGATTTTGCCATGACTGCTGATCCACCTGCCCACATGAATGAATATTGAGGGACCTACTGGTCATTGTTTGGAATTTTGGGGCTTCCTTTGGATTGATTTGTGGACACCTTTTTCACCTGCCCTGCACTGGTCAGATAAAGGCTTGAAATATTGAAGTTAGGCCTGGCTAACTGCTTAGACCCTAAACAGGAGTCACAGGAGAGTGTGGGCTAGCACGAAGGGAGAGAGCATCTTGAGGCATCTAATGATGAATGGAACTTTCCCAGGCAAGCCCTTCAGAAGCAACCAGGCATGTGGGGAGGAGGAATCCATTGGTGTTTAGCAGATTCAGCCAAACACTTAGTTGCTTGATCAGCACATGAAGCATATGAGGCATAACACTTCTGAGTACAGTTTTCTGTGTAAGCCAGAATAAACAAAGTCAACATTGGTGCTGGTGGAGTTTCTAGGTCAATTCTTTCTCCTTCCAAGTGTTTCCCAGACTACCTAAACAGGTGACACTGAATTCAGCAAAAGAATAGGCTGATAAACGAAAGAAAATCATCCAGAAGATGAACCTTCCAAAAAGTAATAAGAAAATGATGTTTATACCACTTTACTTCCATTCGGTCTTCATGGGCATCGAACAGTCAGGGCAAGCTCCTTGGTGCAATCTCCTTTCCTGCATACAGATTACACCTTGATTGATTTTTAGAGCTTCATTTGCTTGGTCAGTGCTGCAGCTATATTCATATCCTTTCAAGAGACTTGATATGCCCCTCGTGAGGCATGAGTTGCATTAGAAACCCCAGAGACATAGAACAGTGAATGTTAAAATGTAGGTAATAAATCTCTGAAACACAGAGGGGCACTCCCCAGAAAGGTGCACTTGGGGAAACATTCGAATAATTCATTCTTATTATTCCAAAGGGCCATCTTTTTATGTATTTGTTTTGTAAAATGTATCTCTGGCCTTGATAGAAAAAGGAGCAGCTATTGTGAATTCCCAAAGAGGGTATGGCTATATACCTCCAAGTTGGTATACTTGAAGTGCTCAGTTCACATTATGAGTTGGGAGCATTTTGCAGTAGTTTGCATTGAGGTTTTGCAACTGCATTTAGTGCTTTGCTTGTCTTTGTTTTTGTTGCTTTCTATGCATGTGCTTTTATGCCCTTGGTGAAAAATGTCATTTATAACTGTTTCTTTTTTAAAAAACCAAGGGACTGAATTAAAGAATAAAAAATATTGACTTTGGTATTACAGGGCTTTTTCTACAAACTCATTTGCACATTAGGCCATACCCCCTGATATCACCATTGCTCCACACAGGTCTTTTTTGTAGAAAAAGCCCAGCAGGAACTCATTTGCCTTTCTCCTTGAGACTTGCTTAGTGCATATGCTACTCTCTTTTAGGCACCAGGCCAAACCACTTCTGTTTACCCAGGCATTTAATGCAATGTTTATAGCTGTTTTTCACATGAAAACTTCTTGTTTTAAGCTGCTTACGGATTTATATTTCAAGCTCTGACTGAATGTTGATGCTAATTTTTAACTAACAACTTTTAATGGTTTATGTTTTTACTGTGTTTTGTTTTGTAAGTTTCCCTTGTAGCTGTAACCACAAAAGGAGGAAGCTTTGAATTAAGGTTGCCAGGATTGGGTTTGAAAATACCTAGAGACTTTGAGGGTGGAATCGGAAGAGGGTGAGGTTTGGGGAGGGAAGGGCCTCAGCATAGTACAATGCCATAAAGCCTACCCTTCAAAGCAGCCATTTTCTCCAGGGGAGCTGATCTCTGTCAGCTGGAGTTCAGTTGTAAAAGTGAACTCGGAAGGCCCCACCACTCAGAAGTTATGTCATCGCACCAGTGACATTGAGCGTGGTTGCTCTAGGAGCATCTGGAGAAACTCTATGGTTTTCCTGGATGCTCTAACAATTTGGGAGTTTTCCCAGATGCTCCTTGAGTGACCAGCATGCAACATCACCGGCGTGATGCCATCACTTCCGAGTGACATCATCGCACCAGTGATGTTGGGGGAGGATCTTCCAGGGTGGGAACTTCCAGGGTGGGAGAACCCCTGCCCAGCCTGGAAATTTGAAAAGCCTAGTTCCACAGAAAGTGACTCAAACAACAACAACAACAACAACTGTGGAAAAATAACGAAAGATTAATGAAAAATACTTCAAAATTGTAATAGATAATTGAACACCTCAACTTCACACATTATTACATGTAATTACATATTATAGCACATTGTCAAAAATACAAGGTATAAAGTACAAGGAATAAATATTCAAAAGTGCTTGCAGTTAATCATGTCCATATCCAGCTTGAAATACTTGAAGACTATTCACCCGACTCCGCGGGACAATTAAAGTGCCAGTGTCAAATGTGTTGCAATTGCAGATAATTCTTGTTCTTCAGCAAAGAATTTATGATGTTAAGATTTTGCTTTAAACTTCCTTTCTTTAAAGACGTTTAATATATAGTGGATAGTCATTAGCCTCTGACAGTAAAGCCTGTAATACTGTTTCAATTGTCTTCATCTGAGAGACATATTCCACTTATCAACTTCCAGCATACCACATTCCTATGACACTAGCTCTGGTAAAAACCTCCAGAGTATTTTTCATCAATTTTTCATTATTTTTCCACAGATTTTTTGTTGTTGTTGTTTCAGCCTGGAAACTTGGCAGCCCAACTTTGCATATTAAGCCACACACCTCTGATGTACCCAATCCTCCAAAATCTTACTGTAGACCCTGCAATAAGAGCGCTGTAAGCTCTTGGAGGATTGGCTACATCAGAGGTGTGTGGCCTAATATGCAAAGGATTTGTTGCTACAAAAAAATCCCTTCCTATATGTATGGACTGGTAACATCCATTTCAATATATCTGAAGAAGTGTGCATGGACACGAAAGCTTATACTTTGAATAAAACTTTGTTAATCTTAAAGGTGCCACTGGATCCAAACTTTGTTCTTTTAGTTCTAGCATGTTTAGAATGTATTCATGATAGTTTAAAACTGCAGTTTTAAATATATGCTTATTTCCACAGGAACACTAATAAGAATTAATATTCCAGTAAGAAATCGTTGGCAGAGCCAAAGCATGGCAATTTGTTTCATTCAGTAGCTACAACTTAGCATGTTATGTGAACTGTTTCAGTTTACGAGTTTTCTCTGCCTTTTGTGCATTAGATTCCTTCAAACCAGCGGGAATTCAGTTAACTAGTCTCCTACATTGCAGTAAATAGAGCAGATCATAGTACAGTGCACTAATGCTGGTGAACAGGCCTCTTTGGACCTACTTGGAAAAGGTAAAAAAACATTCAGCTCTTTTACTCATCCCTGGGTGGATGCTAAGTAATTCAGTTGGGTAAGCTAGAGTCAGGAAAGGGAATGGTAAACACAAAATAAAATAGTCCTTTCCAGATTGTACTTTCCTTTAAGGTCTGTCTCAGGGGTGGCCAAACTTGCTTAACATAAGAGCCACATAGAATAAATGTCAGCGGTTTGAGAGCTGCAAGACAAGAAAGGAAGGAAGGAAAATAGATGAAGGAAGGAGGGAGGGAGAGGTGGAAGGAAAGCAACTTTACCTTTAATTCCCCAAGCTGCAGACTGGCTTG
The DNA here is from genome assembly GCF_032191835.1 of Heteronotia binoei. NCBI lineage: Eukaryota > Metazoa > Chordata > Lepidosauria > Squamata > Gekkonidae > Heteronotia > Heteronotia binoei. The sequence goes on from NC_083232.1 coordinate 40,917,922, forward strand.
GAGAAGTGATTTTAAGAGACAGATGCCTTCTCCAAGCCAGCCAGTGGGATAGTGGGGGCTTCAAGAGACAATGAGTGTAAAAGAGCCACATGTGGCTCCTGAGCTACAGTTTGGCCAGCCCTGGTCTATCTCATTTCAAATTGAGACCAAGAACATATTCTTTTTTTTTTAAGTAGATCCTAGCGGGCAGCCATGTTGGTCTGAAGCAGTTGAACAAAGCAGGACTCAAGTTGCACCTTTAAGACCAACCAGTTTTTATTTAGGACATAAGCTTTCGTGTGCACTTAAGCACACTTCATCAGACGAGGAATCCAGCACAGTGAGCAAAGCCATACATAGCTGAGCAGAGCCATACATAGCTGGTAGGCAGTGGCCCAGAATGCAACATGGTACAGATTTAAGAACCAATGACAGTGAAGTAAAATTAACTGGTAGGCAGTGGTTTAGAATTTAAAATGATACAATGACAGAATAGTAAAATTAACAAATTTAGCAAACCTTTGATCTGAGTAGCATGAGCATGCGAAAGCAACAACACAGCAGTATGCAGTAAATTTTTTTTAAGGTTGTAGGAAGAACTCACAAGCTTGCTTCCAACCAAAGGCTTGTATTTGCACAGTGACTTTGCACCAAAGCGATAACACCAGCTGTGCCTTGTCTTCTCTGTACGCTTATCTAATTGGTACATTCCAGTCAAATAACCATCTGGACTGGGGTGCAGTAGTTGGCTGCATAAAACACTAGTGCTCTCACTTATGCCCGTAGACTATGAGGTCATATGGTCAACTACTGGCTAACACCTTTGACCATAGATATTTGCTTGGAGTCCTGATTGGAGCAAAGGTCTAGCAACACTTAGGACTCCTAGCAACAAAGCAACCCTCTCAAACCTTATTCTTCAGCCTGCAAGGTGCCTATAAGCTGTGATGGCCTGTTGACATGTCTTGTCTCACTTCAGTCATTTTGGAACTTAGCACTGCTTGCTGAACACTGGAGAAAAGTTGTTTTGAGCCCTGCAACTAGATGGGTAACATTTTGTATTTTGTGAATCATTGTCTTTGAGGTATTTTAGCTAGGGTTGCCAAGTCCAACTCAGAAGGTACCTGGGGACATTGGGGGTGGAGCCAGGAGACATTCCCATTCCCTAAAATAAATAAAAATATAGCAGTGCAATTCCCCTGAATAGTCTTCATTTCCTTGTCCCCCAGCAATTCCAGTAAATGAAAGTGAACACACACTAACAAAGCAGTCATAATAAACAAAGTTTGCAAGCACACACTTTTGTGATCTCACTGGGGCTTTATGCACAGGAACTGCTACATTTCCAACCAACTTCTTCACACTAACACAGGCAAATGAAAAGAGAAAGAGGTGGCGTTTTCCTATCCCATAAACAGGTTTCTATACAAAGACTTTGAAATTAATCCAAAACAAGCTCAGAGACTGTGCACTTCACTCTCTCTCTCTCACACACACACATGTGACTCTGCTGTTGGTCCCTCCTGATGCAGCTTTTACTTCCTGCTCAAATTTAAAGGCACCCCTCCCACACACACACATTTTAAAACATGACGTGTTTGCAGGCTTCTAAACCTGTGGGAGAACTAAAGGTACATGGTGGTTGTGGGGACAGGGCTTCTCCTGCCGGCCAGCTGGCTGGGGGCAGGGTGGAGCCTGGAAAACTGGGGGATTGAGAAGCCTAATTTTAGCTAACACCTTAATTTTTAGCTTTCTTATTTTTCTCCTCACTGAACTCTTCTTAAAGTATTAAACTATTAGCTGCACCTTAATAAAAATGTATTTTAAAATTCATAAATCTGGTTGTCTTTGCAGCTTGCAATATCTTTCTAGTGCCTTAGACTAACAAGACCACGTACCACTGAAAAGTAACTCTTGCTGATTCCTTAGATTTGTCCTGTCTTAGATTTGTCCTGAGTTTTTTCACTGCTGCTCTAGTTGTGTCTCTTGTTTTTATATTGTCTGCAGCCCCTCAGAAATCCAAGGGATGGCTAGGCTCTTAGACCTGAAAGAGGGCACCTAGATGCAATTGAGTCAATTACCCAGGTCATTTCCTCATTCCAGAGGCCAACCAGGGCATTGATAGCAGTGCAGACCTTATCAGCAAGAAAATCCCCTAAAGCATCTTGAAACTATTGAAACCCATCAGGTTACAGGGTGGGTCATCTTTATCGATTCTCCACCCACTGCAGGCTTGTCATCCCTGTAAGTCTAAACCCCAGCAAGTAGTGATTTATCCACAACAAGGGGACCATTTTCCAGCTTCAGATTTTTGTCTTTCAGTTGGGAATTTACTCTTCAGCCTATTTGTGTTGAATGCAACCAGCTTTTCCGTTGGTGAAAAAGGGATGAGAGAGTCTCTTCTGACCACTGAATAAACTATTTCGGAGATTGTGAGACTTGTGTGGACAAATGCCATGTGAGATGAAGACAGTAATAAGGAAGAGAAATGAGACTGAGTGAAAAAGCTGGCTGGATTTGACCCAATGCTCCCATCTTTTTAGTTTTCTTTTTGCTGCTGTAAATTTTATAAGTTTCTTAATGACCTGTTGCCTGTCTCCTTTGTTTTATTGTCTTGCATATTTGATTATTTTATGTTATGTTTTATTACCTTATATATTAGTTGATAGAAACTGCCTGAAGTGTTTTTATTAAATAAAAAAGGTAGTATATAAATATTTTAGAATTTTTAAAGAGCAGACTGAATTCTCCAAGGGGTTTGCAAATATTCTGGATGCACAACACTGGCAGGTGGCTTACTTCTATACCTTGGCCTTATCCATCTCTCACTCACGAGATTACATTTTATTATTTTTGTGGCTTAACGTAAGGTCAGATGGTTATCTTGGCCATGTTTTTTTCCACTGTAGGAACACAGAAGGAAGCGGCCCAGAAGGATTATTTTAAGACCTTCTGCAATAAGCAGCCCTGAATAGAGCCATGACTTCTTTACAGCTCTTTAAAATGAAATGAGTTTTCAAGGAAGGATTATAAAGAGAGCAGCTGAAATGAATTTCATAGACTAGAGGCACCAGTGACACAGTGTATCTTGTGTTCTCTCCCCCCTCCCCCCTGGCCTCACATGCAGTTGTCCCTTGCGGGCATGAAATTCAAAGTGTGTGGGAGTGAGGTATAATTAATATCTGAGAACTGTGATCCTAGCATGACATCAGCTATATCATAGGAGAGCAAAAGATTTTTTTAAAAAAGAAGTTCTAATTGCTCAGCAATTTACATGGGAGAATCAAGAAGAAAGTTATCTGAAATTATTGATTCCAAGGCCTTGATGTCGCCTTGATTTATTTTATAAATTTTTCTCCAGTGAAAAGAATGCATTTCTTGTGAGGAGATGGTATTTGCTTAGAGCATAAAACAGTGCCCTTTTATCAGGACACCTTTCTTATATCAGACTCTTCCCTAGATTTTACGTTTGTATTTTAATTAATTTTAATTAGTTATTTTTATTTATTCTTTAGACTTCTAGGCCAGCCTTCCCTGCACACCGGTCTCAGGGTGGTTTTCATATAATATAACATGCACTATATATCATATCATATCATATCATATCATATGCTATGTTATGTTATTCTTAGCCGGGCTTGGTCAACTTAGTGAGAGTGAGGGATTTTAGAATAGCCTGGGTATGGCTACAAGCTAAAGCTGTGTTACATAAGCTGTTTCAGGAGGTAGATCAAGCCCAGCAATTGTGCATAGTGACAGTATGTACTACCCACATTCCTCCCACTACATGTGGTTGCCATGTTGTCTGAAACGGGAAGGAAAGGTATATATTTTCAGTGCACATACATCTTTGGTATGTGTAAACCAGAACAATCCAGTGGTTAGTTTGCTGTACATAGGGTTACTAATCCCCAGTTGGGGGCAGGGGATCCCCCTGGTTTGGAGGCCCTCCCCCCACTTCTGAGTTATCAGAAAGCAGGGAGGGGAGGGAAATGTCTCCTGGGCACTCCATTATACCCTCTGGAGAATGATTCCCATAGGCTATAATGAAGAATTGATCCATGGGTATCTGGGGTTCGGTGTGTGTGTATGTTTAGGCAGAGGCACCAAATTTTCAGCCCAGCATCCAGTGTCTCTCCTCAAAACCCCCCACCAAGTTTCAAAAAGATTGAACCAGGGAGTCCAATTCTATGAACCCCCAAAGAAGGTGCCACTCTCCTTCATTATTCCAAAAGGAGGAAAGGCATTTAAGAGGAGTGTGGTCCCTTTAAATGTGATTGCCAGACCTTCCTTCAGAGTTCATTCATGCTTGTCACACCCTTGCACCCGGCTCCACCCCCAACGTCTCCTGGCTGCACCCCAAAGTCCCCAGGTATTTCTTGAGCCAGACCAGGCAACCCTACTATACTGAAGCTGTACATACACGCAATAACTCCCTCCTGTTCAGTCAACATAGTTATCACACATATCGGGAGGATGCTCTTGCTAGGCTGGTGTTCATGTGTGAATGTAACATTTAAAACCACATGGTGAACACTCTGTGCAATTGCATATCACAATGCAATTTTCTTTACTAGCCATTAAGAAAAAGCATTGTACCTCTTCCATTTGGAAGAGTGATCAAGCATCAGACTGTAGTAGTTAAAGGACAGTGCTAATACATTGAATTGGATTATTATGGAAGCTGTCTGGATTTTCTGGAGACAGGAAGTACTAGGATTTTCTGGAGACAGGAAGTACTAGAGCTTTTTTTCTGGAAAAAGAGGTGCTGGAATTCTCAAGAGGAAAGTGAAGGAGAAACATGAGCTTTTAAACATTTTTTGAGAATTTTGTTTCCATGAAGAAGTTCCAGAACTCCATTCCACTGCATTCCTCCAGAAAAAAACCCTGGAAGTACCTACTATATACCTGTGATGGGAAAAAAACACGTCACTTTTTGGATGCATTGTTGATAGAGTTCATCATTTCACCCATCTGTATTTGTTTTTGTAATATTTGATATTAAACCTGTTTGTTGTTGTTCTACTCTTGCAAACCCTCCTCCGCGTCCTGCTTTTCTCTTCACAGTTTACTGTGCAAACTGGTGCTGTGTTGGGTGCCAGGCCTGCAGTAGCATTGACTGCAGGAGGCTGAGAGGACAAAATCTCCCTCCCTCGGATCTTTGGGTGCTCCTTGTGACACATCTAAAACTCTGTGTCTCAGTCCTTTCCTCAGAAATAAAATTTGATATATTTGTCCACTGTAATTTCTGTATTTAGTCCAGAGCGCTATGCATGCTCATTTTGCAGTAGCTCTACAATTAGGGTTGCCAAGTCCAATCTAAGAAATATCTGGGGGCTTTGGGGTTGGAGCCAGGAGACTTTGGGGTGGAGCCAGGAGACATTGGGGTGGAGCCAAGATCAAGGCTGTGACAAGCATAATTGAAATCCAAAGGGAGTTCTGACCATCACATTTAAAGGAACGGCACACCTTTTCAATTCCTTCCTTCCATAGGAAATAATGAAGGATAGGGGCACCTTCTTTTGGATCTCATAGAATTGGACCCCCTGGTCCAATCATTTTGAAACTTGGGGGATATTTTGTGGAGAGGCACTAGATGCTGTACTGAAAATGTGGTGCCTCTACCTCAAAAAATAGCCCCCCCAGAGCCCCCAATACCCACGGATCAATTCCCTATGGGAATCGTTCTCCATAGGGAATAATAGAGTGCCTAGTAGACATTTCCCTCCCCCCCACGCTTTCTAAAGGGGGGGGGAAGGGCCTCCATACCAGGGAATCTCCCCTCCCTGCCCCCTCCCTCTCTCTCACACACAAATACTTACTTGGTCTTCTTCCAGCAGAACTTTGCTTACTGTGAAAACGAAAGCAAGGCTGCACAGGAAAAGAAAGGGAGGGGCCGTTCTCCATGGAAACTGTTACTGACCCTTTCCCATGAAGCCCTTCCATAGGGAATAATAAGAGTTCCCAGCAGACATTTCCTTCCCCTCCCCCTGCTTTCTGACGACCCTGAAGCGGGGAGAGGGCCTCCAAACCGGGGGATCCCCTGCCCCCACCTGGGGATTGGCAACCCTATCTACAATTCCTTCACTTCATTTGTGTGCAACTCCACTCTCCATGACGATGCTCATGAACAGATTGACAGAGCACTTATTTAACAATTTTATATTATATGGTGGTTGTACCAAGATTCTTTTTATGTCGTTTTACCAATGCACTGGAGCACATGTGCATATCAGCATCATGTCCTAAAATCTTGAAACAAACCGATGTACAGTCACAACAAGATCTCTTTTTGCTGATCTCTACATGCTCATCAGGAACATAGGTGTGGGACAGGAAATGCAAATAAGATGAAGGAGCAGAAAGCTGTGGCAAATTCCTAGTTAACCTGGAATTAAGAGAGAACAAAACTTGTCAACTGGAAACTATTCTGTTTTATCCATATTCTGTCCAAAGAGCAGCCTCTCGTCCAGAGCGTAGTCTGTTCATCAAAGCAATCAGACATTTTGGCATGCTCATTTCTTTTAAAGCTTTCCATAGCTTTTCATGATACATGTAGTAAAAAAACTGCTGTGGACTATAAAACACACATTGATTTTCTTCTGAAATTCTCTGGTATGCTCCAGTAACCATTGTACATTTGCAATATGATCTCTAGTGCCTCTTCCTTTTCTGCATCCAGCTTGAACAGCTGACATTTCTCATTTCATATATGGTAAGAATCTTTTTTGAAAATCTTTTAGCATTGCTTTTGCTAGTATGGGAAATTAATGCAATGCAAGAGTCAAGTTGCACCTTTAAAACCAACAAAGTTTTGAATAAAACTTTGTTGGTTTTAAAGGTGAAACTTGACTCCTGCTTTGTTCAACTGCTTCAGACCAACATGGCTGCCCACTTGGATCTAATGCAATGCAAGTTACTCATTTTCTACAAAATTAGTGATTGGGAAGGGGGACTGAGCACCATTGTTATCTCTTGGTCATCCATGAGATTTCACCCATTCAGACAGATATAAAGCTATAAAATAATGTATAGACTAGCTTTAGTCATGGGAGCCTAGCTCAATTATCTTCAGGTTCAGAGCCTTGCTGAAAGGGAATAGAAAAAGTTATCTCTAGAAAACAGTGTAAAGAAGCTACCCTCTATTTATACATGAAAATCACATGTGCAGGCAGTGCCTTCTTTGAAGTTCATCTTATTCTGTAATTCTGATAGCTGAGAAAGCAAACTGCTTTTTTAATCTGAACAGCCCCTTGCATCTTCGATAACATAAGCTGACATTGCATGGCAGGAAAGAATCACCACCAGTGGTGACTAAAGCTCCTTCCACAGCTGATCAATTTCTTTGTAGTAGTGTTGCAATCTTCAAGTCAGAATGGAAGCAGAAGCCAAGTACTTGAGGAAGGATATGTATTTTCGGATAACATTTAAATTAGATATCATTACAAGTAATTCCATGTTACATGGTAACACGTAGTGAATTAAATGAATAGTTCTTCATTGAAATCTCCAATTATATTGAAGGAGCCAATAATGAGCTACACTATTCAAATTCCATATTCTTTCTTTCTTTCTTTCTTTCTTTCTTTCTTTCTTTCTTTCTTTCTTTCTTTCTTTCTTTCTTTCTTTCTTTCTTTCTTTCTTTCTTTCTTTCTCCGGAGACTTTTACCTTTATATTGAGTGCAATGGTTTCATGTCCCTTGATCTCAGCTTCTATGAAAATATCAGTGTTCTTCAGTGTTTATTCCATTAAAGAATGTCAAAAATACTTCCAGAGTTTTTAAAACATGCATTTGATTCTAGCACAAAATAAATAATTCTTTTCTGAGAATAAAAGACTTGAGCTGATAAGGAATTTGAACATATTGATGAAATCACATAAACTTTGTTAGGCAAGCCCAACAGTTTCATCCTAAGCAGAATTAGACCCTTCTAAGTGCATTGAAGTCAATGGGCTTAGAAGGGGGGGAACTCTGCTGAGGATGGCAGTGTCTTAAGAGAAAAGATGGGGAACACAGATGCCCATTTATCCTGGGAATGGGCTATGGCTCAGTGGTAAAATATTTGCTTGGCATGTAGAAGTTCCTAGGTTCAATCCCCATCATTTCTAGTTGAAAGGACGAGGCAGTAGGTGATGGATTGCCTGAGAGGTGCTGCCAGTCTTAGTAGACAATACTGACCTTGATGACCAAAACTCTAATTCAGTATAAGGCAGCTTCATATGTTTATGTGACATCATATAAAGCCATGTTACAGCTATGTGGGATGAAATTCAGATTGGAACCATGAAAGGAGTGGATAGTAGGCTTAACTCTTCCTGCTGCACATGATTTCACCAAGGAAAACTAATCAAACCTTTACTATTCCCCACATTTTGATCCATGGCTGCCTCCAATTTTCCTCACAGCTTCCTGCTGTAGATCTGGAAGCTGCAAGGGAAATTGGAGGGAGCTGCAGATCAAAATGTGCTCACACAGCAACTGGTGGGGAATTGATCACTTGAGCTGGAGAAAGCAGAAACCCGGGGTGGAGCAACTGCTAGTGAGGAATCAGTCTCAGTTCAAAAACTTTAGCTTGTGGTGGCATAGTAATAAAGACTGGGTAAGGGAGAGAGAGAGACTGTTCTCATCCACATTGTTAAAGTGAACTGGCTTTTACATTCAATTTTGTTTTTTAAAAAAACGTTTACACACCAGAGAGCATTTGTCATGTCCTACATATGAAAATGATGAGCCTGCCAGAGAAGGTTAATGCAGTGGGCAAAATGAATCAGTTTCAAGTTTCCAGTAACAACTTTAATAGCTGGGCAAATCACATCAAAGTGTTCTCTGAGATGGCTGCTGTAGCTAATGTGACAGAGTGCCATCCATTAAGAAACAATTAGTGGCTTTAAAGTAGAGGTTGTCATTATCACCCATTTCAAGTCCCAATGAAGATTTTAAAAATAAAATACAGGAGCAAGGTAGAGACAGAAAGACATGCTTTACATTCACCCCATGGGACATGAGGGACAAATTGGTTTGGTTGTCTTGATGTATTTTTGTATCACAAAACTTCAGTTCCTTTCACATGGCACACTTGGGAATGTGTTCAGTAGGCCTTTCAACACAATCCATTTATTTGTGCCATAAATGCGGACATCTTTTTCATTTGTTGCACACAGACCTCCAGGTTCCCATCAGTGTTGAAAAGACAGGAAATTGTTTTAGTTCTCAAATGGCTATATTTTATATTGTGGAAAATGCTTTGCCAGGTAGGTATTCATTGCTATTACATTTGCTCCATGGAATCCAGTTGTGTGATTGTCAGAATATTTTCTGCGATGTTGTTAACCTTCTCCAGTGTGCAGTTACACTATAAGGACACTTATCCAAGTTTTATTTTGAAGTGGAATCTATCTTCCATCTCAGATATTCCAGTTTGTAAAAAGCATAAATGGAACCCTGGCTTTCAGTCCTCTCTTTTTGCTGCCTATCTATGCATATTGAATTCAACTTGCAGACTTGATAATGAACAGCCAAACTTAAAAACTGCCATGCTTTGCCATTTGTTTGTAATACTGTGGGACACACATTACATGAGTCACAAATCAAGATGTAGCAATTTTACAGTCAGGTGCACAGAAATAAATATTTAAGACTTTAATGTTGTAGTACATGCGTTCCTATATATCATATTGTATTTGTGCAGCATCATATCAATCACTGAAACTTTTAAAATAATAATATAATAATAATATTTATTATTTATATTTATTTATTGTCATTGTTATTTATAACAAGTAATAATGAAAAGTTGATAGGAAAACATGATTTTTATTCTGTTCCTAGATCCTCCAAGAGAAAGGGAATGTTAGGAAAGAATTTAATCGGAGATGCATAGATTGAATATATGTAGTGTCTGTTTTCCTCTAATAATTCCAAATGGCTTCATGGGAACTGACTAACCACCCTTATGAGCACACACAATGTTTATTATTTGGCTTTAAAGTTCCAAAGTGCAAAAGCAGCATTCTGCAGTCAGCCAAACAGGACCAAAGATGCTTAACTCATGAAAACCCCATTGGAAAAAGTTACATAGATTAAACTGTAGAGTTCCAAATGAGTCAGTCTTTTAAAACTGATATAAAAAGTGTCTAATCCAAGATATATACATATGAAAGTAATATGGTATTACAAGGAGGGAACCTACAAGGACTTGTAGAAAGCAGTTGATTTCCCCTCCCCCGCTGTTTCCTCTTTCCCTTCCCTGAATGGTTGTATAATCTCTCCCCTTTTCCCCCTTCCCACCCACCAGCCAATTTACCATTAAAGAATTACAGAATTTGAACAGACCTCCAGGGTCATCTAGTCCAACCTCCTGCACAAAGCAGGAAATTCACGATTGCCTCTTCCCCCTACCTATGGCCTCTGTTCCACATCCAGAAGGGGAGAAGACATAACCATGGAAAAGAGATTGGATTTATACCCCACCTTTCACTAAGAATCTCAGAGTGACTTACAATCTCCTTTCCCTCCCCCTCCCTACAACAGACACAACAAAGAGCTTTCCAAGAACTACTCTTGAGTAGAACAGCTCTGAGAGAGTTATGACTGACCCAAGGTCACTCTAGCAGCTGTATGTGGAGGAGTGGGGAATCAAACCCGGTTCTCCCAGATAGGAGTCACACACTTAACCACTACACCAAACTGGAGGACAGGTTTGTCAACAGCTATTAATCATAACAGTTAAATGGAACCTCCATATTTAAAGGAGGTTCCGTATACTACCTCTGAACACCAGTTGCCACTGTGGGAAGCACATGCCTTCCTGCTTTGCTTGTAGGCCTTCTAGGCACATGACCACTGTAGGAACAAGATGCTGAATTACTCAGATCTTTGGTCTGATCCTTAAACCTGCCTCTGAGCTCAAATGGCAATGGGACCATTCTCAGTCCTATGCCTGCCATACAGACCAAGATCAGACAGTCTCCTTGGTAGTCTATCCATCCCCTCCTTTCCCAGCCCAAGGCAAAACCCACAGACCTTGAACCTTCTTTTCTGACCTGCCCAAACCCTGCTGTACCTGAACTTGTCTTCCATAGCCATGTTCCTTCTTGGAGTGTGGGGTTAATTGAAGATGATCTGGGTAATATCTCCTTATTTTCAGCTTTCCCTTTCTCTAGCAGCCTCTTCCTGGGAATATTCTGTGCGGTTCTGGCTGCCAGATCAGTTGTTCTGTGGGGACTCTACAAGAACCTGTTGGGGTATCTCTGTATACCCTTCCCCACACTACTATTTCTTTTTTTTTCTCCTCCTGGCAGCCCCTATATCCTCTCCTTCCCTTGTTTCCTCCTCACCAATCAACCAACCAGCCTTTTAGCTGCCCCCTCATCAGTTATATTTAATATGTTTATATCCCACCTTTCTCCAGCGTCCCCCAGGACCCATTCCCATTCTGCAGGAATGGCTGTAACAAAAAGAGTACGGATTTGAAAATCTTCTGGGCAGAACTTGGGAGGGGGGGGGCAGGTTGTAATTTTTATAATAAAAGTTTAATTTGAAAAATTAGGGATGCTCAAACATCAGCCAGTTTGGATGCTACAGAATCATAGAACCATAGACGTGGAAGGGACTTCCTGCACAATGAAGGAAATTCACAAATACCTCCCCCCACCCCAGTTATCCCTGCTCCATGCCCAAAAAATGGCAAAAAACAAACTCCAGGATCCCTGGCCAAACTGACTGGGAGAAAATTGATCCCTGACCCCAAAGTGGCAAATAGCATTTCCCTGGGCATGTAAGAAAGGGCCATGAGAACTAAGTACTGATGCAACTCTTCCTGCCCTCCTTCTTATGATTTGCCTAAATTCATGTAGGCAAGTGTGAACAGGGATCTATTTTTGGGCAATTGGTTTTATTGTTTGTCAGTCTGTTTGTTGGTGTTTGACAGGTTGCTTAATTTGTTAACTTCATCAGATTCCTTCCTGCACATGGTACAATTTGCTTTTTGTGCATGCAGGTTCTCACACAGTGTGCTTGAGATCTACTAGTGGATGTAGTAATGGCCACAATGCTTTAGAAAGGGTAAAATGGATTGCTTTAGAAGGGGTAAGATAGATTCACAGAAGAGATGTCCATCACTGGCTGCTAGGCACTGTGACTGATGGGAATCTCCATATACAGTGGCAGCAAAAGAAATCTTGGAAATACAAGTAATAAGAGACAGCATCAGAGGAAAGTCTTCCCCTCCATGTCCTGTTTGATGGCCCTCCTGGATAACTGGTTGGCCACTGTGTGAAACCGGAAGCTGGACTAAATGGACTACTCATCTGATTCAGCAAAGTTCTTATGCAAATTCTGTTGTCTCAATGGGACAAGTTTGCCTTTTCCTAGATTGCATTCTGGCCTAATGATGGGAAGCTAAGCCAGTTGTGTATGTATAGATTTTAACTGCATTCTGGGAAATTAAAAAAAAAGAATCTCAATAGACTCATTTCGAAAGAGGAACAAAAAATGTATTAATTCAGGTATGTTAGGAAAAGATAAAAATTTTTGAAAAGCAATGATAATTATCCAGACAAGTATTTACAATGCCTAACAATATTATGAATTCCTGCTGTATTAAATAAGCTGTCAAAACCATAGATCTCCTGTATTTGCCTATCAGAAACCAAGGACACAGTATGTTTCTCATAACCATAAAGAGAAGTCTCATGCGTCATTAATTTGTAATTTTTATTAGATTTTCTTTGTCATGGTGCCTGTGGAAAACATTAGATATCACACCCAGAAATTGGCATAAAAGGATCTTTATGCAAGAGATAAAATTTGATGTGGTTTCAAATACTTTGAGCTTTACTTCTTAATCTGCAAAACAGAATGCTCTGGCCCATTTAATCTATCAAATAAAGTAGTAAGTGGGTGTAATCAAAGAGGTTTTAGTGTTCTTTTCTCTTCAGGGTTGAAACCTCTTCCATAGATGAGAAAGGGGAAAGCAAGTCTGCAAACTGAAATGCAAAAGGCATTTTTGTAACAGATTACAAATTAGAAAAAGGACAATAAATTAAAACCATTTCAAGAATATCTTTATAGATAATTTTTGCAAGGATATATCTATAAATAGAGGGTGTAGCAAAATTCCTCTCAAAGGCCCATGTTTTTAGCATTAAAATGTTATTCTAAGATGAGTTACCATGGAATGCGTGAAGGCATGATTTAATGCTGTAAGTATAAAATTTCATCATAAGGATTCCACCGGTGGCCAGCCTTTCTAAAAGTGAAGGATAAAGAATATACTTTCTTCCATCACCTTCTGTGGCCAATGGCCCCTGGCCTCTCCACCTCAGAGTCCATTAGATATGAGTCCTCAAGTTGCCAACTCCAGATTAGGAAATACCTGGAGCAGTGCTTGGGAAGAGGGGAGTTTAGAGAGGGGAGATAGTTCAGTGGAGATGCCATAGAATTCATCCTCCAGAACTGTCATTGCCTCCAGTAGGAACTGATTGCTGTAATCTGGAGATCAGTTTTAACTCCAGGAAAACACCAGGCCACACCACACCTTGAGTCCACAGAGTACAGGCATACTGACTAGTAAAACAGCAATTACACAGTATTTATATTGTGTTTGCTTACACCTGGAGGCTGGCAACCCTAGTAGGTGTCAACAGAAACAGGATGAAGAAAGAAAGAGGCTCTCTTTATTGAGTTGCAGCTGAAACAAATGTTGTATACCTTTGCAATTAAATTAAATCCAACAAAGATGGAGGTTCTGTACCTGAACTGTGGGGGTCCAGGATCAGGAATCCATCTCCCAATGGGGTGCCATTAATGCCAGCTCCAAGAGTGAGAAGCCTGGGGATGATCCTGGATGCTTCACTTTCTATGGAGATCCAGGTCACCATTCTTTTGTCACCTAAGGCTGGTCAGGAAACTGATTCCCTATCTTACCCCCACACCCCAGGGACTTAGCTACAGTGATTCATGCAATGGTCACTTCCAGGTTAGATTACTGTAATTTGCTCTATGTGGACTGCCCTTAAACATGACACAGAAACTGCAGGTAGTGCAAAATGCGGTGACACCCTATTGACTGCAACATATATGCGCATTCATCTAGTGTTATGCCAATTGCACTGGCTGCCAATTTACTGGATTTGTTCCAAGGTTATGGTAATGATCTTTAAAGCCCTACATGGTCAGGGACCAATATATGAGCCTGCCCGCCTTTGTTATATAGTACTGTGTTGTGTCGTTTGCTTTTAATTGCATTTTATTGGTTTTATTGTATATGAGTGGTTTATTTATTTATTTATTACATTAAGCTTATATCCCGCCCTCTCCACAAGTGGACTTACTTGGATGTAATCCACCCTGAGCCCATCTGAGAAAGGGCAGAATATAAATTTACCAAAATAAATAAATAAATAAATAAATATATCTACAAGGCTGACTTTCCTCATATGTACCCCGAAGGGTGTTATGCCCAACAGAGCAACAACTTCTGGAAGTCCCTGACGCAAAACTCATCAATTTAGCCTCAACAAAGGATAGGCCTTTTTCTGTACTGCCTGGTGGAACATGCTTCCACTGGAGATCAGGGCCCTGTGGAACATACTACAGTTTCACAGGGCCTGTAAAATGGAGCTGTTCTGTCAGGCCTTTGGCGTCTAATCCATCCCAGCCTCCCCTGCTTGCACTACTCACATAATTTGTACTGCTACAGTGCTGTAGCACCCTTTCTAACTTGTCCTGCATAAGAGAACAAGAAGTATCACCAGCCAACAAGTTGCTATTTTATGACCATCTTAATTAGCTTTCTTTTGGAGGCACCTGAACTCCTGGAATATCTAGTCTGACTAGTAATGTTATTGTTAGCTATTAACTGTTGTTTGTTTAATTGTTCTATATATTCGTATATGATTTGTTATGACCCACCCTGAGCCTGCTTTTGGAGGGGGACACAATATAAATCAAATAAATACATTACTTTGCTAGATCTTAATAGTCTGGTTTTAAAGTCTGATATTTGTAAACCACCTTGTGATTTTCTTAAAACGAATGTGTGAGAAATAAGGGCTTTGAATTAATAAATAATGACATTACTTTCAGTCTGACATTTTGCACAGGGCTTGATCTGAATAGTGTGGTTGTTTGTGAACTAGTGCCATGGTCAGACCACTTCCTTATAAGGGTTGATTTGGGGGTGGCTCCCCCCCCCTCGCAGGGACAATGTGTGTATTTGTGCTTGCCCATGGAGATTAATGGATTTGATGGTTTCCAAAATGCTCTGTAGGATTTATCTGAACCTGTCAGCAGTTCCCTCTGTGAGCTGACTAAGATTTGGAATAGAGGTCTTAAGCAAGCTATTAATCAGATTGCTCTCCAACACCCTCTCTATCCTTGTGTCTATGTGGCTCCTTGGTATAATGACAGTCTAAGAGCTTTTAAGAGGGTGCTCAGATGACTAGAGTAGAATTAGCGATGAACACACAACGAAGCTGTGAGAATGCACTATAAACTCCAATTGATGGCCTATGAGGTAGCAGTGAGAGCAGCAAGAAGAGATTATTTTGCCACCTCCATTGCATCCACTAGCTCACAACCAGCTCAGTTATTCAGATTGGTTCAACAACTGACCACTCGTTTGCTGTGTCCTAAAACTGTTATGGATTTGGCTCTTAGCTGTGATTCATTTGCAAGTCTCTAACCTCTGCCTGAAGTTGGCTGCTGACTTTGATAACAGTAGCAGGATAGGGGCTCCATTTGCACTTTTTGGATTTGACAACCCTAAGTTGGTCATGTATCCATACAGGTGACAATTTGCTCCTGATTGACTTCCTTACCTCCCTGGGTGTAAGGGGCACTGCCCTTAGTTGGTTCTCCTCGTTCCTCTGGGGATGCTTTCAGAGGGCTGCTAATGGGGAGAAGAAGAAATTGGATTTATACCCCACCCTTCACTTGGAGTCTAAGAGCAGCTTCCAATCTCCTTCCTCTTCCCCTCCCCACAACAGACACCCTGTGAGGTAGGTGGGGCTGAGAAAGTTATGGACTGGCCCAGGGTCACTCCAGCCATTGCATGTGGAGGAGTCAAACCCAGTTCTCAAAGATAAGAGTCCATGTGCTTAACCACTGCACTAAACTGGCTTTTTTACATTTATATTGTAGGTTTCAAGAATTTGTTGGTCATGGGGTTTGCCAGCACTGCCTCTACAAATGCTGGCAGTGCCTGGGCAGGATGGAGTCTGGGATAAGGTTGTCAACTCCAGGTTGGAAAATCCCTGAAGATGTGTGTGGTGGAGCCTGGGGAGGGCAGGGTTAGGAAGGGACCATGGAGTCCACCCTTCAAGGCAGCTGTTTTCTCCCAGGGAATATTGTTGTCTAGATACCAGTTGTAATTCTAGGAGATCTCCAGGCCCCATATGGAGGTTTGACAACCCTAAATTGGTCATATTTATGAATGGAAAAACACAGTATTTTAAATATTAAAAACTGTGCTAAAATATAACTGAAGTAAGCAATCTCTGAACTCTTACAGGAGTTAGTTCTATCTTCTAGTGCTAAATAGTAAAGGTTGTCTATCTCTACCATTATTATATTGATTTTCAGTATTTTCCCAAATCTTAATTGAAAAATATGTTTTGGCTCCTGAACATCAACGTATGTTATTTTATTACAGGGGCAGCACTCCAAGGGATTACTGAGGTCTACAATCACTAAAAAGATCTTTTTTTGTAATATGTTATTCTAAATAGAGAGCTGACTTCTACATAACCCAACAAGGAGTCAAAAGCTCTCTGTTGAATTTTTTCTTTCTTGGTATATCTTTCTTTGTGGTATATATTATCTGTACTCAGTTCAGTTCAATTTTATTTGACTTGGGCATAAATGATAACAAAAACAGGAAAAAATAATACCCACTAGAAAAGCAAAGACGTTTAGAAATGAAAATAACTGAGCAAACATCATAAAATATAAGCAATAAAATATTAGTCATCCAGCTCAGAATCTACTACTTGGGCACTGAAATATCTCTGACAGTGCTTTGCTATTCTCAGAGCAAAACTGGATACTTTCTGTGTAGCTTTATTAATATTTGCCAGCAAATATAATAATGTAACATATTTTAACCACATACTTCAATCTGTCCAATCTGTACCTCCGTGCCTTGAGATATCCATTATGGGCATATTTGTATTTTTTCAGTGCATTATTTTTAATTGTTCTGCCCTGTTTAACAGGAGATGCAGATGTTCAGTGCTTCAGAAACAAAGGCTTTTAATGTTTTCACAACTGAATGGGAAACGTCTTTGAAAAGATATGAACCCATGTATTTCTCCCAGTTTAATGGCATGAATGAGGCTTTTTCTGAATGTGTAATTAGGTGGCCTGAGTGTATAATTAGTTGAAGAATATGTGATCAATTGGAGAGAATTCTACTGATTATGTAATCATGCAGGGACCACATATGCACTGGCACATCAGAGAAGCATCCATTTCCTACAGTGCTGTCAGATAACTGTCATACAAAGGTATGAGCAGGTCAACATAGGTACATAAATGTACACAGGTTTATTGTCCTTGTGCCTTGGTCTCCCCATGTCCTATGATTAGGGTTGCGAAGTCCACTGTGGCTACTGGTAGGGGACTTTTTTTTGCTCAAGCGCAGCACATATGGCACAATAATGTCACCCGGAAGTGACATATTGTGCAGGGATACTTTAGGAATTTGTGGGAAACTCTATGGTTTTGTGCAGGGATGCTCTAGCAATTTGGAGGAAACACCCAAATTGCTAGAGCATCCCACATGAAACCAAAGGGTGTTTTCGCACTCACGTTTTACTGGCGCCACGACCCTCCTGACGCCGGCGAATCTGCATGGATTTCGCAACAGAAGCGCCGGCGCTCCCAGAAGCGCCGGCGCTTTCCGTCGCTAAGCCAGCGCAAACGTTTTCCTGCATCTTTGCGATTTCCGTTTGCGCTGGCTTAGCGACGGAAGTAGCCGGCGCTTCTGGGAGCGCCGGAGCTTCTGGTGCGAAAGCCATGCAGATTCGCCGGCGTCAGGATGGTCGTGGCGCCAGTAAAACGTGAGTGCGAAAACACCCATAGAGTTCCCCATAAATTTCTAAAGCATCCCCACACGCTATGCCCAGCATAGGGTTGCCAAGTCCAATTCAAGAAATATCTGGGGACATTGAGGGTGGAGCCAGGAGACTTTGGGGGTAGAGCCAGGAGACATTGGGGGCAGAGCCAAGAGCAAGGGTGTGACAAGCATAATTGAACTTCAAGGGAGTTCTGACCATCACATTTAAAGGGACTGCACATCTTTTAAAATGCCTTCCTTCCATAGGAAATAATGAAGGATAGGGGCACCTTATCTTTGGGCTTATAGAATCGGACCCCCTTCTAATCTTTTTGAAACTTGGGAGGTATTTTGGGGAGAGGCACTAGATGCTATACTGAAAATTTGGTGCTTCTATCTCAAAAAACAGCCCCCCCAGAGCCCCCGATACCTGCGGATCAATTCCCCATCATTCCCTATGGGAATCATTCATGGAGGTGCATGATGGCTGTGGGGGCGGGGCTTCTCCCGCTGGCCAGCTGGCTGGGGGAGGGGGGAAGCCTGTAAAACTGGGGGATCCCCCTCTGGGACGTGGGGATTGGGAAGTCTAGCCCAGCATGATATGTCACTTCCAGGTACTGCACACTCTGCACAGCCACAGGATTCTTTGAGGGGCAGGGATCCCCCCAGTGGCCTCCTGCCTGCCTGTGGGTTGAGGCCTGCCAAACTGGGGGATCCTCTGCCCTTGGCAGCCCCACCTATGATGGACTTATTGTCTCCCTGGCTATCAACAGTCTCATGTATGAGAGCTGCAAGACATGATTGTTAGGTGAGGAAGGAAGGAAGGAAGGAAGGAAGGAAGGAAGGAAGGAAGGAAGGAAGGAAGGAAGGAAGGAAGGAAGGAAGGAAGGAAGGAAGGAAGGAAGGAAGGAAGGAAGGAAGGAAGGAAGGAAGGAAGGAAGGGAGGGAGGGAGGGAGGGAGGGAGGGAAAATTGATGGGTGGAGAGAAGAGGGAGGGAGGGAGAAGTGGAAAGAAAGCAACTTTCACTTTAAATGCATTCTCCAAGCCACCAGCTGGCTTGGCTTGGAGAAGTGATTTAAAGAGACAAATACCTTCCCCCAGCCAGCCAACAGGGTGATGGGGGCTTTGAGAGCCACACGATATGTGAAAGAGCCTATCTCTTGAGCTGCAGTTTGGCCACTCCTGAGTTAGAACCAGATAGTTTTGCACCTAGTCTGTCATCAGGCTTCTCCGATGATGTTGGACCCATTGCTTTATCTCTCATCCTGACCTAGCAGTATTGGAGAAAGGGTAAAATGGTAGGAAGAACCAGGTTTGTCTCCATGTGCTCCTTGGAGTAACAGTGGGATATAAATGGTAAAACTGAAAAGAAGTGATGTATTCTCAGTTTGTAGGTTCCCTGAATGACTAGCTATAATAATCTAAAGTAAAGTCAGCCAGCATCTTCTGTTCAAGAAAGATTATGTGTTCAATGTGATGATCCTGAATAGATTAATCTACTGTCTTAAATGAAAATGAGAACAAATAGGAAGCCTATTCCTATTTGTGCAACAAGTGAGTTCAAGAAGATCTAGCTGGGAACTATCATTCATAACAGATATGCATGGAATGTATGACAGAATATTCTTTTGTTATTTGATGGGTCTGAATTTTTTATTATTTTCATTTTTAACAGCAATGTACTATTTATTGCTTTTTATGAAATATCTTGTATCAATACAAATAAGTGAAAAATTTGTTTTGGGAAGTATATTGAGTTTCTGGTTGGCACAAAGCTGCAGAGGGTCTTAATATGTTTTTAAAATATTGTAGTAGTGTTTAAAAACAGATGTAAACAAAAAGAAAAACTAGGCATCTGTTTTTAAAAATTCATTAGTTATAATAAATTATTACCATCCAGGAAGCCTCTTGTGGTATGTGTCATCCAGTTTATGCTTTGAAAACCAGATGTTTCATTTCTGCTTTTTTGGCATGTTTTTCCATTACTTCCTTTGTTTTGGAGTCCACTCAGAAGATAATGTTCTTAAACTATAATTGGTACCCCTGGTAGTAGGTTTATATTTCTAGTCTGCTCAGCTGCACTGAAAATTACAGCAGGGGAGCTGCATTTTGTTCTGTGTACCCATAAATTGCACTTTGTGCTCTTATGTTTAAAGGATGAGGCAGAAATTACAGGTTCTCTACCAGCCAAAGATTTTAAGTGTATGTTGTACTATAATGCTGCAACAGCTGATTTGTGTCCCATACAATCAACAGGAAAACGTAAGGTTATAAAAGACAAGGTGTAATAGCAATGTCCTTTTCAAATTTATACTAAAACAATACTATTCCCATCCTCAAACTGCAGCCTTGGATATAACAGTTTGCAAAAGTGACAGATTCCTACACCATAATCTCTTTCTGTGGGAACTGGACAGGCAATTCACTTAGTTAATCTCAACCATGTTTTTTCTATCTAGCAGAAACAAGTATGAGACCAGTGGTGCCTTTAAGACTAACAAAGTTTTATTCTGGGGATAAGGTTTCATGCACATGTGCATGAAAGCTTATCCCCAGAATAAAACTTTGTTGGTCTTAAAGGTGCCACTGGATTCATATACTTTGTTCTGCTGCTTCAGACCAACACGGCTATCCACCTGAATTTATATCTAGCAGTTCTTTATTTGAAAGGCTTGGTATCAGTGCTATAAAGGTTTGCATTCAACAAAGTTTGTATCCTGCAAAGCCAGATGTGTTACTACTGCCACTGCAGATCTGCCTTCTTCCAGTCCAAGAAATAATGAATGGTCTGAGGGGTAGGGGGGGAAACCTACAACTCTGTACTCTGGCAGAGGTATCACTCTGGCAGAGGTATCACTCTTGCACTTTTGAAAAGAAGCAGGAAAAATCTCATTCTCAGACTTCTGGTTGTGATTTCCTTGAGGAGCAAGGGAACATTGTACCTGGGGTCTGTGGGGTCTTGAAAGAACCAGCCCAGTTGCTGCTTCCTTGCCCAGGTGATTTTTCTTTCCAGTCGATTGTTCCAAATACTTGAAGGTGTGGTTACTTCACTTACCTCAGGCTTGCTATACATCACAAGGAAGACGAGCCACAATACTGCAACCTACCCCTTTGCTTCCTGGGACACTCTTACCCTCTCTGGTAGTGGCAGTAGCTGTTCCCCTCCCCCCTTTTCTGCTTGGCTTTCTGTTCCTGTGTCTTCACCCTTCAATCAGCCTCCTCCTCTTTCTTCTTCCTATTTATAGCCTGAGCTCCATACCTTGTTTTTGTACTAAGCTTTGCCTTCCTCTTTTCTGTTCCTGTATTCTGTAGTTAAGGTTGCCAATCTCCAGGTAGGCCCTGGAAATCTGGACTTACAACTGATCTCCAGATGACAGAGATCAGTTCCCCTGGTGAAAATGGCTTCTGTGGAGTCTGTGGCATTATACTGTCTGAGGTCCCTTCTCTTCCCAAACCCCACTCTCTCTGGGCTCCACCTCGTAATCTTCAGGTATTTCCCAAACAGAAGTTGGTAATCCTACCTGTTCCCCATAGCCATACCCTGATTTAAACCACCTGGACCCAGATAGTCATTGCTCACTTGCCCAGGCTCACATGCTATCTCCTTGCCTTCTGGGCTTCCCTGTGGCAGTTGACTGCTGAAGCTGTCCTGTTGCTAAGGCTACCACAGCTCCACCCTCCTGTCCCTGATCCCACCTTACATCACCCAGGTGAGCTTTGCTTCTGAGCCCAGGGGTGTGTCCTGCCCAGGTGGGTTGTTGCCAGGTAGCCCATCACACTGCTAATCCAGTGTTCTGGATTGCACTGGAGGAAAATGCCACCATTAGGGGAGTGAGGAAATCAAAGCCCAAGCATCTGTGTAAACCACACCTCAACACAATTACACTATTAAACACAACTTATAACCATTTAATAAATTTTCAGTCTATTAAACAATGAATCTCTTAGTAATTCATATAGTGGTGGGAGCAGCACAATTTCATTGAAAACAGAACAGAGAGTCCCAATAAAGTTCATAATTTTTTCAGTCAGTACAATATCATTGTAAACTTTTCATAGATAGGAATCTTCTGTTCTTCTCATGTAGTAATTCAGAGTCCATCCAAATTCAGCTTCTATAGCTAACGAGTTGGTACTCCATCTCTCGTTTCGCTAGATGCCTGATCCAAGCTTACACATAGATAACATCAATTTCACAGGCAAGAACATTCAAAACTGCAGTATTCCAAACATCAAGGCCCTGTGGGACTTGCAACAATTCCGCAAGGCCTGTAAGACAGAATTATTTAAACTAGCATTTAATAAATAATGGGGGGGGCAACCACCATCTCACCACTCTGCAGCATTGACACTGGAACCACCCCAGTACAGATTTAGAGCGCCAAAGGATTATTCTATAACCTCATCAGATGCAGGGCTCAACAAGAACAAAACCCCGCAATTTGGATCATAGTGACTGTATTGGAAATTATACTATATTTTTAAATTGCTTTGAACTGCCAAATTGTTTTAATGATTTTATTGTTGTATCTTGTTCTTAATACTATGTTTTGTCAATTGTTGTTAGCTGCCCTGAGCCCACTAGGGAAGGGTGGGATATAAATGCAATAAATAAATATTGTTTAATAGATTGAACATCTGTTAAATTGCTATAAGTTGTATTTAATAGTGTAATTGAGTTCAATCAATCAATCAACATTTTATTTATATCCCGCCCTCCCCGTCGAAGCAGGCTCAGGGCGGCTAACAACATCAAATACAATAGATTATACAATATTTAAAATCAGTATCTAGCTTTAAAACAGTCTAATTTAAAATTAATTGAGTTGAGGCATAGTTTGCATGGAGGCTTGGGCTTTGATTTCCCCACTTCCATCTATGTTCTCATTTGGTTGATCACCATTAGGGGAGCAATGGTAATTTATTTAAATATTTTTGTCCTGCCTTGAAATCTGGGTTCCAAATTGCCCCAGTTGGTGAACACTGACATTGAGAAATATGAAGACTTATATTAAAGGCCACATAAAAGGTTTCTGTTCCTGCTACAGGTGTAGTATGGTCTGTACTATGGGAGCACCTTTTTTTGGAGGGAGGGATCTCAGTAGAGATGATTCCATAAATTCTGCCCTCTGATGCTGCCATTTCCTCCAGGAATACTAATCTTGGTAGTTTAGAGATCAGTTGTAATTTCTCCAGAACTCCAGGTGCCACCTGGAAGACTGCAGTAGGGTTGCCAGGTCCCCTCATCACTCTGGTGAGGAGATTGGAGGGGCGTTCTGGGATGTCCCCAATGTGATGGTGTCACCTGGAAGTGATGGCATCA
Organism: Heteronotia binoei; assembly: GCF_032191835.1. NCBI lineage: Eukaryota > Metazoa > Chordata > Lepidosauria > Squamata > Gekkonidae > Heteronotia > Heteronotia binoei. Next base: position 40,941,285 of record NC_083232.1, read on the forward strand.
AGCTGGGGATATAACATGGCAACTCTCCAGTTTGGAGACAAAATTCTTTTGGTAAACATAGAATTTTGCCCTCAAAACATAGAATTTTGCCCTCAAACCAGAGTGTCACTTTGCAATGTCCTGACATGATGATGTTACTTCCAAGTGACATCAGCATGCTGGGGACATTGCTCAGTGCTATTTGGGGGCAGGGTTTCCCCCTCCAGCCAGCTGGCTGATGGTGGGGAGAAACCCCCAAAACCAGAGCAACCCCCACCAGGATCCTGAAGACTGGCAATTTTAGATGGCAGGCCTATATAATGTAGCCCACATTGCTCTTTTATGCCACTTTGAATATTTATTGTTACTACAATTTGTAGCTTTTTCTTTATTTGATAAGATATAACCATTTAAAATGGGTGTGTGTTTGTAAAAGATGGATTCTTCTGGAAGAGGCCAAGATTATACTCAAGTTGTATTTGTGGATGCAAAAAATTAGGGGAATTAATAGCAAATGTTATGATCTTCTGTGGTGTCCATGTGGTTGAACACAGTATAAGCATATCAAATGGATGAATTTACAGTGTCCTGCCCAATAAGGCAATAAGGAACTGCTGATACACCTGAAATCTCTAAACAGAAGAATCAAGACCTTTGCCTGCACTTCCTTGGATAGCCTAGAATAGCCTAGCCTCATCAGATTTTGTAAGCTAAGCAGGTTAGTTCTGGTTAGTATTTGGATGATAGACCATCAAGGAATACCAGGGTCAATACACAGAACCAGACAATGGCAAACCACCTCCATATGTCTCTTTCCTTTAAAAACCTATAGGGTCTCTGTAAATTGGTTGCAACTGTACAGCAAAAACAAAACAAAACTCAAAAACATGTGCCACTCTGTTATCCAATGTCATAGCATAATAACATACAAAGTAACAGTATTAATATATATAAGTAATGTATATAATAAGAAAGAACATTAAAGACCGCAAAGACTTGTACGTTTGGTAGAAGTGCAGTAGAGCTATTAAATATTAGAAAATAGTAGTTATAATGCTATCAAAAAGAAATGGACATAATATTAAAAGTAAACCCGAACTATTACTGTCAGATATTGTAGCTACTATTCCAGTGAATTTTCAAGAGGTAACATGGTATGTCATGATACGTCACAGCCGCCACTAGGTTAATGTCATCTGAAGTATGGAAGGTGAAGAAAATACTAATGAGGAGAACCCCACCCTCTCTGGGCTCCACCCCCCAATCTCCAGGTATTTCCCAAACAGGAGTTGGTAATCCTACTTGTTTTCCATAGCCGCACCCAGATTTAAACCACAATAGTATGAATGTAAGGTTGGGCGTTGCGTTAATATTTCCCCATAGTCATTCAAAGTAGTAGAAAGATGTCATGCACAGTAATGGAATGTTAAATTTGTTTTAGGGCTTATAAATGTAGTGTAGAAAGAGGTGGGTTGTTGTTGTATTGGTGGAACATCTAATATCCTTTTGTAATTGCGATTTTGCTAACAAATGACATAACCTGTAACAAAATATGTCAGCAAAATCAGTCCCTGTGATCCCACTACTCTCATTCAGCTCTACTGCATAACCATTTTGTCGTGCTTTTGTGATAGGTAAAGATGCAAGGGCAAACTGAAATTAGGGTGCCAGGTCCAACTCAGGATTTTGCAGGTGGAGCTGGGAGACTTTGGGGGTGGAGCCAGGAGACTTTCCCATTCCAGATAAATAAATAAATAAAAATACAGCAGTGCAATTCCCCTGAATATAGGCTTCATTTTCTCATCCTCTTTTTTGTCTTTTTTGTTTCCTAGTGGCTGCACTTTCACTAAATAAAAGTGAACACACACACACAATAAGGAACCAAAATAAACAGTTTGCATGTCCACAATGTTGTGATCTCCTTGGGACAATAGTATAGATAGCTTTACTCACCAGATTTGCTGAATGTAACAATCTGCTGTATTTCAGCCAACTTAAGGAGAGAGCAGTCTAGGGGGTGGAGTTTTTCTCTTTCCCATAATCAGCTTCTAGTTACTATCCCTTTCACTACACAAACAGCTGCTGAAAGGAATACAAAACAAACAGAAGGACTGGGCTCTCTCTCTTCCTCTTTCACACACTGGTGGCTCTGCTCACCCTGCCCCCAGGAGCTTCAGCCTTGCTAAGATTTAAAGGCACACACACACACACACCTTCCAAAATGCAAAATGCTAGCTTCTAAACCTGTCTGAGATCTAAAAGCACATTGTGGCTATTGGGATGGGACTTCCCCCCACTGGCCAGCTGGCTTGTGGTGGGGAGGAGCCTACAAAACCGGGGGGGGGGTCCTCTGCCCAGACCTGGGGACTTGCAAGCCTAACTGAAATGAATCTCTTATAAGCAGTTATTGTGACATGAAACTTTTATGAACTAGAGCCCACTTTATCAGATGTAAGAAGTGCATCCTGTATTGGTAAACATATCCATGCATAAATATAGAATTATAAAATTAGACACATGGCTATAGAGAGAAATATAGAAAGGCAAAGGCTATATAAAATGAGTGAGCCCCATGGTGCAGAGTGGTCCAAGCTCTGCTCACAACCTGAGTTTGATCCCATGAAAGCTGGCTCAAGGTTAACTCAGCCTTCCATCCTTCAAAGGTCAGTAAAATGAGTACCCAGCTTACTGGGGGTAAAGTGTAGATGACTGGGAAAGGCAATGGCAAACCATCCCTTAACAAAGTCTGCCGTGAAAACGTGATGCAACATCAACCCAGAGTCGGAAACGACTGGTGCTTGCACAGGGACTACCTTTACCTTTTTAAATAAAATGAATACATGAGGAGAGTTGGGGAGGTGAGATTGGTAAGAAATAGCCTGGCTGGAAAGTGGTGAGGAGAGCTCCTTGTTTTCCTTTTACGCAAACATGAAGGCTGCTCCTGAATGCTGTGTTGGCCCTATTTAATGGCAGTTCTGCCTCCTGCCAAAGAGCTGCAGCAATATCAGCTGAAGCAACATCAAGAGTGCTCATTCTTTTTTTTTTTGATAACTTAGATTTCTAACAAATGTCATATACCCCACCTTTCTCAACAGTGGGGACTCATGTCATGCAGAGAGGGTTGCTGTTTTATCTGCATTCAACCTATCCATGTTCTGAGTTGTGGGCTGCTAGAGCGTTTTATCGTATTGTCATATAGTTCTTGATTGATTGTTTTTATGGTGACTTCTGGCTTTATTGTATTGCTTATGTTCAGTTTGTTTTTATTTTTCTGGATTTAAATGTAGTTGCTGTGCACCACCTTGCGTATGGGTCCACAGAAAGGCAGGATATAAATGTTGTAAATAAATGAATGAATAATGAGCAGCAGGTCAAAGGCCAGAACTGTCTCACAATGGTTGCCACTGTCTGACTTTCTCCTTTTTGTTTGCAGATTCTGATTCGATGCCCTCCCCCCAACCTTTCTCCAACAATATTCAGGGTCCAGAAAAATGAAGTTATATGAGTAACAAGCACATTTTAATGTTATATTACATTATGTTTTCTCAGGTTTGTTATAATTTAGAATATACTGAATAATACTGACAATCAGATAAGTATTTAAAAGCCTTTGAACACCAGAATTGTCAAGGGGGTGATAACATAAGATCAGTACATTTGCTTCTACACCCTGGCTAAAGAGCCATACGAGAATAATATTTCTAAATACTCATGAGTTCAATTAGCTAACAAAGACTATGGGGAATAATGAGAAAGTAGTAGCGGATGGCAATGAAGTATGTTTAGTGAATGTTATAAATCTGTCCTGTGCAGGTAAATACTGAAACAAAATGTTAAATATGCTTATTCTTTTATCAGTGCTTCTAATGGCTTGCAACAGGTTTTCCAGTTAAATGACAGGAAGAAGTATTGCAGAGTACATTATCTATTCTGCTTATACATCACAGAGAAAATATTGCTTTCTGATTGACTAGTGGTATGTTGATGCTCCTGGTGTTGATGCTTTCTGCTCATAATACAGAAGTTTCCCTGTGACTTTCCTTTGTTTTTCTGTAGTTTTGTTTTGCCAAGCATTCTATTCCTCCTGTATTCGCTGTGTCTTAACTGGAAGAATTTCTCAAATCCATTTTTTAATGTGCATGTGTCTGTGAGTGTGTGCATGTGCACCTGGAAGTCATGGTGACTTCTGGTGATTGACCCTTACTAGTGGCATGGAAGATATTCAGAGAGGTGGCTGAATAAAGCCTGCCCCTGCTTCCCAACTTCTGGTATTCCAAGGAGGCAGTCCCATAGCTAAGAGTCAAAGAGGGAGGGGGCCACAGGGGGCCATATGAGGGGGGGCATGTGAGTGAGAGCAAGAAGCTGGAGAGGCTGGGGGCCACCCCTCTCCCTCCCCACTCCAGTGTGATTTAAATTGCATGTAAGCTCTGATTCCCCTTCTGTCTTTCCTGGAACTCAACCTGCAGTGATCAACTTCCAATTCTGAAGTTCAAAAGAAGGCTGATTTGTATCTCTGTGCTTCCTCCCCCATTTCCCTGCTTTCCTGTGCCCTTTCCCAACCAGGAACAGCAGGGAACATGCGTGGCTTGTACACGCTGGCTGGGGGAGACATGCCCTGGCTGCCCTGCTCCCTTCCCAACCCCAAAAGAACTCCAGCTGCCCTTGCAGCCTGTGCAATCTAGGGGCCTCTCCTCCCTCCCACCCAAGAATTTACCATTCAGGCTCATGGCAGCGGAAAACAAGGCAGCATGTGGAGCCCCCAACTCTTCATGGCCAGACTAAGGGCTGCTGGGAGTGGCTGCCCACCTACCCACCCAACTTTTAGAATCTGCCCACCCAACTCCGCTCAGAGTGCTTCAGGGGAGAGCTTGCCGGTGCTGCTACTTGCTTCACGTGCTGAGGCAACTGGGATGAGGGGTCCTGAGGGCAAGGGGGGAGCCAAGGCTTGGGGAGGGGGCCCATAAAATCCACAAGGTGGTTGGGCCCTCTGAGTCCCATGGGGTGCTATGGGCCTGCAAGGAGGTCTCCCATCCAGGTACTTACGAGAGCTGACCCTGCTTAACTTCCGAGACCTGATGAGCTTGAGCCTGCCTGAGCTATCCAAGTCAGGGAAGAATTTCTCAAATTCTTGAGAAAGTATTTCTCAATTTGAAGCAGGCACCCTTTTGCTTAAGCTTTCATTTATCTGCATTTATTTGCATCATTTCCCAACTGCATATTGGATGTGAGGGCAATCTGGCTGCGACATCTGTCACCCCATTGATTGCCAGGGTTGACTCGGCTTATCGGGCTGGCTAAGCGGGTGTCTCCTACCTCCCTCATTGCTCTATGTGCATCTCTCCCAAAGCTGTGCACTCGGTGGAAGAGGACGGCCATCCCAGATAGGAGTGTACCGTGCTTCGGTCAAAGGTATATGATAGCTGTGCACCCCTGCTAGAACCTCCAACTGCATATTAGCCTTTGGGAACACATTGGGAAGCTTAAATTTTCCCAGAGCAATCCAGGCTGAGTGGCCCCTGCCATGCTTGCTATCAGCAATGCTAGCGAGGCTGCTCAGCTAAGATCCTTCAGCAGCAACAATAATCTGTGTTTGGTCACCAGTTGCCATTATTTATTTATTATTTTGGAGTCCTATCCCACCCTCCCCACAAGCAGGCTCAGGATGGGTAACAAAACAGTCAAAAACCAGTCAAAGTATCATATTTGCTTTGATATGAGATGTCCACATGAGAAAAGTAATATGCTGACAAAGTACCACAGCTGCATCTATTGGTACAAGAGATGGCAACTGGTGAGTTGACACCAACCATTGTTGCTGCTGAAAGGGGCATCTCCTATAGTTTGGTTAGAGCTTCAGACACTTGCTTATTATGGTCACCAGTGACCCCAGGGTGCTAGGCTTCCAGAAAGCTTCCCAGTAAGTTACATAATCGGTCCACCCTATTACCAGTGGGCAAGAATACACTGATAATTACTGCAGAAAAGCTATCCTAAATGTGATTGTACACATCAAAATTATTTTCATGTTGCCTCATGCTCATATCAAGATAACATTGTGGTAGAGTTTTATAAATGCTCAAAACTGTACATGTACATTGATAAAATGCTGCCCCCAAATAAACTATGACGCGCAATCAAACATACGGTCATATCAGCAATGCTGTTCAGAGTGCTTTGTCAATGCACACAAACACATCCATAATACGAGAAGAGAAAAGGGATGAATGAGTTAAGAGGACTGAAAGCTGCGGCAACCTAGAAGTGAAATAAAAATAAAATAAAACAGAACAGTTGAAGAGACATGAACATTGCTTTCACTTTGGAAACATGACCAGGTAATTTAAAGCTTCAAACTCTGGAGAGAAATTTGAACGGAGACAATTTTGGAAGCAATTCCCTTTTTTAAAGCTTCAATTAATTTTCTTCTTCACACTTCATGCTCATTTAATCAGTGCTTAGTGAGAGCATGATTTCAAGGAAGTTCAGTGTTTGGGTTTTCAGTATAGGTTAGACTCAGCTTCAACTAGGCCATTAGTATAAAGTTATTCTGCACCATAAGCCTCATTGGATCTTCTTCCATTCTCTTGGTGGAGAGAGTGATTTTACTTTATTTGTCATATTTTGGTGATTTCTCTCCCTGGGGGGGCGAGATCGTGACTCAGTGCTAGAGTTAGGGGTTGCAAACCTCCAAAACTCCCCTTCCCATATCTCCAGAAATTTCCCAATCTGGAGCTGGCAAGCTAGAGTATCTGCTTGGCATGCAGAAGGTTCCAGGGTCAATCCCTGACACTTTCAGTTCAAAGGATCAACTACTAGGTGATTGTGAAGGACCTCCACCTGAGCCCCTAGAGAGCTGCTGCTATTCACAGTAAACAGTGATGACCCTGATAGATCACTGGTCTGATTTGGTATAAGGCAGATCTTCTTCGTGGTCTCTGTGCTTCACACTCATGGGATAGAGCGCCTGCGCCGATTCCCGAATCAGTACCTGAAAAGCCCGGGATTTTTCCGCGCTCGGTGCCAATGGGCATGCGCAGGCGTCCCAGTACGCATGCTCACTGGCGCCAGCGTGGGGATCCCGCCAGTTCCTTTCTGACCGCTGCGTGGAGAGGTTTACCTTTTGTGTTCCCGTCGGTGAGATACTGGTTTTTGCCTTTATTCATTGTATATAGCCCGTTTGTTGTTTTCTTAGAGTAGATAATTAGATAGTTAGTTAGATAGTTAGTAAAAAAAAAAAAAGTTTGTGTGTGTGTTTGTTGGACTGCCCTTCGGGGCCTTTCCCCCTGTTTGTTTCCCCAAAAAAGTTTGTTTCCCCTCAGAGGACTCTGAGTGGGTTTTTTGGCAATTGGCGTCTATGGAAAGACACTAGGGTTTTTTCAAACGCTGCCGCTCTTGTGGGAAGAAGATTGCCCCCCCAGATGGCCATTCTCTGTGTCTTCTCTGCTTGGGTGAAGCACACCGCGTGGAGTCCTGCCCACACTGTCTCTGCTTCTCCAAGCAAACGCGGAAGAACTGGGAGGTGCGGCTTTAACTGAGTCGGCACTCCACCCTCAGAAATTGGCATCGGGCCCATCGGCATCAACCATGGCAGACACCCCGATCGTGACTGAAATGCCGATCGAGCGAGGCTCCTCCACAAAATGATCCCATGAGGGATCAGTGGACACGACCGTCAAGAAGCGTCGGGATGACTCGGGGACCTGAGCATCCGCTCCGAAGAAGGCCAAGTCCAAGGAGAAGCGGAAGAGGCCCCGCACTCCATCGCCTTCTCGCAACGTTTCGGCACCAATGACCTCTGCTCCGCCGAGGAAGATCCTGGCATCCCCATGCCACAGCCCATCGGCATCAAGAGGCAGTACTCAATAGCCCCGTCTCTCGATGTCTGAGCAGGAGATCGACCTCACCCAGCGATCCTCGTCATCCGGGTCGCGGCGTCGCAGTGGGAGCGGTTCGATCTCAGAAGTGGAGGCTTCGGCACCGATGGACCCATCTACCCTGATGGAGCCCAGAAGCAGATGGCAGCTAGAGCCCTCCATGGCACCACGCCGTTTCCCACTGCTACCATCGTGGGAGCAGTGTCAGTGGCTGCCCACCTATCTGTATCCCTACCCTCCTTACCAGTGGTATCCACCGAGGGAGTTTGCGGAGTGGGATCAACAGTCAGAGGCATCCTGCATGTCGAGGCTGTTGCACCATTCTCAAAGGCCATCGGTATCAATCCCTCCAGAAAGGCGCACCATCCCAGCGGCTGAGACTCGTCGGCGACCATCGACGTCGATCCGCTCGCCGATTCGAGAATCGAAGCCGATCCTCTCTGAGCACTCCGTACATCGGGAGTCTTCTTCATCGGACTCAGAGAGCAGTACCGACGCCCAGGTAGGTGCTTTGGAGCCTTCGCAAGGTTCCCAAACGGCCGATGATCTTCCTATTTCGCCACTGGAGGATATGAAGTCCTATGGCGACCTGGTGAAGAGGATGGCAACCTCCCTCTCCCTGCCTGTGACGCAACCACAACCTGTCGTGGATGATAATGTCTTTGACATTATGCAAAGGGACACATCCACAGCAATCACTTTGCTGGTCACCAAAGTGATTCTGCAGGCAGTCAAGGAGCCCTGGAAGAAACCATCTTTGACTCTGGTGTCATCCAGAAGGCTGGACCACATGTACAGGGTCCAGGAGATGGGGGCTGAGTTCCTTTTCACCCATCCGAAACCGAACTCAGTGGTCGTCTCGTCTTCCTCCAAGGCACGAAAGGTCCACTCATCCCCACCTGACAAGGAGGGAAAAAAGCTGGACAATATGGGAAGAAAGGTCTACTCCGCAGGGGCCCTAGGAGTAAAGGTATCTAACTATGTGGCTTGCATGGCTAGATACCAGTACTCCGTATGGGAACAACTCACCCCTCTCCTTTCTTCCCTGAGCGAGGACAAAAAGGCTGCTGCTAGGAAGCTGCAGAAAGAAGGCTTTGCTGTGGCCAAGCAACAATTGGTTGCAGCAAAGCACATGGTGGACGTGTCGGCAAAGGCCATCACGTCCGCTGTGTGCATTCGTCAGCACTCCTGGCTATGGTCAACAGCCCTGCAGCAGGACACTAGGGCTTTTGTTGAGGACTTGCCCTTTGAGGGGGATGGCCTTTTTAGCACAACTACAGACAATGCACTGCAGGAAATAGACAAGAGCCTGAAGACCTCCAGGAACCTGGGCGTGCAGGCCACCTCCAGGGCTCCCAAGGCGAAGCAGTGGCACAAACCATGGGCCAAGAAGCCTTACCAAAAGTTCTCGCCCGAACAGCAATGGCGACCTCGCTCCACCCAGCCTGACAGACCATCGTACTCAGGCAACAACAGGAACCGCTATGGCTCTCAGGCCACTGGCAAATCCAAGGATGCTCGCCCTCAGAAGCAGTGCCTTTGACTTTCCTGTGGCACGCGTCATCGCCCCTACTGGCTCAACAGCTATCCGCCTCCGCCCTTTCCTGCCTGCCTGGGAGTTGATCTCTACAGACAGGTGGGCTTTGTCCATCATACAAGAGGGCTACAAAATAGAGTTTGCTCAGATTCTGAACCAATCCGTGGTGATCACCACTCCCCCTTCCCCACCTCTGCTGGCGGAGGTGAACAACCTCCTACAGAAACAAGCCATAGAGAGATTTCCAATGGAGGCCAGGACGGGAGGTTTTTACTCTCGCTACTTCCTGGTCCCCAAGAGGGATGGGGGCTTAAGACCAATTATGGATCTTCGGAATCTGAACAAATTTATTTGTACCAGAAGTTCAGAATTTCCACGCTGCAAACAATCCTGCCCCTCATCAATCAAGGGGACTGGATGGCGACCCTGGACCTCAAGGATGCCTACTTCCATGTCAGCATCCATCCGGCATTCAGGCATTTCCTCCGGTTTGCAGTGGGTTCCCAGCACTTCGAGTTCAAAGCCCTTCTGTTCGGCCTGTCCACTGCACCTCGGGTGTTTACGAAGATGATGAGCATTGTGGCTGCCCATCTCCGCCTCCAGGGAGTTGTCGTTTTTCCATACATTGACGACTGGCTCCTTGTGGCGAAGTCGAGGGAAAGTTTGTCAACGCACATTGCCATCACTCTACATCTTCTCGACACCTTGGGGTTGCAGGTCAATCTGGAGAAATCTCACCTTACTCTGTCAAGGACAGTGCAGTTCATAGGGGCTTTGCTGGATACGAACCAGCATCGTGCATACCTGCCTCCGCAGAGAGCAAAGGACATTATCGGTCTGGTACAACTGCTACAGAGGCGAAAGTGGGGCACAGCACAGCAGCTTCAACGGATGCTGGGGCTGATGGCAGCGATGACAAGCGTGCTACTTTTCGCGAAACTGAGGATGAGAGGCCTACAGTTGTGGTTTCTTCGCCAGTTTCGCCCACTCAGAGACTCACCTCGAAAGAGGTTCATCATCCCATCTGGGACTCTCCAGACGCTACAGTGGTGGGGGTCAGAGAACAACATCTGCCAGGGAGCTCCCTTCCATCTCCCACCTTCTACTGTGACTATCACCACAGATGCTTCCTTGTGGGGTTGGGTGGCCCACATGGAAGGCCTGTGTGTGGGGGGCCAGTGGCCACCAAAACTGACTCAGTTCCATATAAACTATCTAGAACTGCTGGCGGTTCACTTTGCCCTATGCTCTTTCTTCCCCCTAGTGGCGGGGAAGACTGTAGCGCTACTTACGGACAATACCACTGCCCTTTGCTACATCAACAGGCAGGGTGGAGCAGTGTCTCATCGGCTCTGTGTATTGGCGATGGATCTCTGGTTGGAGTGTCTCCAATACGACATCTTTGTGAAGGCAGCACACCTTCCGGGGGTCCTCAACATTCAGGCAGACTCCCTCAGCAGGGGTGGGGCCTCCCCGCACGAGTGGGAACTGCAGTGGTGTTTTCTAAAGCCTGTATTCCAGCTTTGGGGGTACCCACAGCTGGATGTCTTCGCCACGGCCGAGAACAAGAAATGCCCCATGTTCTGTTCCAGAGGGAGAGCGGATCCAGCCTCTCTGGGAGATGGGCTCCTGCTTCCTTGGGAGGGCCGGTTCCTCTACATGTTCCCGCCTCTGCCATTGTTGACAAAGGTGGTCAACAAAATAGCAAGGGAAAGACCATGCTGCATCCTGGTGGCCTTGCCAGAACTGGTTCTCGATCCTGCTCCAACTGTCGAGGGGGGTCTTCTACCAGTTCCCGGCAGAACCGGACCTTCTGTCAGCTCAGGGCGGGCATGTATTCCATCACAACGTGCCCCATCTGAAGCTGACAGCGTGGTTCATCGACCAGTAGGGTTCTCTGACAGGGTCCAGCACGTCCTTATGAGCAGCAGAAAACTGTCCACCCATGCTTCCTATGACAGGAAGTGGCGGAGATTCACTAAGTTCTTAGTTGACCTTTCAGTCTCACCTAGCCGGGTGGGGTTGTCAGCAGTTTTTGATTTTTTGTTATCCCTAGTGGATGCGGGCCTGGTTTTCTCCTTCATCAAGGTGTATTTGGCAGCAATATCTGCCTTCCATGATCAGGTGGAGGGGTACTCTGTTTTCACACACCCTCAGTCCAAGAAGTTTTTGAAGGGGTTGTTTAGGCTGCATCCACCATCAAGATCGCCCCCACAGTTGTGGGACTTGAAGTTAGTGCTGGACAAACTAACTCGTTGCCCTTTTGAGCCGATGGCCACGTGCTCTTTGCAGCTCCTGTCATAGAAGACTGCATTTTTGGTTGCCATCACATCAGCGCGTCGTGTTGGGGAGCTCATGGCGATGCGTTGTGATTATCCTTATCTTGTTTTTCGAGAGGCTGGGGTTTCCCTGGCTCCGGACATTAGTTTTCTTCCAAAGGTGGTCTCTCAGTTCCACTTCAATTTAGAAGTTTGGTTGCCCACTTTTTACCCTAGCCCTCCCTCGGATGAGGAACGTAGGTTGCATGCTTTGGACGTTAAATGTGCTTTGCTGTTTTATTTGAACCGTTCAAAGAATTTTCGCAAGGACAAGCAGCTTTTTGTTTCGTATGCTGCTCCCAAGCTAGGTTCCAGGATTTCGTCTCAGAGGCTCTCAAAATGGCTCACTGAGACGATTAAACTCTGTTATTTGTTGGCAAAGAAGCTGTTACCTGGACCTGTTCGTGGACACTCCACAAGAGCGATGGCCACGTTGGTGGCGTTTCTGAGAGGCGTGTCCCTTACTGATGTCTGCAAGGCTGCCACCTGGTCTTCTCCGCATGCCTTCATGAAGCACTATGTGCTCAATGTGCATGCTCAGTAGAGGACTCGGTTGGGAACTGCGGTGTTGCAAGCTGTTTCTTTGGTTGACTGTCTTCCCGCCTCCAGGTATGTCTTGCTTCCTAGTCTCCCATGAGTGTGAAGAACAGAGACCACGAAGAAGATAGACAGTTTGCTTACCTGTAACTGTAGATCTTCGAGTGGTCATCTGTGCATTCACACTACCCGCCCTCCTTCCCCACTGCTGATGGTCTCCCTCCAGTAGGAGCTTCCAGCGGTCAGGAAGGAACTGGCGGGATCCCCGTGCTGGCACTGGTGAGCATGCGTACTGGGACGTCTGCGCATGCCCATTGGCGCCGAGCGCGGAAAAATCCTGGGCTTTTCAGGTACCGATTCGGGGATCGGCGCAGGCACTCTATCCCATGAGTGTGAATGCACAGATGACCACTCGAAGATCTACAGTTACAGGTAAGCAACCTGTCTTTTCAGGTGTTCATGTGTACTTTTCTATGTATAAAAATGTTCTCGCTGGCTTACAAAACACATGAACACATCTTATAAATCTTTAATCTTATATGCTGGGAAAAAAAATCAAGGGAGGCAAGAAGTCGTATATGAAGGCACAGATATGTTTCCAAAGCCACTGGAAGACTCCTGGGAATGAATGCTACAGCTTAGCAGGGAGGCTACTGAGAACATTTTTCAATGGATTGCTGATAGAAGCACTTTTCATACTTTGCCAGCATATTACTTTTTCTCATGTGAACATCTCATATAAAAGCAAATATGATATCTTCTAGGGAAGACAAAGCCAAGAAGACTGAACCACTCATGTGAGCTAATTGACACTTGTAGAGAAGGGGGAATGGGGACTCAGAGTGTGTTTAACAGTGTAGTAGGACGGAGTAGGTATAGAGAGAGCTTTGTGAAAGGTTTGGAAGTACTAAACTCTTGTAGCATATTCACTGAAAGAGGAACAAATGATGAAAGACAATTACTGTGCAATCCTCAACTGAACCCTAAGAAGTACTGCCAGTGCCACAGATTCTCATTAACCACAGACTATACCACTGCATTGCAAGTTTGCAGAGCCTGAGTATGCTTTTTGTTACCCTATCAAAACATACGATGAAGAAGTGCAGGACAGGAATCATACTCTTTATTTTAAATTAGGGAGGAAAGATACAGAAAAGTTAGTTGCCACAGTATTCTGAATCCTGTATCCCCCTCATCACCAAAAATAAATATCAGTTTGAAACTAGGCTGAAATAATTGGAAATCAGGAACTTTTATTTAGATGTTTGGATAAGCCAAATTATTTCTAATCACTAGAGCTTTCAAAGACAAAAGCATCTGAACGGCTAGACTGCTACATGTCCTCCACCTTCTAGGTAAAGCCATTCAGTTTAGTTTTTAAAAATTTGCTAGTGCACCATCTAAGATTATTTTCCAGTTCTGAAAATATAAAGATCAATATGTTTTTCTGCTATTCACAGTTCTAATGCTACTCCCTATAAGCTGTGGAGTCTTGTGAGCAAAAATTCTACTTTGTGGGCTATTGGCATTACAATTGTGAGCCACTGCATCAGTCAGTTTACTGTGGGGCCATTTTTCCTGAGCTAAGACATTAATGTGTGAACTGGAAGCTAGAAAAATGAGAGCTAGTCACACTAACTCAGCTTAGAGGGAACACTGGATACAACTGAGGAACAAAAGGGCAAACACTGTAGATTTTTAAGGAGGAAAGGCAGAAAAGCCCTTTTGCCTTACAGCACAGTAGAAAACTATCTTTACATTTTCCCTTCTCCAGGGCTTTTCTTGAGCAGGAATGCACAGGAACGCAGTTCCAGCTGGCTTTGTGTCAGGAGGTGTGGCCTATTATGCAAATGAGTCCCTGCTGTGGTTTTTTTCCTACAAAAAGTCCTGTGCGAAACAATGGTGATGTCAGGGGATGTGGCTTAATATGCAAATGAGTTTTGCTGGGCTCTTTCTACAAAAAAAAAGCCCTGGCCTTCTCTAGCTGGATTTAGAAGGCCTACATATAGGGCACTATGGAAACAGCTGATCCTGCTCACAATAGGAAAAAGAAGAGGCAATATATACGGTGGGTGGAGCTACTTGTAATTGTTGGTATATGCAGTAAACTTTGCAGTGCAAAGGAATCGCCAGGAGATTTGGAGATAGGAAATGAAATCTTAAATGACCAGATAAAGTCACTGCCTCACTATACAACATGAGACTAAACATTACAAGAAACACTTGGTTGCCACTGTAAATCACAGACTTATGTCAGGCTTACCCGTCTCCCTTTGTAGTGTGAACCTGAAGTACAACTTACCATAAGGTTTTTTCCCCATCCCTGCTTCACATTACTACATAATGGCATCATAACATGAGACAAAATATAAAGTATGTTAAAGAAAAGAAGGGAGATGTTGACAAGGGGCTTCCTTTTTGTGGCAGCCCTATGTTTCTTGTAACATTTAATTCTGCCTTCAAGGCAGGATAATTTAGAGTAGATTCAGCTATAACCCAGTCATTGAATGGTGTCTTTTTTTATTAGCCTCTTAAAATTTCTCCAGGGCATCAGTTGCAATTGCCTAGTTCTGATACTTTGGCCAGTGCCTTTATTTCAAGGACAGTGAGTTTTTTCTCCTTCAGAAAAGAGCAGTAAATAAATTTTTCTTGATAAGCAGGAATTTTATAATGTTTACATGCTTACATATCTTTTTTGTGTCCATGCAGTTTGTACCTGAAAGCCATGTCGCATCTTATTTTTGCACTGTGATTCTTTTTTGGAGCATAAATAATAGTAGTTCACTGCTCAGACACAGAATCAGCACATAAAATAATTCTTATGAGAAAGAAGAACTAAGCTGCTAAAAAGGATAAGGCCGATAAGACCCATCTACTGAACCATTTTGCAAAACATTTTCATTTTTTAAAAAATTACAAATATCCTGCTGAACTCTTATGCCAGGAGAGGAACTGTCCCATTTTGGCTCCTATACAATTATATTTGACAGGAGAAAGGGTTTTGATATGCAACAAGTTGCAGCAGTTACTACCCCTTCTCCATATAAATAAATCTCAGTTCACACCTCCATTGCCATATAATTAGGTTTCAGCTACACAAGCTTCAATCTTGCCTGCAAGATTAGGGTCGGCTCTGTGTGCCCTGCTGGTATGCTCATGTTGAACTCTACCTGATCCTGAAGTGAATGGGAAACCGGTGTGCATTGGACCAGGATAAAAAGGATCTAAAGTATATTAATAAATTGCTTGACCTACTGTTCAGGACAATCCCAAACAATTTCTTTTTTCAGTCCGCAGAGACTATTTTCAAGGAGATATAGACTAGGGGCCAAAGGGCCACACACACATAAAATCAGTTCCATAAACCCCTAGAAAAGCCATTCTTGAAAGTCAGGAGACTCCCTGGAGCAGTAGTTGATGGTGCATAAGAGAATACAGAGGAAGGGGAAATTGCCAATTCCATTGGATGTGCACAGAAGCACCTTAGGTGCCCAGCAGGTGCCCAAATATAAGAAGGGTTCCACCCCCCCCCCTTGTGTACCAGCTCCTAACTGTTCTTTCATTCCTTGCACAAAGGGTCATGGATTTGGCCATCATGATAGTGCAACCCATGTGATTTTCTCTATTTTATTTCTATTAATTTATTTCTGTTATTCTATTTAGGGCCCAGGGAGCAAAAGGTTACAGAGCATGGACAGTTAGTCAATAGGGCTGCCAACTCTGGCCTACGAAATTACTGGAGATTCAGGGGCCTAGGGGGAGGGGGAATTTGGGGAGGGATTTTACATGGAATCTATGGTATACCATACAGCAGGGATGTCAAACATTTGTTTTGAGAGCTCCTTCCCGCCCCCAGTCAGCTGGCCGGCAGGGGGAAGCCCCACCCCCAGAGGACCATGTGCCTTTCCACCTCCGGAGGCTTCAGTCTCCGATTGAAAGGCTTCCTCTTGATGGTGTGTCTGTGTTACTTTGAAGAAGTTGGCAGCAACTCGTGAGTAGAGAGGCCAATCCCTTGCTTCAGAGTCGCCAGAAACGGGGTGGGAGGAGGGGAAAACGTCTGCTGAGCACTTCATTATTCCCTATGTGGAGATCGATTCTCATAGGGTATAATGGGGAATTGATCTGGAGGTTTCGGGGGCTCTGTGGGAGCTGTTTTTTGAGGTAGAGGCACCATATTTTTAGTATAGTATCTACTGCCTCTCCCCAAAGTACCCCCCAAGTTTCAAAACGATTGGACCAGGGGGTCCAATTCTATGAGCCCCAAAAGAAGGTGCCCTTATCCTTCATTATTTCCTATGGAAGGAAGACATTTAAAAAGGTGTGCTGTCCCTTTAAATTTGATGGCCAGAACTCCCTTGGAGTCCAATTATGCTTGTCACACCCTTGTTCCTGGCTCTGCCCCAATATCTCCTGGCTCCACCCCCAAAGTCTCCTGGCTCCACCCCCAAAGTCCCCAGATATTTCTTGAATTGGACTTGGCAACCCTATGGGGGGGGGGGGGGAACGTCAGTCAAATAGAAGGAAGAGAGGTTTGGCTCAGTAGCTCTGCAGTGCAATTGAGAGAGCCTGGCAAAAGCAAGCTATTCCTCCCCCCTTCCTCCCCAAGGGAGGAGCCTCAGTCAATGGAGAAAATAGAGGTTTTGCTCTGTAGCTCCTGTGCAATTGAGCAAGTCTCAATTGCTATGCAGATGCAAGATGCTATGCAGAAGGAAGCAAGAGAGAGGGAGAAGGAAGCATATGACAGCCAGTTGCTCTGGGGCCTGATAGGAGCCCTCCAGAGGCCTGATTCGGCCCCCAAACTGCATGTTTGACACCACTGCCATAGAGTCTGCCCTCTGAAGCTACCATTTACACCATAAAAACTGATATTTGGAGTTTAGAGGTAAATTCTAATTCCAGGAGAAGCCTAGGTTCCACCTGGAGGCTGGCCACCCTATCAGTCAACTTACTCCTACACTGCCCACAGCAAGAGCCCCACCTCCACAGAGAAAGAGAAGGCCTAGAGCTACACTGAGGAAATTGCTAGTTTCTTTGTGGGTGTATGATCAGCCCAACCAGGAAAAAGCTGGAAGGTTTAAGTGATATTATATTTAAAAAAAGGTTTTGTCAAGCTGTTAGATATTTTTTAAAACACTTTCCACTAGGGTTTCCAAGTCCCTCCGCTGCTGTGGCGGGGGACTGTTTTCTTCAACACACTTTGTGCATGCGGCGCGATGATATCAGAAGTGACGTCATTGTGCCAGGGATATCACACCAAGGACACTCTAGGACTTGCGGTAAAATGCTATGATATCATAGAGTTTCATGTGAGTCCTAGAGCATCATGTCAGGGGTGCTCTAGGATTCACGATAAAACTATGGGACCACAGAGTTTTAACATGAGTTCTAGAGTGTCCCTGGTGCACCATCCCCAGCACGATGATGTCACTTCTGAGTGACATCATCGTGCTGGGGATGGCACGTGGTGATGGAGCTCATCAAGGGCAGGGATCCCCCCAGTGGCCTGCTCCCTGCCAGCAGGTTAGGGCCCTCTGGATCGGGGGATACTCTGCCCCTGGTGGGAGCTTGGCAACCTACTTTCTCCTGAGTCTATCTGGCCTGCCACAAGAGAGAGAAGGCCTAGAGCTTAACTAAGGTAACTGCTCATTTCTTTGCAGGCCCAAGCCAGAGGGAAAGAATTATCTAGATCACCTAGGCTTCCCAATCCCCAGGTCCCATGGAAGGAAGGCATTTAAAAAGGTGTGCTGTCACTTTAAATGTGATGGCCAGAACTCCCTTGGAGTTCAATTATGCTTGGCACACCCTTGTTCCTGGCTCCACCCCCAATGTCTCCAGGCTCCACCCCCAAATTCCCCAATATTTCTTTAATTTGACTTGGCAACCCTAAGATCACCACCAGCAACAGCAAGGTCCATTGAAGACCCTCAGCAGAAGGTCCCAGGTTTGATCCCTGGCATCTCCAAAAAAGGGTCCGGGCAAATAGGTGTGAAAAAGCCTCAGCTTGAGACCCTGGAGAGCCGCTGCCAGTCTGAGAAGACAATACTGACTTTGATGGACCAAAGGTCTGATTCAGTATAAGACAGCTTCATATGTTCATATGAAGACAGTACATTAGGGTCACCAGCAGGAATGGTTACAAACTGGAAAAAATGGAGGTTTATGCTGGTTCATGGTTTGTGAGGAGGCACAAACCATTAACCTCCCTATTTACTGAGCCAGTTCAGTTTGTGAGGTTCAGGGCAAGATCTGAGATCTTCACTTCCTCCTTTCTGCTGGGGGTGGTTCAACGCCAGCAGAATAGAAGGGGGGGGGGGAGATCTCCTTTCCTGAGAGATCTTCTGTCCCTCTTTTCTGTTGGCAGCATCAGGCAGTACCTCCTCAACACCAGCAGAATAGAAGGGGGGAAGATCTCCTTTCTTGGGAGATCTTCCATCCCTCTTTTCTTTTTGGATTGAAAGACTAGGAATATTCCTAGCTGTTAGCAGAGACCCCAGCTTAAATAATAGAGATATTTAAAATGAGATTTCTCATAATGGTTTGAAGTAGTCTGTGGGAAATATATCCTTTTTTTTAACTTTCAAAATATGGTTAACCTTACCATTACAGGGGAAAAGAAGTCATACACTTATTTAAGTTAACATTTTTGACTTTCTCTTTTTACTTATGTTACTTGTAGGGATGCCAGCCTCCAGGTGAGATGTAGGGATCCCCTGGAATTACAGCTCATCTCCAGACTGCAGAGATCAGTTCCCTGGAGAACATGGATGCTTTGGAGGGTGGAATCTGAGACATTCTCCCCCACTGAGATCCCAGCCCTGTCCAGGCTCCATCCCCAAATCCCCAGGAGTTTCCCAACCTGGATCTGGCAACCCAACCTTCATTCCTCATTGGCGGCCATGGGGAACCTGGCAAACCTAGTTATTGGCACCATTTGTTAGGCCTTGCCTTTGATCAAAGTGTCCTTTCAGAGATCCTATCTCTGAAAATGTTGATCACCATTATGTGTTGGTGTTGATCACCATTATGATTCAGTTTTACCTCTAGTTGTAACGTTGTTGGGCTTATGATAAATGTTTGTTACCTTGAAAACTGCAACACCTTGAATCTTTTTTCTTTTTGAAGCATTTTCACATTTGCTTGCCACAAGGGTCCTGTCATTTACTCATTTGATTCTGCCCCCCAACCCAAGATGCTCCTACAGGAAAAGATAATTTAGGAGACAGATCAATGCAGCCAGGCTTCTCCTGGGTCACTATAGCTCCCACGGTTTTCCTAACCATAGATCCATTTTAGATTATTTTTTCTCTACAGCAAAACTTTGCTGGAGGGAATGGCTAGACTTTTCCTATTTTAGAGCAGCCTTACAGCAATTATATAAGTGTATGTGTGTTTGATGCTCAGAGTCAACAAAAGCAAAAGAAGGGTGCGGGGTGTTATTTTAGAGAATGGCAGGATAATAGGGTAAACCAAAATTTCATTAAAAAACGGTATGGCAGCTTAAGCAAATTTAAATGGAAACTATGGACAAGTGGATTAACCTCTTGAAATTCATGGTCAAGATGTCAGCGGTCATATTCAATAATTTAAGCATTTGATTAATGGATTTTGTTGTCACTGGTAAAGAGTGTGATCTGATTTGAGCCAAAAAGAGTATGAAAGACTTCATCTTACACATTACTGATTTATTTAGAGGATTTTTATTACAGCTGTTCAGAGTCCTGCTCAATTAAGTTTACAAGACAAAAACACAATGTAATCATGAGATTATCAGAAATTACCAATATAACCCCCCCAAGGGCATTAAAAGCATGCCAGGGACATTCATCACCTGGGAAGATATTCATAAAACAGATCTAAGAGCAAACATAGTCCATAAACAGCCAAAAAAGATTTTTTTAAACCCCCTAATGTAAAGCCTAGTGCCTAAAAAGAGTATAGCATAAATTTGAAGTAAGCCTCAGAAGAAGAGAAGAGATTGGATTTATACCTTGCCCTTCACTTGGAGTCTCAGGGTGGTTTACAATCTCCTTCCCTTCCTCTCCCCACAACAGACATCCTAGGAGATAGGTAGGGTTGTTGGATAATACCTGGAACCTTGTGGGTGGATCAGGGAGAGGGCAGGGTTTAGGGAGGAGAGGGACCTCAGCATGGTATGATGTCATTGTATGCAACCCTTCAAAGCAGCCATTTTCTCCAAGGGAACTGGTTTCTACTAGCAGGAGATCAGTTGTAAAAGCAGATCTCCAGATCCCACTTGGAGGCTGGCAACCCTAGCAGGTAGGTGGGGCTGAAAGAGCTCCTCAAGAACTGTTTGCCAGGCTCTGTTCATTTATGATAGAAATGCTAACTAACATAGAAGCTGGGAACAACCTGAAGGGAGGGGGGAAGAGTAGCGGCCGCTTCCCATGAATATCAAAGGTTGCCAAGATCCCTTTGAAGCATATAGTATGTGCCAAATTCTCACCTCCTCTCCAGAGGCCCAAGGACATTGCCTCTGAGAATTGTAACCACCAACAGACAAGATAAGGGGGGGAAGTGCTGGGAAAATTCTCACATGCAAAGCAATCTTTTGTTTTGGGAATAGAAACAGGGGGTAGAAACCATTTGGTTTCAGGGGGTAGAAACCATTGCTTTGATGTAGAAGGATAAATGCCAATAGTTTGAACTGATCTCCATCAGTTCCAATAACCACTATGCTGAGGTAACTCTGAAGTATCCAATAAAAACAACTTTGTTTCAAAATATCAAAGTCTGCTTACTTCTTCAAAAACAGCTTTCAAGAGAATTGTGACTGACCCAAGGTCAACCAGCAGATGCATGTGAAGGAGTGGGGAATGAAACCCATTTCTCCAGAATAGAGTCCACCACTCTTAACCACGACACCAAACTGACTCTCAGGAGGAAGGGCATCCCACAGGCAAAGTTCCAGTGCTGGAAAAATTTGTCCCTGGTTGCTGCCTGCACAGAGATCAGGGCTTGAATCTTAATTGATGAGATAGACAGAGAATGTATATCTGAAACAACCATTCTTCCTTTAGACCCAAAGAGGAACAATGCTCACCTTTTTCATATTCTGTAGATCACTGAGTTAAGCAACACTAGTTAGACAGCAAAGCTAAAAACACTATACAAAACAGTGCAGTATTAATCTTAATTCTGGAAGCAGCTGTATGTTGAGTCAACTCTTCAATTTATATAACACATTTAGTATCTAATGAGTATCTTTAAATATTTATAATATACAAGCACAGTCTAGCAGAACTTCTACCATAACTTTGCTGCAATGAATGATAGCTAAATCACAGTATGGCTGAAGACCGCATCATCGGTATGTAGCCCTCTTTAGGCACTCAGATCTATATACATTGTACCCCTTGAAGAGGGGAGCAGGAGTCAAGCTTCTAGACCTGCTTCCGCAAATCCACAGGCCTTCCAAATCATATGGGGAAATGTATGGGGAGGCACTTGGCTTCCTGTGAATGTTCTGGTGAGACCACTGTTCTCGGCATGCATTCAAAATGTGAATTTGAACTCCTAAACATGATGTGTAGGAACACTGATTTTAATTTAAAACTACACATGCTTCAGAGTGTTACAAGTTACAACTGGGCTTAGTCATGAGCCCTGCTTGCAAAACATACATTCCCAAAATTACAAGATACAAGATATGCATATATAATTCCATAATGTTATAACTACTGCTACTACCAAATACAGTACTTTCTGTTCTTAAAATACTCTAATCCTAGTTGTTCAGAGATTAAGCAGTAGGTTGACTTTATAATGATACTCAACATTTGCATCATTTTTGCGAAATCTACATTTGAGTGTGTATATAATTAATTTATTTTGCACATGCACAAAAACAATTTTTGCTTTGCTACATTTGAACAGCAATGAACAGTTTCATTTAACTTCATTGCAGGTCAAAATTTCTCTGCAGACTGGAGTGCCTAATTTCCCATTTCTAATTACTTGCCATAGAAAGGGTTTTTATTATGAGCAAGACAAATTTCTGTATTGGTTTAATAGCTATATCAATTGTCTGTGATGATTATATGCTGGGGGACATGTTCGGATATCATCCCAGTGATAGCAGAAATGATTCCAAGTTGTATATAAACCTTTAATTTATACATCTGTTTTAATTTTCATGCAATTAGCAGTGAAGTGGGATCGCTCATAGGATTGCCAGCTCTGGGTTTGGAAATACCTGGAGATTTTGGGGGTGGAGCCTCAGGAGAGGAGGGGCCACAACAGGGTCCACCCTCAAAAGCAGCCATTTGCTTCAGGGAAACTGATATTGATCATCTGGAGATCAACTGTAACAGGGGGAGATCTTCAGGTGCCATCTGGAGGTTACCAACCTTACTCATATGAATTATTATTACTGTTAGGGAGGGTCTGAGGTTTACTGGCAGAGGACCTGCTTTGTGTATGAAAGGTCCCATGTTCAATCCCTGGGATCTCCAGTTACAAGGGTTAGGTAGGGAAAGATGTGAAAGTTCTATGTTTGAGATCCCGGAGACCCACTGCCAGTCAAAACAGACATTACTGACTTGGATGGACAAATGATCTGACTTATTTTAAGGCTGCTTCATGTGTTCATCTGTGTTATTGATTTCATTGTAAATTTATCTCTGTAAAAAATAAAATAAAACAGTGTTACCTCCAGGCCTTACTGTAAGGAAAGAAAATACCTGCCTGTCACATCTACCATATTCCTTTCCAAGGAAGGGCTTAGCAGTTTTGAACTACATCAGACTATTATTGTCAGCTGAATGTCAGGTGCAGGAAAGAGCAACTGAGCTCCCAACCGAGTCCTTGATGGGACTGGCTTTGGTGATTTCTTGGCTCTTGTCTTTGCCAATGTCCTCATTTCCAGCACTGAGGCTTCCAGCTGAGTCCCAGCCTTCCTGTAGAAAATAAAAATGCAGAAGGTAACACTTCATCACACGTATCTGTTGTAAATAATACGTGAAAAACATTCTCAGGGAAATCAATTTCATATTACATTTTATCTTTTCAACTTCTATGCCTCCATAGATTCCTGGAATAATACCATACTGACTTTATTGAATGCAATATGTAAATTAACTGTTCAGATCAAAGGAGTTGTGTCAAAGAAGAACACCTGTGGCTCATGGCTGTCTAAATTTAAGGAAGTGTCCATGAATAAACATACCAAGGCAGTTCTTCTGTAAATTACAAAGTGAATTGTTACCAACATGCACTTGAAATTTATATAGTGACAAGTAGTGGACCTGCAAGGACTTGCAGGAAGCATCTCATTTTCCTCCCCCCTCCGCCATTATTTCCTCTGCCCCTTTCCTGAAAGCCCCCATAGCCTCGCCTCTTTTCCTGCTAGAGTTGCCAATCTCTAGGATATCCCCCAGTTTAGAGCCCCCCCCCCCTGCATCAGGGTTATCAGAAAGCAGGGTGGGGGGAAATGTTTGCTGGGCACTCCATTATTCCCTATGGAGATCAGTTCTCACAGAGAATCAATCTGTGGATATCTAGGGCTCGGGGGGGGTATTTTTTGAGGTAGAGGCACCAAATTTGCAGCATAGAATCTGAGAAGGTGCCTCTTCTCAAAGCACCTCCTAAGTTTAAAAAAAAAAATTGGACCAGGGAGTCAAATTCTATGAGTCCCCAAAGAAGCTGCCCCTATCCTGCATTATTTCCAAATGGAGGGAAGGCACAAGGTTCCTTTAAATGTGATGGCCAGAACTCCCTTTGAAGTTCAATCATGTTTGTCATAACCTTGCTCCTGGCTGCACTGCCAAAGTCCCCAGATATTTCCTGAGTCGGACCTGGGAACCCTACTGCTTCCTTTTATCCTTCCTAACCACCAGCAGTGTTCCCTTTAAACTGAGCTAGTGTGAGCTAGCTCACAGATTTTTAGCCTCCAGCTCACAGATTTTTGTCTTAGTTCTGGAAGGATGACCCCAGAGTACAATAGTTTATGCAGTAGCTCACAACTGTAATTCGAGTAGCTCACAATTTTAATACCAGTAGCTCACAATGTAGAATTTTTGCTCACAAGACTCTGCAGCTTAGAGGGAACATTGCCCACCAGCTAATTTTTATCTAACCCCCTCATCTTCAGCTACATTTATTATTATTTATACCCAGCTTTTCTCCACAATGGGACCCCAAAGCATCTTGTACCACTCTCCTCTCCTGAATTTTATTTTCACTACAACTCTGTGAGATTGATTGTGGTGCATCTGTGTCACTGGCCCAAGGTCACCTAGGAAGCTTTCATGGTAGGGTGGGGATTCAAATGTGGTTTCCCCAGACTCTAGTCTTAAACTCTAACCACTATACCACACAGTCGTCATAAGGTGGCTGCTGTTTAATGGTAGCAAGCAGGGCTTTTTTTTGTAGCAGGAACTCCATTGCATATTAGGCTACACCCCCCTGATGTAGCCAATCCTCCAAGAGCATACAGGGCTCTTCTTACAGGACCTACTGTAAGTTTTTGGAGGATTGGCTATATCAGGGGGGTGTAGCCTAATATGCAGAGTAGTTCATGCTACAAAAAAAGCCTTGGTAGGAAGTAGCTGGGCCTTGCAGGTCAGGTGGAAACAAGTTGCCTGGTAGATGCTGGCAGTCCTCCCTCAAAGGCCAAAACAGTCCTGGAAACGGCCTTGCCCACCACTGCCTTTTACAGACGGAAATCAAGTCTCAAAGGCTGGCAATATTGTGTCATTGCTTAGCAACAGCCACTGAGGGCATCTGTTCCTTAAGCTACTAGTGATCCTTTGAACATTTTTGGGCATGTCTAACCTCCCCCAATGCATTTTTTTAAAAAAAGATTTCAGATTTTTCTACAACCCTGGGGCCTTTCTCAGGTTTACAGATGGGCTTACCAACTCTGAGCTGGGAAATACATGAAGATTTTGAGGCCAAGCCTGAGGAGGGTGGGGTTTAGGGAGGGAAGGGAAAGGACTCTACTGCAATATCATGCCATAGAGTCCACCTTCCAAAGCAGCTATTTTCTCCAGAGGTACTGATCTCTGTGCCCCAGAGATCAGTTGCAATAGTGGGAGATCTCCAGGCACTGCCTGGAGGCTGGCAACCCTATTTATAGAAAGCACTATCCTGACTGTCCATGGATTTAAGTATCCACAAAAGGAGAGTCTCTGCTATCCTTTTTTGCATCCATCCGTTTGTATCAATGACAGGAATTTGGACCAACAGTTACCTTTGTTATGAAGTTGTCAGTTTTCTAACCTGTCATCATTGAAGAAATATTGAGCCCATAAAAAATTCAGACATCAGAGCTACTGTTTGCTGTTCAATGCAATCTGCCAGAATCTTTTCCTGTCAATCAAAAAGCTACATTACATTGATTTATTCAAAAATATGCCCTCGCTACATTTAACTCCCAATTCATTCCTGAACTATTCTTCATAATTACGGATCTGATGGACAGCTAGAGTACCATTCATTTTGACACCATCTTCTTCTTTGTAGTACAGTCTCTTGAAGTGTGTTTGAAGAAGTAAAATTAAAGTCTTAAAATGGCAATAGCTTATTGCCTATGCTGCTGAATCTGTTTCCAGCATTTCTGTGATGAGATACTGAAGACAAGTATAGAAAAAGTATCCAAAAAGTACATATGCTCTGTAAGATCTAAACAAGGCCTATTTTCTGTACCCCATTTCCTTCCCATTACAACTTTTAGAGTCCCATCCTAAGAGTTACTCTCTAAATCTTGAACACGTCAGTGTGTAACTCTACTTAGGAAGGTTCTGTATGTAACTGCAATTCCTCATACACATAGCCATTGTTCACTCAGAGCATCTTCGTGGCCTAGATCCTAACACAGAAAAGTGCATTTTGTTATTGAATACTGCAGAAAGAAGTGGGTTAAAAAATTCAGATGTAGGACATTGGAAAGAAACAGCATGAAGGTTTTGCACAATTGTTTCAGAGCATGAATGGTCTGCTTGATCAGGGGGAACAAGAAATTTCAGCAGCAATACCTTTATGGAGAAAATGACAGCCAGTGAGTAATACTGTACATTATCAGACCAAGACTAGGGACATATAAGTTGAAATCTTCACTCTGCCATGAAGCTCACTGAGTAGGGAAGTCATAGTCTATAATTATAAAGTTATTCCAAAGACAAAACATATGCTGGTGGGGATGTATGCTACCCTGCACTCCTTGGGGGTACAGTGTAAATGTAAAATTAAAGATAAAGCTTGCTGCATATTTTCTCAACTCAATATGTATTCTGACCACTACAGCCAAACATTATTACTAGAGAAATATTCCTCTTACGAAACACTTTCTTTGTTTCAGTGTTGCTTAGTACCCTTTTCTTATATTGGCTGCTACTTTTTCCTAGCACTACCTTCCTTCCTGTTTATGGCATTCAGCCTATTTGTATATGCTGTCACTTAATGTGCTTGGCTGTGGCAACCTGTGTAGTTTTCTTTGCAAGTCTGTGTGAAGCATCATGGGATGATCAACAAACTCTTCATCAAGTAGGATGTGAAGTACAAAAGGGGGGATGGGAGAGAAAGAAAATGTTTCCAGGCTTCTGGACAGGGCCCAAAAGACTACGGTTTGTAGCTGTCTTCAAATGGAAACCTGCAGGTGTTTCAGATTTCCACTGCAATCCTAAACATGGTTATGTCTTTCTAAACCCATTGGATTTTGATTGATGTAACTATTTGGGGGATTGCACTGTTAATTAAATTACGCAATGCAGAGTGCAAATCAGATTTCAAAGTGCTCCTGACGGGGGGAAAACAATGAAACCTCTCTCCTTGAACAAAGAGTATGCTATGGTGGTAACTTGTTAAATGTGTTACTTTCAGGCAGAGCCATGTATAAGTGCCCGACCTATTTGATGATACAAGATCAAGATAGATAGCCATGTTAATCTATCTGTAGCAGTAGAAAACAAGAGTCCAGTAGCACCTTAAAGGCTAACAAAATTTGTGGTAGGGTATGAGCTTTCATGAGTCACTGTTCACTTCTTCAGAAACAGCTCACAAAAGCTTATACCTTGCCACAAATTTTGACCTATTTGGTGTTATCTGAACTCCCCCCAATCTATTATAAACAAAAACTCTGATCCTTTTAAGGCAAAACAAAGACTTGAAGCAAATTGTCAAGAAACATCTGACAACATAAATCTCAAACAACCCTGGCTGACACAAGCTTAGGCTCCTCAGGGGAAAAGTGCCACGGACCTTCCTGTGCTCAAGCAAAACATAAATTCCTTGAATAAACACTGATGTGGATGCAAAGAATCCATCCATACAAAATAATGTTTGCAGTTGCTGGTAGAAAATGTAGGCATTCAAGGTCAAAATAAAGTATTTTAAAAATCAGAATGCATGCTCTTAAGAAAAATTGGGACAAGAAATCCGCTCAGCTTTACTTTTATTGCCCAGTTTTAACATTATTGATAGGAAGTTCTACACATTTATCCCTGCCTATCCATATATATGACCAAGGAGAGAAAAGAGAAAAAGGTGGTGGGAATGTCTCATGAAGATGATCTATAAAGTGACTGGTTTGGAAGTTCTAGCTTCCACTTCCCTCTTGCTTTGCCTTGGATTGATTCCCCACTAGGCTTGTTCCAGCATTGGAGTTCTTCCACCCCCCCTCCCCAACACTTCTGTCCAATTTCGCACAAGCTGCCCCGCAGCCGTGACTTGGCCCACCACTTTACCACAGCAAGCAGACACCAGTTCTCAGAGGATCTTGCTTGCTGCAGGGAAGAGGCAGGCCAAGTTGCTGCAGAGCAGCAGCTTGTGTGAAATCGGATGGAAGCATGGGGTGGGGAGCTCTGACATCAGAACAAGCTTAGTGGGGAATCAGTCTTGGTCTCTGCTTCTTCCAGATTTCCCCATCCCCTTGGCTTCTTTCACTCTTCCAATACACGACCTCCTTTTTATCTCTGCCTCATTTCCCTCTGTACACCCAGGCTTTGCCTCCTTTCCTCTTCCCCTGCATTTACATTTTATCCCTATAGCTAAGTTTCCAAATATATGGGCATATTTCCCATTTAAAAAGTTCTTCTTGGCTGAAGAGTCTTTTCTCAGTATGAGATTCTTCCTCCAACTTAAGCAGCTGTTCCATTGGAGGAAGGATTTAAACTTGAGGTGAGATCACATGAGAGATTTGGCCTGACCTAGCCATGCCTCCTCTCTGGATTTAATGTGTGTGATCACACATGCACATCTGCCTTCCGAGTCCCACCCATACTTACCTCATTTTAGGGTGCTGGGACTGGATTAAATAGCTACTGGGAACTTCCAAGCAGCAAATCTCTAAAGCGCATGCAGGGCATGTTTCTCAGCTGTCTGAATGGCTGGGGCACATGATGCACCCGCCACACACATGCAAGAGCAGTCTGAATGTTCCTCTTGCACATGTACATCCCACGCCTTTCCTGGCAGCAGGGCGGGACCTGTATGATTGCCACAGCATACATCAAAGACCACCGGCTTTTCAAATCTGGGCTACCGCCACACCCAGTTCCCAGTGTGACCCCACCATTGGTTGAGCAAAGATTAAGGCCAGGGTGTCCAGCCAGTTCCTTACTATGCAAATGAATATAGAAAGATGACCTAGAGACAAGCATCTTCTTGAGAAGCTTTATCCAGCATCCCTCACAATTGGGCATCCAGCACTTTATTTGGCACACTTCCATTTATTCCTGTTTGTTTGCATGCTTTTTAAAAGTATACTAATCCTCTGCCATTTAACAATACTGGGTTGCAATTTTTTTTTCATTTTCTCCCCACTTTTCCTCCAAGAAGCTCACTGTGCAGATGACTCTTTCCTTCTCAATTTGATTCTCACAACAGCCTTGTGAGTTGCTCAGAAAGAAGTACTGACCTGAGGTCACTAATGTGAGCTCCATAGTTTGAGTGAGGATTGGATTATGAGACACTACACACTACATATGATATCAAATCACTACGCCACACCTGTGAATAGGGTCTCTGATCATACTATATGATGAAGAGATTAGAATCTTAAATGTTGATGTTAGAAGCCTGCATAATCACAGATATTTGATGTCATTTTACAAACATCAGTTCCAGGGAATCAGAAGTTGTTAGGAAGTGGTAAGGGCTGGACCTTGGGGGGGGGGGGGGTGAGTCTGGAGCTCTGCCACAGGGCTGGCCTAATCCAACTATATACTTCTTACCTGGACTGTATATAAAGTATGGACCTGAGTGTTATTTCATGTTAGGAGGAGGAGGAAGCAACTGCAGAGAGGAGCAGAGAAAGAAACAGGAGCCAAACATTTCACAGGACAGCAGCAGCAGGATGAGTGTGTCAGCTAATCGTTTATCCTTCACATTTATTTGGACTTATTTCTGAATAGACTTGCATAAGATTGCACAGTAATGGGGGCAGAGAGTAAGTGAACAAAGCAAGATACAAATGGGGATGCATACACACAGCCTATCCTTCTGCCCAGCAACAGCAGGGAACCTGCCTAAACAACAAATGATATGTGGTGAAGGAAGTGTTTGGAAATGAGATTCCAGATTTGATTACATAGGCTTTAAATAATTCTTTATCTAAGGAGTGCCTTTTATTTATATTTGAAATATTGTCATAATTATCTAGACGCATCCACATAAAAGCTCATATCTTGAATAAAACTTTGGGTCTGAAGGATGCCACTGGACTCAAACTTTGTTAGACTTATCTTTGTAATGAACCAAAATACTTTTAAATAGTTGACTGTAACAGATATAATCAACTGAAGATCTCACTGGCACTATTTTAGCTGCCTTAGAGAAAGCCAAGTCCTGTTTCCTGTAATGTGTTCAGCGTCATTTAAAAATTCTTTAGAAAGCAGATTTTCATGAGACTATCATTCATTGATTCGCTGGGTTCCTAAGGGGCCCAGTAACTGACTTCCTCTTTGCCTAATTACATTATTTATTAAGTGATAATAGTTTAACCTATTTGTTTCCTTGACTTTTAAGATGGCTAATCGTTACTTTACCAATTAGAAACAAGGATCTCTGGAAACTGCGTCCTAGACTCAATCACCACTCATTAAATTATCTATTGCTTTTTTCTGTATTGAGCCTGATCAGAACCACTGGGGAGATTCTTACTGAATATGTGCTTTGTTGTCAGGCTGATTTCAGTCTTTGCTATCAATCACATCAATAGGACTTGACATGCTTGTAAGTGTTGGCCACCAACACATCCTTTTGTTTTGATCTGTTATCTGAGTTGCTAGTACTATGGACACATCTTCTGTTATAAAAGGGGGGAAATACTATGTTTGGCATCCTTCTATGACTTTGCTATTGCAGCATTATAGCTGTGACCATATCCAGGGAGAACTTTTCTCTCTCATCTTATTGATGAATGCTGAGACTTCTTGGTGACAGCTAACTTATAAATGTCTTCTGCTTCAGCAGTTCATTAGCGGGATGCGCTGTGAGACTTGAATGTGTATTTGATCAAAACACAAAGTGTCAGTCCTTGAATTCGATGTTTAAATCTGGGTATATATTCATTCATAAATATATACTTTGATATATATATTCTTTGATTTTAAAAACCAAACTGAATATCATTCCATTTTTAAAAGGTAAAGATTGTTTCTGTGGGGGCGGGGGGACCATTTGAATTAGAAGGAAATTTTGCTATATATACACACTGTTATAGCTCCACTAATTATGGCCTGATAAATGTAAGGTGATAGTATTATTGTAGATCTAAAACTGAATTCAAGGAGGAGGAGGAGACTGGAATTACTGGAGCATATTCCCAAGAACAGATGTTTTGCCCAGAATTATTTTTTAACCTTGTGACTTGGATTAAAAAAAAATGGAAGGAAAATGAATCTATTAGGTAGAATGCCAGTTCTTAGAAATACAGCTGATAAATGTTAATGATCTGATGGATTTATACTTTTCTTGTCATGTGAGCTTTCCTTACAGAAGGCAAGCTGATGTTCATCCAGTGATGAGGATTGTAGTACAGAAGCTTAACATGTGGCCTTCAAGCCGCTTCATTTAGATTAACCCTATTCATTTATCTATTTGCTTCATTCATACCCTGCCTTGCTTCCCAATGGGAAGCCAAAGCATTTTACATTGGTGTCTTCT
This sequence comes from Heteronotia binoei, assembly GCF_032191835.1. Lineage (NCBI taxonomy): Eukaryota > Metazoa > Chordata > Lepidosauria > Squamata > Gekkonidae > Heteronotia > Heteronotia binoei. Next base: position 40,972,652 of record NC_083232.1, read on the forward strand.
CCTCCATTTTATCCTCACAAAACCCCTAAGAGATAGGCTAGGCCACAGGTCCCCAACACAATGCCTGTGGGCACCATCGTATTTGGTGTAGTGGTAGCCAGCTTGGGGCAGGTTTAAGAGTGCTAATCGGGAGAATTAGGTTTGATTCCCCATTCCTCCACATGCAGCCAGCTAGGTGACCTTGTGTCAGCCACAGTTCTCTCAGAGCTGTTCTCTCAAGAGCAGTTCTTTCAGAGCTCTCTCAGCCCCACCTACTTCACAGGGTGTCTTTTGTGGTGAGGGGAAGGGAAAGGAGATTGTAAGCAGCTCTGAGACTCCCAAGTGAAGAGCAGGGTATAAGTCCAATCTCCTCCTTCTTTCCTGGTGCTTGCCAGATATTTTTATAAACATGATGTGGCCAAGTGGCTGCTGTCCAGCAGGGCTTCTGATTGGCCACTGGAGATCTGATTGGCTGTGTAAATTAAAATGATGCTGTTTTGGTGGCAGCTGCCATCATAGTGTTGGCTTTGTTCTCTTACTCCTCCTTCCCATGTATTTTTCAAATAATTATTATTTTTATAATCCTCTTGTCCCCTGCTCTTGGACTTCCTTTGTGTATGGCTCTGCCTCTCATAGTAGTCCTTTCGGGGCTGTGCTTACCACCTTGTGTCTGATTTCCAGTGGTGCCACAGGCTAAAAAAGGTTGGGGACCCCAGGTTAGGCTGAGAGTTTGTGACTGGTCCAAGGTCAGTCAGCAAGACTCCATGCACTGTGGAAATTTCAATCTGAGTCTCCCAGGTCCTAGTTCAACGCACTAACTGCTACATCACACTGGCTGTCATATTAAGGTATTAATGGGTCATCTCAAGGAGTAAGTGATTTCACCGTTATATAAAGCTGAAAAGAGCAAAAATTGTAATTATGTAAGATAACATTTTAAAGGAGATTCCATTTAGTAAACAAAAAGTTTTAAGAAATTGCTGAATAGCGTTCAACTTATTACATGTATGTATGAGACTGCAGTTTATGAGCTTACTGGTTCCATTTAAATAGACATATTGTAATTTTGTTTCTCCCTTATGAGAAACTAATTAATATTTATTTTCACACACTTTCTGATTCCTTGCACCAAAATGTTGGTTAAAATGTATGCATTTTTTCAACTTTATTTGTTCCTCAACTGCATGTGAATGGTAAGTAAATTGTACAAAACTTTGTATTAAAAAGTGTTAGGAATGAAAATAAGGCATACAGGAAAACCGATGCCACTATATAAATTTATAACCAAATTAAAATGGTCATATCAGTTCCTCCCTTATTTCATTATAAACTTACAATAATAATAAACACTGAACTAAATTTAGATTTGAAATCAGAGCAGTTACAGGTTACATTTTAAGTAATGAAAGGCTGTCATCGGGGGGAAAGGGAAAAGGAAGGAGAACTGTGTAAGACTGAATGGAAACGTTGGCTGGATCCAACCCTGTGTATTTTCTAGTTAGGCATTCAGTTTTATGAACATTGTACTCAGAAATGTATATCTCCATTAAGTTTTTTCATACATGTCGCTTTATAAAGGTACCCATGGTTGAAAAACTTACTATGTCTATATAAGTTTTTGGATATGGCAATGTGCAAATAGAAAAAGAAATCTACTTAATATAGTTCTGCTTGCAGAAGGGGCTGTGCAGGATCCTGTGCAAAAATCTCTTCCTTCTTCTACCTTAAAGGACCATGTAGAGATTGAAAAAAATTTCTAGGTTCACTTCTTGAAATCCCGAGATTTGTTGCACATGATCTTGTGCATGGAGGAACACAAGTGGGAACAGAATAAGGTAGTACAAGTGGACTTTCCCCCTTGCATTCCTGCTTCTAACAGAGCTTTAGTGCAATCGGAAAAATCTACACTGGCTCCAACCCAGTGTGTTCACATTAGTATTCTTTTTGCAAACTCAGAATTTTTACAGCTTTGCATTATGTACATATAGTATATGAATAAGCATGTGTATAAAACGTGATTATTTAGTTGTTGAGGTTAAACACAGTTTTACATTTGTTCATAAGTATGCTTTTTGACAGTCAGAAAAGTGCCACAAGATGTAATCTTTCTTGAAAACCACAAATAAAGTGAAAAATTCTCTGGAGAACTGAAAAGTCAAGGCACTATGGAAAGACTTTGAATAGAGCATTGCTAAGGAGAAGAAACAATGTAGAGGTTCATGACACTACTATGGGGTTTAGGAAGCTAAACAATGAAGATGGGCTTTCTTGAAACTAAGAGGATAATTTACTTTGAATGTTAGATAGGAATGAAGCAATTTTAAATATTTCTGAAAGCTATACGTATACAGGATGCATAGAAAGAGAATAATTAAAAGGAGAAATTTTAGGATAAACAGAATTTTCAAGTTGGATACGGGAAATGTATGCTTTCTTAAATAAGTACGGTAGTTTTTTTCCTGAGACTGTTTTGTATTCTAGGTAAAACTGTCCTCAGAACTTTTCACGAGCAATTGGTCCTGCAGCCCAAACAAGTGAATTTCTGAAATCCCTTGCACAAAAGTAATCCCTGTATATCTGGGAAATCTCAATAGATAAAATTTAAAGCGATGAAACCCTTGGAAAAATTCAGTTAATGGAAGGTGAGCAATTTTCATCTGTTCACCCATCCTGCTCCAGATTTCTGATGTATTGCTCATGCTGTCCTTGGGGGTCTGCCAGGTGCAGGGTGGGGGTCATTTTGGGCTGCAACAGGAGGGAAAAGCAAAGGAATCCCATGCTGCTGACAGAAATACTTTCCATCAGGAGAGATTTGTTGCAGGAACCAAGTCATTTTTGTCCTGTAAATTGTGTGAAACTGGAATATTTAGGGAACCAGGGCTATTTTAGAATGTATGGGATAGTCTAGTGAATCGGTTTGTCTGCCACTCTGCCAGTGCAAGTAGAGAAGAGTGAAAAATCTCAGAGGGAGAGAAAGGGAGTGTACTGTGTTTAGGACCTGTAACCTTTCCCTTGGGTAGAGACCCAAACAGCTTTTTGCCCTGTGGAGAGCCCCTCCTTTATGGAGGTGTAATGGACTGCACTTTTAAAACTTAAAAGTGCTATACAAACAGCTGAAGGACTGTTAAGGGATAATTCTTCACAGAAACAGCCTTGAGTGACAGGCTGCTCCAAGCAACGTGATTGGTTTGCATCAGATGAACAGAGAAAGACTTCTGAGCTGGATATGGAGGAGGATTCAGTCAGTTTTCTGCCTTGACTGAGTTGAGTCTTTCAGCCCTAGCTAGGGTTGCCAAATTCAATTTAGGAAATATCTGGGGAGCCAGGAGCAAATTTGTGACAAGTATGTGTTCATTTTAAATGTCTTCCCTCAATTGGAAATAGGGATAGGAGCACCTTCTTTTGGGGCCCATGGAATTGGACTCCCTGGTCCAATCTTTTTGAAACTTGAGAGAGGGGTTGAGAAGAGGCACCAGCAGCTATGCTGAAAAATTGGTGCATCTACCTCAATAAACAGACCTCTCAAAGCCCCAGATACCCATGGATCAATCTTCCATTATGTCCTGTGGGGACCAGTCTCCATAGGGTATAATGGAGTGCTGAGGAAACATTTCCCTGCCCCCACCCCACTTTCTAATAACCCTGAAGTTGGGGTGGGGCTCCAAACCAAGTGATCTCCTGCCTCCAACTGGGAATTGGGAATCTTAGCCCTAAATGAGAAGAGTCAAGTATTAACAGCTTTGAAATTCAGCTTTAGCTGAGAGCAGTTTAACACAGACAGGAGAACTGTGGGAACTGTGGGGAAATTGGCAGGGAATTTTGGGAAGCAGGAGAATTATTTGCATGCCTAGTAGCAATCAGCACCAAAGAAAACATGGCGGACAGAAGGCCAAAGTACATGAGCCTCTTTTAATGAGTCAGATCCAAGTCCGCTGGATCAAATTCACTTTCTGTGCAGCCCCAACATCGCTTCAGGGAACATCATTTTGAAAGCCTGCAGGGGCCCAATTTGGCTTGAACATCATTAGGGAAGGATAGACTCCTGCCTATCCTAAGCAGAGAGATGTAAGATGTAAGCCCATTGATTTCAATAGATTTGGAAGGATGTAACTTGCCTTAGGAAGGAGCTGTTAATTACTTCCTTTGGAGGTGGCAACACACTTGATCACTATCTCTTTGGGTCCCCTGTTATGCCAAATGCTCCATGTACACCTTCAGTTATGCAAATACTTGTGGCCATTTTGGCTCTGGAACACAGTGCGAGAGAAAGGAGCCTCGCCTGCCCCTCCCCCAATGCCTCAGTAACAAGCCAAATCAGCCCTTCCAAAGGCTTTTAAAATGACATTCCCTGTAGCAGCTGTGGATCTGTTTTGGGGGGTTTTTAAATGTAGTTTGGCTCAGAGGCAACTGTTCCAAAGGAATGAAAGAAGGAGGAAACATCAGTGGGGGAAAAAAAAATGAAGATGGAATGGAGACAACAGAGAAGAGAAATTGGTCCAGCTTTTGCTGATACACTCAGCTCCATCTGTCTGTAGGACCACATTTCAGTCTGCATTATAGCGTTTTTGATGCATATCTTGCTAGCTCAGAAAAAAATTATTAGCTCTGAAATTTCATTTATTGAAGGGAGGTATTTGGTGAAGAAGTACTACATTTCCTAGAGGCAATATGGATTTCTAGAAGTGCATTCCATCCCTTCTGTGCTTCGCTTCTGGTACAGATCAGCAAAGTTCCATTTTGCTTTTAGACACAAGGCAAACATCAGCTGCCAAAAGCATGTTTTTTGTTGTATGAATCGATTCCCACCATTGCTGGGTGTATTCAGTGTACAATACATAGATCTGTATCCAGTTCCTACCTTAAGCTTAATCTAGCAGTGGATATTTTATCTTGCATGACAAGTAGCAAAGTTTTTTGTTTTAAAAAAGAATCAATGTAAACACTTTAAGGGCAATTTATTGGAAGCTTTAGAGTGCTGTTAGCGTGAGCCATGCTTTAACCAAACTGCTTGAGCTTCATAGTAATGAATACACATTTACAGTGTTATCTCTTTTTTCCTTCTTTTTTTGCTTTGCTGTTTTTTTCATGGTATCACCAGTGTCATCTTTGTTGTTTGACTGCAGACTAGAATTTGGAGTTGCTCTCGGGGTACGTTCATTTCAGTCAGCATATCCATATGCTGCAAGAGGAAAGTTTATTGCAAAAATAATTTATGAAGCTATAAATGGAGCCCTTGGGTAATGCAGCCTGTGATGAACACAATAACCAATGTATATCCAAGGGAAAACAAAATTCCTTTGAGAAGTTCATTAACTAGGACAACAGTGTTATGATCTATAAACTAATGTCATCCTGTGGTGCTTATAGATAAAAAAATAGCACTCTCATATCTTTTAGCCTTTAGAAGTGTCATTCTTGATCAGGAAGACATACATACATGATTGAATTGGGCATGCAACAAGAACAGGACTATTTAAAAAGACTTTCTAATTCAATGTTGCTACAGTTCAAGGTTTTCCATTGTTGTCATCTGATACACTGCAATTCATATTAAAGAAGCTGTTTCATATATGCTTGCTGGTATTCTTTTATGACTGTTGTTTCAGCATTGGCCTTATGACCTATACTAAATTAGTTTTATTCAGAAGTTTGGTTACTGTAATATGAGCTAGTCTCAAGACCAGCCTTTCGGAATTTATCCTCATATGACACATAATATCCAGGATGTCATGAAGAACACACAGAATTTATCAGGAAAAAAATTAATTTTAATGCATTATGTAAACAAAACAATGTTTTGTTGAGTACTCAGAAGATAAGTTTGCCTATGTGTATGTGTGTGTGAAATGACATTAAGAAACTTTAATACGTTTTTGATTTGCTATGCTAAAGGAGTTACCCAGGAATACCTTAGAGGGGAGAAAAACAGCTTGTGCCAGTATCTTTCAGATATTATACAGGTCACAGCCTGTAGGGTGAAATAAAAATGAAACTAGAAGAATTAACCTAGATTGCTGGGCTTTTTTTGAGCAAGAACGCACAGGAACGCAGTCCTGGCTGGCTTGGAGTTGGGGATGTGGCATAATATACACATGAATTCCTTCTGTTTTTTTCTACAAAAAAAGCCCTCTGTGAAACAATGGTGATGTCAGGGTGTGTGGCCTAATATGTAAATGAGTTAATGCTCTGGCTTTTTCTAACAAAAAAGACCTGCTAGATTGTTTTTAGTAGTCTTCTGGTGGCAAAATGAATTATATTGTATAAATCTGGACCCAAACCATTGGTGTGATTTAAAATGCCTTTACTATAGCTCTGTCTAAATATGAATTACTAATGCTGTGGTATTGCAGAAAAATGCACCATCATGGGGTAAACATATGAACATATGAAGCTGCCTTACACTGAATCAGACCCTCAGTCCATCAAAGTCAGCATTGTCTACTCAGACTGGCAGTGGCTCTCCAGGGTCTCAAGCTGAGGTTTTGCACGCCTATTTGCCTGGACCCTTTTTAGTTGGAGATGCCAGGGATTGAATTTGGGACATTCTGCTTACTAAGCAGATGCTCTACCACTGAGCCACCATCCCTTCCCAAAAATTGGAAATTGGGTGGAAATTTTCCTGAGCTACCATAGCCATTCAGCCATTCTTCCTTTGCATGCAAATAAGTTTTGTCTAAGGTCCCCCAGGTTCCTGGGGCCAGCAGTGATGCCTTGTGTGTAAGACTAAGAGGAAACAGTAATGCTCTGTTTGATAAAAAGGCTACTGTTAGACATGACTGCAAGGGATCTATGAGCTGTTACTTTAATTACAAACTGTTATCCCCGGGGAAGGTGAGTTCGGACCAAAGCTGTGGCTTGAGGTTGAGTAGAGTGAGCTGTTTTACCTTGCACCATTTTCACAGTTGTTCCCATGGGACTGCCATTGACCTGTGGGGAAAATATATAGCTACTATATGACAAGTTTCAGGTGGGTAGCCATGTTAATCTGTAGTAGGGGTGTTGTATCCTCAAGCCAAACACCTCCCCCCCCCCCAAACAAAGTATTTCTTTGGTATTCCTAAGCCGAATACAAATACAGGAAATACAAATTTAGGAAACTGTTTAGCAACCAGATAGAGTTTCCTGAATTTCTTCGGGTTTTTTCTGTCTTTTCGGTATTTCCATCCTTCCCCCATCTGCTGGCTGGGAGGGTAAAGCATTTAAATCTAACAGCTGACCTGCTGAGGGGGAGTGAAACTGATGGGAAGGCTTTTAAACATGGTTTTTTGCGTTCCTCTTGGGTATATAGATCCAAATATATCCAGAAATACTGAATATTTCCTGAAACCCAATTCTATACTGGTATTGATGCTCAGGAAATTTTGTATTTATCGATATTTTCTGGGTCTGATGAAATGGAAATATACCAGTTTTTTTTCTTGCACACCCCTAGTCTAGAACAAGACTGAATCTGGTAGCACCTTAAATTCCAACAATTTTTTCCAAGATAAAAGTTTCCATGTGTCAAAGCACACTTTGTCAGATACCACAGGTACTATCTGGGTGATGGCATATTTTTCTCTGCAGGACAAATAGCATTCCCATAATGCCACTGAAAATGAAGGAGACCTACAGGGTTCAAAACCCTGCACCATGGCCTGAAGCTCAATCCAGGCCCCAGAATTGCTGTTAGCAATTTTAAAAAACAGTAGGAAGTCTACTCAGGAATCTCTAATCTCTAATTAAGCATTACACTGAAAATCAACACATTGCAGAAGCAAGTAATTCCACAGTGAGTTGCTTCTTGCCATTTAAAATTACAGGTTCCGCTCATGGAGTAATTTTGAAGACTTCCACTACTCCCATTTGAAAATAAGGTGGTAGAAGTCACTGTGTGAGGATTTTAGCAGCACAAATGTAAAAGGATGCATTAGTTCTATTCTGAAGTCCAGCCTGCTTAATGGTGCAATTCTACATACAGTTACACCAGTCTAAAGGAACTGATTTCAGTGGACATAGAGTTCAATAACTCAATATGTTTCTCAGAATACTTGTGAGGCAAAGCTCCCTTATTCCCCTCAAAGGTTAATTATTAGTAGGTTTTCCTGCTGGTCACATCCTTTTTTCTTTCAAGGCTCGATTAAAAAATGAGGTAATTGGTTAATGGTGAGAACCTGTGGTAAACTGTGTAACCAGATGGGAGGGGGGAACTAGGAATGGATGTTAACATCTTCTGGAAAGTTCCATCAAGAGTGATTCCTCATTGGATCCAAGAGACCACCTGGTGCCAAAGGGCAAAAGCCTGTAATATGGCTATATGTCAGAGGGAAACCATGCTAACCATACCCTAGTGCTCTTTGATATGCTGATACATCATGATGGGCAGCTATGTATAGAATGTTTTAGGCTTCAGCTTGGATTCTTATGCAACAAAAAGGGGTGCCATCTAATACCATGTACTAAATGTATTAGAAAGTTAGCTTTTTCATTTCTTTGCTGCTAAGCAGTCGTGAATGTACTGCATAGTGATATTCCTTGTTAAAAATGTTCATTAAACCTTTATATATATTTTTACAAATATCTGGTTTATTTGTATGCATTTAACCTCAAGGACCCACAGGGCCAGGAGCTGCTCACATTAAAAAGGAGCGGTGAGCAGTGTTCCCTCTAAGCTGCAGAGTCTTGTGAGCAAAAATTCTACTTTGTGAGCTACTGGTATTAAAGTTGTGAGCTGCTGGCATTAAACTTGTGAGTTACTGCATAAATTATTGTGCTCTGGGGTCGTCCTTCCTGAGCTAAGACAAAAATGTGTGAGCTGGAGGCTAAAAATCTGTAAGCTAGCTCATGCTAACTCACTGGTGGTGACCCAGGGGAACCCAGGCTTGGGCTTGGGCTGGATTCTAATCCAGCTAATTTTCTCTGAACTATAGGTTTGGATCCAGACTAAATTTTCTAATGGCAGGATGAAAACTTCCTGCCTCCCCCTCCCACTGCAGCACACTGATCTCCATGAAATACTGCTCCTGGGGCACAGGAGATCCTGGGGAATGGCATGAAGAGGGTCTGCAAAGGGAAGGGGAAGCTGTGGGAAATTGCAAGTTTAGCTTTGATCCAGTTTATAATTGATATATAATTTATCTCTTTGTGTTTAAATGCACTATTGGGATAACCTTTGCGTATTATGGCTTCCAAAACTGTGAAAACAGTGGACTTGGGGGTCTGATGCACAAGCCAAAAGCATTTGAAAGGGAGATCCTTTATTAATGACTCAGTGCCAAATGTCAGAGTCCTTTGTAGAGTAAGGAAAAATGTAGGCATATGGTGGTTAATTGATGAAGTAAGTAATAATCCTTTGATTACAGTAGCTAAAGGCTTTAATGGATTTTTCTTATCACATTTAATTCTGCTTAATCTTTGCCTGTATTTCATGAAGGTGGCTTTATCATAGCGATGGCTCTCTTGTCATTATTCTGGATGGGATAATTACCTTTTCTACATGCTACAAAGATCAAGAAAGTATAATATATAGTCTTTGTGGGCATTGATTGTGTTTATCAATCAGCTTTAACATAGCACATTCTTGTAGATTCTGTAGTATATTTCACTCTGTTGCCTAGTAAGTACTTAGAATAAAGCTTCCCTTAATCTTCCATGATTTAATCTGCCTAGAAAAACCAAGAAACAGTTGGCAGGGAGCTAGCAAAGGGTCCAAGATAATTTCTATGCTGCTTGTCAAGGGTGGCTTGATTTTGCTTCTTAAAGTTTCCATGCTTGAATTTCTGGTTCTTGAAATTTTTTTAAAAAATGTATTTGAAATAAGCATTCTGACTGCAGAATATATATTTATAAGTACTTCATTTATGTCAAATAGGCATTAAAAATCTTTAGCTCTTTTCTTAATCAAGAACTATCTGAAAGGTGAGTTTGGTTTTTTTAACATCTAAACAGTATTTTATAGATCATTTAGTCATAATGTTAATGGTCATATACCACACAATTTACCAGACCTTATTTCAATAAATGTAGCACATATATAGGTGGTCTTGTAGCTTCAGGTGTTGCTTAGTTGCTATTGTTTCTTTAATATTTCATAAAGATGACACTGATGCACTACATGAATGGGGAGACTTTTTTTAGATTCATAAACAATTGTCAATAGAAATGTAATAAAATAAACCTTTTGATGTAACACAACAAAACAATATAATAAAATAAATAAACCTTCTAACATAACACAATAAAATAATAATATGATAAAATAAATGAACATCATATAGCACAATGCATTTTGGAAAAATCTGTCATGTATGTTTAGCTAGTATCTACAGCCAACAATGCATATACTAGGGCAATATTGCAGATGTCAGACTAACAGGATTTACTTTTTCATGTTTTCTAGAATATCATTGCATAGAGATATCGTTGCAGTGTGATATCTGAACTGAGAGGGTCAGTTCAGATATCACACTGGTTAAGGATACTTAACTGTGGTTTGCAGTCAGCTTGCAAATCAGAATCTCAGACCTTACTTTGGAGTGAGTTGATACGCCATGTTCACTATTTGTTGGAATGAGGTCTGAATGGTCAAACCATATAAGCTCTTTCCAGATAGCAAGTGTTGGTTCAGTGTTTCTAGGAAGGGGAGCTTGATGGCAAGCCCCTCTCTGCCCTATGCATGATCACTTAAAGATCTGCATAGATTTTATAGCCCTTGGTACATGATGGGTAGCATTACAAAATAAAAATTGCTTCACAGCCTCATGCTAGATACTGAAAGGTTTTGTGCTCCTGATATGTGATATATTTGCTGTATACTAGGAATGTAAACTTGCATTACAGAATATGAAGGAAGCTATAAGCCAATAAACAATAATTCAACAAATGAAGTTTTTTCATTTGTTTTTTAAAAAATATAATCGTGCCAGACATGACTCATAAGTCTCATTAAGTTAAGTGTGGCTTACACCAAAGTAAAGATACTTAGGATTGTATCCTTACATATTTTTGAAAGTGGAAGTATTGATAAATATGTCTCGGTTTTGAGGTTTAAAAGGTTTATTGCAATAGTACATTGTCAAGCTTGCTCATTTCTGTAATGTGATTTCTTTCCAGAAAATAGCAAGTCACCAGCTCTCTTCTGCTCCCCCCTTATTTACAACCATTGGGCAAGTAATAAATCGACCATCGGCTACTGACGCGCCGCCTCGCCGACATTGGGGTTGAGGGGTCGGCCTTGCAATGGCTTTCCTCCTTTCTCCTGGGTCGGGGACAGAGGGTGGTGATTGGGGGTGAGTGGTCCCGGAGTCGCACACTGGATTGTGGGGTGCCTCAGGGAGCAGTGCTCTCCCCGATGTTGTTCAACATCTATATGCGCCCCCTTGCCCAGATTGCCCGGCGGTTTGGGCTGGGTTGCCATCAATATGCAGATGACACCCAGCTCTATCTACTAATGGACGGCTGGCCCGACCCCGCACCAGGGAATCTCGACCGGGCCTTACAGGCTGTTGCGACATGGCTCAGGCTGAGTGGGCTGCAGTTGAACCCAGCGAAGACAGAGGTCCTTTGCATGGGTCGCGGTGCTCTGGGAAGGGAAATAGCTCTCCCGGCCTTCGATGGTGCGCTATTGAAAGCAGCGCGCCAGGTAAAGAGCCTGGGTGTTTTACTGGAGCCTTCACTATTGATGGAGGCCCAAATAGCAGCCACCGCCAAGTCAGCATTCTTCCATCTGAAGCGGGCAAGGCAGTTGGTCCCTTTCCTTGAGCGCCGGGACCTCGCAACAGTGATCCACGCAACGGTCACCTCAAGACTAGACTACTGTAATGCCCTCTACTTGGGGCTACCTCTGTGCCGGACTCGGAGACTGCAGCTAGTGCAGAACACGGCGGCCAGGCTGTTGTTGGGACTCCCAAAATGGGAACATATACGGCCAGGGCTACGTGAACTGCACTGGCTGCCGATTATATACCGGGTCCAGTACAAAGTGTTGGTCATTACCTTTAAAGCCTTATATGGCCGAGGACCTGCCTACCTGAGGGACTGTCTTTCCCTGTATGAACCCCAGAGAGCACTGAGGTCAGTCGGGAAAAATCTAATGACCATCCCTGGGCCGAAGGAGATTAAATACCAGAACACTAGAGCACGGGCATTTTCGATCGCGGCCCCTACCCTATGGAACCGACTCCCTGAGGAGGTGCGGGCCCTGCGGAACCTTGATCAGTTCCACAGGGCCTGCAAGACCACCCTTTTTAAACTTGCACACTTGGACTGCTAAGAAGATCGGTAATTAAAGATCCGCCAATGCGGTTTGAAGACCTATACCGCTGAATAACTGCACTTATTGGATTGGTTTTAATGTTATTAAGTTTAATGTTTTAATGTTTTATATTGTTAAATTTAAGGCTTTTATCTACTATTGTATGTTTTTATAAAATGTTGTTAGCCGCCCTGAGCCTGCCGAGGTGGAGAGGGCGGGATATAAATAAAATTTATTATTATTATTATTATTATTATTATTATTATTATTATTATTATTATTATTATTATTAAATCCATCTGGCCAAAAGATGTTTATGCTACAGCCTGGCTGGTAGTACTTTCAAATCGCCTTTCCCACAGGTTCACACAGACAACTCTTATCTGCTTCCAGAATAGTGTGAGAATGGGAGATGTTTCTAATAGCCTAAATTCCCTAGCAATAAAATAGATAGTTGGTTAGCAACCTTTGAACCTGTTACTCAATTATGCATCTGTATGGTAACCTTTGAAGATATCCTATATAGCAACTGTGTAACTGTGTATACGTCATTACTCCCAAGGCTTGTGTCCTTGGTATAGCTCCTGAGTTTCTAACAATAAAACAGCTTTGATTTAAAACAAATGACTGCTTATTGAGAAATATCAGTGCTTGACATTTTGGGAGTAATCCCACTTGGGGACATAACCAAATTGGAAACTTTCTACCCCAATGGTGAAGGCTCCAGATAATGGAGAAGCCCCCGAAAATCCAGAACGACCGATGGGTGAGGATCAAGGACCCAATACAGCCCCGAGACAACCTCCGTGGCACGTACTAGATGCCAGGATGCTGGTAGGGTGAGGGTCTCCACTGCATATACAGCGACTATTAATAACCCCAATGGATTGGGGCCCCAGAAGGTCCACCAGTCTAATGGACGAAGCGCCCACTCGAAGAGAGGCAATTTTAACACTGTGCCCCCTACGTACACGAATGGGGGACGACATTAACCAAGAAACCTCGGAGGCAAGTGGTGGAGATGGTCGAGAAGAACGAGACCCTAATCTGATCCCAGTTGAGGAGGAAGAACAAAACCCCGACCCACGGGACTTCCTCCAAACAATGAGATTAGAGATGGCAGAAATGGCCAGGGGTCTAAGAGAAGAAATGCAAGCAAACAATGCATTCATGGCCCAAGAGGTGAGAAGGCACTTAGACCGGGCATTGCAGCCTCTGGTGCAGAGAGGGGGGCAACCACCACAACCCCCCTACCACCACAGCTGCCCCAGCAACCTCAGCCACTGCTGCTGCCGCTGAGGGATTACAGGCGAGTCTGCGAGTTGGATGCCACCTTCGACGGAGATCCTGAAGAGGTGGAGTACTTTTCAGTACAAGCTAATAGCTTTAAGTTCTACTGGGGGCACACCTTCCCCGATGAATTCAGCAGAGTGGATTACTTAGGCTCCAAACTGAAGGGGGCTGCCAAGAGATGGTACGTAAGCCTGTACAAAACCTGGGGCCCCGAACTAGACACGGTAGCAGCATTCCTACGAGCAGTTCCAGAGGGGCCTGAATGCCAGCATGCTGGATCGAGCCCTCCAACAGGCTTGCCCTACCATGCTAGCAGGGTGGGTACAACTTGTGGGAAAAGTGGAAACCAACATGAAGAGAGTGGCTCTCCAGCATCAACAGCAGCAAGGTGCTAAGGGGGGATGTGAGTCTCGGCCAGCGGCAAAAGCAGTACAGTCTGGAGCAGCAGCTAAGCCATCCACCCCTAGACGCTGCTTTCGGTGCGGCGACTCCAACCACATGACAGCCAATTGCCCAGAGCAGCCTCGAGGCCCCCCTCACCCCAAAGACCAGCACACCCAAAGTGAAGAAGGCAGAGGGACGAGCGAAAGGACCAGCTTAGGGCAGCTTGGCGTCCGCAACTCCACGTGAGGAGGAGATCATCGTTGTTGACGAATTGGGAGAAGTTGCCTCGGAAGATGAGCCGGTGGGAAACGAGAGTGACCTGCACTGAGAGGTGCCGAGCAGCAGGTCATGGAACTAACGGCGCCACTGAGGGTGAGAATTACGGGGACTTTGTTTTTCATCCCACTGACTTTACTAAACCCTAGACTTAAACATTTTATATATGTCCAAGCACTACTAGATTCTGGGTGCACCAGAGACATAATCACACCCAAACTAGTGGAGGCTCTCGGACTCTCTGTGAATTCACTGCAGCATCCCATACAATTTGAACAGATGGATGGAACAGTAATGAAGGGGGAACCCTGCACGGAGCAAACCCAAGGAGTGCCAGTGGGGATAGAAGACCACTGGGACACGGAGTTTTTTGTTGTGGCCCCTTCATTGTCATTTGACATTGTCCTGGGAGTGGGATGGTTGGCCAAACATGAACCCAACATAAAGTGGGAAGACCAAATCATAGACTTTAGAGATGGAGGGTGCAAGCCTCATCAATGGAATGTGGAGTGGGGCCCGGAATCACCCCCTTTGAATGAAAAACTATGTCTCACTATAGAAGAGGTGAGATCAATTCCAAAAGAGTACAGAGACTTAAAACAGGTATTCAGTGAAGAAGAAGCCAATGAGCTTCCACCCCATCGAGATATTGACTGTGCTATAGAACTGATTCCGGGGCAGAACCTCCCCTGAGCTAAACTATACTCTATGGGGTGAGCTGAGAAAGCAGAGCTTCACAAGTTTCTAGACAGAAACCTAAAGCGGGGGTTCATCAGACTGGCTATGGCCCTGCCCCTTGCCCCCATGCTGTTTAGGAAGAAGAAGGATGGGCAGCTCAGTCTATGTACAGATTTTAGGAGGAATCAACATGATTTCGACATCGAATGTGTACCCCATACCCCTAATAAAGGATTTATTGAGCACCATGTCAGAGGGAAAGATTTTCACCAAGCTGGATCTAAGAGACGCTTACTTCCGGGTACGCATAAAAGAGGGGGATGAATGGAAGATGCTGTTTAACACAATTTGAATACTTAGTCATGCTATTCGGGTTGCAAGGGACCCCGGGAGTTTTCATGAACTTTATAAATGAAGTCCTGCGAAAGTATTTGTACCGAGGGGTAGTAGTGTACCTGGACAATATAATTATTTATTCCAATGACCCCATCTCACATGTGAAATTAGTAAGGAAAGTCTTAGCAACTCTCTGCGAGAACCAAGTGTATGCAAAACTATCCAAGTGTGAGTTCCATAAGACAGAATTGGATTACCTAGGCTACCAAGTGTTGGGAAGGGGTTTGGCAATGGACCCCATCAAAATACAAGCCATGCTAGATTGGGAACCCCCGAGGACACGTAGACCTCTCCAATCCTTCATCAGATTTGCAAATTTTTATTGTAATTTTATACAAGGGTTCGCACACACCATTCTCCCCCTGACAGACCTCCTTAAAATGAAAGGGAGAGGTCCCGAGGCCAAGTGGCCAGGAGCAAAACTAAATTGGACAGAAAACTGTCAAGAGGCGTTCAACAAGTTAAAGAGGTTGTTCACCAGTGAACCCATCCTGATTCACCCCAATGAGTTAAAACCCTTTGTGATCCAATGCGAAGCCAGCGATGTCGCCGTGGGGGCAATTCTCATGCAACCAGATGAAGTGGACGGTCCCTAAAACTGTGTGCTTACATCTCTTAAAAGTTCTCCCAAGACCAGAGGAACTGGTCAGTGTGGGACAAGGAAGCATTCGCTGTAACGTTTGCACTAAAGACATGGAGATCTTGGTTAGAAAGGGCGAGGATTCCGTTTGAGGTATGGACTGACCATAAGAACCTAGAAGCCCTGACCAGTCGCAGGAAGCTAACTGAGAAGCAGATCCAGTGGGCGGGATTTTTTGCTAAATTCGATTTCAAATTGAAACACATCCCGGGATCTAAGAATTTTCTGGCCGATGCATTATCTTGACTTCCCCAGCACAATAGCCAAAGGGAGGAGGTGATCGATTCACTCATCTCCCCCAACCATTTTGGGGGAGTAGTAACTACCTGCTCATAAGCAAAGCGTGAAAAACCAGAAGAGAAATGGGGGAGGGGGGGAGAAAGACTGATTAAAGAGGTGGAAAAAGAAAGAGATGCAGTACCCGAGGGGGTAAAGAAAGGGGAGGTGGGCTTCTGGTACAAGGACAATAAACTTTACGTACCAGAGAGCCTCCAGAAGGAAGTGCTCCAATTTTGTCATGACAGCAAACTATCTGGGCACTTTGGATATGTCAAAACCTTCCATCTAGTGAATAGACAATTTTGGTGGCCATTTATGAAAAGAGACATATCTAACTATGTTGCTTTGTGCCCCATATGCTTAATGGCTAAGAGGAGAGGGGGGAAAGTCCCCCGGGTTGTTACAGCCACTGAAAACAACAACCAGACCATGGTCGGTAGTATCGTTGGATTTTATAATAAAACTTTCCTCTTCTCAGGGAAAGACTGTAATTCTGGTAGTAGTGGACACCTTCTCTAATCAAGCTCACTTTATCCCATTCTCTCAAATACCCACAGCTAAAAGACTAGCCCAATTATTCTTCCAACACATGGTGAAATTACACTCTTTTCCGGATAAGTTAATTAGTGACAGAGGCGTACAGTTCGTTGCCAACTTCTGGAGGGAGTTTTGTAAATTAACCGGGATTGAGCAGGGATTGAGCTCCACGTATCATCCTCAGACTGACGAACAGACGGAGAGAGTAAACGCGCTACTGGAGTAATATTTAAGATGCTTTGAGAACTGGGCAGAATTACTCCAATTTGCAGAATATGGCTATAATAACAGCATACATTGCTCCACCAAATCCTCCCCCTTCCTTGTAGTGAATGGGTATGAAGGGAAACCCTTTCCACAACTACCAGGAGGAACAATACCTGAAACCCCATTGACTTTTGAGCAGTGGTGGGGAAAGTTGGGGAAAGCGTGGAACAACATTCAAGAAAATCTCCAATTGGCTAAGGAGACTTACAAAAAACATTACAACAAGCGTCATTTGTCCGCTTGGGATTTTAAAGTGGGAGATACAGTGTTTCGGTCTACCAAGAACTTGCCTCTACCACAAACTTCTAAAAAACTGGCATACAAGTTTTTGGGACCGTTCCGTATTAAACGTGTAATCAATAAAGTGACTGTAGAACTCGAATTACCAAAACTGTTCAGTAAGATACATCCAACCTTTCATTGCAGCTTACTTCGGAGAGATCCTGGAGCTGTGCCCTTGCACCCCTGACCCAAAGCTCCAGAGCCTATTCCACTGGGGGATCAGAATCACCATGAAGTGAAAGAAATCTTAGATGCTAAGCTGAAGCGGGTTGTATTGTATTTTCTTATTAGATGGAAACATTTCTCAACAGCACATGATGAATGGGTAATTAGCTCAAATGTGAGAGCACCAGTGCTGATTAAACAATTGTATGCTAAATATCCTTCAAAACCCCGAAGAAGGGCTTGGGGTGGGCAGTATGTCAAGCACGCTCATTTCTGTAATGTGATTTTCTTTCATACAAAGAGCAGGTCACCAGCTCTCTTCTGCTCCCCCCTTATTTACAACCATTGGCCAAAGGATGTTTATGCTACAGACTGGCTGGTAGTACTTTCAAATCGCCTCTCCCACAGGTTCACACAGACAACTCTTATCTGCTTCCAGAATAGTGTGAGAATGGGAGATGTTTCTAATAGCCTAAATTCCTTAGCGATAAAATAGATAGTTGGTTACCAACCTTTGAACCCATGACTCAATTGTGCATCTGTATGGTAACCTTTGAAGTTATCCTATATAGCAACTGTGTAACTGTGTATACGTCATTACTCCCAAGGCTTGTGTCCTTGGTATAGCTCCTGAGTTTCTAACAATAAAGCAGCTTTGATTTAAGACAAAGACTGCTTATTGAGAAATATCAGTGCTTGACACATATACATAGGATTAATTGTTTAATTCTTTAATTTAATTGATTTCTTCTGTACATATGTTTAAAGTTGTTTTAATATATTTGATGGTTCACTACCTTGGAGAACATAAGATGGATAGAAAGGCAGCATAAAAATGTTTTGGATAAATAATTTCCCTCTTTACTACAGCTTCCATCTCACATGGCTTTTGTCCATGAAGATCTCATGATTCCCAGCATAGTATTTTTGGTGGCCAGGACTCCTTCCTCTCTTTTGCATCAATGGAAAAGATGGTTAGATTCAACCCATTGTTCCAGTTCCTATTGAACTGTAGTAGAAAGGAGCTGCAAAGGTTTTCTTACTCTGTGAACAAAAATGTTATTTGACCATAATTCAACACTTGAAGAGACATACTACTCAAACCAGTGTGGTGCAGTGGTTAAGAGTGGCCAACTCTAATCTGGAGAACTGGTTTGATTCCGCACTCCTCCATGTGAAGCCTGCTACGTGACATTAGGCCAGTCACAGTTCTCTCAGAACTCTCTCAGCCCCTCCTGTCTTATAGTGTTTGTTGTAGAAAGAGGAAGAGAAGGTAATTGCAGGAATTTTTTTGTTTAAAAAGCCCAGCAGGAACTCATTTGCATATTAGGCCACACCCCTGATGTCACCATTGTATAGCACAGGGCTTTTTGTAGGAAAAGCCCATCAGGAGCTCATTTGCATGTTAGGTCACACCTCTTGAGACCAAGCCATCTGGAACTGTGTTCCTGTGCGTTCCGCTCAAAAAAAAACTCTGGGTGATTGTAAGCCACTTTGAGACTCCTTAGGGTAGAGAGAAGTGGAGTATAAAAAACAACTGTTCTTATTCTCCTTCAAACCACTGGTTTTTCTTTCTGTTTGCTGGGTATGTTTATTATTGGATGTACAAATACTCCGTTTAAAAAATATCATTTAATCCTCTTTAAGATTACTTAGCACTAAATCCTTTTTTCAGTTTAAATCAACATCTGTTTTAACAGATATTTCTATGCAGACAGGATTAGATGTTATGTTTTGCTTCTGGGTTGATAATTTCAAAATGAAATCCCATTTTTGAGCATGACTTAAAGTATCTTGAAGTTTTGCTGTGCTTCTCACAAAGATACATTTCAAGACACACAAGAAGGAGCACAGGTGTTACTAGTTAATTTCTGTAGAACCAGGAACAAAGAGATCCTATCAGGAATGCCCATTTGTTGAATCAGTCCTGTTCTGTAGAGCAGGTTCTGGAAATTCAAGGCACCTTTGGTCAGAGAACATCAATGGACCCTTAATCATTTAGAAGAGAGATAGACTTCTGATGTATAGGGGTTTCTAAATAGTCAACCCTGAGCTTTCAAATACCCTCCAATGGATGTTTAATTGGTCCCAATTTCTGCTGTTATTCTTCATAATTTGTTGGATCCAGTCAATCAGGTTTTCTGCTGGTGGGGGAAAAAAAGGAGGAGTCCCTTTCAATAACCCAAGAAAGGCTATGCTGGAGGACAAGGGCTGTAGTAGGGAGAGAAATTGGGTGATATTAAGTGAAAAAGCTGGCTGGTTCCAACCCAGGGCTTTTTTCCCTGGGGGAACACAGAGGAATGGCGTTCCAGAACCTCTTTGTGGAAACAAAATTCTCAAAAAAAGTGTTTTAAAAGTTCATGAGGGGCACCTGTCTGTTTCTCCTCCATTTCCGGCTCCTCTTTTTCCAGAAAAAAACCCTGATCTAACTTATTGGTAAAAACATGCTTATTTCAGCAGAAAGTTGAATTTTGATTTATAACACTGATGTGTGGTAGAAGTGTAATCGAGCCAAAGGATTTTGGAAATCTGTAGTACATGCTTTGAAATATGTTTTCTCATCTCCCTTTCTTAGCTGAAAATTTTTTGCTAAATGATCTACCTCTCTTTTCTAAAAATCTTCAAAGTACTATTCTTCATGCAATTATAGCTACCAGAATCATTTCTGAAAGATACTGGAAGCAAATGAAGGCTCCCCAATTACAAGAAGGGGTTGGGAAAGAAAGAGTCTTACAAATTGGTAAATTAACTGCACTTAAAACCCAAAGAGATATACAACAGATTGGATGCTAGTACTCCAGTGGTTAAATGCAGGGCTTTTTTTTTTTAGTAGGAATGCACAGGAATGCAGTTCCGGCTGGTTTAGTGTCAAGGGGTGTGGCCTAATATACACATGAATTC
Source organism: Heteronotia binoei (assembly GCF_032191835.1). NCBI lineage: Eukaryota > Metazoa > Chordata > Lepidosauria > Squamata > Gekkonidae > Heteronotia > Heteronotia binoei. The sequence goes on from NC_083232.1 coordinate 40,992,961, forward strand.
CTGCTGGGCTTTTTCTTTAAAAAGCCCTGTGTGAAACAATGGTGATGGCAGGGGGTGTGGCCTAATATGCAAATGAGTTCCTGCTGGGCCTTTTCTACATAAAAAGCCCTGGTTAAATGAATATACTGGTTAGGGTCCTTTTAAAGGTACAATATAGCTATTTTGCCTTCTTTTTAATTTTTGGTGTTCACATATAACCTGAGATTTTGACAACCATTCCTATATTATAGCTTACCTCTCTGGAGTATTGTTAAATCCTGTTTGTTAAAAAGATGTCTGCATGAAGATTTATAACACTGATATAAAGTTTTTGTTAGTAGAAATGTGTTGCAGTTTTTGTTGGCTGATTGGGTTTTATTTTACAATGATGTCTACGATGGCTTAGAATTCTTTTCTTTCTTTTTTTTAAAACAAGGTTTAGAATTCTTGATTTTTTAAAAAAAAATAATTGTGACCTGCTTCAAAATATGTTAAAAGTGGAATAAAGTTTGGGATTAAACAAATAAAATCAGTAAGAGACAGACAAGTCAGAGAAACACCGACTAGCAGATGACTTTCCACTGCTCTGCTAAGAACTGCACATAAACAAGCCCCAAAAGTACACACCAGATCTCTATTTATGTATTTATTTAAAATATTTATTTACCACCTTATCTTTACATCCTTCCCCATGACTGCTTGGATCAAGAAAATGGGGTTTATAAGCTGCTTACAGACAGGCAGCTCTGGGCAGCATCAAAGTGATCCAGAAGTGAGCTGCCCAGAAAAGGAGTGCCCAGGAGCGTCCTAATGACCCACAGAAGAAGGATGAGCCACAGGCATCCCAGGGAGTGTCCAGAGCACTCACACACCCCATCTGTGGCTCCCTGAGCACTTTCTGGGTGCTTCTCAACCATTCAAATGGCCAGGGAGGTGCCTCGGAGGCGCCCCAGTGAAAAGGTCAACTTAAAGTAAGTTCCTGATAAGTCAGGGGTGGGATGGGGATGGCAGGCAGATGTGCATGTGTAGACATGCTTTTTTTGGGGTGCTCAACTGTTGTTCCCAGGGTGGCTTAAACTGCCGGATTGTAACCAGCCATACAGACCCATAGGAAGAGGTTTCTGTCTTCTTGATTCTTTTCCTACATATGGGTGAAAGTGGCTTGCATGTGAAGCCATTTTGGGTAGCATCCTCATGATAACTTTTAATACGTACTTCATTTCTGAAACAGAGCAGAACAGTTAGTTTACATGGAGTGTTTCGGAGTACACTCCATCCAGCACAAGTTCAGTTGGAGGAATACTGTAGAAAATCATTGTTAAATCAGATGGTGGGCTACAGTCTTCAGACTGCACTTACAATGTCACCGTAAACTGTGAGATTGTTATGAGTATCAACAGGCAATGATACCTTAAGAAAACATCCACACATTCTATTCACATCTAGTAGCCCTGTTCAGCGCTATCCCATATGATGTCACCAATGTTTTGAAATGATGTGATGAAAAAAAATAAGCTATGTCCTCAAATTGGTTTCACAGCTCTCTAAATTGCAAAGTTCTCTCTGCTCAGAGTAATTCAATTACTTTAATCTCAGCCTCCCTGAGGATTATGGTTTTCTCAGGTCTTTTTAAATATACTTATTGATAGCAACAAAAATAGAGTTAAACTGATGGTAGAATTTTTTCCTGCAACAGGAAGCCAAACTTTTTCTGATATTTTCTCAGAACTGAACTGCTGCCTGCACCCCTTTGGGAAAGGGACCTAGAAACAGAGCTTGAGTCTCTCTCTCTCTCCCCCCCCCCCTTCCAACTAAGGATCAAGTTTTTCTTTCTGGTTACCCTAATACTCTTGCAGAGCATTCAGCTGCCTGTGCTTTTCTTTCCCTGGCTTCTCTTTTCAAATCATTCCTTACAGGTTATCAAATAGGTCTAGCCAGCCTCATAGGATAGCTTGACATTCCAGCTACAGCCGCTTCTCTTGCAGCATCCCTGCAGGGCACACATGACCTTGTTTGCCCCTGTACTAGCAAGAATTTCATTTGGTTCTTTTGCAGTCTCCACTATAAGTCTTGCATGTTTTTCAGTTCAGCCATGATTACTTTGTTTGGGGACCTCTGTTATTCATAATGCTGCTTTAGCTGAAGGCACTGGAAGCAAATCTGCAGATGGTGCTAAAACTTGAGACAGAGGAAATAATGAGGATCAATGCAGCTAGATTTAAACTTTTTTTTTTACAGAGGACTAGGTGATGAGAAAACAACAACAACAAAAAAAGAAAATGAAGTTAAATGGATACAAATAAAAAATAATTATCCTGGTTGCAAAGAATCAATCCACAGGATCCCTAGTAAATCAGACAAGTGGAATGCCGATTAGGGAAAAGAAGCAGGATAAGAGACAGAAAATAGTTACTGAACCAGAAAGTCTACTGAGCCTAGAAACTTGGATTAAAGAATGCAAAGTCTTTTCTCTACTTGCTCATTGACTTCGGGGTCAACATCTCCTCAAGTGATGTGCCATGCCCCCTCTTCTGGGTGAATTTAGGCAGGTACCCAATCACATAAAACACAAAGAAAGGCACATTTTACTGGACTTGCTGGCCTCATACTATGGTATCTAAAATGTGCAATCATTACCCTGTGAGACTATCAGTATTTTTCCATTCCCTGATCTGAGGTACCAGAGGAGACTGGTGACACCTTAAAGAATAACAATGTTTATTCCAGCATGAGCGTTTGTGAGCTTTTTTTACAGTCATTGTTTTCTTTTATTGAGTTAGAACACAATCCCAGAGTGAATTTTTAAAGGTAGCAAATCCACATAGAGCTGTTTTAAAAATCACATATGCAGTTTGATCCTACACATGTTGACTTGAAGACAGGTCATTCTGGTCATTTTCGCACTCACCTTCCGCCGGCGCGACCCCCCTCTTCACCGCACAGGATCTGCGCGGATTTCGCACTAAACGCTGCGGAGCAGCCAGAAAAGCCGGAAGCTCCTGGTGCAAAAGCCGCTCAAACTGAAACTGCCAAAAAGCAGTTTGGCGTTTGCGCGGCTTTTGCGCATAATATGGTCATGGTTTCTAGAGAACTTTTGGAGTAGTGCTTAAGTGTGTGGACTCTTACCTGGGAGAACCGGGTTTGATTCCCCAGTCCTCCACCAGCAGCTGCTGGAATGGTCATGGGTCACAGAATTGTCCTTGAAAGGGCAGCTTCTGTGAGAGCTTTTCCCATCCCCACCTACCTCACAGGGTGTCTGTTGTGGGGGAGGAAGATAAAGCTGTAAGCTGTTCTGAGACTCTGAGGCCGATGACATCACTCTCACACTCCTCTTAGCAGGGCTTCCGTCTGATTTCACACTATCTTTCCCAGGGCTGCAACTAGCTTTGCCATTTTTGCACGTTTGCCACATGAAAAAGGCAAAGCTAGTTGCAGCTCCGGCGCAGGTAGTGTGAAATTGGATGGAAGCCCCACTGAGAAGAGGAGTGTGAGAGCGGCATAAGGCCAGTGGGAAATCGGTCTGAGATTCAGAGTGAAGGGTGGGGTATAAATCCAATATCTCTTCTTCCTTCTTTAAAAAAAAAAATCCTTCATGCTAGGTCTTCAAATCAGCTAAAATAAGGTTGTAGTTGACCAATTAGGGCATATGATTAACAGGACTGGCATCAGTTTGGGACTGTGGGGCATCTGCCAAGGCCTAAAGTCTGACAAAGAATCCACTACTGATCAGAGAGGAATGATAAAATATCATTAAAATCTTCCATTTTGTGTTGAGTAACAGGAATGAGCTATAACTTCTTTGCTTACATTTTAGCTTTGCAGATTATGAGGGGGCTTAAAGCAGTATAAAACAGGTTGTGATCACACACACATTAAATAAATAATGCACTTTCAATGCACTTTCCAACTGTATTTTACTGTGTGAACTGGCAAAATCCAATTGGAAAGTGCACTGAAAGTGAAATGCAGGTGCATTGTTTCTTGTGTGTGATCGCCACCACAATTACAGTCTGGTCCCTCCTCCAGGAATGTGTCTGTGTTAGCATGTGCACAGTAGAAGTATCAGAAGGCATCTTGTGTACAACCTTGTAAAACCTGGATGGGTTTGTATTGGAGTGCAAAAATGGCAAAGCTAGTTGCAGCCCCGGGAAAGATAGTGTGAAATGGGCAGTCTTCGCAGTGGAGGACGGTAAGCAGTGGGGTGCCGCAAGGCTCGGTACTGGGTCCCATGCTCTTTAACTTGTTCATTAATGATTTAGAGTTGGGAGTGAGCAGTGAAGTGGCCAAGTTTGCGGATGACACTAAATTGTTCAGGGTGGTGAGAACCAGAGAGGATTGTGAGGAACTCCAAAGGGATCTGTTGAGGCTGGGTGAGTGGGCGTCAACGTGGCAGATGCGGTTCAATGTGGCCAAGTGCAAAGTAATGCACATTGGGGCTAAGAATCCCAGCTACAAATACAAGTTGATGGGGTGTGAACTGGCAGAGACTGATCAAGAGAGAGATCTTGGGGTCATGATAGATAACTCACTGAAAGTGTCAAGGCAGTGTGCGTTTGCAATAAAAAAGGCCAATGCCATGCTGGGAATTATTAGGAAGGGAATTGAAAACAAATCAGCCAGTATCATAATGCCCCTGTATAAATCGATGGTGCGGTCTCATTTGGAGTACTGTGTGCAGTTCTGGTCGCCGCACCTCAAAAAGGATATTATAGCTTTAGAGAAGGTGCAGAGAAGGGCAACTAGAATGATTAAAGGGCTGGAGCACTTTCCCTATGAAGAAAGGTTGAAACGCTTGGGACTCTTTAGCTTGGAGAAACGTCGACTGCGGGGTGACATGATAGAGGTTTACAAGATAATGCATGGAATGGAGAAAGTAGAGAAAGAAGTACTTTTCTCCCTTTCTCACAATACAAGAACTCGTGGGCATTCGATGAAATTGCTGAGCAGACAGGTTAAGACGGATAAAAGGAAGTACTTCTTCACCCAAAGGGTGATTAACATGTGGAATTCACTGCCACAGGAGGTGGTGGCGGCCACAAGTATAGCCACCTTCAAGATGGGTTTAGATAAAAATATGGAGCACAGGTCCATCAGTGGCTATTAGCCACAGTGTATGTGTGTATATAACATTTTTTGCCACTGTGTGACACAGAGTGTTGGACTTGATGGGCCGCTGGCCTGATCCAACATGGCTTCTCTTATGTTCTTATGTTCTTAATATCAGAGCATAAGAATTGCTTTCTAGCATTTTTGCATTTTCCAAATGATGAACGGAGGATGGGACCAGGAGATTTGCCCTTCTGCTAGGTATAAGGCTGAGCAGGAGTTTGGAAATACATTCAATAGTTGAACATACTTTGTGTTGATAGTGTAGTCACATATGAACTGAACATTCCTACTGTTTCCTTGCCCATTAACCACCATGAATGGCTGTCAGACAGCTTTACACCTGTGCAGTAGCCATGGTGGTGGAGTTTCATTCGATTGCCTTGCAGGGGCTTTTACATCTATGTAGTAGGTGAGGTTGATGCTACTTGGGGTCATATATAGTCAGATCAATGAAGTGAGGGGAAAACTACACCTAGCATAAGGTTATTCAAAAATGTATATGCATGAACAACATTGGTAACATGGACTTATATAAACACCATTTTAAAAAAAAGTTCAAGGATTTCTGTTTGAATGATTTTCTCACTGTTCATTTATATAATTGGTTGCTGAGTGGTGTGCAACAACAACAGGTTTGTGAGGTAGGGTGGGGTAGGACTGCCATACGAATCTGTTAGAATGAGCATGCATGAAACATTGCCAATGGTTCCATGTGGTACTGTGCTGTATCATCAGAATATATGAAACGTAACCTAGGGAACAAACTTGGACCGCTTGTAAACAGCAAACGAATTAACAGCAGTTTCGCTCCCTGTTTGTAACTGGTGAACATTTGGTGAGGAGGACCAGTGAGTGTCTAAGAATCCTGAGATGTCAACTGAATGTAAAACGACAGTCAATGGGACAGTCTGCCATAAAGCTTACTGGTTGAATTTTGGCCCATCACTTTCTTTCAGTCTTACTCCACAGGGTTGTTGTGAAGACAAAATAAAGATGGGGAGTGCCATGTAGGTCACCCCAAGCTCCTAGGACAAAGATATGTTCTGTAGACAGATAGCTCAAATCCTAGTGCTCGTAATGATTTTATTATGGGCTGAACTTCCCTTAGTTAACTAGCATACACATGAGCCACAAAACAAAATAGACACAGTTCCTTCTTTAGAACCAGAATCAGAAAACTCTTCGTTATTTTGTTCCTTTCCCCACATCAGTTATTAACTAAAACTGTCAATCTTTTCAAGGTATTACAAGTATTACTACCCAGTGAAAGTTCACTGTAGAATAAGGAATGGATTTATGATCTTTATGCCAGTGTGTTGTTTGCAGTAAAGACACAAGTGATAAATAAAGCACACAGCCCTTTGGGAAGAAAAAAAAGCAAATACAATGTGCTACTTCTTTTTAAAAATCTAATGCCAAGAAATAAAGCTACAACTTTAAATGCAGAAGAAATCTCACAATGTCAACACTCCCCCCCCAACCAATTCTTTAATCAAGCACTGTTCTTAATTTTTAAAAGATATATCCTAGCCAGATCTTAAATGTTTATGTTTGATGTACATTATTATCTCTTGCCCAGTGCCATGGTGTCATTTGAGGTGTCCCCCAAGAGATGGCACATCATCGATTTCTTGGTTGTCTGAGAACATTCTGTTTCTGTCTTTGCCATGCAAGTCGTATTGTCTGATAGTCAACACAAGGGCACTGCCAAGACATTGCCATCTTTTAACAGCAAACAATTTTGCAATGTTCTGTTTTCATGAGTAAATCTGTAGTTCTTCAAAATGTGGTCCTCAGAAAAATCAATCTGTCATCTTGAATCTTTTTATTGCTGCCTTAAAAGGGGAGGGGAGGGGGGCAGAAGCAGTACAGCAGCTACAGAATAATAGAGAATCAAACAGCTGTCCCACTGCAGTTCTCATTAGGAGTCAACTGTGTTTTCTAAACTTGTTGTTGTTGTTTTCTGAAGAAAGATTGAAGACATTCTTCACACTCAAAGAAACACATACTGTTACACACTTCTTACTCCTCCATATGGTGACATCCAGTGGATGCGCCTCTACGTTTAACTTCCGGAGCACTGGAAATTTACACTGTCTTTGTAATGTTATCTGCCAATATACAAGAAGAGCATAAGTGAAGGCAAAGAGGCTATTGTGTCCGGCGTTCGTCCCAGAAAGTATAGCACAGCGCGCCTGTGGGCGGTGCCTGGAAGAGACGAATGCAGCCCGCCTATGACAGGAAGTTTAACTGGCCAAGATTGGACCTGACCAGGAAATATATATAATGGGGGACCCGGACCCGCCATGTTGTCTTTGTGATGTACTTGCTAATAAAGCATGTTGCCATCTGAACATCGCCGACCTCAGTACATTACACTGGCAATGAAGGTGGGATACCTTGAGCAGACAGCAGCCTCCAGCCGCTTGCAAGTCCTGCGCTCCAAGCTCTAGTGCTTCCGTGGCCAAGGCCATGGCTACTGCTCCTGGACAAACCCTACCGGCATTCGACGTCACCCGGCCTGACTTATGGAAATCATGGGTGCACCAGATCAACTACTACATAGAGCTGCACAAAATGGGGGCAGCGGCAGAGAAGAAGGCACTTCTCCTGAGTTCGTGTGGGGCGGAGACCATCCAGCTGATGAAGCGACTCATCGCGCCGACCACCCTCGCAAGGGCCACCTATGACCAGCTGGTCAAGGCGATGACAAACCGCATGGCACCCCAGCTATCCCGTCTCATACGCAGGCACACATTCTACATGAGACAGCAGGGACAAGCTGAGTCTGCCACCGAGTATCTTGCAGAGCTCCATGTATTAGCCCTGAGATGCGATTTCACGGGGCACCTGGAAGAAATCCTGCTGGACTGCTTCGTGGTTGGTGTCAGGGAGGAGAAAATGCGCTGAAAGTTGCTAGCATACGAGGACAAATACATCAACCTTGCAAAAGCTCTTTGACAGGCAACCGCCTTCGAACAGACGCACACCAGCCCTTCTGCAAACCAGGCCACCATCTCGGATGGCTCCAACAAGGAAGGGGCACACCAGCTTCACCATCAGCCACGCAGCAGGCTGAAAACACCAAACAGACCACGGGCAAGCACCAAGTGCGCCAGCTGTGGGGACCCACACGAGCGCCGAGACTGCCCCTACTGTAATGCAGACTGCAGAAGCTGCGGAAGAGTCGGCCACATTGCCTGAGCTTGCAGGGCCAGAACCAACAAGAGGCCCCAGTCCGCACACCACACCACAACTCGACAGACGCACACACGGCGACCTCAAACAGCATCCAGGTAATGAACTTGCCCCTGGACACCCCCGACAAGGTCAAAGTGCAGGTCTTGATCGAGGGGGGTCCCTGCCTGATGGAATTGGACACAGGATCTTCCATCTCCATAATTTCGGAGGAGACCCTCAGTAAACTCTGCTCCCACAACTGGCCGGTTCTGCGGCCCGCGGAGTTCATATTGTGGGACTTTCAAAAGAGTCCAGTGCAGATCATGGGGTGGGCCAGAGTTAGGGTGGAGTTTAAAAAATTTAAAGGGACCCTGAACATACTTGTGGTGAAGCGCCGGCTCACCACCCTTTGAGCATTGGCTTGGTTTAAGCCCCTGGGCATCAAAATTGTTGGGGTGGACCACATGCAGGCACACAATTTCGACCAAGTGTGCCAGAAGTTCTCAGAAGTATTTGATGGGGCTCTAGGAACCTACAAGGGGCCATCTATCGTGCTGCAGCCGGACCCCATGATTAGGCCCTTAAGGCTGAAGGCTCAGCGGGTTCCGTTAGCGCTTAAGCCGAACATCGAAGCCGAACTGGACCGCCTCGTGGCCCAGGGGGTGCTAGAGCCCATCTTTCATGCCACTTGGGAAACCCCCATAGTCACCCCAGTCAAGGCAAAGGGGGATGTGTGCATCTGTGCAGACTACAAATGCACAATAAATAAAGCACTATAGGAGCACCCATACCCCATGGTCAGCCATGGTCAGTCATGTCCTCACCTCTCTGGCCGGCTCTAAGATTTTTGGGAAGCTGGATCTGGCCCAAGCATACCAAGAACTTCCGGTGAATGAGCAAACGGATGAGGCACAGACCATAGTTACACACCGGGGTGCTTTCAAGGTGTGGCGACTACAATTTGGGGTCAGCATGGCTCCGGGAATTTTCCACAGCTTAATGGACTCTCTCCTTAAAGGTATTCCTGGAGTAGAATCCTTTTTCGATGGTGTTCTGATTGCAGCACCTGACGCCGACGAGTTCTGTCGCCGCCTTCAAGAGGTGCTCCGTCATTTCCAGAATGCGGGTCTCAAGGAGAAGTGGGAGAAGTGCTTGCTTGGGATGTCAAGGGTGGAGTTCCTGGAGTTTGCAGGGGACGCCATGGGAATTCACCCAAAGGCCAACAAGACCAGGGTGATAGTCCAGGCCCCGGCCCCCACTTGCAAGGCAGAGCTGCAAAGTTTTTTGGGGCTCCTGAACTTTTACCACTCATTCTTGCCCCACAAAGCAGCCCTGGCCGAATTCTACACAGACTCTTAGACAAAGGCGCCCCATGGGTCTGAGGAAGAAAGCAGTCCACGGCCTTCTAGGCAGTCAAGGACATCTTGGTTTCAAATGAGGTACTCCATTTTGACAAGTCCCTCCTTGTGATTTTAGCCTGTGATGCTTCCCCTTATGGAGTAGGCGCCATCCTGGGCCACCAACTCCCGGATGGGAGAAAGATCCCCATGGCATATTACTCTTGAACCTTGAACCAGGCTGAGTGCAACTACGCCCAAATAGATAAGGAGGCATTGGCAATCGTGGCGAGTGTATACAAATGCAACGACTACCTGTATGTAGGCGCGTCATGATTTCCACAGACCACAAGCCACTGCTCGGCCTACTTGCCCCAGACGCCTCAGATCCTGTTGCAGCGGGTCCTGCGGTGGAACGAGTTCCTCAACTCATACACCTACAAGCTTGTCTATTGCCCTGGCAAGTATGTATTCTTTGGGGTAGCATAGTGGTGGTCCCTCCCCCACTCTGGAAGCAAGTGCTCGAAGCCTTGCATGAGACACACTCGGGGATAGTGCGTATGAAAGCTCTGGTGCGGAGCTATGTATGGTGGCCAGGGATGGATGAAGAGATAGAGGTTTGGGTTAGGAGGTGCCCGCCCTGCCAAGAGTCCCAGCCAAATCCGCCCGGTCCTCCCGTTCACCACTGAGAATCCAATCGGGTGCCATGGTCCTGGCTACATTTAGACTTTGCGGGGCTATACCAGGGCAAATATTCTTTATCTTGGTGGATGTTTACACAAAGTGGCTGGAGGTCTTCCCAGTTGTTTCCACCTCCACCACGGCTGCAGTCTGAGCTTTACAGAGGTTTTTTTTTGCATCCACAGAATCCCTGACACTGTAGCGACGGACAACGGCACCGCTTTTACCTTCCAGGACTTCCAGGAATTCCTGAATAGGTACCTCATCCACCACATTCAGTCCGCTCCCTTTCACATTGCCACTAATGGCCAAGCAGAGCCCATGGTTCGCACAACCAAGGAGGCCCTGGGTCACATAATCCAACAGGAATGGAATCACCAACTATCCGCCTTCCTATTTGGGAACAGAATCAACCCTAACCCGGCTACAGGCGTAAGCCCTGCCAAGTTACTCATGGGCAGGAGGTTAACCACCCATCTCAATAGGCTACACTCTGACTGGGCCCTGGACCTCCGCAGTTCCCCTGAGACCAGGGAGACCACTAGGGAGTTCTTTCTGGGGGATCCAGCCAATGCTAAGAACTTTGCGAGCGGGCCAGAGTGGATACCAGCTTGGGTGCTGCAGCTCATCGGGTCCCGCTCTTAAGAGGTCTGATCGGAAGGGGGGCAGCTCCTCCACAGACCAACTTCACCGCCGCACCATGCCGGAGGAGCTGGCAGGGCCACTGGGAGTGGGGAATAGAGAGAGCACGGGGCTGCTGCAAGAAGCAGCCCTTCCAGGCTCACCGGGTTTGCTCATTGAGGAGCCTTACAGGGTGGGGAAGATACCTCCACAGTCTCGAGACAACGCTCTTGTAGTGTACGGCGTTCGCAGAACGCAGCCAGTTCATAATGGCCATGACAGCAGAATGACATCAGTCCACCCCAGCCGCGGAGGTAACTGAGAAACATCCAGGTGCCTCCGCGCTGGGCGCCACGATCCGCCAATCACAGCTTGTGGCGGGAAATACGGCTGGTCGGCATTGGACCGGCCAGCAGGAAGAATAGTCCGGCTACTGTATATATGCGGGATCCGGCCCGCGTGCTATCTCTCTTCCATCTTGTACTGTACCAGGAATAAACTATGTTGCCCTACGCTCGTCTCCAAGTCTGGTACTTTACAGCTCTGCTGACTGCACCCCAAAGCGAGGAACCAGCGGTTACAGAACTCCTGGCAGCAGCCCCAACTCCCCAGATTGAACCTCAGCGGTCGCACAGAGAGCAGCAGCCTCCTGCTCATTTGAAAGACTATGCATCTTGAACTAGGGGGGAGGAGTGTTGTGTATGGCATTCATCCCAGAAAGTACAGCACAGTGCGCCTGTGGGTGGTGCCTGGAAGGGACGAACGCAGCCCGCCTATGGCGATCAGTGACAGGAAGTTTAACTGGCCAGGATTGGACTTGACCAGGAAGAAGATTGTTCCGGGAAATGTATATAATGGGGGACCTGGACCTACCATGTTGTCTTTGTGATTGACAGGCCCCTGGGGCCGTCCAGGGGTCCCCGACATGGCTATTGCCCCCAAGGAGCTCGGTCCTTCAGTGCCCCTGAGTGGCTAACCCAGAGGTCTCAGAATTGGGAGGGGTCTGGGTTACTTCACCCACGACCTCCGCTCCCTGGCTGTGCTCGGGCTCCAGTCTCTCCCTCTCTCTCTGCTAGGCAGCCCTCTCTCAGCATCAGCCCACTTCCTCCTTGACCTCTTTGTGGGCTCGCCCTTTTATCCTCCCTGGGGCTCCCTCCTCCTTCCCAAGGCCCTCTCCTGGCCGGCCCCTCCCCCATAAGGCTGGACGCTGAGGAGCAGCGTCCTGGGGTATGCCTGCTCCGAGGGCTGCTGGGGCGTCCAAGCCTGGGGCCGTGGATGGTGTTGGAGGCCTTTGTAGCTTCCTGGTGTCTTGGTGCTTTTTGGCCTCCCGCTCTTTGTCTGGGAGGCGGGGACTGTGCAATGCCTTGCGGGGCTTGGGCCGCGTTCAGCTGGCATCAGGATGGGGGGGGGGCTTCATTGCCAGCAGACTGCGGCTCCCTGACGTCCAGATGGGTTGGGGCTCCATCGCTGCAACGTCTGCCATCTGGGGTGCCTGTGGGGGTGGTGTCGGGGGGGCGAGTGGGGTCATCAGTTGTGGGGGTGGACTCCTGGGTGAGTACCACCCCGCCCAGTGATGTACTCGCTAATAAAGCATGTTGCCATCTGAACGTCTCCAACCTCAGTAAATTACAGAGACACTCTGAAAAGTGAGCAAATTCACTAGCTCATCCCAGAAATTGAGAGAAAGAGAGAGAATGCTCCAAAAATTGTTTCCCCTTGAGGTAACATAGTCCTTGAGTCAACTTACAACTTAAGTCTTTCTCTACCAGTTCCTGTAAACTTTTTTTCATTGTCTCTGCCTTCAGATGGAGAAATGTCTCCAAACTCTGAAGTGTATTTTGTCTACAGACACAATTTCAACTATTAGGGGAATATATCATCACGTTTAGTTCCCACAGATGAAACATTAGCTGCCTGTCCTTAATCATTGCATTAACAAAGAAACAGTTGGCCAGCAGCCCTAGCACTGTATATTTTTCCACCAGCTTCTACTAAATAGGCGATCATTTCCTTTGCCACTGCTGGCAGCTCAGAGGGCCAAAAGAGATATGATGAAGATAAGAACTCACCATCCATCACTGGAAGGCAAATGACAAGTATGCATCCTCCTGATTCAGTCTGGGCTCCAGGGGAGAAGAAACAGGGGCTTCAACCTTCAACCCCCCGCATGCTTTTGCTCACTGAAGCCACCATCCTCCCTCCTTCTATGAGCACTTTAAAGGGAAAAGACAGTTTTGTTTTAAAAACTATGCATGCTTGTGGTTTAAGTACCTAATCATTCTGTTTTAGCAAGATGAACATTCAAGCAGTTCATAGTTCTACAGTGTTGCACTTTGTAAACAGGTAATGCTGGCTTTGCTTTTTGTGTGTTCCCACTAGAGTGTTTTCTGACTTAGCCACAGGGCATTATGCAATTCATCATACAGGAATGAGTGATGTCGGCAGCCTACACAGCAACACAGCTCTGCAAAATAATGTGAGGCTTCAAATGCCATAACTCTTTGCTAGCAAAAGTGCCATTTATTTTTCCTTCATATCCTACCCAGATAGCCCTTTTAACATTAGGTTGTATATTGCACATGGGGTTGATGACTGTGCAAAGAGAATAAATGAATAAATGGGCCTCAGCCAATACAGATGCAGAGTGTAAAAATGAGGGTGCTTTCAATGTGGGTGAAAATAAAAACCTTATTAGTTCATATGGTAAGGCTGTCTAGTGCACCCTGTACTTAGCAGATTCTCTCCATTGCAATGCAGTGTGCACACCACTAAACTATATTGAAAAATGACTTGTTCTGTATGTGCTGTGCAGAGAGCAAAAGATGTAATATATTTGCATGGGTGGCAGTGCAAAAATGCAATCTTGTTCACATTCTGTACTGTAGCAAGCAATATTTGCAGGAGATTTTCTGAAATTATGGCATAGACCCAGTTCTGATGGACAGTGCCTGGCCACAAGGCTGCCTGTCGAACCTGCAAAGACCTCAAAAACGCTGGCCTGGCTTATATGGAAGCACCTTATGGGCTTCTACATGCAATTATGTTGGCCTTTCGGTACAAATAACAGCACCAATGCATAGGCTAATGTAATCTCATAATCCCTGTGGCTGTTGGTGGCCTGATACACACCCACTATAACATAAATTTTGGCTTATTTATTTAAAATATTTATATACTTGCCTTTCTCCCAAGCATCCCAGGACCCCAAGGCAAGTCCTTTTAGTGGATATTTCAGCTAGACATCATATCAGATCCCATACTTTCTGCAAATGTATGGTAGAATCCCAACTTCAGAGGCAATCCAAACATTCATTGGGTCCAACAGTAAGTTAGAGACAGTAGTGAAGCAGTATGCAAATTAATAAAGGCAGCACAGGCTACATTAAAAAGCTGTAGGATGCTGATGTCCGTACCTCAGATTTTTTTTTTTTTTGTGGTTGCATTTAATTTAAGCCTTGTGACCCTGAGTGTGGAATCTTTTGAAACACTGAAGGGAAGCCTAAAATATTCCTCTTAAACTGTGCAATTTGCCTGTTCAATAAACACAAAATCTCAGTTAAAAGACATAGTCACAATCCTTTCAATTCATTAGCAGCCTGATCTACAAAACAGATTAGTTGGGTCTACTTGGAAGTATGCCAGTGGAAGTATGCCAATTAGGAAGCCAGCGCAGGACTAAACAGTGTCATCCTTCTGAGATCTTTGAAGTTAGTAGAGTTAGAAGGATGTAACTCTGTTTAGGATTGCACCATGAATCATCTGTATGCTAAGATGAATTCCACTGAATGCTGGCCTTGTCTCATGGCTGCAGTGAAGCCTACCACTTGCCCCCTGGATCCCTGTCCATCCTGGTTGGTGAAAGCCAGCCGGGATGGTATCAGGGACTCTCTGGGTGATATTGTCAACTTGTCCCTTTCAACAGTGGTTCGTCCGCTTTTGAAAAAACCATCATTAGACCCTAGGGTCTTGGGCGACTACCGCCCAGTTTTGAATTTACTGTTTCTGGGTAAGGTAGTTGAGAAAGTGGTGGCGGAGCAGTTACAGGTTTTCCTGGATGAGACATCCACCTTGGACCCATTCCAGTCCAGCTTTCATCCGGGCCATGGGACAGAGACTGTCCAAGTTGCTCTCACAGATGACCTAAGATGGCACCTGGATCAAGGCAGGTCAGTGCTGCTGATACTTCTTGACTGTGATTTGACATGGTCGATTATGATGTTATGACCCACCACCTTGCCATCGGACAAGTTTGGGGGGTGGCCTTACAGTGGTTTTCCTCCTTTCTCCGAGGATGGGGACAAAGGGTGGTGCTTGGTGAGCAGACTTCCTTGTGCCATCCACTTATATGTGGAGTGATGCAGGGAACCATTCTCTTGCCAGTATTATTTAACATCTATATGTGCCCCCTTGCCCAGATTGCCCAAGGTTTTGGAATGGGTTGCATCAGTACACTGATGACACCCAGCTCTAACTGTTGATAAGTGGCCAGCCAGTTGCCACCCCTGACCAGTTGTCTGAGGCAGTGGGAACCGTGGCTGGGTGGTTACAACAGAGCCAGCTGAAATTGAATCCAGCTAAGACGGAGGTTCTATTCCTGAGTTGGGGTGGAGTGGGTATGGGCATCAAGCTCCCAGCTTTGGATGGTGCCACATTGGTGCCAGCCCAACAGGTGAAGAGCTTAGGAGTGACTTTGGATGCCTCCTTTTCCATGGAGGCCCAGATCACGATGGTTGCCAGATCTGCCTTTTGTTATCTTCAGCAAATCAGGCAGCTAGGGCCATTTTTCTCCCCCCATGACCTGGCTACAGTGATCCATGCAATGGTCACTTCCAGACTAGACTACTGTAACTCGCTCTATGCTGGTTTACCCTTGAGACTGATCCAGAAACTGCAGCGGGTGCAGAATGCGGCAGCTCGCCTGCTCACTGCACCACCTTTACGGGTGGGCATTTGGCCAGCGCTCCGCAGTCTGCACTGGCTGCCCATTGAGTACCGGATCTGCTTCAAGGTTTTAGTTCTAACATTTAAAGCCTTACACGGCCTGGGACCAACATACCTGCAGGACCGTCTCCTTCCATACATGCCCAGGAGGTCATTACGTTTGGCCTCCCAACATCTGTTGGCCATCCCCGGCCCAAAAGATGCCCACCTTGCCTCAACTAGGACCAGGGCTTTTTCAGTCCTGGCCCCGACCTGGTGGAATCAGCTCCCTATTGAGATCTGGGCTGTACCTGGCTTATTAGCTTTCTGTAGGGCCTGTAAAACAGAGCTGTTCCACCAGGCTTTTAGCTGAGGCTGCAGGCGTCTATTCTTGATCTGGTTGGCCTCCCCGGCCAGCACTGTCATCTGTGCTAGGAAATGGAATACAAACTGCCATGATGTGAGACGGTTAGGCTGGGCAATATGTGATGACATGGTAATCTGAGTGCTGTTGAGTTGTCTGTTTATACAATGTTTTTATTGTATTTTATTGTTTTATCATATGTTGTACTTCGCCCTGAGCCCTGGGAATGGGCAGAATATAAATATATTAAATAAATAAATAATAATTCTACAGAAAATGTACTTTCATCTGTCTGATTCTCATTTCACTTAGAAACTTAAACTATTAAGCTAAAGGGAAAGGATTTATATTTACAAAAATTAAGAGTGAAATATTACATTATCCTTCTTGGACACAACAGTTCTGAATATGTTCATTCAGAAATTATATACTATTGATTTCTAGTACACTTTTGTAGGAACACAGCCTATGTAAACCAAAAACATTGCTGTTATTTTAAAATGCTGTTTTTACTGAGTCTGGGGAGAAAAAGGGTTAATAGTTGGTTTCTATAGCACATGTTTGAGCGCAGATCAGCTGGCAAAATGACTGCCATGGGAGGTACGGCCAACTACAAAATGTCAGGGAGTGAAATCATACATAACCCTGGTCTTTAAGATTTCCAGCAGAAGATTTGTTTAATAGAATGCCTTTTAAAATTAACATATTATTTTTTTAAAAAAAATTGCATACATGCAAAATAAGTATACATATTGAAGTAGCTAAGAAACCCTCATCTGGCAGTATCTTCATTTTACAGGTATATGCAAAAAGAAAGGTGGCCTGATGCTGCTTCTTGTGGCTGTCCCTGTACATGAACACTTTTCTCATCCGCACAGCCATTTTTAACTTGCACTATTATTTGGAATGATGAAGGTTGGTGATGAAGGGCTGGTGAGACCTCCTCACACAGGTATGCAGTAACAGAAAATTCTGGGCATATTTTGATAGGAAAAGAAACAATTTTTGAAAAGTGAACAAAATTTGATGTAGTGGCGTTACAATCAATTTCCACTGAATTATAACTAGGAAGAGCTGAGGCTTTCAACAGAAGTTCCATGCGGGTGCATCAAGCAATCTGAGCCATGCAGCCCAAGCATGTTTTGTGAGAATCAAGCCCCACTTTGTTTTTAGAATATCACTCTGCTATTTACCCAAGTAAACTGCTTTACATGCACTCACTGTCTGCATTATACTATCAATGAAAGAACTCACAAAGCCCCACTTGGCCCTCACCCACTTTCTGAAAACCCTTGGTGATCACCATGAAAGGTGCAAGTGGGCCTCAATGGACTCAAGGGGGCATATTTCTTTATAGGTGCAATTATGCCAAGCTTAATTATTAGTTCCAAGAGCCGGATGGCGCAGAGTGTTAAAGCTGCAGTACTGCAGTCCTAAGCTCTGCTCATGACCTGAGTTCGATCCCCAGTGGAAGCTGGGTTTTCAGTTAGCCAGCTTGAGGTTGACTCATCCTTCCAAGGGCGGTAAAATGAGTACTCAGCTTGCTGGGGGGGAAGCGTAGATGACTGGGGAAGGCAATGGCAAACCACCTCGTAAAAAGTCTGCTGTGAAAATGTTGTGAAAGCAACGTCACCCCAGAGTTGGAAACGACTGGTGTTTGCACAGGGGACTTTTCCTTTCCTTATTATTAGCAGTTGTGTTATGATCAGTGTCATAAACAAAACTTCCCATGTTTACTACTTCTTGACTGGGTCCAGACTGGCATTTTATGCCAGCACAGGGACAGGACACAGGCAGACCAAAAGAAGCATGACCAAAAACACACGGCTGCCTCCCGTCCCACTCCCGTACTCACTCCGTTTGAAGTGGTAGCTTTTTGAGGCGCGACTTGGACGCCTTTGGATGGGGTGAGTGCAGGAGTGGGACAAGAGGCACCTGTAGGTGTTTGGCCACATTTTTTTTTGGTCCACCCGCATCCCGTCCCTGTGCCAGCATAAAATGCCAGTCTGGACCCAGCCCTCATTATGCTTTCATGCAATAATAACATGGTAGAACTTGGAGTTTGACGGGCACTGTGGAGTGTTGTCATAATATCATCAGTTAATAGATCTCCCTTAATAAGTACGAGTGTGGTGCACACCAGAAAGACAGACTAATAAACTCTGCAACTGGAAACTGATTACAGCTAAGATCAATGTTCCCCTTATTTACCTGAACAGAGACTAGTTGCCCCTCTCCCTGCCCAGGAGTGCTGTCAAGAAAAATAAAGGGCCATCTGAAATTCACATATAAGTTGCAGATTTGTATCGTAGTTTTTTTTAAAAAACATCTTTTTTGTGCATAACCCATTTTAAGGGGAACTGTCTTATATTTGGGATCATCTTTCTTTTGGGTAATTACAGTATTGCCTTGATAAAATCCACTGGCAGCTTT
This sequence comes from Heteronotia binoei, assembly GCF_032191835.1. Classification (NCBI taxonomy): domain Eukaryota; kingdom Metazoa; phylum Chordata; class Lepidosauria; order Squamata; family Gekkonidae; genus Heteronotia; species Heteronotia binoei. Next base: position 41,011,585 of record NC_083232.1, read on the forward strand.
TCATTACACTTGTTCTCATTTAGACTAAAGTCTCAAATGCCTATTTTTATGATACCAGCAATTTCATTTATGACATCCTCACATATTATAAGCAAAGGGACTATAATATTTTGGAAGCTTCCACTGCAAATTGACACAAAATGATTCTTTTTTATTTATTATTTGACAAGCTCCTTGGTGTGTCATTTGGTACTTAAAACTAACCAGATCTGGTAGCTAATTTAAATTGAAGACCGCTCAGTATAGAAGGAGAAATCTGGAGAACTTTGCTGTTTTGAGAGGAGAAATTAATGAGGTGTTAGACAGTACTAGCACAAGAATCCAGCATGTGGTGAAACTATAATTATGAAAATCCCAACACTATATTCAAGACTATAATGAAATTCAAGACTATAATGAAAATAAGATCATAATCCAGGAAACAAATACAGTTCTCCACCTAAACAGGATATCTAAAACATGAAATTTAAAATAACTTCCAAGTAGCTCTGTTTGTAACTTGTTTTCAGAATAATGAAATCCTTGGTGTCCATATGTTGTTCTTACTTCATTGAACAAAGTTGCTAACTAGCTGTCTGTGGTCAGCTCAGTGGGTCCCATGTTGAATCAAGGGAGGAAAGAAACTGTGCAAGAGCCCTACAGCAGTTTTCTTGAACATAAGATTATTTTTCTGAATATCTCCTGCAGTTTTCGATATGCCTTTGTATGTCTTCAGCTAGTGTGTCTTTCCCCCCCAGTATTGTTATAGCTGATTGCAAGTTGAGATATATAACACATAGTTATATATGCTACAGCTGAAGCCTTTTTCAGAGAGATGTTACAACCTGAATCTCTGTTCCTTTGCCAGATCTCCAATGATTAAGAGGATAATCATAAGGGTACCTTTGAAACTGCTTAGGACAATTGTGGGGCTGCTACCAAAAAGGCCATCTCTTATGTGCCTACCAGGTGAGCCCTTTGATTGATGGCACAGTCAAGAGGCCTTATCCATTCAATCTTAATTCCTCTGATTAAGACCACATGACTGTCCCACCCATCAAAGAGGCTCATCAAGTAGGCACATGACTGAGGGCTTTTTCGATGGCAGCCCTACAATTGTGGAACAACTACACTAGAGAGGTGTGCCTGGCCCCTCACTGTCAGTCTTCAGAAGGTAGTTGAAGAAAGTTCTATTTAGGAATGCATTTGATATTTTTAGTTTTTATTTATTGATAGTCCTTGTTGGAGTTTTTGAATTGTGGCTTTATTTGAGTTTTTATGATTATTGTGTGGGGTTTTAGTGTTTTATTTATATTGGCAGTTGCCTTGAGTTCTACAAAGGAGAAAGGCAGCTAATTTTTTTTTAAATAAATAAATTAGGATAACTACTAAGCCCCACATTGGTTAATGGAAGCACACCTACACACCTGAGGCATAACTTAGAATGCAAATCTGCAGCCAGACACAGCTGTCCCACTATATGAGTCGGATCCAGCACTAAGTATCTGTTAAAGAAATTATTTCTGTCAGTGGAGTGGGACATCCTCACTCTTTCCTCTTGCAAAAATGCCCTCCAAAATTCTGCTCTGATGGGGCATAGAGGCCTTCTGCAAGAGTGTGAGGGAGCAGCCGGAGATCTGCTATGAGAAGGAGACCCAGCAACAATGTTCTCCCTTCTAGCTGTGGAAATTTCTGCTGGCTTCAACCAACGTTCCCTCTAAGCTGAGTTAGTGTGAGCTAGCTCATAGTTGTTTAGCCTCCAGCTCATACATTTTTGCCATAGCTCAGGAAGGATGGCCCCAGAGCAAATTAATCTATGCAGTAGCTCACAACTTTGATGACTGCAGCTCACAAAGCAGAATTTTGTTCACAATACTCCACAGCTTAGTATTGACTCCAGCCCCATAAACCCATTCTGAGACACCCATATCTCAGATGGTAGGCTGCATGGCATGGTCTACATTCCCCATGTCAGGTGTGGGGAGGAAGAGGGCAACAGGGAGAGAGAAACTTTCCCCTCATTTCATCTATCTGTTGCTGTTGGTTGTCAGTGCTGTGACAACCACAGCTGTTAGTTAAACATGGCTGGGATGCATGTAGAGCTAGAAACACGATGGTATTGACAGCAACTTCACTGGGACTGCCATGGGATTTCCAGAGTTTGGAAAACAAAATTGGAGGTGGGACACAGCCATTTTCTTATTTTTTAGCAAACTGAATCAAGTCCGTGAAGGTTCACTCATTTCTTCAATATTTCTATCTTCCTTCCATCCTCTGTGAAAAGCATTGTGTTTATGAGAGTATTGATGATGTCTGCTGATTTTGTGATGTCATTGTCTGCATAGAGAAAATTAGGGTTACATTTTACAAATATGTTCAAGCATTGTTATAAAAGAAGACCACGCAGAGGCTATCTCAACATTTAAACCAGAAGACACGATAAAAGCTGGATTCAAATGCAACAGTCACAATGACAGATTCTGCAACTATTATTCCTTCTTTTCTCCCCTAAGGATGTCAAGTTGAAGATAAAAAAAATTATTCTTCTTCAAAGCTGTGCAATTTTCAGAACATTTAACAGGGACTGGTGATTCTATTGTTTGTGCCAGTTTCATTATGTTGTCAGCACAGATGAAACAGATATAGTGAGTCTTACAGAGCAAATGAAGTAGCTCATATGAGCCTAAGTATTAGATTCTTAACCTATATACAATGTGGACATGCATTCAGATTGTGCAGTCATTGGCTCAGGTCCAGCAGCATGCAAGCAGAAATGTAAACAGACTTAGCACAGTTCTGCTTGGCCAAGATCCCTATATATTATAGTGCTCAGAAATTGGTTGTACTTGATCTTGTGCAGAGAACACAGTAAATTTGACTTCACACAAGGGGCTACTCATGGTCTTTTTCTGATGTTTCTACTTGTGCACAAGCTCTAGTGCAACCCAACCCATTGTTGTAAATCCAACTCATTACTATAAAACCACCAGCATTTAAAAAAAAACTCACTAGCATCAAGATGCATCTATTCTTCTCACTTAGCAGCATAGCTCAATAACTGTTCCAGTAGCCATAAAACAGAATAAACTGGGAACATCAGCATGCTCTAATCCATCTCTGAGCAGCAATATCATTGAGCTATCAAACCCTGTTCAAAGCTAATTATTTTTCTGATGAAGGTACATTAAATTACCACCTCCTGGGAATATTATTACAGTTTTGGCAGCCAGTATAACTCAGCTTGGCCAGATCTCCATATTTGATTATACTTAAAGGATTATTAGTTACTATGCAAAAAATTCACTCTAGTCATCTTTCATTTGTGAAACAACCAGAAATATTCTTTAATGTGCATATGAAACCAGCTGAAACTGGTCGCAGCCAAGAGTCTTATCGCTTTTACAATCCATTCCCGGCTGGGAACAGTCTTATTCACAAGTTGCAAGAGCAGCAGGAACTGCAACAGACTGTATGGTCCACACAGCACAGGGATGCCTGTAGGGTTTCTCAGAGGTGGGATAGAGCAATATAGAGGATAGCATAGCAGGATTGAAGTAGGATAGAGTAGGATAGTGATCTGAATACAGTGGAGAGGTTTGAATCAAATCCAAGTTGCCTGGTTGAAAATTCAAATAATGGTTAAAGAAGATTCAAATTGTATAGAACTAGGTTAAGAGATACAGTAAATCTGGAATAAATTAGATGTAGATCTGAACTAGACTATCAGAGCCCTCCCACCCCCAAAATCTGCACCTAGAGGATTCTGTGACTTGTCATGGAGAGTGGCTGAGTGCCTGAAGAAAAAATGTCCTGTCCTTTCACCACAGGCTTAATGAGATACTCTTTAGCAAAGATTTTATTTACCTCCAGGCCATTATGAGATTCAGCAGTCCATTTCCATACATGTAAGCCTGTTTTAAAGAGATTATATGTATTTCTCCTGGCCAGTTGAAGGGGAGCGGGCTGAAACTGAATCCAGCGAAGACAGAAGTCCTTTGTCTGGGTCGGGGCGCCTGGGAAGGGGAAATACCTCTCCCGGTCTTCGACGGGGCACCGCTGAAAGCGGCGCACCGGGTTAGGAGTCTGGGAGTTTTACTGGAGCCTTCATTATCAATGGAGGCCCAGATTGCAGCCACTGCCAAGTCAGCCTTTTTCCATCTGAGGTGGGCAAGGCTGTTGGCTCCCTTCCTAGAGCGCCAAGATCTGGCAACGGTACTTCACGCAACAGTCACCTCGAGACTGGATTACTGTAATGCCCTCTACATGGGGCTGCCTCTGTACCGAACCCGGAAGCTGCAGCTGGTGCAGAACGCAGCGGCCAGACTGTTGCTGGGGCTCCCTAAATGGGAGCACATACAGCCTGGACTGCGCGAGCTGCACTGGCTGCCAGTTATATACCGGGTTCGTTACAAAGTGCTGGTCATTACCTTTAAAGCCCTATATGGTCAAGGACCTGTCTACCTTAGGGACCGTCTCTCCCCATATGAACCCCAGAGAGCACTGAGGTCAGCTGGAAAAAACTTGTTGACCACCCCCGGACCAAGAGAGGTGAAGCTGCAATGCACCCGCAATCGGGCCTTCTCCTCTGTAGCCCCGAACCTATGGAACCAACTTCCAGAGGAAATGCGGGCCCTGCGGGACCTTGAACAATTCCGCAGGGCCTGCAAGACCTTCCTCTTCCGACTAGCTTGCGCTGGCGTAGAAAGAAATTGCTAATGATTACCGCCATCATAAAGAACAAATAGCATTAGCACTTTTATCAATTTAATTAATTAATTTTAAACTTATCAGAATTTTAATGTTAATGTTTAATGTTAAATGTAACTTTGTCTTTTGTATAATGGTAATTTGAATGATGTTGTTAGCCGCCCTGAGCCTGCTTCGGCGGGGAGGGCGGGATATAAATAAAATTATCTATCTATCTATCTATCTATCTATCTATCTATCTATCTATCTATCTATCTATCTATCTATCTATCTATCTATCTATCTAGTTGGCAACTCTACAGCCAGGGGTTTGAGCAAGCCCATTTGTTCTCCTCCTCCCATTCAACTGCTCTCAACATTTCTTGAACATCTTTTGTCCGCAGCAGGCCATATTGGGGTTGTTTGTTTGTCTTTGCAGTAATTTACGAAGTCATGTTTTTCTGCTGGCTTATCCTTTCTCTTTCTTCATCAACAAGGGGGCATGGTGATATGCTTTCAATGGTAATGGTGATATGGGCCACTGTGTGTATATACAAACAAACTGCAATCAGCACCTCTTTATGTTGGACTTGGGCCAACATAGAAATTGTGCAGTCATTTCAACTGGCTGATCAGAATTAGAACTCAAGCAATGAAGCCTCTAAAAGCAAAATAGCCATACATGGTATACTTTTAGCTTCTGTACTGGTAAGTACCACTTTAATTTCCCCTTAATTTGGAGAGCCAGTTTGGTGTAGTGGTTAAGTATGCGGACTCTTATCTGGGAGAACCAGGTTTGATTCCCCACTCCTCCACTTGCACCTGCTAGCATGGCCTTGGGTCAGCCATAGCTCTGGCAGAGGTTGTCCTTGAAAGGGCAGCTGCTGTGAGAGCCCTCTCCAGCCCCACCCACCTCACAGGGTGTCTGTTGTGGGGGAGGAAGGTAAAGGAGATTGTGAGCCGCTCTGAGACTCTTTGGAGTGGAGGGCGGGATATAAATCCAATATCTTCTTCTTCTTCTTCCTTTATTATCCAGATAAAGACTTGGTTTGAATTATGAAATGCAAGTTAATTAATTCTACCTGATTAATGAAATAAAATGTCAAGATCTTTTGTGATTTGTTTCTTACTAGCATTAACATCAAATAATATAGGAATTTACTTGTTGGATGCTTGAACTATATTCAGATTTTTTTGGTGGATAAAAATGAAATAAAGTACTCTTGACTGGATGCTGCTCATCTAAGCAGCACAGTAAATGTTATTCTGCTACCTTTTACCTGGGAACCAGATCAGAATTGAGATTTATTACCTGCTTTTTCCATTCTCTCAGGGGAGAATTCCTGCTTATCAGAAGTTGGATAGGTGTTTTGGATTCATGGAGGATTGACATGCTTCTCAGTGAGGAGCCGGTTTTGGATTCATGGAGGATTGACATGCTTCTCAGTGAGGAGCAGACCAGACCTTCTGTTCTGGGCAGAGAAGGTGTTTTAATGCCTGCTGTCCACATCTTCTAGACAAGAAAGTGGCCAAGACATGCTTATAAAATTCTGAGTAGATTTACTTTGGCTGACGAGGAATCCCAGGGTTTCTTTTTGGCTTTGAAGAGTCTCCAGAGAAGAATCACATTCCAACATCTACAGAGGATATCTGGAGTCATTAAATCGACTTAAATTCATCATGAGCCAAAGCCTCTTTGGAACTAATTGATATCTAATGGAATCTGACTGGTGCTTTTTGAAGGATCACATCTTAAAAAGGTAAAGGTCTTTATCTATTGCTATGGGACTAAATTAAGACTTATTTGGAAGAAAAATAAAGTTCTGGATACTAATATAAGACACTAAAATGAAGAAGAAGGAGGTGGGGGGAAATTGGAACAGAGGAAATTAAAGCAACGACTAAAAAGGGGGAAAATTGGAATTGTACATACCTGTGGTCAGCTACCCCCTCTGATACTAGAAGAGAACTGCAGAACAACAAGACGTCACAAGAAGTGACATCATAGAAATATCACGAGACTTCTATATCATAGAGAATGAGACTTTGTGGCAAGAAAGGAAAGTGGTGGCCATTAAAAGAAGGGGAAAAAATTAAGACTCCTAAGCCTCTCTAGGATTGTAACCATAGAGAAACATCGGCAGCCATTAAAAGAAGGTAATTTTTTGTAAAAATGTTTTTTAAAAGAACGGGACAGTTAAAAAGAGTGGAGCCAACAAATATCAACATTTGAAGGTTAAATATACTGGTCTGTGTGATTTAAAGCCAACTGGGAGCAATTTATAAGAAAAAGAAAAAAAATGAAAAATAAAGAAAAAATCGCGTGGCCGCCATTTTGGAAATTTTAAAATTTTAAAAATTAATATATTGGCTCTGGAGTTTAGGAGGACAGCAATTTTGGGCTTATCTGAAAGGGCATGCCCTAATCGAGAAGTCTGTATAGTTTCAAAAGTTTTGGTGACATCAACTTTAGTGCCTATATTTACAATGGGAAGGCAGTAATGTCAGCCCAAAAGCCAGGGAAACCGATACAGACAAGAGCCAAGACACTAGAAGAAGTTAAGAAATCTGAAAAAAAGAACAAATGGATGCCATGGAAGCAAGACTGGTGAAGGTGATTAAAGAATCTGTAAGTGAAAGCAAGAAGGAATTAAAAAAAAGATATAGAAGCACTCACTAAAGAAATTAAAGCAATATCAAAAAGAATTCAAGATGTTGAAGATAAAGTGACAGACCATGATGTAAAAATTAACACAGTGGATTCCACTATTAAAATGCAGGAAAAAGCAGTACTGCAAGATTGCAAATTAATGGAGAACCAGATACGTTTGAGAGGGGTACCTGAAAAAGATGGAATGGACTTAAGAACATACATAATAAGGATTATGGCTGAATTTGTTGGTAATGACCCTGAAGAGACTAACTATTTCTATGACTATATTTACAGGGTCAATTCAGAGTATGCAAGGAAAAATAAGCTACCAAGGGATGTGGTAGTAAGATGTGTAATAAGAGACGTGGCGGGTAGAATTTTAAGTAAACAATATGATGGCAATTTGGTGGTGGAGGGCAGTGAAGTCAGAATCGTGAAAGAATTACCAAGAAAAGTTCTAAGTGACAGAAAACTATATAAAAAATTGACAGATCAGCTGAGAAAGAGTGAACTGAGATATAGGTGGATTCTTCCAGAAGGTGTAGGTTTTGAATACAAAGGGAAGAGATGTACCATCACAAGTGTGCAAGATATGGAGAAATTTCTGACAGAAAATAAAGAATTTGGGGGTACAGATTAAAACCAGAAAATCACGATGGATTACAAATTATTATCTTGGAATGTAAATGGACTTAACTCACCACAAAAAAGAAAGGCAACTTTTTATTGGATCGGGAAGCAAAAGTGTAACATTATTTGTTTGCAAGAAGTACATATTAAACAATTGGATTACAAATTTTTATGGAATAAGCAATTAAGTTTGGGATTTTTTTCACTGGCCAAGGAAAAAAAAAAGAGGCGTGGTTTTTTATGTGAAGCAGGACTTAGAACCAAAACTGATCTTTAAAGACGATGATGGTAGGTTTATTGCAGTGGGAGTGATGTTAAACCACAAAAGAACTTTATTGGGATTGTATGCTCCTAATGGAGCTAAGGACTCTTTCTTTAAGGACATTACGCAACAACTTGACCAAGTGACATATGAGCAAATTATGATAATGGGAGACTTTAATGGAATGGTTAAGAATATTTTGGACAGATCTGGGGGAAAAAATAAAGAAGGGAAATTGCCAAAATCTTTTTTTGAATTAGTTAAACAAGAAAACTGTGTGGATATTTGGAGAGAAATGAACCCTACAGTGAGAGACTATACATTCTTTTCAGCAAGACATAACTCTTTCTCAAGGATTGATATGTTATGAATTACAAAAAAAATTGGGGTTGATAACAAAAAAAAATAGAGATTCTTCCTAAAATAAGTGCAGATCACAACCCAATAATGTGGTTTGCGAAGGACACTAAAAAGACTTTGAGATGGCGGATAAGTGAACTGGAACTGGAAAGAATGGTGTTTGGCGATAATGAAAAAATAATTTCAAAGGTATATAAATTATTATTGAAATGGTCTACAAAGGATGAAGTGATTAAATCTCAAATGATAAAGTGGGCAATTAACATAAGTAAAGATATTTAGATGGAACAATGGGAATATTTATGGAAGAACTCTATGTAACAATATTAAAGAAAACTATTTTAAAATGCTATACAGATGGTATATGACTCCTAAAAAACTTTCGAAAATAAATAACCAGATGTCTGATCGATGCTGGAAATGTAAAAAGCATGAAGGATTTTTCTATCACATGTGATGGACTTATGAAAAGCCTATACAATTTTGGCAAATGATTCAGCAAGAAATCTCAAAGATTTTGGGCTACAAGATAAAGAAAGCACCTGAAATCTTTTTGTTGGGATTACAAATGGAAAGTTTTCTGAAACAAGACAGAACATTGCTTTGGTACATGCTTTCGGCTGCACGGACATTATATGCGCAGTTGTGGAAACAAAATAAACTACCAGAAAAATAGGACTGGATTATGAAAGTTATGCATTGGAGCGAAATGGACAAACTTACTAGAACTTTAAAAGAACTTGATATAGATAAGTATAACGGAATGGGAAAAATTTCAAAAGTCTGTTGAAAAACAGTGGAAGGTGAAAGGACATTTGGTGATTTTTAATAATGGTTAACTTTTTTCTTTCTTTTTTTTTTTAGTGTAAAATGTCCACTACAGATAAAGTAAAATTATGGATATATACCGTGTTTTTTTGCATATGAGGATTGGGATTAATAGATAATAATTAAAATAGATAACAAAATTAAGTATAGTAATATTATAAGACTATTAATTAAGATAGAAAATAATAGTAATAAGTAATTTTGTTCTTATTTGTAGTTTATTACATTATAGTTATAAGTTTTTAGAAGGTTCTTAATAGGTTAATATTACCTTTTATTCTTTTTATATTTTAAGTTGAAAGTCATAAAAGGGGGGAGGGAGATGGGAAACGTGATGCAATATGTTTGATGTTTATTTTTGGAGGATTATTGATTAATGTTACTGAATAACAAAAAAATGGTGTTTTTTTTTTTTAAAGGATAGGTGTAAAATGGATATGCATAAGCATGCTAGCCCTGTATTTTACAATTTTTATTTTATTCTATTTTTTTAGATTTATATTCTGCCCTCTCCACCAAAGTAGGCTCAGGGCGGCTAACAGGCAATGTAAAAACATTATGTAAAAACATAAAACATAGAGGTGATATATAGCAATATTACCATACAATAATACAGTGTCGTTAATACAGTACATAACTAGTTGGTTCTAAGATCATCTTCTTCAGAGGTTACATCCAGTAGTCTAGGTGATGTTAAATGCAGGTTCTTGTTTCAACTGCTACATCAAGCTCCAAGTTCAGCAGTTAAATGCAAGATGGAATAATTCCATATTGCAGGCTCTGCAAAACTGAGAGAGGTCCCAAAGGGCCCTGATCTCTTCTAGGAACTCATTCCACCAATAGGGTGCTGCCACTGAGAAAGCCCTGGCCTTAGTTGTCTTCAGCCTGGCCTCCTTTGGCCTGGGGATCGACAGAAGATTTTGAGTCCCTGAACGCAATAGTCTCTGAGGGACATATGGGGAAAGAAAGTCCTGGAGGTATTATTTTCATAAATCAATTGAACCAATCATTTGTAGTCAGTTTATGTATATTGTAGAGACTTATTCTGGGCATTGAGGCATAAACACACAACAGCATGGGAGTTGCTTCCTACTGTGTGAGTTATATTTTGTTGTTGTTGTTCAGTCGCACAATCGCATCCGACTCTTTGTGACCCCATGGACAAAGTCACGCCAGGCCCTCCTGTCTTCCACCATCCTCCGAAGTCTGCTCAAATTCGTGTTTGTTACATCAGTAAGGCTGTCCAGCTATCTCATCTTTTGCTGTCCCCTTCTTTTTTTGCCTTCTGTTTCTCCCAGCATCAGGGTCTTCTCCAGTGAGTGCTCCCTTCTATGATTGATTGTCAGTTTATTTGGCCAATGACCAGTACAAATCAAAAGCACAAACTATTTAATAAAACATCTAAGAATAAAATTGATTTAAATATAACAGGAATATCTCTAAAATTTAACATTTAAAATCCATACATAAGAACATAAAATCTGGACCTATTATATAGCGCTAAAATTTAGAATCTATATCTAAAATTTCATGCCGAATTCTACAAGCTGCTGAGAAAAATTTAGCACAGCTAATAGTGACCTGTGGATTCGCACCCATCAAAAGCTTCCTTAAAATATCTGCATCAGAACAACCTAGGTAATTATTAAGCAGAGGGGAAATTACATTAGATCAAACTTCCTGATAAAAACGACAACAAAACAGTACATGTTCTATAGATTCCACCTCATCAGTGCCACATGGACAGGTTCTCTCCTTCATGGGAGTTTTTTTAAATCTCCCATCTACAACTGCGGATGGGAGGGCTCGCCATCTTGCCAAGGTGAAAGCCCTTCGTTGACTAGGTACCTCCAAAATGGAGAGGTAGGGTGCTGGGGCAACCACATATGTTAACGTCTCTGGAGATAGGAAATTTGGGGTATTATTACTATCCCTTTGGCACTCTATATCAATCAATCTTTGTTTGATCATTGATCTTGCTTGATCATAACCCTTTTGTAAAATAAATTCTAAAGAGAAGCCCATATTCTGTAGTTTAGAGTAGATGGCCCTCTCCCAAGAGAATTGAAAATTATCTTGCAGGACTAAAGCTGACAACCCTTTGGGTTGTGTACTAATTTTAACCAAAAGTTAATAGAGGCTAGATTTACCCTAGCTTCCACTTTAACCAAACCTGACTCAAGACGTAGACTGGCATTAGACACACATCTTGGAACCTTCTCATTTGGTGGCCAAAGTATTTGAGCTTCAGCTTCAGCATCTGACCTTCCAGGGAACAGTCAGGGTTAATTTCCTTTAGGACTGACTGATTTGAAAAAGAAGATATTGGATTTATATCCCGCCCTCCACTCTGAAGAGTCTCAGAGCGACTCACAATCAGACACCCTGTGAGGTGGGTGGGGCTGGAGAGGGCTCTCACAGCAACCGCCCTTTCAAGGACAACCTCTGCCAGAGCTATGGCTGACCCAAGGACATGCCAGCAGGTGCAAGTAGAGGAGTGGGGAATCAAACCTGGTTCTCCCAGATAAGAGTTCAAACACTTAACCACTTCACCAAACTGGCTCTTTGATCTTCTTGCAATCCAAGGGACTCTCAAGATTCTTCTCCAGCACCACATCTCAAAAGCATCTATTCTGCGTTCGGCCTTCCTTATGATCCAGCTCTCATAGCCATACATTACTACTGAGAATAGCTTTGACTATACGGACTTTTGTTGGCAGGGTGATGTCTCTACTTTTTATTATACTGCCCAGGTTTGCCATAGCTGTCCTCCCAAGGAGCAAACATCTTTTAATTTCATGGCTACAGTCACCAGTCTCTCTCATGGATTGCTGCCTTGACATGATGAGAGGGCTTGCGCAGTTCAGTGAGGCTGTGGGCTATGACATGCAGGGCCACCCAAGATGGACAGGTCACAGCTGAGAACTCAGACAAAATGTGATCCACTGGAGAAGGAAATGGCAAACCACTCCAGTATCCTTGCCAACCCCCCCCCCCATGGGCAGTAATAAAAGGCTAAAAGATATGGGGCTGGAAGATGAGTCCCTCAGGTCAGAAGGTGCCCAATATGCTACTAGGGAAGAGCAGAGGGCAAGTCCAAGTAACCACAGAAAGAGTGAAGCGGCTGGACCAAAGCTGAAAGGACTCTCAGCTGTGGATGTGTCTGATGGTGAAAGGAAGGTCTGATGCTGCGAAAAACAATACTGCATTGGAATGTGGAATGTAAGATCTATGAATCAAGATAAGCTGGATGTAGTCAAACAAGAGGCGGCAAGACTGAACATTGACATCTTGGGAATCAGTGAACTAAAATGGACTGGAATGGGTGAATTTAACTCAAAGGATGTACTTTGGTGTAAATCCCACTTTACAGGCACCACACAGGAAAGAAATGGATGAAAGACCCTACATTGTTGTAATAGTCACATAAACTTCTCATCACTGTTGGGTTACACTATACAAAATCAGTTTTCATGATGCTGCATATGGGCATGAAGGGGATCTGAATGAGAAGAGAGGGAAATGAACTACCTATTGGGATTACTTCTGTTGACTCCAAAAAACCATGTATACTTATCCAGGCAATCAGTGAGAGGTTCACATGTCTTCTTGTGGAATTCTGCCTTATGGTGTTAGGTTGATAAGTTTCCTGGATATCCAGCTTGAATTCTGCAAGGACATTACATCACCAGTTGAAGTGAGGACTGAAATGTTGCACCCACTAAGTTTTTGGGAATTTCAGAAATGGTTCTAAACTCTTAGTCTAGGAGTGCTCTCTGTTCCACCAGCCCTCCATGTTGTCATGCCTGTTGTCCATCCTTGCCCACATCCTGTTGTCACCTTCCCACCAAATACCCAATAGCTGCTTACTTCATGCCTTGCTGCTACTTTGTTCTCCTACTACTACCACACCCTTCCACAATGTTTGTTGGGGTTTTTAAGCAATCCCAAAATAGCATTCTAAATATGTCACAATATCTTCTTCTCTTTAAACTGTGATAGTGGCTCAAGCTTAAAGATCCTACGTAGCATGAGTAGAGTCGCTCTAGAGCAGGGGTGTCAAACATGCAACCTGGGGGCTGAGTCAGGCCCCCGGAGGGCTCCTATCAGGCCCCCGAGCAACTGACTGTCATTTGCTTCCTTCTCCCTATCTCTTGCTTCCTTCTGCATAACAGCTTACGTTGCAAGGCTTGCTCAATCACACAGGAGCTACAGAGCAAACCCTCTATTTTCTCCTTTGGTTGAGCCTCCTCCTTTGAGGAAGAAAGGTGGAAGGCAGACCTTTTTTCCCAGGCTCTCTCAATTGCACTGCAGAGCTACTGAGCCAACTCTCTCTACCTTTTATTGGCTGAGGTTCCTCCCCTCAATCCCCTGGGTAAGGAAGGAAAGAGCCACAGCTTCTTTTGCACCGCTCCCTGGATCCCATGGGAGGAATACAAAGAAAGCATCTTTAAGACCAACGAGTGCTAACATTTTAAGCATGTTTTAAGAGTTTTTTTTAAAAAAATATTTAACTGTCATGGGAGGGCGGAATATAAATCTGATAAATAAATAAATTTATATTTTTGCTATCTAATCCTAAAAAGGTATACACATGGCCTGGCCTGGCTCAACCTGACATGGCCCAGCCAACAAGGTGTCATTTATATCAGATCCGGCCCTCAGAACAAATGAATTCAACACCCCTGCTCTAGAAGAAGGCAATTGTCCCATTTCCCTGCTCTCACTGCAGCATTCTAGGCTCCTGTTGTGTTTCTGAACATCAGTGGACCCAAAGGAACAGTGAGGAGGATGTACTGGGAGTCCACAATAGGATGATGGAATTGATGAAAAGCTCCTTTTGCAGACAGAAAAGCCATTCCATCATCAACTTTTGCTATATAATTGGAATGTCGCCTTATGATCCAAGTAAGGGGACGTACTAAAAAGAACTAATTTTTTTCTCTCTTCAAATTTCCTAGGTAGCCTTCTCCTTTTGGATCTTTTGAGGCGTACGAGATATATAATCTCATTTCATCTATATTAAAGGCTCACATTAAAGTCCATGGAAAATTAAAACTCACATAGCCTTAGAGAAATAAACATCAGTCTTGTAGAATCTTTAATCCAAATTAATGCAATCTTTAATCAGTAGCATGTGATCATTTTTGGATAATGATCACATGCAACTGATAAGCTTTGGATTCTGTCATTCATTTCTCAGGACAAAGTTAAAACATCAAGTACAGGTATTCTTATTGATCCTAGTTTTTGTGTAGGAAAATGTCTTGTTTCCAATCCTATAGCTCTCTTCCTTCCTTATGATTAGATTTACTTTAAAACAATCAGCTAGAAGCCTTTATATGACCAAACTGTTTTCCAGTGTTTAATTGTTGTTGTCAATTAAAAATCAATGCTTATTTTTCTCTCTGCACCATCGTAATCCCTTTTTCTTGTCTTCTATAGTCTTATTATAATTGCTTTACGATGCTTACACAGAGACATAGGAGACCACATGGGGTATAATGGAGAATCAATCTTTGGGTATCTGGGACTCTATTTTTTAAGATAGAAGCACCAAATTTTCAGCATAGCATCCGGTGCCTGTCCTCAACGCCGCCCCCCCCCCAAGTTTCAAAAAGACTGGACCAGGGGGTCCAATTCCATGAGCCCCCAAAATAAGGTGCCCCACCCTCCATTGTTTCCAATGAAGAGAATGCATTTAAAAGGAGCACTGTCCCTTTAAATGTGGTGACCAGAACTCCCTTCAGAGTTCAATCATGCTTTTCACAACCTTGCTCCTTGCTCCACCCCCCAATATTACCTGGCTCCACCTCTGTTAGGGAAATTGCTGTGGATCTCCTTTTTAGATAGGGGAATTAGCAGGAAACCCTGGCAGAGCGTAGGTGGAATCTTTTTACCTATGATACGGAGGTGCAGCTTTCACAAAGGAGACTCCAGACTAAATATATATTAACGTGAAAATGTTTACTAGAGGAATATATAAAAATAAACACAAATGCAATCACACATAAGCAATCAAACATTCCTACACAACAGAACTAAGGAAAAATATAGATGAAACATATAAGAACATTCAAGAATATTGCAGAGGGGGGCGGGTTGATACAACCTGGTCCATGGATCCTTTGAAGCAGAAGACAGGAACGTGGAAAGTGGCCCAAACAGAGTTTGGGGGTGCATGTCTGTGGGATGGGGAGACAAGACAAGACACTGATCTGCCATGTGCTTGGCCTTATATTACCTGAATTGTGCCCTCAGGGAAAAGGTCATAGGGTCTGTGACGCACAGGTGATGTGATCTGCAACACTGTGGTGACATCAGAACATAAGAACATAAGAGAAGCCATGTTGGATCAGGCCAACGGCCCATCAAGTCCAACACTCTGTGTCACACAGTGGCAAAAATTTTTATATACACACATACACTGTGGCTAATAGCCACTGATGGACCTGTGCTCCATATTTTTATCTAAACCCCTCTTGAAGGTGGCTATACTTGTGGCCGCCGCCACCTCCTGTGGCAGTGAATTCCACATGTTAATCACCCTTTGGGTGAAGAAGTACTTCCTTTTATCCGTTTTAACCTTTCTGCTCAGCAATTTCATCGAATGCCCACGAGTTCTTGTATTGTGAGAAAGGGAGAAAAGGACTTCTTTCTCTACTTTCTCCATCCCATGCATTATCTTGTAAACCTCTATCATGTCACCCCGCAGTCGACGTTTCTCCAAGCTAAAGAGTCCCAAGCGTTTCAACCTTTCTTCATAGGGAAAGTGCTCCAGCCCTTTAATCATTCTAGTTGCCCTTCTCTGGACTTTCTCCAATGCTATAATATCCTTTTTGAGGTGCGGCGACCAGAACTGCACACAGTACTCCAAATGAGACCGCACCATCGATTTATACAGGGGCATTATGATACTGGCTGATTTGTTTTCAATTCCCTTCCTAATAATTCCCAGCATGGCGTTGGCCTTTTTTATTGCAGATGCACACTGTCTTGACATTTTCAGTGAGTTATCTACCACGACCCCAAGATCTCTCTCTTGGCCAGTCTCTGCCAGCTCACACCCCATCAACTTGTATTTGTAGCTGGGATTCTTGGCCCCAATGTGCATTACTTTGCACTTGGCCACATTGAACTGCATCTGCCACGTTGACGCCCACTCACCCAGCCTCAACAGATCCCTTTGGAGTTCCTCACAATCCTCTCTGGTTCTCACCACCCTGAACAATTTAGTGTCATCCGCAAACTTGGCCACTTCACTGCTCACTCCCAACTCTAAATCATTTATGAACAAGTTAAAGAGCATGGGTCCCAGTACCGAGCCCTGCGGCACCCCACTGCTTACTGTCCTCCACTGCGAAGACTGCCCATTTATACTGACTCTCTGCTTCCTATTACTAAGCCAGTTTTTGATCCACAAGAGGACCTGTCCTTTTACTCCATGACTCTCAAGTTTTCTAAGGAGCCTTTGATGAGGAACTTTATCAAAAGCTTTCTGGAAGTCAAGGTAAACAACATCTATCAGGTCGCCTTTGTCCACATGTTTGTTCACCCCCTCAAAGAAATGTAACAGGTTAGTGAGGCAA
Source organism: Heteronotia binoei (assembly GCF_032191835.1). Taxonomy (NCBI): domain Eukaryota; kingdom Metazoa; phylum Chordata; class Lepidosauria; order Squamata; family Gekkonidae; genus Heteronotia; species Heteronotia binoei. The sequence continues at coordinate 41,028,572 of NC_083232.1, forward strand.
GATCTTCCCTTGCAGAACCCATGCTGAGTCTTCCTCAATAACCCGTGTTCATCAATGTGCCTACTCATTCTGTCCTTGATAATGGTTTCTACCAACTTTCCCGGTATTGAAGTCAGACTGACTGGCCTGTAATTTCCCGGATCTCCTCTGGAACCCTTTTTAAAGATGGGGGTGACATTTGCTACCTTCCAGTCCTCAGGAACGGAGGCAGATTTCAATGAAAGATTACAGATTTTTGTTAGAAGATCCACAAGTTCAACTTTGAGTTCTTTCAGAACTCTCGGATGTATGCCATCCGGACCCGGTGACTTATTAGTTTTTAATTTGTCTATCAGTTGTAGGACCTCCTCTTTTGTCACCTCAATCTGACTCAGGTCCTTCAACACCCCTTCCAAAATTAGTGGTTCTGGGGCGGGCGAAAAGTTCTCGTCTTCCACAGTGAAGACGGAGGCAAAAAATTCATTTAGCTTCTCAGCCATTTCCCTATCCTCCTTCAGTAATCCTTTTACCCCATGGTCATCCAAGGGCCCCACTGCCTCCCTGGCTGGTTTCCTACTTCTAATATATTTGAAGAAATTTTTATTGTTGGTCTTTATGTTTTTTGCAATATGCTCCTCATAGTCCCTTTTTGCCTGCCTGATCACAGTCTTGCATTTGATTTGCCACAGCCTGTGTTCCCTTTTACTAATCTCACTTGGACTGGTTTTCCACCGCTTAAAGGAGTCCTTCTTACCTTTTACAGCTTCCATTACTTTGTTTGTTAACCACGCAGGCCTTTTCTTATGCCTGTTTGTGCCTTTCCTAACTTGTGGTATGTATTTTATCTGAGCTTCTAGGATTATAGTTTTAAATAGCGTCCAAGCTTCCCCAAGGGTTTTGACCGTATGTACCTTTCCTTTCAGTTTCCTCCTCACATGCCTCCTCATCTCAGTGTATTACCCCTTTTAAAGTTAAACGTGGTTGTGGCGGTCTTTTTGGACAACTCCCTATTTATACAAACGGTGAAATCAATAACATTATGGTCACTGCTCCCAAGCGGCGCAATCACTTTTACATCTCTCACCAAGTCTTGGGCATTACTTAGGACCAAATCCAGGATCACCCCACCCCTGGTAGGTTCTGAGACCATCTGCTCCATAGCACAGTCATTGAGAGCATCAAGAAACTCAATCTCTTTCTCTCAACCAGAACACATATTGACCCAATCAATCTGCTGTTAGGGAAACTGCTCTCAAAATGAGATTGGGGAATTAGATTGAGAGACAGTTAGCCCCAAAAAGGAATCTTTGTTATCAATTGTATACCAGGCTCAACCGTTCAGAGAGTCAATGCTCAATAAGAGACTCTAATTTAGTAAAAACCAATTGTAATTTATTTAGAATAATATTTCTTTCATACAAGGTAAAAATACAAAACACTCACACATTCACACAGGTCTAGGAAATATAGATAGATCAATAGGGACACATATCAGGGTAGACATACAGGGCGATATTTACCATCGTAGTCTTCCAGGAAGGTTTCCAATGGCGACTTAAGAGGACAGGGGAAATGGACCCAACACTGTGGCCAGAATTGGGGATGGATCTAGACAGCGGGTAATAGGGGTTGCTGAATAGAAAGCACACATGAGTGGAGTTGGGTCAGAGGTTAAATAGGCTTCCTCAGGGACTGGGAGGTCCAAGGCTTCCTTAGGGACTGGGAGGTCCAAGGGAGGAGAGATGGGAGGTTCAAGAAGGCTGGACATTCCTTACTGACACCTAATTGGATGCCTGCTTTGGCCAATGAACTTCACCTTAGTCCAGTGAACCTGGAAATTTCCAAGCTGCAATGTTGCCTGGGTTGGCCCCAAGGTATTAGACTGGGGTAAGAATGGGAATGACTGGATACTTAAGTTTAAATGGGATTAACTAGGAGGGTGACAATAGGTAATCAAATGCTGGCCTAGGTACCACCCAAGTTAGACAAAAGACTTGATGACGACAGGAGATGTCCTACCTCTTATCTCATCTTCTGCTGGGCAAGATTTATTGTTCTGGTATTGCTGAGCAATTAGGATCAACAGTTGAGCTATTAATCCATTCTTAAAACAGATGGGTTGCTTGCAGGCTCAGGGTGTGTACGTGTGACTTTCCCACTAAGAAGGAATGAGTTCAGCCTGGCAGGGTAAGCTTGGGTCAGGAAAGCAAGCTGGATTCTGCTGTTGTTAGCTCTAGGTCCATGGAGCCAGGCTGGAAACATGGTGGCTTCTTCCACTGCAGTGGCCAAGAGCAGCTGGAGCATGTCTGTAGTTCTGGCTAACACTCTTCAGAGACGTAGAATGCAAAGCTGAGGCTTATGGTATCCACATAAGCCAGAAACTGCAAGCAAAGTCCACTTCTTAGAGCAGAGGTGTGAGAGTCAAATCTCCAGGCACCCTGGCAACCATGCTGGTGATCATGATGTTCACATGTATGAAAAGTAGGGGGCTTTTCCTCACAGTTCCCCCCCTCAAGACCTATGTCACCATCTGGTGGCGAGGTCTTGCAATAACACAATGTCCATATCTGTAGTTGACAGGCGGCGAGTCCACGTAGCTTCAATTGTCTACCGGGGTGTACCGTCTATCTAAAAAGGTTGGAGCCACTATCTAAACTACTCAAAAATCAATTTGGAAAAATATTCCAATAGGCCAAAGGTTCCTTCCTTTGAATACTACGATGCAGGGATAACAGGCATTGGCAACGTTGTAGGGCATACAGTATTAAAACACAGGGTTACAATCATTGAAATAAAAGTTGAGTTCATAAAATCATTACTGCTATCTAAACCAGATAAATAACAAGAATTGATCTATAAATCACACACAATCATGACAATAATTGATTAGGAAAACACACAGGTACATTAGAGTTCATGGTTACAGGTGAATCCATATCTTAATCTTGAGTCTTCTTTTCTTCTTCTCCCCCCCTTGATAAGCTTCTTATACTGGGGTTTGAAGAGGATCTTCTTCCATGTACCTATTGGGTATGTGAAAGTCCTGGTGGAGGGTGAACTAAAGAGTCTTCCCACCCCCCCTAGCACCCAGCGAAATCTGTCTTTATGGTTGCTAAAAGGGAATTCTTCCTGTAACCCAGCATGGACTTGGCAATGGTGCTTTTCTGCCTGTATCACTGATGGTCCATAGAGCAACAGTGGGCTTGAGAAAAGAACCAAAAAGGAACCAAAAACATTCACACATGACAACATGGAGATGATTCTGTACCATTGTAGGGAGCAGTGAAAGCAGATCAAAAATGCATACATTCAACCATGAAGAAAGGAGTCTTAAAAAGCTATTAGTGAAGTGTCCTCCTGTCCAGCGTATGGTGACCAGTGAGCTTTTACGTCACAAGCTTACATATGTCATGTTAGGGGCCTGCATTGGGCAGGTTTGCCTATCACATTAAGCATTCAAGACTTTAGGAGGCTTTTTCCTTGTCAAGGAAGGAAAGTAACATACACAATTCAGAAAACACAACCCCAAATATTCTTTGTTGCAACATAAAACTTAAAATAAAACATTGTGCACAAGCTTGGCGCTCCAGGGAAATGACCATAGTTGGGGCGTCCCCCATAATGAAAATAGTTCCACAAAGAAGAGACAAAAGAAAACTTTTGCTATAGCCTTAGAATATAATAAATTGTCAAAACAATAGAAAAACTTCAAAAACAAAAACTGAGGCCTCAATAGAACAATGCTAGCTAGCTTTATATGAGAGGGATCATACCCAAAATGGCAGGTGAGCTAGAGCAGAGAAATTAAAAACCTGGACATAAGTGAGGTGATCAGGTCCCACTAAATCCAGTTTTTCTCTAGGCTAGTTCAGCTAAAATGATCTCACATGTGAGCACAGATTTCAACAAAAACTTAACAAAACAAGAATTCTGAAAAGCAACATAATGGTTACACATACATAAAACAATTCTTAACAGGACTATCAACAACTCTTAGAACTACTGAGCATGCATTAGACTTGACTTGCAGGTCCAGATTCCCTGCACATCTATATTGAAAGAAAAGATGAACAAACTTAACAAAACAGTTACAAAACAAATCCTAGAAATCAAATTCTGGTTAATTCACCTTGACAAACACACTAAAACAATTCATAAAAAGAGAAAAGATGTGGCAAGGCATCTGTAGTACCACGAGAAAAATGCTTAGTTGTTGCAAGGGCAAGTCAAAAGAAAGACTTGAAGCACGAAAGCATATCCCTTGACGAAGAAACCTTTTATGGAGTAAAAGGCAAAACTAAGATGATGGCACAATGCTCCAGGTTTAAGGCTTGTGCCAGAGAACAATTTTCCTCTGTGCATACACAGAGTGCAAAGAATGTGTTGCTGGAAGGCAACATGCTGTCAGGAATACCAAGTAGACCAACATTTGAACATGATACAACAAGACTTGAATTGGGGAGCATTAATAGGCTCAGCCAACTGGTTATAGATGCAGAAATAACACAAAAGACATTTAGTAGCAAGAAGAAAATCATGATTAGAAATGAACCCTGAGGAATCTACATTAAGAATCTAATAGGTTATTGCTCATTTCCTTGAGAACATGGAAAATAGAAAAGGGTTTTCACTCAGAAAAAGTCTAGTTCTAACAAGATATATATTATAGGTGGAGGCAGAACCATCCATTGGTCATTATATTACTTAAGACCAAACAAAGATACTGAGCCCACAAGTTGGGGCCTCTTAAGAACATGTGGATACCTCTTTCCGCAGGCAGACTGGATTAAACTAAAATTAAAACTCAAGATTCACCAAATAGCTAAAAGGGAAGATTGATTATGCAAATGGCATTCAGAGAGAAAATGAAGATATCAATAGTTGAAGTACATTTGAGGAATCCAGATTTCTAATGGAAACCAAGAGCTTTCAGGAATTCTGCCAACAAGAGTGTTAGTTCTTGAGGCTTGAGAGAGAAAAAGCACAGGGAGAGGGTAATTTTACCCCAAGGAAGTGTACAGATGTCCTATACTTCTTGTAGGATCCAAAATTTGTGAGATAAAGTTTTCTTAGCTCTAATGTTTAGCAAAGGGCCTATAGATTGCAAAGCATTTTCCTTTTACTACAAAGCACTGGGAATGCCCAATAGACTTTGAGGAGCAATTTCCTAAGTGTTTCCCTTAAAATTAAGGCTACCAAATCTAAGTATAGGAGAGATTGGTACCAGTCACTAGAAAAAAAAAATATTTTAAGACTTAAAAGGTAAAGCAAAAATAAGTAACGGAAAGAAAGCTTCTAATCTAGGAGAACTCTTAGTATTAGGGCAGTTTACAGGCAGAGGATTTCCTCTAGCAGAGAAGGATTGGCTGTACGTAGAGCTTTGGGATGCCAGCTCCAGGCTGGAGATTCCTGAAATTTTGAATCAAATTTGAAAATCACAAGGCATGCAGTCCATTTCCTTGGACACTTATTTCCTCCAGAGGCTTAGCCTCAATGTACTGGGGAAAAGGCTATGATTTTGGGAGAGACCTCCAGGTCTCACCTGGAGACTGGCAACCTTACAAAAACAGTACTTTACTTTACTTTACTTTATTCGATTTATATCCCGCCCTACCCCACCGAGGTGGGCTCAGGGCGGCTTACAACAATAAAAGCTAACAAAGGTCGATTTAAATACAATTAAAATTATACAATAAAATACATAAAAGCCTAAAAATACATAAAACTCACATCGATATACACTATGCTACTATTACTTAAATCAGTCCTTCAAATTTCCAATATTCGGTAATCTGATGTTTAAGATTTAATAATCAGGCATTCTGCTCACAGTTAATTATATGCCAACCGGAAGAGGGTTGTTTTACAGGCCCTGCGGAACTGTTCAAGGTTCCGCAGGGCCCTCACCTCCTCCGGGAGCTGATTCCACCAACAGGGAGCTGCAATCGAGAAGGCCCTGTCCCTGGTCGCTTTCAGACGGGCCTCCTTTGGCCCAGGGATTATAAGGAGGTTCTGAGACCCCGACCTCAGCACTCTCTGGGGGACATGTGGGGAGAGACGGTCCCTAAGGTAGGCAGGTCCCAGACCATAAAGGGCTTTAAAGGTCATAACCAGCACCTTGTACCGAACTCGGTATGTTATCGGCAGCCAGTGCAGTCCTCGAAGCCCCGGCTGGATGTGCTCCCGTCTAGGGAGCCCTAACAACAGCCGGGCAGCGGCATTCTGCACTAGCTGCAACTTCCGGGTTCGGCACAAGGGCAGCCCCATGTAGAGGGCATTGCAGTAATCCAGCCTCGAGGTGACCGTTGCATGGATCACTGTTGCCAGGTCGTCGCCCTCCAGGAAAGGGGCCAACTGCCTTGCCCGCCTAAGATGAAAAAATGCGGACTTGGCAGTGGCTGCTATCTGGGCCTCCATAGTTAGGGTAGGCTCCAGTAGCACCCCCAGGCTCCTAACCCTGTGTGCCGCTGACAGAGGCACACCATCGAGGGCCGGTAAGGGAATCTCCCTCCCTGGACCACGGCGACCCAGGCAAAGGACCTCTGTCTTCGTCGGATTTAGCTTCAGCCCGCTCAGCCTAAGCCATCTAGACACGGCCTGCAATGCCAGGTCCAGGTTTTCTGGGACACAGGCAGGCCGGCCGTCCATAAGTAGATAGAGCTGGGTGTCATCAGCGTACTGGTGGCAACCCAGCCCATATCTCCGGGCAATCTGGGTAAGAGGGCGCATATAGATGTTAAACAACATCGGGGATAGAACTGCTCCCTGAGGGACCCCGCAATCCAGCGGGTATCTTTGGGACAATTCACCCCCAATCGCCACTCTTTGTCCCCGACCTTTGAGGAAAGAGGTAAGCCATTGTAAAGCCAACCCCTGAATCCCCACGTCGGCAAGACGGCAAGTCAGCAACCGATGGTCGACCGTGTCGAACGCTGCCGACAGGTCTAACAGCATCAGTACCGCCGAGCCGCCTCGGTCCAGATGCCGCTGGAGATCATCCACCAGGGCAACCAGCACTGTCTCCGTCCCATGACCTGGGCGGAAGCCCGACTGATGGGAGTCAAGGACGGAAGCATCCTCCAGGAAACTCTGTAGTTGCAACGCCACTGCCCTCTCAATGAGTTTACCCAAAAAGGGTAAATTCGAGACCGGCCGATAGTGTGCCAATTCGGCCGGATCCAGTGTTGGTTTTTTTAAGAGGGGACGGACCACTGCCTCCTTAAGAGGCGTTGGAAATTGCCCTTCCATCAGGGATCTATTTATGATATCCCGTATAGGATACCTAAGCTCCCTCTGGCAAGATTTAATAAGCCAGGAGGGGCAAGGGTCCGAATTGCAAGTTGTAGGGCGTGCAGACAAGAGGATCCTGTCAACTTCCTCCAAGCTGAGAGCGCCGAAACCATCCAGAATACAATCTGAAGACAGGCAAGGAGCCTCGGGTTCGGATACTGTCTCCAATATGGCGGGGGTGTCGCGGCGGAGCGACGCGACTTTATCTGCAAAAAATTTCGCAAAAGCCTCACAGCCTATTTCCAATTGACTAACGTTTGGGCTGCCCTGTGGCAGCGTTATAAGAGTCCGAATTATGTTGAACAATTGTGCCGGGCGCGAAGTTGCAGATGCAATCTTAGCCGCAAAGTATGTTTTCTTTGCGGCTTTGACTGCCATCTCATAGGACTTCATACACTCTCTATAAGATGTTCTAGTCGCTTCGTCTCGAGTACACCGCCATTGCCTCTCTAGTCGTCTGAGTCCTCGCTTTAGTTGCCGCAACTCCTGGTTATACCAGGGTGCTAGCTTTAGGCGAGGGCGCAGAGGACGTCTAGGTGCAATCTCATCGATGGCCCTGGAGAGCCTATCATTCCAGGACTCCACCAGGTCATCGAGAGAGTTGCCAGAGGGCCAGGGATCCCGTAGAGCCATCTGGAACCGTTCGGGGTCCATCTGGCTCCGCGGGCGAGCTAAAATAGGCTCGCCGCCTAAACGGGCTTGGGGTGGGATATTCATACGAGCCTTAAGGGCATAGTGGTCCGACCATGGCACTGTCTGAGCAGTAATATCGTCCACTAAAATTCCCGCCGCGAAGATCAGGTCTAGCATGTGCCCCGCCTGGTGGGTAGGCGTTGTAACAAACTGGGAGAGTCCTAGCGTCGCCATGGATGACACTAGGTCCATCGCCTGACTAGAGGACATGTCATCGGCATGGACATTGAAGTCACCCAGGATCAAAAGCCTTGGGTACTCCAATGCCCAGCCTGCTACGGCCTCCATCAGGGATGGTAAGGCGCCGGCTGGTGCGTTAGGCGGTCGGTACACCAGCCAAACCGCCAACCCCTCCCCAACGTCCCACGCCAAACCGGCACATTCAATGCCCCCGATCTCCGGAGGCGGGAGGGCCCGAAAGGAGTAAGCCTCTCGTATGAGTATAGCCACCCCTCCCCCCCGCCCGCTAGTCCGGGACTGGTGAACGACCGAGAATCCTGGGGGAACCAACTGGGAGAGAGCTACAGTCTCCCCTTCGTGCACCCAGGTCTCGGTCACGCATGCCAGGTCCATATCCTGTTCGAACAGGAACTCCCGAAGGGTAGAGATCTTATTATTGATGGACCTGGCATTACATAACACCAGTGACGGAGGCGGGTAATTTACTCTGGCCCTACTACTTGCCACCGTCGGGATGGGACATAGGCTGGAAGGGGGTCGAGCCCTGTTGTGTCTCAACCCCCTTCCCTTATAATTCCGCCTAGTCCCACCGTCATACCTTCCCCTCCCCAGGAGTACTGGGATCCCCAGGCCAGTCATCTCCTAGTTGTGTCCGCTCCACTGATGAAATAATTGAGGCTGAACTGCCCCCTCCTCCAACCCTCCTCCTCTCAACCGATCTATTTATGAACCAATCTGCCAATCACCCTAATAGTTATTTAGTTAAAAGCCCCACCCAATCTTCCCAATAAATAATTAGCTAAAAATTAATTAAGTCTAATTCTAAAGGCTCCTTAATTATAAAACCCCACCAATAAATAGATACACTTCCCAAATTAAGTTGCCACAAATAAAATTTCTCAGTTTAGCTAATTAATTAATAATCAACATCCAATTTAAATAACTAACATTTTAAATCACAGTCCATATTATTGAATTGGCAATTTAGATTCGTTGAGGTGAGGGTTAAGACAAGGGACATAAATAGGATGAATAAAGTGCAATAGTTTTAAAGTGGTAGTGCCTATAAAGTGCAATGTTCTTATTCTTTCTCCTGTTCTTGTTTTGTCTTTATCGCTGGGCATGCCGATGTCCATGTGGAGCCCGTTCTTTCTTTAGGTGATAGCTGGTAATTGGGAGCGGTTAGGGATGGTCTTACACAGTGTAGTTCTCTTACAGGGTTGTCGGGCCGTCTGGCCGGTCTTGACAGCCTGCTGCGCAGCCTCGGGGACGGGGGGGGGGGGTGTAAGCCTCTCCGCGCCCTTTCGCCGCCCAGCAGTCGTCTCCACCGCCCTCAGGGACCCTAAAGATCTCAGGCGTCTTACCAGCCTGTCAGAGCAGTCCCTTCAAGCGTTCTTCCCGTATTTTGCGCCGCTCGCCCCAACTCCTCGCTCACACACGGAGGGGGGAGATATATGGAAAGTCCGAGGCAGTAGACTTGAAGCATTTGAAACGCACGGAGGGCACGAAGGGGGGGGGGAATAGATGGAAGTCTGAGGCAGTCGTCCCAAAGCGGTCTCTGCCGCCGTGGTACTTCGTCTCGCCCCCCCAATTCAGCCGCGCAGACCACACCCAGCGCACGGCCCGCGGCCGGCCCGCACTTCCAGCGACTCCGGCGTTGCCGGCCTCACCGCCCGCTGCCGCTCTCCGCCTAGTTGCACTCCGACTTGGCCCGACTCGGTCCGGCTCAGCTCGCACTTCTGCGGCTCCAGCGGCTCGTACACAGCTCGGGCTCAATAAACCACGCCGCCACGCCGTCTGCCGCCGTTCTCCGCTCCGGCCCCACTCCGGCTCCGGTCTAGCCCAACCCGGGACCACCGGCACCACACACGATGTTTTCGGGGGAAAGGTAGGGTGAAACATTCGCAACCACCCTTCACCTTCTCCTCCTCAATTGCAGGCTATTCTGCCTAGAGCTATAAATGTGTAGCATAGGTTATACAACGATGAAAGTTGGTAATTCAAGGAGTAGTATGCACATCTTCCATCCAGGTATTTCTCTGGCTGGGAAGAGGCTGTCTCTGTGAGAGACTGCAATATAAAAAAAGTTTGGTAATGAAAAACTTTTGAAATTATATCTTTTTAGACCCAAAATCAGAAGATGGGAATTCAAAATAGCACAAAATACCTCAACTGTATTTCCACACTATTTCCACCCTCCCCCCCTAGATGTGAAAGGAGGGGAAGGTTTGAACAGACAAACCAAAATTCCTTCCCTCTTGGATTAACTGAATGCTTAGCTTTAACAAAAGGCTAAAACAGACACAATGGATTTGGCCAGTACTCTCTTATCTGACCCTGATAAGTTTTTACAAAGAAAGGTGGAGGAGGAGAATAATGAGCTTTCTGCCTGGGTGGGGCTCAAAATTGTAACTCTTTTCCAGTTTCTTTGACTCAAGCTGAATTTGGCTGAGTTTATTTCAAGAGGGTCTGCATGAGATTTGCCAATCAGTACTACATTAGTTGTTGCTGCTCCTGCAGCTGGAGGTTCTCCTTTCTGTACTTTCAGATTTAAATGACAAACTTGCCCATTTGAGGTTAGCTGTCTTGTTGCTGTGACCTTTGAGAAGGAGAGGCAACACTTCTTACAAGACAATGAGGCTCTCTCTCTCTCTCAAAGACACTGAGTTGCTTGTACCTTAGGGAGACCTGAGATAAACAAAAAATCTACCTTCTCAGGGCAGTGCATTTAAAATTCTATTCCTTTGCCTTAGTTACTATCAAATCTTTACTGCCACAGATTTCCATTGAGCAAGAGGGAGAACAATTAGCATTTCTTCCTGATAGCAAGAGTGCTGAGCATTTGCACTACTTTAGCCAGTCCTATTTGGGCTAATCTGCAGGCACTCTGTACAAGCTCAGAGGCTATACCATTTAAAATTCATAGAACTGAGGCAATAAATATTTTCTGACTTTATAAGCGAGAGAGAGAAAGATGAACTTGGGATTTCCACAGATTTTCATTCAGCCAATTTGAAAGTTAAAACTGGTCAGTTTCTTACATTTTGCTCTAAATGCTTTGAATGAACAAAAACTAGTTCAATCTCTCTTTCTCAGGTACTTGATGCTGGCATCTTTAAAGGGTTAAACTAAATATATATTACATCAAGCTCCCATTACCCTGCAGGGAAAACTAACTCTGCAGCATTGCAAGCCTCAGTGGAAGGCTGGAACCCTTGCTGGGATTCCAGGAGATCTCCAGGCCTCACCTGGAGAAATGGCCTGGTCTAATTGTAGTCCAAGTCATTGCTTGTATGTTTTCTTTTTTAGTCAAGGGAAAAGGCGCCCTTGTTACCTTTAAACCTAATAAAGCCAGATCTCTCTGTTTTAAGAGGCATTCAAGTCTAGAAGTTAGATTTTCCTTTGGGTGGGGGGAAGGTTCAGAGACAAAGGAACCTTGCCTGTCCATGTGGGACTACCATTCTCTGAAGTTCCACAGAATTCTGGCTTTCAAATTCCCCAAATGGGATGAGATAAAGACAGTAAATTTCTAGCCAGAAGGGCTGAGACTTGCTCATGTAGGAGTGTCTGGAGCAAGTCCTTGCAAAAAGGAATACCTGGTGCCATGATTGTGGAACTCTGCATAGGCTCAGAGACCACATTTCCTTCATGATTCTGGGGTAAGAGAACTGAAACAGGGACTGTTCTCTCATTTTCATGGGGGAAAGAAGTCTGGGGCTGCACAGCTGGGTTTGCCCCGCCATATTTCCTTTTATCCTGCACTTCCAGAATTTCCAGTCTCCTCTCTGTGGCCCTGCAAGACTCCAGGACATGTTGCAGGAGACTGGCAGTTTCCTTTTCTTTCCTACTACTAGCTTCTAACTTTTGCTGAAATTCCTGGTTTTTCTCAGCAAGCTTTTGGATTTCTAAATCCTTTTCATGAGTAGGATTTGTAAGTTTCCCTACCCTTTCCTTATTAGGAAAATTTTCCAAAGCAGTAGCTTTGGGGAAGCTACCTCCATTTTCTGCAAACCCTGTGGCATTGGAAGCCATGTGCCCTGGTGGCTTCATGGCTTCTGAAAGTGCAGCAAGTAGCACATGTGTGGGCTGCTTATCAAATTGCTTCATGTCTGCTCCAGTGGCTCTAAGCTGGGACCAAGCTGCCATTCTGACTTTGTCTCGAGGGGTCCGCTGAGGCCAGGGTTGCCCAGAGGCTGACTGCGTCTGCCTAGGAGCATAAGCCTGCTTGTGAAGGGGAACCTTTGGGGCAAGCTGGGGATGGCAAGAAGAGCTGGAACCAAGGCCATTGTTTTGGAACTTCCAGTTCTGGCTCTCTTTTCCATGCCCACCCTGCTCTTGATTATATTGTGCCTGAGTGAGCTGTGTTTCTAAAACAGCAACTCTTTGTTCAGAGACTTGGGCATGCTTTAAAGCATTCTCCAGTCTCCATTTGACCTCATGGAGAGAGTGGGTTAAATTTGCTATCTCCTTCTCATGCGCACTTAATCTAGCTGTGTAGTCTTCATGAACTATTTCCCTTTTTGCATAGTCAGCTTTCATTCTACTCTCTCTTTCCATAAAATTGCCAACTCTGTCAAGATTAGCCTCTAGATCTTTCCAGGTGGTGTTTACCAGGGCTGTTATGCCATAGCACCTCAAGGTGGGTATATTGAGACCTCTGATCACATCGGATATGAAATTTTGATTCTCATAATCTGGTTCCCCATTGTCTTTGGGTGATACTACCTTAGCTGCTTCTGCTAGGAATTTCTTCCTTATTAGATAGCTCACTGGACGCTCATCATGACCTTGTAAGGTCTGATGGTAGAGATCTTTTATATCCTCTCCATCCCAGGTGGCAAATAGTACCTCAGCCATCCATTCTAAGATGGTGGCATTAGACAGGTTCAGGCGATACATTACATTTCTTACTTTGTCTAGTTCAGGGCCTGAGGCACATAATCTCAGCACATGGTTTAATTCAGTTAAGGAGGCTTCTTTGTAGTGAATTCTAGCGCTGGCCATCCACAACACTGAGGTGTCTATGTTATAGGGGCCAAGGAAGCTGGCAGCCATTTTAATGTCCTCTGCTCCCCAAGATCTGGTTTCCTTCACTACTTTTACAGATTCAGCTCCATTCTGTTTTCTGGCTGTGGTCTTTTTTGTGACCACAGGACGGACTGGGGCTGAGCTGTTTTTATTTCCTTCTACCACCTGTACTGTCTCCTTGCCGTTCCCATGTCTGGTGGTGGTCTGTCGAGTGATTACCGGACATACCAGGGCGGGGGCAGTTCCACTAACTTTGGTTACCTCCTCATCCTCACTTTCCTCATCTGATGAAAAAGCATAGAGGCTGGATGGAGAGACAGCCGCTATGAGAGCATTTTTGCGGTCTATCTTATTCTGCAGGAGAGCGATCTCCTTTTTGCATGCCTCATGATTGGCTGCTTCTTTGTTTTTTCTCACCGCTTCTGTGGCGATCTCAACGGCATGTTGCAACTTATTATTTCGGTCTTTTGTTTGCTCCAGCTCCTTTCCCAACGCCTTTACCTGCGATTGGGCCTTTTTTAGAGTGGACATGGTGTCTTGGTGTACTAAATTTAAGGTGTGTTTCTCTGCTTTAATCTGCTCTATGGTTTGACTTGCATGTTGCCAGTCGAGGCCCAAGCTATTGTTTTCCTCCGCCAGTCTATTTATCTCTGCGGCGTGTCTTCTATGTAATTCTGCCTTTTCTACCTCATGGTTTTGCCGAATTGTATCTATCTCTGCTGCATGGGTCTGGAGTACGAGTTCCTTTTCCGCTGTATGCCTCCGGAACTCATCCCCCAGCACCTCTGCATGTCTCTTAAGGCTTGCCTCCAATTCTTGTTCCTTCTTTTCTATCTGCACCTCTTGCTGTTCTATTTGCTGGTCCCTTTGGGTAAGCTGTTCCCTGAGTTGTTTAATCAGGGTTGAGCTATCCCGCAGGGCTTCAAATAAGCCCCATGTGGCAAAAAGATCTCTCTTGCCGGTGCCAATTGTTTTGTTGCTACAACCCTCTTCAAAAATGTCCCTGAGGGATTGGAGAGGATCAGAGCCTTGGTTAAAGAGTCCCTTTTTCCAGGGGTTGTCCCCTTTCTTTATTAACCATTTCTCCAACTTGGGGAGTTCTCCCTTTTTGGCAAAGATTTCCATAGCTTACAATTTAGTTCCTTTCAAAGTTCTAACTTTACTTGCAGGGCTGGTTTTCCCGCACTGTTAGGTGCCTAACCACAGGCCACCAAAATTAACTGATGCAGGAGCCTTCCCTGGCACTTTTCCTGCTTATTGGGGAGCAAAGAACTTGCAGGACACGTCTGTGTGCCTCACAAGTAAAGGAGGGAGTTGCAGGACCTTCCTTAGTTCTCTGCAACACTAACAAATGTTTGTGGCATGGGCTTATGGCCTTGCACACATTGTTGAGCTCCTCAGGAGGGGCTTTTCTCTAGCCTCTGCCTCCAAACCATCAAAAGTCACTGGCACTGCACCTTTCCTTAGTAGGGCAGTTCTGAGTTTACCAAAAGGTTTTAAAAGTCTTAGAGCCTGAGCTTTTCCTCTGTTGGCCCTAAGCAAAAGGGAAATTTTTCGGCTGAGAAGAGTTCCTATCTCCTCAGACCCGGGACAAATTTTTAACCCCAAGGGAGAGCTTCTTGCTCCTTCCACTAAATTCTCTTAAAGGCACAGCCAAGTGAGAGAACTAGCAGCATATTTCCAGATGCTTCCTGGCTCCTATGTGCTATTTTACACTTGGGCTGACAACTTTACTTATGTTCCTTTTTTTTGTTTTGCCTACTGCCAATCTCTGATTGCGCTTCGGCTTGGGTTTAGGGGGCAGCGAGCCAATCCTATGATTGCGTCTCGGCCAGAAAAGGGAGCCACGAGCCGACCCAACGATCGCGTCTCGGGCGCAGTTTTGGGCAGCGAGCCAATCCTATGATTGCGTCTCGGCCAGAAAAGGGAGCCACGAGCCGACCCAACGATCGCGTCTCGGGCGAAATTTTAGGCAACGAGCCGACCCAACGATCGCGTCTCGGCCAGAAAAGGGAGCCACGAGCCGACCCAACGATCGCGTCTCGGGCACAGTTTTGGGCAGCGAGCCAATCCTATGATTGCGTCTCGGCCAGAAAAGGGAGCCACGAGCCGACCCAACGATCGCGTCTCGGGCAAATAAAATAAAAAGTTGCCCAGCAGTCAGATTGCAGCGGTCCTACGACCCGCCTGCCCTCCTGACTGTCGGGTGCCTTAGACTAGCCTTGGCCTAGACTCGTGTAAGGACTTGGGTGCGTGTGTGCAAGTGTCTGAGTGTGTATGTAGTGTGTGTGCGTGTGTGCACTAAGCTCTAAAAAAAAAAAGGGAGAAGGGAAGGGTGCTCTTTCCAGGTCTTAAACAATCCTAGCCTGTCCTGACATTCCCTCCCACGATAGACGCGTTTAGAAGGCCTCGGGACGGCGGCCAGACTTCACGGGACTTCCCCCTTGCGTTCTATCGGGCTCAGTCCTCTTGCGAGGGGTCTGGCCTCCTAGGTGCGGCTGAGAAGTCCAGTTGAATGATAGAAATGGGGGCAGCCCAACCCACAAATACAGAGATGCTCGCTAGAGCCGTTCACACAGAACTCATTCACTCAATCACTCACACAATAGCCTCCCTAGCAAGACTGTTTGAACGGTGCAACCCTACGTCTGTCTGTATGAAGACACGCGTGTCGACTCGCGTGTGTTCCTACAAACAGGATAATGCCAACGCTTTCTCCACCAATTTCTGTTAGGGAAACTGCTCTCAAAATGAGATTGGGGAATTAGATTGAGAGACAGTTAGCCCCAAAAAGGAATCTTTGTTATCAATTGTATACCAGGCTCAACCGTTCAGAGAGTCAATGCTCAATAAGAGACTCTAATTTAGTAAAAACCAATTGTAATTTATTTAGAATAATATTTCTTTCATACAAGGTAAAAATACAAAACACTCACACATTCACACAGGTCTAGGAAATATAGATAGATCAATAGGGACACATATCAGGGTAGACATACAGGGCGATATTTACCATCGTAGTCTTCCAGGAAGGTTTCCAATGGCGACTTAAGAGGACAGGGGAAATGGACCCAACACTGTGGCCAGAATTGGGGATGGATCTAGACAGCGGGTAATAGGGGTTGCTGAATAGAAAGCACACATGAGTGGAGTTGGGTCAGAGGTTAAATAGGCTTCCTCAGACCCTTAGGGACTGGGAGGTCCAAGGGAGGAGAGATGGGAGGTTCAAGAAGGCTGGACATTCCTTACTGACACCTAATTGGATGCCTGCTTTGGCCAATGAACTTCACCTTAGTCCAGTGAACCTGGAAATTTCCAAGCTGCAATGTTGCCTGGGTTGGCCCCAAGGTATTAGACTGGGGTAAGAATGGGAATGACTGGATACTTAAGTTTAAATGGGATTAACTAGGAGGGTGACAATAGGTAATCAAATGCTGGCCTAGGTACCACCCAAGTTAGACAAAAGACTTGATGACGACAGGAGATGTCCTACCTCTTATCTCATCTTCTGCTGGGCAAGATTTATTGTTCTGGTATTGCTGAGCAATTAGGATCAACAGTTGAGCTATTAATCCATTCTTAAAACAGATGGGTTGCTTGCAGGCTCAGGGTGTGTACGTGTGACTTTCCCACTAAGAAGGAATGAGTTCAGCCTGGCAGGGTAAGCTTGGGTCAGGAAAGCAAGCTGGATTCTGCTGTTGTTAGCTCTAGGTCCATGGAGCCAGGCTGGAAACATGGTGGCTTCTTCCACTGCAGTGGCCAAGAGCAGCTGGAGCATGTCTGTAGTTCTGGCTAACACTCTTCAGAGACGTAGAATGCAAAGCTGAGGCTTATGGTATCCACATAAGCCAGAAACTGCAAGCAAAGTCCACTTCTTAGAGCAGAGGTGTGAGAGTCAAATCTCCAGGCACCCTGGCAACCATGCTGGTGATCATGATGTTCACATGTATGAAAAGTAGGGGGCTTTTCCTCACACTGCGGGTAGTTAAAATCACCTATTACGACACAGTTTTTACATTTAGCCGCTATCTTTAAGCCTTCCATCATATTATAATCGTCCTCTCTCTTTTGATTTGGTGGGCGATAACAAACTCCCATAGTTAAATTTCCTTTTGGGCCCTCTATTTCAACCCAAAGCATTTCTAAAAGTGAATCTAATTCTCTGACCTCAGTCTTACTGGACCGTATATCCTCTCTGACATACAGAGCTACCCCACCTCCAACCCTTCCCTCCCTATCCTTCCGATATAGCTTATATCCAGGAATCACCGTGTCCCACTGATTCTCCTCATTCCACCAAGTTTCTGAAATTCCCACAATGTCTATGTTTTCTCCCAACACTAAACATTTCAATTCACCAATTTTACTTCGAACACTTCTAGCATTTGCATACAAACATCTATAATTTCCCAGGCGAGCTAGGCCCGCCACCTTCCTCCTGCCACCTCGAGACTCTGGCAGACGGTCCATATTGTTTGTCGCCTTCACAGTGGACAACTCTGGTCTGTTACCCGGTAGAAAAATAGCAGCTAACCCTTCATCTCTTTGAGACGAGTCCTCCCGAACCAGAGACATTTCATCTCCTGTCGGCTTTCCCCCAAGATTTAGTTTAAAAACTGCTCTGCCACCTTTTTGATTTTAAGCGCCAGCAGCCTGGTTCCATCCGGGGACAAGTGGAGACCGTCTCTTTTGTACAGCTCCCGCTTGTTCCAGAAAGCATCCCAGTGCCTAACAAACTTAAACCCTTCCTCCTTACACCATCTTCTCATCCACACATTGAGACTTCTAATTTGTGCCTGTCTCTCCTGCCCTGCACGTGGAACAGGTAGCACTTCTGAGAAGGCTACCTTGGAGGTCCTGGCCTTAAGTCTCTCGCCTAGCAGCCTAAATTTTTCCTCCAGGACCTCACGACTGCATTTCCCCACATCGTTGGTGCCAACATGCACCACGACCACAGGCTCCTCCCCAGCACTGTCTATCAGTCTATCTACTACACGCGTAATGTCCGCTACCTTCGCACCAGGCAGGCAAGTCACCATACGGTCAGTATGCGGTTTCGCCACCCAGCTGTCTACTTGCCTAAGGATCGAATCACCAACTACCAAACCCCCCCCTCTCCCCCTGCTCAGGGATGGTTCCTTGGCGCGAAAGGATTCCCGCTCACCAACCGAAGAAGAGGTCCCTTCTGAGGGCGCATTCCCCTTGTCCTCAGCACGGTGCCCTGTTCCCTCTCGCTCTCTGGCAGCAACGGGGCTGCTACGTTCAGAGCGGGGCTCATCTAATACGCCCCCGAGAGTCTTCCCCAAGTGCCTAACTGACCGTCTCTGCTTCTCCAGGGCAGTCACCTCGGCCTCAAGGGTACGAACTCGTTCCCTGAGGACCAGGAGCTCCTTGCATCGAGCACACACCCAAGACTTCTGTCCTTTGGGCAGATAGTCATACATGTGACACTCAGTGCAAAACACTGGAAAGCCCCCAACCCCCTGCTGGCATTCTATCTTCATGATATATATATATATTAAAATATACAGTCCTCTTTAAATGCTGTTTGTTTAAGTGGCTCCCCTTCTGGAGGGTCAACTTACCTTACCTCAACTTACCTTATTGGGAACTTACCTTATTTGGAGAACAAGGAAATCAGGGATCTGGGTTCCTGACCCTTAGAGAGCCCCTAGGCGAGGAGCCACAGGCCAAGAGCCCTTTTAGCTTTGGCAAGGCGCAACTTAAAATGCAAAGAGGGTGGAGTAGAGGCACTCCTCAGCAATCAGCAGCAATCACTCTTAATCTCTTTCACCCTTAGGCCAGTCAACCAAACAAAGAGCAGTCAACCAAACAAAGAGCAGTTCCCCAGCTATCACACCTTAGAATTTTAGGCAGCCCCACAAACCTTAGAATGAAGTCCTTAGAATGAAGTCCTTCAAAACTCAGAAATTCTCAGCAATTTCTCCAGCTGTCTCAGCTATCAGAGCTGCTCTGCTCCTCTCAGACCTCTGTGAGATGTGCTCAGCCTTTGGCAAGGCGCAGCTTAAAATGAAACATATGACTACTGTGTCACCAAAAAGGGGTTGACAGGGGGAGGTGTAACTACTGGACATAAAATAGGATGAAGGGATTAACACAAGCTACATGAATTTATCTAAAGTGACAATAGAGGGCCGAATTTATATCTGAGGTGACACCCAATTTACACAATAGCGATGGCTCTGGATTAACTTCTTCTTCTTCCTCTTCTGGTTGGCCTTGTCTTTTGTGTAACGTTCTGTTGACAAAAGCTTGGACTGTCTGCCAGGATACATGTCTAAGATAAGCATGATTGCCTTATGCAGGTTTTGGAAGCAACCACTGGATACATGGGGCTTCCACTTCTCCCTAATGGTGTCTGGAAGTGCATGAAGATGATCGCTGGTGGTGTTAGCCTTGGTAATGGCTTCCATTGCAAGGGAACTGAAAACCACATGACTGGACAGCCCACGGCAACAGCCTTTCTTTCTTTCACTGCAACAGCCAAGATGGTGCACGCAATGGGGAGACTGGGAGGTTACTTTTCTCCGGCTAGCCCTTATATGAAGAAGGGTTGCTGTAGAGATGAGGCTGGTAGCATTCACACAAGACCTGTGGTAAATGGCGGTCCAAGACCTAAGTTTTAGCGCAGATGTGTTCAAGATGAAACTCCAGGCATTCTGGTAACCAAGTCAGTGATCACAATGTCCCACATATAACATAAATAGGGGTTTCTTGCTCACACCTCCAAAGTCCCCAGATATTTCCTGAGTTTTATTTTTATTTATTTTACCATATTTATATCCCACCCTCCCCTAACAAGCGCAGAGTGTAGTTGGATCTGGCATTCTTAGTAGAAGGAAATAAGTTTTAAACACATAGATATTTGCCCCTAGGGTTTATTTGTATAGTCACGATGATGCCTGAACATGTTCAGTCCTTGGCCAGCCAGTCATATATAGAAAAGGCCATGAGAAAAATGAAGCATTTTCTGCACTACTGAAGATACGGACTTCTGAGGAAATGCAACATTTAATGTAATAGTGGTCTGTGACTAGTTGCCAAAGGATAGCCATTTTTCCCTAGTCACTATTAAGCTCAGTGGTTATCTAAAACGGTCCGGTGTCATCCCTGTCTAGGTTTGCCTTTTGTAAGGGGCCATCTCTACCAAGCATGTATAACAGAAATGGACTGACACAGAGAAGCCCATGTTCAAATTCCTATCCAGCCAAGGAGACTCAGGGTAATGTTAGGCCAGTTACATTTTCTCATTCAAACTACTTCCCAGGTTTATTCTGTGGATAAATTAGAGGACAGAAGAACCTTGTATACTTCCCTGACTGCTTACAGGTAGCATGGAATAGAAATCTGATAGATGATAGTGGAAAAACAGCTAGTGTTAATTACCCAACTCTACAGCATTTATGCTGGCTCTGTACAAGCCAACAGTTGGTATGGCATAGTAACTGAACTTGAAAGAACTCGCCTCTGGTTTGAATGGCATCTATGCCCTGAACTTAATCAAACCACTCCCAAATTTAACTCTTCACCTGCAATATGAGGATAATAATACTTACATACTTTAATGGGCTGCTTTATATTACAAGATAAAACATGTGAATGCTCTAAAATGCAAAATAAATTCTAAACAGCTATCACTGCAGTTGCTGTGGCAGCAGCAGTTGGAGTAGTATACTACTCTTACAAGGAGAAGCTAGCTATTGCCAAACACAGAGACTAGATCACAGCGATCTGGCATTTGTTGCATTGTTAAACGGTTTAAACAAAAGTGTTTGCATTGTCCATTTTGCTGGAGAGTCAGTAAGGTTATGGTCACTCTAATCTTTTGCAGAAGTACATTCCCCAGTGGTTGGTCAGCCGCACAGAATGATGCACACTGTGTGCTCACTAGCCCTCACAGTTGGCAGTTCCATTGTTCCCGAGGAACAGAGCTGTCAAAGGAAGATACGGTTTTGGAGAGACAGATGGTCTCTATGGTCGTCGGAAAACATGAACAGCTTTGAAAATTAGGATAAAAAAATCCATTTGTCTGCGTGCTCATCAGGGAAGCCAGTAAAGTTAGGGGAAATGCAAAGGTGATGAGCTTTCAGTAACCCATGTCACTAAACAAGCAGGCTTCGGCATACTAATTACAGGCTTTGTATTGGATCATTGTTTTCATTACTGTGTGACATTATTAATCCTTGAATGCTGTTTGTGTACTATTCACCCCAATAAAGTCCGTATTGAAAAAGGAAGGACATTGTTGTCTGGTTGGTCATAGTGTGTTGTAGACAAGATGTAATGCTACTTCATTAAGCTGATGGCCAGCGTATTATTTACTTAATGGGGAGAGTTCAGAATAGGTGTGTGCAAAGGAAAAAATTATGATAGTGCACATAGACGTTATCTTTCATACTGAACAGTCTTAACATTATTTAAGTTTTGTTATTTTTCTGAGAGAGGAACAAAGATGGGTACTTCTAATTTTGCTTCCATCTTGCTAACTACTAAGTAATTGCAAGATTACAAAATTGCTTCTCAACTAATCTTGTACTCTAAATTAAACTTTCCTCTGATGTAAAGTGGAATTATGTCTGATAACTGAAGGTAAATGTCTGCTTCCTGCCTCCCCCTTCCTAAGAGCAGGCACATTAGTATAGTTTAATCTTTTAGAGAACATTTTCACAGCTAAGGTGAGCATAGGGTTGCCAAGTCCAATTCAAGAAATATCTGGGGACTTTGGGGGTGGAGCCAAAAGACTTTGGGATGAAGCCAAGAGACATTGGGGGCGGAGCCAGAAGCAAAGGTATGACAAGCATAATTGAACTCCAAAGGGAGCACTGGCCATCACGTTTAAAGGAACTGCACACCTTTTAAATGCCTTTCCTCCATTGGAAAAAATGAAGCATAGGGGCACCTTCTTTGGGGGCTCATAGAATTGGACCCCCTGGTCCAATCTTTTTAAAACGTGAAGGGTCTTTTGAGGAGAGATACTGGATGCTATGCTGCAAATTTGATGCATCTACCTCGAAAAACAGCCCCCCCCCAAAGCTCCGGTTACTCGGAGATCAATTTTCCATTATACCCTATGGGAATCAGTCTCCATAGGGAATAATGGAGTGCCCAGCAGACAGTACCCCCCCCACACACTTTCTGATGACACTGAAGTGGGGGGAGGGCCTCCAAACTGGGGATCCCCTGCCTTTACCTGGGGATTGGCAACCCTAGGTGAGCAGCTTACTAAAATAAGAGAACATGTATTGGGGTGCCTCAGTTTTCCTGCTGATGTGATTGGTTTGTGATGAAAATCTGCTTATCAATATTGAGATGAATTTGATGAGATCATTTAACACTGCCTTCTGAAAAGCTCTATCACATCATTCAAAATGGCTGGCCCTACCACATCTGAGGTTATTATCTCAGCACTCATTGATTAAACTAGATCCAGGTGGGCAGCCATGTTGGTCTGAAGCAATAGAACAAAGTTGGAGTTCAGTAGCTTACATTGTGCATAAAACGTTGTTGGTCTTAAAGGTGCTACTGAACTCCAACTTTGATTAAACTAGAACCAACATCACAGATAAATATAGCTTGCAAAGGAAAGAATTTGTTCAGACCAATACTTGATTTCTTTCAAGCAATTTTAAATCAATTGGAAACATTTAAGAAAGCATTTCATTGTTCAATGATCCATAATTTATTTACCAAGAAAATTAACCATCAACGAACTGAGATCATGGCCCCTTCTGCTTGGCCTTAAGAAGTTTTCTGTATTTCAGACAGAGAAGGGAAGGCTGACTCCCTGGTAGTGATGTTGTATGTTACTTTGAGTCCCCAGTGGGGAGAAGAGTAATAAATAAATAAATAGTCACCAGAGCAAGGTAATATTAGAATTTTTTCACTGGAAATCTGTTATTGATTCAAGAAACTGGTTCCCAGTCTCCTTACGTTCCTTATACCAAGAACTGGCTATATGCTGCCGTGCTCATGGCCTGTTTACGGTGAAGTGATGTGACAGCTACAAGCATAGACAGCTTCAAAAGGGGATTGGATAAACATATGGAGCAGAGGTCCATCAGTGGCTATTGTTGGAACTCTGTGTCTGGGGCAGATGTTCTGTATTCTTGATGCTTGGGGGGCAACAGTGGGAGGGCTTCTAGTATCCTGTCACCACTGATGGACCTCCTGATGACACCTGGTTTTTTGGCCACTGCATGACACAGAGTGTTGGACTGGATGGACCAATTGCCTGATCCAACATGGCTTCTCTTCTGTTCTTATGATGTGGTAGCCTTAGCCAGTAGATTTGGGGGAATGGCATCCTCAGTCACCTTTGTCACTTTGCCTTGTAACTAATATTTAGCTAGAAGCAGTAGAATGAATTTTGAGTCCAGCGGCAGAAGCGTGCCTGCACATGAAAGCTCATACCTTGAAAAAGCCGTTGTTGGTCTTAATTAGCCACTGGACTCAAAATTTATTTCACTTAGCTAGTTCATATATCTGGCACTGGGTGGTCCATTGGAGACTGTAATGTGTAAATCTGCCCTCAATTGTAATTGGCTGTCTTCACTTCTTCCAAGTGTTCTGCCCCGTTGTGAGCTGGTTTGAAGGTCAAAAATCAACCAAAGATTTATTTAGGAAAGAGTGAAATGGCTGATTCTTGTATGACAGCCATGACAATAAGGTGGCTGCTACATTCTGAACCAACCAAAACACTTTTCAAAGGTTTCACGTAGAGTGTATTAAAGTAATCTAAGCAGTGATCAGAGCATGGATCACTGTGGCCAGATCACACTTTAAAAGAGGAACCATAGCTGGAATTTCAGCTGAAGCTAACAGAAGCACTTCAGGCCGTGGAGAAGACTTGACCACCCCCCTCTCAACCTTAGGCCAGGATCCAGCAGCATCCCCAGGCTACAAACTCGCTATTTCAAGTGCAGTACAATTCCTTCCTTCCTTCCTTCCTTCCTTCCTTCCTTCCTTCCTTCCTTCCTTCCTTCCTTCCTTCCTTCCTTCCTTCCTTCCTTCCTTCTTTTTTTTCTTGAACAAACTATAGGAATAGTGAATGTAATAGGGATCCCAGCCCCCCGGTATGTGCGAGGATCCCCCAGTTTAGGGCAGGCTTCCCTTTTAGCTGGTCAGCTGGCCAGCAGGGGGAAATCCCACCCCAAAATAATGTTTTTGGCCAGTGGTTTTATATATATGAAATGTTAGCTTCCATTTCTATGTATCTAAAAAAGGGCGCATGCACACGAAAGTTCATACCTTGAATAAACTTTTGTTGGTCTTAAAAGTGCCACTGGACTAAAAATCTGCTCTCAAACAGCTTTGTTATTTACCAAAAATATGTCAGTCATGTCTAGACTGAGCTGCAGTTTATTGGCTCTCATCCATCCCAATACTTTCTCTGTGTACCTTTTCGGGATTTCCACAAACCCAGCTGGTTCAGCTGTTAAGGAAAAAAGAGCTGCATATTGGTGGCACCTCACTCCAAACTAGGGTTGCCAAGTCCAATTTAAGAAATATCTGGGGACTTTGGGGATGGAACCAGGAGACTTTGGGGGTGGAGCCAGGAGACATTAGGGGTGGAGCCAAGATCAAGGCTGGGACAAGCATAATTGAACTCCAAAGGGAGTTCTGGCCATCACATTTAAAGGGACGGCACACCTTTTCAATGCCTTCCTTCCATAGGAAATAATGAAGGATAGGGGCGTCTTCTTTTGGGACTCATAGAATTGAACCCCCTGGTCCAATCGTTTTGAAACTTGGGGAATATTTTGGGGAGAGGCACTAGATTCTGTACTGAAAATTTGGTGCCTACCTCAAAAAACAGCCCCCCCCCAGAGCCCCAGATACCCGTGGATCAATTCACCATTATTTTCTATGGGAATAAATTTCCATAGGGAATAATAGAGTTCCCAGCAGACATTTCCCTCCCCTTCCCCTGCTTTCTGACGACCTTGAAGCGGGGGGAGGGCCTCCAAACCGGGGGATCCCCTGCCCCCACCTGGGGATTGGCAACCCTACTCCAAACCCCCAAACAATCTTTCCCACTGGTTTTATGTAGATGTTAAACAGTATGGGGGACAATGTAGACCCCATAGTATATATTCAATAGGGCTAAACAGCAGCCCTCCAGCACCACTTTATGGAATAGGTCAGCCATGTAAGATCAGAACCACTGAACAAGCTATCCCCAACTCATAGTCCAGCCAGCCCACCAAATGGATAGTATGGTTGGTGATATTGAAAACCACTATCATGAAGCTTTTTGAGCCATTCAGTCCATTTGGGATTCATATGCAAATCAAAAGTTACATTAGCACAGAACCTGCTTTGCTTCATGTTGTCTTTGGAACTAAAGAAGATGAGGGAACTTGTGAAGTAAAGAAGAAAGCAGCAACACAATGACAAGAGCTATCAAGAAGGAAGGAGGGCAGTGTTAGAGGAAGGAGAAAGAGCAGGACCAAAGCCAGTGTCACAGGTTAAGAAAATGAGAGAGATTAGCATACCTCTTGGTCATTTTAAAGGTAGTTAGCAATATATGAAGGGCCCTGCTGATAAAATGAAGGATCCATATAATCCAACATCCTGTTTCTCACAGTGGTTAGCTGTGTGCCCCTGGGAAGCCCATATTTGGTTTAGGAACTTTGGCTGCTGGAGCAAGTATAATTAATGAGCTCCTGAATAGACTTTATGGCTTGAACCCAACATGCATTGGATTCTAATGTCCCTGTTAGGTGATCTGAAAATCAGCTCAAAAAGGTCCAGGGACTTTTTGGAGTAGCATCCACCAAAGCACAAAGAACTGTAGTCAGTACATGTGCAGAAATAACTCTTTATATTCCAGCCCACATGCTTTCTGAGGAATTACATAGTAAGAGAGGAAGAAGCTATTGCCAGTTCATAGGTGATAAGCCTGTACAGAATGTAGAAAATGTGGATAACAATTTTCCTTTCACTTTTGCACCCATCTCATTTGCTTTGTCATTTTAATCTTGCCTTTTTTAAGGGTTAATTTTTTCCCCCAAGAGCTATATAGGCAAAAAAAAAATTCCTATTGCTCATGCAAATGCATTTACATATGAAAAAGTTCAGAAATGCAGCTAATACAATACGGGACACTACTTAGTATCCATGCCTAGCCAGCAAATGTATTCACTGCTGGTGTAACTTGACTGCTGTATGTTTTGTGTCACTGTGATAAAGCTGGCCAGAATTAAAATATAAGTTTTATGAAGAGAATAAAGGAGAAGCCATTACACAAATTGCCAGAGCTCAAATACAAATTTAACTCAGCACATTTTACCTTAGGTATGAACACAAATTATGGTAGTCATTATTAGACCAGGGTAGAAACTAAAACAGAAAGATTACAATAGAGAGGTATGATAGTTAAATTATACAACTTGTCATGAACAGGCTACTAGACACCCCCTTTTAATGACAGTTTAAGCAACATACTTTTAAGTAGTTCAAAATGATGTCATTCAGCATTAGTAGTGAGACAGAATCTCTATAGCAAGAACTCTGTGCAATCATAATCATGTATAGCACATTTTAACAAATTATCACTGTGTTCTAAATTCCAAGCTACTAATTACCCAGAGTGAAAAAACACAGCTTTATTGGAATGATTTAAGAAAGTGCAATACATTAGCAATAATGTGGGTGCCCCCAAACAACAGAACAATACAATTTATCTTTCTAATGAATACAGCTCTTAAATTATTTCATTTACATCCCAGATTTTCAGTAAGTTGTTGTATGATGGTGAACTTCCTGGTAAATCCTTTATTGGGTCTGTAACTTAGATTCACAATCAGTATTTAAACTGCCTTACAAGGGTCAGTGGATCCAGTGACTTGAGACTGAACTTGAACCAGTAGCTTTATCTGGAGAAAGTTATGTTTGTGTGCCCCACTGAAATGTGTTGGATCCACTGTTTTGAAAGTAGGACCCAACCAACTTCTCTGTTGGTGAAAAAGAGTTGCCTGTGACCACCAAAAAGACAATGCTGGGGATCATGAGACCTACAAGGATGAAAGTCATGACGAATGGCGACTAAAGCTGCCAGGTTCCCCCTTGCCACCAGCCAGGGATAGAGGAATAGGGTTGCCAGGTTCAGGTTGGGAAACTCCTGAGATGTGGAGATGAAGCCTGGAAAGGACAGGATGCTCAGTGAGGCACAATACCATAACGTCTATCCTCCAAACAAAGCATCAATTTTCTCCAGGAGATTTTATCTCTGTAATCTGGAGATTAGGTATAATTCTGGGGATTACCCAGATCCCATCCAGAGGCTGGCATCCCTAATGGTGATTATAATAAGGAGAAGAATTAGTTGAGAAAAGCTGGCCAGATTTTATATTACAAGCTTGATATTTGCTTACAGAGCAATCCAATGCATACTTGGCTCCTGGTTTGCAACAAGAATGACATACATAAAATAACGGGCCTTGTCAGAGCCTAGTGTCTCAGACATAAATCTGTTTGGGCTCCATTTGTAGCACCAGTTTCCCTGTGCTTCTTAGCCAGGGTGACTGCGAAAGCCACTGAATGGTAGGAGAAGGAATTGTGAGGTTTATTCCTAATCTTCGTAACAGTGATTTACTTAAGTGCCAGATTTTGCATTGTTTACTCAGCTACTGAAAAGGTTATGGAATTGTTTAATATTCCTACGGACGTAACAGAGCATATGAGCTGAGCTTCATAAGGTGCTTTGGAGTCTTGAAATGTGTGCTTATGCATTTAGATGACAGGAGGTTCCAAAAATGAACTCACAGCTGGAGATATAAATCTAATATGGCCAGAGCTGTGTTTTTTTACTCTCTTCATAAAACATAAGCAATAATTCTGGCAAATCTTGTCACAATGATTTTCACACAGAAAGACCAAGAGATTCCGAGTGCATGAGAATTTCCTTTTAGATTTTGGGCATGGTTTTTACTGTGACTAGAAAATGGGAAAGAATAAAATAGGTCTGTTATGTATTCTTTGAAGAGGAGGAGGAGAGTTGGTTTTATACCCCACTCCTCACTACCTGAAGGAATCTTGGAGTAGCTTACAATCACCTCCCCTCCCCCTCAACAGATACCCTGTGGGTAGTGCTGAGAGAGTTCTGAGAGAACTGTAACTTCCCCAAGGTCACCCAGCTCGCTTTATGTGGAGGACTGGGGAATCAAACCTGGTTCTCCAGATTAGAGTCTGCGGTTCTTAACCACCACACCAAACTGGCTCTCATTGGTGATATTTTTGGTGCCAACTATTTCGTAGAATCATAGAATCATAGAGTTGGAAGGGACCTCCAGGTGCATCTAACCCCTGCACAATGCAGAAAACTCACAAATACCTCCCCCTAAATTCACAGGACCTTCATTGCTGTCAGATAGCCATCTAGCCTCTGTTTAAAAACCTCCAAGAAAGGAGAGCCCACCACCTCCTGAGGAAGCCTTTTCCACTGAGGAACCGCTCTAACGGTCAGGAAGTTCTTCCTAATGTTGAGCTGGAAACTCTTTTGAATTAATTTCAACCCATTGGTTCTGGTTCTGCCTTCTGGGGCCACAGAAAACAATTCCACACCCTCCTTTATATGACAGCTCATCAAGTACTTGAAGATGGTGATCATATCACCTCTCAGCCACCTCCTTTCCAGGCTAAACATGCCCAGCTCCTTCAGCCTTTCTTCATAGGACTTGGTCTCCAGTCCCCTCACCATCTTTGTCGCCCTCCTCTGGACCCGTTCCAGCTTGTCTATATCCTTCATAAAATGTGATGCCCAAAACTGAACACAATATTCCAGGTGAGGCCTTACCATAGCAGAGTAAAGCAATACCATCTCTTCACATTATCTGGACCCTATACTTCTGTTGATACAGCCCCAAATTGCATTTGCCTTTTTAGCCACCACATCACACTGTTGACTCATGTTCAGCGTATGATCCACTAAAACCCCTAGATCCTTTTCGCACATACTGCTGCTAAGATAAGCCTCTCCCATCCTATAATCCCTGTTAATTTTGATTTTTCCTACCTAAATGCAGAACTTTACATTTATCCCTGTTAAAATTCATTTTATTGGTTTTAGCCCAGTTTTCCAGCCTGTCAAGGTTATCCTGTATCTGTCTTCTACTGTCTTGTTAGATACATCTTTTAATGAAATGATTGCTTTTCAGCAAATCCCTAAGCCGTATGTAGTTATACCTCTTGATGGCTGTACGTTCTTATTGAAATAAGTGAGGTTTAAGCGTGTATACCTCTGTACTGAATTCTGCCCAAGCAAATAACTACACGAATAAATGTTGCTATAGTTAATAACTATGTTTCTTATAGATAACATGGTTGTATTGTGTGATTAATATATCACACTACAACTTTCTCTTTCTGTACCAGTGACATCTGGCAGTATAGTTGACTTAAAACTAATGAAATCATGGCAATTTCTTTGTATTAGTAAAGAACATACAAAATGACTGCACACAGCTGTCACACTAAACCAACATAAAACTTGTTAACCATGACAGGATACTTTGTTGTACCCATGCGCTCCCACCTTGCTCCTTTTACCTCCTCATGCTCAGTGTGAAAACCAATTTCCAGCAGCCTGTGGTGTGGTAGACTGAGACCCAGGGCCATTGTCACTCAGCCATGGAAGCTCTCCAGGCAACTTGGGCTCAACAAAGTCTCTTAGACTAACTCTCCTCACAGGGATAATCTGGAAAGGGAAAGAATAATGTGATCAGATGTGTTGAGTGCCAGTTAGGCAGAAAGGGTGGTGGGGATATAAATAAAATGGATACTGAGCAATTGACAACAAATGCTGCTTGCCCATAATGTTTGAATGCAGGCTCTGGGATGAGTTGCTTGACTTCCACAAACCCAGTTTACAATTCTGGAAGTTTTTGTGGGAAGCAAACAAATTCCAGTTCATCTAGATTCCTGCATCTGGACATTAGAATATATTTTAATTGGAGAGTTTTTCACACTCTGCATGAGGAGGGAACAGCAACGGGAGCATGCAAACATAAGACACAAACCATGTTCATGCCTACTACAGCAGACTGGAGTTTAATTGTGGCTTCGTGTTATATCTGATTGTAGCCAATCCCTTCCCAGGAAAAAAATTACATAATGTTTACGTATGGTCCTCCTGTGTCATGCACGTTCTAATTCAGCTGTTGCCAACAAGCTTCCAGCTCACACATATGCACATCTTAATGCAGGTACCAGCTCTTCTCTGCATGTCCTATCAGGCCAAGAAATGGGGTTTCTGGTCATTTCCATGAGAAATGTAGAATGGATAGCACCACATCCAATTCAACCATGTGGACTAGAATAGGGCTGCCTCCTGAAGAGACCATGGTTTCCACAGAATCAGCTCATTACATAATAAATCAAAGTGATGAATTAATTTGCCTATAGCCACCCTACCCCCTGGGGAAAAAACCTGCTCTATATGCCAAGGAAGAATGCTCTTGCTGTACATTATTGTCCACTGAAGGATTGGGCTTGTCTGGACTAGCCAGGTCAGGGGAAAATATTCTTCCTTCTTGAAGACACCCATTTATTTCTTGAAGACACCCATCCTGAAGACACCTGGGACCAACTAAACTCAACATAAACATAGAGTCCAATTTAAATAACACAAATGCTGACTTTGCCACATCATTTTAATATATGGGATCCAAGAACTAGTGTAACTTTCTCAGAAGGGGTTGAGTATGCTTAGCAGAAATGTTGACTTTTTTTTCTGTTGAAAAGCAGATCCTCCCTGTGCTTAGGGTGGCCATAATATCTGCAGGCCAGCCAGGGACACCTTGAGGGGGGGATGAATGTGTGTGTGCGCGCGCGAAGCGCGCGCCCGCCGGAAACAGGAAGTGACGTCATGCCACTGCCGGAAACAGGAAGTGACATCACTTCCTGTTGACATCGTTTTCCCTGCACCACCTGCCGGAAGCAGGAAGTGACATCACTTCCTGTGACATCATTTCCCCCAAATGCCACTGCCGGAAACAGGAAGTAAAATGAGTACCCAGCTTGCTGGGGGGAAAGTGTAGATGACCGGGGAAGGCAATGACAAACCACCACCTAAAAAGGTCTGCCGTGAAAACGTGAAAGCGTCACCCCAGGGTCAAAAACGACTGGTGCCTGCACAGGGGACCTTTCCTTTCCATTGGTAATAACGGCTAGGAGCACCTTCATTGGAGGCTCATAGAATAAGACCCCCTGGCCCAATCTTTTTGAAACTTGAAGGGTGTTTTGAGGAGAGACACCAGATGGTATGCTGAAAATGTGGTGCCTCTATCTCAAAAAACAGCCCCCCAGAGCCCCAGACACCCGACAATTCTCCATTATACCCTATATCAATTCTCCATTACACCCTATAGGAATCAGTCTCCATAGGGAATCATGGAGAGCCCAGCAGACATTTCCCTCTTCCCCTCTGCTTTCTGATGACCCTGAAGTGGGGAGAGGGCCTCCAAACTGGGGGATCCCTTGCCCCCAACCTGGGGATTGGCAACCCTATCCCTCAGGCTGCTTTCACGGCCAGCGGCTGGCCAATCTCGACTCTCGTCCGGCTTTCCTCCCTGCCGCGCTCCCCCCACAGGCGCTCCTCCGATCCTGAGGAAAGAGCAAAAGCAGCCCTCCCTCCCAGCAGAGAGACATGCTTTGCAATCCATTAAGAGAATACTGGCACATTCAGAGTTTCTGTAGTAATTCATTCTGCCCGCATTCTATTACATCCTATGAATGCAACAACTCCTAGTCATTGATCCCAGTACTAATATTATTGGTCATTTCAGGAACGTTATTTGTGGGCAGTGTAAAACGTTTACTCACTTTATCTTCCACCCTCAAATAACTATTACAAAAACAACCTAGATTCTCCTTTCCTAAAACTAAGAAGTATTTCCTGATGCCACCCTGCCACCCCAGATCTGAGGACTCTCACATGCCTCTATTAAAAGATGCTCAGAAGTACTTTCCACAACTTCCAATGGCAAACAGAAAAGGATTTCACACACACACACACAAAAGATTGCCTTTAAAACACTATAACTCTTTCTTGGGTTTTGCTGTAAGTTCTATGGAACTAGACCCTCTTTTTTGTAAGCTCTTGGAGGATTGGCTACATCAGGGGGTGAGGCCTAATATGCAAAGGAGCTCCGACTAGAATTCCACCTCTGAATAATACCCATCTTGATAGACCAAAGGTCAGTATAAGACAGCTAGAAAGCAGTATAAGCAGCTAGAAAGCGTCTTTGGCTTGGCATGCAGAAGGTCCCAGGTTCAACCCTGGCATCTCTAGTTAAAAGGATCATGTCATGTGAAGACCTCCACTTGAAACCCTGGAGAGCCAATGCTAGCTTGAGCAGACAATACCCATCTCGCTAGACAAAAGGTCAGTCTACAGCAGACTGGAAGAGTCTGTGGCTCAATGGCAGAGCACCTGCTTAGCATCAAAGAATCACAGAGTTGGAAGGGACCTCCAGGGATAAGAAAGAAAGAAAGAAAGAAAGAAAGAAAGAAAGAAAGAAAGAAAGAAAGAAAGAAAGAAAGAAAGAAAGAAAGAAAGAAAGAAAGAAAGAAAGAAAGAAAGAAAGAAAGAAAGAAAGAAAGAAAGAAAAAGAAAGAAAGAAGGAAGAGAGAGAAGGAGGGGGGAAAAAGACAACAGGGGGTTGGTCTTTTCCACAACAAGCCTCTTGTCGGAGACAGATATTATTTCTCTTTTAAAAAAAATATACACCACCACCACCATAACAACATCCAGAGAGCCAACAAGCAACCTTTACACCAAGCAGCCTAAGCACCCTGTGATAGACAATTTTACACGGCAAAGTGGGAGAGGAAACCCCAATTTTAAAAAGCAAGCTGGCCTAAGGATAGGGTTGCCAAGTCCAATTCAAGAAATATCTGGGGACTTTGGGGGTGGAGCCAGGAGACTTTGGGGGTGAAGCCAGGAGACATTGGGGCGCAGCCAGGAACAAGGGTGTGACAAGCATAATTGAACTCCAAGAGAGTTCTGGCCATCACATTTAAAGCGACAGCACACCTTTTTAAAATGTCTTCCTTTCATAGGAAATGAAGATGTTTCCCTCTCTCCGCCCCCACCCTTTCTGGCTAGTCGGCTCTGAAGAGGGGATTGGCCTCCCTACTCACGAGTTGCTGCCAAGGGAGGTGCAAAAGCACATGGTCCTGGGGCTTTCCTCCTCTCCGTTCCTGGCTAGTTGGCTCTGAAGGGGGGGATTGGCCTGTCTACTCACAAGTTGCTGCTACAGGAGGTGCAAAAGCACATGGCCCTGGGGCTTCCCTCCTCCCCGTTCCTGGCTAGTTGGCTCTGAAGGGGGGATTGGCCTGTCTACTCACGAGTTGCTGCTACAGGAGGTGCAAAAGCACATGGCCCTGGGGCTTCCCTCCTCCCCGTTCCTGGCTAGTTGGCTCTGAAGGGGGGATTGGCCTGTCTACTCATGAGTTGCTGCTACAGGAGGTGCAAAAGCACATGGCCCTGGGGCTTCCCTCCTCCCCGTTCCTGGCTAGTTGGCTCTGAAGGGGAGAGTGGCCTGTCTACTCACGAGTTGCTGCTACAGGAGGTGCAAAAGCACATGGCCCTGGGGCTTCCCTCCTCCCCGTTCCTGGCTAGTTGGCTCTGAAGGGGGGATTGGCCTGTCTACTCACGAGTTGCTGCTACAGGAGGTGCAAAAGCACATGGCCCTGGGGCTTCCCTCCTCCCCGTTCCTGGCTAGTTGGCTCTGAAGGGGGGATTGGCCTGTCTACTCACGAGTTGCTGCTACAGGAGGTGCAAAAGCACATGGCCCTGGGGCTTCCCTCCTCCCCGTTCCTGGCTAGTTGGCTCTGAAGGGGGGATTGGCCTGTCTACTCACGAGTTGCTGCTACAGGAGGTGCAAAAGCACATGGCCCTGGGGCTTCCCTCCTCCCCGTTCCTGGCTAGTTGGCTCTGAAGGGGGGATTGGCCTGTCTACTCACGAGTTGCTGCTACAGGAGGTGCAAAAGCACATGGCCCTGGGGCTTCCCTCCTCCCCGTTCCTGGCTAGTTGGCTCTGAAGGGGGGATTGGCCTGTCTACTCACGAGTTGCTGCTACAGGAGGTGCAAAAGCACATGGCCCTGGGGCTTCCCTCCTCCCCCAAACACCCCAGTTTTCCCTCCCCTCCCCATCGTACCTTCTTCTCTCTCCGCTCTTCCATCTCTAGTTAACTGCAGTCCGGCGGGAAGCCTGGAGGCGGAGCCTCCAGGGCAGGCAGCAGGGCCCAATCTGGTGAGAGCCCTGGTGCCTGGCATGCCCCCCTCGCCTTCCAGGTGCCCCTGTGATTGGCTGGGGGAGGCAGGCTGCCTTGTAATTGGCTTCATCATTAAAAAAATAATGGAGAAAAAATGACGGACAGGGGCACTGGCCAATCTGGGACTCTGAATGAGTCCCGAGCTTGGCCAATCGGGACACGGGATTCAGGAGGCGGGGGCGGGACTTTCCCGGGAGGGCGGGACGTTCTGGCCACCCTACCTGTGCTATATCAATGTTTGTTTTTCAAGTTCTCTTGAGTTTGTAATGCTGCTGTTTGAGAAACACACATTTAAAACTCCAGCTGGTGTTTCATTCTTTCCTGACTGACCCTTCAAAAAATTAACTATGTCTCTTAGCATTATCTTACTGATACTAAGCGAACATAGTTAAATTGTCCACCAGCTGATTAATCTTAAATTTAACCAATCAAAAGCGATATATTTGAAATCCTTCTATCCAGTATTAATATGAGAAACTCAGAAAACCTTAGGTAGTAACTAGGTAGTATTAATTACTTGGCATCTGCTCTGCTGAAAATGGACTGCCCAGAGATTTATACACTTTGTAGGTTTACTTCCCTCATAGTGAGACGTTCCAACAATGTGGCTGTGCTCAATTTGTGCTGACCTACTATAGAAATGAAGTCAAAAAATGGGAATCACTGGAAACACTATGGTAAAACCATAATATTTCTGGCAATTCCTACAGTGGACTGATGTCACCCTGGAGTCTTTTTTCCCTGGGAGTGATGTCACACTGTCACCTGATGGTACTCCCCCTCTCCCTGTCCTGGGAAAACCAGGAAATGACATCACACATCTCTAGGAATTGCCAGAGTTTCAATGGTAAAACCAAGACATTTCTGGCAATTCCTACACTGGACTGATGTCACTTCAGGTTTTCCCTGGAAGTAACAATGTGCTATTGTCTAAAAGAAGGTTTCTCCACCACCCATCCCCTTATAAACTGCTGGAGCAACCATAGGAAACAGAAGCAGGAACTTGGTAATCCTTGGTCTTGAACGGATCTAACAAAGATCATTAGACAAATATTTTAAAACCTAAAATACCTTGTGTTTGAGGTAGCCAGATTAACTGGGAAAAAAACCAGACCAATCACCTTTAACAGCTGCTTGATATGCAGGCATTAATAGGTGAAGTTATTGGCAGGCATGCAGATAAATATTATCACCTGTAAATGACTAGAGATTAGATGGCTGATAGAAACACAACTGAAGGTTCAAAGATCTGCAACCCTAATTGCACTACAGTTCATTTCAACTCTTCAGAGTAAATCTGTGTAGAAAGGCTGAGTTCAAGGGGTTAATAGGCGCCTCTGGAGGCCTTTATGAAACACTATCAAGCTGTAATCAGCCACTTAAACAGCTTTTTTCCCTCTGAGGCATCCTTGAAAGAGCTCATTATTGTCTGAGTAGTATATTCCTATCAAGAATCAGTTTTCCATTTTAAAGTTTCTTCACTCTACGGCAGAAAAAGGAACGTGTAATCACTTTTTTACTACATAACCATGTAAGGAATGGTCATATTAATGTTCTGAATTCTGAATCCATGGAGATGGTTCAGTTCCAAAATTGTAAATTGCATCCCATTTTGTTTTCATTTGACAAATGGGTGATATAATCACCCATTTGTCAAATGGAAACATATATATATATATATATATATATATATATATATATATATATATATATATATGTTTGCACATCACCACTAGTAATATAGAAAAAACATGCACAATTTCTACCTTTGTGAATCAGATGATAAATCTAGGTATTTAGGGGAGAAGAAAAAATACCCCCCAAAAGTTGTGTTCTACACTAGTGCAGAAAATATATGCATTGCTAGCTTTTTCTAAATGACCAGGCCTCGAATTCAGTGGGAGCTCACAGGAGCACAGCTCCTGAACCTTCCTGAGAGTTCCACCTTCTCCTTCCCACCTTGTCCATTGAATAGTATGTGCAGCTGCATAATAATTGCTGCATGAGCTCCACCACCTATTTTTCTACAAAACAACCCCTGTAAATGACCTACAGCTTTTGTATTCCCAGAGTGCTGGAAGAAGGAGATACACTGCAGAAGCTCACATACTGTTGAACAATCATTTAGGCTTACCATTTACCCACTGATAGCAAGCAAACCCTGCCCCAACCCTCAGTCCCCTGCCTTTGATGACGAGCAGGGGTCATTTTGTAGAAAAATAGGTCGTGGAGCTCATCTAGGGATTGTTATGCAGCTGTAAATACTATTCAATGGACAAGTAGGTGGAACTCTTTGAAGGAGGAGGTGGAACTCTCAGAAACATTCAGGAGCTGCACTCCTGTGAGCTCCCACTGAATCTGAGGCCTGATGAGGAGCAAGAGAAAATGGGAGGGATGGCATCAATTGGGACTCTCTAGGAATTTCCTTTAATGCCGTTGGCAAATTCCATAGAGATTGGAGGGATTCCTAGAGCATCACCCCAAAATGTTACATTTTCTTCCTCCTTTCTTCCTCCCAAGCTTTACCTTGAAGTGAAATCACATCCTCTATGATGCTCTGTAAATGTCCTCAATATCAATTATCTTTACCATGATGCCACATCCCCTAAAATTCCATTCTTCCAAGGTATTACCCCAAATATTTCCTGGGATTTCCAGAGCAGGGCTGTTAACCCTATGATTGTTAGAGAATACAAATATATGTGTGTTTGTGTGTGAATTTTGTGATAACATTTGTCTGTCAAAAAAACCCATTTTAAAAATATTTTAT
Organism: Heteronotia binoei; assembly: GCF_032191835.1. Lineage (NCBI taxonomy): Eukaryota > Metazoa > Chordata > Lepidosauria > Squamata > Gekkonidae > Heteronotia > Heteronotia binoei. Next base: position 41,065,812 of record NC_083232.1, read on the forward strand.
TTGACAATAGAGCTTGTAGATCTCAAAGTATTATCAAATAATATACTTTTAGATTTAATTTTAATAGATGAGCTACATGTGATGAAATCTTTAGCATCCCAATTAATGTGGTGAGCTGGTCAAAATGTTAAACAATGGACAATATTGAACTGGAAAATTAGAGTATCTGCTATTAAACAACCTTTTCACCATACTACCCTCACCCATAGTATATTCCTTCAACTGATTAATGCACTCTTCTGCAGGAGATTCTGGAAGTGTAGAATTAGGTGATCCATAGCTGCAACCACACACACTAAATAATGCACTTTCAATCCAGATTTAACACACTTTCCAGCTGGATTTTGCCAGTTCAGACAGTAAAATCCAGTTAGAAAGTGGACTGAAAGTGGATTGAAAGTGCATTATTTAGTGTGCGTGGCTGCAGCCCAGGATAACCTACATACTATTACAATCAGATATTATTCAGGTCCTGTGGAATACTACAGTAACACTGATTCCTGTGACTAGTGCTATTAAATTCATCAGTTGGATCACGCTAAAGGTTTACAATTAAAAAGAATCGTGGTGTAAAAATGTATAATTTTGTCACAGTTTTTGTACTTATGAAGTAGTAATGTTGTGGATTTTACCTCTGTACCAGAGGCTGGGTATTGTATACTTGATCTTCAGTAACTGGATTACAAAGTGTTTTATTCTGGACTAAAGAAAGGGGAAGAGATAGAATCCAGGCATAATTAACAGCCTTTCCCGTGTCTGAGATAAATTCCAGCTGCAGGCAACAGATATGAAACAGATATGGACTGAAGGATCTAAGCATAGTGGAGGAAATTGGTACACTTTTACTGGGTCCTGGAGTTTCAAAGGGTATTATGTCATTGCAGAAATAAAATACATTTTTTTAGATGTGTTAAGATTGTATATATAGGATAGGATCTGTGTGGAGGGGTATTTGTTCTGAGCCCAGAGAAATTATTCTTGGGCTCTGAGGGCTTTTTAGAGAGGCATTTCAGAAATTTGACTGAAATTTAATCTATTAATCTATTCAGGATTTGACTGAAATTTAATCTATACTAACAAGAACAATCAAGTGCTGATACTACTATAAATAATACCTAGGAATGGATTTAAACTGGCACTACTCTTACACAAGGAGTGTGGATTTTCCCCATCCCGCCCCCAGCAGTCCCTTCTGAATTTGGAAAAGTGGATTCCCAGGTTTGCAGTTCCAGTGTGGATTACTAGTAGCATTGCCAGTCAGAGGAAAGTGTAACAATGCATCAACATCACTTCCAGAGTGATGTCACTGAGCTTTGACTGGATGCTGGAGCATTGCCAGCAACACCCTGGCATCATCTCCAGTCACACTGAACATGGTGTCGGCACATCAGGACATCGGTCATCATCCTTCCCATTTCCCTCTCATTCATCTTCTGTCATCCAGCTGAGCAGCAGCAGGAAGGGCCCACATGAATGAGAGATCCCTTGCTACCAACAGGAACTTGACAACCCTAATTAATAGCTTTGTGGGTCGGTGGCCCACAGTAAGGATGAGGACAGGGCACAATCATTTCCCACCTCTCAATCTGCTTAGCACTGTTGTAGAAGGGTCAGCTCCAGCAGCAGAAGAGGCAGGAAGGCTGAGTTTGCTTCCTTTCCTCTCTTCACTTCAGCATCCTGACTGGCTTGGTTAACTTATCTACTATCCTGGGAGTTAAAATGCCAGCTGGTGACAGGGGAAAGCAGTGAAGATCCACAACTGTCAGCACCCAGTATTTCTTGGCCTATTTTGAATTGTGTTTACTATTAGGAAGTTTACCAACCCTTTTCTCATTCAAATTCCCCTCCCTTCCTTATTTTGGGCATTCAAATTATCTGGTCTTGTTTTCAAAGCAAATAGGATGCATCTTTTCTGTTCTTGGGTTCAAATTTTGTACACAGTGTCATGCTGGTACAGTTTGCCACAGTGGCTTCCTTCGTGTAATTCCTCCCTCTTATTATAAATATATGCACACACATTCAGTTGTGTAGGCATATATGTGCACATTAGTAAAAAGCTTCACAAAATAAAACTTGATCATGCATAGGAGTCTAACAAAGCTTCATTTGTTTCATGAATGTGCATATATTTGTACCAAGAAATGAGGGAAAGATGCAGGTAAACTTTTTATAAAACTGCTAAACTGAAAACTGTAGCAAACTACATGATAGAACTCTTGATTTAATTTTAGATATTTTCTAGAATGGAAGGGTGGAATGCAGCACAGACAATTTCTGCAAATGTAAAGGAATGGATCAAGGAAAATCCAGGCATTCTTTTTTATTATTACAATTCTATCACAACAAGCTAATGTTGATACAGTGTAAAAGTGAAGTTATACTTAACTAGGGATTTCTCATATTCTGCTTTCCTATTATTGCCTATTAATGGACAGGTTTTCCTTTTGTCCTCATTCTCTAATCAATAGCCAGTTCAAGTCAGATATCAACATAATGAAACAGTTTTCAAAATGGAGAGGGAGATAAAATACCATTGGAGAGCAGCGTGACTTATAAGAAGCAATTTATTTAATGATCTCAATGAACTGAGATGGTTGTTATCTATTTATAATGAAAATGCATATTGGTGGGGCATAAGAGTGACTTATAGATGACTCATTAATTGTCAATGAATTTTACTTCAGGATTTCAGTGCTTTATCTGTCACATATATTTTGGAGTGGGTATGGTCTAGATTTGAATATCCTTTGAATAAAAATTGAATAATTTAATAAAAGATAAATTGGTACTGGAAATTACCATCAATAGAATTAGGGTAATGACAGCACAAGCTTTAAACAGTGATAATTTGGGGGTGATATTTTAAAGGAAACAGTGGATAAAATGCTATAAAATTGTAATGAAATTACATTTAATGAACTACTGAAGTAATACGATACTAATTGCCTCAGACAATAGACATTTAATTGAAAGTCCCTACAAAGCATTAATGGTTGTTAAGAAATTGGAACATACTGGAATTTCTATATCATATTGTAATACAGAGTTTATAAGCTCGATCTGGGTTGTGGGATTTATATGCTAGGTCTGGGTTGGGGAATTTCTGTTGACTTGGGGATGAAACCTGAGGAGAGCAGGGTTAATGAGGGGCAGGAATTCAGTGGGATATAATGTCATAGAGTGTTTTCACACTCACCTTCAGCCGGCGTGACGCCCCTCTTCACCGCACAGGATCTGCGCGGATTTCGCACTAAACGCCGCAGAGCAGCCGGAAGAGCCGAAAAGTCCCGGCGCTTTTGCGGCGCAAACGGAAACCGCCAAAAAGCAGTTTCCGTTTGCGCTGCAAAAGCGCCGGGACTTTCCGGCTCTTCCGGCTGCTCCGCGGCGTTTAGTGCGAAATCCGCGCAGATCCTGCGTGGTGAAGAGGGGGGTCGCGCCGGCTGAAGGTGAGTGCGAAAACGCCCATAGAGTAAACCCTCCAAAGCAGCCATTTGCTCCAGAGGAAGTAATCTTAGGGATGGTCATGAACCCCAAAAAAGCAGTTTGGTTCAGGGTAGCCCCTGTACCGAGCCCTGAACCAACTCAAAAAGGCCCCACCCAAACCAAGCCAATCCAGCAAGTTTGATTCCCCCTTTCTACTGGCTGTGGCGAGCCATCACCAGGAAAAGAGGAAGGGGACTGCCCTGGAAGGAACTTTCCTTCCTCTTTTCTCCTGGCCACAGCTCTCTGGGGACAGGAGAAAAGGGGAGAACAATGGAAAGCTGCCAGTTATTTAATCCATCAGTTTTGCTTTCCCCAGCTTTAAAGGGAAGGAAGCAAAACTGAAGTGTTTAATGGTTCACAGCCATTTAAACCTAACAGCTCAGCAGGTTCACTGGTCAGCTGTTATGGTTAAATGGCTGGTAGCCATTTAACGTATCAGTTTTGCTTCCCCAACTTCAAAGGGGGGGGGTAAAATATAACAGCTCACAGTCATTAAAACCTAATAGCTTGGTGGGTCTGCCAGTCAGCTGTTAGGTTTAATTGGCTGGTAGTGTTTAATTCTTCTGTTCTGCTTTCCCCACCCCCACCCCGCCTTTGAAGGGTGGGAAGTAGAACTCAAGGGTTAAATGGCTGTCAACTATTCATACCTCAATGCAGAGGGGAGGTTCATGGAAAAAACTGCAAACTAGAAAGTAAACTGTGAACAAATTAATGAATATGAAACTTATATTAAATATGTCAGGTCTGTTGTTCCAATTACAAAATTTCTAAGTATAAATAATCACAAATGAAACTGGACTCTACTCTGTTCAAATACTAATACAAAAATATATTAGAATATAGTGGATGTCCCAGAGAGTAGAAATCTCTCTGCCAGAACTACTCTTAGAAAAGGATGTTATTAGTTTAACCCATACTTGAGAGGTATATATCCATTGTACTCCACTATTGTATTAGTATTTGAACAGAGAAATATACATGATATGGTTTCAGTATTGTGATTTTTCATATTTAGAAATTTTGTAATTGGAATAAGAGATTTGACATATTGAATAAACGTTTCATATTTGTTATTTTGTTCACAGTTTACTCTCTGGTTTGCAGCCATTTAAACCTGACAACTGATGGGGTACCCTGTGCTGCTCAGCTGTCAGGTTTAAATGGCTGGCTCTGAACAGCTGGAATTAACCAGCCACAGGTTTCATAAATGTTTGGGGAAGGCACCTTCCCTGAAAATCGATTTGTGAACTCTGAACTGACCCAAATTTGGCCAGAATTTTAGTTTATGAGCTGGTTTGCGCCCATTCCCAGTAATCTGTCATCAGAAGATCAGATGTAATTCCAGGAGATATCAAGGGCCCATATGGAGGATGGAAACCATAGCTTGACTTTAAGGATAGAAACTGTTCATTGTTGCACTGCCTTTCTTTTTGGAATTTAAAACAACAGCTAAAGAAGACCTCAGTCTTCCAGACATGATGCATATGAAGTAATATCATTTACAGCAAAGAGATGTGCTTGTATTTAAGAACATAAGAGAGGCTATGTTGGATCAGGCCAATGGCCCATCCATTCCAACACTTTGTGTCACACAGTGCTCAAAACCCAGGTGCCATCAAGAGGTCTACCAGCAGGGTCAGAACTCCAAAAACCCTCTCACTGTTGCCTCCCCCTTCAAGCACCAAGAATATCAAGATCACTGCCCAGACATAGTGTTCCATTAAAGTTAATAGCCACTGATGAACTTCTGTTTCTGCCTCTTAATACACAAAGCCTTTTTAAAAATGTTGAATGTAAAAAAAAAATATTTAATATTATTAGTACTTAAGTATCCCCCAAAAAAGTGTTTCATGTTATTCTATATGTTATGAGGAATAACAACAGCAGCAACAATGACTAGGCCTTTTTTTGTAGCAGGAACTCCTTTGCATATTAGGCTACACCCCCCTGATGTAGCCAATCCTCTACAAGCTTACAGAAGGCTCTGTACTAAGAGCCCTGTAAGCTCTTGGAAGATTGGCTACATCGGGGGGGGGGGGGGGTAGCCTAATATGCAAAGGAGTTCCTGCTACAAAAAAAGCCCTGACAATGGCAATAACAATAGTAATTCTTCACTGGTAGAATAAGTGAAAATTCTACCAAGCACCTAATGGATTTTCCCCCTCTTTATCTTAACATCCATGCACAGGATTTTAACAATTATCTAGAAAATGGTGTTATCTGTTCTGAGTCTGAAACCATTTAGTCCATAGAACACTGAACTGGGTCCAAATGTGTGGAAATCTTAAAATGATATGGGGGCAGAGGGTCTTGCTGCAAAGAAGAACCTAAAAGAGAGAGACAACTTTTTAAAAAACTAAACGCAGAGCTGGAGCCCACACTGTACCTTTCAAAGTAATGCAACAGGAAGAGTTTCAAGCATGAGTCACTTAATGGAGGTGGAAGAGGACTGGCTGCCTTCATATTGTGTGAGAATACCTGAGCTCATCAGAGTAAAAGTAAAAGGAATGATCCGTGAAAGAGGAAGAGAGGGAATATAGGACTAAATGATGAACAAATTGAACGAATTGACAATAAATGAGAAGCTGGTGATAACATCCCAATCTGTAAGCCTCCTAGGAGAATTAAATAGCATACAGAAAAGGCAAAAAAGTAGGGATAATGCCCAGGCTACAGGTATTTTCTGCAGAAGTAGTTTTACTAGGCCAAATAAAAATGTGTACATTTGGGTCTACAACATTCTCCACAACAGATACCTCTCGTAAATCAGCAACTTGTTTGTCTGAGAAAAAATATGAAGGTGGAGTACAAAGATGAGGAACTATCTCTCTAACTTACTGGCCCATCTGGCTCATTGCGCTGTGAGAAGACAGAAAAAGATGTCAAAGCAATAAAATTGTAATAAACGTTATTACTCTGTTATTTCTTTTGGACTTAGGGGGTCGGTTCAGACATCACAAAAAACCATGGTTTATTTTAACTGTGGTTGATCTGTGAAACCAGGACACAGCGCACAGCAATCACTCTTTTTTCTCTTTACACATTAACACACATGAAGTTGCTTGGTCCACTAATGTCAGCACTGTCTCCTCAGTGGTTCTCCAAGGTCTCAGGCTTTCATATCACTTATTGCCTGATCCTTTTAGCTGGAGGTTCCAGATATTGAACCTGGAACCTTCTGCATGCAAAGCAGAGGCTCTTCCACTCCCTTCAAAAATGCTTTTCCTTATTTCTGTAGGTAGTTAGTGGAATCACCCACATTCAAAAACACACTAACCTACCCTTCCTCCAGAGATCTCTAGTTGATGTAGACAGAGCTCCCTCCTCACATTTTGCCTTCATAAGGCAGGTGCAGCTGACTGGCCCAGTGTCCTCATGGCTGAGTTGGGGTTTGAATACATATTTTTCATCACCAAATCCAGGATGCTAGCCACTGTGCAGTGCTACATGTCTTCGGAATGTGATTTTGCCAATTGTCATGATAAGTCACTTATATAAAAGGGTTTAAAACGGCATCAGACCCTAGTGAAGAAGGACATCCACACAAATAGAACCTGCCTTATTATGGTGCATCTCAAACCAAAGCACATTGCCTTCATGATGGACTTCACGGCTGCATAAGTAGCATTAGGTCTGACCTGTGCATGATGTTCCTGCATGTAAACAAAGTCGTACTCAACTGCTCTACTAATGTCTGTGTGTATAATGTAGAAACTGGAGGAAGTCCATAATATTCTTAGCTCTGCATCTGAACAACTTACCTCTTTGCTCCAAGCCAGGAACAAGCATCCTTTCTGGAACCTCTAGAGAAAGTGAAAAAGAGTTGCACTGTGCTCCTTACGCCATTCTCCTAACAGAATTATTGTTCCAGATGTAATTTTTTCATTAGGATGCATTTATTTTATACAGATATATCCCTCAGTAGGGCTGCTATACAAAGTGACCCACTTTTCTCCTTAGTCCCCTTGAACAGACCAAAGACCCTTGCAATCAATTTCTGAAGTTAACTGCACATGATATTGTCTAGGTCAGCATACTTTAATGGCTACGCAGTCTGTTAAACAACCCCTGCAACCCTTGGCTTCAATAAATGATTTCTAAGTGACTGTGTGCACCCACAGCTACATTCTAGAAAACTAAGTTACTCTGATTTTCCTTATTTCAGAAAAATAAATGTCAGAAGACTGTAAATGTTTTTTTTACAAGAAGCAGCCAAAGCAATAGCTAGTTCTACATGCATGCACTTCTGCTCAGGGCACAATGGATGCATTTATTTGCAATGAAAATTCTACATCAACTTGTTTTGAAAGTTATGGGCATCCATGGGCTAAATTCATTCAAGTATAATTACTACCTTTACATGTGGCTTCTTTTCCTATGCTTTTATCTCCATCAGTTCCCATGGGCTCTTCAGTGAATCCATATCAATATAGGGCATTGGTGGAACTCTCTGTCTGGGGCAGTGATGCTCTGTATTCTTGGTGCTTGGGAGGGCAACAGTGGGAGGGCTTCTAGTGTCCTGGCCCCACCGATGGACCTCTGATGGCACCTGTTGTTGTTGGGTTTTTTTTTTGGGGGGGGGGTGAGGGGTTGGCCACTGTGTGACACAGAATGTTGGACTGTATGGGCCATTGGCCTGATCCAACATGGCTTCTCTTATGTTCTTACATAGTCCATGTATTTGGGAATCTGGGACTGACTAAAGACAATTAAAGGAGAACAGATAACCATAGCATGGCTGTACCAATTGTAAGATTGCATCACTTTACTAGACACCCACTCTCATTCATGCATGAGGTGATAATGCATTTATTTAAAAAGTGACATGAAAATTTTCTCCATATCTCCAATAACCTATGCACCAAATCTTGGGAAAGTTGTGATGGTACTATGCAAGGCATAGATTGGCATCACATAGAAGATGACAGCTGAATCCACTGCAGACTGGTGTGAGACAGCACTGTGTAGTGGTTGGCGTATTGGATGCCAAATCCTCATTCTGCCATGGGTGACATTGGGCCAATTACATTCTCTCAGCCTAACCTACCTCACAGAGTTGCTGTGATGATAAAATTGATGAGGGATGAATGTTGTAAGCCCCTTTAGGTCCTCATTGGCTGCCCCAGAAGTGAGCTGGCTGGAAAAGGAGTGCCTGGGAGCATCTGGATGGCACATGGCTTCCCCCTGGAACAGGGACGAGCTGAATGCACCATGGACAAGCATCCACAGCACTTATGTACCCATTGGCCACTCCCTGGGTGCTTCCTAGCCATCCAGATGGCCAGGAAGGGGCCTCGGAGCTGCCTTGGAATTTAGGTGCCACTTTGAAAGTGGTACCTTTTTGAGGTGTCTCCCAGCCAGCCGAGGATGTGGTGCATGTGGGACCAGGATGGCAGACAGATGTGCGCGTGTAGATGCGCTTTTTAGATCTGCCTGCTTGCCGTCCCCGGGGCAGCTTAAACCAACCATCTGTAAGCAGCCATAGTGGAGAAAAGTGAGGCATAAATGAAGTAAATAAAGAAAGTGTCCCTGGGGCTGTATATGCCAGGCCAAAGGCTGTCAGCTGGGGAAGGGACGAAATTGTTTCCAGTGGGAATTCGCTGTAATGTGTGCAGGAATGGATCATAGCATCAGAATTAGAGTGATTTATTCTGGGTGGTTGTTGTGAGGGCAAGGGCAAAAAGGATTACTAAACAATCCACTAATTAAAGTACCATATAAATAAGCTACCCAGATAGGAATTTGTTTACCAAAATATGAATTGTAGACATAAATGAGGCTAGAATTATGCACAGTTTGGTATGAGAATCAGGTTTAACAACTTAGCAGGAAGAAACATCCTGACCTCAAGGAACTCTACATGATGTAACAATCACCATACCTTCCTCAGATCAATAAGCAAGCTAGAAATTATAGCTTTCTCCCATGGCAGACAAGTGTAATTAGGCAATCAGGCACTGGAGGTAGACGTGATTATCTTAAAATGCACATGGGAGCTAATTGGTTGCTATTTTAAAACCATCCATATAGAAAGCTAATTGTGTATTAATTTCGGCTGAAAAAGGTAAACTCAGAAGACTAGCATGCTCTTAAATCAGAAAGTTCCAGTTGTTTGTCACAAAGGACACTACAAGTCTGTGCACCTCAAACAGTTAGGAGTCCCATCTTCAGTGGAATGGAATAAGCTGTAAATATTTAATTGGCAGCTCATTGTCAGGAAAATATATTTTTAAAAGACCAATTAGATTTGGATGGTTTCCAGCATGTCACAGTCTTCTCCCTCCCATCTTCTCCCTGCCACAAACTTTGCATACACAGAATATACCTCCCCCCGCACTTGACTTTTACAGAATGTGTCTGTACTTAATTAATGCTATTGCATCCACATTCTAATTTATGCATTTTAATTATACAGAGAGGCTTGTGAATAATTAATGTTATTAAAACAATAGGGCAGAAGTGTAAGCTTTAAAAAAGTAGCAATCAGTAGCTTTAACAGGGTTTTTTTGTGTAATCTCAGAATAGCTCATTAAATATAGTTTAACTGTTTCATTAGGAGAACAGGGGGACTTTCCTTTATGGAACTGATGGAAAAAACAGCCCTGAGCAGCAACCACTTGATAGAGAGCTTAAGTGTAATCAAATGGATCAGCTCTGCAAGTTTGTATTTGGGATAGATACCTGTACATAATCATAACAGGTAGAGGTACCCAGGAGTTACCACAAATTATAAAGGGCTTCTTAGAGTTTATGCAGAGAGAGTGGGGTGCCATTTTAAAATATTAGACAATCCAGTAAAAAGATGTCATGTATCTTAGCTGGGCCGTACTGTACTGGGAAACCCAGAGTTAAATCAAGTTTTCACAGGCAGATGAGGTAGCTAACTTGTACCTCAGCAGTACCACTTCAAACCACAATGTGGGCAGATGAGACTGCTTTTCCAAGTCAGACAGCTGGTCCAGCTAGGTCAGTATTGTCTGCTGTGATTGGCAAAAGATTTGCCATATAATGCTCTGATTGGCAGAAAATGAGGGGTGGGTGGGCTGCCCAGCAGTTTCTACTAAACATGCTTAATCTGGAGATTCCTGGGAGAAAACCTGTGTGCTTCATGGATTCCCCATTCTGCAGGCACTTTTGAAATTCTGCAACTGAGTGGTGGGCAAAAGCACAAAATGGCTGCCACAAGATGTGGAGCCAACCACAAAATTTCTGGGAGTGCATAAATAATGCTAATAATAGCTCTTTGACATTTCAGGTAGAAGCTCTGTTTAACAGGATGCCTCTTAAAATGAACATGTTGTTTAAAAATATTTTCTTGCATAAATGCAGCTTACTTTCAGTTATACAGTAAAGATCCTTGTGTTGTGGTAGTAGCCAGTAATCCACAGCCAATAACATCAATGGCCAATCAGAAGCCCCACCTGGCCCTGCTCTCTATCTCATTGCACTTAGAGGGTTCCAAGAAAGGTATCCATGGGTGCCATGGCCCCCACAGTCATCACTAAGGATGGGCACAAACTGGGGAAATGGAGGCTCATCCCAGTTTGTGGAGTCTCATGAACCTTCACAAACCTTCCCATTTACTAAACTGGTTCATTTTGTGAAGTTCATGATGCAGTGTGCTAGATGATGCCAAATTCACATTGTATCTCCAGCTGACTCTCCTCTACCTGTCCTCAAAGTCTGATGGGGATTGGATTTAGGGGAGTGAGTTACAGTCCTCCAAAGTACGCCCAGGAAAATGTTCTCTGGGTAAATCACATCCACAGGTCCAGGAGGAGTATGTTGAACAGCCCCCCTGCAAGCTAGATGCAGACCTCCCTGGGATGCCCTCTATCTGCCCTCCAAGTTTGGTAGGGATTGGATTGGGGGGGTCTGAGTACTGCTCACCTCCTCACCATAGTCATTGTTGCTTTAGATGGGCAACCCTTCTCCTCGGACCCAAGAGGCAGTCATCCACTTGCCTCCTGTTGGTGACAGGGTTTTGGGGGTGTCCTGCCTCACTCCCCCTCAGGCCTGGGAGGTGGTCATCTGCTTGTCTCCTCATGGTTGAGATGGATTCAGGGGGTGGCTAACCCTTTCCCCCAGGCCTGGGAGGGGGTCATTTGCCCGCTTTCTCCAGTGACAGGATTTTGGAGGTGGCCTGCCATACTCCCTCTCAGGCTTGGGAGGCAGGCATCTGCCCACCTTCCTGTTGTGGATATGGATTATGGTAGTGGCTAACCTGTAAGGCAGAGATGATCCTCCAGGCTTTTGACTGAGGACAGTGACAGCTGGCACCTTTCCTTTCCCCCCCCCCCGAGTTTTTTCCTCCCTCCCCTCCGTATGCTCCAAATATCAGGACAAAGAACAAAACCACCAGGACGACATCGGGGGTTTTAGAAATTTACTGTTTTAATTTGTATTCCTGCACTGTTTTAATCCATGTTTTTAGCTGTTGTAAATTGTCCAGAGCCCAACTTAGGCCAGGATGGACCAATTCAGTAAATCAAATCAATCAATCAATCAATCAGCCCTTCCCCTTGGATCCAGGAGCAGGGTCATACATTTACCTACCTGTGATGACAGGGTTTTGAGGGGTTGCCTACCATACTGCCCCTCAATACTGGGAGTCAGTCACCTACACATCTCCTCAGAGGTTTGCATAGGTGAATGTTGGTCCATGAGGTGGATATTGTGCTATGAAGTTGATTTTGGTTTATGAAGTGGGTGTTGCGCTATGAGGTAGATATTGTTTCATAGGTGTGAGGTTGGTGTTTTGTTATTAAGTGGATGCTGTTTGGGTTGTGTGTTGGTCGTGCTCATCCCCACCCGGCAGGTGTGTATGCATGAACCCAAACACTGAGGAGATGGAATGCTTAGCTACAGCTACAATGTCCTTAGTGAGGAAAGCAAACTGGAGATGTATGGATGTGGAGGTGGGAGGTGGGGGGGGAGACTGGAAGTGCCAATTCTTGGGTGGACAGATGGTGAAGAGATGTGTATGGACAGGGAGAATCTGGAAATGCTGGTTTTTGGTGGGACACAAGTTGTGAGGAAGCAGATGTAGACAAGGCAAGGCTAGAAATGATTCTTGGTGGAAGACAACTCATGAGGAGGAAGACGTGGATGGAGTGGGGGACAGAAATCATGGAAAGGTGGTTATTATTATTATTATTTATTTATTATGTTAGATTTGTATCCCACCCATTCTACGAAGACTCAAGGTGGCTAATAACATAAAATAAACAATATTAAAACAGTGAAACAATCAGATAAAATCACAATGGTGCTACTTCATCTATTCAGGCAGGGAAGGGGGTAGGCAGGGGTCCTGGGTCTTTACTCTCCAAAGTCTGGAGAGGGGTAGCCCAGCAGGGGGAGTTTGACCTTGAGGAAGGCCAACTCATTCACCAGGGCTGGGTCAGGTGTGGACATGTGATTGCACAAACTGTGACTCACAAACCACGAACCAGGAGATTTTCACGACAATCAGGTTTATGTGTGCCCATTCCTAGTCACCACATTGCAGACCTCTGGTATGTTGTGTTACTGTCTACTACAGATACAGACCTTCACAAGATAATGATGTTACCCAAATGAGCTTGTTGCTTGGTGTGCCAATGCCCAATGCAGAACACAACAGGGAGATTCCAGAAGCAGACAGAATTTTATTTGAACAAAGGAGACCTAAGATAGCAAAGATCGAAGAAGTCTGATACTTTTGTTTCAGCATTCTCTTTTATACACTGAAGTGAGCAATCTTAAGACATGCACAGATGCCTGCTATGACCTAGGTCCTTGGTTTGTGCTTACTATAGGGTTATCTTTTCCCAGCAGAAACACACACAGAAAAATGGGGGGAGGGGGGATGGAAGAACTTTCTGCTCCTTTGATTGGTAACAGGGACTTTCCATTTCCAAATAGATCTCCTGTAAGTATCCTTATCCTTGCTGCCAGACTTTTGCTTGGTCAGGGCCTTTTTGGCCCACTGCTTCTACTTCTCATTTCTCACATAAGCTTGCTAAGCACACTTCCTGAAAATTACTTGCTTTAGTGATTTCCATTAGCTCAAGCTGGACATTATAATCTGAAGACACAAGTTAGTTCTTAAAAATGATGCAAGCCTTGCTAATGTGTCTATTAAGGAGGACTTAGAATGGCCAGTAGTAGATAATTTTGGTCCAGCAGATTCAGTTTCCTGCCCAAGAGAAGAAGGCCTTATTAATTTTTCAAGAATTCAGACCTTCCAGCAAAGCATGTTGTCCTCAGATCAGATTCAGGGTTCACTTTTGTTACTGGGTCATTCTGAAACTTTAAAGTTTTTTGGAGAAGTTCACTACACATGAAAAAGAAAAATCACCTCAAAGTGTATACTGTGGGCAATACAGACAGAATAAAACTATCTAGGCAGACTTTGTTGAAGAAGGGTAGAAGAGCAGCTTTTCTCTTCTCTGAGTCTTAAAGCAGCTTACAATCACCTTCCCTTCCTCTTCTCACAACAGGCAACTTGTAGGTAGGTGGGGCTGAGAGAGCTCTGAGAAATTTCCTTTATATGCCAGTATCTCATCTTTGCAAAAGCACCACTGCTGCAACCTTTTTCTCCTCCAAGAAGGGGTCCCAACTTAATGTTGTCTGTTGTGTAATTCCACACGTGTTGTTTCTTCTAGGCATCCAGGGATGCTGTGGTGGTTTTTTTTAAAAGAACCCTCAGCTTTCCCTGTATAATTGCTGAAAGCAGTACTCATTAGCAAGACCAACCTATTAAAATGCCTGAAAGGGTTAGGTTAGTCTACCTCAGCTTGTACAGTTGTTCATTTTTGGCTCTTAACTATACTTAGCTATAAAGGGATTACAGCCCACTTACTGTAACTTCCTATCATTATAATATGTTTTTGTTCTACTGCACCTTGGCTCAGCGTGGTGTTTAAGTAGGACCGGAAGACTCATTAAGTGTAGGGGGGAAATGTTTCTTTACTCTTCTTACAAGGTCTTACTTCCAGTAAAAAGCTCCTATCTGTTTCTTTAGATTGAAAGTCTACCTGAAGTACCATTTCACATCAATGTATTTTCAGTGCAATGAGTCCCCCATCCTGAGCTGTTCATTGACCTCACTTGTTTTGATGCTCCTATATACCTCAGTGCATAGGTAGCTGTAGAAAAAAGAAATTAGCAATATTATTAGTCACCAAATTTCCCTTCTTTATATCTCCCCTTGTAGGATTTTGCTGAAAAGGAGAAGGCGGCAGCAAGGGCTCTGGAGGATGTGAAGGCTAACTTCTACTGTGAATTATGTGACAAGCAGTACCATAAACACCACGAGTTCGACAACCACATTAATTCTTACGATCATGCTCACAAACAGGTAAGCCTAAAAGCCATAGAAGTTATTTTGGTTTGGTTTTGAGCCATACAGAATGGGCAGAGGTCTTCTGCTTGTTTGAATTTACTACACTGGTGGATATTACTGTGTGACAGTAGGAGAAGCCTGAGGAAGCTCAGGATCAGTTGTGCATGAAACAATTCATATTACCAACAGAACTGGTTTGTATAAAGTAGTAAGTTATCTTCTGAGGCTAGCCAAGTTATCCTGTGATACTTACGGTTATTAGCTGAGTAGGGAATGTATCTGAGCTTCATTTCCCTGTGAAGTCAGGTGGGACCTGGAGATCTCCTGCTTTTACAACTGATCTCCAGCCAGCAGAGATCAGCTCCCCTGCAGAAAATGGCTGCTTGAAGGGTGGACTCTATGGCATCATATGATGCTGAAACCCCTCCCCTCACCCCACCCTCTCCTGGATCCACCCCCAAAGTCTCCAGGTATTTTCCACCAGAGACCTGGCAACCCTACTTTGTAAAGCTACCCAGAGTATCAAATTTGGGCACAGCCAGAGGCTCTGTGAGCAAGGAAGGTAAAGTGAGATTGCTGCTAGTTTTAAGATTTGAGCTGAACTTTTCATTGTTCTTCCTGTCTCCTGGTATGAGGTTTGGGTATGGCCAGGCACAAGCTGAAGGGCAAGAGCCAAAGAGCTCTTGGTTGTTGCCCCTTAACTGTGGCTTGTGTTCTATGTCCCTGAATGAGATGACCCACTGGATCCAGCCCCAGCCCAAAGAGATGGCTGGTTATTTTTATTTGCTTCTTTTCTTTAAACTGTACTTTTCCTCCTGCATTTTAATCACATTCCCCCCCACACACACGCACACACACAGACTATTATAAACTGCCTTGGATCCCTTGGAGGAGAAAACAAAGAAATAAATATTCTGAGTAAGTAATAGGGTTGCCAGCCTCTTGATGTGGCCTGGAGATATCCCATAATTACGAATGATCTCCTGGCTACAGAGATTAGTTCTCTTGGATAAAATGGCTGCTTTGGAGGGTGGACTCTGACGTTATACCCACCCTCACCAGGCTTCATCCTCAAATCCCCAGGAATTTACCAACCAGGTGTTAGCAGTCCTAGTAAGCAAGCAAACATCCAGTGTTTCCAGGGTAAAATGTATAAATTCCTATAGCAAAAGAAGAAAATCAAACATATGGCTTCTCACACAGGTGACCTCCATACTCAACAATATGAAAGGTGGAGTTACACTAACTTGACATCCTAAGGCAGGAGTGTCAAACTCATTTGCTATGAGGGCCGGATCCAACATAAATGAGACCTTGTCGGGCCAGGGCATGTGTGTCATAAAATACAATGCCAGGTAACAGAGATCTAAATTTTATAAGGATCCAGACAAACACAATTAAATCTGGACTCAGTGTCTGTGCTGTAGCAATCTTGAGTATGCTGTTCAGGTATTGTTCAAGTGTGTATTGTAAGTTGCAAAACTACTTTTGAATTATTGACATTCATTACAGAAAACTTATTGTCAATGCTTCAAGCCTAACACTCGGGGGGGGGGAATGAAATGGCTGGGCATTGCGAGCTTTTGTACATAAGTTGCTTCATGTGCTGGTCAGCCAATGGAGAAAACAGAGGCTTTGCTCCTGTGCGATTGTGCAAGCCTGGCAAAGCATGCTGTGATGCAGAAGGAAGCAAGAGAGAGAGAGAGAGAAGGAAGCAGATGACAGTGAGTTGCAAACAGGCCTTATAGAAACATTCCAGGAGCCTGATCTGGCTATCAGGTTGCACATTGACACGCCTGTCCTAAGAGGTTACTTTAGCCCAGGCTTCCACAGCTTATAACCCATTAAGTGAAAAGTACCCCTCCAGCCATGCACGGTGCCCTCACGAGGTGTAATAACACCCCTGATTTGGCTGCTTGTTTGAATCTGCAAATCTTGAGACAGGACAGAATTGCTTTAATATGTGTGTCGTAGGTAAGAGGTGCAGCAGGGATGTGATTTGTGGAAAGATAAATCAGGCTTTGAATTTCTGGATAGGTTGTGTTTTTTTTAAATAAAAGCCTAAGAAATCAGTTGTACTATGTGCATTCAATTGACTGACATATACTTTTCTGATTAATCTCTCTTAATAACTCAGTCATAAATCCACCAGCTAGCCTTCCACTGCTCATTCCTTTGCAACCTAACCTACCTTACAGGGTTGATGAGAGGATAAACAGGAGGAGGAAAGATCCCTGAATTCTATCCTGATTGCCTTGGAGGAAGACTAGGATAAAAATGTGATCTATAGATATTACTTTATTCAAAAGCGAATCAACTTTGGGTTATACTTTCTAATGTTCATCAGGGCCAATGTAGTTAAAAAGAGTACATTGCATAAATGTAACATAAACCATAATTCTGGTCCATTGTTTTTTCAGACAGAACTAGGTTAATTATGGTGTTTTTTTAAAAAACAAACACTGTTTTTCTCTTTACCACTCAATTTGTCCATAAAAGGTTTGTAATGATATAAAACAAAAACAGTTTCAGATCCAAGACATGTGAAGCTAATCCTATAATCCCCCTTCCCTACACAAAAAAAGGATTTATTTCCAGCTTCATCTGCTTTTTTCTACTTGTCAGGGTTGTTTCTGGACTCTGATCGATCCATTCCCAGCATGCCCCAATCACATTTCTCTGCCTTGGTGATTTATGCAAAGTGGAAATGCCATTTCCAACGATGCACCAGTCAGTTTTTCTTGGCTGTTTTCCATCATAAAAGATCATGGTTAAAAGCAATAAAACTCTTTTTTTTTTTTTTTAAGTAGATTTATTATTCTGAAAAATTACAGGTTGACTTGGGAAGAAATGAAAGGCCAATATATTTAAAAGAACAACATAAAACCACACTTGGAAATCACAGCACATGTTTCTCCCATTCAGCCCTGCAAGGCACAGAAATGTTGCAGTTAGCATATCCATGAGGTGGAAAAGTAAGCATCAAAAAAGCAAATGCAATTTTTCACTATTGCTAAGACAATCTGCCAGTAATGTGGGTTTTTTCTACCAGGAGTGGACCAGAGACTACATCTAGATTGTTCTTTGCTTTGATATTTGCTAGCCAGTGAACAGCCATGCAGCAGATTCCTACTAGGCCTAGGATCTCTGGCACACAAAGGGCCACACGACATTGCATAAATGCCCATGCCCTCTCTACAACTTTCCTAAAATTGTAGTTATCATCTCTGGCTAAAAGGACCCCTTTTCCGGGTCTCTTCTTTAAATTCTGATCTTGCTGTGCAATTCGTGACATCATGAGCTTGCACTGTGTTCTGCTGGTTATGAGAGTTAATTTGACACTGGCAGAGCTTGAAAACTGACTCCTCTCGTTTCAGCTATCCTGCCTCAGTATGTACCCAGCCCTTCTGAAGTTCACACTCTGCTTACAATGGGTTTACTACCTGCTTGTAAAAGGTTTACTACCTTGGTACCTGTCAGCACCCTTTCCTGGCACCTATGAAGTGTTTTAGACAGTAGGTGGGGACAAGTGGGGCTGTTGCCCAGTAGGACTTCTGACTGACCACTGGAGATCTGATTGCTGTACATCTTGAAATATCATTTCAGCAGCAGCAGCTGCCACTATGCTGTTGTTTTTATTCTCTCTCTGACTCCTCTTCCCAGTATGTTTTTAAAATTTACTCCTCTGCACTTGGACTTCCTCTATGTGTGGTTGGCTCCACCTCTCATAGTGGCCATTTGGTGGTTGTGCCCATCACCCTGGATCAGAATTTCAAAGGTACCCCAGATTGAAAAGTGTTGGGGGACCTCTACCCTAAAGTTTTCTAATGCAAAAAAATCATTTCCAATTTATTTATTTATTTTTCAAATTTATATTCTGCCCTCCCTGCAAGCAGGCTTGGGGCAGATCACAACATAAAAATAGACATAAAATCAGTATAAATAACAATTAAGTTCAGTAAAACAATATAAATTCCCTTAAAAACACAAGATTTCCAGCTGGACTCAATTGGTCACCACTGCATAAAATGGACTACATACAATAATGGATGGTACTTCAATAATATCCGCAATATCAATGGTATCAGCAGTACTTGCAGCGGAGGAGCTAGGATCTATCTGGACACCTGGTTGCCTCAACCAAAGGCCTGGAGGAACAGCTCTATTTTACAGGCCCTCTGGAATGGCAATAAATCCCACAGGGCTCTGATCTCTGCTGGGAGCATGTCCCACCAGGTTGGAGCCAAGGCTGAAAAAGCCTAGGCCATGATTAAGGCTAGGTGGATGTCCTTTGGTGGATCTTGTTCCATAGAGTGCAAGGCCCTCTGGGGCACATATGGGGAGAGGCAGTCCCTTGGGTATGGCAGTCCCAGGCCGTGAAAGGCTTTAAAGATTCACACCAGAACCTTGAAATGGATCCAGTACACAACTGGTAGCCAGTGCAGTTAGCAAGGCACTGGCCAAATGTGGGCCCATAGAGGCAACACCATCAACTGGCGCGCTGCTGCATTTTGCACCAGCTGGAGTTTCCGGATCAGTTGCAAGGGCAAGCCCATGTAGAGCAAGTAGTCAGGTCTGGAAGTAATAATAATAATAATAATAATAAAAACATTTTATTTGTATCCCGCCCTCTCCGCCTAGGCAGGCTCAGGGCGGCTAACAGCATTTCATAAAACATACAATGATAAATATAAACTTTAAATTTAACAAATATAAAACTTTAAGTTTAACATCATTTAAAACCAGTCAATATAATTAAAATTTTTATAGCTTAATCTGACAGTGACGATGGCATTTTTGACGCTAGTTCTGTCAGTTTACACAGTTTACACAATGACATAGGTCCTTAAATAGGACCGTGTTGGCGGATCCTTAATTAACAACCTTATTCAGCAGTCCATATATGCTAGCTTGAAGAGGGTGGTCTTGCAGGCCCTGCGGAACTGATCAAGGTTCCGCAGGGCCCGCACCTCCTCAGGGAGCTGATTCCATAGGGCAGGGGCCGCGATTGAAAAGGCCCGTGCTCGGGTGTTCTGAAGTTTGATCTCTTTCGGCCCAGGGATAGTCATATTTTTCCCGGCTGACCTCAGTGCTCTCTGGGGTTCATATGGGGAAAGACGGTCCCTCAGGTAGGCCAGTCCTCAGCCATATAAGGCTTTAAAGGTAATGACCAACACTTTGTACTGGACCCGGTATGTAATCGGCAGCCAGTGCAGTCCACGTAGCCCCGGCTGTATATGCTCCCACCTCGGGAGTCCCAACAACAGCCTGGCTGCCGCGTTCTGCACTAGCTGCAGCCTCCAGGTCCGGCACAAAGGTAGCCCCAAGTAGAGGGCATTACAGTAGTCTAATCTTGAGGTGACTGTTGCATAGATCACTGTTGCGAGGTCCCGACGTTCTAGGAAAGGGGCCAACTGCCTTGCCCGCCTCAGATGGAAGAATGCTGACTTGGCAGTGGCTGCTATCTGGGCCTCCATCGATAATGAAGGCTCCAGTAAAACACCCAGGCTCTTTACCTGGCGTGCGGCTTTCAATGGCGCGCCGTCGAAGGCCGGAAGAGCTATTTCCCTTCCCAGGGCGCTGCGACCCACACAAAGGACCTCTGTCTTCGCTGGGTTCAGCTTCAGCCCACTCAGCCTAAGCCACGTCGCAACAGCCTGTAAAGCCCGGTCGAGATTCCCTGGGGTGGAGTCGGGCCGGCCGTCCATTAGTAGATAGAGCTGGGTGTCATCTGCATATTGATGGCAACCCAGCCCAAACCTCCGGGCAATCTGGGCAAGGGGGCGCATATAGATGTTAAACAACATCGGGGAGAGAACTGCTCCCTGAGGCACCCCACAATCCAGTGTGCGCCTCTGGGACCACTCACCCCCAATAGCCACCCTTTGTCCCCGGCCTAAGAGGAAGGAGGAAAGCCATTGCAAGGCCGACCCCCCAACCCCAATGTCAGTGAGGCGGCGCGTCAGTAGCTGATGGTCGACTGTATCAAATGCCGCCGACAGGTCTAACAACATCAGCACCGCAACGCCACCTCGATCCAGTTGCCACTGGAGGTCATCCACCAAGGCGACCAGCACCGTCTCTGTCCTATGGCCTGGCTGGAAACCAGACTGGCACGGGTCCAGGACAGAAGCGTCATCCAGAAACCTCTGTAGCTGTAACGCCACTGCCCTCTCAATAATTTTACCTAGAAATGGTAAATTAGACCCCGGACGGTAATTCGCCAATTCGGCCAGGTCTGCTGTACATTTTTTCAAGAGAGGGCGGACCAAAGCCTCTTTCAGAGGTGTTGGAAAATGCCCCTCTAAGAGGGATCTATTTATGATGTCCCGTAAAGGACATCTGAGCTCCCTCTGGCAAGATTTAATCAGCCAAGAGGGGCAGGGGTCCAGATCACATGTTGTTGGGCGAGCAGCAGAGAGGATTCTATCGACTTCCTCCAGGCTGAGTGTGTCGAAGTGGTCCAGCACTAAACCCGAAGACAGGCACGGAGCCTCAATTTCACTCACTGTATCCAATGTGGTAGGCAGGTCTTGGCGGAGCAACGAGATTTTATCTGCAAAGTGTTTCGCAAATGCCTCACAGCCAATCTCTAATTCTCTAACATTTGATTTGCCTTGTGGCAGTGTTATAAGGTCTCCAGTTATTCTAAACAGTTGTGCTGGGCGCGAATTTGCAGATGCAATCTTGGTTGCAAAGTAATCTTTCTTTGCAGCCTTGACTGCCATCTCATAAGACATTGCATGGTCCTGAGGGGAGAGGTAGGGTGCCAATTGTTTAACCTGCCAAAGTTGATAAAAGGCAGATTTGACCACTGCGGCAACCTGGGTCTCCATAGAGAGCGAGGCATCTAGGACCACCCCAAGGCTTGTCACCTTCTGGGTAGCACAATCACTGCTCCATCCAGGGTGGGTAGCCTGATTCCTGATCCAACCCACCCCCACCCCCCAACTCAGCTACAGGACCTCAACCAGCTAGATTAAGCTTCAATCAGATCTGCTTTAGCCATCCGGCCATGGCCTCCAAAGCCTGGCCAAAGACTCTGGGGCAGAGACTGGGCAGTCACCCATCAACAGGTAGAGCTAGTTGTCATCTGCATACTTATGGCAACCCAGTCAAAACTCCTAGACCTACTGGGCAAGGAGGTGCATGTTAAATAACATTGGGGACAGAATCGTGCCCTGAAGAATCCCACATTCAAGTGGAAACCACAGAGAGACTGTCTCCCCAAGTTCCACCCTCTATCCCCAACCACAGAAGATGGAGGGAAACCACTGTAAGGCAGACCCCCTAACCCCTATATTGGTGAGCCAGTGGGACAAAAAATCATAACCAACCATGTTGAATACTGCTGTTAGGTCTAAAAACAACAGCAGCACTGACCCACCTTGATCTAGATGTCTACAGAGGTCATCCATGAGGCAACTAGTGCAGTTTCTGTCCCATGGCCTGGGCAAAAACTGAACTGGAATGGGTCCAGGATATATGTGTCATCCAGAAATGTCTGGAGTTGCTTGGCCTCTGCTCTCTTAACTCCCTTGCCCAGAAACAGAAGGTTAGAAACTGGGCAGTAGTTGGCTAGGACCATCGAATTCAGTTATGGTTTCTTTAAGAGTGGATGAACCAGTGCCTCCTTTAACCCCATTGGGAATGTCCCCAAAGAAATGGACAGGCTAATGATCCCACCCGGGGGACACAAATACCAGCCAGCAGGGGCATGGTCCAGAAGCCAAGTGTTCAGCCTCACAGCTGCCAAAACCCTGTTGACATCACCTGAGAGAGCCAGCTGAAGTGATTCAATATCGGACCAGAAGATGGACAAGGGGCTTCAAGTTGCCTTACTGTAGCAATACTGGCAGAGTGACAAGACTTTATCTGTGATAGGTCACAAAAGCCTCACAGCCAATATCTAACACTCTACCATTTTGTGTTCCTTGAGGCAGTTTGTACTTACTTGGGCTTCTTAGCCACAACAGAGGTGTCTGTGATGGAGCCTAAGCCAGTGCTACAATAATACTGTTTTCATGTGTCTCTGGAGATGCCAAGGAAGGCTTCAGGTTCTGAGGAATGCTTCAATGGCCTTTTGTAGTGGGGAGAGAGGCTTCAATTTGTTCAGGTGGCTAGAGAACCCAGGCAGGAACTTGAGTACAAAGAGATAGTCAAAAGCGTGGCATTTCCATGAATATGACAATTGCTACTATCACCAGCCTTCCAGTCTAGTTTACTGTTGATAATAGGGTTGCCAATCCCCAGGTGGGGGCAGGGGATCCCCTGGTTTGGAAACCCTCCCTCCGCTTCAGCGTTGTCAGAAAGCGGGGGGAGGGGAGGGAAATGTCTGCTGGGAACTCTGTTATTCTCTATGGAGATTTATTCCCATAGAAAATCATGGAGAATTGATCTGCGGGTATCTGGGGCTCTGGGGGGGCTGGTTTTTTTGGGTAGAAACACCAAATTTTCAGTATAGCATCTAGTGCCTCTCTCCAAAATACCCCCCAAGTTTCAAAAAGATTGGACCAGGGGGTCCAATTCTATGAGCCCCAAAAGAAGGTGCCCCTATCCTTCATTATTTCCTATGGAAGGAAGGCATTGAAAAGGTGTGCCGTCCCTTTAAATGTGATGGCCAGAACTCCCTTTGGAGTTCAATTATGCTTGTCACAGCCTTGATCTTGGCTCCACCCCTAAGGTCTCCTGGCTCCACCCCAAAGTCTCCTGGCTCCACCCCCAAAGTCCCCAGATATTTCTTGAATTGGACTTGGCAACTCTGGTTGATAAACATGGCCTGTTGTTTGAAAGACTGATAAGTACGTTGCTCTCCCACTGAAGGCACCCCCACACACACACTATTGCCTTGGCTGTGGATTTGAGCTGATATTTTTAACTACAAAATGCCAGCCTGCCTTTCATATATATGTCTATTTTCCCAAATGATTTTGATCTAATTAATTAATATGAAAGACATCTCAAAAAGCTTGAACGGGCCTCCAGAAAGGCAGAGCCTGGTGTGTTCCGAAATTTAAGATTAGCTGCATTCTATACAAACTCAACAGCTGTTTGTATATCCTGCCCAGTTGCATATGAGGGCAATACTGAATCCTAATTATCCTAAAGTTTGTAATAATATTGTTCTATAAAGGGATGGTGGGGGTTTAAACTATGGACATAAATAGTCCCTGGTGGAAAGGAACCAGATTTTTATATCTTGTTCATATTAATACTGTATAAAGACATAGGTAAGAGCTCATGCCTGTGGAAGCTGTTCATATCCCCTAACCACCCATTTCATTACTACATGAATATGTTGTTAAGAAGTTTTCTGACTCTAACTGAAGCTACGCGAAGGCAAAGAAGGAGCAGTGCAGTACATTTTTATATAATATTGTTAATAGCTTCATTTTTAAGTACACAGAGCTGCAGTTGTATTTCTAAGATACCTAATATTCCTATGGCATCTCTGAAATGAATTCCGCATTTTATTCACCCTTCTTTCCATTTCATTTGGAAATGGAAATCAATATTACATACTTTTCTAATATGATGTATTCATTTTTGAGCATTAATTTATTGCTGACTTCAGCCGAGATACTTAGCTTGAACATTACTGCCACTGCATTTATGAAATCAGTGCTTCGATAGCAGAAATAGAATTATCAAATGCCACTGAACACCATCTAGTGACTTGTTATGACTCGAGGCAACAAATTCCCATTTTAAATGTCAGTTTATACAACTCTTTAGTTGAAATCCACAGATCTATGCAGTTTGATAGGCTTTATTAAGAACCAATGCACCTGCTGCACTGGAACTGCTCTGTTACGTTCTTATTATGCAAATAAATTAGCAGTATTCATTCCTGAAAACCACATGTTGTTTAGAATAATGAGGTTCCTTTCATCATCAGGACTTCAGAAATCTTTAGCACGTAATCGGAAGCTTCCTTTAAATGCAACATCTAGATAAGCTAAGTTGTTAAATGTTAGATGTTGTAGAATTACATCCACTACTTTTTAGACTGAATGCTAATTAACATGTAAATTAGCAGTTTAGCCCTCGTTAAATTAGGAGGGGGGAACATGGGACAGTTAATTTCATCACTGATGATAGTCTACTGGATGAACAATAATGTGAAACATTACATTATACAAGGAACTGTGGAATTCTGTTTTCTGATTCTAGCACCTTGACCCAGCTGTGCGTGTTGCAGGAAGTATTCTATGTTAATATTCATGCTATCACCTTTTCTTAGTGTTCTCTGAGAGCTCACATTTTAAATAGTTCTACATAGCATGGAAGGATTCAAAGTGGATACCATATCCCACTTTGGGGATATAAATCAAGCAACTCCTGTCTATATGCTTATGAACATTCACCTGAAAGTAGGTCCCACTGAATTTAGTGGGGCTTACTGGCATTTATGGGCTTAAAGTAATGCTTTCCCTCCAGGCTGTACCAATACTGGCTTATCTTCAGGTGGGGGGAGGGTATTGCTTCTATTGATATAACTAAGGATTCACCAGATGCTTTCTGCTTTCAGTGGGTAATAAAAGAAAACCAGTGAATTTAATATTTTTTTCAGTTAGAAGAAGATATTGGATTTATATTCCGCCCTCCACTCCGAAGAGTCTCAGAGCGGCTCATAATTTCCTTCCTCCCCCACAATAGACATCCAGTGAGGTGGGTGGGGCTGGAGAGGGCTCTCACAGCAGCTGCCCTTTCAAGGACAACCTCTGCCAGAGCTATGGCTGACCCAAGGCCATGCTAGCAGGTGCAAGTGGAGGAGTGGGGAATCAAACCCAGTTCTCCCAGATAAGAGTCTGCACACTTAACCACTACATCAAACTGGCTCTCCAGTTGCTGTCTCAGAGGCAAATATACTCTATGATCTTGGGTGGGGGGAGCCCAATCTATCTGCCTTAGCCAGTGAAGTTGTCATAAAATTCTGGAATCCTTATATAGACAAAAAAATTAGAATAACAGTCCTGTATTTTACTCTGCTTGAAGGAGTGGAAACTCACACTGCGATAGAAAAAACAGCTGAACAGCTTTATAAAATCATCTGACTTGGGACCTCAAAGCTTCCAGTTTTCCAGCCTTCTCCTGCTAGGCCACTCTAGACAGAGTTGCCAGCTCTGGGTTGGGAGACCTGGAGATTTTGGATGGGATGCAGAGTAGCAGAGAGAATGCACAGCACATGGATCTGTATTTACTTTAAAAGATAATAGGGCTGCCAAGCTCCTGCCAAGGGAAGGGGGGATCCTCTGGTTTGGGGGGCCTCAGCCCACAGGCATGGGACAGGTCACTAAGGGGATCCCCACCTCCAAAGAGCTCTGTGACATGCCCTACCTGATGACATCATCGTGCCAAGCACGTCATGCCAGGGACACTCTAGAATTCGCAGTAAAACTATATGGTATCATAGAGTTTTTACTGTGAATCCTAGAGCATCATGCTGAGGATGGAGTCCCCCCACCACAGCAATGGAGGGACTTGGCAACCCTACTAATTAAGGAAGGGTAAATTGGGAGATTAAAGAAACAAAACAAGTGATTAATATCCTGACTAGGTGCTGTAATCTACATGTTTACTCTAGCATTCCTAAACTTCATGTGAGAACAGACTAGAGGAGAAGGAACAAAGCCATAAACAGAAACCAATGCTTACTCTCTAGTCCATCCCCAGTGTATTGATTACCCAATTGGAGAACTCCAATACTAATGAATTATGCACTTTGTTACTTATTTATTCTATTTATGGATCACCTATTCCCTACCATGTAAGGCACTAGGCTGGGTAGCCAAACTGCAGCTCAAGAGCCACATGGGGCTCTTTTACACATATTGGCCCTATTCAGACGCACAGTATAATCAGATCTCGCTACTGTTTCCTTCCGAATTTAAAGCGGCTGATCAGACAGCAACATCTGCCTCCTGGTATTAACTCACGGTAGCGGCCCCCCCCCCCCACCGTCCTTCTCGGAACTGGATTATTTTGTTACCTGCTCCTTTGTAGTGTTTTTTGAGTTCTCCGGTTTCACCTCATAGTTTTCTCTGTCTGGATAGTTCTGCTGTGATATTAATCAACTTCTGAATGTCTGAAGGCTTTCCCAAAGCAAAAGGAGCCTCAGACATCCGGTTTACGGTCGCCATTTTTTTACTACTTAGTGATATGTGCATAACTGCATAGCCACATAATGTTTTAACCTATGCACATGCGCATAGTGCATGCATGTGCATAATAGTGGAGAAAAAAATCTGCATGGTGCCATCATGTGGACGGCAGAAGACGGTTTCACCACAGAGTGATTTGAATTGCAGTATGGCAGTCTGATCGATAATATCTGGAACAAAGATATTCGGAACAGAACCAAGTCAGTTTAACACGGACCAAACACGTTGTGTGAACAGGGCCATTGTGTGGCTCTTGAAGTCCCCACCACCCTGTCAGTCAGCTTAGAGAAGGCATTTCTCTCTTTAAATCACTTCTCCAAGCCAAGCCATCTGGTGGCTTGGAGAATGCTTTATTTCCACCTCTCCCTCCTTCCTTCCTTCCTTCCTTCCTTCCTTCCTTCCTTCCTTCCTTCCTTCCTTCCTTCCTTCCGACCGACCGACAATCATGTCTTGCAGCTCTCAAACATCTGGCATTTATTCTATGTGATTCTTACATTAAGCAAGTTTGGCTACCCCTGGACTAGGGATAAAGGTATATGATAAAAGGAAAAAGTTGCTGCTAACCTGGGTCCTCCTCCTGTTGGCAGTACCTTGGTCATTTTGGTATTTGGAAGTGGGGGGGCTTCCAGAATAGAGAGGGGGCAGCCTGATGTTCCTCCTCACTCTTGGACAGCTGGAGCTTAAATCACTCCTGATGGACCAGCTAAATAGCAGTGCATCTAGTCCATCCCCAGTGTATTAATTATCCAATTGGAGGACTCCAATACAAATGAATACTACTCTGCTGCTATGGGCCTGCATGATAGCTGTCCTGTGGAAATGTGGCTGGGGATGATGGTGGGCATTTAGCCTGTCTTCTGTGGTTCTTCTCATCAAGCCATTGGTAGCAGTGGGACTCAGGCCAGGGGCAGGAATCCCACATGTGATCCTGACATGTATTCTGAAGTTCTATAGTCCTAGAAGAGTTGTATCATGTACTTGTTACAGAAATGAATGTGCATCTCTGCTAATGGGTTTATATAACAGTGTAGCTGTCACACTCAGTTGACACCTTCAAGGACTTGGCATGAGTCCCTTAAACTAAGGGTTTTCAAAATAACTCATTCAGTCTGTAATTTCTATATGCTGCAGTATATTCACCTGAAGGAAGAAATTAGAGCACCTTGTTTTCTTCCCTTTGTTTTCAGTTAGTCTTCTGAAAAATATTGCTTGTTTATTGTGATTATGGAACATTCAGTTTGTGCCAGTTTCAGAGAGAGACATTTGGAAGAGAAAATGGAAATACTTATTTGAGATCTAAGTGGCTAGTGCTATCCAACTCATGGAATATTTTTAATTTAAATTTTATTTAGATCATAAATGATAAATATAGGGCATTCTCCTTTCATCCTCACTTTGATTGTTCTTAGTAAATGAACTTTGCCTACAAACTAGGTTTTAAATTCTCAGTTAACCCTGTTGTAGTTAACTCTGCTTTCCATTCAGAAAGTTTTCATTCTTCCAATGAAAATGGAGCGAAGAAGAGAAGGAAACATCTGAGTCTCTGGTATCCTGGTTCACTTGCATCATCAACCAAACTGGGATGTGTTTGCAACATTGGAAAGCAGCCAATATTTCTATGAATGAATATAAAAGAGAAGCAATGTCAGATTCTGGCAATCTGCAGCACTCACAATCATGTACAAAGCAGAAGCTGTTTTGGCTCTGACTGTGGCCTTCAAATGGCTGCTCAGGATTTTACTGGCACAATGCTCGGATGATAAAATGTCAACATCAGCCTAATTTTTATGCATTTTGCCATAACTTTAAAGCTGATAATGCTTCCCTAGCAGCTGCTTGCCTTCCTCTAGTGGATGATTCTGTCATCTGATTAGTTTTCTCTTTTTTACAGCTAGTCTTTGCTCCAGTAAATTCATCTACTGCATTTGCTTATGACTTTTCTCCTCTACTCTGAGTATAAATTGTTATCATCTATCTGATTAATATGTGCAATTTAGCGGCATAATTGAGTCCAATGGTGTTTAAGAATCTTGCTGATCATCGTGCTTGTATATAAATAAGCAGTAAATCTTCAAGGTATGCTTAAAGCATTAAAAAAACTTTTTAATAAAAAAGGCATGATGCATGCTTGCGCCTTTTCAAGGTAGCAGCATTATGAAGACAGGATTATTTGTTTAATCCTCAATGTGAGATGGAAATTAATTACCATACTTTCATTCTCCCTCAAAGATATAAAAGGGGAAAAGAGCATTCACAGATGAATTCACATTGGAATTTTCAGAATCTATTTAAGCATCAGATGTTAGTATTAACTCTCAGAAAATGAGTGTGAAACCAGGTGGCTTCTTGCTCCTGCCAGGTCACAAAAGTACTTTGGTCCATGTGCCCAAAGTAATTTATAATGGTGACTAAACTCAGTTTAAACCAGTGACAGCATGCAAAGGACATCACTGAGCCATCAGATCCGAGGATATTTTCTGGCTGAGCCTTAATCTGTGTACAGGAAACTGCTGTCACATTCAGTTTGCAAATCCTCACAAGCCCAACCGCCATTTGAAAGAAGTTATTCACAATCTGATCTACAGACCAGTTAAGATGAACTTTATATAATCTTGTTGATAATTGGCAAAACTAGACAGCCTTACCTAACTGAATCGGTGAGCCTTGAGTTTAAGTGGAATTCTAAGTAATCAGTTACAATTAACGTGAATGCTAGATGGACACAATTGTGCCTTGCGTGGAAACCAGCCCATGGCAGGAGAGGAGAAGGATGACACAGACACACCATGCTGGGAGGAATCAGGCTACAATTTTATTGTCCTCAGGTCTTGCACAGCATAGGCTGAATACAATGGGTGCAGTCAGCACCTTTCCCAACCTGCCTGTTGGGATAACTGAGGGCAGAGGGTTGGTATTAGGGCCAGAAGCAACAGAAAACCCAATTTCTAGCCATCACTATCCTCCTGGAGGCCTAGTCAACCATGAGGTTGGCTGTCCTATGCCCAGACCCTCAGAGCCCCTTAGGGGACTCTCATTTGGACATGCAGACAGCCCGCCCTGCGCAACCTGCACCATGTTCTCCAGACAATGTCTAAACTCCAGCAGCCAGTGGGGATGGTTATGCTGAGAGTTGCTGAATGCCAAGCAAGTACCTCCTCAGCCTGCTCCTTGCTGTCTGAGCTGTGTGCCGGAGCTAGCCTGCAGCCTGTTGATGCACATGCCCCACCCATTCCATGATGAACTGACCTCTGGGAAGGGCCAGAGGAAGCTGCTTGAGAGCTGACCAGCTGACTGCCAGTGGTGGGCCCAGTTATTCCAAATCATCCTTGCTTTCCCCCTTCCTTCCACCCAGGCACAAATACCTCTCCCTGGCCCACGTCTGGGAGCCTGTCTTCTTTTACTTTGATGCCAGCAATGCCTGCCTACCATCACTATTATGCAACTGTAGGGATGAGGACTCTGTTGCTGCCAATATGTGAAGGAAATTCCAAGGAAAATGATGGTCCCAGTGCAGGATACACAGGAATTGGGTAGCACCTTATAGACTAAAAAACAATATTTCACCTTGAGCTTTCTTGAGTTAGAGCTCACTCCTTGGATGCATAGAAGTAAAAATCTATCCAGTTTGGTTAGATACCCATGACTAAGGTTTACAAAGGGAGGCTGGTGTAAAACTAAGCTTGCCAGGTCCAACTCAGAAAATATCTAGGGACTTTGGGGTCAGAGCCAGGAGACTTTGGGGGTGGAGCCAGGAGCAAAGGTGTGACAAGCACAATTGAATTTCAAAGAGAGTTCTGGCCATCACATTTAAAGGGACCATGTTCCTTTTAAATGCTTTCCCTTCACTGGAAATAATGGATGATAGGGGTACCATCTTTTGGGGCTCATAGAATTGGACCCCATGGTCCAATCTTTTTGTAACTTGGGAGGATGTGTTTTTTGTGTGTGTTTTTTTGAGGAGAGGCACCCGAGGCTATGCTGGATATTTGGTGTCTCTGCCTCAAAAAAACAACCTCCCTAGAGCCACAAATACCCACAGAGCCACTTTTGGTTCATGGAAATATTGTGTCAAGATCCTCAGCTGTGCCTGCTTTATTTGCTCACCATTCAGAGACCTCTCCTCTTCCTCATATCTCCTCATGGGACTACGTCTGCTGCTGTTAAAATGTTTTCTATACCTAAAGCTTTCTGGTTTGTGAAGGAGGAACCAAAAGAGATAGCTTGGAATATCACATCTGGAGTTGCAGGTTAGTGTTTATGGATGTGAGTTAGCAGGACAGTCTAAAGCAAAAGAACCCAAGAAAAGAAGGAGTGAGAAAATTCATGCTGAAAAAAAGGAGGGGAATGAGTGGTTGAAGGAAAGAGAACAAGTGGAGTTCAGAGGAGGTGTGCCTATAAGCAGAGAGGCCACAATCAGTAGGGTGGGTAGGCTTGCCAATGCCCAGGTCCCAGCGGGGGTTTCCGCTTTAACAGGCTCCTTCCTGCCCCCAGCCAGCTGGCAGGTGAGGGGAAGCCCTGCCCCAACAGCCCCATGTGCCTTCAAACCTCGAAAATTTAAGAAGACCCTGGGAACAACTTTTTTCCTGGAAAGGTGCTTTAAATTTTAGACCACGCTGCGGGCAGGGCAAGTCTGCAGAACATGCCTGGTGGAAGGGAAAGGAAGGAGTCCAGAAACTACGTTGGTTTTATAATCGTCTCAGAGGCCATTTTCACAGGAAAGGGTAAACTAGAACCTTTAGTTTACTTGTGTTACTCTTTAGAACTTGGAACTTCAGCAACTCATGAGTAAATTGCCCTAGTGAGACCACACAAGTGTGGAATTGCAAACTATTTTGGCTTCTCTCTCTCTCTGCTGTTTTTTTTAAATTTATTTATTTTAGGGAATGTGAAAGTTTCCTGGTTTCACCCCCAAAGTCCCCAGATATTTTTCAAGACAGACTTAGCAACTCTACCAGAACTCCCTTTGGAGTTCAATTATGCCTGTCACAACCTTGCTATTGGCTCCATCCCCAAAGTCTCCTGACTCCATCCCCAAAGTCTCCAGATATTTCTTGAATTGGGCTTGGCAACCCTAAGGGTGAGATCTGGAGCAGCTAAGTGACCTGGTAACCCTTATCATCTTGTCAGATAGCAAATCCAGCTGCAGTTCACTGATCGAAATCTTTGTGAGAGGAGCTAGTTAGACATTAAGAACAATCATGTTTTGAAGCAATAGCTGTAATATTTTTGTGTTCCAATAAAGAGACCAGATAAATAATGAGCAGTTCAAACAGCAACACCAACAGGTTTATGCAAGCACTTTCAACTAGCTAAACTGGCTACTTGCACATGTGATTTTAGGGAAGGTCTTCAAATTAACATACTAGATTAACATAAGGGAATATCTTGGAAGTATAAATTCTATCACAACAGCATCCCTTTTAAGCACTAGAACATGGTGCTCCTGGCACCATTATGCCCACTAATACCTTTCCTGGCACCTGCCATGTGTTTTTAGACAGTGGGTTGAGCCTGGTGGAACTTTCTGAAATAATTTCTGATTAGCTAATCAGAAATTTCTGATCAGAAATTTCCGATTAGCTGTTGGAGATTTTTTTTGGCAGCAGCTGCCACCAAAGCACAAGGATATTCACTGTGTGATTAAAAGTAAGCTGTGGTAACCATTTTGTAGCTAGCTCCATCTCCTGCAGCAATGATTTATTGGCTGCACTCACCACACTGTGAAAGAATTCCTGAGGTGAAGGTCAGGGACGCCTGAAAAAAGGCTGGGGACACCTGCGCTAGAGGATGGGCCCAAACCAAATCTTTTCCTGGAACTACATGGCCAGGTTCTGGTGTAAAGAAGATGCTTGACTGAATGGACTAGGTTAGAATGATCCAGCAGTGCTCCTTTTTTGTCTATCATTTGGGCAGCAGAATTCTATGCACTTTTAGAAAAACGTTCCACTAAATTTAATAGTGCTTGTTATCCAGAAAAAGGATATAGGATTGTGGGTTCCATTATTTCTCACTCATACACTTTTCAGAATACCCTTCAAGGAAAGTTCAAGTTTCTGTAATCTTCCCTGTATGATCTAACACCATGTGTAGACGAACAGCAACAGGGGCAGAAATATAATAGGTGATACTAATTGTACATAAATCCATCTAGTAAGAATCTTGGAATCTGAGGTTAGTATTTATCTTTTGGTTAGAAGCAAAGAGAGTTGTTGAAATAAATCATGCACTATGTTGCCTTTAAAACGAATACAAAACAGCTATATATATATATATATACACACACACACAACCGTATTTATCCACTAGTAAAGTCTAACAAATAGGACAAATGGTTTAATCAAAGTCTGTGAAATGTTTGTCATTCAACATATTATCATTTCCAAAGTTCACCCAGCTACACAAGGTTATTCCACTGAACCACACAAATAGTACTCCAAGAAACAGTAACATATTGTTTCAGAAATGAAAGAGCAACTTGAATAGGATTCAGCTGCCCTATTTCTCTTCGTCTTTCAATATAATGTTTGGTATTACTTTAGGTCCTTAAGCTAAAAAGATATGAAACCACTATCAGCATGTTGAATCTGTGCTGATGCATATTTTAAGGGGATTGTGGCACTGTTTTAGTATTTAAACTCAACACCCTTTCTTTTTAATTGTAAATAATTCAGATTCAGGGTTACAAGATAGGTTTCACACAAGAAAAAAAAATACATGCCACCATGTAAATGAAAGATGACATTTTAACTTTCAAAAAAGGAAAGAGACTTCTCAAAGCTCACAATATTGTCATGGAACAGTTAAAAACTTAAAGCCTGATTTGAAAACCCAGTGGGTCACGAGAATAAAATTTAAAATAATTGCAGGCTTAGCAACACTTTCCTGGGAGTAAGCCTTCTTGAATTGAACTGTGTATGATTCTGAGTAGACCTGCTTAGGATGGCATGCCTGTGGAAACTTACTTGAGAGTAAGTACTGTTGAAATCTTTAGGGTTTACTTTTGAGTTAAAATGTTTAGAACTGCAGTACCAATCTGGGTTCTTTTGGTACCATTTTTTAAAGTCAGTTTTCAAATGACTGCCCAGTTACACATGGTTGTAAACCTGCATGTTGGCAATACTACCCATCAGAAACCTCAACAGAGCACATAAATATTCTTTGCTGGTATTGGGTATGGTCAGGGCTTTTTTTTTGGTAGCAGGAACTCCTTTGCATATTAGGCCATACATCCCTGATGTAGCCCATCCTCCAAGAGCTTACAGGGCTCTTAGTACAGGGCCTACTGTAAGCATCAGGAGGATTGGCTACATCAGGGTGTGTGGCCTAATATGCAAATGAGATCCTGCTACAAAAAAAGCACTGGGTATGGTTATGGATCAATCATCCCACCATTTAGAAGCTATTAGCTTACTGGAGAGGTAGGGTATGGAAAGCAAAGAAGTTAATGAGCTATATGTTGATTAAATTTGCAGGTCAAACAGGACAATAAGATCCAGTTTCCAAGAGGTCAATGGCCTGGGGAATGTAACAGACCCAGAGTGCTGACATTATTCCTGGGGTTACATTTTCCTTGCTACATTTACTGCCTTGGAACAAGAAAACAGATCGTTTGATGCTGTGAGACATAGGCTGGTTTGTTAAGGTTGATTTAATTGCCTCTAAGTATGACGGCCAAGGAATGGCTTGCTGGAGACATTTCAGTCTATGTGATCCAGCTCCCTGTAAGTAGGGCCGGCCCTGCCACTAGGCAAACTAAGCGATTGCCTAGGGCATTGGCGTTCTGGGGGCGCTGAATTGGGTGCCCCCCATGTGATTTGACAACATTATCAGTAAGGGGGGGGGCACCAGAAGTTAGCCTTGTCTAGAGTGCTAGACAGTTTAGGGCCAGCCCTGCCTGTAATACTTGCTTTGATTGGACTGAAGAGCATGTACATTTCACTGGATAGTGCCCAGTATTGAGACAATGGTGCCCTGTGCAAGAGCCTTGGAATAATTCAAGGAAATTGATATGGTTGCTTGGCAGCAGTGAGGGATTAAAGAAGTACATGTGTTGCTGTGTAAGATTTTCCACAAAGCTCACCATCTACATCGTCATCATTATTAAATCCACTTCAAATTAATTTCGCATCAATATTGTTTTGTGAGTCTGTAAAACAAATGGAAATGCATCAGTTAATTCTAAAGTTGCCTTTCTCATATGTTTAATCCTGAAAAGTAATAGCCTTTTCAAAGTTATTTTTAGAATGCCAGTTACCATGGTGAAAGCAAATTCTCTCCCTGCTCTTTCTGCTGGTTGCTTAGATGGCTAACACTGTACACTTTAGACATACACCCCTCCAATTATGCTTTTTAATAACTTCATCATGATCATGTTATGGCTGGGATGTGGAACTCATTTTACAAATAATGATATTTGTTCTACTATATTATTCTACAGTTTATTTCCATTTAAGAAAAAGAGAAAATCCACTTAAAATTCTGTTGGCTGCTCCATACTCAATACACCATCTTTGTTCAGAAGATATGCATCCAGCTTTGGAACAGAAGATGCACATCAAGCTTGGATTCTATTTTAAAAAGGATGTAATCTGGCCTTTTTATATTTAAAATAATCCCCATAAACCATAGTATGATTATTTTTAAAAATACATGAACATGGGGATGATTTAAAAAGCCAAGAAACAAGACATTGTTCAGTTCTGGCTCAGGGGTTTGCTTGGTGGCAGATATTCAAGTTGTTCTTGTCGGGGTTAGAGAGCTGTTGGGGTCCACACAGAGTGCAGCAGTCGTGGGGTGCGATCACACAAACAATTTGGCCTGACATACCCACCCCTCCCCTCTGAATCAACTGGGAGTGATCAAATATGCACATCTGCCTCCTGTGCCCCACTCATCCCTAGTACTAAAACAAATCCCACATGTGTTAAATAGCCACTGGCAAATTACAATGTAGGAAGAAGAAGAAGAAGAAGAAGAAGAAGAAGAAGAAGAAGAAGAAGAAGAAGAAGAAGAAGAAGAAGAAGAAGAAGAAGAAGAAGAAGAAGAAGAAATTTTATTTATACCCCACCCTTCACTCCGAATCTCAGAGCTGCTTACAATCTGCTTTACCTTCCTCCCCCATAACAGGCACTCTGTGAGATGGGTGGGGCTGAGAGAGTTCTGACAGAAGCTGCCCTTTCAAGGACAGCTCTGTGAGAGCTATGGCTAACCCAAGGCCATTCCAGCTGCTGCAAGTGAAGGAGTGGAAAATCAAACCCAATTCTGCGCATTTAACCACTACACTGAACTGGCTGTCCATGGTGGACTTCTGGCCATCTGATTGCCTGGGCACACTGTGGAAATACATGAGTGGTGTGATTGTTCCACTCTGTTTCTGGTGTGTCCTTTTTCCCCCTAAACCCACTCCAATGTGCACCCACGCACAGAACATCTGCATCTGTGCACACACAGTGGGACTTAGAAGAAAACCATCTGTGGTTGTGGCATGTTAGTGATGTGGACAATGAACCACGGGCCCACAGCACTATGATTGACAGAAACTCCCCAAACTCAAGCGGCTCATTTAAAGCCAAGATACTGCCACAGCAACCTGCCCGTCTGACTGTACCCCTGGTATTAACTTTTGCTGCTTCTGGCAAGTGATGCTCTATTCTTAGATTACAGGAAGGCTGAGGCTGTCAAGTGGTCCAAATTGAAAATGGGAATCTTCCCTAGATATGAATGCATTGTGGAATTCTCTTCATTCCAGTCAAGGCTTCTGGGTGGGGAACAGACTACTGAAACAAAATTCCAAGGAATCCGGTCACTTTTGCCTGAGATAATGTTGAGGTTGCTCTAGGGAGCTTGTGTTGTCTCTTGATAATCCTAATCAGCCCCATAGAGACCCTTACTCTTCTTGGCCCTACTTATGTTAGTCACACCTGGTGACTTCCTGATACGATTGTTAAGAGAAATGAGTTGTCCCACTCTAGCTAGCAAGAAAGAGTAAGGTAAAACTAAATTGTGTGGCTATTCTTTTCTATACTTCCCAGGTACAATAAATGGTTGATTGGCTAAATTTCAGTCTATTAGATTGACCTAGCTGAAGAGGAAGTTGTTGTGGCAGTCAGCCAACCAATGGTACCTTACTCTCAGCCTACGCAATAGCAGGGTGTTGAATCATCCACAGGTGAGGCATCCCGCAAACACCAGAGGAGCTTTCTTGGGGTAGGGAACTAGATGTGTTCTGAAAGGCAAGAAGTCAGAGAGTGAACATCAAGACCAGTTTATTCTTAAACTTGCTTAAGCCCATTTGAACATTTGCATGCATGTAATTTATAAAGTAATGAAAAGGAGAGGAAATGCATGTTAGTATTTCAGATGTTAGTAGATGTTGAAGACAAATGTTAGTATTTCAAAAACTATCAGTTGCCATCCTACTATAACCGCTCACTATAACATACGAAAAAGAGAGGAGGAGGAGATTGAATTCATACCACACCCTTCATTCGGAGAAACTGTTCCTGCTAAGCTGAGCTAGTGTGAGCTAGCTCACTGTTATTCCCTGGAGGTTGTACTTAACTTGACAGCTGGTATGTGTATACAGATATCCAGTTGCAATGTCTAACTGAGGCAGCTCGGAAAACTTGCTCCCCAAGCTATCTGGGTTTATCCTAGATTCCTGGGATTTTAGCTCCCTATTTCATCTTTTTAACTGATCCTCACCAAAGAAGAGCATTCATGCTGGCTAGATTTAATGCATTACCATCGGCCATCCTTTTCGGAAGATACCACAGAATCCCCCGCAATCTTAGATGATGCCCTTGTAGTCAAGGAGTCATCGAAACGGTCCCTCATGTTCTTTTGGACTGCCCTTTTTATAGTAGAAGGGGCTGAGAGAGCTCTTTCGAGAACTGCTCTTTCAAGATTAACTCTCAGAGAGCTTGCAGCTGACCCAAGGTCACACCAGCAGCTGCATGTGAAGGAGTGGAGACTCAAACCTGGCTCTCCCAGATTACAGTCAGTGCTCTTAAGCACTACACCAAACCGGCTGGTGTTCCAACGATGCTGGGTTATGACTCTTTCAAATTTTATGGCTCCCTCATGCACACTTGCCTAAAATAGCTCAATATGCTGATGTTTCCACATGGAAGTCATAGTGTAGACATTTGTCCTTTGAATGCCCAATGCTAGCATGAGCAGCTGCCAAGAAAGAATGGTACTGGCAGGAAAGTGTTCCACATGGCCTGATTTATACACATGGTCAGTCTCTTAATGGAGAAGCACTACTGTAGGATTTGAAGCAGTCCTTAGTGGTGGTCAAAGGACTGTGTGCAAGAAAATCCACTACATTTTTGTCTGCCAACTTGCCTTACTACATGTCTCTGGATATTTTGTGCTGTTTTTGCGCACCAATCAGTGTTGCACAGGAGAAGCAAGGATAGCTCAAGCCCAGTGGCATTGACTGTGTTTGGGCAATATCCTCAGTGGGCTACAGGTTGTGTTGCTCCAACAGTCCCTGCCTCCAATTTTATGCCTTTTGCACAGTGTGTCAGCTCTCATGATCAAACTAAAAAGCAAGAAACCAAAATGCTAGAGTTCTGCAAAATAAATCATAATTTGGCACATGTGGCTAAGTTTAGCCAGCCAGTTAGGTACCTAATGGCATGAAAAAGGTAATTGCACACTTAAATGCCTGTTAATTCCCAGGCTCACTATCTTGGTTGAGCACCCTTATGTATGGTTGTAATTATTCTGATATTGTTCAGCAGTGCTTGTTAGGATAAAAAGTCAGCTTAGCATCTTTGCCTAATTGTTTAGCCAGACAAATCCTACCATTGTCTATTTTGTGTATACATTCTTCATTTCTCAAATGCCCATTCTGATGGTGGTTGCAGATCATGACATTTTTCCTGTTGTTCAGAGAAACACTTGGAGATTTATCAAGCTAGTTCCTTGGGGTATATTTCTAGGCCCAGAATTTATATTCAATAACACGCTTCTGACTGCTACTGTTTAAATTCTTCTCATCAATTTGCACCCCCCTCTTTTTTGCCTGAAGTTGTGTGTGTGAGCTAATGCAGTAATCTGGTAAAAGTTTAATTTGTATGTGAAGACAGAAGGCAGAAGTCAAAACACAGATTTGACTCCATTTACAGCTGTCTTGTCTCTCTGGCCTATGTTTACTCCTGGTCAGATTAGATTCCCAGTTAGATTAGATTTCTTTTATTGAAGAAAAATTGCCATTACCCAGAGCTCAAAACTCAGGATGCTTTTCCTATGTAAATATGACCCCCCCCACACACACACACACCCTTACTATCAATTTCCTTGAATTATTCTAGTGGTAATGATGGTCACCAACTACCCAGGTTCACAACGTACCCTTGCCCTTTACTGTTTTTGGAAAAAGTAGTATTTTCAGGATTCTTTTTGAATAACTTTTGAGTGAAAAGTATAATACAGAATCATGGTAAAAACTGGTTCACAGTCTTTTATGTTTCTTCTTCTACCTTTCTCACCCAGAGACTGAAGGAGCTCAAGCAAAGGGAATTTGCTCGGAATGTGGCTTCAAAATCCTGGAAAGATGAGAAGAAACAGGAAAAAGCACTCAAGCGTCTCCATCAGCTGGCTGAGCTGCGGAAGCAGTCTGAATGGTAAGCATTTGAAAGAGTTCTATGGCATTTTAAGCTCCTCCTCTTTTCCCATCTGTCCCTGATTCCTGCTCTACATCATGCACAGATTATATTACATGTTCTTTAAACCACTATTTTCTTTATCCTTAATGCCAAACATTCTTGCTTTTCAAGTCATAAAGCTGGAAATGCTGGATTAATTCCTTAGCTGCTGGTTGGTGTTTTAACCCCTTTCCACCCTTACTTACTAGTGTTGTACTAAATTTTCAAGGGCAGTTTTCAATGAAAAAATGGCCCCAAATAGTCACCAAATTTCTCTCCCTAAGTTTTTTCTCTCTTTCTTCTCGTACCTTTTCAGCCCTGTATACTGCTGTTAGATGCAAAATGGCACCTGCCTTCTTTTTCATGGTTGAACAGGCTCTAGAGAAGAGTTATGGGCCTGTGGGTTTGAATCCAGCAGTAAACAAATAGAGAGCCCCAAGCAAGGATAAAATGAGATAAAGCTTCATTAAAACTACTTATGCATCCTAGGCTAGCATCATTCCAACACACATACACACACACACCAAAGTTCACCAAACCTGGCCACACCTGATTGTTGCACAAGTTGACTGCTCAAGCAAGAAACCCCAATGAAGATGGAAGGTGCTTGATTAGCAGAGCTTCACTGAGGATGGGAAGTACAACTCTGCCTGTTCTGTTTTTTGCCTCCTCCTTGGTAGGGCTGATGACATTGTGATACCTCTGGCCTTTGTAGGGCTGGTGACATCATGGTACCTCTGGCCCTTCTCTTA
Organism: Heteronotia binoei; assembly: GCF_032191835.1. Lineage (NCBI taxonomy): Eukaryota > Metazoa > Chordata > Lepidosauria > Squamata > Gekkonidae > Heteronotia > Heteronotia binoei. The sequence goes on from NC_083232.1 coordinate 41,106,196, forward strand.
TATTTCTTCATCTCTTTTGTTCTCCCCCCTTAGCCTCCAAACTGCAGGTGCACTCAGTTTTCACTCGGTCTTTTTTGATAACTCCAAAATCCCAATTGTCTCAGTAGATTAATGGGGCTGTGGCTCAGTGGGAGAGCATCTGCATCACGCAGAAGATCCCAGTATCAATTCCTGGCATGTCCTGTTAAAGGAGCTGGCAGTGGGTGATATGAAAGACCACAGACTGAAACTTTTTATGTGCTTTTCAGGATAAACAATGATATGGCTTGATGACCCTGTAAGTACCAGATGTGAAGAGCTAATGGGTTGGGTGAATAGATTTGAGTGTTCATTAATTGTTGCTTGATTAAGGTTAGTAGAGGAAGCAAGGTGGGATGCTGATGAAATTAATCTGGGTGTGAGTCAGTAGGTCCTGGGAGACCCATTATTCTATAGTTGTGAATCTCTCTGGGGCATGGAGGGGGCCATTAGACACTCAGCTGTTCTTACCTTCCAAAATACTTTCCCAGGCTCTTACCTGGCTGGCATCCATTTTAGGAAAGGCAGTGCCTCGCACTTAAGATTTCTTGAGATTATTTTTTAAGAAAAGTATTTTTGCCTTCTCTAAACTATAAACTGCACCTCTATGTGGTGGTAACCACACCATACCCCTTTCCAAATTGTTGGAAAGGTATGACTTTTTCAAGGGTAGAAAAATGTTTGTGGAATCCTCCCAGGCTTCCATTTTGGCTTAACTCAGAAGTTTAAGGTATTGTTAAAATATCATTTTACCTTATTGAAACTGACCTTGCTTTACTGCTTTTGGCAATTTGTTTAAAACTGCTAGGAAGAAGGAACAAAATCTTAATTTTGTTATGCTTAGTCAAGTAATCCTTGTTTTCATTAGTTTGCATATATTCAAAATAGTCAAGTAATTCCTTCCAGGGCAAAATAGCACCATTATGTTTTTAAAGAATGATATATAGTTGTGCATGTGTTTTCATTTAATTATTTCATATATTATCTTAAATGCTGTTTTAACTATTAAAGTGTTTTAAAGTTTTCATTTTCTCTGCCTTGGGGACCCTAATTGGGTGAAAAGGTGACATTAAAATGTTTCCAGTAAAATAAATAAATACATTGGACCAGTATGTCAAGTCTACTACAGTCTTCTCTGATTGCCAATGACTTCTACCTTTGGTAGCCATGCTAGATGCAGGTGGAGATGACAGCAATTGAAGCTGATTGCAAATTGACCCTTACCTCTGTACCAAACAACATTTGCAATGTATTGGGTGGCATACAGAGATGAATCCACAGTCTCTTAGTACATGTGTATCTTCTTTAAGTGTACAGCTTACAATTAGTCATAATGTTGGGGATGCTGCCAAACAAATTTCCCTATTGCCTAAATAGAACTGCTCCATATGATGTAGTGATCAGGAAGCCTGTGGTTATAAGGAGCTCTATATGTGGACTGGAGCAGATTAAGAGTTTTGGATCAAGGGCTCTGCTTACAACTCACCAAAAAAATCATGTGAAGCTGTCATTGAGTTCTATGAAAATACTGTGGTATGTGTGCTGTGAAGACACACATACCACAGTATTTTCATAGAACTCAATGACAGCTTCACATGATTTTTCATACTATAGAGATACTTTAATTAGCTGAGCATTGTACTTGAAGCACCATTGGTATGAACAGAGATTGCACCAAAGCAAAATTGTTCATACAAGAATTTTGTTATCATTCATGCCAGCCATCTTAAAAAGCCATAGGTACTGAGGAGATGGCACATACCTTAATAGACTATTGCAGACTGTGTTCAGCCTTCTGCAATGATATCACCCACTATCTTGCATACCATCCGCATAGGCTGCAGATTCCATGTTTGTATCAGAACTGGATTATCCCACTTCATTCCCATGCATTACCTACAGTGCCCCACTAGCAATATTTCAGTTGGATTTCAAAATATCAGCATAGCTGTTTTTACCATACTTGTCAAAGAAATATCTTTCATATGTGAAATTCATTTTTCAGACCATTGATTTTATTATGTCATTTATTCCTAGTGTTGTTGGATGCCAACCTGTGTGTAAAACATCCCAGGTGGTTGAAGAAAAGCAGTCACAGCAGCAGGAGGAACCTCTCTTAGTTCACAAGGACAAGACCAAGAACACAGCTGAAGGACAAATTCTTGCCAGTGGCACTTCAGAGAAACAACAGGAGCTTGCAATAAGCAAGAACCAGCCTTGCATGGAAAGATGTCATGTGCTTCGAAATCATCTCTCTCCAGCATTTCCTTGTGGCACCAATGCCTGTAACCGGGCAGGGGTATCTTTCTCCTTCTCTAAGAAAGTTCATTTGAAGCTAGAGTCATCAGCATCTGTTTTCAGTGAGAATCTGGAAGAAGCCTATGACTGCACTGGATCACCTAGGCGCACAGTTAAACAGTCTTCTCAAGACTACCATACTTGCATACATATGAGTGATGGGAGAAAAGGAACGCTACAAAAACGGTTAAATAGACTGCAAGGTCACACAGACAGCTTAACGTCATGCAATCCCACTGTGACAAACAAAATGCTGAAAGAAAAGGATCAAAATGCCAATATAGAGCATCTGGAAACCCATCTATATCCTCGAGATTTGGGTTGCTGCCGATCTCTTTATATAAAGAACCACGGAAGAGAACTGAATGAGATGAGGAAGTCTTCAGAAATGGTTGTTCCAGCTCAATACCAAACTAGCAACATTTGTATGCAGCAAAACACTTATAAGCACAGAGATGTCTTGTTATCAGAACACTCTGAATTCTCAGCCCAATGCTCTTCGGAGCAAGGACATTCATGTAAATTAAACTACAATCCCTGTGTGTTCAAAGAGACTGGATCATCTGATTGTTTGAAAATGATAAATGAGAACACTGGAACACCTGGGGGTGATGCACTAGTTCATAAAATTAAGTCCAAAGCATTACCTTTTCTTCATGTTCTGAGTAAAGATGGCAGCACTGCCTTACAGTGGCCCACAGAGCTTATTTTGTTTACAAAAACAGAACCTTCTGTTTCCTATGGTTGCAATCCATTGTATTTTGATTTTAGACTCTCCTTATCCCACAGGGAAACTGGTCATCATGATGTCAACCTAGAAAGTTGTAATGAGCACTCAGCAGTGATGGACACAGATAGAAATGAAGCCTCAGGTCAAACAAAGAACAAGCAACTGTCTGATGAACAAGATAATCAGTCTTTGAAGCCAAAGAAGAAGACAAGCGCTCTAAGCCTCAGAAAGTCCCAGCCAGACTTGGATTCAGACATAGAGAATGAAATGAATCAAAGTGCTCCAAAGTATATTTCAGATGATTTCAATGAAAGTATACCTAAAGTGCCTGATCACCTCAATTGCTCACAAAGGCATTACACAAGAGCAACAGGTCCCCAAACAGAAATGCGTGTGAGATCTTTAGCACAGCACTTGCAGAATTGTGAACAAACTCTACAGGATGAAAACATCTGCATTTATCCCTTGGTGTCTAGGATAAAGAAGCAAAAATGTGTACAATGTGATTTAATTTATTCCCAAAGACAAAGCAACCTGGATTTGGTCACATGCAGCAGTAATGTAAGTGACAGTGGAAAAGATGCCATTCTTGATTACAAATTTGGTTCCACTGGCAAGTGCTTGGAAAGTGAAGAGAAAGGGGATTTTGCTGGATGCTGGAAATTCCCTCCTTTGCAAAAGTCCTCTTCTGACAGGCAGTCTAATTATTCCGACACCTCTTTTAGCAGTGCAACTAGTTTTGCTAGTTGCTACTCTAGTCACAGATCAAGTGATCACAAAAGAAGTCATTTGCCTTTTTGTTGCAAAAGGAAACAAAAGCCGGTTGAAAGGCTGAAATATAAACACAAAAAGCACAATTGCATTTCATCCTCTGATGATGCAGATGAGGACTGCAACAATAGAAGTCAAAGATCTAGTAACTGTACGCAGAGGCATACAGTAAAATATCAAAGACATTCAAGATATAGGCACTTACTACATAGAGACATATCAAAGCAAAGCCGAAACAAACATTCTGCCTGTAAACACAGCAGGTGTAGAAGCTACAGCAGCTCCAAAGGGTCTTCCGCCCAAGATTCAGGAAGCAGTGAAAGATCATTGAGCTGCACCAGATCAAGGGGCAGCAGTTCAGGATCCCTTGCAAGAGAATCAATATGTGATTGGAACAAACACAAAATGAATATGATAAACTATTATGGCTCTGAATCAGGAAAAGCAGATTCTGCACACTATGACTGCCACAATATCAGTTGCCCATCAAGGCATGCTGGCATTTGTTCTATCAAACCACTCAGAAAAGAAACAGTGGGACAGCAGAAGTCATTAACTGCCAAGCTACTTTTAGAAAAAGTGAAATCAAAGAAAATCCAGGAACAAACTCAGAATGGTGAGAGCTTTTCAAATCTTTGTGGCATAGATCTCTGCCATAGTCAACCTGGCGCTAAACGTGTATCTTCAGTGGATCATGAAGGAATATTACATTTGGCTGAGAATGCCCTCCATGTTAATGCAGCCAGTGTGTGGAACAGTGAACCCAGCACACTGGAAAGCAGTGCAAACAAAGATCAAGTTGAAGCTTCAACAATAAATAATACGGCTATTGCAGCTAGCACTAACCACAATAATTGCCTCAAAGACTTAATTAAAAGAGGAACTGGGTATCAGGCCTCAAATATGGAAAAGGACACAGCAATAAATGAGCCGTCAGATCTCTTAACTGGTGAAATGCAACCCTTTCTACAAAGCTGTGACCCAGTACCAAATGATTTTCCTGGTGCTTTTCCTTCTAATAGATATTCTGTTGTTCCAAATCCAACAGAGACCAAAGAAGAACACAATGCAAGCTTGAACTCGATGCAAGTGGAAGGGGATTTAAACTCTTACTCTGACAATGCTATGCATAAAGACAATGAAACAGAAAACAAGACTGAATTGTACAGCAAGTGCATCTCTTCTCCCTTAACTCAACAGCCTATAACATTTTCCCCTGATGAGATAGACAAATACAGGTTTCTTCAGCTGCAGGCCCAGCAGCATATGCAGAAACAACTTGTGGCAAAGCATCTTAAGGTTTTGTCTGCCACCGGACCAGCTGCCTTCTCTGCACCCCCATCTGTTCAGTCAGTTCCTGTTCCACCGCATGCCTCTGTTGCCACCCTCCACCACACCTTTTTGCAAAGCTTTGCTCTCTCAGCTGCAGTACATCCCCACAGCAGCCATCTTTCCCTGACTCATATACATCCATTCCCGCAGTCCCACTTTGCCCCAATATCTCTTTCACCTTTCTCTCCAACTCTCATACCTGCACACTCAGCCTTCCTGGCTGGCCATCCACTCCATCTGGTATCTGCCACTCCCATTCACCCTTCTCACCTGGCAGTCTCTTCACTGCCCCATCCAACATTTATTCCTACCCTGTTCACTCCACAGCTCAGTGGAACTGTATCTTCTGCAATACATCTCAATCCATTCATTCATCCATTATTCCAGGGGCAAGAATTCCGGCATCGTTCTTGACCTTGCGATATGTGTTCACTCTTGGAAATGAAGGTGGGGGGAGCAAATGTAATTTTTAAAGAATTCTTTACAATAGCAAAGTTGTCATCTGACAGTTTAAAAGGGAAAATACCCCTTTAAAATCAATTGTATATCTTAAGAGAAGTTGTGGCATTTACTTAGAGCACATCAAGAACACTGAGGGAACTCTAGGTTGGCTGACACAGCATTTTGAATGTTAATTTGATTATCAGATGATGACTGGACATTCAGTTAACATGATCCAAAGTCCACTTGTAATAACTTAAATTAAGGTTCAATATCTTTACTTTGTGGGAAGACTCATAATTGTTTTTTGTAAGTTGAAAGATAATTCCTGTGCCATGGTTATTCTGACACCCGCTGGATAGAGGCTGGATAGTACTATCAGCACTGGATCCTGGCTTGAGCTACTCCAGTGCTAATTGTAAAAATCTACTTTTGTCCTTGTCTGGGAAAATTCATAGGTACTCCAGCAGGACAACCAACAATTTCCTTACAGGCAAATCCTTTGGTAAACTCATCAAACCTTCACAGAAGTATATGAATGTTGACAGCCTGATAAACTGGGGGGGGGGGGTGAGGTGGGCAGGCAAGTTTTTGTACTTATCTTGATTGTATAATTTGATTTCTAACATTATATCACACCATAAGTGATCACATCTGATTTCTGCCTCAAGTCTACAACTAATATTAAAAAGAAATGTAAAGAGGATTATAATGGTTTGGGTTTATGAGAATTGTACTGCTATCACTGAAAGTACACTGAGATATAGCAAATCCAAACCGCGAGATCTGTGAATCCAACACACCTGCATCTAGTTTATTAGTGACATTTAGTATATTTATTTGAAAGTCATTACTATTGAATCATTTAAACTGATTTCCAAGTACAATTATTTGGGTCTGGGTGCTAATGCTAAAATACATGTCAACCATACTGTATGATAATCATAGATTCCAGTAAGTGAAATGTGGAGTGGATTTATTTTTAACTTTTTTATCCATTCAAAAAAGTTCACTGTCACTCTCCTGTGAGACCCTGACTTGGCTATGCCTTAGAAGGTTCTGATGTGCCTTTAGCAGACCAACTTGTGTTCCTTAAGCCTCAAAAATCAGGTCTTCCAAATGCATTTCTGACCCTTTGTAAGATATAGCTTCATGTCAATCTCACCACAAGGTGGTTAGAAACATTCATTTTGTGGTGGAAGAGAAGTGATCAGATGAGCCCATCCCAGCCAACTGTAAACGTTTCCCCATTAAGCATTGCTGTAAAATGCTAACCACATCTCTTTGTTATACAGTTTTGCAAAAATATTTTAAAATGCCACTGGATTCATTTTTCAAAGCATTTTTGTTTATATTAAAACTGAATAATACTCTGGCTAGTATAATCTGTAAACTAGGTATTTTGTTTTGTATTCTATGTAAAAAGTGTTTTATATTATACCGTAGATAAGTGAAATTGCACTATTGAACATGCAATGCAGCTTTTTTTTAAGGTAATTAAAGTTGTTCCTGGGAATGTAGTTTCATGCAATAATTCTTTTTCCAATAAAAAGACTTCATGGCAGAAAGAGTGTCAGTCATGCATTTTTGACTATCACACCAAAAGGCAAATGACGAAGTCAAGTGCAGATGAGGGGAAACAGTCTGTATTTTAATCCACAAAACTGAAATGGATTTAATTTCTCCAAGAAGCTGTAACAACTCATTTTAGGCTATTTCTTTTTTTAAAAAATAGCATGTGTTAGTAGAGTTGTTTATATGGCTCTATAAATAAATATTCCTTCTAAAAATCATCCCCGATGTGTTCTTTATAAGCATGTTAATGGACAATAGATTGTGTTTTTAAAGCATTTTAACAAAAGATGGTTTAAAATAATCTTTATATATAATGCCATATTTCTCAGTATTCTCCCTTTAAAGTTTTTGAATATCTCTGTGTGAAAGAAAATCACTAGGAAAAAAACAATGCGCAGAAACACTACATTATCATGCTTTAAATCCCTGCCTATGGAAAATTAAAAGTTACAAAACTCTCAGAGAGGAACTATAAACAGCTGGCATGTCTAGAAGACCCAGGCCTCTCTTCATGCCCTTTTGTTTCTGCAGAGGAATCTCTTTGTGGTGGAGGCACAATCTTGCCACTGTATGGGTAGACCAGCTTTGACTAACAGATACAAGGAAGGAATGTGTGACTGTGCATTACACTCTCATATGCAGGCAGAGAGAGAGAGATTACTGCAATACAGAGGTTGGACATACACATACACAGGACTGGCCCTGCCACTAGGCAAACTAGGTGATTGCCTAGGGCACCGGGCTTCTGAGGCGCCAAATTGGGTGTTTCGCACGTGACTCAGTGACATTATCGGGGGGCAGAAATTAGCCTTGCCTAGGGTACCAGACAGTCTAGGGCCAGCCCTGCAAATATAGATCATATATTGTATTTCACTAGTCAATTAGAATTATCTGTTTGTTTGTTTTTGTTTGCTTATTTGTTTCTATTTGTGTCCTGCCCTCCCTGTGAACAGACTCAGGGCTGTTTAGGATTATTTTTAGAGGTGCACTACCTTGGTTTTGATTGGAATTTTGACTATGTAACAACATCTAAAATGGAAGTATCAAGATAATCCATACCATAGTATCCCCCATTGTATGGTTGTCAAAGCTGGACTATGAAGACAACTGACAGGAAGAAAGTTGATTCCTTTGAAATGTGGTGTTGCAGAAGATACTGAGGACCACCAAAAAGACAAATACATGAGTTCTAGTTCAAATCAAGCCTGAATTCTCTCTAGAAACTAAAATGACCAAACTGAGTCTACCATACTTTGGTCCCATTATGAGAAGGCAAGAGTTACTAGAAAAAAGAATAATATTAGGACAAGTTGAAGGCAGCAAGAAAAGAGGAAGACCCAACATAAGATAGAGGGACTATCAAGGAAGACACTGCCTGCAGTTTGCAAGACCTGAACAAGGCTGTTAACAATAGGACATTTTAGAGGTCATGAATTCATAGGGTTGCCATAAGTCAAAAGCAACTTCACACACAGAATGGATGTAAATGTCTGCAGATTCTGAATTCAGGTGGGAAATTGCAGCAGGTTTTTCTGAACAGCCAGAGAAAAGACAGGTGGGACAAAACAACAAGGAAATGGGAACTTCTCTAATAGTCCTCCCTACCCAACTCCTTCTTGATGCTTCCAATGGCTTTTTTCTTTAATACAGATGAGATGCCAAAATGGTCTTAACAATGGCCATGTCCACTTTTGAACACACACTGGAATATTTTAAATCTAAACAAACACAGTTGATGACTATTCTGCAAGCCCCTCAAATCTGAGATCAAGAGGCAATTGTCTGTAGACCTTCGGGGGGTTTTTGTGTGTGTTTTATGCCTGCATGCACAAGAAATCAATACTTCATTCTCCTTTTCAGAGCAAATACATTTTCCATTTGCAACCTAATAAACTATATGTATTTATCAATTTTATGCATAAGAATTGTTCTATATAGCATATATGCAAACCAATGGTCTTCATAAAGAAATAATTATGAACAAATCAAATCATTAGATATCTACCGGGTGTACTACTTACATATAAAATGAACTGTGTGCCAAAGTTATTAAACCATTCATTGGAATATTGCTGCTTTCAAAGTGAGATGTATCAAGGCCCACTGAAATGGATGAGCTTCAGTATATCTAACCATGCACAGGAATGAGATGGGTGTTTTTCATTCTGCAAGCCGCAGGAGGGCCAGTTGATAGGTGAGCATGCGAAAAATTTAATTAAAGGGTGCTGAGCTTTCATCTTGCTAGCTAGAATGAGCCCACTGGATCTGACCTTGCCATTTCAGGGGCCAAGTCCATCCATTCCTCAGTATCTGAATCAAAAACAGCACAAGAAGATACTTCACCCACTGGTATCGATGATTTACCCTAACTGGTTTAGAAGAAGAAACAAATTGCCAGGGAAAAAATGTAGCATAAAATAGAATATTGCTGTTGTTGAAATGTATGAATTTCAGAACAATAGCAGATGCAAAGAATACCAGTCTTATGACAAGTGGGTTAGTTGGATTCAGATGGCTGTTGTTTTTCATAGCCACCAAACAGTGAGATGACTGGATTACCTATTCCAATGATCTGGGATCTTAACATAACCTTGCTAAACAAGCTTGTTATACAAAAGACAGGGCTGCTGGAGTCCATCAAGTGTTGAACCTCTTCTTTAAAAACTTGGGTTCCATGTGGATCTCACTATGTGGTGACTAATTTTTTGATGGAAGGGGGCAGTGTTTTTCTAAATGCAATTACAGGTGTCACTTTTTATCACTTGCATTGTATGAGGTTTGTCATGGATGAATGTATAGCTTCTATAAACATTGACTGTCTAAACAGAATTATTCATGGGGAAAAACCAAATTTTCCAATACACTTTCCTCTTCGTTTGCTACTTTCCCTTTTGATATATGACTAGGCATGACAGAATTGCCAAAATGTGACTGTCACATCTGGCTGCTTGTCTCATTGCTT